>NC_141879.1:86607500-87857500 GCF_056163025.1 Triticum urartu
CTGGCAGGACCTTTATACTGCTTCGGAGGCATGCCATCTTTTTCGTGCAAACGTTGCAGGTCCTCCCGTGCCTCAGGTGTATCTGTCTTCCCATACACGCCCAAGAAGCCTAGCAGGTTCACGCAAAGGTTCTTCGTCACGTGCATCACGTCGATTGAGGAGCGGACCTCTAGGTCTTTCTAGTAGGGTAGGTCCCAAAATATAGATTTCTTCTTCCACATGGGTGCGTGTCCATCAGCGTCATTCGGAACAGCTAGTCCACCGGGACCCTTTCCAAAGATTACGTAGTGTAAATCATTGACCATAGCAAGCACGTGATCACCGGTGCGCATGGCGGGCTTCTTCCGGTGATCTACCTCGCCTTTGAAATGCTTGCCTTTCTTTCGACATTGATGGTTGGTCGGAAGAAATCGACGATGGCCCAGGTACACATTCTTCCTGCATTTGTCCAGGTATATACTTTCAGTGTCATCTAAACAGTGCGTGCATGCGTGGTATCCTTTGTTTGTCTGTCCTGAAAGGTTACTGGGAGCGGGCCAATCGTTGATGGTCACGAACAGCAACGCCTTAAGGTTAAATTCCTCCTGTCTGTGCTCATCCCACGTACATACACCGTTTCCATTCCACAGCTGTAAAAGTTCTTCAACTAATGGCCTTAGGTACACATCAATTTCGTTGCCGGGTTGCTTAGGGCCTTGGATGAGAACTGGCATCATAATGAACTTCCGCTTCATGCACATCCAAGGAGGAAGGTTATACATACATAGAGTCACGGGCCAGGTGCTGTGATTGCTGCTCTGCTCCCCGAAAGGATTAATGCCATCCGCGCTTAAAGCAAACCATACATTCCTTGGGTCCTTTGCAAACTCATCCCAGTACTTTTTCTCGATTTTTCTCCACTGCGACCCGTCAGTGGGTGCTCTCAACTTCCCATCTTTCTTTCGATTCTCACTGTGCCATCGCATCAACTTGGCATGCTCTTCGTTTCTGAACAGACATTTCAACCGTGGTATTATAGGAGCATACCACATCACCTTCGCAGGAACCCTCTTCCTGGGGGGCTCGCCGTCAACATCACCAGGGTCATCTCGTCTGATCTTATACCGCAATGCACTGCATACCGGGCATGCGTTCAGATCCTTGTATGCACCGCGGTAGAGGATGCAGTCATTAGGGCATGTATGTATCTTCTCCACCTCCAATCCTAGAGGGCATACGACCTTCTTTGCTGCGTATGTACTGTCGGGCAATTCGTTATCCTTTGGAAGCTTCTTCTTCAATATTTTCTGTAGCTCCTTTGTCAGCCATAGCATTCTCTGCCTTCCACTGCAGCAATTCCAGTACGGTACCGAGCTTTGTGTTGCCATCTTCGCAATTGGGGTATAACCCTTTTTTGTGATCCTCTAACATGCAATCGAACTTCAGCTTCTCCTTTTGACTTTCGCATTGCGTCCTTGCATCGACAATGACCCGACGGAGATCATCATCATCGGGCACATCGTCTGGTTCCTCTTGATCTTCAGCAGCTTCACCCGTTGCAGCATCATTGGGCACATCGTCTGGTTCCTCTTGATCTTCACCAGCTCCCCCTGTTGTAGCATCACTGTATTCAGGGGGCACATAGTTGTCATCGTACTCTTCTTCTTCGCCGTATCCATCATAACCCCTATTTCTTCATGCCTCGTCCAAACATTATAGTGTGGCATGAAACCCTTGTAAAGCAGGTGGGAGTGAAGGATTTTCCGGTTAGAGTAAGACATCGTATTCCCACATTCAGTGCATGGACAACACATAAAACCATTCTGCTTGTTTGACTCAGCCGCATCGAGAAACTCATGCACGCCCTTAATGTACTCGCCGGTGTGTCTGTCACCATACATCCATTGCCGGTTCATCTGCGTGCATTATATATAATTAAGTGTCCAAATTAATAGAAGTTCATCATCACATTAAAACCAAAGTGCATACATAGTTCTCATCTAACAACATATAGCTCTCCAGAGCTTCTAATTAATTAAACCATACATTGAAACTATGTAAAACATTTCAATGCAAAAACAAATGCGATCATAATCGCAACCAAGGTAACAATTGATCCAACGGCATAATGATACCAAGCCTCGGTATGAATGGCATATTTTCTAATCTTTCTAATCTTCAAGCGCATTGCATCCATCTTGATCTTGTGATCATCGACGACATCCACAACATGCAACTCCAATATCATCTTCTCCTCCTCAATTTTTTTATTTTTTCCTTCAACAAATTTTTTTCTTCTTCAACTAAATTTAACCTCTCGATAATAGGGTCGGTTGGCATTTCCGATTCACATACATCCTACATAAATAAAATCTATGTCACGTTGGTTGGCATAATTTTCATAAACAATAAATGAACCAATAGTTATAAAGATAATATATATACCACATCCGAATCATAGACAGGACGAGGGCCGACGGGGGCGGATACCAAAACCATCGCACTATATAAGATGCAATAATAAAAGTAATAAAATAATACAAGTATCTATGTAAACATACAAGTAAGAATATTTTTCCTTTCAGAAAGAAGATAAGAACAAGAGGCTCACCACGGTGGTGCCGGCGATGAGCTCGGCGCGGGTGATCGACGGCGGTGGAGACGGGGACGGGGCGTGACGAACCGCTAAACCTAGACAAATATTATGGAAAATGGAGTTTGGAGGTCGAGCTTGGAGAGGAGAAAGCTTAAGTAGTGTGGCTCGGGCATTCCATCGAACACCTTGTGTGCATAGGAGGTGAGCTAGAGCACCACCAAGCCCTCTCCCCCTCGGCCAGAGAAAAACAGAGCACTGGGGTGCTCTGCTCGCGAGCGAGGGGTATACATAGGCATCTCATTGGTCCCAGTTGGTGACATGAGCCGGGACTAAAGGGGAGCCTTTGGTCCCGGTTCAAGCCACCAACCGGGACCAATGGTGGTGGGCCAGGAGCGAGGCCCATTGGTCCCGGTTCATCCCACCAACCGGGACCAAAAGGTCCAGATGAACCGGGACCAATGGCCCACGTGGCCCGGCCGGCCCCCTGGGCTCACGAACCGGGACCAATGCCCACATTGGTCCCGGTTCTGGACTGAACTGGGACTAATGGGCTGACCCGGCCTGGACCAAAGCCCTGTTTTCTACTAGTGATACAAGGAGCGGGAGAGAGACATGTATGCGATGGTGGAAGCACGAGTGTGCGGGTGTATAAACCTATCTAGAGGCTAGCTAGTCGATAAATGTTTGTGAGAGAAATACGAGTCGGGGTGCGAAAGCTAGAGTTTTGTGTGTGTGAGAGAGAGACGGTAGTCGGGAAGGGGAGTGGAAGCAGGAGTTGTGTGTGTGTGCGTCTGTGAGAGAGAGAGAGAGGAGACGGTAGTCGGGGTTGTCTGATCGGTAAACAAATAAATAATGTCAGTCTGGGATGGAGACGAAAAGGAGGCCACAACAAATGTTGTGTCTACAGGAGAGAGAGAGTAGTTTTAGTGGTATGAGTCATATGTAGAGACATATAGGGTGTGTGAGAGAATCCCATAGAGAGAAAGACAAAGTGAAAGACGAGTGAAGACTGTGTGTGTGGCGGTGAAAAAGAAAGCTTAGGTACCGAGTGATACCATAGAACGGTAGAGATGTGAGAGATAATGAAAACCGTGTAATATATAATGATAGGGAGAGTGTGACACTTCTCAAGGGAGCCATCGAGAGACCATGTTTGCGAGGATAGGAGAAACATGAAGTGAGCGTGCAGGTTAGCTGGAGAAAAGAGAGTGATAGCTACCTGAAGGATCATGCATGCGAGAGAGATGGGCGTGCAAGGAGTGAACAAAAAAGGGATTCAAATATTTGAATTCGAGATGATGATACATGTAATCAATACTCGAACCAAAATTGATCTATCAAACATGCATACTCATATGAATTCACGCGCATCTATGTTATTTAATATGTAGATATTACTGATCCATACATTTTAGTAGAATATAATTTGGTTAAATTTTTTCGAATTCAACCTTAAGATTTCGAGATCGTTGTATTTGTAAATCATACTATACATATAAAGGAGCAGAATTATTTGTTGTGCTTTTGAAAGTATATATTAAAAAATGATGTATATAGAATGTAATTCCAATTGAAAATGGATCCCGCCTGAAAAAAATAGAATACAAATGGGATTCGAATTGAGTTGGCACGGTAAACGTGCACTCTGCAAAATTGAACGAAGCGGGGAAAGTCGCAGTAACCGCCTGAAACCAAAATCTGCGAGATGGAAATCACTACTGCCTATCCCTGCCACGCCAAGCCTATCTGCTGGATTTCTATAGGTTTTGATAGGGGTAGGTTTGTAATTTCACCCAAACGTGACGTAACCGCCTCTCACCCGGATTCATATACGGTGGGCGCCAAAACACAGTGTGTCCTCGGCCGAAATCGACTCCCTCCCCGATTCATATTCATACACGGTGGCGCCAAAAACAAACTCTCGTCGGCAAATATTCGGTGTATGCGAGATTACCGTCCTTTCCCCAACCGACTAATGTTGTTGTGATGTAGTAGAAATTTGAAACGGGGGCTAAGTTTGTAAATTTTTCCTCGCATTTGGGACAAGCGCGCCCTAAATACATGGTTCCCCCCTTCCTCTCTACCTCCCTTTTCCCCATTCGTACTCCGTGGGCGCCAAAACACCCTCTCCACCCCACCCTCCTCAGTCCGCCGCCGTCCGCCACCCCATCCACCGCCGTCCTCCTCCACCATGCCGGAGCTGATACCCCGACGCCGCCGTCCATTACAAGAGATCGACCTCTCTCATCCACGGCTTCGGACGGGGATCCTTGCATCCCGTCCTCTCGCTTCATCCCCGCCGTCGTCCACCTTGCCGGCGCCGCTCCTACGACCTTCTCGTCCACCGCGCCCCGCCGCCACCGTCTACCCTCCTAGATCTGCTTCCACGCTGGCGACAGCCATCGCTACAGCAGCACCGTCAAATTCTCAGCAGATGCGTACACGGCGCCGCACCAGAGGCGGTACTCTTTCGTATCTGCTCAACTTATTTATCGCAGCAAGAAAATAGATCGCCATTGCTTTACTCTGATTTCTTGTCTTGGTTGAGAAGTTGCCTTTGTCCGGTTTGCACCTTCAGATCCGCCATGGCACGCTCAACACTATACTCCCAATGCTTATGGTTTCCCCTTTTATATAAAACACTAGTTAAATCACAGTAGACTAAATTTCAAAATTGGGTCAGTCGATTTTTCAGAGCTCGCCGGAGTTCGCCGGTGCGATCGAAGGGGCTCGGGTGGTTGTGGGGCCTCGCCAAATGAAGAAAACTCGACGCGGGTGGGGGTTGGGGCGGGGGTGGGGGTGGCGGAGGAACACAGGCGGTGGGGGCCGGTGGTCTGGCCGGCGGCCCGTGCGGTGTTCTGTATGGGAAGAATCAGAGACGAGTAAGAAGAAGGGTTAGGAGACGTAGGATCTTCATCCAACCGCCTGAAATGGTCGACTAACCCAAATGACAAAAGTCACGCGACTTGCATGCATACATGCCTTTATATTCAGTACCATCATCGTAACTACTTAGCACTGCTCCTGAATCCATCAAGCTAAACAACGTGCCACTCATAATTCCAAACTTGTTGCTCAAGTACGAATCTGATATGATGCTGATATTACTAAAACAGAAAACATTTAATTGTTCAACTAATGTTCGTACTTTACTTTTGAAAAGCACGTGCACCACATATAGAGAGACAGCAGGGAGTTGCTTTCTTGATGCGCTCTGGTTCATCATGTGTGGGCACTACACAACGAACATTTTATTATCCAAAATCTGCTTGCTCTTCTTTAGCATGTTCCTCTTACGTTCTTCTTTAATAAGTACTCTCTCCGTTCCTAAATACAAGTCTTTGTATAGATTCCACCATGGACTACATATGGAGCAAAATGAGTGAATCTACACTCTAAAATGTATCTGGATACATCTGTACGTGATCCATAGTGGAAATCTCTACCAAGACTTATATTTTGGAATGGAGGGAGTATGATAGTAGTACAATATGTTCCTTATAGTGAAGATGAGTAGGGACATTTGCAGTGTAGAGGTCTATACGATCGGTTGTGATGGACACTTTGAACTCTTCGGGCCTATTTGATTCGTAGGATTTTGTAAACATGGGAATAGGATTTGTAGTGGCCTGCCCACCTGAATCCTATAAGGATAGCAAGGAAATGCGGGGAGTTGTGTCGCCTTTGAGAGTTACACTGATATTAACAGTACCGCACTTTCAGTTGAAGAGAGATGGTATCCAGAGCCTTTCTAGCCGTACCGGCAATACTAGCACATATATTCCAGCAAGTTCCACTTTGCTGATTTTACTCTGATGTTTATGGTTTTCCCATTATATCTACACTATGATCTGTGTAGCTGCTTTGTGTCGCACTAGCAGCAGTCCACTCTTGAAGCTAAACACTGCAATGACTTACAAAATTGGCACCAAGGCATTGAGTGCCATTCTGGATGCAATGAAACTCATACGCTCCCCACCTGTTGACTCTTGTTCAGAATATGATCCTAATGACTCTTGTTCAAAATTGCCACATATAGAGAGACAACATTGAATTGCATTTCTTTGGGCGCTGTGATTCATCATGAGTGGGCAACCAACATTGTATGCAATTAAGCGGAACCTCAAGAATATGCTTCCTTTTCTGTTCTTTAACATGTTCCTCTTTTGTTATTCTGTATTTAGTACGTACAGTATGTTCCTTGTTAGGAAGGGGAGCCGAGACATCTGCAGTCAACAGCTCATAGAGCTGGCCTATATGTGATCGATAGGCTTTCAATTACTAGCGGCAATACAACACCGTATTTTCAAGCCAGTTCCACTTTCCCGATTTATATATCATCGTTATGGTGTACCCCTTTTATGTACACTATGATCTGCCTAGTTTTTGTGTGCTCTTGTTATCATGGTTTGGCAATAAACTCTCTATACAATATATTTTAAACCTATCATCTGGCAACTATCCTTACTTCTGGAGCCTATTTTTTGTGTACTTGTGCCAGATTATATAAATGCACGCACCATATTACAGCACACATGAGCTCTCTCATCAGAATCCAGTGATAGCACACAAGTGTTTACAGGGGCGCACCTATATTAGAATATCCTCTGCGTTACAAAGATAATCTCACAACTATTGATGTTTTCATGGTTCTCAGATATTATACATAATTACAGTGAATATCGGAATCCGCGCATCAGAAGAATATTGTGGAACACTGCAATGACTTACAAAATTGGCACCAAGGCATTGAGTGCCATTCTGGATGGAATGAAACTCATACGCTCCCCACCTGTAGATTCTTGTTCAGAATATGATCCTAATGACTATTCTAACCTCGAGGAGTCAAAGGCAGATGGCCTGTCATGTTCACCCATCAAGGTGCCTGTTCTAGTTTGGCAAGGTTTTATTGATTGCGCGTATCTTGCATATGTTGTCTTGCATTTCTTCTACTTTGTTGCACCGCCATCTGCTTACTTTACTCATCATATATGTCGAGATGCCATGCCCATCCATTATCAATACATATTCCATCTATCATCATACCATGTTTTTTCACTCAAATGCTGTTCTTGTGCATCAGACATCAAAAAGGAAGAGGGTGATTGCCGAACCTGAAGGAGCACCAGCAAAGTCCTTGAAAAACGTGGTTGTGCCGGAGAAATCAGACAACAACCCACTTATATTGGTTGTACAACCAGTGACACAAAACGTAGGACCAACTCCAGCAGACTGTACCCGTACTTCACTGGCCACACCACTAGCCCAGGACCTGCACTGGTCTCGTTCCCAGGATGAGGTACTGTCTATGAAATCACATGACAATTTGAACTTCTACTTTTCCGCATGTGCCTTACGGATCTTTTTTGCAGGAAATCTGCTCGAAGAAGAATTCCGGTTTGACAAGAATGACAGGATATCGCAAATATGCTGCCCACTGCTTTGCTCTTGTTAGTACCTGTTGTCCTGTATCAATGTACTTGCATACATACCTGGTTCATTATGTGACAGCAGTATGCATGATAGCTTGCTTATCAATTGTTCGCTCCAAATTATCTGATTTGTATGAATGATCACATTAGTGTAGAATATATCCAATGCCAATGTTTTTTTAGCTCTGCATTGTTCTTGTAAGTACATGCTATCCTTTATCAGTGTATTTATAATGACAGGTAGTTGTTCATGTACCATCACTCTGCAGCTTATTTTCCTTTTCCCTCCATTTTCTACACATCAGATCTATATTTACTCTTACCATAAGGTTGGTACTGAAGAAGTTTAGCTATGCATTGCTCTTGGCTGTACCTTTTGCCTGTATCGCTGCACTTACATTTATAGCTACTTGGTTATGTAGCATCACTCTTCATCTTATCTTAAATATTCTCCATTTTTTTCATATATTATCACATCTATATTTACTCTTAACAAAATGTAGAATAAAGGCAATGCTTTTGAAGAAGATTCTGTGGTAAACTTCTTAAATTGCCCCCCCCCATCAGCATGGCCTTTATAGAGCCTGTCTTCACCAATAATGTAAGTTTGTCCATCTCAAGCCTTCAAACTTTGTTGTATATATTTGTTTAGGCATGACTGCAACAGCTGTTTCTTTTTGGTGTTTGCATCAAATTGCTTGTTTAAAGTTTATTATGTAGTTCATAAACAAAAGTTTGTCCTTTCTCAATTTAAGTTTTTAGTTGTACAACCAAGTTCCTTCTTCATACCATGTAAATTAAACTATACAGAGCAAGTGATCTTCTTTTGCACTGCATGTATGCTTCTATTCTTCATCCGTAATCCAGTGGTGTGGTGAACCTACCCACTACATCACAATGTCATATTCTGCAATGTCTTAACTATGAACAATGTCATATCATTCTACTATTATTTAAACCGTCTCTTTATTTGCCAATCTGAAATGGTATAAATTGACAACACACTAACCATTGATACTTACGAGTTCTTGATCTGTAATCCAGTGGTGTCGTGAAGCTGCCAACTCCTTCACAATGTCATTTCCTGCCATGTCTTGACCTGAACAATACCATATTGTGTTAATGCAATTTTAAACTGTGTCACTTTATTCGTCAGTAAGAAATGTGATGAATTGTCAGCACTGATACTTTTATGTGCAAAACCTGTCATCTTCTGCTTGTTTATCTTTCAGAGTGAGGAAGATATAAGTGTTGAACAAGCGCAGTCTCATCATCTTGCTCAGCTGCTTGCGCTGCAGCTCCCCAGCAGGGCTAACCTTTCTTGAACTCTATTGAAGTGCTGTCGGTTTTGTATATTATTTTGTCGG
This sequence comes from Triticum urartu, assembly GCF_056163025.1. NCBI lineage: Eukaryota > Viridiplantae > Streptophyta > Magnoliopsida > Poales > Poaceae > Triticum > Triticum urartu. The sequence continues at coordinate 86,616,875 of NC_141879.1, forward strand.
CGTGTTTATTTGCACTGGTGGCGATCTTTGATGCCCAGTGTATGTAATCTGCTGTCTTCTTGTGCTTTATTATCATAGTGGCAAACTTTGATACCCAGTGGAAGTAATATGCCGTAATTTCTTTATTGTATAGTCTAGGTTTTTTCTTATTCACGATGTTGCAGTTATTTTACTGTATATATATCTTGTCTTCGCAGTAAACCGGCCAAACCGTAAAATTACGGTACATAATCAGGCCGTCATGCAATCACGATGTAGGTTGGGCCTGAAACGTGTCGAACAGCTCACGGGCCGGCAGCAGCCCAAAATGAACCCCGGCCCATGATTGTGCAAATCAAATCATGGGCTTTTAACAGGCCAAAATTGTCTCGGTCCTTGTTTGGCCCAATCAGATATTGGCTGCGAGCAGGCCGGATGCAAACTGGGCCGTAGTTAGGCCCAACTATATGACGGGCTTTTAACAGGTCGAAATTAATATAGGGCCGAAATGTTAAATGGGCCCTTAACAGGCCAAAACTAGTATCGGGCCAAATTACTAAGTGGGCCCAAAAGCATAGTGTCCAGTTGACGGGCCGAATCTGATATGGGCCATAATTGAGCCCAAAGCCTCTTAAAGGGCCAAACCTGATCTGGGCCGTAATTTGGCCCAGAACGTGGTAGGCTTTTACCGGGCCGGATCTCATATGGGCCACTATTAGGCCCGGAGCGTGGCAGGCCATTAATGGACCGGGTCAAATATGGGCCGGCATTTGGCCCAAAACATGGCAGCCAGTTAATGGGATGGCCTACTAGGGTCCTCAAAATCTTGTGGGCCTACAGGTGGGCCGGCCCATTAATGTCGGCGAAATCTCATGGGCCATTAGCTGAGCCGGCCCATTATGATCCACAAGAATCTTGTGGGCCTTTACCTGGGTCGGCCCATTATGGCACACAAAAATCTTGTGGGCCTTTACCTGGGCCGGCCCATTATGGCCCGCAAAATCTTGTGGGCCTTTAGCTGGGCCAGCCCATTATGGCCCACAAAATCTTGTGGGCCTTTAGCTGGGCCAGCCCATTATGGCCCGCAAAATCTTGTGGGCCTTTAGCTGGGCCAGCCCATTATGGCCCGCAAAATCTTGTGGGCCTTTAGCTGGGCCAGCCCATTATGGCCCACAAAATCTCGTGGGCCTTTAGCTAGGCCGGCCCATTATGGTCCGCAAAATCTTGTGGGCCTTCAGTTGGGCTGGCCCATTTAAACTTGATGGGCCGGTCCACGTGTCAACATATCATAGGTGCGTCTTGCCTATTGGATGAGTGACACATGTGCCAACGCGGACCTGACACGTGTCTCCTCCAGCCAATGATGATTTTACACGTGGAAAATCCCCATTGGTCGGGGCTGTTAATGGGTTATCGGATCCAAAACCCGACCCGATAGCTTAACGGCGTTCCGTTACGGTGGATGCCACGTGTCGGTCACCCTTGACGAAAGCACTTCTGTGACGCGCGATTTATCGTCATGGAAGTGGACACTTCCGTGATGATAATTTTGGTAATGTCATGGAACACTTCTACGACAGCACAAGTATGACTATCTTGATTCTTTCATAAATTTGTCATAGATGTACATGCATGACAAAAAACGCGACCTACTGTGACAAACACGTATCATCACGGAAGTGTATTTTTTTGTAGTGAATGGTTCTTGCCTGTGTTACAAGGTGTGAAGTTGAGTCAGACTCAATGCCCGACCACTGCAGAAGATAGAGAGAAAATGAAAGATGTTCCCTATGCTTCAGCCATAGGCTCTATCATGTATGCAATGTTGTGTACCAGACCTGATGTGTGTCTTGCTATTAGCCTAGCAGGGAGGTACCAAAGTAATCCAGTAGTGGATCACTAGATAGCGGTCAAGAACATCCTGAAATACCTTAAAAGGACTAAGGATATGTCTCTCATTTATGGAGGTGACAAAGAGCTATTCGTAAATGGTTACGTCGATGCAAGATTTGACACTAATCCAGATGATTCTAAATCGCAAAACGGATACATGCTTACATTGAACGATGGAGCTGTCAGTTGGTGCAGTTCTAAACAAAGCGTCGTGGCGGGATCTATGTGTGAAGCAGAGTACATAGCTGCTTAGGAAGCAGCAAATGAAGGAGTCTGGATGAAGGAGTTCATGTCCGATCTAGGTGTCATACCTAGTGCATCGGGTCCAATGAAAATCTTTTGTGACAATACTGGTGCAATTGCCTTGGCAAAGGAATCCAGATTTCATAAGAGGACCAAGCACATCAAGAGACGCTTCACGTCCATCCGGTACCAAGTCCAGGTGGGAGACATAGAGATTTGCAAGATACATACGGATCTGAATGTTGCAGACCCGTTGACTAAGCCTCTTCCACGAGCAAAACATGATCATCACCAAAACTCCATGGGTGTTAGAATCATTACTATGTAATCTAGATTGTTGACTCTAGTGCAAGTGGGATACTGAAGGAAATATGCCCTAGAGGCAATAATAAAGTTATTATTTATTTCCTCATATCATGATAAATGTTTATTATTCATGCTAGAATTGTATTAATCGGAAACATAATACATGTGTGAATACATAGACAAACATAGTGTCACTAGTATGCCTCTACTTGACTAGCTCGTTAATCGAAGATGGTTGAGTTTCCTAGCCATAGACATGAGTTGTCATTTGATTAACGGGATCACATCACAAACAAGTCCCATTCAGTTAGATTGGCACTTGATCGTTTAGTATGTTGCAATTGCTTTCTTCATGACTTATACATGTTCCTATGACTATGAGATTATTCAACTCTCGTTTATCGGAGGAACACTTTGTGTGCTACCAAACGTCACAACGTAACTGGGTGATTATAAAGGTGCTCTACAGGTGTCTCTGAAGGTACTTGTTGAGTTGGCATATCGAGATTAGGATTTGTCACTCCAATTGTCGGAGAGGTATCTCTGGGCCCTCTCGGTAATGCACATCACTATAAGCCTTGCAAGCAATGTGACTAATGAGTTAGTTGCGGGATGATGCATTACGGGACGAGTAAAGAGACTTGCCGGTAACGAGATTGAACTAGGTATTGAGATACCGACGATCGAATCTCGGGCAAGTAACATACCTATGACAAAGGAACAACGTATGTTGTTATGCGGTTTGACCGATAAAGATCTTCGTAGAATATGTAGGAGCCAATATGAGCATCCTGGTTCCGCTATTGGTTATTGACCGAAGACGTGTCTCGGTCATGTCTACATAGTTCTCGAACCCGTAGGGTCCGCACACTTAAAGTTTAGTGACGATCAGTATTATGAGCTTTTGTGTTTTGATGTACTAAAGGTAGTTCGGAGTCCCGGATATGATCACGGACATGACGAGGAGTCTCGAAATGGTCAAGACATAAAGATTGATATATTGGACGACTATATTCAGACACCGGAAGTGTTCCGAGTGGTTTCAGAGAAAACCGGAGTGCCAGGGGGTTACCGGAAACCCCCAGGGAATTAATTGGGCCTCATGGGCCTTAGTGGGAGAAGAGGAGGGGTGGCCAGGGCAGCCGTGCGCCCCCTCCCCCTCTAGTCCGAATTGGACAAGGAGGGGGGCGGCGCCCCCCTTTTTCCTTCTCCTCCTCTCTCCCTTCCTTCCCGCTCCTACTCCAACAAGGAAAATGAGGAGTCCTACTCCCGGTTGGAGTAGGACTCCCCCCTTGGCGCGCCCTCCTCCTGGCCGGCCGCCCCCCTTGCTCCTTTATATATGGGGCAGGGGGCACCTCTAGACACACAAGTTGATCTGTTGATCTATTCCAGCCATGTGTGGTACCCCCTCCACCATATTCCACCTCGGTCATATCGTAGCGGTGCTTAGGCGAAGCCCTGCATCGGTAGCAACATCATCACCGTCATCACGTCGTCGTGCTGACGGAACTCTCCCATGAAGCTCTGCTGGATTGGAGTTCGCGGGACGTCATCGAGCTGAACGTGTGCTGAACTCGGAGGTGTCGTACGTTAGGTACTTGGATCGGTTGGATCGTGAAGATGTACGACTACATCAACTGCGTTGTGCTAACGCTTCCGCTTTCGGTCTACGAGGGTATGTGGACAACACTCTCCCCTCTCGTTGCTATGCATCACCATGATCCTGCGTGTGCGTAGGATTTTTTTGAAATTACTACGTTCCCCAACACTGTTATCATCAACGTTGGTCAGAAAATAACAATACCATATTTTCACTTTAAAACGCAAATATTTCTTTTGTCATAGCGGAAACTATCTGCATCTTATTTCACCCATAGAGGAAAACATTGCTAAGAACAATTCTTCCAATTAAATTTTCCCGTTGGTTCCAATTTAATTGGAAGATAAAACTTTTTCTTTGCAGCGGAAACTTTACAATATTTCATCCAGAAATAATTCTTAACTCTTTTACTCTCTAAGCAATTTTAACCGGTTTGTTCAAAATTGCATTAGAGAAGCAACAATTTAACCTTTTACTTTAGTTCTATTCACTTTTAAAAGAGCACTTTTATTTTTATTTGCAGCGGAAAAACATGAATAAAAAATTCATGAACCTTTTATTCTTTACATAAACTTTTCTGTCACTTTCTATTTTCTAAACAAATTTTCATTTTATTAAATTTTATTAGAAAAACTATATAAAAATTTGCCCAAAACTTGGACAGAAAACAGACAAAACTGCAGCCCAGCCGAGTCTCGGCCTGGTCCGCCTCACTTTCGGCCCATAAGGCCTAGCGCGGGTGAGGGTGGTTGCGGCCTGGTCCGTCTGACCAGAGGCCCGCCTTCTTTCGGCCCAAAGGCCCGGTAGCGATCTAGGGTTTACTCGCGGCCGTCAGATCAGATCCGACGGTCTAGCGCACCGATCACTGGATCAAAACCTTCGCTCATTTCCCTCCTGCGCGCCACTCTCCTCCCTCTCTCTGTTCGTCTCCACAGCAGCGGCTCTGCCGGCCGGTCCGGCCGCGCCGGTCGCCGGCGACGGCGTCGATGGCCACTGCGCCGTGCCGCGCCGCCTTTTCTTCTTAATCCCTCTTATTTGACAGAGAGAGATAAGGGCGCGGCGGAAACATCTTCTGCTCCTATCCCGCAAGGCCACCGGCGAGTCTCTATCCTGTTGGCAACGGCATCGAGCGGCCACCGCTGCGTGCGAGCCTGCTCTTGTTCCCCTCCTCTCTTTCTCCATCCACCGCCCCTTTTCCAAAGAGAACAAGGCGCAGCTGCGCCCGCTCCTCCTCTGCCTCGCTTGAAGATGGCGATGGTGGAGCACTTGGTGGTGGCGCCGTTGCCATCCCCTTTGTCGGTTGCGCGTTCGCCTTGTAGTGAGCGCGTCACCATCGAACGGTTTGGCCGTGGTGCCCTTTTCCCCAGTCGGGGTGGAGTTCTTCTTCCCGAATCCTTGGCATGATGATGCGATTTGGGATCGGGAGGAACGGCGCGGCCGTGCGGTGGCACTACTTTTCGGATTTATTCTCCCTCTTTTCTCTGTTAGGGTTAGGGTTCTTGATGAGGGGGGATCTTTCTATCTCTGTTTTTCTTTGTAACGAAGATCCTATAACCAAACATGTCTGATACCATTGATAGATTGCTTTGGATCAGTTAGGGTTAGGAATCTACGGTGGAGTACCTTCTCTGTGACTCAAGGAACTCCCGGTGCCGGCCTGATGGGGAACGTAGCAGAAATTCAAAATTTTCTACGCATCACCAAGATTAATCTATGGAGAAGTCTACCAACAAGGGAAGGAGAGTGCATCTACATACCCTTGTAGATCGCTACGCGAAAGCGTTCAAGAGAACGGGGTTGATGGAGTCGTACTCGTCGTGATCCAAATCACCGATGATCCTAGTGCCGAATGGACGGCACCTCCGTGTTCAACACACGTACAGCCCGGTGACGCTTCCTACGCCTTGATCCAGCAAGGGGAGAAGGAGAGGTTGGGGAAGACTCCATCCAACAGCAGCACGACGGCGTGGTGGTGGTGGAGGAGCGTGGTACTCCAGCAGGGCTTCGCCAAGCACCGCAAGAGACGAGGAGGGAGAGGGGTAGGGCTGCGCCAAGAAGGAGAGGAACTCATCTGTTGGCAGCCCCAAGTCCTCAAGTATATATAGGGGAGAGGAAGGGGTGCGCCCCACCTAGGGTTCCACCCTAGGGGCCGCGGCCAGCCCCAATCCCATCTAGGGTAGCGGCCAAGTGGAGGCGGAGAGGGAGGCGCACCAGGCATGGGCCTTAAGGCCCATCTGCCCTTAGGGTTTGCCCCCTCTTCCCCTTAGGCGCATGGGCCTTGGTGGGGAGGCGCCCCAGCCCACTTAGGGGCTGGTCCCTTCCCACTATTGGCCCATGTAGGCCTCCGAGGCTGGTGGCCCCACCTGGTGGACCCCCGGACCCCTCCGGTGGTCCCGGTACACTACCGGTGATGCCCGGAACACTTCCGGTGGCCAAAAACCATACTTCCTATATATTAATCTTTACCTCCGGACCATTCCGGAACTCCTCGTGACGTCCGGGATCTCATCCGGGACTCCGAACAACATTCGGTAACCACGTATATCTATTCCCTATAACCCTAGCGTCATCGAACCTTAAGTGTGTAGACCCTACGGGTTCGGGAGTCATGTAGACATGGCCGGGATAACTCTCCGGCCAATAACCAATAGCGGGATCTGGATACCCATGTTGGCTCCCACATGTTCCACGATGATCTCATCGGATGAACCACGATGTCGAGGATTCAATCAATCCCGTATACAATTCCCTTTGTCTAGTGGTACGATACTTGCCCGAGATTCGATCGTCGGTATCCCGATACCTTGTTCAATCTCGTTACCGTCAAGTCTCTTTACTCATTCCGTAACACATCATCCCGTGATCAACTCCTTGGTCACATTGTGCACATTATGATGATGTCCTACTGAGTGGGCCCAGAGATACCTCTCCGTTTACACGGAGTGACAAATCCCAGTCTCGATTCGTGCCAACCCAACAGACACTTTCGGAGATACCTGTAGTGTAACTTTATAGCCACCCAGTTACGTTGTGATGTTTGGCACACCCAAAGTATTCCTACGGTATCCGGGAGTTGCACAATCTCATGGTCTAAGGAAATGATACTTGACATTAGAAAAGCTTTAGCATACGAACTACACGATCTTTGTGCTAGGCTTAGGATTGGGTCTTGTCCATCACATCATTCTCCTAATGATGTGATCCCGTTATCAACGACATCCAATGTCCATGGTCAGGAAATCGTAACCATCTATTGATCAACGAGCCAGTCAACTAGAGGCTTACTAGGGACATGGTGTTGTCTATGTATCCACACATGTAACTGAGTTTCCTATCAATACAATTCTAGCATGGATAATAAACGATTATCATGAACAAGGAAATATAATAATAACCAATTTATTATTGCCTCTAGGGCATATTTCCAACACGGCCATGGCGATGGTGGGGAGCTCGGCGTAGAGGTTGACGGTGAAGTGGTTGGTGGCGCTTCCCATCGCTTTAGCGCCTCCCTCTCGATCGGACTAGGGTTAGGAGTGGGGAACAGCGGCGGCAGCGAACCTCATACCTTGTGCCGTGGTCCCCACCTCCTCTATATGGCACTGCGCGATAGGGGCCCATCAGCCTTGCTTGGGCTAGACGCCCCCGATCAGGGCATGGGTCAAGGGTCCAATGGGCCATTGGGCCCATTAGGGAAGAGAACAATCTAACATCCCCCCCTTGATCTCATCATATACTTTTAACTTTATACTTTGAAATAACTCTTTTCAAAGTATTCGTTCCATCACAGATTTGCATTAGAACATGTCTCATCATCAGGGATCCCCGATAGAATCAACACCTACAACACACTCCTCTGTTTTGAAACAGATTCTTTAACCTTGGGCCCTTTTATTGTCTGGAAATCTTAGACTATGCCATAAAACCCATGTCGACTGTGTGTTCTCCGAACACATTGGGTGGTAAGCCTTTAATAAGCAGATCTGCAAAACACTTGTCTGTTGCTTTTATGCTTCAAGAACTTCTACATAATTCTGTACTTTCTCCTTTACAACGCATAACTCTGTGTCAGTGTGTTTGGCATCAACACTTGACTCGTTGTCATAGGAGCGAAAACTTAAAATGGTTATCGATGTTGTCAACCATTATCAACTCTGGGTATAGGTCTTCTTAACCACTTTGCCTATCCCTCAGCCTCATATCAAGCTATAACATGTTTTTGCATCACATTGATGATAATTATTTCATTCTTTGGAGCTTTTCGACACAAAAACTCCAAGTTTGAAAGATGGCGACAATTGTGGATTTTGCTATACATTTCACAAGTCATGTCTTTGTACTCACAATCTTTTGGGAGCACTTATTTCTTTCAGCATGAGGCCGATATCTTTGACTCCATTAGTGATCTATATATGGACTGGACATTGCCAAAACAACCCGGATATGTGAACTGTGTAATATATTGAGCTTCCAACAGCTGAAGCATATGGCACCATATCCATTTTCAATCTTTTCTCATCAACTTTTGGAACACCAAAGTTTCCAGTTCCATTACCCTTGACTATAAAAACAGGTGTAGGTTTTCTCCCATGCATACTTTAGAGACCTTTCTTAGCATGTCCATGCGACATTCCTAATACCCCCTTTTTATTCTTTTCTTGGTGAATCTCGATAATTATAACGAGAGACACTCTACCGAGAACACTCTTTCGAACTTTGAGGACAAGAACTTCTTTTCTCCTCCTGCAGTAGATTGACATGACCACTATCAAGTAGGACAACATCCACATGCACATGATTAGAATGAATTCCGTATTCTATAACTTTGCATAAATACAATTGTCCTCTCATTTTCTTTAACCCAAAATAACATCTGATTCTTCTAACTTTAAATGCCACTATCTAGAGACTTGCTCTAGTCCATAAAAGACTTCTTGAAGCAGTATCCCTTGTGTTCTTTACTTTCATCTGATGTAACTCAGATCATGATGTCGATCATGATGTGCCACTAACACTCATTGTAATTTATTCATTCTCTTTGCACAAAAACTTTCGATTTAAGTCGTGCTTTACACCTTTACATATTTCCTTTGGAGTCACATTGGCCTTGTAGACCCTGTACAACCTACTATTTTGGCTCCATTGGAAATTACTTATGAGTCCCAAACATCGTCGGGATTCACCAATTTTATTTCATCTCACATAGTCTCTTATCATTTATACAAACAGACACTTCTCAAAGCTCGATTGAGCACTTTAAATGAGGTGGGATCAACCTCCATTTGAATTTCACTAACATAGACTTTATTGTAATCAGAAGTATCTGATTTTCTCATTCCTTGAGATCATCTGTGTCTCAGGTACTAGCACTTCTTTCATATGGGGTTGTTGTTGATCTGTCATTGCCAAGAGGCAAATTAATTCTATAGTCTTTCATTTCAAGAGGCAATAGATTTTACAGGGACCTATATCACAAGATCCATGTTTACTCATTCATCCTTTATAGAGCTGACAACAGGTGTTGTATAGATCATACAACATGCTCCCCCAGATTACTCCATCTTCACTAAAAATGGCGTAGCTTTAAACTTTATTATTTGGGTTTATTCTGTTAAAACTTTCTTCTTTATGGCACTTTAAGAACCATCTTAGTATTCCTTAGTCTGCTTTTGGAACTGTAAAAGATCCAGGAATACAGCTATTTCTTTTCTTTAGGGGTATTATGATAACCGTCATACTCCCCCAAACGATCACATTATCTAAAGTATAGGGGAGTTTCAGCATTCTTAATTTATCTCATATTTCTTTCTCCCCCTCAAAATGTGGCAAGAACCTTTCTGCCACAATTTTGAAAAACCATTCATAACTCTTGTGAATTGAGGAAACTTCGATTATCTACTTCATTTATCTGATTACTTCATACGAAATGAAGTTATCTGTTAACTGGTATGTGAGTACTTTTTCCTCACTCCATTTCAGAAACTCAACAAAGTTCTTTATCATTAGTACTTTTGCAAGTCACACTTGCATATCATTCTTATCTTTAGGTTCGTCTGTAACTTTTATTCTCTTTGGATTTATTGAGTGCTTAATGACCATTACACATAAGGTGTACGGTCGATACTAGGAAAGCATAATAGCTACTCCATACTTTCCTCCGAGAGTGAGACACATTAAAAGCACATGAGTCATCATATCTTTCTCCTGTCATACATGATAAGTCCTTTGCAAAAATTTCTCCCTCCATACCGGATTTTTGACATAATATTATGTCAACTTTACCCCATTACGCAGGTATTTTCCCAGACTTTTCCCGCCATGCGGGTTTTATCATAATCATCTTTTCCCACCATGCGGGTAATTCCCTGTAAGGGACATAAATGCCAGAATTGGCTCTTTTGACTGCATATTCAATCATCAAATTTAGGAATAAACCCGAATGCTCTTTGACACACATGCGTGATCCGACGTTGGTCAAATTAAACACGCATGTTGCTTGTTTCATCTCAAATCATGTTAACTGAAACATCTTCTTCATAGAGAGTACATGAAAGACATTCGTCAACCAAGACTTCTCAATGGTCTATCTCTTTTCTTTTGAAGCCATTCTTTAGAGAGAACATACTCCCTCATGTTATGACCTTTCCTGGTCATCTTTCGGGTCACAAGTACCCAACCATTCTCTTTAACGAATGAAAGCATGAAAAACTTTTAGTCTTCTGAGAAAAATTAGCAAATAATCAACAAGAATGAGCATAAAAAATAACCCCATGTTGGTCTGGTTAAAAAATATGCACATTAAACTTTTAAATTTTCTTTTATATTCTAAATCACCGTTGGGCAGAATTAGAATAAAACATCATCCTTCTACATAATTCCATATCACCGTTGGGCGGAAAATGGAAATAATGCATATAACTCATAAACAATGTGTATGTCTATTAGACAACTTTGCTAAGAAATAATCATTATCATCAACTTTATTGCAGCGGGAATAAAAAATATACATTTCTCTAGTCCAAGAGCATTTCTTGATCTTTATATGTTCTCTAAAAATTGATCACTTTGATACAAAATTTGTCAGAGATTTAAGCTTTGAACATAAGACTCATAGAATTATAATACTGTTATCATCAGCGTTGGTCAGAAAATAACAATGCCATATTTTAACTTTAAAACACAAATCTTTCTTTTGTCATAGCGGAAACTATCTGCATCTTATTTCACCCACAGGGGAAAACATTGCTAAGAACAATTCTTCCAATTAAATTTTCCCGTTGGTTCCAATTTAATTGGAGGATAAAACTTTTTCTTTTCAGCGGAAACTTTACAATATTCCATCCAGAAACAATTCTGTACTCTTTTACTCTCTAAGAAATTTTAACCGGTTTGTTCAAAATTGCATTAGAGAAGCAACAATTTAATCTTTTACTTTAGTTCTATTCACTTTTAAAAGAGCACTTTTATTTTTATTTGCAGCGGAAAAACATGAATAAAAAATTCATGAACCTTTTATTCTTTATAGAAAATTTTCTGTCACTTTCTATTTCCTAAACAAATTTTCGTTTTATTAAATTTGATTATAAAAACTATATAAAAATTTGCCCAAAACTTGGACAGAAAACAGACAAAACTGCAGCCGAGCCGAGCCTCGGCCTGGTCCGCCTCACTTTCGGCCCATAAGGCCTAGCGCAGGTGAGGGTGGCTGCGGCCTGGCCCGTCTGACCAGAGGCCCGCCTTCTTTCGGCCCAAATGTCCGGTAGCGATCTAGGGTTTACTCGCGGCCGTCGGATCAGATCCGACGGTCCAGCGCGCCGATCGCTGGATCAAAACCAGCTAGCGACGCGGCCACCGGTGAAAACCTTCGCTCATTTCCCGCCTGCGCGCCGCTCTCCTCCCTCTCTCTGTTCATCTCCATAGCGGCGGCTCCGCCGGCCGGTTCGGTCGCGCCGGCCGCCGGCGACGGCGTCAATGGCCACCGCGCCGCATTTTCTTCTTAACCCCTCTTCTTTGACAGAGAGAGAGAGAGAGATAAGGGCGCGGCGGAGCTATCTTCTGCTCCTGTCCCGCAAGGCCACCGACGAGTCTCTGTCCTGCCGCCGGCGACGGCATCGAGCGGCCACCGCTGCGCGCGTGCCTGCTCTTGTTCCCCCCTCTCTTTCTCCATCCACCGCCCCCTTTTCCAGAGAGAACAAGGCGCAGCTGCGCCCGCTCCTCCTCTGCCTCGCTTGAAGACGGCGATGGTGGAGCACTTGGTGGTGGCGCCGTTGCCATCCCCTTCACCGGCTGCGCGTTCGCCTTGCAGTGAGTGCGTCGCCGTCGAATGGTTTGGCCGCGGTGCCCTTAGCCTCGGTCGGGGTGGAGTTCTTCTTCCCGAATCCTCGGCATGCCGATGCGATTCGGGACCGAGAGGAACGGCGCGGCCGTGCGGCGGCGCTACTTTTCGGATTTCTTCTCCCTCTTTTCTCTGTTAGGGTTAGGGTTCTTGAGGAGGGGGGATCTTTCTATCTCTGTTTTTCTTTGTACCGAAGATCCTATAACCAAACCTGTCTGATACCATTGATAGATTGCTTTGGATCGGTTAGGGTTAGGAATCTATGGTGGAGTACCTTCTCTGTGACTCGAGGAACTCCCGGTGCCGGCCATGGTGATGGTGGGGAGCTCGGCGTAGAGGTTGACGGTGAAGTGGATGGTGGCGCTTCCCATCGCTTCAGCGCCTCCCTCTCGATCGGACTAGGGTTAGGAGTGGGGAACAGTGGCGGCGACGAACCTCATACCTTGTGCCGTGGTCCCCACCTCCTCTATATGGCACTGCGCGACAGGGGCCCATCAGCCTTGCTTGGGCTGGATGCCCCCGATCAGGGCGTGGGTCAAGTGTCCAATGGGACGTTGGACCCATTGGGGAAGAGATCAATCTAACAAACCTAAGATAATAACTTATGATACTATGCATTACAGAGGTAGTAATATATACTAGTATCATGATACTCTCCATTACAACCAGCCTAAGCAAGATAGTTTGTGTGCTCAGATTTTAAAAGCTTGTCATTATTCACTTGGTAAGGTAGAGAACATAGTTTTCGCGGGTTATGCTTCTTCGTCATGGACAACGATTAGGAGAGTTGAGAACGAAAGGAGTATCCGTGGGGGTTAGCACGACGACTTCCCGACTGTCTACTACAACAAGTTATGCCCGGCGATGGAGGGGCGATGACGGCGCGTCGGCTCGTTTCAGTGTTTGTAGTCATCGCTAGGTGGTCTATGAATCTGGATGTAATTTTTATTTCTGGTATTTGTTGTACTGCCATGATTGAAGATGAATAGATTGGAAGTTTTTCCGAAAAAAAAGAAAAGAAAGGAGTATCCGTGGGGTTGACTCCGTGCAAACCCACTTTCTGCCGTGTGGATCCGAGATACTAAAAATAAGATCTTCCCCAAGACGTGTGATGATACGTTGACATGGAGCTCGGGGAAATATGGTCTTTTTATGGTAAAAAATGCATATACTCTAGCGTTGGAGGAAGCTACAGGAGACAATGCATTTGCATCAAGCTCGACTCCTGATGGATGCAGACCGTGTTGGAAGTACATTTGGTCCTGCGATGTTTCTCCTGCTATAATTTCTTGTCTCATGGGGTATTGCAACTGATTCATTACCAACCTGGCAATACAAACAGAAGGGAGGACTTGGGAGACCAACGTCCGTCCATTTTGTGGCAATGGCACAGAAGACAATTTCCATCCCTTTTGCTTATGCCCGAGAGCCTTGGAGTACCATGTCTGCTGTTTGGAGGCTACCAACAATTAAGGAAGTTGAGCACACGGGAACGAATGGCTTCTCCATGCACTGGAACAACCTCTCGTTGATTTGGAAAGAAATATACTCCTATTAACGTTGTGGGGGTGTTTGTTTATACGTAATGAGATTCTCCATGATTTTTCCCACGGGTGTGTAGGAGCTAATTATTTTTCCTCATGGTTTTGAGGGGTTTGGGTTGAATAAAGATTCACTCGAGGGTAAATCGATCGAATAGGCCGTGACTATTCCCGTGTGGATCCCCGTGGTTTGGGCCTAAAACCACGGGGAGGGCGTATATACTGATCCATGTAAAGGGAAATCAATTTTGCACGTGGGTGTTTGCCGAAAATGGTGCTTAGAGCATCTACAGCTAAATTGGCCCCTCAGACATCCACGCACACATGACCGGATGCGTTCGATGACACCTTAAATTTTTGTTCCCATATTTGGATATCTCAATTAGCAAACCGCAAATTCACATTACACGTGCATCGTAAACTTCTAATACAACATGGATCAAGCTGGATCTCTTCCTCGCCGGAGTTATCTGCCCCGTCACTGTCGTCCTTCTTCTCTTTGGGTGGCATTCGGGCTATGGCACTGACCGTCCGGGCTTGCTCTCGGGGTGAGGGCATGCGTGTTCCTCATGTGTCGCTTACGAAGGATACAGACACAAATAGCTTCCTCTTCCGTGGCAGCGCGGCGCGCCGCCACATCGGTGACGAGATGGTCCTCGCGCTCCCGCCCCTCTTGTTACGATGGACACACTGGCCCCTATAACACAATAGTTTTTTTGTTTTGAGAAACAAATCACACGAAGGTTTGCGTGGATAGCTGGGCTTTGGATTGGAGACTCGGCAAAGCCATAGGCTGTTTTTTCTTAAAAAGAAATTGACAGTGGGCCGGGCTTGTCCAGGCCAGGACTCGCCTGCACTTTTCTCCTCCGCAGTCTCTCTCCACTGCAGTGAGAGGAAGGAGCATCGGCGGCGCCGCCGACCTCAATCGGCTCCGTCGGCGGCAGCCACCCTCGACCTCGAATCGAGGTCAGTCGGCCCCTTCTCCTTGCTCCCCTTTTCCATCTCGTACTGATTTCTTCTGTTTTCTCTTCTTCCCTAGCTTGTTGGCGGCGGTGTCTGATCGGAAGGAGAGGGGAACAACCTGCCACCCCCCCTCTGCACCGTGTCACCGGCCAGGTAATGGTCTCCCTCCTCCCTCCCCCCCTCCCGCGCCCGCCCATCCCCGCCCTCAGCTGCCCCTCCGGATCCCTCCCTCCGGCCCCTCTCCTTCGGATCCCGCGCCTCCGCCTCCTTCACTCACCGTCGACGGCGACGCCCTCCGCTGCTCCACTTAGGGCCCCCGCGTCCTTCATCCGCGCGAGGGCGGGTCCGCTCTTCCCCGGCATCAGCAGATCTTCATCAGCGACAGCGAGGTGAGCTCCTGACCCCTCCTTCTCCTCGACTCCCAGCTCATGTCCGGCTCAGTTTTGATAAGTAACAGCAGGCTTGTATTAATTGGCTGTGATATCGTTGTATGACTTTGGGTGTGAAATCCATTGAGAACACTTGTAATTTTTTTGGCCCCTTCTAGCTGGTTCAGTGTTTTGTAATGCCGAAGAATCTTACGATCCTTCTATATTTGGCATATCATTGCACTGTGACATTTATGCAATTTAAATCTGTATCATCAATTTGAAACATTTGCAAAGTTGCCTCGTGCGAAATTTATACTATTTGAATACCTTGAGTACATATATTTGCGAAGCGAACTTGCAACCTTGTCTGCGCAACACCAATGGAAACATCCTCTCTCAAAAAAAAAAAAACCACCAATGGAAACATGGGGTATGCTTGTTCATTGAGCAAGACTCTGTAAAATATACATGTGAGGGGGTGGAGCTGGCGGTGGAATGTTTTGCCAAATTCCAAATGTATTAGTGGAGTGGAGGTTTTTGATTTATGAGGGCTGGAGGGTTGCTGAACTGGCCGTTAGTCTGCCCCTGTTCGTAGAAGGTAGGAAAAATGCGCCTTTTGGATTTTGCTGTTCTAAATCCTCAAGATTGTTGAAGCTGAACAATTTTTTTTTAACTTTTATGGAAGTCCATTTTACAATAACTAATTGGTAAGATTTATTAGCTTGTAGGATTGACTCTATTGTAGGACGGAATCACTAGTTTATGGGACCGCTTGGCACAACAGTTAAGCATGGCGACTCTGTTTATATGTTAAAGAGAGCCCACATCCGAGCATCACCCGCACCTTGTCATCTTGAAGGTTCCAGATCCATGCTGCTGTTCACAAGGATTTGATATTTCTTCATAACTATAGGCAGTTTAGTAATCCTGCCGAATAGATAGTAAAATTTAAAGTGATAATCTAACATAGGATGCCAGTCCGAAAACCCCACTTTTGTTCATAATTTATACTCTCTCTGTTTTTGTATACAAGGTCACTATCTCATTTTTCAGATACCAAGAAAACAAAGCCAACTAATAAATAGCACAGTTAATTGTGTGGAAAACCTCTCATGTTCCGGGCTAATTAAACATTTTGCATGTGGTGCCTCTTTCTCTATGGCTGCATGCAACGTTCTCATTAATAAGCACCATCGCACGAGGCAAAAATCTAGTCAATGCTTCTTGGGAAGAGATAGTAGCCTTGTATAGTTGCAAATTGTAGTGGCATTGTATTTAAAAACGGAGGGAGTAGTATTTTTTATCAAACATCAAATATGGTGTGAAAATTGGATTTTTGTTGTAAAGTTCAGTTTGTAGAACCTCGGTGTCATACTTGTGAATTTGTGAATGAAAAAGGGCGTACACAGTGCTGAAAACGGCCACACAAGGTGTGGTCTGGGGAAGGCAATTTCTGGACGCCTTACTCTTGCATAATAATTCTGCAAGGAGGCTGGTTCGAACCCAGGACCTCTAGGCCACAAGCGAAGAGACTCTAACAACTGCGCCACGCCTGCCCTTCTGTCATACTTGTGATTTGACTGCTAATAAATTGTTCTTTTGATGTTGCTTTAGATCAGAGTTTAATATTGTTTAATGTACTAAATATTTCATTTCTGTCTCCATAGTTGCTGAAGTTCAAATTGGGCAATGGATCTGGACACAGAGAATCGTCTAGCTTCATTACTCCTTGAAGAAGCACGGAGATTACAGTTAGAGGCTGACAGGGAAGGTGTTCATGCATATCTGCGAAAGCCCAATGTTAGGCATCGTCCAAACTCCCGTTTCCTCACAGCCACAGTTCGTGGAGTTCAACAAGGTTAGCATCATGTTTGTTTTACATTATCCTTGCCTCCTGGTGTTGATTACCTGATCAAAGCAGCTGTAATCATGTTTTTTTACTGAAGAAAATGTTTTTTTATGTCCTTGAAACCTTCTCATTAGGAGAATTCATCCAAAACTAATCACAATTGAACGCAGTTACAATTTGGCAATCATGTAGGCACCACTTTAAATTGCTTCCTCTAACTTGGGGTGGTTCACTAAATAAGCATTAATGACTACTTTATAAGTATTTTTGAACCGAAAGTGTCAATCGGTGTGCGAGCACAGATGCTCCGCTTATCTCGCACGTTGTTCTCTCCTAGATTCATGAAGGTTCTGGTACTGCAGCTTGTATAAAAATCGGTATTTTCTCCTTCACTGTTGATCTGGCCCACACTGATCGCTGAGTTATTGTGCCGGATACTCACAGATGTCTTCTGGCCCAGACACCATTTCACGATGTGGGCAATCTGCACCTTTCTCCATCGTCCTGAGCAGACCCATTAACACATTCCATCCCAGAAACTTCCATAAAAAAATCCCACAAACAACTTCACTTCTACCAGCAAGCTTTCCCCTTCAAGATTCTTCTCCTACCTATACGGTACCAAGCACAGACCACCACCAGACCCCCCCGGCCCCAACTCACTCCCTAATCCTTGATCGTCCTCCCTGCCACCTCGTACTCTGCTGCCAACAAAATCCTCCCGCTGATTTCTTGCCGGGACAAGGTCCCTTCATCTCTTGCACCCGGATCTACAAGTGCGTCAAGAAAGATCCCTTGCCACAAATCTATATGTAATGAGTCAATTATAGCCTAAATCTAGTCCCTGCTAACCTTATCAGTACATGCACTCCACAGACCGGACTGTGTGGTTCTTCAGATGGCCTGAAGGCTACGTCGCCGAGCTGGAATGCCATCCTGTCGCCCAGCAAGACCAAGCTCAGCAGCCTCCGGTAGGTGCACATCAAGCTGCACCTTCGAACTGCTTTGCCTCTCCAACCTCCTTGTTTGCAATGGAAAAGTTGAGGAACCCTCTCCGTCCGTACTAACCAGAAAGCTGTTTTTCTGTTCCATGCACTAGATTAAAGCAAACGTTACGAGCTGTGGCTCACCACCAGAGTCTCCAATGGAAGTAACGATGACTCTCACGCCCACGGATGTCTGCCGTTTTCCTGCCCCACAGAACATGACACCAGCATACGTATGCCAGACAAAAGCACATTTAATACCGCTCAGTATTTCCCAGGTAAAAGAACTGGACCAGATCACGAGACAACATTCAGTGGCGCAGATATAGTGACCATATGTGCTCGGAGTAGAAACCTCACGTCCTTTTTTGAACTCACATTGCTCATTATATCGTGAAATCGAATCATTTAACTTTCTCATGCGATTTTATTATTAAATTGACACTTGATTGTTCCCCCTGCAGCAAACCGTGTTGTGGAGGTTGATGAAATGTGGCGTGCCAGGGAGAAGGAACTTGAACTTGAGTCTAAGCTGAAAAGAAGAAATAAAGAGCGTGGTGACTCTAGAGGGGAGAAACGCAAAGGTGACTCGAGAAATATGAGTTCCAACTCAAAGATTGAAGAAGAAACCACTTATAATAGTTCTTACTCAGACCAGGATGATGGTCTAGGGGATGATGAAATTGAAAAGTTTCTGCATTCAAGGTTAGTTTCTTCATAGAACAAGCGGACAGTATATTGATTGACACCTGCCAGATAACTAAGAATTTCTCTGCTTATGTCAAAACTATTGATGCAAATTATCTGCAGTATTATAGTCGTAGTATCACATTATTCTGCTGAGATTGCCATATCCTATTAGGTGATGTTTTTCAAGGGGAGTGTTATGTTTAAGTTGTGCGCATTTGCATCTGTTACATATTTTCAGTTCTGTTGACAAAATATGTAATTTGGTGCTATGTCAGGGTAAAGCGAGGAAGAGGTGCTGTTGGCTCTAGGATGGATGAACCTGGTCCATACCTAAAGGCTTCATCACATTGTCGAGACGAAGAACCTAGCCCGGACATACGTTTGGAAGAAAAATGGGAACGGCGAGTACAAGGTCCGGAGAGGCCACTGTTTTTGAGATCCAAGTCTCCTGATGATTGCTGGCATAAGGAAACATTGGACGATAAGCCATCCAGCTCTTCTGAACCACGCAGAAAAAAGGAAAATAAAAAGGAGAGGAAATCAGAGAAAAAAGAGAGAAAGGAGAGAAAAGATAAGAAGAAATCTAAGCATCGGCACCGCCACCACCATCACAAAAGCCGAAGAAGGGAGTGATGTGCCTGGAAATCCATTTCTGCACCCGAGCTCATCTGCACCCGCGCCGACGGAAAAAATCAAAACAAATAATAGCAAAATTCAAAAAATTCCAAATAAAATTTGTGTGGTAGACAATTTGATGCGCGAGGCCCGCTCCAAATTTCAAGTCATTTGGACATATGAGCAGCTCTCAGCAAAAAAGACAAATTGAGGGTTTGTAAAAATGTTTACTGTTCATGTACCGTTTTGGCCCGATTTGTCTTTTTTGCTGAGAGCTGCTCATATGTCCAAATGACTTGAAATTTGGAGCGGATCTCACGCATCAAATTGTCTACCACACAAATTTTTTATTTGGAATTTTTTGAATTTGTTTTGAATTTTTTACGAATTCTTATCTAACACCTGGGCACCAAAACGCCCTATTCGTGATGTGCCCTATTACTGAACTACAATATGTACACAAGAAAAGGTTCTGTTAGTGGATACCTGTGTTGTAACTAAAACTCGGCCAGTGCGTACAAGGGGTTACGGTTGGCACTGTACCCCGTGTTTAAACATGATCATATTATGTGTTACTCGAGTTGAACTTTCTTTGCTTATAACATGATTGGCATCTGATGAAAGTGATCGTTTTCGCTTGTGTGACATGATCAAAGGTCCACATCTGCAGCGAGCTACTCCCTTCGTCCCATAATATAAGAGCGTTTTTAGTGTTAAAAACGCTTTTATATTATTAATTTTTGATGGAGGGAGTAGTACTTAATCATGAATATCTGTTACTCCCTCCGTTTCATAATATAAGAACGTTTTTAACTCTACACTAGTGTAAAAAATACTTTTATATTATGGGACAGAGGGAGTAGTTATTTAGCGGCCACGTCGACGCCGGTGTCCTTGTCCACCTCGCCAACAGGCACGTACTCCTGGCCCACTCCATGTCTCCATGGCGTCGCGTCAATGAATCTACCTGTGCCGCCCCTCCTACTGCATCGATTCTACTTCATTGACACTGCCCATGTCTCCAGCTGCTCGATGTCAGGCGTTGTTGGCTCATGTTTTGTGTCTCGAAAGCTCCTATTAGCGCAAGGATCCAGAGCTGCACCATCAAAGACCTCCGGCTGCCGGGGAATAGTCCATTGCCCGCAGAGACCGAGTTTGAACTGCTCATGTAGTGGTGACACTATACTTGTCTTTGGTCAAATTAAATTATAAAGTGATATTTGGAGTTTTGACCAAGCCTTTTTTTCTCTATATATGATGTTTATTTAGGGCCTGGAAGAATCGGTTTCCAGTAAACCTTATTAATCTCAGATCTCTTCTAATTAATTTCCGTGCGAAATCATTTGAACACAATTTTCAATTATTTAACTTTCAAACCAAATTTGTTGAATTCAAGCTAATTTTGTCTACACCAGCCAATTCCGGCCAGCATTTTCTCCACCGGGAGGGGCAGGTAAACTGGTAACTGGTCGGTTACGCAAAATTCTGACTGGATTTGAGAAATGAGAACCTTATTTTCTTTACTACTTGGAGGTTAATTAGTAATCTAGACCTGTTACCGAAACCTTACTGCCACACATGTGCTCGGCAATGCTACTTTTTTTTAGGGAAGGCAATGCCACATTTTAAAAATAAACAAAAAAATCGATATTTTTCTATGAAATGGAATCCTCCAATTTTTCTAGATTTTTATTTTGAAAAAGGAAATCGAGCAATGGGTGGTCGCAACATAGGAAAAAAAAAGGACAGACTACTGAACGTCTCTGAACATTTCCAGGTTGCCCCTACAGGCAACGAGCACACAACCAGCATAAAGCAAACCAGAAGACTTGTGAAAAGAACAGTACTATACAGCACCCCAGTGCCCTTCCTATTCCAGCCGATGGTTCTGAAAACCTCACTTGAAAAGCGCATATACAATTTGGCTCCCGAATTGATCGCAGCTTGGTTTTGGCCCTTTACCTCTAAAATAGACCAGGGAGATACTAATATTCCACCAGCAGGTTAGTTACATAGACTGGGTTGTGAGCCTGAATTGCAAAAAGCCAGCACAATTGTATCGAAGTTTATCAAAAACCATCAAAAACACTAAGGCCTAGTTTGGCAACATCATTTTTCCAGAACCATAGTATTCCAAAACCTCAGTATTTCAATAGATCCTCGAAACAGGCTCGCGCCCTGCTTTATAGATAAAGCACCGACCAAAGTACACGGCCGAACGATACATAGTGAAGAGGTAGCCCTCTTACAAAGCGGATCCTGAGATCTTGGTGCCACGCAGAACCTACGCTACCGAAGAAGAACAAGGGAAGATCAGAGTATAACAAATACTCCAGTTTATGAAAAACATATATTTTCTCAGTTTTGATAAAACCACCGAGGTGTTTGGCAAGTGGTAGTTTTTCTCAGTTTTCTTTGGTTTGGACATACTGTTACGTTGTTGCATGCATATTCAGCTACACTCATGGATCAGCTTGTGCTAATGGCCACCGTATGCATGCAGCCTTGCACGGGCATGTTCTCTCCGAGATGCTAGGAAGGATCTGTAGTAGTAGTAGAGTTATCTGTTGTAATGAATCAAAGACCAAGCTAGTTACAACATGCACTGCAAGTCGACATGTGTTTTTAGCCGGCACTAAGTCGTCATTTGTACGTGTATATGCGTCCCTCTAGCCGGATAGATCGATCGGTTAGCTATCAATTTTACGTGTCACGAGCATCGATGGCCAGAAGAAGATGAACACAAAGAAACAACCCAGCAAGCGTTTCTCAGTTTTTTTTAAAAGATGTCCGGACCTCTTTTTTATATACTACAAAAAGACTATAGTTTTAGAGATACCACAGTTTGTTAAACTGTAGTATTTTTTCATCCAAACGACTCAAAGTATTAAATACCAAGGTTTTTTCAGAAGCCACAGTATTTCTTAAAAACTACAAAAATACTTTGGCTCCCAAACGCACCCTAAAGTTTGAAAAAAAAACATCGTTTTTTTTACCAGAAATACCAACTGCTTGGTTGACTGTGTTTTGACGCAAACGCAAAAACCGACAGGCGGGCTCCGCTCTCAGAGCCGACGTGGCAGGGGGTCACGGGCCGCATGAACGGCCATTAGACGGCATGACTTGATCTGGCCATTCATTCGTGCCATGGGCACCAGGGCCAACATGTTATCTCCCTATTAGAGTCCATATATTAATAGCATTGCATCTTAATATAAGATAAGTTTCTATTTTCGAAGTAATATGAGACAATATGTTAATTGCTTGCTGATATTGGATAAGTTATAATTGCATTTTTTAGGATACCCGATAAGTTAATCGTTGCCGGTTTCAACAGACCATTGCTATTTTGACACTTCCAACAAAAAAAAGGACGACGATTTACGGCATGCATGCATGCAGCTATATGATTGCGCTAAGATTTGAAAAGTGGTTTTATGATTAGAGCTTAATTAGAGCATGCATGCAACTTTTGACAGAGTGCATGCCCCACCCACGCACCTCTCATGCTTTTCGTTTAGACTTGTACATTTAAATATATTATATCTTTTAAACCGGTAGTCCAATTTATATTTTGTTTACATATTCATGTTCCTTGTGACGAGGGCGTTGAAATAAGATCAAGTCCAAATATGTTTTGACTTTATTTAAAATTCTAAATAAGATTCAAATTTTAAGATAAAATAAAAAATACAATCATGCGAAAAGCTAGCATTAGCATGCATGGACCTCCGGTCATTAGTGCATCAATCTTAAAGCAAATGGGCGGGCTTAACCCTGACACGCACGCCCATGCGAATTTCCATGCTAACAAAGTGTTGCGTAGGGTCACCTAAAAAATATGTGTGTAGCTACAAAATGAGCGACAATTTTTCTCCCTTCAATTGATCACAGATTCACGAGCAAAATATACGAGGCAAACGATGCAATTTGCAAACTATCCAGACACTGCAAATCGGAATATTTTCACCAGAAAAAAGAACCCGGAACATTGGCGGCCCTTTGGGCCATGGCCGAAATTTGCGTTCCTCTTCCGTTATGGGAAGTGGGAACAGATCTCTCCACAGTAAGATGGATACGAAGAAGAGGAAATGCGAGACCCTAACCTACGCGACCGCCCCTTCGTCTTCGCGCCGCGGCGAGCCGGACCATGTTGCCTCGCCGGAGGAGTGGAGGGACTGGGCGTCGCTGCCCCACGACGTCCTATACATCATCCTCAGCCGACTCCGGCAGACCGACATCCTCAGCGGCGCAGGGCTCGCGTGCCCGCCCTGGCGGCGGGTAGCCAAGGTCGAGCCCCTGCTGTGGCGTCACATCGATCTGTCTCCTAACCCTCTTCGGCTTTCACCGCCCCCGACAGGATGGAAGGCGATGGCCCGCGCCGCCGTGGAGCGCAGCGACGGCCGCTGCGAATCGTTCAGCGGCCACGTCGACGCCGATGTCCTGGTCCACCTCGCCGACAGGCACGTACTCCTGACCTACTTCCATCTCGCGCGCTGCATCGAGTCTAATTCATTGACATGACATGACATGCATGCATATATCTGTTGAAGCGGCCACATTTCTGTAAATCTATCTGTCCTGACTACGTACCTCTCCTAAATCCTAATTGATCGCCTGCAGTGCGCCATTGCTGAGGAACCTCTCTGTCACAGGCTGGCCTTACATCCGTGACGGAAAACTCGTCACGGAGATTATCAGGAAGCTCCCTCTGCTGGAGCGGCTGGAGCTGTGGAGCGGCTGTTTCCAGAAAGAGCTGCTCGAGGCCCTCTTCGACCACTGCCCACGTCTTGAGCTGCTCGATGCCCGTGAATGTCGGCACATGTTTTGTGACTGGGTAGAGCCTATAAAAACGAGGATACGAAGCTGCACCATCAAGGACCTCCGGATGCCGTACCTTGAGTTGCACTAGTGCACTGCTCGGTACGCTGGATTCATTTGTAGCATTATTATTAAATTAAACTCTCAATTCCGCAAATATACTCGTTACCAAAAACCCTGCTGCCCATATGCTTGGCGATTAATTGTTACTCTCCCCGTAAACTAATATAAGAGCATTTAGAATACTAAAATTGTGATCTAAACACTCTTATATTAGTTTACAGAGGGAGTACTATTTTCTAAAATCCAAATTCCAAATTAAGGTCTACTACTCTATCACGGTTAATTGGTTCATTTCTATTTTTATTTCATGTTTCTATGACTCGTTTTTCTCAAGCTATATTTGTCACCTTCAGTGGAAAAACTTATATCACATTCAGGGAGTACCACGGTTTTCCTGGTTTAAAAAAATGAGGATCCATACGAGCAGGTTTTGAATTGACAACGTCATCAACTAGTCAGGATTACAATGACCAACAACATACAAATAAACGGAGGATAAACCTGCAATGACCAATGCATAGTGCTGAAGAAAAGCTAGCATGCAATGAACAAAGAAGAAAAACTGCTACAACGTCGAGGCTCTATCCACCACCGCAATCATACCAGAGGCTTAGGCAAAGTACTGAAGAGAGTAAGAGCAACTCCAATGTGGCAACCCATTTTGTCTATTTGGATCATCCGGACACAAAACTCAACCCAACGGGACGACCCAAACGGACACGACGTCAGCATGCTGTCCGTTTGGTGTCCGCTCGGACCCATTTTGGGCTCAAATTTAGGAAAATCTGGGTCAAAAACGGACACAAAACGGATGTTCTTTGTGCCCTCTTCGCCCCCCTCTGTCCGGCTGCATGTGGCTCTTGGCCCACTTGCCATCCACCGATCTCTCTCATCCCATCTCTCTCCTCCTTTTCCTCTTTTTTCTCCTACCCACCCGCCCACCGAACATGGCCGCGCACGCTCCCCCGCACATAGCAGCAGAGGACAGGCGGGACTCGTGCTCCTCCGGCGCCGGCGCTCCGCCATGGTGGGCTCGTGCTCCTCCAGCGGACGTGCCCGGCCGCGCCCGTCGACTCGCCTCGCCCCGGCCTCGCCTCGCCCCCGCTTCGTTCCCCTCTCGATCTGGCGAACTGTGACACGACGCAACAGCCGACCAGCGTATCCGCCTCCAAGCAGCAGAGTCACACACACACACACTTGGTGATTTCTCCGTTGACCAATATCAAACCAAGAAATCCTCCTCGGCAGAGTGGCAAAGCCAGCAGAGGCCAAGGGCATGGAGAGCAAAGGCAGCACGAGCCCCGGTGCCGGTGCCGCGGCCTTGTACTGTCCGGCAGACGCGACGGCTCTCTGCGTGCCCTGCGACGCGGCTGTCCACTCCGCGAACCCTCTGGCCTCCCGCCACGAGCGCGTGCCGCTGGCGGCCGCCATGGCGGCGACCTCCGGCGTGTACGACCTCTTCGCGGCTGACGACGAAGGCGGCTCATCCTGGCCGACGCCGGGGCAGGGGCAGGGAAGCCCCAGCAACGGCTCGTCCGGCTTCAGTAGCGGCGGCGGCGTCGAGATGAGCTAGGTGCGCAGCTCCACCTCGTCGACCCCGACCGCAGCCTCAAGCTCGACGCCGGTCACTACTTCTTCTCGCTCCACGTCCCGCACAGCGACCACCCGGACGACAAGGAGGACGCCTAGACGACGGAGACGGACGTGGACTGGGAGGCGGCGCTGAGCTACGGGCTCGGGCTTGCTCTGGCCTCCGCCGGGCAACTCGGCGTCAGCGGGCGGCTGCTTGTCGACGGAGTCCACCCGCGGTGAGTCCGTGCCCGTGCTGCAATCCGACATCGGCAGCGCCTCGCCTAGGTATCCACGCCTACGGACGGCCGGCACCGGCGACGCTCCTAGCTACAAGCTCTCTGTCTACTACGTGTTCGACGGAATGCCCAGACGAACATGTCAAAATATGCGTTCATCCTTCGTTGGGCGTACTGGCTGACCCAATTAAAAAAGCAAACGCAGACGAGCGGACGGGCGACCCAAACGGACATAAAACGGACAAAATCGATGTCCGTTTGGGTCTCCCCGTTGGAGTTGCTCTAACACCACAGGAGAAAGATCGCGCCTCTGTTTGTTCCCAGTTGGTGAGCAACATTGCAGTGCCATCCGTCTCCACTACTGAAGAAGGCTCATGCCGTCTCGCGCTGGATTGAAGGATGCCACACCGTCGGCAAGGTAAAACTTCACACCCAGGAGCACACATAAACACTTGACTAGCTGCCAAGGTAGCAAGACTGGGCTTCCTTGTTAGCATCAGAATAGAATCATATATGTTTCTTTATCAAATATGTAGCTTCCTTACGATTGATGCCAATTCATTGTGCTAGATATATATTAATCCGCTAGACGTCAGGAGGGACAACTCACTTTCGCAGCCGCTGCCCAGACAATACGTCCAACCATCCTTTTGAGACGCGTCGACCGAGCTGACAACCATGCCGCCCTGTAGCTCAAGGTTGCCAACCAATCCATCATGTTTAGCTACTTTCCTTACTCATGTAGCCGTCGCCACACCGCTGCTCGAGACCGCCATCTCGGCGCACAGTCTCGAGTTCGGTACCACAACATCCACTTGCCCTTGCAGTAGAGAAATCCCCTGCAACAGTCGTAAGTTGCCTCTCCCAAACGACATCATCATGGTTGTCATGATGTAGATGCCGCCATGGCCCTCTTCAGTAAACTAGAGCTATGATTTTCACCTAGAGGTCCCAAATCCTCCCGACATCAATGAAGCTCCATAAAGATGCCTCTAGAAATGTAGACGACGACCTTAGGTACCGCCATCTCTAGCTTTCACCAAGGTTGGGGTGAAGCTTTTACCAGAGCTCCTCGTCGCTCTTCAGGATTTGAGGACCCGGACCACCCAAGGGCATCTGGATCACCAAAGCTGGTCAAGATGCATGGCAGACCTCCAACATCCACTACCAATCACCCCGCACGAAATTCATCACAACACTTCATGGCACGATGAACTTCGCGCCAGTCGGGAGGGAGCGATACGGCGAACGTCGCAACGGTCTTCATCGTACTTACTGCCGATGGCTGGCACTCCGACATTCACACACACCGAGCAGGGCCTCTGCCCCAAGCCACTACGTGAGGACAACCCGCCAGTGTCTGCGGACCCCTTCTTTTAGGTTCTTCTGCACCTCATCTCTCGACCTCTAGTAAGCTAAAGCCTACCTTCTTCGTTCTTCAAGATCTTAGTTTTGTTTTTTTTCTTCTGATTTTAGATCTTTCCTCAAATAGATGATTATTCTCCTTTGAAGATTCGAGAGCATTGACTGGAATCTTGAAGGCGAATGGTACTCATTTTTTGA
Organism: Triticum urartu; assembly: GCF_056163025.1. Classification (NCBI taxonomy): domain Eukaryota; kingdom Viridiplantae; phylum Streptophyta; class Magnoliopsida; order Poales; family Poaceae; genus Triticum; species Triticum urartu. Next base: position 86,644,501 of record NC_141879.1, read on the forward strand.
ATATTGATTCCGTGTGTGATATTGGTTCAATGTCAAATTTGTGAAATGTTTCGATTCGTGAATGGTTTTGGTAATATGTGCGATTTTGTGAAATATGAAAGAGGTGCATGTTCATTTTTTTCTCATAAAAAAGCGATTTTGATTTATATTTTAATATCTGAAATATGTTTTTGAAAGAAGTGAAAGCTAGTGATATAAGACATAAAATTATGAGATATGGTACTGGTTTTGTATGAAGTTGTTATTATGTGAACAAGTGGAAAATAATTGAAAATCTTAATGAAATAGTCATATTTGGAAGTGATTTGAAATTGATAGTCATATATGGAGAGATGATTTCTGAAATTGTGAATTGTCTTTTATGAAACTAAAATGTGTCTTCTAAAATCAGTTTTTAGAAAATAATTGAAATAGGGTTTTTGTTAATAATTGAAATTACTTTTTGGAATCAACTGTAGACAATTTCATGAAATTGAAATGCAACTTTTTATGCAAGTTTCACTTTAATATGATATGTGAAAATGGATGTTTGACCATTAAATTTTGTATAATAATTAAAGTAAGTGAAACTCATTTCAAATATATTAAACTTATTTCAGTGTGTTTTTATGAAATATGTGAAATGGTTATTTCATATAGGTGAAACTAGCGGAGTTACCCGCGCATTTGCGCGGCTAGATTCCTATATCATCAATAATATTGCTTTTATATTTGAGACATTCTACAGTATACTTGACTTTTTATAGAATTATGAATGATGAAACTACGAAAAATATAGTGATATTAGTTTTTTATAAATTGAGAGGTAATGTTAGAAAACAATGTTGGCGCAAAGTACTCTTAAGTTCATTTTTGTAACTTATCTGAATAGTGAGTGATATGCTAAGTATCTAACTCCCAAATATTCATTTACGAACCCCTCCTAAAAAACGCTGCTCATCTGCCCTCGGTGAAGAGTGAAATAAAAAACATTATTAGAAAAATTCAAAAGCATCTATTTTTTCCCACCAAGACACTCAAATGCCTGATGTCCATGTTAAATTTCATTGTGTTTGGACATCTGAGAAGCTCGTGGCAGTAATGAAAAAATCAGTCTGAATAGTGCGTGAATAGTAAACTTTCTACAAACCCCAAATGTTTTTCCACGGAGCTACTCAGAATTTATTGAATTTTCCTAGGTATTTTTATTTCACTGTTCACACAAGGGAGCAGATGAGATCATGAGCCGAATTGTTGCGTCCACTCCCAAATATTCATTTATGATGAGAGAGAATGTGCAGTGATGTATAAAATATAAGCATTTATCATCTACCTCATCATTTGTGGTATTCTCGCCAAATTTTGCTAAACCGCTGAATACTCTCGCATACATTTTGTAGTTTCTAATTGCTCGCATGTTTTTTAGTCACCTTGTATTCTTTATCACCACTAAATTAACATATTCTTCATGATATATGCTCCAATCATAAGTTTTTGGCATAATTCAAAAACTTTATTGTTGTTTCCACAGCACCCATTCCTTCGCTTACATGATATGCTAGCTAGCATGTATTGCATGCATAATTGCATCGATTCACCAATTCTTGGTATTGGATAGTTCTCATGCATGCCCTATATACTATATGAATGCAAGCATATACTGGTTGGTTTTTCCTAATCTACCTCATGCCATGCCCTTTCATTGACCATGAACATGATCTACCGGTAATAAAAAAATGCATGAATGCTTCCACTCATCTCCATTCTACTTCAGCTGCACTGTTTCATTATATTGTCCAAAGCATTTATGTAGATGATCTAATACACATTTATTACTTTTTTCATGGTTCAATCAACACATGATGTCGATACTCTTAGGCATGTTGCGTTGACCTTTACCTGATATTACCATTTTTTATTTGATGTATCGTTTGCCATTTAAATTGCATATACAAATCCCTCTTGATTCCATATATATTTCTGATTGTGTCTAGATTATTATACATTGACTTACATTCTATTCAAGGTAGAAATAATAAAAATGTCATACTAAATAATTGGCATATATGTATTTCTTACAATTTTTTGCTAAAATATTTGATGTCAGTTACACATGTCCATATCCAATCTGATCTGACGATGCAATCAATCTTAGTACATGCCTGACCTATTCGAGCGAACACAATCTATCATTTCATTATCATTTATCAACATCCTAAACTATTCTCATGAGCGACTCTTTTCTACTAACATGGACTCATTTTCATAAGTAAATGAATCCATTCATGACGAAGTTTACATACATCATGTTGTGTTAATATTAAATCTATGCTATTATATTCTTTGTGATATCTAATGGTCCTTATTATAGGTTGTTCATTTAATTCTAATTCTACATTCTACTTTAAAGTTGAATTTCCTCGTCTGCGTACAAATACTATTTATGAGTTAACATATTTTAATCCAATTCCTTTGGGTAAAAATATAAGTACTAATAGAGTTGTTTGTTTTATCTACCCACACAATATTTCTTTTTACTGCATATAAAACAGTATATTCAATGGTAGCCATGGATATAAAATTTATAATACAATAATAATTAACTAATGACATCAGCAAGGATGTCATCGCATGCATATAGCCAGTTAGAATTTCCTGGGCCAATCGGATTCCTTTGGGCCGGTTGTAATTGACTGCCCAATTTTTAATTTCTTTGTTGGCTCCCGGTCATTAGATGGAAAGGCTAGTTCCTATAGGAATTGGACTCTGACTGGTTACGTACATACCTGCGTGTGTAGCGTCTTTGGTATTTTTTTTCTTTTGCACGTTTTATATGTGCCTTATCAAGTGATGCGTACGTGACTTATCAAGTTGTATGTGAGACGTGTCATGTCAACTTATTTGTACATTAAAATATTCATATGTAACGCTATCTTTTTTTAATCTTAACTGTTAATTTCTAATATCGATGATCGAGATAATTCAATATATGTGGACAAACGTGAAAGCTTGTTTGCCTCTTGTCTTAATTATATAATAGATTGGTTGTTTTAGCGTGTGAAGTTGAATATTTCAAATGTATGGAAAAGAGTGAAATTAGCCTTTTGAAATAATTGAGATTTATTTTTCAAAAGACCTGAAATCAATTAATTCTAAACAAGTAAATTAAAATTTAAAATAATTGAACCAACTTTTGGAAATGGATGAAATAAGTGAAAAATATATTTCAAATATGTGAAATTGATCATTTCAGCTTGTGAAATTGAATATTTCAAATGTATGGAAAAGAGTGAAATTCACTATTTATAATTATCGAGACAAACTTTTTGAAACGGATGAAATCATTTTTCTAAAATAACTGAATTGGTATTTGAAATCTGTTTTCTAAAAGATTAGGAATTAGTTTTTAAAATTATTGAAATTTTATTTGAAATGAAATTTTAAAAACAATATCATTTCTAATTAGTCAATGAAACCACTAATTGGAATTCTGAAAATATTCTAAAAAGTTATTGAATTGAACTAAATTAGCTGATAAAATTATGTAATTAATGAGCTAAGGACACCGGTTTAAACTGAAAATGCTGTAGGTGCGGGATGTTGTTAGTACTCGGAGTCAGAACATGTCACGTGGTAGGGCCTATCACGTTGCAGGGCCTGGCAAGGAATACGAAGGTGGAGAATTTGGGAAGGAACTGGAATCCTATATATACCTAAGAAATTCATCCTCACTACTCTATTTTATATTAATATGCAATTACTTCAACTCGGCCATGTTTGTGCCTGCTACTCACGTATTCCTGAAGCCACGTCATCTTCGGTTACTTTCCTCATTGTGTTGGGTGTTACAAAATTCTAGTGAGCCAATTTATTTCAGCCATAAGTGGAGAGCTGAAACAGAGTTTCTAACCGCCGAACTTAGCATGGCAAACTTGCACCATTAGAGTTTTCATTCCAGTGCAGAGATGGAAATATTTAGAGTAAATTTCAGTTTTTTTACCTCCTCTTTTGGCATTTTGACATGAATGACCACATTTAAGAGATTTTCATCCGTTTTATTGCATTTAACAAAATTTGTGCTAAATTTTACTCTTTTCTATCTCTGAGCACCTCCTGTCGCGAGTCATTATCTGGGGACGGAGCTGCCGGCAAGTTTCCAGCGATAGCAATGCATGTGCGCTGGCAGGGGATGGGGATGGGGCTGACTTGTTGCTTTGTGCGCCAAAGCAACACATGTGCTGCTGGCAACCAGCACGGTAAATTAGATAATGCTCACCACTATGTACGTTCAAACCCGTGCCAAATTCTCTTTTCCTTCATTTGACATCGATGCCCTCCGTCGGTGCAATAATTTTTTCCTTCTGAAAATCAGAACAAGTAGCTGCTCGGATGCCAATACACAAAGCAGCAAATTATTAGCTCCCTGACCCACCGAAGGAAACAAACCAAATACACAAAGCAAGTAGTTGGCTCGATTGAGTTCTTTTTATTCGTGTCTACGTCTCACTTTTTTTCCCAGGCTGTGAACATGTATTATATTCACTAAATGATACTTTGTGAAACTTAATCCGCTCACTGACCCAATGAAAACCTCTATATACGTCAACTCATTCGACTACATTCATATACACAATGTAGCTAAATCGTTTGGCTATTCTATGTTTATTTGTCGTTTCAAACGGTTTGACACGACTACAACACACCTCCTAAAGTGATTTGAGAGTCGCTCCAAACCAATTAGAGCAGTCACTTAGTGCAGTCAAACAATTTGACGGCACCACATGTATGAATATAGCCAAGCGGTTTAGCGTGACTCCGGATTAGACTCGCAAATAATTAAGTTATTTTGGAGTCAATGAGCGGATTGTGTTCCGCGAATTGTCATTTAGTAAAAGTAATACTGTAAACACACGCTGGTGAGACCGTGCCAAATAAACTTCTCAGGGCATCGCTGCCCAGTCGGACATATTTTAATGGGCTGGGCATGAAGGCCTGACATCAGGCATCTGATGAATATGTTAATATTACCGCTTAACGGGATGAGCACAACAGAGGTGCTCCCCGACCCGCCCCCGCCCCACTGCAGCGCGTCCGCGCCGGCGCCGGGCGCCGCGGCCATCCACACCTCCCTCGCCTCTGCGGAGTGGTTTATGCCACTCCCACCGCCGCCTGCTAGCGGCCCCGCAGGCGCTGCGCTCTCGGCTCAGCCGATGCTTCTCCTGCGGCCACCCCCTGCTGCTCCGATCCTGGATCCAGATCCAGTTTCGCCGCCGCGCTGCCGGGCCTCTGCCGGCGCCTCGCCTGGTTTCATCCCTGACCCGCCACAGGAGGAGCTGCGCGCGCCACCACCGCCCGCTGCCTCTGCTGACCCAGTGCAGCCGTTGGTGTCCTTGGGCATTCATGAGGGGGCGCTTCCTTCCGCTGCTGCAGGCATTCAAGTGCGGGAACATCCTGCTGCCTCTTCGAGCATTCAAGACGTCGCGCCTGGGAGGCTCGCGCTCATCTGCCCTCCAGCTGCTCCCGAGCCTTCATTGCTGGCAGCGGGTACGGGCGCGGGGCGCGTGGAGGAAGTGGCCGGCGGCTGGCAACAGGTCAAATCGCGTCATGGCCCGCACCGCCCGGCTGTCGCCGACCAAGCTTTCAAGCCGCCCCCCTTCCGGCCTGGCTTAAAGGCCGATGCTGCCGATGCCTTGCTCCAGGCCACAAAGCTGCTTTCTGCCGCGACCCATTCCGGTGCTCCCGCTGCCTGGAAAACGGCCATCGTGTCCGGGGCTGCCGCAACAAGTGGAAACCACTCAGTGCGCTCGCTTGCCTCGTCGTGCCTCCGCCGCTGCCTCGACCCACCCCCGACAACAACCAAGCCGCGTCTCCACGGTTCGGCCCAGGCAGAGGCTGGCCACTCCCCCGAACCGCTCCACCGCCGCTGCGGGTCGACCGCAACGCCATGCCCCGTTTGGGTGACGCCTCTGCCAGGCCGGCAGAGGACTTTGTCGTTGTGCCGGCGACTCCGGAGATGCAGGCGGAGGCCGAACTGCTGTCGTCCAATGTAGCTGTGGTGTGGCTCGAGGGCGCCAGGGATGATGTCCCTTGCCACACCATTGCCGCTGCGCTCGCCAAGGCCGTCGGCGCTCGCCAAGCAGACGTCACCGTCGTCCGGCACTATCCAGAGCAGTACCTCGCCAAGTTCATGCATCAGCATCACTGCACTGAAGCAGTCACCCAAAGCAATTTCCCCCACGGCGGCTTCCAAGTCTTCGTACGTGCCTGGCGCCTCGAGGCTCATGCCGACAACGAGGACATGTTGTACCATGTCCGGCTTTGCATCGAGGGCATCCCGCTTCATGGCTGGAACAACTACATCGCTACCTTCGTCATCGGCCGTGGATGCTCGCTGGACTACATCGAGCAGCCCTCCCTGCGCAAGGATGACACACGCTATCTGGCGCTCTGGGCGTGGACGGCGAGCCCAAACGCCATCCCTAAAGTGAAGTGGCTGACTTTGCCCGCTCGTGGTCGCCGTCGCCGGGGCCGCCGTGGGCTGCGCCATCGCGCCCTGATCCACCTGGACCTGCTCGAAGACCACACCAAGGCGCGTGACGATGACGACAACCCCCCTCCTCCGGACGTCTCCGAGTTCACCTGGTACCGCCATGTGGTGGACGGGGCGCCAGCTCCTCGTGACCGCCAGGGTGGCCAGGGTGGCCAGAGGCATGACGCGCGACGCCCTGGCAGACGCGACGACGACGACGACAATGGTGGCTGCCGCGGACGTGGCGATGACCGTCCTCGGGATGGGTGGCGCGACAGGGTGCGGCGCTCGCTCTCATGCAACCCACGTGACCGTCAAAGAGATGACGGACAGGACCGCACCAGGGAGCGCTCTGGTGGTCGTCGACACGCCGGCAACTCCCCTACACCGGTGATGGCGCCGCTGCAAATCGTGGCTGCAGGGGTAGATGCCTCCAACCCTGGCTCGAGGGGACGGAGCCCGGCGCGGTCTCCTCACCCGCACACCAGCCGCCGTCTCTCGCGCGACAATCTCACGCCAACATCGTCACCAACTTCAGTGCTCCCGCACACCCCCGGCTCCAAGCGCAGCTCTTCGTCTTCGTCTATCGCCGCCAACCTCGGTGCTGCTGCGCGAGCGGCACTGGCCTTGTGCTCCGTGCCTCGACTCGTCGCTCCCCTGCCGTCCATGACGCCTGAGCGCCCCCCCGGCTTCGATGAGCTGCAGGTCCAGGACAGTTCCTTCCAGGCAGATGAGGGGACCTCGGTGCTGGCTGCTATTCCTGCTTTGTCTTCGATGGCTGCGGAGGACGACATGGTGGCTGCGGAGGACGTGGTGCCTGCACCTCTCGCGCCTCTGTTCCAGCTGTGCACGCAGGCCATCCTGCCATCGCCTACTCCACGGCTACCAGCGACACGCCGCAAGACCATGGCAGGACTGGACATCTCCAGCAGCGGTGGTGGTCTGACTCTCAGGCGCACCAGTGCTCGGCTTAGGAAGGGGGCACGCAAAGCTGCTCCTGTGGCCAAATCAGCGGAGACCCTTGTGTGCCGAAACTTAGGGATCGTCGAGGATGGACAAGATGTGACTGTGGAGGTTCTCGACAAGCTCGCAAAAACCTTCAAGCATCAGCTCCCAGTGGATGTTTTAGCTGCGCTGCGTGCCTTGTTCAAAGTGGATGATGCCCAGGCGATTGCTGTGGAGAACGCCTTGCTGGATCACGGTGGTGATGATGCCCTGGACCATGACATGGCTTCATCTGAGGCTGCTGAGGAGGCCTCTCCAGCCTAATGCATCTGACTGATCAGACACCTTGGGTCCTGCCTGTTCTTATGTTAGTTCGTAGTAGCATTTGGGTTGTGCTTTGTAAGCCTTGCATTGCTATTTTGCAAGGCTCGTGTGTGGGAATGTCATGCATGGTGTTTGTACCATGGTGTAGTGCGTGTGTGTCCCACTTGGTGTTTGTACCAGGGATTTGCGGCTCCAATGGCTTGCCTGAAGCTAGTTGGATGGCTGGACTACCTATTGTCATCTTACTGTTGCCACTGCTTACTACCTGGGTGCCCCATGTTGCATTATGCTAGAACAACAGCTCAACGTGCTCAGCTGGAATGTGAGGGGTCTAAACAACCCAGACCGAAAAGCCACTGTCCATGAAACGATCGCAACATCGTCGTGCCAAATTGCCTGCTTGCAAGAGTCCAAACTCGGCAATGTTGATCAATTCACCGCTGCCTTCCTTGGGGGGAATAGACTTCGCGGTTTCGCGCAACGCCCGGCAGCTGGGACAAGAGGTGGGATCCTCTTGCTCTGGGACGACCTTATCGTTGATGTGCATGACATTGCGATTTCCACTTACTGCCTCTCGGCCATGATCCACATCAGGGACACCGAGGTCCACTTTAAAATCACAACCGTCTACGGCCCTACTGATTCCTCTTGCAAAGATGTGTTCTTTGCGGAGCTCATCGATCAAAAACCACCATGTGGGGTGAAATGGTTGGCGCTTGGTGACTTCAATCAAATTTACCGGGCACGTGACAAAAACAAGAGAAATGTTAACCGTAGCCGCATAAACCGTTTTCGGGCAACTCTTCAAAATTGTGAGCTGCAAGAGATTCACCTACAGAATAGGCGTTTCACATGGAGTAACGAGAGGATGAACCCGACGTTGTGCAAGTTGGACTCCTTCTTTTGCAACGCCGAGTGGGATCTCCAGTTCAACACTCACATCCTCCATGCCCTGTCATCCTCGCTTTCGGACCATTGCCCTCTACTCCTTGCCGATGTGAGGGGGCCTAGAAGGCCCCGTGCTTTTAAGTTTGAAAATTTTTGGGCATCTATGCCGGGCTTCACTGAGATCGTTCACAATGCTTGGAATGAGCAAACGGACCACGTCGAGCCATGCCAATTGCTCCACCATAAAATCAAGACGACTGGCCTTCGGCTCGCTGCATGGAGTAGGGGCCTTTTCTCAAAGGCTAAGATTCATCTTCATGCAGCCCTGCTCGTCATTCTCCATCTTGACTTGGCTCAAGAAGAGCGGACACTCTCCCCTGATGAGAGAGACCTCAGAGCAAAACTTAAAAGAAGGGTCATATGTCTTTCGGTGCTCGAGAGATCACGGAAGAAACAATGTGCGAGAATGTCAAACCTGAAGGAAGGAGATGCAAATACAAAATTCTTTCACCGCCGTATTAACGCTAGGAGAAGAAAGAACCACATCTACAGGATCCACCACAATCAGGGGTGGGTCACTGACCACAATGCAAAGGAGGAAGTAATATTTGAGCACTTCTCTGAGGTGATGGGAAGAGGGCCCCCAAGAGCAAGGGACCTAAATTGGGAGGAACTACAGTTAGAGACCCACGAGTTGGGTGAGCTTGCAGACCCAATCTCCGAGGAGGAGGTTAAGGCGGCTATCAATGATATGCACAACGACAAGGCTCCTGGCCCCGATGGCTTCACCGGTATCTTCTTCAAGAAATGTTGGAATATCATCAAGGGTGATATCATGCGGGTTATTCATCTCTTCGAGAACCTTCACGACTCCAATCTCCATTGGCTAAATTCTGCAAATGTCGTGCTGCTGCCCAAAAAAGAAGGTGCGGAGGGGATCTAGGACTACCGACCTATTAGCCTCATCCATGCGATTGCGAAGATCATTGCCAAAATTCTCGCAAACCGCCTTCGTCCACTCATGGACTCTATTGTCTCCAACGCCCAAAGTGCCTTCATAAAAGGGAGAAGTATCCATGACAACTTTATGCATGTCAGGAACCTTGCATGCCGGTTGCACAAAAACAAAACACCCTCGCTTCTCTTCAAGTTGGACATCCGCAAGGCTTTTGATTCCGTGAAATGGGAGTACCTCATTGAACTCCTACAAAGAAAAGGTTTTCCCAGCAAGTTCAGAAACTGGATCGTCGCGCTTCTTGTCACATCTTCATCCCGTATCCTCCTGAATGGGGTGCCTGGCACTCCTATCCACCATGGAAAGGGGTTGCGACAAGGGGACCCGATGTCGCCCCTCCTATTTGTCATTGCTATTGATCCGCTCCAACATCTTCTTGACTTGGCCACTCGCAAGGGGTTGCTCCATAAAGTCTGTGGCCGTGGCACCACTGTGAGAACCTCTCTTTATGCGGATGATGCAGCGGTGTTCATGGCACCCATCAAGAGAGACATTGATAACCTTGCTGGCATTTTGGACTGTTTTGGAGATGCCACCGGTCTGTCCACCAACTTCCACAAAAACTCGGTCGTTCCGATTCGATGTCGCCACCTCAACCTTGAGCCCATCCTTCAAAATCTACCTGCAAAAAGAGCATCCTTTCCCATGAAATATTTGGGTCTTCCGCTTTCGGTTTGGAAATTAAAGAGAGTAGACTTCCAGTTCCTCGAAGACAAGGTGGCGGCCAAACTTATTCCATGGGACGGCAACAACATCACCGCTATTGGTCGCACCACCTTGACAAAACCTCTGGAGCAAAATGCAAGGTCAATTGGGACTTAGTTTGCCGCCCTTACGAGCGTGGAGGCCTCGGCGTGCTAAACACCGTCAAATTCGCGCGCGCACTGCGCTTGCGTTGGATATGGTTTGAGTGGACGGTGCCATCCAAAATGTGGGTGGGCTTGGGAAACCCATGTGATGAAGAGGATTACAATTTTTTCTATGCCTCCACCGTTATCACCGTTGGGAATGGGGCTAAAACACCTTTCTAGGATGCGCCTTGGGTTCATGGCCGCAAACCGAAGGATATTGCGCCACTCATCCACGATGCATCCACAAGGAAAAACTGGAAGGTCAAGGAAGCACTCAACGAGGGCGCATTGATCTCCAAAATCAAGATGTCTATCACCTTCACGATGGCTCACATCCACCAATTTGTGGAGCTTTGGATGCTCATTTCAGAATTCTACCTAGAGGGGCATGCGGAGGACGAGATCTCTTGGAAGCACACTACGGATGGTCAATACTCGGCGGCGTCTGCTTACTCAGCGCAATTCTTCGGAACCTTCTACTCTTCCATGGATCACACGGTGTGGAAAGCCTGGGCACCGCCTAAGGTGAAGTTCTTCGCGTGGCTTGCCATCCAGGACCGGATTTGGACCGCTGATCGCCTAGCACGCCGGGGATGGCCGAATTGCCATCTTTGCCCCCTCTGCAAACGGGAGCCGGAGTCTGGACTACACCTCTTCGTCAAGTGTCGTTTCACCCTTCGCCTTTGGAATTTGGTCAACGGGTGGCTAAACCTCGACAACCTTGACACTTCGACATGGCACCTTCAGGACTCCATTAAGGATTGGTGGGTGAGCCAATCGAGTTTGTGCACTCCCAACAGGAAAGCCATGGCATCCCTCATCATGCTCATTGGATGGACCATTTGGAGTGAGAGGAACGCACGCATTTTCCGCAACAAGAGCATGCCACCCCCAATTCTGCTAAGCAACATCAAGAGTGAAGCCCTCACCTGGGTCACCGCCGGGGCTAAGAAGCTAGGTACTATAATACCGGGAGAGTAACACCACTTTGTATTTGTTGGGCTCGTGTAAAAACTCTATTCTCTCTTAATTAATATATGAGGCAAATCTTTTGCCTTGGTTCGAAAAAAAAAATGAATATGTTAGTGAACTGGGCATCTACTACATTGTGGAAGGCCTAACATCACGAATATATATGATGAATATTTTAATGAACCGGGTCGACCACATTGTGCAAGGCTTAACATCACGAATCCGATGATTGTGGGAACGCATATGGTTGTTTGAGCTAGCTCGTGTTGCAGCTAGCACTCATGGAAGGAGCCATCCCCAGCCGGCCAAACACGAGGTTAGCCCGACTACCACATCATGTCTGCATTGCTCTGATTTCTCGGCGGCGGTTTCTAGGGTCGCCGTCGTCACCGGCGGGAACAAGGGGATCGGCTTCGAGGTGTGCCGGCAGCTAGCCAGCGACGGAGGAGTCACGGTCGTCCTGACGGCCCGGGACGAGACGAGGGGCACGGAGGCGGTCGAGAAGCTCAGAACGCTGGGGCTCACCGACGCCAACGTCGTCTTCCATCAGCTGGACATCACGGACGCTTCGAGCATCGCCACGCTAGCCGATTTCCTCAAGACCCGTTTCGGGAAGCTGGACATCCTGGCAAGTTTTAACTCCGTCTGCTTCCATTTCCATGCTGCTAGTAAGGCTGCGATGCATGCATCACCCAAGGTTTGAAGCGACTGTGGATGATTAATTTGCAGGTGAACAATGCTGCAATCGCCGGGGTTGAGTACCCCCAAGATGTGGATACCAACGAGGAAAAGGTGAGTGAAGTGTCTAATTAATCTGTTCTGCATTTGCTCGGACATGTATCATGTATGTAGGCTGAACAGTTAGCTCTGCAGTTCGCTGGCATGGATATCAAGCAGAGACTTGACTGGATGATAAAGACTGTCCGGGAGCCCATCGGCGCCGCAAAGAAAGCCGTGGAGACGAACTACTACGGCACCAAGCATGTCACCCAAGCCCTTCTGCCTCTGCTGCTGCAATCTTCCTCTTCCTCCCAGGGGAAGATAGTGTGCGTCTCCTCCGACTATGGGCTGCTCAAGGTAACTTATTTTCTTTCCATCAATCATGCATGCAAGCTCGATATCGAATATATATAAAAAGGGATTTCGATCGATCTATGTCTGCATACAGCTTGTCGGCGACGAGGAGATCAGGCGGGACCTCGACGACATCGACAACCTGACGGAGGAGAGGGTGGACGAGGTGCTGGACAAGTTCCTGACCGACTTCGAGGCCGGCGCGCTGGAGGCGCGCGGGTGGCCCACGGGCTTCTCGGCGTCCAAGGTGACCCTGGTCGCCACGAACGCGTACGCGAGAATCGTGGCGAGGAGGCACCCCACGCTGCGCGTCAACTGCGCCGATCCGGGCTACGTCAAGACGGACATGACCATGGGCTCCGGCGTCCTCACGCCCGAGGAGGGAGCGCGCAGCGTCGTCGGGGTGGCGCTGCTGCCCGACGGTGGCCCGACCGGCAAGTACTTCACCAAGGGCCGTGAGGCGTCTTTCGTGTGAGATAGGCACCGGCTGGCTGTGCGTGCACGGTCCGCCGTGAGCTAGCTCGCCGGTCGCTGGCTGCGTGTGTTACTACGTGATTTGAGACTGAGAATAACGGAAGGGATTTGGCATTTCCTTGGAATGAATAATAAGTTGATAGATGCATTGTGTACCCCGCTACATCGGAAAATAATAAAGGATGATGGAAGCTTTGCAGTAAATTCTACTTGCGAGCATTGCTCTGTAAAATAGCAAACAGGCTGAGCAAGTAAGAGTAAAATGCATGGCTAGTACTGTAACATTTTTGGGTCAGTATTCACCCATGAAGTATGCCCAGATGTGCTGCAGAAGAACAGAAAAGGTTATGAGCATCTCCAGCCGAGCCCCCAACATGCCCTTTTCAGACGATTTTTTCATGCCGGCGCACAAAAATCGGCACAGTCGCGTCCTCATAAGCCCAATTTTCGCCGGCTCGGGCCGAATTCGGCGCCGGCGGACCCAGGCCGAACCCGGCACGCTGGGGGACGCTCGGGTGCGCTGGGGAAAATGGTTTTGACGCGAAAGAGCCGCGGGCCCGCCGAGTCAGTGACACTCGCCTCGTCGTCCTGCGAACGCCTCGATTTCCCGCAGGAAATCAATGCCAAGGCTGCCGCTGGTCAGCTTTCCATTGATTCCTCACGGGACGGCTCTTCACGGGCGGCGCGGCGCCGTCCCCCGCCCCACGTACGCACGCCTCCCCGGCGGCTGTAAAAAGCGCACCCCCCTCCCCCGCCGTTGGCCACAGACGCCGTGCTCTCTCTCTCTCTCCGCGGACAAACCTCTGTGTCTCTGTACGCCGCCGACGATCGTCTCCTCTCTCCCAGCCCCATCCACGACGTCCCCATCCTCCCCCTGTCGGACGTCGTCGCACGCCCCGATCTTTTCGCCGGCGAGGTCGACCACGTTCGGTCGTCACTGACCGAGGAGCAGTGCGCCTCCCGCAGTACGCCGCCGACAACCACGAGACGTGGGCGGCGTACTTCCAGCGCCGCCAGGAGCAATGCCTCGCCTCCACCAACGTGGCACCGGTGGTGGCGGGCGGCCGGTGGAACAGCGAGGGGCGACGCCTGTGATGGTCCGTCCCCAGCCGGACGCCCGGCGAGGTTCTCGCGCACCTCGAGGGCGGCAACAACCCGCCGCTCGCATGCCCTCGGGGACCGGCTGTCGCTTCGGTGCCCCGCCGCGACGCCGGGCAATGGATGCCAAAGAGGTTTGCCTCCGGTTCGTTGTCCTCGTCCCGTTCCTCCTCCCACTCCTCTTCCCACTCCTCCGGCTCTCCGGCGGTGTTCTGCGTCAAGGCCGAGCCCGTAGCGATGACCCCGCTCGGCCGGCGCACCCGCTCGGCCGGCATCGTCATCAACGAAGGCGGCGGTCGCGCCTCGTCCTCGGCTCCTCCCCGACTCGTCAAGCCGAAGACGAAGCCAGGGCTCCCCGCCGTGAATACGGAGCCCGGGCTCGTGTGATGGCCTGACTTATTAAGGATGATAGACTACTCATATCAATAAGGAATTCCTTCTTTTCCAGGAGCCCATTCGGACAGAACTCCAAAGTTAAGCGTGCTCAGCTTGGAGTAGTGTCAGGATGGGTGACCGACCGGGAAGTTGCTCCCGGGTGCGCATGAGTGAGGACAAAATGCGCAGAAAAGACTAGTATTGATCTGTGGGGCTAGTCTAGATCCCGCCAGGAGTAACGACCACCGGTGGATGTGTCCGGAGCGTTACAAGTTGGTATCAGAGCTGACCCTTACGGTTACACGGATGGTTGCGGACAGGTGCGTGGTCATGTTGTTCATGACGTTTGTGACCCATCGTGGCACACTGATGGCACATGTACTGGACTAGAAGCACAGACGTATGTGCCAAGAGGGAACGTTCCTGTGGCCTGACGAGGACGTCGGTTCCTCTGAGTGGGGGTGTATGTGATGGCTTGGCTTATTAGGGATGATAGACTACTCATATCAATAAGGAATTCCTTCTTTTCCAGGAGCCCATTCGGACAGAACTCCAAAGTTAAGCGTGCTCAGCTTGGAGTAGTGTCAGGATGGGTGACCAACCGGGAAGTTGCTCCCGGGTGCGCATGAGTGAGGATAAAGTGCGCAGAAAAGACTAGTATTGATCTGTGGGGCCAGTCTAGATCCCGCCAGGAATAATGACCACCAGCGGGTGTGTCCGGGGTGTTACAGCTCGCCAGCGGCGTCAAGGAGGAGGCGCTCGACGACGAAGTGTCCCTCAAATGGGCACGCGACGACTGGGTGCAGACGGAGAGGGAGCACCAGTGCGTCACCCTCGCGTGGTTCGAAGCTTGTTGCCATGGCCGGGATGAGGGAGGCATCGTCGTTCTCGACGACAGCGCCGATGACGACGCGCCGCCACCGCCTGTCCGTCATGGAGACGCTGGGCAGGGGTCTAGCAGGGGCGGCCGCGCCATCAAGAAGGAGAAGGCCGCCGCCGCCGACGAGGACGGCGGCGACTTCACGGCGCTGATCGAGTTCTTTGCCCCATAGATTAGTTTTTTTAAATAATTTATGTAAAACGGCGAACATATTTAATATGAATATCAAGAGTGCCGAATTTTAGCTGAACTTTGTCGAACTTCGCCGAATTCAGCTTTAAAAAAACAGGGCAATCCTGGGACGAGCGGCTGGAAACCCGCTCGCCCCCGCGCCGATTTAAACGCCGGCTTGCCCTAGGGGACGCGTAAAATCGCTGCCTGAGGGGCCAACGGCTGAAGATGATCCAAGGACGCCCTTACCCGCCGGACAGGTCGCCGGGAAGGACCCCCGCGAATCCGCGATTGATTCGTTCGCCAGGGGCTCCCAGACCCAGTGATCGTTTTTCACTTCGCTGGGTGGCAGGCCGGGGCGACTCCCCACCCAAAATGCCCATTTAGTAGTTTCGTTTTGAGGTAATATCACTGGTGGTCATACAACTTGCGTTGGATGTGCATTTTAGTGCTAGAACTATCAAAATACGTTTTTCTGGTCATACGACTTGCACTTTGGTGCAGATACGGTCATTCCCTCCGTATGCGCCGCTGGCGTGGCATGCCACGTAAGCACGGGGCCACTGTCAGTGACAGAAAACGTCCTGGAGCCACCCGCGCATGGTAAAGTTGCACGGACCCCCCTCAACTTGTTACTATGTGCACAAAAAAGTCCCTACAAAGGCGGGAACAAGCAGGTGTGTGTATTTGCGAGCGGCACCCCAAAATCGCTGGCGCTTCAGTTCGACTCCCCACCGTTTCGTGTCCTGATCATACAGAGGCGGAGGCGGAGGTGGAGGAGCCGGCACGTCACGGTGGCCGTCGTCGGAGGAGATGAGTGAACCGCGCCGTCCACGTCCGGGCGAAGCAGTACCGTCCTATGGTACGTCTGCCCCCTCGTTGGTCTCCGCCATCTCGTTTTTTTCCTCTGCTCCCCGCCATCTTCTTTGTGCCGCCGTCTTTTGTAGTGCCGCGCTAGGTCGGTGTCTGCCTCCTTAGGGTTCTTGACAGATGTTCGGTCACGCTACGGTTCAGCTCCCCTGTAGCCATTAGATTACGACGGTGAAGCTCCCCTGTTCGCATATCGACCTAGGGTTTAGGAAGGGGTTATGAAAGGACGCAGTTTTATGTGTGTAAAAGTATGATAAATTCGTTGTTTTGGCTATGGTTTATGACATGCTCCTGTTTGGTTGGATTATGTGGTTGAAATTGTATGATGTTTTCGAGATGCAAATAATGTTGTATGTACTCTGAATTTCTGAAAAAAAAACTGCAGTAAACTGAACTTTTTTGACACTAAGGGCGTGTACTATGAATTTGGCATTTAAATTGCTATGTCAAGTATGTGTGCTGCAGTAAACTGAATTTCTGGAAAAAAACCTGTAGTAAACTATTTTTTTACACTGAGGGTGTGTACTATGAATTTGGCACTTAAATTGCTATGTCAAGTATATGTGCTGTAGTAAACTGAATTTCTGAAGAAAAAAACTATAGTAAACTGATTTTTTTTTACACTGAGGGCGTGTACTCTGAATTTGGCACTTAAATTGCTAGCAGCCGCCGTCGCCCGCCTAGGGTTCTTTTTTTGGAAGACTACAGATTTGGGAATCGGGGGGGATTTGCAAACAGAGAGACCACCATAACAGGTTATGTTGGGGCCACTATATGCAGGGACTTTTGACGCGAATAAATATTTTCCGAGGAGGGTCCGTGCAAGTTTACCACGCACGCGGATGGCTCCAGGACGTTTTCTGTCACTGACAATGGCCCCGTGCTTACGTGGCATGCCACGCCAGCGGCGGATATGGAGGGAATGACCGTATCTGCACCAAAGTGCAAGTTGTATGACCAGAAAAACGTATTTTGATAGTTCTAGCACTAAACTGCACATCCAACGCAAGTTGTATGACCACCAATGATATTACCTCTTTCGTTTTATAACCCCTAAAAAAAGTAGTTTCGTTTTATATAAAAAATGCATTTTTATTAGAAAAATGTCATGCACCTAAAAGAGGCATCTCTTAATAATAAGAAATGTCATCCCTTAATAAAAAGGAAAAATGTCATCTCTTAAGTAAAAAATGCAATCTCTTAATAAAATAGAAAAATGCCATCTATTATATAAAAATGCTATTCCTTAATATAAAAATGCTATTCCTTAATATAAAAATGCCACCTCTTAATAATAAAAGAAATGCCATATTTTAATATTTAAATGACATCTCTTAATAAAATGGGAAAAATGCTATCTCTTGATAAATAAAAAATGACATCTCTTAATTTGAAAATGCCATGTGACAATTTTTTTATAAACTAGCATGTTAAATTTTCCTACAAAATCGCCATCTGCTTGTTTGGGGGGGGGGGGGGGGGGGGGGGGTCCACTGCTGCGCTGTAGTGTTTTGAACTTTTGATTCTCTAATACATTCGCTGGCATTTCTCACACAGCGAACTACTTTAAAATCTGACGTGACTTCAATCCTGCGCCAAGATTCGCGTAAACGGAACCGTCGGCAGATTGGGGGGTCGCTGCGAAATCGGCCACAGCTGACGGTCAGCAGTTATCATTTTTCGAAGGTCAATCGGATGATCTCCATGCTCCATCAACGACAAAAACAGAAAACACAGAAGACCGAATTAGGAAAAGGCAACAGATAGTACCTGAACATCTTTGTCGAGGTCTTTCTCCACAACAGATAAATAAAAAGAGAAAATCGCCAAGCCGGAGGGTGTCCCTCAATAGCAGCTTGACTATGGCAGGAATCCTGCAAGTGTATCCTGGGGATAAATCAAGCAGATATAAGTGAGCGTGCAGCCAGCTAGCCAGTGGATCGGCATGGAACTCAGCTGGCCGGTAAATCATGCCAGCTGAAGTAGGCTCGCCTTTCAGTACATATGTGGAGAGGGGCGGGATCACCACTTCCTCGTCAGGCCTTTGCCCTTCCTGTCACCAGCGCAGCTGTAGGCGTCCACGACTGCTGGAGGGTCTTGCTCGTCCAAGGAAGAGGTGCAGCTGTTGCAGACTTGCAGTCGCCGTCGTTGTCGTCGGAGTCAGAGAGGACAATGAGCCCCTTCATCCGACGGACAACCCTGTCCTGCTCCCGCTTCAACTTGGCGACCCGAGCTTGCTCTGCCACTACCTCCTTCCATTGGAGGTGGTGAGCGTCTGTCTCCGCTGTTGTGAGGGACCGGCCGTAGACCCATGCGAGGAGCCGCTCGTCCTCATCGGGCTCTGCCTGCATCCGGCAGTGGCGATGCGCGGACTGCTCCGCCGCGTCCCTCTCCCGTGTCCGCTGCCTCACGCTGCGCGCGATGCGCGCCTTCGATTCCGTAGTGCTCGTGCGGGCCGACGGAGTGGGCACTAGCATCCACCGCTGCCAGCATGGAGGAGCGGCCGGCGGGAGAAGAAGACGGTGCGGTGGCGTCGCGGACCGCACTGTCCTGGCAGAGCTGCACGGGCCAGGAGGGTCCTGCTCCAGCGTCCGCGCTGCGGCGGCACAGGAGCTGCCTCATCGCTCCAGATCCGGAGCTGCCACTGGTGTCCACCTTGGAGATGGTCGCCGCCCAGGACTTGCAGACGGTGACGAGGAACACTGACTCGAGCTGGCTGATGCATCGGAGGATCCTCTCCGTGAGGTGGAAAGGGATGCCGCCGATGGTTCTGCTCACGGCATCTCCATCATCGGCGGGTTCGTGTTGGAGAAGGGTTTTGCTTGTTAGGGTGGCCGTGGGTTTGATCGGCTCTATGTGGGAAAAAGATGAGAGGAATGTGGGTGCACATAGGCGACAACACAGTGTGGAGACAAGGCCGGGCTTGAGGCAGCGTTCGCCGAAGCGAGAGAACAAAAAGGGGATCATCTAGGTTTGGAGACGGATTCTTATTAGAAACTCGTGTAAGGCTTCAACGCTTCGCGCGAACGGCTGGCCAGGCTCGTGTAAGACTATATATAGGGTCGCGCTATTCGTCATTATGGATGAGGAATAATTATTCTTCACCCCCTCTTTATTTTGACATCAAGACACCGTATTTTTATGTTTCATAAAATTTGTCTTATTTCGTACATAAAAAGAGAATGTAAGAAAATATGTACTCGCCATAAAAAATATTTTATGTTACGTAAAATTATGAATGTAAAAATATAGTGTAAAACATACATAAAATGTGATTTTTCTGATCTTATAACCTATATTTTTGCTTTTTTATACCAAATGTTACATATTGAATCAATATGCATGTAACTATTTATATTCTAAACGTAATTTATTTAGGAAGCGATCGTAAGATTACATAAGTTATTCTTCACCCGAGGTAATCTTACGATCGCTTTCTAAATAAATTACGTTTAGAATATAAATAGTTACATGCATTTTGATTTAATATGTAAAATTTGGTATAAAAAAACAAAAATATAGGTTATATGAACAGAAAAATCACATTTTATGTATGTTTTACACTATGTTTTTACATTCGTGATTTTACGTAACATAAAATATTTTTTACGGTGAGTACATCTTTTCTTATGTTCTCTTTTTAATTATGAAATAAGACAAAATTTACGAAATATAAAAATACGGTGCATTGATGTCAAAATAGAGAGGGGGTAAAGAATAACTATTCCTCACCCAGGGTGACGAATAGCGCGACCCTATATATATATTCTGTTTCTTCTTTACATGTTTATTTCAGGGTTTTCTTTCTCATTTTGATTTCCTAAAAGTTTGAAAAGATATTTGCAAATTTGAAAAAATCATGCTTATTAAACAATGTTCACTTATTTATAGAATGTACTGTTTATAAAAAAAGTAAATTTGAAAACAAGTCTGTGTTATAAAAATATTGTATTCACTTTTTAAGTCAATGTTTCTTCAAAAAATATTTGAGTATCTGAAAAAAAGTCAATCCTTTAAAAGCATGTTCAGAAATTCAACAAATTAAAAAAACTCTTGCGTTTCTAGAGAAAGTTCAACTCTTTTTGAAAATATTAGTGTTTCCCACAATGTTCATTATTTCAAAAAATGTTCGTAATATTAAAACTTCAAAATTTACAACAATATATGTTTTTTCTGTTTTCTTCGAAAACCAAATGAAAAAAGGCCACTACCATAACCTGAGCCTTTACAGTAGCTAGCTCACTATAAGAACCATGTCAGTATACGCTAAATAGGCCGACCTAGTTAGAGGGAGCCTGTGCGAAACATAACTAATTTGACACATGGAGCGTCACATTGGGGCTCCCAAGTTTATTTTGGGCGCTTCTATCACTCAACACATGGGTCAGGCCAAACGACACGACAGCTCGCGCGCTCGCTCAAAGTTGAGGCACGGATGACATGGTAGCCTGCATTTTCTATTCGACGCTTAGACTAGAAATAGTGTGAGAACTTGGCTTAATAGAAATGATAAACTATTTATATCATCAAGAATTTTTTTTTTCTGAAGCCCATTCGAAAAGATATCCAAAGTTAAGCATGCTCAACTTGAAACAATTTTAGTATGGGTGACAAACTGAGAAGTTGGCCCCAGGTGTGCATGAGTGGGGGCAAAGTGCGCAGGAAAGACTAATGTTGATCTGTGGGGTCAGTCTAGATCGCATCAGAAGTAACGGCCAGTAACCGGCGGTGCGTCCAGAGTGTTATAATTATTGTAGGCGGATTCAGTGGCGGAGCTTGGAAGAAAAAGTTGGACGGGCCAAAGAGCACAATATTCTTCAAATTCTAAAGCATATATACTATTTCAATAGATATAGTCGCCACACCTTCTGTTCGCATTGAATACAAGATGAGCAAATGCATATATATACATATATATCACCGAGACCAAAATAAGCCATAACATTTGACCACATATACTACTCCAAACCAAAATAAGCCATACCATTTGACCATCAGGCAAGGTTGTGTGGAGTTACATACTATAAATCAGCATTCCGTTCCTTCACCATTTGACCTCATAGCTGTACTTCTCCAGAATTTCACCCTCTATGTTAACTAACAAGTTATTGGCAAGAATGTTATAGGTTCATTTGCATGAAGACCTTCATCTCGGCTCTCTAGGTGTGGCTGTTCAATTTCAAGCATTGGCAAAGGTTGATCTGCCATTGGTGAAGGATCTTCCTCAACTCCAATCATGTCATCATCTCTTTTTCTTTTGAAAACCAAATCGATTTTTCGCTGACTGGCGTTGCCCATGGCTGCCTAGACCTCAACTTGTAACCTGTAAACACAATGGAATGAATTATTTATGCTACAGCAAGGCCAATTGCTCAATTGTGGAAACAAAACTTGCCTACTAAATTAGAAACCATCTACTGTGGTCTGTGGACACTTGACACTAACCTAGTATGATCTTCAGTGAAATATTCAGCCAATTGGGAATTTTGGGGATGATTCAGTTTCAATGAACGATGACCTAGGTCAGTTCAGGGGAATAAAATCAGGATGATTTGAATCGATTTAGCTCGCAACTTGTAAGGATTTAGAGAAGGATTTTCCCACTTGGCAGTTCACTGCCTGGCACCATCGCCGCCTTCGCCGGCTAACTTGCTCGCGGCTGCGTGTGAGCGTCCGTGCGTGGGTCGGATAAGGAGCGGTGGTGCCGGTGGGGCGTTGGATGAAGGGAACTAGGGAAGGGAGGGATTGATGTGCACCGCGCCTGTGGGCGGCGCCGGCCGGTGGCGGGCACCGCGGCAGCCGGCGGCTGCGCTAAGAGACGGCGGTCAGAGACGTGCGGTTGTGCGGGCATGCTAGTCTGCGAGGGAGAGGCAGAGAGGCTGAGATGTGTGTATCGGCTATGGGCTACACCTGCGTACTGGTTGTGGGCTGGGCTGGTCGGCTGGGTATGAAGCATACATATATAAAAAACAATTGCTCCAGACCTGGACGGGCCACGGCCCACTCGACCTTGCGGAAGCTCCGCGAGTGGGCAGGTTGTAAGACTTTAAATATTATTTTTTTGCTGAGTTGGAAGAGAATGAAGAGGAAAGAGAAGATGCATGCTACTAATTAATAATCAGCTGTAACACGTGCTCCTAGAGACTCCGTGACAGAGTGAGAGGGACCATCATCAATAAAATAGTACATATTTATCCAACTATTATAATCACCGGCTATAAACTTCGCTATAAAAAACATGACACCATCATATAGCCTGCAAGCTGCAGCTGGCTATACTATTGTCCATGCTCTAATATGTTATCGTAACATAACCAAGGCAAAACAATCGAATATTTATGATACTAGTTATATGATACTTTACACTATAAAACTAATAACATATAATTATAGACTAGTGACGTATGCATGACACTACTTAAAGTTACTCTTCTTTACGACTAGTCTTAGCAGCCAATCGATTACTTCAATCTTTGTACGCATTGCTCGCGAGCGTTCCGCCATTGGGCCAATCATTCTAGCCCTTCTGCTAGTCAATGAACTTTTTCAAATTTTCAAATTCATGAGCAGTATTGAAATTCATTGAAAAAAATTTAATTCATGTACTCTTAAAAAATCTGCGAACATTTTTAAATATATGCATTTTGTTATCTATAAAAAACCAGATGTCAGATTTTTCTAAACCAACAACTGCTGGTTTTTCTAGATGATCTTTTTAGCTTGCTAGTGCAACCAAGTGACCGAGCCATTTGCTCGTTATTTGGGCTATGGCCCATGCGAGCTATGCATGAGCGTCAGTTAGTTAACTAGCGCGTAAGACATGCTAAAAGTAGACACCAACACGTCAAACCACATTCCAGATATATTTTGCAATCGGGCAATGAAAGAAAATGGTGGTATTTGCTTTCGTGTGGCCCAAAAAAGAGACAAAGATCATCACCTTACATCCTCTTTTCCTAACAACACCCTTGGTTCAAATACTATCTTTCAGAACCAACCAAATAAAAACTCCGGCTTTTGGAAGGTATCTTGATTTTCCAATATATAACCAATTACTCCATTCCACGTAAGAGCATGATTAAAGAAAACCTTCACTGAAAATCTTTTAGCATTATGAAGCCAGCGGGCATCGATCAATTGTATATCGGCACAATCACTCCTCAAACTGGATCATACCCTGTGCATTGTTATGGGTATTGCAATTTTTTTTGAAATTTGATTGTATAGTGACATATGAGCTATACAATAAATAATTTAGTGACAATTTCTCTGCATGTATGAAATGTGGTTCATCAACAATTACTTATTGTATGATTTATTGTATAGTGACAAAATAATTATTGGATATAAATATCATAATATAACGGAAATGTATGGGCCATTTTCTCTGCATGATCGCATGTTAGGGTGGGTATTTTACCATGTCAACACGCAAGTTCCCCCTACTAGGAAGGATAGCCTTGTTCACTGGAGGAGAACATTTTCTATGATCATACCTCAACCGTGGCATCCATGAATAGACTCCGTAAGATCTCATGGAGTAGAAATGGAATAATAAGTCATGACACGATCGGATTCTCTATTTACTACACTTTCCTTTTTATTATAATATAAAAATGTATCCCTTTTCTCTGGATCAATTGTGATCCGGAATACTATCGGAGTAAAAGAAGGGCTTATGAGAACATGGTAGGGTAGGGTTGACTATACTGCTAGTGGCTAATAATCTCAAACGCATGGAAATGGGGATACTCTCATCCATTCCTAAACACATAATACACCATGACCTCCAAAGTTGTGCAAATTTCTGTAGACGGCCGATATCTGACTCGCAACAAAAACTTAGTAGCTCCATATTCAACTCATTAATTAGGTCCCACACAAAATAAAGAACAGAAGCTCATTAATTAGGTTCTGAATTGTGACCAACATATACAAGTAACCAAAAACATGATTAAGTTTGGGAAACATGTCCATTCATAATATACTTGATCTTCTCTTGCCTCCTTGTTAATATCGAGTAATTAGACTCACATACATACTACGTCTGCTGCTTCTATATATAACACCAAAAATATATATGGTTCTAAGCAGGTGTCTGCTTCAATATTGTTTGTACACACCAGGCGCAAATTGCACACGAAAGAGCTTCGTTCGTTCACGCATGCACTGAAAATACAGTTAACCACTTGACGCTGTCTCATGCAAAACAATAAACTTAAAGTTAGAAATGTAATTAACTGCGACTTGTTTGGCATCGATTGAGCATATGGATTACAGTACTTACTGCATGCAGTGGACGTATAGTAGATGTTATTCATCCTCATGCTCCTGCTGGCGCAACTCAAGGTCAATATTTGGTTCACGTACTCTAGTAGACAACAATAATCCGGCAGCAGCTTTTGAGTTGCTTCCGCTGGCTTGCTGCTCACTCGATCTCATGGCCGCCGAAAGCTAATTAACACACATTAATAGTTTGTCAAGTGCCAGCTTCCTTCTATGCTTGCAGTAAATAAAAAAAAACTGAAGCTAATATATATGGTCAATGTTATATTGGCTAGAGCTGCTACATATATAGTTTGCAACCAGTTCCAACACATATATTTTTTAAATTACAGGGTTGCATCGCATTTCTAATTTGTCCAATAGATTATTACTTTTTTCAGAAAGAATTATTTTTACTTGAATCTGCATTAGTCATGCTAATACGCTATCTGGGATGTGAAATATTGAATAAAACCCACCCGAGAATCTGCATTAGTCTGCAGTAGGGGTTCTATACTGATCTGTCAAATTTGTCTCCTTTTTCAAATCATATACTAATCATCTATATGTGAACTTCAAGTCAAATTTAAATTTCAATTCTTTCAGTGACTTGCTAATGCATACGTTATAAAATGTGGTTCATCAACAATTACTTCAATTTCTAAGTATATCTGGGCTATCAGATGACAAGCTAGGATATATTAGCTACTAGCATTCATTTAGTACATGAGAATCCATGGCACTTCTTGCCTGCTTCCGCAGCTCTATGTTTTGCTCATGAGCAATACTGAACTTCTTGTCAAGTTTGACATTTTCCTTCTGAACAAGAAATCCCTGCAAAAGCAAATTCCATCTCATGATACCTCAGCTGTCAATAACAGACACATATACGAGAATCAATGCTAACTGAGCTATTTCAACACCAACAACAGTACAAGCAAGAACATGAAGAAGATGCAGTGAACCTTTTGGTTAAGTTCATGGATCTCCGCAGCCATAACTTGCTCCTAAAGAAAGCAATTATAAGTAAAATATGTATGAAAAAAAAAAGAAGGTAACAGAAGGTGAAATGAAAGGGCACCTTCGTCTTTCTTATGGAATGCAAGCTCATCTCAACCTGGTTCACTAGAAACTGCAGATCTCGAATAGTGGTCCCCGATAGCTCCTCTCCCAACAATTGCCTAACATCAGAGGTCACATGGTTTAAGAGTGTACCTATCTAGCTTCTCCATTCATTAAAAAAAAAGATGCTACTAAATACATGGTCTTTCACCGGCCTAGTCTTCAAGTCAGAGATCTTGGCACACATGGCAGTATGGCACACTCTTTTAATTCAATTAATTTGCACATGAAACCAGTCAAACTTCCGCATAGCTATACTATTGGCATCCCATATCCTATATACCTAAATAGTTGATCTCCACTAACTCCAATTCTCTTAACATGCAGCCCTCCGCATCACTAAATGTGCCACATCATCATCCACTAACACCATTTTGCAGCACATGCATGCCCCAATTTAATAGTTGCAACTCCAGTGGTCCAACATGCATGCATACTATTTGTTCACACACAATTACTTCTGAAAATAATAGTTTTTGATTTAGGTCATTTCGTTGATACATAATTCGTCAAAAAATAATCTTGAAATTGTCGCAACAACGTGCGGCGAAATCACCTAGTTTTATTTGAACATTAATATTACCTATTATTGTGGTGTAAGTTCTGCACTTGCTGCCTCAAGGTTGTAACCTCCCTCTGCCATAACTGCCCAACAAATAGAAATGAAATAAGATACTAACTATAAGCACACCAAATTAATTAGGAGACCCATAACCGTGCTTCCTTGCATACTGTACTACTACATATAATGACACACTATTGACCCCTCCTTCGCTGATGGGCTCCTTGTGACCCGTAAGCGAACATGTAAAAAATTCAACTGAATGGGTCACCACTGATGGGCCATGCCAAATATGTGGCCCGTCAATGATAAATTTATATTGGTGACAGACGAGACCAGTGATGGACCAAAAATAAGAGCCCATTTGTGGCATATAACTCATCGTCGATAGTTTACACCAAGGGCATGCCAATGGGAAGATTGACCCAATGGAAAAACCCAAATCATGTGTTGTTCTTGTAGCACATATAAAACCACCAACCCTAACCCTTATTTGCGCCCCTACCCTCTCTCTCTCTCATGCAACAGTTGAACTTCTTGCTTCCTGATCCCCTTGATTTCTCCCACATGCCCCACTTTCTCCCAAATCCCTCCCTTCTTCACCTTCTTCCCTAATCCACCCCCACCCCGCCCTCTAACTTGTGGGTCTCCTATCTTTGCTTTGCACAATGATTATGCTACCTTGCAATGCCCCTCCAATGTGCCCACCCGGTGTTTCCCCTCTTGAATGTCATTGTACTCACCCATGACACCAATGGTGGGCCTCCTCGCCACCATCCAAGGCAGGAGCTATGGGATCTTCTCACCATTGGTCGGGAGGATGTAATCGAGACCATGAGGAGATAGTAAGGTGATGTTAGGGGAGAGAGTGATACCAGGTCATGCCAACGATGAACTACTAGCAAGGCCTACTGGCATAGCCCGATATTTTTGGGTTCCGTCATGGTCTCCACCGGTCCCATTGGCATTTCTTTATTGACAGACGATCAAACCTATTAGTATTGGGTTTTAGTGTTGGTCAGTGTAGAGTCATTTTGCAGTAGTGGTACCGTTGCAACAATTGAGTGTAATGGATTACACACTTACATGGGGAAAGCCGATGACACGATCCTTTTTATGGATCTTGACTTGGCTAAAGCTACCAATATGTAGCTAATCATTTGCATGTTTGAGTAGGTCTTTCAGTTTAAGATAAACTACCACAAGAGGGAGTTGTATTATTTTGGAAAAGCCAAGGAGCATGAACTTGAGTATATGCAACCTTTTGGTTACATGATGGGTTCTTCCCCTTTAAATACCTTTGTACTCTAATAAATTTCTGCAAGATTTGTGATGCGATTGGAAGGTCATCGAAGACCACTTTGAGGAGTGTCTTAGTATTGGTAAGTCCAAGAATCTTTCCTGGTGAGGGTGCTTGGTCTTGATTAATTTTGTGATAGGAGTCTCCCCATCCTTATGCTATCTTTTTTGGAGATATCAGGAGGGTTCGGGAGAGGCTAGACTATTATCAGTCTTAATTCATTTGACAGTCGAAGGAATAGAAGAAAAAGTACCATTTTCATGGCTGGATATTTTATGTATCCCTAACAATGAGTGTAGCCTTGGAATTCATGATCTACAAGTAAAAAATGTGAGTAAAATGGTTGTTTAAGTTGCTAAGCAAGGATGAAGTGTGGTAGTTTCTCTTACATAGTACTAGCTATTTTGGGGTAAAAAACTCTCAGTGGTTAAAGTCAAATCAACATACTCCTACTTTTGAAAGGGACTCATGAAGGTTGATGATACTTCTGATAAATTTAAACCATTTAGCGAGGGAATGGTAAGTCAATTTAACTTTGAGAGGATAGGTACATCATGGATAGGCTTCTTTTGGCTATAACTGCGGGATATTTAGTATTGTACGTCGTAAGAATTCCAGTGCTTCATTGATTATTGGAGCTGAGAACCCACATGTGGAATTTAGTAGAGAGTATTCATTGGCCAACATTTAGCAAACTCGAATGAGACTGTCCCTAAGATTGTGCATCCACGTCTAACCACAGACCATTACATGCTTCAATGAGATCTTCACACTTGTGGAGTTTTCCCTGTGCACTTGCTGTGTTCGTCTTTAACAGATAAAAGGTTCAATTTTACGTCTAAAAATTGTCGAGTCTTAAATTACCGTTAGAGATAAAGATTTTCCTTAGTTCTTGATCCAAAATTTATACTAACAAAGGACAATGTGGTTAAATAAATATGCCAGGGGGACACTCATTGTAGCTATTGTTATTAACAAGAAACCGTTCAACATTTTTTTATTGTTGTCTAGCATCTGTTGCATAGCAAGCTATCTATCTGGCATTTAATATCTCCTGCTTTGTAGTATTTTGCATATTTTTGGGCCTTTACTATGGAAGTTTAAAGCGCCATAGATGAAGAGAGGTCCAAGGCAACAATAGAAGAGAAAAGGTGTTGGGTGATTCCATTTCACTTCTTGATTCTTTCAAGTCGAAGAACTTCCTTCTTTAATCCCTACACATCTTAAGTTCATTACTTTAACCACACTCTGATCCTTATGAGAGAGTGATCTTTTGGATTATTGGGAGAAGCTTTGATCAAAGATTATTCAAGGAGTTCTTATCAAGTGAATCTACTTTGCTTGTTACTCAAGGATAGTGAGCGCATCCTAGATGGTTAGGAGTCAGTTGAGAGCCTACCAAGTTCTATGTGTGAAGGACTCAAGAGTTCATACGAGCTCTGAGATTGCCCTCTTAGTGAAGATATGCCCTTAATTAGTGGATGCTTCTATGTGCAAGCCATGATGAAATAGGTTGATTGCACTGGGCCGACCACTTGGTGGGCAATGCAATCCAGATCCTTGTGATCCTAGAATTGTTGTTTGAAGACTCCATCAATGTGCATGTAGAATAGTGCCAATTATCCAAACCAAGGGGAAATATATTCTCGTGTCACGAGTATTTGGATTCCCTTTGCCATATATCTCTTACTTGCAAGTTATTATTTTTCACTGCTCAATGCTCTTGTTTACCTTCTTGCTAAGTACTTTAAGTTGCATAGTCTTCATTGTCTTGTTCTAAAAGTGCCAACCCCAAAACTTGGCGTATAGTTCCTTAATATGACTTCACCATTCGCCCTCTAGCCCTTAGAAATTGGTCCCAACAGGAGATGACAAATCTTAAGATTTCTCACATTGGTCGCGGACCAACAATGATGTTCTGATCTATCTGATGATACAAAAATGATTTCATGTTTGACAAAAAGAAGGCTTATTCTTGTATGTAGGTGATACTCTCATCTACAATATGTTGTAGTCATATGTGTTATTGCAGAAGGTGCAACATAGAGAGTCGATGGAGCTTGTCCAAAGAAGCATGAGTGAATTACTGGGCAATTTATGTCTAATGTTTGGACGGTTGACTAGTGATTGGTTTATGATTGATTAGAATGGTGTTTTTGGCATGCTGGTCTTTGTTGGTCCATGTTTTTTTTCCTCTCCTTTTGACAACAAGTACAAAGCTTGATATTTTCATAATGAAACAGTGTAATAAGGTTGACCATACACATCTAAGGATGGAGGTGGTTTAACAAAAGATAACATTATCCAAGAACACCTACATGGGGAAGATTGAGATATTGTTTTATACGTACAAATATGAAGCTATTGTTAAAATATATAAATACTATGGACTTACGTGCAGTTTTTTAGCTATCTTGCTTTGAAATATCTTAGATATAGTATATGAACATACTTAGAATGATAAAGTATTATATATACTACCATGAGGTAACTACCGCGGGGTGGTATTATATATATATATATATAGAGAAAGAATGTCTCTCTCTCTCTGTGTGTGTATTTCTAGAAATGAAGAATGGAAAAAATGTGGCACAATCTCATGACATATTTGGACTATCTAG
Source organism: Triticum urartu (assembly GCF_056163025.1). NCBI lineage: Eukaryota > Viridiplantae > Streptophyta > Magnoliopsida > Poales > Poaceae > Triticum > Triticum urartu. Next base: position 86,674,816 of record NC_141879.1, read on the forward strand.
CTACAACCAAGATGTTTTGGAGGTTCTCTAGTTGTCGTTACTTTTCTAAAGTATTTCTAGATAGATATTTGTGGGAATCATTTGCAGTGGCATGCATCAGATAATCTATGGTAGCTTCACACTTGAGACAAGAAAACATGCATGGGGTTACACGCCATCTGGCCATGGATGAGTCTTGTGATAGCCATGACGGGTTATTTAGAAGACTGAGTGGATATCTATATAGTCATGTGATAGCCACAGTTTTCTAAATACCCCACCCCCTCCTATATGATAACATTTTTAGGGCGTCACCAGTTTAAACGAATTTCATTAGACTTTTTAGTTTGTAGGATTAAAAAGCCGTAAGAATTTTTCATATAGTCTCCTCTACCTATAGGTCAAAATGAAATTCCCATTGAGCAACTTCATGGAATTTCGTTATTTGTTTGACAAGTATGCCATGTTCACAATCTTTTCGGAATTGTTTCTCATTTTTTTTACTATGACACAACCAAACATGCTCTATTATAGTATGACGTGTATTCAATTTATGTAGGAATTAATATAACATGACAACCATTTTGATGTTTTTTTTGCAGTTTAAATATTTTTATAATCCGAGCCAAAGAGGCCCTTAGGTTCTCTTTGATTCACATGATCCTCAAAATGCATGGAAAAGAAGAAAACCACGTGATTGGAATTTTTTTCTTGAATCCTGTAAGACTAGAAAAACATTGGAATTTGGATCAAAGAGTGTCGGATGGTACAAGTAAAACAAAGTAGTTATACAAAGAGGTTTGAATGCATGGAATTTTTTCTCCAAAGAAGTCCTTAGGCTACCCTGGTACATCCTACTCCTCCTGACATACACTTCGCCATCTTTGTGTTCGACAAAATGTTTGAACTATTTTTACATTCTTTTGCTCATTAGTAGGCAAACATGTATGCGCATGATGATGAATTTGAGAACAACGAGCTTGATTCATTATGTTGATGATGAGCATCCAGGAAGAAATAGAGAAGCAAGTGGAGCATGTTTTGAACTTCAAGGGTTCGATAAAGGGCAAGATAGTTGTTATCCGGAATGCAACTACACCATCAACAGACATAACTACACTATGGGATACTACCTTGATGATAATACTTATTACCCGATGAGCGGCGTTCTGAAGACTATATCCGAGTCCCAAGGTAACAAATGGTGTCTCTTTGCATAAATGCAAGAAGGTGCTAGGAAGGATGTGGAGAGGGCATTTGGAGTGCTCCAAGCTCACTGGGGTACTGTTCGTGGAGTTGCAATGATGTGTGACCGGAGACATTGTAGCAGTCGATGACATGTGTTGTGTAATCTTGCACAACATGATTGTGGAGGATGAGGGCGAAGGGGCAACACACACACACACACACACACACACACACACACACACACACACACAAGATTTTCAAACGTCTGGAGTACATGCCTGCCTCCCGAAACAAGATGTAGAGCATGTTGTGAACTCGGTGATCAAGGATGAATTGTTGTGTAACTACTGAATGATCTTGCGGAGCATATGTGAATCCACAATGAAAATCATTTAATTTTATGTTTAAATTATGCACTCTGAATAATTTATGTTTGAACTATGTATTTTGCTCTTCAAATAAATTTTATTTGTGTGTTAAATTCATTGTTATGTGTATTTATATCGTCAAATGATGGACGTGCATGTCATTGCATGCATTTGAGGTTTTATAAAGGAGGATGTGGTTGCACGGGAGGACATATAGGTGGTGGCTTGGTCCTGTCCACGTACATGTCCAGACGCCTCCGCAAACATATAGGGGCTCATATTAGCCCAAGTTGTAGATGCTCTAACCTACTAATTAATTATGAATCAATAATGATTATGATTTCCTAATTCGTTTGGCGTAAAATTTTGATTAGAGATTTAATTCCGTGAGGAGACACTAACGTACGATAACTACTAATAGGTAGGAGTTATTATTATTTTCTTCTGACATTTGGACTTGGTGGTTTGCTTTTATTTTTTATGGTGGTAAAAAGGGTGTATTGCTCAAGAGCAAAGAAGTTCATTCCTACACTAAGGATATTGTCATGTCCAGATTGGATCCAAACAACAGTGTGATCCTCCTGACAACCAAAGTTAGCAAGAACATGGCTAATTTTATTTTGCTCCCTAGAAATATGAGCAAACACACACTCTCTTTCACCCATGAGACTATTTACCTCCTTCAGCACCATGGCGAAAGTCTGTTTAGAACCGTTCAACTGAATGATTAACCACTTCAGTTAATTAGTTCATGGAAATGAGCTATATGCACATCTAGCTAGCTAGATTGCTATTTTTTCACAAAGGGAGAGGAATACCTCTGGGTTCTGTTTCTGCATCGATCATACATGCGGTCATCTTTATTGCATAGTTTGAAGCATTATGAAATAAAAGACAAAATCTCACTCAAAGGCGGATCATCAGAGATCATATTGCTAGATCTTCATCCAAGCTTGTTTGCTATTCGTTTCACCGTTCTCTTTCCTTTGGTAAATATATATGTGGCGTGGAAAAATTACTATGCATATATACTTACATACCTTTGCCTCAGATGTTGGATTCAACACTCCGCAGTGCTCCTCTTTTGCCTCCTGGTACCGCTCTAGTATTGCCTGCATTCCACTGATGAAGACAATAAAATAAAATAAATAGAAACACATCCAAACTATGAGAGGATGAAATTAAGTAACTGATACTCCCTCCGTAAAGAAATATAATAGCGTTTAGATCACTAAAGTAGTGATCTAAACACTCTTACATTTCTTTACAGAGGGAGTAGAGTATTGGGAGGGTGCAGGAACAAATTGTTAACTAACAGACCTGGAGCTCGCGAAGTCATAGAGGCGACCCGTGCTGGAGAAGATGATGAGCGCAAGATCGGCGTCACAAAGAATGGCAAGCTCCCGGGCCTTCTTCATCAGCCCTCCGCGCCGCTTGGAGAAGGTCACCTGACGGTTCGTTGTGTTGTCGATCCTCTCAATCGCAATCTTCCCCCTCCCCATCTTCTTCTTCTTCCTCTTCCTCTTCCTCTTCTTCTTCTCTAGATCTCTCTCCTGCCGGCTGGCCGGCCGATTGACGAAAGTAATTAAGAACCGATCGAAATGGAGCTAAGCTAGAGGCTGCTAATTGTTTCTTCTCTACTGTCTAGCTGGGTGACAATCGACAAGTCTAATCTAGCTAGTTGAAGCTTTCCCCCCAGCTGCTACCTGATCCAGCTAGCTATTTTTTGTATTCTTGGGTTTGCTTGTAATGGTCTGCAAACGAAAAGGGATCGAGATGGTGGTGGCCATGTGCTGACAACACTAAGCTAGGCTTAAACAACTGCTAAATAGTACTATTTTAATTTTAAATTAGGTTAATGAATGGCCCATTATATACTATTTTCCTCGGTGGTTGCGACAAGGACATCCATAATATATATATTGTTGCGACTGTTCATAGTTTAAATTTTGGGTACGAGGATAGCCTATTGCCTTTGGACATGTTGCCATTGCCATAGAATATGGCGTCAGCTACCAAGCCAGACGCTTTTTGTTCGAACCGTTGAAACAGACTAGCGTTGTGTTAGCTACCTATTCAAAGTTGTAGATTTGTTTCTAACTGAGGTTGGAGCGGTAAAACCTGCTCCATTTCGTTCAGAGGCAAGTGGTTTCTAGTTTGTCACTTTCTTCAAAACCTTGTGCTCATACCTCGTAATATATGGGTGTACACTTTCCTGGAAATGGTGCGCTCCTATCTTGTCATATGTGGGTGTATATTTTCTTCGAAACCATGTGCTTATATTTGGTAGAGCTATCCAATTGTATCTCGACACATTACGACGTAATTTGTAAGTGGTACACTTGAAATTGTGGGCTCGTATCTTGGTGGAGCCATCCAATTGTATCTCGTCATGTTACCATGTAACATGTGGGTAGTACACTTTCTTCATAAGTGTGTACTTATATCTTGGTACAGTTGTCCAATTGCGTATTAACACGGTCGATATAGAAGGCGACAAATGGCATGGCTTTTTATCAACAATGACGGTACGACTTTTGATGCCAATATCGCGCATCTGATGCTCTGTCGTGTAAGATGACAAATCTTACGGATTAAGAAGTCGTAGATCCACCACAACCAATAGACCCTGTTGCGTCTTTCAGTTTCTTTTTAAATTCATTTATTGCATATGGTGGCTACAGTATTATATGTTTAGTTTGTATTTCACACTTGGGGAAACCTTGTTGGTTGTCATTTTTGATGGATATAATAACTATAGCCATACTTATTGAGGTGGGTGCGCCAGGAACATTGGCATTTGGGTGCTAATGGTAACATCCAAGTTATAAAGCCTAGGTAGTAGTACCATGTTGTTTAAAGTTTCTAGATTCGTGAGCACACATATGTACCAGCTAGCTGTCCACTTGGCTCATCCAAAAAAGGACAGTTTTAAGGTTAGTAAGTAAAGTGGCCACAGAGCACGATGCAAAAATGTGCAGTCCACGCGAGTGACGGCGTTTCGACCTCGATTGGAGCCAGTAATGGATTAGATCCGAGTAAAGATGATTTCCTTCCAGATTTGGTGCTCTGAGTCATGGCACCACTTGATCTTTAGTATGTAGTCCTTATTGATGCAACCACTCTGATCTGATCTGGTTTGATTCTTTCTTTTTGCTCTTGCATCAGCTCAGCTGTATGGACTTCAAGTGTTTTGGGATGACTGGACAAAGCTGGAGGCACTGATTCTCCCTGCTGCTTTCTTTCTTCTCCAGCTAAATTATTAATTAAAGCATCTTTCTTTTCCCATCTCAGTTATATTAGCACTCGAAAATTACTTCAGGTTCTTCACATACATGGTGAAAACATTTTGATCAAGCTAGCAGTAGATGATCAATACAATTATATGCAGGAGTCATATTCTAGAGGATGATTAGCCACGCTTGGACTGACACACGGGACACGGCCTAAACTCCTAGGGAGGCAGCAGTGGTCAATTTTCCATGATAGTTGAAAGCCTGGTGTAACAACTTACGTGCACATATATATGACAAATCAATACCCAATAAATCTCATGCGTTTGCAAATGAAAATCCTGTATCAGCATTATTTTATTGATTATTTGTACCACAACAAGATGATACAACTACAGAAAAGTTCAACTCCCGGTTTCTGCATCTTTATGAAACTGTGAAGTCAATAACCATGTTGCACCCTTAGTAGAACCATTCAATATAAAAAGCTGAAACCAATATCAAGCAGCACCATTAATCTCAAACCCCCAAAAGGCACTGGTACATAGTCAAGTCAGTCAGTTTTTTTTTGACAGCATAGTAAAAAAAAGTTACCTTGTTCTTCAATTCCAAGTTTTGTTCATCGATAAGCTTTATTTCCCCATAGAGTTGAATATTCTCTTGATGAAAGATGTATCCCTACAAGGTCACTTTATTGATTTATCATGTATGTAATATAACGTTTTCAAATATGTATTATTTAAACTTTACACGATAATGGGAATCTAAGTAAAATTGGACACACGAGTGATAGAAATATTGGTGAACCTTCTCGTTGAGTTGTAGAATATATTTGGTGAAACTTTGTTCCTAAAATGGGTATCAGGAGACACATAGTTACTATCATTCTTATAAAAAATGTTAGTGTCGTGAGTATGGAAGTGGGTACAATGATTAGCAGAAATAAGAACAAACTGAGGGAGCTCAGCTACCTTCTTTTCTCTAATATACAGTGTAAGGTCTTCTCCAGTTAATTTTCCATTAAACATAAGCCTTTGACTCCTAAGTTTGATAATCTCTCCTCCATTAGCTTCCTAACAATAATGTGATTACTTGAGTGGATTTTCCTGTCTTTACTCTAACTTATTTAAACTAGATAGATAGCATTGGAAGGAACATAATTAAGAACGTGTACCGATGATGTTCTTGAAACATGTCTATTTCCTTCTATAATTTCCTGACTCCCCCTTTCCAAAACTAGAAAAAAAAGACATTTTTCTGTCATCAGAAACTTTGAGTTACTGGAAACCGAGTTACACAACTTTTTTGCAAAATAAAATAAAATAAGAAGTGGTACTATTATGGGTATTTGCCAAATAAGCATTACTTTTTTTGGCTTACGGTGTAGTGCTAAAAGTATATGCATACAGTAAGACTTAAACTTCTCTAATTTGACTATAAATATGTACATTTTTAGTGAGATTGTTCAAATGAGCATAAGACGATCATTAGATTTTTTTATAAGTCTGTAATTTAACCAACTATTTTGTATAAAAAAATATCATTCAAAGTTGCATCATGCAAACTGCATGTCTACATGTCAAAAACGTCATGTATGGAAAGTTGGGAGTAAATAAAAGGTTGCAAGGAATGCATGTGCGCATACCATGACTTGTGAGACTGGATTCAACAGCTAATATGGTGCTCTTTGCAGATTGGTAGTTTTCAATGATGGAAGGCATGGCCATGCCCATGGTGGTGGCAGCGCTAGAGTTGGCATATTCGTAGAGGCGACCAGTGGAGGAGAAGACGATGATGCCAAATATGCAAATATGCAACTTGCAGATTAACAAATGTAAATATTAGCAAATTAAGGAGGCAAAGTGCATGCTTATCGATGCGCTCGGTCATTTCCTTAACTAAATATATCATGCAGCTTGCTGCTATCTGTGGAACCTGTGAAAGGGCAACAATATTTTTCTTGCAAATGGGTGTTTCTTGTGTGCACCGTATGAGGTTTTGGAATCTGGTAAACGTCACGCCTTGTTTTACTTTTGAAAGGTTAGCTCTCGATCCATGCAAATATCGGAGCTGATTCGATTTGATTCGATTCGATTCCTGCCCATGGGCAAGTAGCACCACTTTGTCATCGGCAGTACAAATTCCGCAAACAAATTAGGGCAACCCCATCCGTTTCAAAACATAAGACCTATTTTGAGTCGTTAAGCATTAAGGTTTTGACCATAGTCCATCAATATCTGCAGCAATGTAGTGTTCTATAAAGAAATTACAAGTTATATATATGAAGTAATACCTTAACTTGCGGTGGATTTGTTTGCTGAGATTAGGCGCCAGAGCTGCCCCTAGCAAACACATCAAATTCTCACGATTTCATGGAGCGCAAGCTAGAGAGTCGAGATACTTTCACCACTTGATTTTTTTGCCCCAAAATTAATTAGCACACTTATATATCAAGTGATAAGGACATAAGTATAGACAGAAATAGAACAGTTGAGTGCCTGAAAACACCACATATTAGGATATATGTGCATCTTCTAACCGAACATAATCATAGATATATTATAGGTAGGGTCACAAGTACTGAAAAACTTTATTTATAGAGTATGGATTGATAATTCCTAGTGGATAATATCTTTAGTCATACGATGGATTCAAAAATCCTTCCACACATGTGTGATGAGCACCTGAGCTCTCCTGTGGTTGTGTGTCCAGATGGCAATGGGGACGAAACCCATCGGGTTTTGCCTTCCCAAACCCATCCTCATGAGAAAATCGCAAACCCGTCCCCGTCCCCGTCCCCATCACCATGCACGGGACTAGTTTTCCGCCCGTCCCCTAAATCCATCGGGTTTCGGGGAACCCACGAGAAAATCAAAATATTTAAACAAACATAGTGGCTACAAAGAATAACATTTGAGCAACAAAACAAGCACATTTCAGGAGCATAACTAGAGCAAATTTCAACAAAAAACAATAGTAGATGGTTCAATAGCTATATAGGGTGTATTTCAGCAGATTTAAACAATATACATAGTATATTTCAGAGGCAGCAAACATAAGATAAATAGTAGCAACAATGATATCATTTCAGCAGCAACATAGTATACTTCAGCAGCAAAACAACTGCAAATTTCAGCACAATACTCAGGAATAACATCAGCTAAAAGAAGCCTATTTCAGCACAACTATAGCCCATTTCAACAACGAAGATAAGCATATTTCAGCAACAAACATGAGCATATTTCGGTCATACATTGTTCAACAAGATGTCCAATTATAGAAGTTCTGAAACAGAAATCATGGTTCACACATCACGAGCACAAATGATACGAAATTGTCCAATACATAAGTTCTAAAATAGATTTTGTAGTTCACAAATCAATTTAAAGTGGTCATCATCATGGCATCTTTCACATCTCCAAGCCTCCAAAAGACAATCTTCAAAGCATGCCAATTCAGAGTGCCAAGTCCTATAGAAGATCAAAATTCACTCAAGCTAAAGTTAAATATGAAAAATATGCAGATTGGTATATGAAATGTGAAAGTACTTGTACTTCACCTGCATTCCCTCTTGAATGTCTTGAAGACAACTCCAAAAGCTTTGTCCATCTTCATTGTCAGCATCTATAAGAATGAAATAAGTAGTAATGAACATCTAATGAAACATTGCAGCAAGATAATGATAAACTATATGATGATATGTAAAGAAAGACACACCTTTATATTTGTTTCTTATCCAATCTTGTGAACACATCAAGGCCTTTAAGATTTCAGGGGTAAGATGACTACGGTGGTCACTTAGAACTCTACCACTTGTGCTGAATGCTGATTCTGAGGTAACCATGCTGACCGGAGTTGCAAAAACATCACGTGCTAGCAACCTCAAAGTTGGATAGCGTGTTCCAGAAACTTTCCACCAATCTAACACACTGAACTTATTTTTGGACAATGGAACTAGCTCATCTTCCAAGTAACGGTCTAGTTCAGATTTCATCCTAAAAGATGCATGCCTCTTTTGAGCAACACGTGCATTGAAGAGTGACATAAGGGCTGGAGCTTCCAAAGAAGAGAATGAGGAAGATGGTTGCCCATGATCATCATCACTCTCAAGATTGTACTCCTCCAACAATGTGCATATCTTGGAAATTATTCCATTAACATGGTCCTCAAATTCTGGACTAGAAGGACTAATACCATGCAACATAGCAAAGCAAACAAGTAACATTTCATTTTTGTACCGAGGATCAAGAAGTGTAGTCATTCCCATTAGACCTTGAATATTAGTCCAATACTTGTTAAATTTATCTTCCATGCTAAATGTCATGGCTTCTATCACCTCATTACCGCAAGTTGACCATTGCCTCATATTCATTTTAATTTCACAAATCTTGGGAAAATAGATGTTGGCAGTTACATAATCTGTCCTGGAAAACATTTCAGTGATTTCAAAGAACAGTCATAGCCTTTCTATAACATCAATAGCAAATGCCCATTCTTCTCGTATTGCTTCTCAGCCTTCTTTAATCTCTCAAATACAACCTTATATGGTAGAGCCACACTAAGCATTGTGAAAGTTGAATTCCACCTAGTCTTACAAGTATTAATCTTCTTGTTATTTTGACCTTTTTAAACTTAGCAATTTCCTCAAACTTCTCTATTCGTTTTGGTGAGGCAATCCAAAAAGCTACACTATCTCTAATTTTTTCAATTGCTGGTTTCATAGCATCTAAGCCATCTTTGACAATTAAATTCAAAATGTGGGCACAACAACGCATGTGAGTCAAGGTACCTTGCAACATGAGTTTGTCCTTCCCTATCCTCTTCACCAACAAGTCAATTGTCTTGTCATTTGAAGAACAATTGTCAAAGTCACCGTTGATAGCTTCTCATCGAGATTCCAAAATATCAATGATTCATGAAGTTCTTCGGCTATAACTTCAGCAGTGTGAGGAGCTGGCACATAAATAAACCTACAAATGCAATGAATATATGTTATACAACATCATATATTGATGAAAACAACACCAAATGATTTACTACAGCAGTAAATGTTGATAAAAACAACACCAAACAATGTACTATAACAGCAACTATCAATACAAACAACACCAAACAATGTACTACAGCAGCAAATATTGATAAAGACAACACCAAACAATGAACTACAACAGCAAATATCGATTAAAACACCAAAGAATGTACTATAGCATCATATACCTCATGATAACACTCCTAAGCTTCCAAGAGTCATCAATGAAATGGCCTGTGATTGCCATGTATCATTTCTTTTGATTGTCAGCCGTCCATAAATCAGTAGTGATAGCCACTCTTGATCGATTTGCAGCCATGTACTCGATAGCCTTCTTCCTTTGAACTTTGTAAGCGTCCAGAATATCCTTCCTATGAATAAAGAGGTGACAATTAGACATTTAAGATATTAAAGAAAACATAGCATATTAGTAGAACAATTCATAGTTGCATAAGACATACCTAATAGTGTTTCTTGTCACCATAGTAAACAAGGGTTGCAATGCACTAACAAATCTTCGAAACCCCATATGATCAACTATGGATAAGGGGTACTCATGTAGCACAATCATGGAAGCAAGCATCTTTCTAGCAAAAACTTGGTTAAAAGTATAGTTCTCCACCGAAACTTTTCCTTGGCTACTAGAACTGAACCTCAAAGAAGATTGGCTCAATGTTTTACCATTTCTATGGACCTTCTTCATAGTACAAGACGTCAAATGAACATGAAGATGCTTTGTCCCATTATTTGATTCCCCTCCAAGTTTCTTCTTACAATGAAGACATTGTGCCTTCCATCTCCCACGGACCCTCACTTTCTTGAAATCAACCCAAACAACTGATTTGAGCTTTCTCTTGGAACCAACTGCATGTCCTTCCTCAGCCACATCTTCCTCTTCATCCTCATTCCCGTCTTCCTCTCCATCCTCATCCTCATCCTCATCCTCATCCTCATCTTCCTCTTTATCTCCTTCATCCACAGCTTCCTCGTCATCCATAATTTCAACATGTTCTCCAACAAACATTGCATCATAATCGACGGATTCATCAAATTACTTCGTCCACATCCTCAGATTCAGGCACACTACTTGTAACTGAATGTACAATTGCAGTTTCTGTTGACGGCGTCGTCAATGAATCAATTAACCTATCAAAAAGAATAAAAACAGAATTATTAGCTTTGGTGTACATAGTGCCAGTAGCAATTTGGACTCTACTATATGTATTTCTTGCAAGTCTACTAAAACAGTAACAATTTGTACACGTAGCCTGCAATATCATGACCAGAAAAAACACGCTGCATATTGTTTGTACAACGATTCCGAATCTATTTTGTTTCTTTCCTGCATAAGTGTAATAGCTTCACTTCTGAAACTTTCATGAAAAAAGACCATATACTATAGTCTAAACCAAACCCTAGCAAATCTAATCCATGAATTCATAGAAAATTAACATCATCCATCACAAACCCTAGCACCATCCATCTCAGATTATGAGAGATCGGGATTACTCACCTCGTCTTTAACTTCTTGCGGACGTTGAAGTTGGATGGAGGCTCGGGAATCGGATTTGAAAGCCCTCTGCCTCCTCTTCCACGAAGACCACGACCTGCTGCCCTTCCACCACCGCCACACATAGTTGTAGTAGAGAGAGGAAGGCGGCGAGTGGCTGCAGACTTCGCTGGCGGCACCGGCGGCGGCGCCCTTTCACCCGACCTAGGATGTGAAGAGGCCACCATGGGGTTCGTCACCGGTGGTGACGCCCTTTCTCCAGATCAGACCGGCGGCGGTGGAGAAGACGTGGAGGGAGGAGGCTCGCCGACGCAGATCATGGTCGGCGGATCTTGCGAGATGGGATCGAGCCAGGCGGTGGCTGGGGTCGTAGGTTTAGGGTTAGGTATTATGTGGGAGAGAGAGAGATGAGGGCTCGAGCGAGGGGGAAAGGAGCGAGCGATACTGGCCACCCCAGCTAGGGGTTGGTTTGGCCTTTAATAACCCACAAGTATAGGGGATCGCAACAGTTTTCGAGGGTAGAGTATTCAACCCAAATTTATTGATTCGACACAAGGGGAGCCAAAGAATATTCTCAAGTATTAGCAGCTGAGTTGTGAATTCAACCACACCTGGAAACTTAATATAGGCAACAAGGTATTTAGTAGCAAAGTAATATGATATTAGTGGTAACGATAGCAAAAGTAACGGTTTTGGTTTTATAGTGATTATAACAGTAGCAACAGAAAAGTGAGCGAAGAACAATATATGAAAAGCTCGTAGGCATTGGATCAGTGATGGAGAATTGTGTCGTATGCGATCAATCATGCAACAGTTATAACATAGGGTGACACAGAACTAGCTCCAGTTCATCAATGTAATGTAGGCATGTATTCCAAATATAGTCATACATGCTTATCGAAAAGAACTTGCATGACATCTTTTGTCCTACCCTCCCGTGGCAGCGGGGTCCTATTGGAAACTAAGGGATATTAAGGCCTCCTTTTAATAGAGTACCAGACCAAAGCATTAACACATAGTGAACACATGAACTCCTCAAACTACGGTCATCACCGGTAAGTATCCCGATTATTGTCACTTCGGGGTTAACAGATCATAACAAATAATAGGTGACTATAGACTTGCAAGATAGGATCACGAACTCACATATATTCATGAAAAGATAATAGGTTCAGATCTGAAATCATGGCACTCGGGCCCTAGTGACAAGCATTAAGCATAGCAAAGTCATAGCAACATCAATCTCAGAACATAGTGGATACTAGGGATCAAACCCTAACAAAACTAACTCGATTACATGATAAATCTCATCCTACCCATCACCGTCTAGCAAGCCTACAATGGAATTACTCACGCACGGCGGTGAGCATCATGAAATTGGTGATGGAGGAAGGTTGATGTTGACGATGGCGGCGGATTCCCCTCTCCGGAGCCCCGAATGGACTCCAGATCAGCCCTCCCGAGAGAGTTTAGGGCTTGGCGGCGGCTCCGTATCGTAAAACGCGATGAATCCTTCTCCCTAATTTTTTTATCCCCGAAAGTGAATATATGGAGTCAAGATGGATGTCGGTGGAGCGTCAGGGGGACCACGAGGCAGGGGGCACGCCCAGGGGGAAGGTGCGCCCCACCCTCGTGGACAGGGTGTGGGCCCCCTGACGTGGATCTTTTTGCCAGTATTTTTTATATATTCCAAAAATATTCTCCGTTGATTTTCAGGTCATTCCGAGAACTTTTACTTCTACACAAAAATAACACCATGGCAATTCTGCTGAAAACAACGTCAGTCTGGGTTAGTTCCATTCAAATCATGCAAGTTAGAGTCCAAAACAAGGGCAGAAGTGTTTGGAAAAGTAGATACGACGGAGACGTATCAACTCCCCCAAGCTTAAACCTTTGCTTATCCTCAAGGAATTCAGTTGATAAACTTAAAGTGATAAAGAAAAAACTTTTACAAACTCGGTTTGCTCTTGTTGTTGCAAATATGTAAAGCCAGCATTCAAGTTTTCAGCAAAGATTATGAACTAACCATATTCACAATGCAAATGCAGAGCACCTTTAATTCATGGTAAAAGAGATCCAGTCAAGTCATACTCAATGTAAACTAACAGTAATACATGCAAATGATAGCAGTGCTCTCTAACTGGTGCTTTTTAATAAGAGGATGATGACTCAACATAAAAGTAAATAGATAGGCCCTTCGCAGAGGGAAGCAGGGATTTGTAGAGGTGCCAGAGCTCGATTTTGAAATAGAGATGAATAATATTTTGAGCGGTATACTTTCATTGTCAACATAACAACCGAGAGATCTCGATATCTTCCATGCTACACACATTATAGGCGGTTCCCAAGTAGAATGGTAAAGTTTATAATCCCCCACCACCAACAAGCATCAATCCATGGCTTGCCCGAAACAACGGGTGCCTCCAACTAACGACAATCCTGGGGGAGTTTTGTTTGCAATTATTTTGATTTGATTTGAGCATGGGACCAGGCATCCCGGTGACCAGCCATTTTCTCGTGAATGAGGAGCGGAGTCCACTCCTCTTGAGAATAACCCGCCTAACATGGAGGATACAAACAGCCCTAGTTGATACATGAGCTATTTGAGCATACAAAACAAAATGTTTATTTGAAGGTTTAGAGTTTGGCACATACAAATTTACTTGGAACGGCAAGTAGATACCGCATATAGGAAGGTATGGTGGACTCATATGGAATAACTTTTGGGGTTTATGGAGTTGGATGCACAAGCAGTATTCCCGCTTAGTACAAGTGAAGGCTAGAAAAAGACTAGGAAGCGACCAGCCAGAGAGTGACAACAGTTATGAACATGCATTAAAATTAATCAACACCGAATGCAAGCATGAGTAGGATATAATTCACCATGAACATAAATATCGTAGAGGCTATGTTGATTTTGTTTCAGCTACATGCGTGAACATGTGCCAAGTCAAGCCACTCAAATCGTTCAAAGGAGGATACCATCCCATCATACCACATCACAACCATTTTAATAGCATGTTGGCACGCAAGGTAAACCATTATAAACTCCTAGCTAATTAAGCATGGCATAAGCAACTATAATCTCTAATTGTCATTGCAAACATGTTTCATCCATAATAGGCTGAATCAGCAACGATGAACTAATCATATTTACAAAAACACAAGAGGTCGAGTTCATACCTGCCTTTTTCATCTCAATTAGTTTATCATATATCGTCATTATTGCCTTTCACTTGCACAACCGAATAGTATGGATAATAATAAGAATAGTGCACATGCATTGGACTAAGCTGGAATCTGCAAGCATTCAGCTCAGGAGAAGACAAGGTAATATGGGCTCTTTGTTAGATCAACAATAATGCATATAAGAGCCACTCAACATTTTCATTATGGTCTTCTCCTCTCGACCCCCAAAGAAAAGAAAAGAAACAAAACTATTTACACGGGAAAGCTCCCAATAATCCAAAGAAGAACGAGAAATCGTTTTGGGTTTTCTTTTTAATTATTACTACTACACGCATGGAAAATAAACTAACTAAAAGCTACAACAATTTTTTTTGGTTTTTCTTAAGGTTTTTCAAACACATAAGGAGAAAGCGAGAAAATGAAAATAAACTAGCATGGATGATACAATGAAAAAGTATGAGCACCGACAACTGGCATGAATATGTGAACATGAATGTAATGTCGGTGAGAAATACATACTCCCCCAAGCTTAGGCTTTTGGCCTAAGTTGGTCTATGCCCATGGATGGCCTAGTGGATATCCGAAGTTAAAGCTGGGGTCGTACTGAGATGCATCAGCTACTACCTGAAGAGCTGCAGCTTGGAGGTGGGCTGCCTCCGTCCTCCTCTCGTACTCGTCCGCCTCCTCCTTGGTTATAACATATCTCCTTTTTGCCTGAAAGTCAAAGAAAGTAGGAGCAGGGAGAGCGACGTGATAGGTGCGTCGTCTGTCAAAGATTAGTCGGTACTGGAGGGACTGATCGTTCCTCTCAACAAACTGATGACGAACCATAGCATTATAATCTAAATAAGCAGGAGGCAACTCAATATCATATCCATGTATGGGTACCTCAAGAAAATTAGCTAAACGGGTTGTGTAAATTCCAGCGAACAAATCCCCATTAATACTGTTATTATGCAACCTACGTGCAACAATGGCCCCCAAGTTATATTGTCTATCTCCCAATACAACACTCTTGAGAAGATTAAGATCTGGGACACACATGTGACATGCCTCATCCTTACCATTTATGCATCTACCTATAAAGAGAGCAAAATAATGTATAGCAGGAAAATGAATGCTCCCTATGGTAGCTTGCGTGATTTCCCTAGATTCCCCCATAGTTATACTAGCAAGAAAGTCTTTATACTCAGATTTGCGAGGTTCACTAACATTACCCCACTGCGGGAGTCTACAGGCAGTATTAATATCTTCTAAGTCCATGGTATAAGATTTATCATAAAGGTCAAACAGGACAGTTTGAGAACTGCGTGATGATGTAAATTTAAATCTTCTTACAAAGGAATCAGTTAGGTAATAATATTGGAGGCACTTATCTTCCTCGAAGCTCTCAAGATCAGCGTTACGCACATATGCGTCAAATTCCTCCTTGATTCCCGCTTGAACTAGAAAATCTTCGGACGACAATTCACAAGGCCGCACTTGGGCATCTCTTGGTAGTTCATTGGCCGGCTCACGTATCGCGGGCCTGGGTCCTTGCTTCCTTGAGGAACCACCTTGGTACATTTTCCTGAACATATTTCTTCCTCTGAAAATTTTCTAAAATTTTTAGTGACTCAAAATAAAAGTGAACCAAACTCAACAAAATTGATAGCAACTACTCCTACAAGTGTCTAGAGGCTATATCATGCATTAAAACTACTTTTGACCACATAAATTTGACATGCAAGCTCAAGAACAGGATCACCTAAGCAACAAAAATTTGTAATGAATAAAGCACTAGAACAAAAACTAATTGGACCATTGGAGGAGTCACATACCAAAGAACAATCCTCCAAAGCGGTTTTGTGAGAGGAGCTTTGAGCAAGGAGATCAAAAATGACAACAAGATGAGCAAGAACTCGGGTTTGAGCTAGTGGATGATTTTTTCTGGAGCAAGACGAAGTGTGTGGGTGCAAGAATAAGTGGAGGGGACCCACGTGGGGTCCACGAGGCAGGGGGCGCGCCCAGGGGGGTAGGGCGTGCCCTCCACCCTCGTGGGCACGTGGTGAGTCCCCCTGGTGTGATCTCAGTGCCAGATATTCTCAAATATTCTAGAAAAAATCATATTTAATTTTCAGGGCATTTGGAGAACTTTTATTTTCGGGGTATTTTTTATTGCATGTATAATTCAGAAAACAGACAGAAAATACTATTTTTTCTTTATTTAATATAAATAACAAAATGTAAAAAAAGGGTATAGAAAGTTGTGCTTTCTAACTTCATCCATCTCATGCTCATCAAAAGGAATCCACTAACAAGGTTGATCAGGTCTTGTTAACAAACTCATTCCGAATAACATGAAACCAGAGAAATTTCAAATAACACTAGGTTACCTCAATGGGGATATGCATGTCCCCAATAATAAGAATATCATATTTCTTCTTGACAGTAGGAAGAGGAAATTCAAAACCTCCAATAGTGATTGTTGAAATTTTTTCCAATAGAATTGATGCTATGGACTTGAGGTTGTTTCCTCCGAAAGTGTACCGTATGCTCATTACCATTAACATGAAAAGTGACATTGCCTTTGTTGCAATCAATAACAGCCCCTGCAGTATTCAAAAAGGGTCTACCAAGGATAATCGACATACTATCCTCCTCGGGAATATCAAGAATAACAAAGTCTGTTAAAATAGTAACATTTGCAACCACAACAGGCACATCCTCACAAATACCGACAGGTATAGCAGTTGATTTATCAGCCATTTGCAAAGATATTTCAGTAGGTGTCAACTTATTCAAATCAAGTCTACGATATAAAGACAGAGGCATAACACTAACACCGGCTCCAAGATCACATAAAGCAGTTTTAACATAGTTTCTTTTAATGGAGTGAGGGAGTCCTAGATTAGGGGGTATCCGGACAGCCGTATTATATCCTTTGGCCGGGCTGTTGGACTATGAAGATACAAGATTGAAGACTTTGTCTCGTGTCCGGATGGGACTCTACTTGGCGTGGAAGGCAAGCTAGGCAATATGGATATGTATATCTCCTCCTTTGTAACCGACCTTGTGTAACCCTAGCCCCCTCCGGTGTCTATATAAATCGGAGGGTTTAGGTCCATAGGAAAACATACAATCATACCATAGGCTAGCTTCTAGGGTTTAGCCTCTCCGATCTCGTGGTAGATCAACTCTTGTAACACTCATATCATCAAGAATAAATCAAGCAGGACGTAGGGTTTTACCTCCATCAAGAGGGCCCGAACCTGGGTAAAACATAGTGTCCCCTGCCTCCTGTTACCATCCGCCTTAGACGCACAGTTCGGGACCCCCTACCCGAGATCCGCCGGTTTTGACACCGACATGGAGCATGGTATAGTTGGTACTCCTGGATCTCCAAGTTTCTCTGGTATTCCACCCTTAAAAGTGTAATTAGCAAGCATGGTGGAAAATTCAGCTTCCGGTATCTTTCTTTTATTTATAACAATATCCTTCATGTATTTAGCATAAGGATTCATTTTAAGCATATCAGTCAAACGCATACAAGAAAATATAGGTCTAATCATTTCAGCAAAGCGCTCAAAATCCTCATCATCCTTTTTCTTGGATGGCTTAGGAGGAAAAGGCATGGGTTTCTGAACCCATGGTTCTCTTTCTTTATCGTGCTTCCTAGCAACAAAGTCTCTCTTATCATAACGTTGATTCTTTGATTGTGGTTTATCAAGATCAACAGCAGGTTCAATCTCTACATCATTATCATTGCTAGGTTGAGCATCAATATGAACATGATCATTAACATTATCACTAGGTTCATGTTCATTACCAGATTGTGTTTCAGCATCAGAAATAGAAATATCATTGGGATTCTCAAGTGTGTCCACAACAGGTTCACTAGAAGCATGCAAAGTCCTATCATTTTTCTTTTTCTTCCTTTTAGAAGGATTAGGTGCATCAACATTAGTTCTCTGAGAATCTTGCTCAATTCTCTTAGGGTGGCCCTCAGGATACAAAGGTTCCTGAGTCATTTTACCTCCTCTAGTCATAACTCTAACAACATTATCATTATTCTTATTATTTAATTCATTGAGCAAAGCATTCTGAGCCTTAAGTACTTGTTCTACTTGAGTGGCAACCATAGAAGCATGTTTACTAATAAGTTTAAGTTCACCTTTAACTCTAGACATATAATCACTCAAGTGTTCAAGCATATCAGCATTGTTTTTCAATTGTCTACCAACATAATCATTCAAGTTTTCTTGTTTAACCATAAAGTCATCAAACTCATCCAAGCATTGGCTAGTGAACTTAATAAATGGGATTTCACATTTATCAAATCTATAGAGAGAATTTACCTTTACTACATGTGTCGGGTTATCAAGACCATGTATTTCTTCAATATGTGGTAAATTCTTAACATCTTCAGCTTTAATACCTTTTTGTTTCATAGATTTCTTTGCCTCTTGCATATCTTCAGGACTGAGAAATAGAATACCCCTTTTCTTTAGAGTTGGCTTAGGAGTTGGTTCAGGAAGTGTCCAATTATTTTCATTAGTCAACATATTATTCAATAGCAATTCAGCTTGATCAACAGTTCTTTCCCTGAAAACACAACCAACACAACTATCCAGGTAGTCTCTGGAAGCATCGGTTAGTCCATTATAAAAGATATCAAGTATTTCATTTTTCTTGAGAGGATGGTCAGGCAAACCATTAAGTAATTGGAGAAGCCTCCCCCAAGCTTGTGAGAGTCTCTCTTCTTCAATTTGCACAAAATTATATATTTCCCTTAAAGCAGCTTGTTTCTTATGAGCGGGGAAATATTTAGTAGAGAAGTAATAAATCATATCCCGGGGACTACGCACACAACCAGGATCAAGAGAATTAAACCATGTTTTAGCATCACCCTTTAATGAGAACGAAAAAAACTTAAGGATAAAGTAATAGCGAGTTTTCTCATCATGAGTAAACAGGGTGGCTATATCATTTAATTAAGTAAGATGTGCCACAACAGTTTCAGATTCATAGCCATAAAAAGGATCAGATTCAACCAAAGTAATTAACTCAGGATCGACAGAGAAATCATAATCCTTATTAGTAATAAAGATAGGTGAAGTAGCAAAAGCAGGGTCATATTTCATTCTAGCATTCAAATACTTTTCTTTAAGCTTAGCTAATAATTCCTTAAGATCAAATCTATCATTGCAAGCCAAGAAGTCTCTAGCAGTTTCTTCATCCATAACATAACCCTCAGGCACAATAGGCAATTCATATCTAGGGGGAGAATCTTCATCATCACTTTCATCAATATTATCAAACTCAATAATTTCATTCTCTCTAGCCCTACCAAGTTGTTCATCTAGAAATTCACCTAGTGGCACAGTATTATCAAGCATAGAAGTAGTTTCATCATAAGTATCATGCAAAGCAGAAGTGGCATCATCAATAACATGCGAACTATCAGAATCAATAGCATGTGTAGGTGTCGCAAGTTTACTCAAAACAGAAGGTGAATCAAGTGCAGAGCTAGCTAGATGGCAGTTCCTTACCTCCCCTCGTAGTTGAGGGAAAAATCTTGGTTCTTTAATCTTTCAAGTTCTTCATAGTGATCAACAGATATAAATCCAAGTGACTCAAAGAATAGAGCTATGCTCCCCGGCAACGGCGCCAGAAAATAGTCTTGATAACCCGCAAGTATAGGGGATCGCAACCGTTTTCGAGGGTAGAGTATTCAACCCAAATTTATTGATTCGACATAAGGGGAGCCAAAGAATATTCTCAAGTATTAGCAACTGAGTTGTCAATTTAACCACACCTGGAAACTTAATATCTGTAGCAAGGTATTTAGCAGCAAAGTAATATGATAGTAGCGGTAATGATAGCAAAAGTAATAGTTTCGGTTTTATAGTGATTGTAACAGTAGCAACGGAAAAGTAAATGAGCGAAGAACAATATATGAAAAGCTCGTAGGCATTGGATCGGTGATGGAGAATTATGTGGGATGCGATCAATCATGCAACAGTTATAACATAGGGTGACACAGAACTAGCTCCAGTTCATCAATGTAATGTAGGCATGTATTCCAAATATAGTCATACGTGCTTATGGAAAAGAACTTGCATGACATCTTTTGTCCTACCCTCCCGTGGCAGCGGGGTCCTATTGGAAACTAAGGGATGTTAAGGCCTCCTTTTAATAGAGTACCGGAGCAAAGCATTAACACATAGTGAAAACATGAACTCCTCAAACTATGGTCATCACCGGTAAGTATCCCGATTATTGTCACTTCGGGGTTAACGGATCATAACACATAATAGGTGACTATAGACTTGCAAGATAGGATCACGAACTCACATATATTCATGAAAAGATAATAGGTTCAGATCTGAAATCATGGCACTCGGGCCCTAGTGACAAGCATTAAGCATAGCAAAGTCATAGCAACATCAATCTCAGAACATAGTGGATACTAGGGATCAAACCCTAACAAAACTAACTCGATTACATGATAAATCTCATCCAACCCATCACCATCCAGCAAGCCTACAATGAAATTACTCACGCACGACGGTGAGAATCATGAAATTGGTGATGGAGGAAGGTTGATGATGACGATGGCGACGGATTCCCCTCTCCGGAGCCCCGAACAGACTCCAGATCAGCCCTCCCAAGAGAGTTTAGGGCTTGGCGGCGGCTCCGTATCGTAAAACGCGATAAATCCTTCTCCCTGATTTTTCTCTCCCCGAAAGTGAATATATGGAGTCAAGATGGACATCGGTGGAGCGTTAGGGGGCCACAAGGCAGGGGCGCGCCTAGGGGGGTAGGCGCGCCCCCACCCTCGTGGACAGGGTGTGGGCCCCCTGACGTGGATCTTTTCGTCAGTATTTTTTATATATTCCAAAAATAATCTCCGTTGATTTTCAGGTCATTCCGAGAACTTTTATTTCTGCACAAAAATAACACCATGGCAATTCCGCTGAAAACAGCGTCAGTCCGGGTTAGTTCCATTCAAATCATGCAAGTTAGAGTCCAAAAGAAGGGCAAAAGTGTTTGGAAAAGTAGATATGACAGAGACGTATCAGCCTTCGACGCTGGGAGGTGGGGGGGGGCTCGGTCGCTCAGGCAGTCAGGGTCGGTAGTTTTGGGTTGGGCCGCACCGGAGCATTTCTTGGTAAAAAATGTATTTTGCCGGGTTTGCCAGGTTTCGGGTTCGGGGACTACCAAAACGGGTGCAAACCCACGAAACGTGTCGGGTTGTATAATGTGCCCAACAAAAGCCCCGTGGGGATGAAAAGACGCCCATCCCCGTCCCCTAATAGGGTAAAAACCCGCGGGGACGCGGGTTTCGGGGCCCCGTTGCCATCTTGAGTTGTGTGGTTGTAGAGAGGTAGCTCAAAGAGGAAGCCACCTTGATCCACGTAGGAAGGGTAGGGGTTGCACGCATTCATCTATAAGGTATAATATCCATTAGCAAATTATAAGTGGATCATACATAAAAAAACTGTGTCCTCAAATTCCGACAAAGAAAATATATAAATATCTCAGAGATACCAATTACACCCAGTTATGCAACAACACAATGTCGTAAAGACATTACAGTTGCACACAACCAAAAGACAAAAAGATAAAAAAGAAAGATCTCACTACAGTGATCAATTCCTTATAGCTGCAGCACGACAACACCTGAAGTCCAAATTCTCCAAAAGCGACGCCTCCAAGAAGGAAACATTGCACAAGCACCATCATCGCCCAATCCTAGATCTTAGGTTTTCACCCTGGAGAAGATCTGTGCTCTTCTCAAAACAATGCCTTCAATAAGGTCACTGCCAGACACAACCAATTAAGGTCAGACCTTGGGTTTTCACCCTAAAAGCTAAGACTCTGTACTCTGCTTGTGCTGCTGCCCCACTTGCTGATGGCGCTGCTATGGGTCACGAATCGCCAAGTAAAGTCCTCATCACCATGAAGACTTGATCCGTCAATAGAAGGCCTCAGATCTCAACCACAATGATGTTTTGCGCCACTGTATTCACCACCGAAATCGAAATACCGACGTGTCTCATAATGTCAACACACAAATAAGCTTCACGTCACACCCTCTTGAAGACACTCGGGCTAAAATAGGGGTGCACACGTGTAAGGCCCCGAGTCCGATGCGCCAGGTGTCTTCCAGTTATTCGTCGTTGTTGCTGAGGGAGTCCTGGACTAAGGGGTCCTTGGGCGTCCGGCCTATTATCTATTGGGCCGGATTGATGGACTGTGAAGACATGAAGACCGAAGACCATACCTGTGTCCGGATTGGACTCTCCTTGGCGTGGAAGGCAAGCTTGGCGACCGAATATGAAGATTCCTTTTTATGTAACCGACTCTATGTAAACCCTAGATCCCCTCGATGTCTATATAAACCGGAGGGGATAGTCCAGAAAGGACACATTCATTACCATAGTCATATAGGCTAGGCTTTTAGGGTTTAGCCATCACGATGTCGTGGTAGATCAACTCTTGTAACACCCATATTCATCAATACCAATCAAGCAGGACGTAGGGTATTACCTCCATAGAGAGGGCCTAAACCTGGGTAAACATTGTGTCCCCTGTCTCCTATTACCATCGATCCTAGACACATAGTTCGGGACCCCCTACCCGAGATCCGCCGGTTTTGACATCGACATTGGTGCTTTCATTGAGAGTTCCACTATGTCGTCGACGAAGGGTTCGATGGCCCCTTCAATCGTCTATAGCGATGCTGTCTAAGGAGAAACCTTCCTCCCCGGACAGATTTTCGTGTTCGGCGGCTTCGTACTACGGGCCAACTCGCTCGGCCATCTGGCAGATCGATAGCTACGCCCTTGACCACCACGTCAGATTTGGGAACTTGAACTACGTCGCAGATATCCGTGGAGACTTGATCTTCAATGGATTCGAGACCGCAGCGATCGTTCCCCTTCGCTCCGAGGAACATGACTTAAATCTATCATTGGATCACATCCAGGAGATGGTCCCTGTTGCTGTAACGGCCTTAGAACCAGAGCAGACCGTGCCATCCGAAGCCACAGAGCCCGCGGCGTTGGAGCCGCACATGGACTCGGCACCCCGCGATATCTGCGTCAGTGGAACTCTGGATTCGTCTCTGGCTATAAATTCCGGGCCATATACACTTGCAGACACTGAGCTAGATCGGTTATCGATCTTCGAATTCAGTGCCTGTTGGGGATATTACTACTGGGCGTAAACCGGCCAGGAAAGGCCGGGTTAACTTCATCCGTAGTTGATTATGCTTGAAGCCCATGTAGACAGAAGAGGAAAGGTCCAGGGCCCAGAACCGGTTTAAGGCCTGTAGCCGTGAACCGACATTTGTATGAAACTTGTATTGTAAGATAGAAAGAGTGGAGACCGAACCGGACACGTTTATGAGCTGGTCTCGGGACTCTGTAAACTGATGGGCGCCACCCATGTATATAAGGGGACGACCCGGCAGTGGTTCAGGACAACAGATAACAACTCGAGAGCCAGACAAGCGGATTCACTCCCTGGCCTTCGAAACCCTAGCAATACCAAACACAACTAGACGTAGGCTTTTACCTTCATCGAAGGGGCCGAACTAGTATAAACTCCCCGTGTCCCCTTGTCCAATTTAACCCCTTTAAGCTAACCCGTTGCGATGGCTCCACGACGAAGTCCTTTCACAAGGACATCTGCCGTGACAAACCCACGACAGTTGGCGCCCACCGTGGGGCTATCGCATGATGGTTTTGAGTTCTTGAAGGGCAGCTTAGATGGACTGAAGGGATACGCCGTGGGTCGGATGACGAAGAGTCGTCGTGGAAAGCTCTACATCGACAACACAGGATGGGGTCCCGAGGCCGATTCAATCGAATACGGGTACCGGGTCCCCTTTGGTGGGATTCACGTCTTCATTGGCAAGATTGGCGAACCGGCCCCTGAACCGGACATCTGCACCGACATCATCGAGACGGCTCAGCGTGCAAGCCCTTCGCCGGTTCAGCCCATGGCAAAGCATGTTTTCGTAGGTGTCATCCATGGAGCAGAATACGAGGACGGACCAGTGTCCGATGGAGAAACCGTTGTCTGCTCCGACGACGAGTCTTCTGGAGAGACCGAATCGCTCTATCTGTTGCAGGATGGCTGAATTAGCGGAGGATCCGAGGGCAACAGTATTCCGGACTCCCCTGATCTGCCAAACCGGGCCGCTATATTCATGGCCGGTACACAGTCGGCGCCTCATTCGTCAGCTGCCGCAGCAATACTCTCCGGTTCAACGACAGCCACGCCGGCAGGGGCAGGAAGCTCTGCGCCGCCTCCGGTTCAAGTCATGTCTGACTTGTTCGACGCTTTGGCAGCGTTGATGACCGCAGAAGTGGATGCAGCAGCCCGGGATTAGCACAATGCGGAGATTGCAAAGGTGAAGGATCAGATAGCTTAGGCCAAAGCGGACCTAGCGGCAGAGACCGCTAGGATGGCTACAGAGCAGGCTGAGTTGGAAGCTCAGGCCTACCGGATTAGGCTCTATCAGAACGCTTCTGAAGAAGTCATGAGAAGAAGGTACCGATCGCATCTCCCGTTGGGTTACGAGCCATGAAAACTCTTCAATACGCCAGGAGCAGGAACTAGTAACCAGCCAATATTAAATCGGACAGAGGTACCAGGAACAGGAGCGCCGGTTCAGCCACGCACGATGGACCCGCCTCGTCAGAACAACGTTGTGCCATAGTATGACCCAACGCCTCCTGGGAATTACTCCAACCAGTTGGACAACATTGTGGCCACCGCTTCATGCTTGGCAGCCCTCCCAACCGACGGCGAATCACCGATTGTGATTGAGGCATGTCGGGCCAGAGATCTCCTTCAAACAGCGCTAAATCAGGAGCAGGCATATTCGCACAGTCGTGAGAGGATTCATTCCACTCCCCGTCCAAGCCGGAGCTATAGCAGACACGTTGAGGATGAACCGGCCGTGTCAAGTAGTGCGCGTCACCGTAATTCACCACGAGGACACAACCCGGCAGGGGAGGTGCTAATGCACAGGATGTAGTGGATCATGGTCGCGCACGTCGAGAGGCCGAGTTAGCAGCCCGACACGGAGCTCGTCAACATACTCCGGTTCACCCTACCGCTTCAGTAGAGCCATGTGTGGTATTCAGTTCCTTAGGGGTGCCGTGTCTCACTCCCACTTTGCGTAATGTGAGATTGCCCAAGGACTTCAAGGGACCTCGTAAGGTACCAAATTACACCGCCGATTTACAACCAGAGGCGTGGGTTGAAAGCTACGAGATGGCAATGGAGATGTTAGATGTGGATGAGGCAGTATGTGCTAAATACTTCACCATGATGTTGGAAGGAACAGCTCGTACTTGGTTGAAGAGCTTACTAACTAACTCTGTCGGATCATGGGCCGAATTGAAGCACCGGTTTATCCAGAACTTCAAAGATACTTGTAAGCAACCCATGTCAATCGTGAATCTGGCCGCTTGTGTCCAAGAGGAGGGGGAGTCCATGACCCATTGGGTCAAGCGGGTCTCAGCAATTTTGCATTCATCAGATCGTATCAATGCAGATACCGCAGTGCTAATGTTGGAGGGCAATTGCCGTTTTCTGCCGCTCAAACAGAAGCTAGGAAGGGTCAAACGTCACTGCAATGATATGTCAACGCTTATGGCCGCTTTGGTTAAGTACACCGATTCAGATAATACCAAAGACCCTGACTCAGAGGAGGACAAACCGGGGAAAGGGAAAAAGAACAGCAACACGAAGGGTCAGCAGCATAATCCGGCAGGCCATGGGAACAGTGGTAAGCGCAAAGCAGACAACAGCTTGGACTTTGTCGCTAACACCAATGCTTAGGAGAATGGCCAGCGCCATAAGGGCAAGCAGCCCCAGAGGGGCGGAGGTTCAGGCCCCAATTTGGAGCACCTGTTAAATCAACCCTGTCCAAAGCATGGATCAAAGGAGAAGCCGGCGTCACATCTTTGGAAGGATTGTTATATCATACGAGATTTCAAGAACTCCATTATGTTCCAGTACGATAATGGTCCGCTTGGCGGTTCAGGAGGTGGTTTCCACGGGCCGGGTTACGGAGGTGGCAGTTCCGGTTCAGGATTTTAGGGTAATCAAACCGGACACATCAATCAAGGGCACCAAGGCAACCAGGGAGGTTACAACCATCAGGGGAACCAGCAGCAGCAGCAACAGTCGGGCTATCAGAGCAATCCTAAGCAGCTAAATAGTGGGCAATATCATGTCTTCACCACTAGCTTGTGTAAGCGCGATCAGAAGCTTCACAAGAGGGCAGTAAACTCTGTTGAACCGGTGGTGCCTCAGTATTTGCGCTGGCTGAGCAGCCCATTTTGTGGAGTAGAGAGGATCACCCACCCCGGGTTGACAATCCGGGTCACTTGGCCTTAGTGGTGGCCCCTCAAGTTGGGGGATACAAGTTCACTAAGGTACTCATGGACGGGGGAAGTAGTATCAACATTCTATATTATGATACATTCCGCCGTATGGGGTTGACAGATAAGAATCTTAAACCATCAAATACCGTTTTTCATGGTATGGTACCTGGCAAGTCTGCGTATCCAGTGGGCAAGATAGCCTTAGAGGTGGCTTTTGGAGATGATTATGATTCAAGGTCAGAAACATTGACTTTTGAGGTAGTGAAAATCAAAAGTCTGTACCACGCTTTGTTCGGGCGGCCGGCTTACGCTAAGTTCATGGCGAGGCCGTGTTATGTTTATCTACAGCTTAAAATGCCAGGTCATAAGGGGACTATCACAGTACACGGGAGCAGAAAGATCGCTTTGGAGTGTGAGGAAGGTGATGCGGCTTATGTTGAGTCGGTCTGTGCCACGGAGGAGCTGAAGTTCTATAAGGAGCAAGTTGATCCGGCGGATATGACCTCTTTGAAAAAGCCAACTACGGAACATGATCCGGCGTTGAAATTCAAATCGGAAAGACACTAAGATGATTGATTTTGTTCCTGGCGATTCATCTAAGCAGTTCAGCATCAGCGCTAACCTGGATCCCAAATAGGAAAGCGCGCTCATCGAGTTCATCCCTGAGAACCGGGACATCTTTGCATGGAAACCTTCTGACATGCCAGGTGTACCGAGGGAACTCGTTGAGCACACACTTAACATTGATCCTAAGTTTAAACTAGTCCGACAGTTTGTTCGCCGCTTCAATGAAGAAATGCGCAAGGCTATTGGTGAGGAGGTAGCTCGATTGTTGGCCAGAGGGTTTATAGTGGAAGTCTTTCACCTAGAGTGGTTGGCTAATCCGGTGTTGTTTCTTCAGAAAAACGGCACTTCGCGTATGTGTGTGGATTACACAGATTTGGACAAGGCTTGTCCTGCAGACCCCTTTGCCCTCCCTCGTATTGATCAGATCATTGATGCTACGGCGGGTTGTGACCATTTGTGTTTTTTGGATGCTTACTCTGGTTATCATCAGATCAAAATGGCAGTTAAGGACCAAGAGAAGACAACTTTCATCACTCCCTTTGGAGCCTTCTGCTATGTCTCCATGCCCTTTGGGCTCAAGAGTGCCCAGGCGACTTATCAACGTTGTGTTCAGAATTGTCTTCATAAGCAGAATGGGCGCAATGTTCATGCATATGTGGATGATATTGTGATAAAATCTAGAAAGGAGGAAACATTGATAGATGACTTGAGAGAAACCTTCGACAACCTCCGGGTTTACAAGATGATGCTCAATCCGGAGAAGTGTGTTTTTGGTGTTCCAGCAGGCAAACTCTTGGCTTTTCTGGTGTTAAATAGAGGCATTGAGGCTAATCCAGAATTTTTTCAGCAATTACATCTTTGGCTAAACCGGCGTGTATCAATGACATTCAATGTCTGGCCGGCCGGATTGCGGCCTTGAGCCGGTTTATCAGTCATCTTGGGGAGAAGGCTATCCCTTTATATCAGATGCTCAAGAAAACAGATAATTTTGTCTGGAGCGAGGCAGCTGATAAAGCGTTCGAGGATCTGAAGAGGCAGTTAGCTGAACCGCCTGTGCTTGCAGCACCGATCGATAAGGAGCCGTTATTGCTATACGTGGCTGCTAATGCTCGAGCTGTTAGCGTGGCTATTGTGGTGGAGCGCAAGGAAGCTGGCAAGGAATATCCGGTTCAACGTCCGGTTTATTATATCAGTGAAGTGCTCATTGAGTCAAAGAAGAGGTATCCACATTGGCAGAAGCTGGTGTATGGAGTGGTTATGGCAAGCCGGAAGCTTAAACACTATTTCTAGGGCCATCCCATCACAGTGGTCAGTTCAGCCCCTCTGGGAGATATCATTCAGAACAGAGAAGCAATGGGACGGATTGCCAAGTGGGCTATTGAGCTTGGACCTCACTGGCTCAAATATATACCTCGCACAACGATCAAATCCCAGGCACTCGTGGACTTCATCAATGATTGGACGGAGTTGCAGGCACCAGAGGAGAAGCCAGATAATACGTACTGGACTATTCACTTTGATGGATCCAGACAGTTGGAGGGCTCGGGGGCTGGAGTCATACTAACTTCCCCAAGAGGTGACAAGTTTTGTTATGTCCTCCGTTTAATGTTCCCTTGTACTAACAATGCAGCTGAGTATGAGGCTTTGCTCCATGGTCTGCGGATGGCTAAGGAAATGAACTTAAGCCGGGTCAAGTGCTTTGGGGATTCAGATCTAGTGGCTCAACATGTGTCTGGCACTTGGGATTCTAAAGACCCACTCATGGCTGCATATCAGCGAGATGTGGGCACTGTGGCTGGTCACTTCAAGGGTTATCAGGTGGACCATATAGACCGGCGAAAGAACGAAGCGGCGGACGCTTTAAGTCGCCTTGGTTCTCATCGTAAACCAGTTCCACCCAATGTCTTTCTTGACGTATTGCATAATCCATCAGTCAAGGTACCAACAGAGGAAGAGTTGGCTATTCCCGATCCGGAGGCTCAATTGGTGGCAGCTTTGCATGTCATACCGGATTGGACAATCCCGTATCTGGATTACATGAACTGGGCCGAGTTACCGGACGATGAAACCTTGGCCCGATAGATAATCCGGCGTTCC
This sequence comes from Triticum urartu, assembly GCF_056163025.1. NCBI lineage: Eukaryota > Viridiplantae > Streptophyta > Magnoliopsida > Poales > Poaceae > Triticum > Triticum urartu. Next base: position 86,704,368 of record NC_141879.1, read on the forward strand.
AAGTCCATGACCATACTCAACAGGGAGTTACATCGTTACAGCATTTCAGGAGCAATTCAGCATTGTGTCTCTCCTCAAGAGGGTTGTGAGATTTTGCGAGAAATCCATGAAGGGGATTGTGGTCACCACACCGGTTCAAAGTCTTTGGTTGCTAAAGCTTTTCGCCATGGTTTTTACTGGTTAACAGCTCATGCTGATGCGGAGGATTTGGTCAAGAGATGTGACGGTTGTCAAAAATTTGCATGCCGTGCTCACATTCCGGCTCAGGAGTTGAGGGTGATTCCAATAACTTGGACGTTTGCGACTTGGGGGCTCGATACAGTTGGACCATTCAAGCGATCCAAGGACAAAAAGACCCACTTGTTAGTGGCAGTTGATAAATTCACCAAATGGGTGGAAGCAGAGCCAGTCAGTAAGTGTGATGCGGCCACGGCGGTTCAATTCGTCAAAAAGGTGATATTCCGGTTTGGCTTTCCACACAGTATCATCACTGATAATGGTACTAATCTGTCAAAGGGAGAGATGGAGGAGTTCTGCCAACGTGAGCACATCCGGCTTGATATAGCATCGGTGGCTCACCCCCAATCTAATGGTCAAGAAGAGAGGGCAAATCAAGAAATTTTGAGAGGTATTAAACCCTGGCTTATGGTTCCTTTGAAGCGGACACCGGGTTGCTGGGTGGAGAAATTGCCTTCTATGTTATGGAGCATCAACACCACGCCTAACAGATCGACGGGTTACACACCTTTCTTCATAGTTTATGGAGCGGAGGCGGTTCTCCCTAGTGACATCCGTCACGACTCGCCTCGTGTGGCAGCTTACGTTGAAGCGGATAACGAGATAGCTCGTCAGGATTCTCTGGACCTGTTGGATGAGGAGCGTGATCTTGCAGCAGCACGTTCAGCGATTTATCAACAAGATTTCCGATGTTATCACAGCCGCCGGGTTAAGACCAGAACCTTTCAAGAGGGTTATTTGGTGCTCCGGCTCATCCAGGATCAAACCGATATGCACAAGTTATCCCCACCTTGGGAAGGACCTTTTGTGGTCAGTAAGAATCTGCACAACGGGTCATAGTACCTCATTGATGTTCGAGAGCACCAAGACTCACGTAAATCAGAGGAGGAGACCAAGCGGCCATGGAACACAGCTCTTCTACGGCCTTACTATACTTGAGCCAGAGGCTCTTCATATGTACATATTTATGATGATGTATATATTATATAATAAACCGGAGCCTCCATTGAAGTGGGGTATCTGTTCTTTTTACATCATGTGTGTGCTTACAAGAGTTTCTACTAAAAAAGCAGAGTTTTTTGTTAAACCGGTCTCTGCAGCCGCACAAACGTACAAAAAATCACTAGGGGGCTTGGTCATATCTGAACCATTGCTACATCTCTTGATCGGTTTAAAACCACAAAGGTATATCACTAGGGGGCTTGGTTGTTATCACACCATAGCTACACCTCTTGATAGGCGTTTAGCCACAAAGGAAATTATGTGGGGCCAAAGAGAGTGTTGCACAAATCACAAACTCAAACATGGGCACCCACTGAGCACAGCTCACAAAGTTACTTGGGGCTTTTTGTGCAAAGCAACAAAGAGTTTGAAAGGACCCTTGTAATTGGCTATCAAGCCACGACTTGGAAGCCTGGTGTATTCGCCTAAAAACCCGGGTTAACCTGCCTTCATCAAGTAAGCCACTCCTGTCCAGGTAATCCTGGTATGACCCGCCGAACGGTTGACAAGTCAATCTTCTATAGACTCTGAACTTGTCAAAGTTAAAATGACGATTGGTTAATTGGAGGCCCATCTTAAAAGGCTTTGTTAAATGGTTTAACTCAGAGGCCTGGCAGCCCATGAAAAGCCTTGATTTGGAGCCTGGCAGCTCGTAAAAAGCATTGCATATTTCTTTTTTGAAACTTATTTGCTAAGTTTTCTGACTTTTTTAAGGGTTATAATGTCTTCTGATAAACCGGTGTCCTTGACCCGGCTTGTCTCTCAACTACAAGTTGTTAGTACATGATCAGTTATAAACTGACATTCGCTACCCCGGTCTGGTTTTGACTAATAAGTCGCCAGTGTTATAAGGAAAATCCGGTGTTTATCATATACCGGTACGGTTTATTGTCATAATCTGGCAAATTAAAGACGGAGTTATCTCTGCTCCGGATTGGTGTTTACACCTTTACCATACAAGTAGTTGGTCAGCCAACGAGGTATGTTACACATGTTATTTTTATATACAAACTTTGGTTATCCATCCAAGTATTGTCTATTCTTGGGCATCATGACCCGTCCAGTGGTAAACCACTAGGACACTTTTTACGTTCTTTTCTACAGGAACACAGTTCATTATGGGTTAAGCATAAATAGATGCCAAATGGTGGAGCAGGTTTTTACATTATCTAAGTGTCACAAAACATGCTCGATGGCATGACAGATCAAGGAGTTTTTGCTATCCTATTACATGAAGCTTTCAAACGAATCCCATTGAATAATTGTTTTTAAGCATTGGCACACAATGGCTGGTAAACCGGCGTCCGGTTTAAGATGCTTCATCTAGACGGTTTGACGGTTAAGGGTCAGTTGGTGCCATCACTTCTTCTTCATCCCTCCCAGACACTGGAAATCAACCATCGACCAATCGATTCCAGTTAACGCTTGAAACACAGCCTCTTCATGGATAAGGCTGGAAGGGTTAATATCAGGAGTGTAGGTATGCTTATGAATTGGAGGTACAAGTTCTTCGACTTCATGGATTTCGGCAGGCTGTCTCTTCCCTTCAGCATCATAAGCCAGTTGGAAATGAGACAAGTCTGTGTCCTCTGCCAGCGTGCTAGCTATTGGCCGCATTTCTTTGGTCAGCCTTTGGAGGTCATCATTGTCAAAGTCGGAACCGTCCTCTTTCACACCTAGATATCCTTTGATGATATCCTCCGCTTTAAGGTCTGGAATCCATGCCTTGGCTCGGATTAGCGCGGTTAATGCGCCTACTCTTGCAGCTGCCTTCTTCAGTTCGGTGATCCGGGCTGGTAACGTGGCCAGCTTCTCAAGCGTTTCCTTTATCAGTGAGGGCGCCAGTTTATTGTAAGCCGCAGTACAAATCGCACGCTGGGACCCAGAGTACAGCTGTTCAATAAGGGTATAAGCCGCTTTAAGCTTCATCCTCATATCTGTGCCCAGATGAGCAATACGAGTGCCTGTGACGGTTTAAAATCAAGTGTTCTGATCAATGACAAGATTCAATGAATTGGATAAACTGCACAAGGAGATACTTACAAAAGATAGCGGAAGTCATGGCGTTGAATTGCCATTTCAACCCAGTTAGTTCATCCACAACTGGTTTCAGGGCCGCTTCAGCATCTTTAGCTCTTTTGGTTAAACCGTATTTTTCGGTTTCCCAGTCAGCCCGATCTTTGTTAAAAGACTCTTTCAGCTTTTCCATCGCTGCGAGGGCCTTGGTCAGCTCCTCTTTAGCTTTTGCAGCTTCTGCTTGTTGGGACTTCACATTCTCTTGCAAATTAGCAGTCCAGGCATCTCTATTGCTTATTTCGGCCTACAACAATGAAGAAATGTCAGACAACAAGATATATCTTTTCTAAAGCACAAAGCGTACAACAAGTTATGCACTTTGTACTTGGGAGCTAATGTATGTTTGCTCTGATTCACTACATCTTTTATAAAGTCTCCAGAACAATGCAAGCATTATCCTTGACACTTGGGGGCTAATGTATATCTGTTCAAAAACGGACGCATTGATTAAAACCCGGATTACCTTGCAAAGCTAAACCGGCCTTTGGGGGCTATGCTGAGGAAAGATATATCATTACATTGGTAAAGTATCGGCCTTGGTTTTCACTAAGGATCTAACATTTTGAGGGTCAGTGGGAGAAACTTAAAGTATTACAAAGACCCGGTTCACGATTAACATCATAAAACGGCCCTTGGGGGCTACTTGGGCTGGCATTTCAACTTTGGAGTCAAGAAGTAAAGGGAGATGAAAATACCTCATAACGTTCTTTCATCAAATTCACCAAACCGGCTTCATAGTCACGGTTTGAGTGCAGACGGTTTAAGAAACCGGAGTGAAGCTCTTCAGCGTTGAGATGGGCATAACTTGATAACTCAGTACTCCATTTGCCCTTCTCCCTAGCAGCACGCTCTTCTTTGGCACTATGTTGGGCCAAAATTACAGGATGGCCAGGAGAGCTGTGGCCTATACCGGTAACAACAACATCATCTCCTTGGCCTTCAGTGGTTTTTGCGGGTGATGACGGAGTTTCAGTATCTTTCATTGGACTAGCCTGGTTTTGAGCTGCCGGTTCAGTATCAGGAACGGCAGGATCAGCTTCTACTGGTTCATCAGTATTTCGGTCTGGAAGGGGCAGTTCAGCAGAGGTGGCTTCTGGAGGAGGGCCTTCCGGGTCACGAGTTTGGTCCAGTTCACCTATTTGCTCTTCTTCAACAACAGCCTGGTCTTCCGACGGATTAGTGGCCCGAGCTTTGTTATTGGGTGTTGGTGTCAAAACCGGCGGATCTCAGGTAGGGGGTCCCGAACTGTGTGTCTAGGCCGGATGGTAACAGGAGACTGGGGACACTTTGTTTTACCCAGGTTCGGGCCCTCTCGATGGAGGTAAAACCCTACTCCTGCTTGATTAATATTGAAGATATGGGTAGTACAAGAGTAGATCTACCACGAGATCAAGGAGGCTAAACCCTAGAAGCTAGCCTATGGTATGATTGTGTATGGAGTTGATCCTCTACGGACTACAACCCTCCGGTTTATATAGACACCGGATAGGGTTAGGGTTATGAAAGTGCAACTATCCCTAGGTGGTTTTGGTAATTCATAACAACATATAGCTCATTGAGCTAATGCTATTCCAAGATGATTATTTCAGGAAAGCTCAATGATTGGCATGGCATGGATGTGAAAGTGGAACCCTCAAGATGCTAAGGAAAAAGGATTGGCTCAAGCTCAAAAGCTCAAGACTCTTCATTTTATATTTTAGTGATCCAAGATCACATTGAGTCTTTAGGAAAAGCCAATACTATCAAGGAGGGATGAGGTGTTGCTTAATGAGCCTCTTGCTTCATGTGCTTAGTGATATGCTCCAAAAACCCTCAACTACTTTCCCATATCCACATTTGACCTAAACCCTAAGCCAAACTCGGTCCTACTGATTCTTCCTATCCGGCGCCACCGAGTTTTCATTTGTCATAAGCCACTGCCAAACCCTAGCAATTCGGTCCTACCGATAGGGATCTCGGTCTCACCGAGATGGGGTTGAAAACTCTCTGTTTCCCTTTCGTAACTTTTCGGTCTCACCGAAAGAGCGAATCGGTCCCACCGAGATTGCAATGTAAATTCAGTGTTTCCCCTTTGTAACTTTCGGTCTCACCGAGAGAGCAAATCGGTCCCACCGAGTTTGCCTGACCAACTCTCTGGTTAGCTAATTACCAAATTCGGTCTCACCGAGTTTGTGTAATCGGTCTCACCGAGATTACGTTATGCCCAAACCCTAACCATATCGGTCCTACCGAGTTGCATGTCAGTCCCACCGAAAATCTCTAACGGTCACTAGGTTTACATTTTCGGTCCGACCGAGTTTGTTGATTCGGTCCCACCGAGATTGGAAAACTGTGTGTAATGGTTGGATTTTGTGTGGAGGCTATATATACCCCTCCACCTCCTCTTCATTCGTGGAGAGAGCCATCAGAACACATACACCATTCCAACTCATATGTTCTGAGAGAGAACCACCTACTCATGTGTTGAGACCAAGATATTCCATTCCTACCATATGAATCTTGATCTCTAGCCTTCCCAAGTTGCTTTCCACTCAAATCTTCTTTCCGCCAAATCCAAATCCTATGAGAGAGAGTTGAGTGTTGGGGAGACTATCATTTGAAGCACAGGAGCAAGGAGTTCATTACCAACACACCATTTGTTACTTCTTGGAGAGTGGTGTCTCCTAGATTGGCTAGGTGTCACTTGGGAGCCTCCGACAAGATTGTGGAGTTGAACCAAGGAGTTTGTAAGGGCAAGGAGATCGCCTACTTCGTGAAGATATACCGCTAGTGAGGCAAGTCCTGTGTGGGCGATGGCCATGGTGGGATAGACAAGGTTGCTTCTTCGTGGACCCTTTGTGGGTGGTTGCTTCTTCGTGGACCCTTCGTGGGTGGAGCCCTGTGTGGACTCGCGCAACCGTTACCCTTGGGTGGAGCCCTGTGTGGACTCGCGCAACCGTTACCCTTCGTGGGTTGAAGTCTCCATCAACGTGGATGTAGGATAGCACCACCTATCCGAACCACGGGAAAAACATCCGTGTCTCCAATTGTGTTTGAATTCTCCAAACCCTTCCCTTTACATTCTTGCAAGTTGCATGCTTTACTTTCCGCTGCCAATATACTCTTTGCATGCTTGCTTGAATTATGTGATGATTGCTTGACTTGTCTTAAAATACCTAAAATCTGCCAAGAACTAAAATTGGGAAAAGGTTAAGTTTTTATTTGGTCAAGTAGTCTAATCACCCCCCTCTAGACATACTTTTGATCCTACAAGTGGTATCAGAGCTTTGGTCTCCATTTGCTTTGATCTCCATAGCTTTGGTGGTCATAGCCTTGGTTTCACAACCTAGGAGAGTATGGCGTCTAGCGAGGGAAATTATCACCGTAGAGGTCCTTACTTTGATGGTACTAATTTTGCTAGTTGGAAGCATAAAATGAAAATGCATATTCTTGGACATAACCCCGCTGTTTGGGCTATTGTGTGTGTTGGTTTGCAAGGTGACTTCTTTGATGGGAGAGAACCAAACCGTGAAGCTACCGCGGATGAGTTGAAGATGTTGCAATACAATGCTCAAGCTTGTGATATTCTCTTCAACGGACTGTGCCCTGAAGAATTCAACAAAATCAGCCGTCTTGATAATGCAAAGGAAATTTAGGACACTTTGATTGATATGCACGAAGGTATCGACTCCGTCAAGGAATCCAAGTTGGATGTGCTTCAAAGCCAACTTGACAAGTTCAAGATGAAGGATGGTGAAGGTGTCGCTGAAATGTACTCTAGGCTTGCTCTCATCACAAATGAGATTGCTGGCTTAGGAAGTGAAGAGATGACCGACAGATTCATCATCAAGAAGATTCTAAGAGCCTTGGATGGAAAATATGATACCGTCTGCACATTGATCCAAATGATGCCAAATTACAAAGATCTCAAGCCAACGGAGGTGATTGGAAGAATTGTTGCTCATGAGATGTCACTTAAGGATAAAGAGGAACTTCACAACAAATCAAGTGGTGCCTATAAAGCCTCATGTGAAGCCCCTAGATCATCAAGTGAGAAACAAGACTTCAATGAAGAATTGAGCCTAATGGTGAAGAACTTCAACAAGTTCTACAAGAGTAGAAGCAAAGATAGAAGCTTCAAGTCAAGTTCCTACAATGACAAAAGATCTTCTAGTCGAGAGCGAAACTGCTACAATTGTGGAAGACCCGGACACTATTCCAATGAGTGTACGGCTCCCTACAAGAGAAGAGAAGATTCTCCAAGAAGAAGAAGCAAAGAATCACCACCAAGAGAGAGAAGGAGTAGAGATGATCGTTATGAACGAAGATACTCACGAAGAAGCAAGGATTCGGAAAGGAAGGAAAAATCATCAAGGAGCTACACAAGACGAAGACATCAAGCTCATGTTGGTGAATGGGTATCCGGCTCCGACTCCGACAGCCACTCCGAGAGAAGTTATCACTCCGACTCCGAAGATACTCAAGATGAAGGTGTTGCCGGTCTAGCACTTGTGTCAACCAACTCCTACGACATATTTGACTCACCAAATGAAGGAATTGGAAGATGCTTCATGGCCAAAGGTCCTAAGGTAACACACCCCGAGTATGTTGATTTCAATAGTGATGAAGATGACTTGTTAGGTGATGATTTTCTTGTTGACAACTCTAGTGATGAATACTATGATGAAACGTCAATTAAACATGCTAATCAAGATAAAACGAATGACAATGATAAGGAGAAGATTGAGGCTCTAACTAAAGAACTAAACACTCTTAAGTTAGCTCATGAAATTATCTTCGAAGATCATCGAGAACTTTTAAGAGCTCATGAGAAATTACGCTTTGAGAAGCTCAATCTTGAGCAAGAGCATGAGTTCTTAAAAGCAATCAATGATGATCTCCGCAAGAAAAGCTCTTCTTACATTGCCAAGCGTTTACTCTTATCCACTTACATGCCTCAAGTCAAGTCTAGTAACAAGAACAAGAAAGATTCTTCCTCTAGCAGTACCAATGATCATGCTAAATCCAATATTGTTGCTTCTAGTAGTTCTCTTGATTCCACTAATGATTCTCTTAGACAAGTTACACTTGAGCAAGAAAATAGTTTATTGAAGGGAATTATAGAGAAAGGAGTGTACAAAAGCCTTGCCGGGAGTAAGCAATTCGAGGAAATTGTGCACAAGCAAGGAATGCACCGGAAGAATCAAGGTGTTGGTTTTGAACGAAAGTTCAATGCCAATGGAGTTGAGTGGGAAGAAGATCAATACCCCAAGACAAAGTTTGTTCCTCAACAAGACAAGTATGATACTTCTTTCAAGGGGACACAAGCTCAAGATGATCTTCCACCACAAGACTACAAGCAAAAAGGCAAGGACAAGCTTCAAGAAGAAATTGACGCATTTGAAGAAGCTCCTAAGACCTTAGTCAAGTGGATTCCCAAGACTACTTCAAGTTCCACTTCATCAAGTACGACTACAACTCCAAGGATTCCCATCAAGATGATGTGGATCCAAAAGAAGAAGAACTAGAGAGTTCTTGAGGGTGACTCCGCCAACATACTTCACTCCTATCATTTTGGCAAGAACAAGTGCAATCAACTTCCACATCTTGCACTAGTTCAAGGAGTCACAAACCCTCTTGTTGGTAAGACAAGGGACAAGGTAACCTAAAAGTTTTCATGGACATCATCTTTTGTGTGTATCACTCTATGTCTATGGATATCCTTGTTTGTTCCTTGTGGGACTAACCCATGTAGGTGTTGAAAGTGCAATTCACTCAAATGGATAGCTCCAAGTGATCTACATCAACATTGAGTATCCACATCTTCAACATCTACATGAAGTCATCATCGACAAAACCCAAGGTTAGTTCATCCCTCTTAGGGGGGATATCACATCTAGGGGGAGCTTTACTCTAAGACTTGAGCTAAAGCAACTCTGAAGATGTGAACACAACAATGCTTTATGTAAAAGTGGTAACCCCACTTGAGCTTAAACGATGAGTATGACCTATGATCAAGTGTTCTCACTTGACTCCTAAGTCAATATACTCATATATAGATGACCTTGTCATCGCAAATTGCTTGATAGATGCTAGAATTGGTTGTGCATGCCTTGCCACATGTTTCATTTGCCATCTTATTGTGTGAGCATGCTGGTTGCATATTTTACTCATTCGAGGACATCCACTTGTTGTTTTGATTGTTTGGTTTTACTTTCTTTTGCCAAGTGGATGGACAAGAATGCCTAAGTACCTCCTCTAGCTATCTATGCTTTTCTCGTCTCAAACTCTATTCATGCTGCATCACAAAATTTGATCAAGTCAGATTCGAACCACTCTGTGTGAGGAGCGCTCGGAGTCCCCGATTCGTCATAGACTTAAACTTCCAAAACCTCTTTATGATTCTCGGTCTGACCGATACCCCACTTTCAGTCCTACCGTGATCATTAAGTTGATCTAGGTTTTCGATCTCGGTGCAACCGATTTGAACATTTTGGTCACACCGAGTTTCAATAACTGCACGCAGTTATGAATCTCGGTGCCACCGAGTTGTTCCACTCGGTCACACCGACAGGGTCGGGCTATATATAGTCACGGGCAAAATTTTGGAAATTTCTCCGAACCCCTTCGCCCGCGCGATAGCCTGCTCTGCCCTCGTGGTCTCCGGATCGTCTTCTCGCCGCCAGCCGCCTCCAGCCGCTGGTCTCCGTCGCTGTCAATGGGAATTCTGCCCCGCCATTGCCGCCGTAGCGAGTCTCCGCCGAATTAGGGTATGGACTCGATCTTTGTGCTATTCCCCAATCTGATTCCTAGCACATTGTGATCATATTGATTCTAGCCACGTTTGATAAACTTCTATCCAGTCAATGAACTCATAGATTAGGTTTGATTCGAAAATTCTAGGTTTAGGTTTCCGCCGAAACCATCTCGGACCCACCGAGTTGAAAAACTCGGTCCCACCGATTTGGCTTATGCCATTGCACAAGTGAGACTCGGTCTGACCGAGAATTACTTATCGGTGTGACTGATTTTGGAACTCTGTGAAACCCTAGCAGTCTCGGTGCCACCGAACTGTGACTCGGTCCAACCGAGTTCACTAGTTTAGGTTCCAAAACTGCTTCGGTATCACCGAGTTTGAAAATCGGTAGATCTGAGATGATTTCAGTGGGAAACTAAAACTAAGTTTTTGGATCATTCTTTTGAAAAAATCTCTGCATTTTGTGATGCTCATCCACTCTATCTCATCTATAACCTATTCACAGGGTCAGCAGTCAGAGTTTGCAGCATGTCTGATCAAAGTGATAGCCAGAATCTGTCAGAACAGCAAGTGGTGATGAGTGAGGGCACTAGTCCCTCAAGTTCTTCAGATGAGGGCAGCAGGAGCACCCCTAGCAACTTGCCAAAAGCTGCCACGAGACAGAGGAAGAAGAAAACTTCAGACTCCGAGGATGAAGATTATGTGGCAGAGGAAGAGGCCACTTCCAAGAGAGTTGAGCCAGCACCCAAGGCACCCAAGCTGATGGGTGATGCCATAAGGTCAGGGGCTACTGCATCTAAGCCCAAAGCTGCCTCCAAGCCCAAGTCTGCACCCAAGAGGAATACAAGGAGCATTCCTGCAGCTGAGAAGAACAAGGCCCCAGTGCCTGAGACTGTTGCTGAAGAAGAGGATGAAGAACAAGTTCTGAGAAAGCTCAAGCCCAAGATCCCAGACCACAACGATGCTCATCCTGTGGCTGAGGACATGAAGCTCAGGAGAGATTCAGGGCTGAGGAAGTGGAGAGAAGCAGATCCGTATGCTTCAAGGAGAAGGACTGCCGTGGGTTACAGATTTCACACCAAGGAACAACAGGACTTCTATGAGATAGTGCTGCTAGATAAGAAGCCCATTGTCTGTGACATGAGATGGGTCGACTGGACCTACATGAGGGAGAAGGAGGAACACTACCCTGGAGTATATGACAGCTTTAGTGCTTGTGGAGTTGCTGACTTTGTTGGGCAGAAGCTCACAAAGTGGAACGAGGAACTGATCATGCAATTCTACTCCACGGCACACTTTTATCCAGATGGGAGGATCACATGGATGTCTGAGGGTACAAGGTACCAATCCACAGTTGCTGAGTGGGCACAGATCATTAATGCCCCAGAGGAGCATGGTGATGACTTGGACATATATGCCAAGAAGAAAATGGACCACAATTCCATGTCCAATATGTATAAGGAAATTCCAAATGAGGCACTTGACACTTTCAAATTTGGCTCAGTGCACTATCTTCTGTCAGGACTGCCAACCATCAATTGGATCTTGAGGCACACCTTGTTGCCCAAGTCAGGTGATCACAAGATGATCAGAGGCCATGAGATCAACTTGCTACATGTATTTTATGTGCCTCAGAAGTTCAAGGTGATGAGCCTCATAGTGGAAACTATCAAAAGGACTGCAGTAGATCAGAAGAGGAGTTGCGGATATGCCCCTCAGATCCAGGAGCTCATCAACTCTAAGATGGGCACGGGCATATATTTATTGGACAAGGAACACCTGCCCATCCGTCCAGATTTTGAGGATAACCAAGTGGTCATGACTGAGAATGAGCCATCATCAGTTCAAGCACAAGCAAAGAAGGAGAAGGCAAGAAAGGAGAAAGATGCCAAGATGCCAACTCAAGAGGAGGCATCTGAGTATTTCTTGAAGACTAAACAAGAGCAGCTTGGTTACTTGATTGCATCCACGCTGAGGATTGAGCAAAGTCTGGCCACCCTCACTCAGAATCAGCAGAGCCTAGAGAGAATCATGGAACAGAAGTTCTATGACTTGGATGTCAAAGTAATGGAAGTTCAGTCTGAAGTGGAGCAGCTCCAGGAGGACATGCAGGAGAGGAGAGGCAGGACTACCACTCATGCCTTTACCAGAGTGCCATGAGGCCCGAGGTCATCTGCCGTGCCAGTTGCTGACACCAGAGCCACCACTTCAGCACCAGCTACAGCCTCAGTTCCACCAGCTCCAGCATCTACTTCAGCTCCAACTCCAGCGTCTACTTCAGCGTCTACCGAAGCCTTCGTCCTTGGAGTGATCCGGACTCCACCACCACCTGAAGATCAAGCCTGAGCGTCGATCTAGCACTATGCATTTTCTAGGAACTTTTTGGTAACTTGTTGCCAAAGGGGGAGAAGATGTATAGATCATAGGCTTCGAGAGAGAGAGTGTTGCTTTTCTCTCTTGCTTTATTTGGTGGTTTTTCGAACTTGTTTGCTTTTGAGTGCTTGAGATACTACGTCATTATTTGTGAGACATTGATGATCATGTGTTTGATCATAAGCTACACTTAATGTTTGCTTAATGCTATTATCTTATCTATCTTATGTGATCATTCACTATTCTTGGTGATGAGTGCATGTATTTCATTCTTATCATTTTAAGCGCTCCACCAAGATGTATGTGACATGGAAGAGTAACCCATGACTCTAACTCCTTGTGCATTTGCAGTCCAAAGCAAATTTTAAATATGCACAAATTTAGGGGGAGCTCTTACTTATCACATACTTCTCAAAGCGACGATATATTTCATGTTTATTATCATTTGTCGAAGCTTTGATCTATATGTTGTCATCAATTACCAAAAAGGGGGAGACTGAAAGTGCAACTATCCCTAGGTGGTTTTGGTAATTCATAACAACATATAGCTCATTGAGCTAATGCTATTCCAAGATGATTATTTCAGGAAAGCTCAATGATTGGCATGGCATGGATGTGAAAGTGGAACCCTCAAGATGCTAAGGAAAAAGGATTGGCTCAAGCTCAAAAGCTCAAGACTCTTCATTTTATATTTTAGTGATCCAAGATCACATTGAGTCTTTAGGAAAATCCAATACTATCAAGGAGGGATGAGGTGTTGCTTAATGAGCCTCTTGCTTCATGTGCTTAGTGATATGCTCCAAAACCCCTCAACTACTTTCCCATATCCACATTTGACCTAAACCCTAAGCCAAACTCGGTCCTACCGATTCTTCCTATCCGGCGCCACCGAGTTTTCATTTGTCATAAGCCACTGCCAAACCCTAGCAATTCGGTCCTACCGATAGGGATCTCGGTCTCACCGAGATGGGGTTGCAAACTCTCTGTTTCCCTTTCGTAACTTTTCGGTCTCACCGAAAGAGCAAATCGGTCCCACCGAGATTGCAATGTAAATTCAGTGTTTCCCCTTTGTAACTTTCGGTCTCACCGAGAGAGCAAATCGGTCCCACCGAGTTTGCCTGACCAACTCTCTGGTTAGCTAATTACCAAATTCGGTCTCACCGAGTTTGTGTAATCGGTCTCACCGAGATTACGTTATGCCCAAACCCTAACCATATCGGTCCTACCGAGTTGCATGTCAGTCCCACCAAAAATCTCTAACGGTCACTAGGTTTACATTTTCGGTCCGACCGAGTTTGTTGATTCGGTCCCACCGAGATTGGAAAACTATGTGTAATGGTTGGATTTTGTGTGGAGGCTATATATACCCCTCCACCTCCTCTTCATTCGTGGAGAGAGCCATCAGAACACATACACCATTCCAACTCATATGTTCTGAGAGAGAACCACCTACTCATGTGTTGAGACCAAGATATTCCATTCCTACCATATGAATCTTGATCTCTAGCCTTCCCAAGTTGCTTTCCACTCAAATCTTCTTTCCACCAAATCCAAATCCTATGAGAGAGAGTTGAGTGTTGGGGAGACTATCATTTGAAGCACAAGAGCAAGGAGTTCATTACCTACACACCATTTGTTACTTCTTGGAGAGTGGTGTCTCCTAGATTGGCTAGGTGTCACTTGGGAGCCTCCGACAAGATTGTGGAGTTGAACCAAGGAGTTTGTAAGGGCAAGGAGATCGCCTACTTCGTGAAGATCTACCGCTAGAGAGGCAAGTCCTGTGTGGGCGATGGCCATGGTGGGATAGACAAGGTTGCTTCTTCATGGACCCTTTGTGGGTGGTTGCTTCTTCGTGGACCCTTCGTGGGTGGAGCCCTGTGTGGACTCGCGCAACCGTTACCCTTGGGTGGAGCCCTGTGTGGACTCGCGCAACCGTTACCCTTCGTGGGTTGAAGTCTCCATCAACATGGATGTAGGATAGCACCACCTATCCGAACCACAGGAAAAACATCCGTGTCTCCAATTGCGTTTGAATTCTCCAAACCCTTCCCTTAACATTCTTGCAAGTTGCATGCTTTACTTTCCGCTGCCAATATACTCTTTGCATGCTTGCTTGAATTATGTGATGATTGCTTGACTTGTCTTAAAATACCTAAAATCTGCCAAGAACTAAAATTGGGAAAAGGTTAAGTTTTTATTTGGTCAAGTAGTCTAATCACCCCCCTCTAGACATACTTTCGATCCTACAGGTTACACAGAGTCGGTTACAATGGTAGGAGATCTTGAATATCGCATCGCCAAGCTTTCCTTCCACGCCAAGGAAAGTCCCATCCGGACACGGGACGAAGTCTTCAATCTTATATCTTCATAGTCCAGGAGTCCAGCTGAAGGTATAGTCCGGCTATCCGAACACCCCCTAATCCAGGACTCCCTCAGTAACCCCTGAACTAGGCTTCAATGACGACGAGTCCGGCGCGCAAATTGTCTTCGGCATTGCAAGGCGGGTTCCTCCTCCAAGTCCTTCATAGAAGATTGTAATCACCAAGAGTAGTGTCCGGCTCTGTAAAATAAGTTTCCACATATTGCTATAGAGAGAATAATATTAACACAAATCAAATCTGCTGACGTATTCTGCAGTGCGCCATCACACTACAGCCAAGTCTTCTACTCGAATCGTTTTTACTTCCCCACCTCAGCATGTTTTACGAGGTGGTTTCCTTGGCACGTCTTGTCAAAGCAGAGATCGTGTACCCTTTTTATGGGAGTTTCATTAATACGGATGTGGGTAACCCAACCGCGCCATTTATCACGGCGCTCGGGAGGCAAGCGAGTTTTATTAGGCAAGTGGGGATGCATAACCGCATCCGCCTATATAAGGGGATAAGGATCCACCCTATTTACCTACGCCTTCTTCCTCCCTTGCCTACCCATCTCTCGCGCACCCGAGCTCCAGCGCCCAAGCCCGCACTTCCCACCTCAACCTTCTCCAGCAATGTCCGGAGAGGGAGGAAAATGGATGGTCTCCGCCGTTACGGAGGACAAAATCAAGAAGCTAAGGAAGGCCGGGTATCTGTCCAAGGACATCGCGCACCGGCTTCCCGAGAAGGGACAGCTTATCCCCACCCCAAGGCCCCATGAGAGGGTGGTATTTCTCCTCCACTTCCTCCGCGGACTGGGTTTTCCACTCCACCCATTTGTCCGGGGGCTCATGTTCTACTACGGCCTGGATTTCCACAATCTGGCTCCGAACTTCATCCTCAACATCTCGGCGTTTATCGTCGTGTGCGAGGCCTTTCTCCGCGTCCGCCCCCATTTCGGCCTCTGGCTCAAGACTTTCAACGTCAAGCCCAAGGTGGTGAGCGGCAGCTAGGCGGAGTGCGGAGGCGCCATGGCGGGCAAGATGGCCAACGCCCTATGGTTCGAGGGCTCTTTCATGGAGACCCTAAAGGGATGGCAATCCGGGTGGTTTTATATCACCGGGCCACGCGATCCGGAATGGACCGCAGTCCCGGAGTTCCGATCCGGACCCCCACGCGGCTTGTGTCCTGGAAAGAGACGGGCCTGTCGTGGGGCGACGAGAAAGAGGTGACCGGATTGCAAACATGCATCCGATCACTGGTGAGCAAGCCAATCCGGCTTGTCAACATAATCCAGGTTATGCTCGTCCGCCGGATCCTCCCGTGCCAACACCGGGATTTCAATCTATGGGAGTTCGACTCAGCGCAGCATCAAACCCTCAGCAGGCTCTTCGACACAACGTACGAAGATGCCTGGAAGATGCTATTCAAGGGCGCCGAGGCTCCCGCATCCGCTTCCGAGGACCGCGGATACAGATCACAGCGTCACGCTAGCAAGGTATGCTATCTACACCTGTTACAGGATGTTCAAGCTTTTTTCATAGTTTGACTCTATGAGGGATCTAAACTCCCTTGCCTTTGACAGGCTTGGCGGGCGATGGCCGAACCGATTAACTGTCCGGCTCCGCTGCCCGAAGACCCAACCCTAGCTCTACTGGTGAAGCTGCTGACTCCGGCGCCTTATGTGGTGCCGGAGAAGAAGGCTAAGAAGAAGAAGACCACGGGGACTCGAAAGAGTACCCATAATGTGGTGTTGTCGGACTCGTCATCCGGCGAGTCCGAGACGCCCTCCTCCCATGAAAACGAGGAGGAAGAAGAAACCTCTCCCCCTCCAGCAGGGGAAGGAAACAAGAGGGAGGCCGCCCCAACTGGGGAGGCCGAGTGGTCCAGGAAGAGGAAGACCCCTCCGCCGGACTATTCCCCCGACGCCGAAGAAGACGAAGAGGAGTGGCCGGACAGGGCCAAGCGTCCGGCAAAATCGTAAGTTCGGATATCAGAGTAACTCGTGATGTTCCTTTGTTGCACAGCTTTACCTAATGTCGATGATACTTATGCAGCCCGCCCCGGGCCGAACTCAACGAGTCGTCGAGCGGCTCCTTGGATTCATCGGACGTGAACTCCGTTCCGCCCGCTGTCTCCCCCCGCACTGCGGACGACGCCGAAGTGGCGTCGCGACAAGCTCCGGGGCAGGAGGAGGTGGTCCTAGAGGAGCCGCAAGGCAACCTCCCGGACTCTAGGAATAAAGGGGACAAGACCCCCCAGGGCTCCAAGTCCGGCCTTAAGCCGGACACCGTGCCGGAATCTTCAACGATTCCGGACTGCGGTAGGCGAGCTCCTTCCAAGAGGAGCAAGTCTTCTGAGCCGGCAACCTCCGTCCAACCAGAGGTGCCGGACAATCTGCTGGAGGTGCCTGAAGGCGCCTCCATCGACGAGGAGCACTGTACTATTATGAGTACGGCGATCCAGAAGGTCCAGTCCGCCAAGAGCGGGCTGAGTGAAGCTTGCGCTAGCCTCCTAACAGGCTTCGAGGTAAGTAAAAATATGTAAAAATATTACCGCATAGACAGTAGCCCCTGATGCTCTATTTGGCGTTCGGAAAGAAAAGCCGAATAGAGGATCTATTAAATTTTGCAGGAGTCTAACAATAAAGAGTCAATATGCGTATGCAGGCTTCGCTGCTGTCCACCGCCGCACTGACTGCGGAGGTGGGTGTCCTGAAACAGGGACTTGAGCGGTCCGAGCAAGAGCTCGGCCTTGCCAAGCGGCAACTCGAGGAGAAAGAAGGTAAGAAATACCTTACAGAAATAAGTGCCTATAGAGTGGCGTGATTGCAAAAAATAACAGGATTGTACTGCTTATTGTAGGGGCCACAACTGAGGTGGCGACCCTCAAGCAGGCACTGTCTGAGGCCGAAAAGAAAACGGCCGCGGAGCGCACCGAGCGAGAAAAACTTGGGGCTCAGGTCGGCGAGGTGCAGCAAGAGCTTCAGGCTCTCATGAGAAAACATGAGAGTTTGGAGCTTGAGTAAGAGACCCGAGCGTCCGAGCTCGCGGCGGCCCTTGAGACTGCCAAGTCTGCCAAGGCCGAAGCCCAAAAGGTCCTCCGAGAGTTGGAGGATATGAAGGAGATAGCAGCGGGTAAGGCATTCTTTATGCAAAGCAGAAATATAAAAGTAAAGTACTTGTTACTTACCCGAATCTGGAGTTCTCCAGGGGCATTCGCAGATCTTCCCTGTAGCGTATCCGATGCCGCCGCATTCTACCGAGCTAAAGAGGGCAGCTCGACGGAGAAGGTGTTCTGGTCTCAGTATGCTGAGGCCGGACACCCTGTGCCCTTGAGCGACCAGCTGAAACAGCTGGTCGAACTCCACAAGGTGGCCGAACAGGCCATGAAGGGCTTCATAGTTCGGCTGTGGCCCGGAGAGGCCCTGCCTGGGAGCTACTTCGGGCTGGTGCGGCGGCTGGTGGAGGCCTGTCCAAGGCTCGAGGTCCTCAAGCGCTCCGTCTGCATGGAAGTTGCCCGTAGGGCCCTTGCCCGTGTAAAGGTGCACTGGGGTAAGCTAGACAGTGAGAAGCTTGTGAAGGACGGGCCGCCGCCGGGGAAGGAGCATCGCAAGCTCGAGAACTATTACAAGGATGTTCTTGCGGGTGCTTGCCTTGTGGCAGATGAATGTACCAAGGATGTAATTTTTGAATAAACTCGCTCGTTTTTATCCTGTGCGCTGAAAACTTGTTCATAGGCGCTTAAGCAATGCTTGTTGAATTTAAAATATTATTTTTTGTGCGGCCGTTTATCAAAAATTTGAGAGATGGCCAGTCGTCGGCTTCTGCCCCCATGCCACTAGTGCTGGGGTGTTCAGGGATAAACCTGAGCACTCTTTTTCCCATAGTTGGGTCCTTCGAGGGAGGCGCTCAGCACGGCGAACCAGGCAATCAGACTATAATGCTTGAACACTCTCACTTAGCCATAGAACTTTATAATTTTAAATTTCGGCGAAGCCCCTAGTTCGGAAGACCGAGTTCGGGGCGCTATCCACGCCTTGGCTGGGGTTATCCAGCTCCTCGCTCGAAGCGGCATAGGCCTTTAGGGACCCGAAAAACCTCTCAAACAGCGACCGGTCTCTCGCCTCATCATGACAGTCAGTTTTAGCTTTCTCCACTGAGGTGCTTAGCCCAGCTCAACCGTGGCTCAATCGCACGGAACGTAAGGCACCAAAACATAGGAGCCGGGCAAACCCAACTATTGACCCAAATCATGATTCGGAGCCGATGCATATAGTGCTATAAGTTCGGGGTGCCGCACTTGTGAAAGTGTACGGACTTCTCACACCATATTAAAGGATACTGAAGCCCTTGGCGTACTTGTTGTACCATAGTGTACGGGTGCAACATGTCATTAATGAACATATATAAAATAGAGTAATGCAAAAAATAGACGAGAAGCTAAGCATTGTTTATAGAGAGGCTATTTATCAAAGCCGAATGATACAAATAGTGCGATAAGCAAAAGATATTGGACTATTCAGTATGTCCTGACCATGGGCAGGCCGCGGAATTGTATTTAAAATAGGTATACTGCTCATAACAGAGACCACCTGGGAGTTCCATAATGCGGCATGGCTTGTCTGCCTCCCTGGATCTTGCATCGTTTGTGCGGCAGTCGAGTTGCCGAACAGGTCGTCCGAAGTATGGAGTCCTGAAAGTAAGAAAAAATTAAAAAAGGATCCGGCAGCCCCTAGTACGTTTTAAGCCGTATGTTGGGCGTGCCGTTTATTGTGCCCTTCCCCTGTGCCCATGGTATTTCAAGGGCGTAGTTGTGTACGCGAGGTACTGGTTTCGCTAGGTCGCGAAAGCTGGGGTTGGGGCCGCATTGCTATGCTTGCTCAGAGTGTGCCAGGTGGTCCTGCTGTAGGTTACTCCGGGCGCGCTTGGCGGTGTCTGGCTTTTTAATGGCCGGACTGGGGAATTGCCTAAGAAGGCTACTTTGTATCTCCGCTGCGAGAGCCGCCGTATGCTCCTCCATACGGAGGGAGCGTTCGGTGTTTCCGTTGACCGTGATTACTCCTCGAGGGCCTGGCATCTTGAGTTTGAGATATGCGTAATGCGGCACCGCATTGAATTTTGCGAACGCGGTTCGTCCGAGCAGGGCGTGATAGCCACTGCGAAACGGGACTATATCGAAGATTAACTCTTCACTTCGGAAATTATCCGGGGATCCGAAGACCACATCAAGTGTTACTGAGCCTGTACAGTTGGCTTCTACACCTGGTATAATGCCTTTAAAGGTCGTTCTTATGGGTTTGATCCTTGAGGGATCTATGCCCATTTTCCGCACTGTGTCCTGATAAAGCAGGTTCAGGCTACTGCCGCCGTCCATGAGGACTCTTGTGAGGTGAAATCCGTCGATTATTGGGTCGAGAACCAATGTGGCGAAGCCGCCATGACGGATGCTAGTGGGATGGTCCCTTCGATCAAAGGTGATTGGGCAGGAGGACCATGGGTTGAACTTTGGGGCGACTGGCTCCATCGCGTATACGTCCCGCAGCGCACGCTTCCGCTCCCGCTTGGGAATGTGGGTTGCGTATATCATGTTCACCGTCCGCACTTGTGGGGGAAATCCCTTCTGTCCATCGTTGTTCGGCGGCTTGGGCTCTTCGTCGTCGCTGTGCAGCCCCTTGTCTCTGTTTTCAGCTCTTAACTTGCCTGCCTGCTTGAACACCCAACAATCCCTGTTAGTGTGATTGGCTGGCTTTTCGGGGGTGCCATGTATCTGGCACAAGCGATCGAGTATTCGGTCCAAACTGGACGGGCCCTGAGTATTCTTTTTGAATGCCTTTTTCCGCTGACCGGATTTATAGCCTCTGAATCCGGCATTGACTGCCGCCTCTTCATTGCTGTCGCTGTTAACGCGGCGTTTTTGCTTATTCCGACGTGTCCTGCCACTTTTGTCCTTGGTATCTGAATTAATAGGGTTCTTTGATAAGTTATTACTGCGAGCCAGCCAGCTGTCTTCTCCCGTGCAAAAGCAAGTCATGAGTGTCGTGAGTGCTGCCATGGATTTCGGCTTTTCCTGTCCCAGGTGCCGGGCAAGCCACTCGTCGCGGATGTTATGCTTGAAGGCTGCTAAGGCCTCTGCGTCCGGACAGTTGACTATCTGGTTTTTCTTTGTTAGGAACCGTGTCCAGAATTGTCTGGATGATTCTTCTGGCTGCTGAATTATGTGGCTTAAGTCAACGGCATCCGGCGGTCGTACGTAAGTGCCCTGGAAGTTATCGAGGAATGCGGCTTCCAGGTCCTCCCAAGAACCGATTGAGTCTGCTGGCAAGCTGTTAAGCCAATGCCGGGCCGGTCCTTTAAGTTTGAGCGGGAGGTACTTGATGGCGTGTAGATCAATGCCGCGTGCCATGTGGATGTGAAGGAGATAGTCCTCGATCCATACCGCCGGGTCTGTGGTGCCATCGTATGATTTGATGTTTACGGGTTTGAAGCCCTCTGGTATTTTATGATCCATTACTTCATTCGTGAAGCATAGCGGATGTGCGGCGCCTCTGTACTGGGCTATATCATGACGCAGCTCGGAAGAGCTATGTCTGTTGTGTTCGGCCCGGCCGGATTTGTTGTATCCGGAGTGAAGATCATTGTCACATGTCGTAGGGAACCTGTGCGATCCATAGATCGATCTTGTTTGTCTTGCTTTATCCTCCAGTATGTCTCGCAGGTCGGGCGCATTTTCCCGTGCCTTAGTTGTGCGGCGTCGGGGCATGGCTTGGGTGGAGGGCTGAGCGGCCTCTCTATCACGGCCATGGGGTGGCCGGTCTGCCATGTCATGCGCTAGTGATGTAGGTGCTTCCTCCTCTGATTGGGGTAGCGGCCTGTGCTTCGGGTAACTCTTGGAGGGGCATTCGAGTTCATACTCTTCGGCCACAAGGACTTCAGTCCATCTGTCAGCTAGCAAATCTTGGGCAGCTCTAAGCTGTTGCTGCTTTTTCTTGAGGTTGCTTGCCATAGCTAAAAGCCTGCGTTTAAAACGCTATTGTTCAGCGGGGTCTGATGGTATGACGAATTCGTCGTCATCGAGGCTTGCCTCGTCTTCGGAGGGATGCGTATAGTTATCATCCTCGACCTCTTGGTCTGCCGCTCTCTTGTGAGGGATGGCTTCTCCATCTTCCTGTGCCGAATCTTGCTAAGGTGGGTGTTCTTCAGCGCTGTCCGGGGTAGTATTATCTCCCGTGCCAGAATCACCATTTTTGCTTTGGCGGGATTTAGAGCGGCGGCGCTGACGCCAGCGCTTTGGCTGTTTCTTGGGGGCGTTATCCCCCATTGTTCCATCGCCATCTCCATCTTTTGGAGTATCCACCATGTATATGTCGTATGACGAGGTGGCTTTCTAGCGCCCTACAGGTGCTGGTTCCTGTTCGTCTCCTATATCGTCGTCCATGCCGTCGATGTCTTCGGAGCCGAAGTCAAGTATGTCGGTTAAGTCATCGACAGTGGCTACAAAGTGGGTGGTGGGTGGGTTTTGAATTTCCTCACCATTCGTATCCCACCCTTGCTGACCGTAGTCCGGCCAGGGCTCTCTTGATAAAGAGAGAGACTTAAGAGAATTCAGGATGTCGCCAAAAGGCGAATGCTGAAAGATGTTCGCTGCGGTGAACTCCATTACCGGTGCCCACTCGGATTCGATTGGCAGGGGCGCGGGGGGCTCGGAGTTCGGAGAGGGATCCGGCTCCTTGGAGTTACGGGCCATGCGGAGTGCGGGGCTGGAGTTCGGCTCGATCGCCTCTGAGATCGTAGCCCCTGAGGCAGCATCCAACCGCTGATCCTCGATCGGCGCAGTAGGTTCCGAATCAATGGTCGAAACCGATGTGTGTGCGGCCTCCAAGGCGCTGTTCGGCGGCAGAGCTATATCGTGCCCATCGGGACAGTGCGGCACGCTTGGCTGTGGCTCGAATCCGTCGAAGATCAAGTCTCCGCGGATGTCAGCCGTGTAGTTTAGGCTTCAAAACCTGACCTGATGGCCAGGGGCGTAGCTTCCGATCTGCTCAAGGTGGCCAAGCGAATTGGCCCGCAGTGCGAAGCCGCCGAAGACGAAGATCTGTCCGGGGAGGAAAGTCTCACCCCGGACTGCATCGTTGTTGAAGATCGAAGGAGCCATCAGGCCTAAAGGCGACGACACAGAGGAACTCTCAATGAAAGCACCAATGTCGGTGTCAAAACCGGCGGATCTCGGGTAGGGGGTCCCGAACTGTGCGTCTAGGCCGGATGGTAACAGGAGACTGGGGACACTTTGTTTTACCCAGGTTCGGGCCCTCTCGATGGAGGTAAAACCCTACTCCTGCTTGATTAATATTGAAGACATGGGTAGTACAAGAATAGATCTACCACGAGATCAAGGAGGCTAAACCCTAGAAGCTAGCCTATGGTATGATTGTGTATGGAGTTGATCCTCTACGGACTACAACCCTCCGGTTTATATAGACACCGGATAGGGTTAGGGTTACACAGAGTCGGTTACAATGGTAGGAGATCTTGAATATCGCATCGCCAAGCTTGCCTTCCACACCAAGGAAAGTCCCATCCGAACATGGGACGAAGTCTTCAATCTTATATCTTCATAGTCCAGGAGTCCGGCTGAAGGTATAGTCCGGCTATCCGAACATCCCCTAATCCAGGACTCCCTCACTGGGTCTGGCTTTGGCTCTGCAAACAAAAATAAAAGAGGTTTAGCATCCTATTCAAGATTTGTAACACATTGGAAGAAAGGGTTTGAAAGCTTACCCAGCCAGAGTTTTTAAAGGAGGGAGTTGGGTTGCTGTTGACTCGTGAGAGGATGAGGGAGGTGTCACCTGATAATTTGAATCGGGCGGATTAAGAGGTTGTCTGAAATAACCTGCCTTGGGAAGAATGGTCAGAAGTGGAAGAGACCTCAGACCAACGCTTCCAAACCGGGGTATCAGGTAAACCGGCCAAAGTGACCTGTTGGCCACTGTGCCGGGTTGTCCGGCGAGCTTCATGCTGCTGTGTCTTCAAAATAAATGTTGGGTCCAAGTAAGAAAGAGGATGAGAAAATCTTACTTTCTGGACTGCTTGACGGGTTTTTTGTGTTGGCATAGAGTCTGAACCGGAGGAAAGGGTAATTACCTCTACATCATCAGCTTGGCTGCCTTCTACGTCCTCCTGATAAAGATCATTGTTAATGAGGTGCATGAAAAGGGATCCAAGTGAGTCAAGTTCTACCTCAATTTCCGGATCATCAGCATCGTCATCAAGTTCCATGTTGATCCAGTCAGCTATTTTCCGCTTTGAGGTCCGCTTGACGGCTTTGGTTTTGGGACAAGATTGTTTGACCGCTTTATCCCGGTTGGCTTCACTGCTTTATCAACGGATTTCCGTTTCCAGAAGGGATCGTCACCCTATATATACATAGCGAGAAGAAGGATTACAAGTTGAACAAATTAAAGATATCAAAGATGAAAAGGAAGTATAGTGCTTATAGCAGGCGGCTTGTTCCTAGTATAGAAGGGGCTCAAGCCGGTTTGACTACAGACTGATTCCGACTAATTCAAAATATTCTTTACACTTTTAGTGACCTCTTCATCAGTCACCTGAATGTTGCAATGGTGTTGAGGGTCTTCAACATCACCGGTGTACTCATACATTAAACCGGGGCGCCGGCTTAGCGGCAAGACGCTCCAAGATATCCAACAGCACACGAAATCAACGCCTGTTAAACCATTGGCCATAAAAGCCCGGAGCTTGACGAGTTGAGGGGCATACTTGGCCCATTCTGCAGAACTTAAGCATTGCGGCATATGATGGGTGTTCGAAAGCTGGTGATCACGATAGCCTGGAAGGGGATTTTCATCTTCAGGAGAAGTATTTCTGCAGTAAAATCAAGTCTGGTTCCATTCCTTCGGGTGACTGTGCAGTTTGGCATGAGGGAATTCAACTTCCTTCTGCTTTTGAATTGAGACACCACCAAGCTCAGTGTTGGGGCCATTTACAAATTCTGTGCGCCGGTTTAGATGAAAAAAGTCCCGGAACAGCTCAGCAGTGGGCTCTTCTTGCAGGTACACTTCAGAGAAGACCTAGAAGTTGCATAGATTGGACATCGAGTTGGGTCTGATATCCTGAGGATGGAGTTGGAAACTGGCAAGCACATCTTGGTAGAACTTTGACCCTGGCGGTTTGAAACCACAGCCTATGTGGTCGACGAAGACCACAACCTCGCCCTGCCTTGGGGTTGGAGGATTTTCTGTTCCTGGAACTCGCCATCGAATTTCAGTTTTCTTAGGTAAGGTACCAATGCTGACCATCCCATTCAACTGTTCCTCGGTGACCCGAGAACGAGCCCAATTGCAAGCGGCAAACTGTTTGGCCATCGTCAAACAAAAAGCTGTGAAAGAAATGCCGGTTTGCAAATTATTCACGGTGGTATACAAGATGCAGTGGAATAAAGTTATACAGGTATGTGAAATTGCGTAAACCGGAGACGAATACAATAGTGAATGGCAAGATCATATCAAGGGCATGCATGTGTTGTTAAACCGGATTATTACAATCAACATAAAGAAGGTCTACCGGTTTACTAGGGGACTAATGCTATGAGATAGATTGTTTTTGCAAAGGTAAACCACCTACAGAGGATGCAGATCTAAGGCGAAAAGGGCTAAGTAAGGAAAAACAAGTTTCACAGGATCACATGGGAATTTTGGATCTACCGAAGACAGAAAGGCAAAAATATTCTGACCTAAAAAGAGTAGGACCCGAAACCGTTTATGAAGGACTAGATCAGTGTTTTGCGCATAAGGATTTGTGGTGGTAACAGAAGATTAGTCACGACAAGGGATACATCAAGCACGAAGTGTCCATCTACAGACTAAAGGCAGAACAGGGAAGAACAACATTGAAGCACTGATGAACTTTAGAAGAACTGCGAAGAACGTCGAAACCCTAGAACAGATCTGTGGCAGAAAAAAGCAGAGAACTTACCGGAGCTAATGAGGAAGCGGAAAAGCACCGCAGTATTCTGGTGCGTTCAGGGTGATGCAGCGGCCAGGGTCGGAGCAGAGGCGACGGTCAACGATGGCGGCAGAGCTCCAGAGGCTGAGCAACGCAAGGAAGACGACGCGAAGAGGCACAAGGGGGAAAAGGTGAAAATGACCCCTCGGTCCTATTTGTAAAGGCAAGGGATAAGTGTCATGCGCAAAAATCGAGGGGCCAGAAATTTGGAAGTGAGGCGGAGCTGTCGCCTCTTTTGTCGGAGACCCATTAATGAAGGTGTGTCATACACAATTTTTTAAACAGATGACGTCATGACAGTTTACCACGATCCGAGAAGATGACGTCACGGCGGTTTGCTAAATTATGAGAAGATGTTGAAGATGAAGTTTTTACTAAGAATTGACATGAACCTGTTCAAATCAATCTGGGGCCTAATGTTGGGGGTATTACTACTGGGCGTAAACCGGCCAGGAAAGGCCGGGTTAACTTCATCCGTAGTTGATTATGCTTGAAGCCCATGTAGACAGAAGAGGAAAGGTCCAGGGCCCAGAACCGCCTGTAGCCGTGAACCGGCATTTTTATGAAACTTGTATTGTAATATAGAAAGAGTGGAGACCAAACCAGACACGTTTATGAGCCGGTCTCGGGACTCTGTAAACCGACGGGCGCCACCCATATATATAAGGAGACGACCCGGCAGCGGTTCAGGACAACAGATAACTGTTGGAAATATGCCCTAGAGGCAATAATAAAAGCATTATTATTATATTTCCTTGTTCATGATAATTGTCTTTATTCATGCTATAATTGTGTTATCCGGAAATCATAATACATGTGTGAATAACAGACACCAACGTGTCCCTAGTAAGCCTCTAGTTGACTAGCTCGTTGATCAACAGATAGTCATGGTTTCCTGACTATGGACATTGGATGTCATTGATAACGAGATCACATCATTAGGAGAATGATGTGATGGACAAGACCCAATCCTAAACATAGCACAAGATTGTATAGTTCGTTTGCTAGAGTTTTTCCAATGTCAAGTATCTTTTCCTTAGACCATGAGATCGTGTAACTCCCGGATACCGTAGCAGTGCTTTGGGTATACAAACGTCACAACGTAACTGGGTGACTATAAAGGTAGACTACGGGTATCTCCGAAAGTGTCTATTGGGTTGACATGGATCAAGACTGGGATTTGTCACTCCGTATGACGGAGAGGTATCACTGGGCCCACTCGGTAATGCATCATCATAATGAGCTCAAAGTGACCAAGTGTATGGTCACGGGATCATGCATTACGATACGAGTAAAGTGACTTGCCAGTAACGAGATTGAACGACGTATTGGGATACCGACGATCGAATCTCGAGCAAGTAACATATCGATTGACAAAGGGGATTGTATACGGGGTTGATTGAATCCTCGACATCGTGGTTCATCCGATGAGATCATCGTGGAGCATGTGGGAGCCAACATGGGTATCCAGATCCCGCTGTTGGTTATTGACTGGAGAGTCGTCTCGGTCATGTCTGCTTGTCTCCCGAACCCGTAGGGTCTACACACTTAAGGTTCGGTGACGCTAGGGTTGTGAAGATATGTATATGCAGTAACCCGAATGTTGTTCGGAGTCCCGGATGAGATCCCGGACATCACGAGGAGTTCCGGAATGGTCCGGAGGTAAAGAATTATATATAGGAAGTGCTGTTTCGTCCATCGGGACAAGTTTCGGGGTCACCGATATTGTACCGGGACCACCGGAAGGGTCCCGGGGGTCCACCGGGTGGGGCCACCTATCCCGGAGGGCCCCATGGGCTGAAGTGGGAAGGGACCCAGCCCAAAGTGGGCTGGGGCGCCACCCCCCCAAGGGTCCATGCGCCTAGGGTTGGGGGAAACCCTAAGGGGGGCGCCCCCTTGCTTGGGGGGCAAGCCCCCCACCCCTTGGCCACCGCCCCCCTAGTAGATTCCATCTACTAGGGCCGGCGCCCCCCCCTTAGCACCCCTATATATAGTTGAGGAGAGGAGGGACTTCATACCTCAGCCTTGGCGCCTCCCTCTCTCCCCGTTACGTCTCTCTCTCGTAGTATAGGCGAAGCCCTGCTACTGTGACGCCCTGCATCCACCACCACGCCGTCGTGCTGCTGGATCTTCATCAACCTCTCCTTCCCCCTTGCTGGATCAAGAAGGAGGAGACGTCTCCCGTCCCGTACGTGTGTTGAACGCGGACGTGCCGTCCGTTCGGCGCTTGGTCATCGGTGATTTGGATCACGTCGTGTTCGACTACATCATCACCGTTCTTTGAACGCTTCCGCACGCGATCTACAAAGGTATGTAGATGCATCTGATGGCTCGTTGCTAGATGAACTCCTAGATGGATCTTGGTGTAACAAGTAGGAAAATTTTTGTTTTCTGCAACGTTCCCCAACAGTGGCATCATGAGCTAGGTCTATGCGTAGTTCTTCTTGCGCGAGTAGAACACAATTTGTTGTGGGCGTAGATTTGTCAACTTTCTTGCCTTTACTAGTCTTTCTTGCTTCAGCGGCATTGTGGGATGAAGCGGCCCGGACCAACCTTACACGTACGCTTACGTGAGACCGGTTCCACCGACTAACATGCACTAGTTGCATAAGGTGGCTGGCGGGTGTCTGTCTCTCCCACTTTAGTTGGAGCGGATTCGATGAACAGGGTCCTTATGAAGGGTAAATAGAAGTTGACAAATCACGTTGTGGCTTTAACGTAGGTAAGAAGACGTTCTTGCTAGAACCCTAATTCAGCCACGTAAAACTTGCAACAACAATTAGAGGACGTCTAACTTGTTTTTGCAGCAAGTGGTTTGTGATATGATATGGCCAAAGCTGTGATGAATGATGAATGATCTATATGTGATGTATGAGATGTTCATGCTATTGTAATAGGAATCACGACTTGCATGTCGATGAGTATGACAACCGGCAGGAGCCATAGGAGTTTTCTTTATTCTTTTATATGACCTGCGTGTCATGGAGAAACGCCATGTAAATTACTTCACTTTATTGATAAACGCGTTAGCCATAGTATTAGAAGTAATAGTTGGCGAGCAACTTCATGGAGACACGATGATGGAGATCATGGTGTCAAGCCGATGACAAGATGATCATGGAGCCCCAAGATGGAGATCAAAGGAGCTATGTGATATTGGCCATATCATGTCACATTTATTATTTGATTGCATGTGATGTTTATCATGTTTTGCATCTTGTTTACTTAGAACGACGGTAGTAAATAAGATGATCCCTCATACTAATTTCAAGAAGTGTTCCCCCTAACTGTGCACCGTTGCGACAGTTCGCTGTTTCAAAACACCACGTGATGATCGGGTGTTTTATTCAGACGTTCACATACAACGGGTGTAAGACATATTTACACATGCAAACACTTAGGTTGACTTGACGAGCCTAGCATGTACAGACATGGCCTCGGAACACAGAAGACCGAAAGGTCGAGCATGAGTCGTATAGAAGATACGATCAACATGAAGATGTTCACCGATGTTGACTAGTCTGTCTCACGTGATGATCGGACACGGCCTAGTTGACTCGGATCATGTTATGCTTAGATGACAAAAAGAGGGATGTCTATCTAAGTGGGAGTTCATTCAATAATTTGATTAGATGAACTTATTTATCATGAACTTAGTCTAAAACATTTACAATATGTCTTGTAGATCAAATGGCCCACGTAGTCCTCAACTTCAACGCGTTCCTAGAGAAAACCAAGCTGAAAGACGATGGCAGCAACTATACGGACTGGGTCCAGAACCTGAGGATCATCCTCATAGCTGCCAAGAAAGATTATGTCCTACAAGCACCGCTAGGTGAAGCTCCCGTCCCACAGAACCAAGACGTTATGAACGCTTGGCAGATACGTGTTGACGACTACTCCCTCGTTCAGTGCGGCATGCTTTACAGCTTAGAGCCGGGGCTCCAAAAACGTTTTGAGAGACATGGAGCATATGAGATGTTCGAAGAGCTGAAAATGGTTTTTCAAGCTCATGCCCAGATCGAGAGATATGAAGTCTCCGATAAGTTCTTCAGCTGTAAGATGGAGGAAAATAGTTCTGTCAGTGAGCACATACTCACTATGTCTGGGTTACATAACCGCTTGTCTCAGCTGGGAGTTAATCTCCCGGATGATGCGGTCATTGACAGAATCCTCCAGTCGCTTCCACCAAGCTACAAGAGCTTTGTGATGAACTTCAACATGCAGGGGATGCAAAAGACCATTCCTGAGTTGTTCTCAATGCTGAAATCAGCGGAGGTAGAAGTCAAGAAGGAACATCAAGTGTTGATGGTCAATAAAACCACTAAGTTCAAGAAAGGCAAGGGTAAAAAGAACTTCAAGAAGGACGGCAAGGAGGTTGCCACGCCCGGCAAGCAAGCTGCCAGGAAGAAGCCAAAGAATGGACCCAAGCCCGAGACTGAGTGCTTTTATTGCAAGGGAAGCAGTCACTGGAAGCGGAACTGCCCTAAATACTTAGCAGACAAGAAGGCCGGCAAAACAAAAGGTATATGTGATATACATGTAATTGATGTGTACCTTACTAGTGTCCGTAGTAGCTCCTGGGTATTTGATACCGGTGCAGTTGCTCACATTTGTAACTCAAAGCAGGGGCTGCGGAATAAGCGGAAACTGGCAAAGGACGAGGTGACGATGCGCGTCGGGAATGGTTCCAAGGTCAATGTGATTGCCGTCGGCACGCTGCCTCTATATCTACCTTCGGGATTAGTTTTAATCCTTAATAATTGTTATTTAGTGCCAGCTTTGAGCATGAACATTGTATCGGGATCTCGTTTAATTCGAGATGGCTACTCATTTAAATCCGAGAATAATGGTTGTTCTATTTATATGAGAGATATGTTTTATGGTCATGCTCCTATGGTGAATGGTTTATTCTTTATGAATCTCGAACGTGATACTACACATGTTCATAATGTGAGTACCAAAAGATGTAAAGTTGATAATGATAGTCCCACATACTTGTGGCACTGCCGCCTTGGTCACATAGGTGTCAAACGCATGAAGAAGCTCCATGCAGATGGACTTTTGGAGTCTCTTGATTATGAATCATTTGACACGTGCGAACCATGCCTCATGGGTAAGATGACCAAGACTCCGTTCTCAGGAACAATGGAGCGAGCGACCAACTTATTGGAAATCATACATACTGATGTGTGCGGTCCAATGAGTGTTGAGGCTCGCGGTGGCTATCGTTATGTTCTCACCCTCACTGATGACTTGAGTAGATATGGGTATATCTACTTAATGAAACACAAGTCTAAAACCTTTGAAAAGTTCAAGGAATTTCAGAGTGAGGTTGAAAATCAACGTGACAGGAAAATCAAGTTTCTACGATCAGATCGTGGAGGAGAATACTTGAGTCACGAATTTGGCACACACTTAAGAAAATGTGGAATAGTTTCACAACTCACGCCGCCTGGAACACCTCAGCGTAACGGTGTGTCCGAACGTCGTAATCGCACTCTATTAGATATGGCGCGATCTATGATGTCTCTTACCGATTTACCGCTATCTTTTTGGGGCTATGCTTTAGAGACTGCCGCATTCACTTTAAATAGGGCTCCGTCGAAATCCGTTGAGACGACACCGTATGAATTATGGTTTGGGAAGAAACCTAAGCTGTCGTTTCTAAAAGTTTGGGGATGCGATGCTTATGTCAAGAAACTTCAACCTGAAAAGCTTGAACCCAAGTCGGAAAAATGCATCTTCATAGGATACCCAAAAGAAACTATTGGGTACACCTTCTACCTCAGATCCGAAGGCAAGATCTTTGTTGCCAAGAATGGGTCCTTTCTAGAGAAAGAATTTCTCTCGAAAGAAGTAAGTGGGAGGAAAGTAGAGCTTGATGAAGTATTACCTCTTGAACCGGAAAATGGCGCAACTCAAGAAAATGTTCCTGAGGTGCCTGCACCGACTAGAGAGGAAGTTAATGATAATGATCAAGATACTTCTGATCAAGCTCCTACTGAAATTCTAAGGTCCACAAGGACACGTTCCGCACCAGAGTGGTACGGCAACCCTGTCTTGGAAATCATGTTGTTAGACAACGGTGAACCTTCGAACTATGAAGAAGCGATGGCGGACCCGGATTCCGACAAATGGCTAGAAGCCATGAAATCCAAGATAGGATACATGTATTAAAATGAAGTATGGACTTTGACTGACTTGCCCGTTGAACGGCGAGCCATAGAAAATAAATGGATCTTTAAGAAGAAGACAGACGCGGATGGCAATGTGACCATCTATAAAGCTCGACTTGTCGCTAAGGGTTATCGACAAGTTCAAGGGGTTGACTACGATGAGACTTTCTCACCGGTAGCGAAGCTAAAGTCCGTCCGAATCATGTTAGCAATTGCCGCATTCTACGATTATGAGATATGGCAAATGGACGTCAAAACGGCATTCCTTAATGGTTTCCTTAAGGAAGAATTGTATATGATGCAGCCGGAAGGTTTTGTCGATCCTAAGAATGCTGACAAGGTGTGCAAGCTCCAACGCTCGATTTATGGGCTGGTGCAAGCATCTCGGAGTTGGAACATTCGCTTTGATGAGATGATCAAAGCGTTTGGGTTTACACAGACTTATGGAGAAGCCTGCGTTTACAACAAAGTGAGTGGGAGCTCTGTAGCATTTCTCATATTATATGTAGATGACATACTATTGATGGGAAATGATATAGAACTCTTGGACAGCATCAAGGCCTACTTGAATAAGAGTTTTTCAATGAAGGACCTTGGAGAAGCTGCTTATATATTAGGCATCAAAATCTATAGAGATAGATCGAGACGCCTCATAGGTCTTTCACAAAGCACATACCTTGATAAGATATTGAAGAAGTTCAATATGGATCAATCTAAGAAGGGGTTCTTGCCTGTGTTACAAGGTATGAAATTGAGCTCAGCTCAATGTCCGACCACGGCAGAAGATATAGAAGAGATGAGCGTCATCCCCTATGGATCATCCATAGGTTCTATTATGTATGCCATGCTGTGTACCAGACCTGATGTAAACCTTGCCGTAAGTTTGGTAGGAAGGTACCAAAGTAATCCCGGCAAGGAACACTGGACAGCGGTCAAGAATATCCTGAAGTACCTGAAAAGGACTAAGGAAATGTTTCTCGTTTATGGAGGTGACGAAGAGCTCGTCGTAAAGGGTTACGTCGACGCTAGCTTCGACACAGATCTGGATGACTCTAAGTCACAAACCGGATACGTGTATATTTTGAATGGTGGGGCAGTAAGCTGGTTCAGTTGCAAGCAAAGCGTCGTGGCGGGATCTACATGTGAAGCGGAGTACATGGCAGCCTCGGAGGCAGCACATGAAGCAATATGGGTGAAGGAGTTCATCACCGACCTAGGAGTCATACCCAATGCGTCGGGGCCAATCAAACTTTTCTGTGACAACACTGGAGCTATTGCACTTGCCAAGGAGCCCAGATTTCACAAGAAGACAAGGCACATCAAGCGTCGCTTCAACTCCATTCGTGAAAATGTTCAAGATGGAGACATAGAGATTTGTAAAGTACATACGGACCTGAATGTAGCAGATCCGTTGACTAAACCTCTCCCTAGGGCAAAACATGATCAACACCAGAATTCCATGGGTGTTCGATTCATCACAATGTAACTAGATTATTGACTCTAGTGCAAGTGGGAGACTGTTGGAAATATGCCCTAGAGGCAATAATAAAAGCATTATTATTATATTTCCTTGTTCATGATAATTGTCTTTATTCATGCTATAATTGTGTTATCCGGAAATCGTAATAGATGTGTGAATAACAGACACCAACGTGTCCCTAGTAAGCCTCTAGTTGACTAGCTCGTTGATCAACAGATAGTCATGGTTTCCTGACTATGGACATTGGATGTCATTGATAACGAGATCACATCATTAGGAGAATGATGTGATGGACAAGACCCAATCCTAAACATAGCACAAGATCGTATAGTTCGTTTGCTAGAGTTTTTCCAATGTCAAGTATCTTTTCCTTAGACCATGAGATCGTGTAACTCCCGGATACCGTAGGAGTGCTTTGGGTATACCAAACGTCACAACGTAACTGGGTGACTATAAAGGTAGACTATGGGTATCTCCGAAAGTGTCTGTTGGGTTGACATGGATCAAGACTGGGATTTGTCACTCCGTATGATGGAGAGGTATCACTGGGCCCACTCGGTAATGCATCATCATAATGAGCTCAAAGTGACCAAGTGTATGGTCACGGGATCATGCATTACGGTACGAGTAAAGTGACTTGCCGGTAACGAGATTGAACGAGGTATTGGGATACCGACGATCGAATCTCGAGCAAGTAACATATCGATTGACAAAGGGGATTGTATACGGGGTTGATTGAATCCTCGACATCGTGGTTCATCCGATGAGATCATCATGGAGAATGTGGGAGCCAACATGGGTATCCAGATCCCGCTGTTGGTTATTGACTGGAGAGTCGTCTCGGTCATGTCTGCTTGTCTCCCGAACCCGTAGGGTCTACACACTTAAGGTTCGGTGACGCTAGGGTTGTTAAGATATGTATATGCAGTAACCCGAATGTTGTTCGGAGTCCCGGATGAGATCCTGGACGTCACGAGGAGTTCCGGAATGGTCCGGAGGTAAAGAATTATATATAGGAAGTGCTGTTTCGGCCATCGGGACAAGTTTCGGGGTCACCGGTATTGTACCGGGACCACAAGAAGGGTCCCGGGGGTCCACCGGGTGGGGCCACCTATCCCGGAGGGCCCCATGGGCTGAAGTGGGAAGGGACCCAGCCCAAAGTGGGCTGGGGCGCCACCCCCCAAGGGTCCATGCGCCTAGGGTTGGGGGAAACCCTAAGGGGGGCGCCCCCTTGCTTGGGGGGCAAGCCCCCCACCCCTTGGCCGCCGCCCCCCCTAGTAGATTCCATCTACTAGGGCCGCCGCCCCCCCTTAGCACCCCTATATATAGTTGAGGAGAGGAGGGACTTCATACCTCAGCCTTGGCTCCTCCCTCTCTCCCCGTTACGTCTCTCTCTCGTAGTATAGGCGAAGCCCTGCTACTGTGACGCCCTGCATCCACCACCACGCCGTCGTGCTGCTGGATCTTCATCAACCTCTCCTTCCCCCTTGCTGGATCAAGAAGGAGGAGAAGTCTCCCGTCCCGTACGTGTGTTGAACGCGGAGGTGCTGTCCGTTCGGCGCTTGGTCATCGGTGATTTGGATCACGTCGTGTTCGACTACATCATCACCGTTCTTTGAATGCTTCCACACGCGATCTACAAAGGTATGTAGATGCATCTGATGGCTCGTTGCTAGATGAACTCCTAGATGGATCTTGGTGTAACGAGTAGGAAAATTTTTGTTTTCTGCAACGTTCCCCAACAATAACAACTCGAGAGCCAGACAAGCGGATTCGCTCCCTGGCCTTCGAAACCCTAGCAATACCAAACACAACTAGACGTAGGCTTTTACCTTCATCGAAGGGGCCGAACTAGTATAAACTCCCCGTGTCCCCTTGTCCGGTTTAACCCCTTTAAGCTAACCCGTTGCGATGGGTCCACGACTAAGTCCTTTCACAAGGACATCTGCGATGAAAAACCCACGACAGTGCTGCAGACGTCTTTCAACACTCACCTTCGGGCGATGTGCTAAACTCTTTAAAGAACCTGTCATTCACGGGAGGCTTGCAGCCAAACTATGTCCAGTTCGAACTAGGGGCCGACGATGGAGAATTTTGCTTCCCGCCCGCCACCTACTTCATAGCCACTGTCGAGGACTTAACCGACATGCCCACTCCTGGCTCCGCAGACATCAACGGCCCAGACAATGATGCAGATAAGGAGCAAGGCCAAGATCCGCCAGTCATTAGGTGCAAAATGGCCACCCCTTTACATGATGTCTACATGATCGATACACTCAAAAAGCCTCGCGGCAGATACAAGGGAGACCTAGTTAAAACTCCTAAGTCACAGTCTAAGTTCCGGCGCCCCAAGCCACACCGCAGCAACAATGGCACTGGAGAAATAGTACTCCGGACGGCGCTGAAAGCAATTAAGACCCCATGGGAGCAACATTCGAGCAGGAGGAACAAGAAAATGGGCAAGCCAGCCCTGACAAACAGGCCCTGCACAGCGACTGATCGGAAGATGACAACTACCTTCCGCTCTCCGAAGATGAGGAAAGCCTCGACGATGAAGACTGCATCATACCCGAAGAGCCCCTCGAACAGGAGCACTTTAAGCACAGGCTGATAGCTACGGCAAGGAGCCTGAAAAAGAAGCACCAGCAGCTTCAAGCCGACCAAGACCTACTCAACGACAGATGGAGCGAAGTCCTTGTCGCCGAAGAATGTGGCCTCAGTGGCCCAGCCAAAAGCTACCCAACGCACAGATCGCTCTACCAGTCCAATGACAGGGCGTCGGGGCCCATACCATCGTCACACAACATGGCAGGTCGCTGGCAACTCTGTCCGGATAAAAAGGCAACTCAAGCCGAACACCAGACGGCCCCACCTCGCCATAAAGGCAAGAACAACATAGGCCAGGATTACCTAGACAACCTGCAGAGGGACTGGGACAATATAGCAGGAAGCGCAAGACCGATCTATGGATCACAAAAACATGCTTCGACACACAACGATGGCAACCTATTCAGACGTGTCACACCTCGCCGCGACCAGGCCGAAAACCGCAATGGGAGTCCTTCGGAATTACGCCATAGTGTGGCCCAACATAGAGGTGCCGCACACCCGTTTTGCTTCACTGATGAGGTATTGGATCATGAATTTTCCAAAGGATTCAAACCCGTCAATATTGAATCATACAACGGAACAACTGATCCCACAGTATGGATAGAAGATTTCATCCTCCACATCCATATGGCCCATGGAGACGACCTCCACGCCATTAAATATCTCCCACTAAAAATAAAAGGACCAGCTCGGTACTGGTTAAACAGCTTGCCTGAAAATTCCATAGGCAGCTGGAAGGACTTGGAAGAGGCCTTCCTCGATAACTTCCAAGGAACACATGTCCGGCCACCGGATGCCGATGACCTAAGTCACATCGTCGAACAACCCGGCGAATCAGCCAGGGAGCTCTGGACCCGGTTCTTAGTCAAAAAGAACCAAATCATCGACTGTCCGGACGTGGAAGCCCTCGCGGCTTTCAAACACAGCGTCCGGGACGAATGGATTGCAGGCTACCTTGGCCAAGAAGGACCTAAATCCATGACAGCTCTCACTGCTCTGATGACTCGCTTTTGCACGGGGGAAGATAGCTGGCTCTCTCATAGAAGCAATGGCACCAGCAACCAAGGCACCTCCAAAATCCGAGACGCCAACGGCAAGCCACAAGGAAGCAAAAACAACAGTCAGACTGACAATGAAAGATCAGGCAATACAGCGGTCAACGCCGGATTTAGCAACCCCATGCCCGGTCAGCGGAAGAAACCATCCAGGGAAAACCGAGATGAACCATCCAACCTAGATAGGATTTTGGACCGACCTTACCAGATTCATGGCCACCCCGATAAACCAGCCAATCACACCAACAGAAACTATTGGGTCTTTAAAGAGGCGGCAAGCTCAATGCCGAACACAGGGGAAG
The DNA here is from genome assembly GCF_056163025.1 of Triticum urartu. Lineage (NCBI taxonomy): Eukaryota > Viridiplantae > Streptophyta > Magnoliopsida > Poales > Poaceae > Triticum > Triticum urartu. Next base: position 86,741,796 of record NC_141879.1, read on the forward strand.
GAAGCCGCCAAGCGATAGGGATGACGGAAAGGTTCACCAATGAAAAACCGGGGGTCTGAAGCAGTCTCCACCCGAGGATCGACTACCCCTAGAACGGCAATAGCAACCCGGCTTCCGCCGCCCACTCCGTACACCTACAAAGTTTGTACCACGCGTACATCATTACGCACTCAAGATACCATGGGCATCGGCGGAAGCACAATACGGACAAGCCTGCGAGCACTCTAGTAACCTTTTCCCATGTACAACTATTTACTTTCTTTTTATTTCCTCTTACGATATCCATTAAAAAAACAGGCGACGAACAGGATAAAAATCAAAAACCGGCTCTATCAGAGTCCGGATCCGTATACTCACCTAAGGGGCTATGTCCATCAAGGACTCCCCCACCGAGGACTAGCGGCGCAGACGTGCGACAGGAGGTCCAAAATAACTTTTTTGTAGACTGTACTCTCTATTTTTCGAGCCTGTACTATGCCCATTCCTCCGCCTCCAACCCCGAGCATGTCAAATAGCCGGGGGATGGCTTTTATATACATATATCATAAGTAACTATCGGCATATCGCTCAGTTACCAGTAAAGAATATCCGAGTTAGTCATCCGTATGGTTTTCTCGACAAATATGGCTCCTACGGTTATTTCACAAAAATATCTTGGCCTAACTTGCCAGGGGCTCGGTGTGGGAACAAATGAGTTGCCAGTAAAAGTCCGAACAACTCTATAGCACACTTCGGCGTCGCAAGTTTGGCCTTGTATGCATAAGCTCCGAATCATTGTCTTGGGTCAATAGTTGGGTTGCCCGGCTCCTGTGCTTGCTACCCTACGTTCCGCTCTATCGGCTAGGGTAGTAAAGGGAGAACTACTGCGATTGTGCCCTGGTCTAAACCGGACGAGCACCTCAGTAGAGAAAGCTGAAAACTGACTGTCATGATGCGACGTGAGCTAGTCAACCACTTGACGACTTATTAGAATCTTTAGCGATTCTCCATGTCACACGAGGGATCTTTTTCAGGTCACATATGTAAGGTACCATACGCCGCATACATACCAGGGGCTATGTCGTAGCCCCTCCATAAAACTCCTATGGCTAAGTGAAAGTGTTAATGCCTTATAGTCCGATTGCCTGGTTCGCCACATTATCACCTCCTTCATGGACCAAGACATTGGATAAAGAGTGATTAAATGCTTTTTCGAACACCCTAGTACTTCCTACGAGGGGGCTGAAGCCGACGACTAGAAAACTTTCAAATTATATCAAAACGACAACACAGGAGGAATTCAAGCTTTCAAGCAAAACATAAATAGATTAACTATAAAATTGTTTTTACAATTTTCATACAACTCACTCAAACATTATGTATTTTGAGCACTGACCCTCTACAAAGCGGGCGGCCTCTAGGACGTCTTCAAAATAATGCTCCGGTTCCGGACGGTCCTTTCCTTTGGGTGGACCCTTCGTCGCAACATCGATGGCCTTCATCTTCCCCCAGAACATCTTAACTCGGGCAAAAGCCATCCGTGCACCCTCAATGCATGCAGACCGCTTCACAGCATCGATACGCGGCACCGCGTCAACAAGCCTTTGCACTAAACCGAAATAGCTATTCGGAACAGACTCGGTTGGCCACAACCGGACTACGACGTCCTTCATGGCAGCGCCGGACATCCTATGAAGTTTGGCCCACTAGGACATCTGTTCATTAAGAAACAAAGGGCGCTTTGACGCACCACGCTGCGACCAAAAAAATCTTCTCCATTGCATATCCATCCAGCGCTTGGTAATATTGCACCGCATCGGCAGAACTCTTCGGCAAATCCAAGAACTCGTCCGAAGAACTCCATACTTGGTTGAGCTGGGCATAGTTCGGGTCGCCGAACTTGGTTTGTAGCAGAAAGGGCTTTCCAGCCGCGATCTCCCTCGCCTGTCGAACCTCCTCACGGGCCGCCCTACATTCCGACCGCGCTCCTCTTGCCTCTTGTAAGGCCTTCTCTAAATCAGCCGTTAAGGCTTCCTTCTTCTTCTCCAGAAATCCACAGCGGCAGGTAGCATTCTCCAGCTCCAGCGTCACCTTGGATATCTTCTCGTCATCTTGGCGCCGTGCAGCTCGTTCGGCTTCTAATTCAGCCGATGCCTTTCCGGCAGTAGCATCGCTACGCCGGGCCTGCTCCTTGGCCCGGGCTAGCTCGGCTCGAAGAACTTCAATGGCAGCAGCACTATCTGCAGCCAAATTTCAGCGTTATGCTTACACTACAAAAATGTATGAGGATCGCACCGAATACATACCTAGCGACTCATCAAGACGCATATTGATTAAAGCAAGATCATCCCCTGCCACATCAAGCTTCCGCTACAAATCAACAATCTCCATCGTACGGGAAGTGGCCAAAGGGGAAGCAGCCTGTGTTCAAGGTTTATCAGGTTCGTCCTCAAACGATCCTTTTTCGATCCTCCGTCTTGCTTCCCAATGGAATCCAACCCGAGTATCAGGGGCTACTACCTATACACAGGCATATCTTCACAAATGACACATAGCTGAAAACGTTATGTTACAAACCTCGAAGCCCTTCAGTAGGATCATGAAGGCTTCATTTAATCCGCTCTTCGCGGATGAAATCTTCTCAATCACTGCACCCATCAAGGTACGCTGTTCTCTCGAGACGGATGCTTTCCGCAACATGTCTCGCAACATATCTTGGAGTCTCCGGGTTTCCGAAAACTGATCCAACAGCACGATCATCCTTTGAAGGAATCTGCTCGCCTGCCTCCAAAATCGCTGTCGGCTGTGAACCGGACAGTCCGGGGCCCTCGTTACCATCAGCCCCGGAATCCCGGATGGTCGGAGGTCCACCTTGGGGTGCCGCCTATTATGTCCCCTGGTCTAAAGGGACCCTCCGCGATGACACTTCAGAGTCATCCGCCTTAATGGGCGAGGAGGTTGGAGGAGGCGTCTCGCTCTCCATCATCTCTGGAAGAAGACTCCCCGAAGAAGAGGATCGCCCAGAAAAACTCTGTGCCGACCTGTAAAAATGCATGAATGCGTTACGGTAACAGCAACGGAAAAGGACGCTATCCAGGCACTCCGGATTCTCTTACGGTTCGGCCGAGGGTTTGTCCCCTTATTGGAGTTGCTCAACGGCATCGTCTTCCAAACCCAAGCTGGTCGACGGTGGCATCTTGCCCTTCTTGAAAGACCGCCCCTCCTCATCTTCAGAGGCGGCCCTTTTCCTCCTGTTTGGAGAAGGAACACTAGGTCCTTTCCTGCCTCCATCCTCGGGCGAGGAAAGGTCGATTTCTCCGGGCTCAGTGTCTTGCCTCCAGAACCAAGGTCATCTTGGGTCTTCTTGAAGGAAATATGCCCTAGAGGCAATAATAAAGTAATTATTTATTTCCTTATTTCATGTTTATTATTCATGCTACAATTGTATTAACCGGAAATATAATACATGTGTGAATACATAGACAAACAGAGTGTCACTAGTATGCATCTACTTGACTAGCTCGTTGATCAAAGATGGTTAAGTTTCCTAACCATAGACATGAGTTGTCATTTGATTAACGGGATCACATCATTAGGAGAATGATGTGATTGACTTGACCCATTCCATTAGCTTAGCACTTGATCATTTAGTTTGTTGCTATTGCTTTCTTCATGACTTATACATGTTCCTATGACTATGAGATTATGCAACTCTCGTTTACCGGAGGAACACTTTGTGTGCCACCAAATGTCACAACGTAACTGGGTGATTATAAAGGTGCTCTACAGGTGTCTCCAAAGGTACTTGTTGGGTTGGCGTATTTCGAGATTACGATTTGTCACTCCGATTGTCAGAGAGGTATCTCTAGGCCCACTCGGTAATGCACATCACTATAAGCCTTGCAAGCATTGCAACTAATGAGTTAGTTGCGGGATGATGTATTACCGAACGAGTAAAGAGACTTGCCGGTAACGATATTGAACTAGGTATTGAGATACCGACGATTGAATCTCGGGCAAGTAACATACCGATGACAAAGAGAACAACGTATGTTGTTATGCGGTCTGACCGATAAAGATCTTCGTAGAATATGTAGGAGCCAATATGGGCATCCAGGTCCCGCTATTGGTTATTGACCAGAGAGGTGTCTCGGTCATGTCTACATAGTTCTCGAACCCGTAGGGTCCTCACGCTTAACGTCCGTCGATGATATAGTACTATATGAGTTATGTATGTTGGTGACCGAATGATGTTCGGAGTCCAGGATGAGATCACGGACATGACGAGGAACTCCGGAATGGTCCGGAGATAAAGTTTGATCTATGGGATAGTAGTGTTTGGTGACCAGAAGGGCTCCGGAATTCACCGGAAGGGGTTCCGGATGTTTCCTGAAATGTTTGGGTACGAGAACACTTTATTTGGGCCAAAGGGGAAAGCCCACAAGGTTTTTGGAAAGCGCAAAAGGAAGTTTTACGGAGTACAGGGGCTAGACGCCGGGAACCCGGGCATCTGGCCCTGGAGTCCGAGAAGGACTCTTGCCTTTCGGGTGAAACCGACTTTGTAGAGGCTTTTACTCCAAGTTTCGACCCCAAGGCTCAACATATAAATAGAGGGGTAGGGCTAGCACCCAAGACACATCAAGAAACACCAAGCCGTGTGCCGGCAACCCCGTCCCCTCTAGTTTATCCTCCGTCCTAGTTTTCTTCGTGCTTAGGCGAAGCCCTGCGGAGATTGTTCTTCACCAACACCGTCACCACGCCATCGTGCTGCCGGAACTCATCTACTACTTCACCACTCTTGCTAGATCGAGAAGGCAAGGACGTCACCGAGACGAACGTGTGCAGAACTCGGAGGTGCCATGCTTTCGATACTTGGATCGGTCAGATCGTGAAGACGTACGACTACATGAACCGCGTTGTTATAACGCTTCCGTGAACGGTCTACGAGGGTACGTAGACAACACTATCCCCTCTCATTGCTATGCATCACCATGATCTTGCGTGTGCGTAGGAAATTTTTGAAATTACTACGTTCCCCTACAGTGGCATCCGAGCCAGGTTTTATGCGTAGATGTCATATGCACGAGTAGAACACAAGTGAGTTGTGGGCGATATAAGTCATACTTCTTACCAGCATGTCATACTTTGGTTCGGCGGTATTGTTGGATGAAGCGGCCCGGACCGACATTACGCGTACGCTTACGCGAGACTGGTTCTACCGACGTGCTTTGCACACAGGTGGCTGGCGGGTGTTAGTTTCTCCAACTTTATTTGAACCGAGTGTGGCTACGCCCGGTCCTTGCGAAGGTTAAAAGAACACCAACTTGACAAACTATCGTTGTGGTTTTGATGCGTAGGTAAGAACGATTCTTGCTAAGCCCGTAGCAGCCATGTTAAATTTGCAAGAACAAAGTAGAGGACGTCTAACTTGTTTTTGCAGGGCATGTTGTGATGTCATATGGTCAAGACATGATGCTAAATTTTATTGTATGAGATGATCATGCTTTGTAACCGAGTTATCGGCAACTGGCAGGAGCCATATGGTTGTCGCTTTATTGTATGCAATGCAATCGCCCTGTAATGCTTTACTTTATCACTAAGCGGTAGCAATAGTCATAGAAGAAATAGTTGGCGAGACGACAATGATGCTTCGATGGAGATCAAGGTGTCAAGCTGGTGACGATGGTAATCATGACGGTGCTTTGGAGATGGAGATCACAATCACAAGATGATGATGGCCATATCATATCACTTATATTGATTGCATGTGATGTTTATATTTTATCGCATCTTATCTTGCTTTGATTGACGGTAGCATTATAAGATGATCCCTCACTAAATTATCAAAGTATAAGTGTTCTCCCTGAGTATGCACCATTGCAAAAGTTCTTCGTGCTGAGACACCACGTGATGATCGGGTGTGATAGGCTCTATGTTCAAATACAACGGGTGCAAAACAGTTGCACACGCGGAATACTCAGGGTAAACTTGACGAGCCTAGCATATAACAGATATGGCCTCGGAACACGGAGACCGAAAGGTCGAGCGTGAATCATATAGTAGATATGATCAACATAGTGATGTTCACCGTTGATACTACTCCATCTCACGTGATGATCGGACATGGTTTAGTTGATATGGATCACGTGATCACTTAGAGGATTAGAGGGATGTCTATCTAAGTGGGAGTTCTTAAATAATATGATTAAATTGAACTTAAATTTATCATGAACTTAGTACCTGATAGTATCTTGCTTGTCTATGTTGATTGTAGATAGATGGCCCGTGTTGTTGTTCCGTTGAATTTTAATGCGTTCCTTGAGAAAGCAAAGTTGAAAGATGATGGTAGCAATTACACGGACTGGGTCCATAACTTGAGGATTATCCTCATTGCTGCACAGAAGAATTACGTCCTGGAAGCACCGCTAAGTGCCAAGCCTGCTGTAGTAGCAACACCAGATGTTATGAACGCCTGGCAGAGCAAAGCTGATGACTACTCGATAGTTCAGTGTGCCATGCTTTACGGCTTAGAACCGGGTCTTCAACGACGTTTTGAACGTCATGGAGCATATGAGATGTTCCAGGAGTTGAAGTTAATATTTCAATCAAATGCCCAGATTGAGAGATATGAAGTCTCCAATAAGTTCTATACCTGCAAGATGGAGGAGAATAGTTCTGTCAGTGAACATATACTCAAAATGTCTGGGTATCATAATCACTTGACTCAACTGGGAGTTAATCTTCCTGTTGATAGTGTCATTGACAGAGTTCTTCAATCACTGCCACCAAGCTACAAAAGCTTTGTGATGAACGATAATATGCAAGGGATGAATAAGACTATTCCCGAGCTCTTCGCGATGCTAAAGGTCGCAGAGGTAGAAATCAAGAAGGAGCATCAAGTGTTGATGGTCAATAAGACCACCAGTATCAAGAAAAAGGGCAAAGGGAAGAAGAAGGGGAACTTCAAGAAGAACAACAAACAAGTTGCTGCTCAGGAGAAGAAACCCAAGTCTGGACCTAAGCCTGAGACTGAGTGCTTCTACTGCAAGCAGACTAGTCACTGGAAGCAGAACTACCCCAAGTATTTGGCGGATAAGAAGGATGGCAAAGTGAACAAAGGTATATGTGATATACATGTTATTGATGTGTACCTTACTAATGCTCGCAGTAGAACCTGGGTATTTGATACTGGTTCTGTTGCTAACATTTGCAACTCGAAACAGGGGCTACGGATTAAGCGAAGATTGGCTAAGGACGAGGTGACGATGCGCGTGGGAAATGGTTCCAAAGTTGATGTGATCGCGGTCGGCACGCTACCTCTACATCTACCTTCGGGATTAGTATTAGACCTAAATAATTGTTATTTGGTGCCAGCGTTGAGCATGAACATTATATCTGGATCTTGTTTGATGCGAGACGGTTATTCATTTAAATCGGAGAATAATGGTTGTTCTATTTATTTGAGTAATATCTTTTATGGTCATTGCTACGTCTTGAGCTTGCGTTGGTTTTCCCCGAAGAGGAAGGGATGATGCAGCAGAGTAGCATAAGTATTTCCCTCAGTTTTTGAGAACCAAGGTATCAATCCAGTAGGAGCCCACGCTCAAGTCCCTCGTACCTGCACAAAGCGATAGCTACCCGCAACCAACGCGATTAGGGGTTGTCAAGCCCTTCACGGTCACTTACGAGAGTGAGATCTGATAGATAGAATACTTTTGGTATTTTTGATATAGAGATGCAAAGTAAAAAGTAAAATCAAAGTAAATATCAAAACAATATAAAAGTGATGGAGATTGATATGATGAGAATAGACCCAGGGGCCATAGGTTTCACTAGTGGCTTCTCTCGAGAGCATAAGTTTTATACGGTGGGTGAACAAATTACTGTTGAGCAATTGACAGAATTGAGCATAGTTATGAGAATATCTAGGCATGATCATGTATATAGGCATCACGTCCGTGACAAGTAGATCGAAACGATTCTGCATCTACTACTATTACTCCACTCATCGACCGCTATCCAGCATGCATCTAGAGTATTAAGTTAAAAACAGAGTAACGCTTTAAGCAAGATGACATGATGTAGAGAGATAAATTCATGCAATATGAAATAAACCCCATCTTGTTATCCTCGATGGCAACGATACAATACGTGTCTTGCTGCCCCTTCTGTCACTGGGAAAGAACACCGCAAGATCGAACCCAAAGCTAAGCACTTCTCCCATGGCAAGAACTACCAATCTAGTTGGCCAAACCAAACGAATAATTCGAAGAGACTTGCAAAGATAACCAATCATACATAAAAGAATTCAGAGAAGATTCAAATATTTTTCATAGATAGACTTGATCATAAACCCACAATTCATCGGTCTCAACAAACACACCGCAAAAGAAGAAGATTACATCGAATAGATCTCCACAAGAGAGGGGGAGAACATTGTATTGAGATCCAAAAAGAGAGAAGAAGCCATCTAGCTACTAACTATGGACCCGGAGGTCTGAGGTAAACTACTCACACTTCATCGGAGAGGCTTGATGTAGAAGCCCTCCATGATGACGGCCCTCTCCGGCGGAGCTCCGGAATAGGCCCCAAGATGGGATCTCGTGGATACAGGAAGTTGCAGCGGTGGAATTAGGTTTTTGGCTCCCCTTCTGATCGTTTGGGGGTACATGGGTATATATAGGAGGAAGGAGTACGTCAGTGGAGCATCGAGGGTCCCACGAGGCAGGGGGGCGCGCCCTAGGGGGGGCGCCCCTACCCTTGTGAGCAACTCTTTGCTTCCTTGCAGTAGGGTCCAAGTCTCCTGGATCACGTTCAGTGAGAAAATCATGTTCCCGAAGATTTTATTCCGTTTGGACTCCACTTGATATTCCGTTTCTTCGAAACACTGAAATAGGCAAAAAACAGCAATTCTGGGCTGGGCCTCCGGTTAATAGGTTAGTCCCAAAAATAATATAAAAGTGGAAAATAAAGCCCAATATAGTCCAAAACAATAGATAATATAGCATGGAGCAATCAAAAATTATAGATATGTTGGAGACGTATCAGGCATCCCCAAGCTTAATTCCTGCTCGCCCTCGAGTAGGTAAATGATAAAAAGAGAATTTTTGATGCGGAGTGCTACTTGGCATAATTTCAATGCAAAATTTCTTAATTGTGGTATGGATATTCAGATTAGAAAGATTCAAGACAAAAGTTCATAAAGAATAATAACACTTCAAGCATACTAATAAAGTAATTATGTTTTCTCAAAATAACATGGCCAAAGAAAGTTATCCCTACAAAATCATATAGTCTGGCTATGCTCTATCTTCACCACACAAAGTATTTAAATCATGCACAACCCCGATGACAAGCCAAGCAATTGTTTCATACTCTAACTTTTTCAAAACTTTTTCAATCTTCACGCAATACATGAGCGTGAGCCATGGACATAGCACTATGTGGAATAGAAGGGTGGTTGTGGAGAAGACAAAAATAGGGGAAGATTGTCTCACATCAACTAGGCGTATCAACGGGCTATGGAGATGCCCATCAATAGATATCAATGTGAGTGAGTAGGGATTGCCATGCAACGGATGCACTAGAGCTATAAGTATATGAAAGCTCATCAAAAGAAACTAAGTGGGTGTGCATCCAACTCGCTTGCTCACGAAGACCTAGGGCAATTTGAGGAAGCCCATCATTGGAATATACAAGCCAAGTTCTATAATGAAAAATTCCCACTAGTATATGAAAGTGACATAACGAGAGACTCTCTATCATGAAGATCATGGTGATACTTGGAAGCACAAGTGTGGTAAAAGGATAGTAACATTGTCCCTTCTCTCTTTTTCTCTCATTTTTTTCATTTGGGCCTTTTCTCTTTTTTTATGGCCTCTTTTTTTTCGTCCGGAGTCTCATCTCGACTTATGGGGGAATCATAGTCTCCATCATCCTTTCCTCACTTGGGACAATGCTCTAGAAAATGATGATCATCACACTTTTATTTTTCTTACAGCTCAACAATTACAACTCGATACTTAGAACAAATATGACTCTATATGAATGCCTCTGGCGGTGTACCGGGATATGCAATGAATCAAGAGTGACATGTATGAAATAATTATGAATGGTGGCTTTGCCACAAATACGATGTCAACTACATGATCATGCTAGCTATATGACAATGATGGAGCGTGTCATAATAAACGGAACGGTGGAAAGTTGCATGGCAATATATCTCGGAATGGCTATGGAAATGCCATGATAGGTAGGTATGGTGGCTCTTTTTAGGAAGGTATATGGTGGGTGTATGATACCGACAAAAGGTGTGCGGTATTAGAGAGGCTAGCAATGGTGGAAGGATGGAAAAAGTGCATATAATCCATGGACTCAACATTAGTCATAAAGAACTCATATACTTATTGCAAAAATCTAGAAGTTATCAAAGCAAAGTATTATGCGCATGCTCCTAGGGGGATAGATTGGTAGGAAAAGACCATCGCTCGTCCCCGACCGCCACTCATAAGGAAGACAATCAATAAATAAATTATGCTCCGACTTCATCACATAACGGTTCACCATACATGCATGCTACGGGAATCACAAACTTTAACACAAGTATTCTTTAAATTGACAACTACTAAACTAGCATAACTCTAATATTATCACCTCCATATCTCAAAACAATTATCATGCTTCAATCTTCTCTTAGTATTCAACGCACTCAAAAGAAAATTTCACATATCTTGAACACCAAGCATATTTATATTAAGCAAATTACCATGCTATTAAGACTCTCAAAATAATTTAAGTGAAGCATGAGAGATCAATAGTTTCTTTAAAACAAACCACCACCATGCTCTAAAAGATCTAAGTGAAGCACATAGAGCAAAATTATAACACTCAAAAGATATAAGTGAAGTGCATAGAGCAAAACTACATAGCTCAAAAGATTTAAGTGAAGCACATAGAGTATTCTATCAAATTTCAATTCAAGTATGGCTCTCTCAAAAGGTGTGTGCAGCAAGGATGATTGTGGCACACTAACAAACAAAGACACAAATAATACAAGACGCTCCAAGCAAAACACATATCATGTTGGTGAATAAAAATATAGCTCCAAGTAAATTACCGATGGAAGTGGACGAAAGAGGGGATGCCTTCCGGGGCATCCCCAAGCTTTGAATTTTTGGTGTCCTTGGATTATCTTGGGGGTGACATGGTCATCCCAAAGCTTAGGCTCTTGCCACTCCTTGTTCCATAATCCATCAAAAGAACTCACCCAAAACTTGAAAACTTCACAACACAAAACTCAAAATAGAAAACTTGTGAGCTCCGTTAGCGAAAGAAAACAAAAGACCACTTCAAGGTAATGTAATGAACTCATTCTTTATTTATATTGGTGTTAAACGTACTGTATTCCAACTTCTCTATGGTTTATAAACTATTTTACTAGCCATAGATTCATCAAAATAAGCAAACAACACACGAAAAACAGAATCTGTCAAAAACAGAACAGTCTGTAGTAATCTGTAGCTAGCGCAAGATCTGAAACCCCAAAAATTCTAAAATAAATTGCTGAACATGAGGAATTTATCTATTAATCATCTGCAAAAAGAAGTAACTAAATAGAACTCTTCAAATAAAAATGATAGCAGTTCTCATGAGCGCTAAAGTTTCTGTTTTTTACAGCAAGTTCAACAAGACTTTCCCCAAGTCTTCCCAACGGTTCTACTTGGCACAAACACTAATTAAACACAAAAAATCAACCAAAACAGAGGCTAGATAAATTATTTATTAAATAACAGCAAGGAATAATATTGGGTTGTCTCCCAACAAGTGCTTTTCTTTAAAGCCTTATAGCTAGGCATAATATTTCAATGATGCTCACATGAAAGACAAGAATTGAAGCACAAAGAGAGCATCATAAAACACGTGACAAACACATCTTAGTCTAACATACTTCCTATGCATAGGCATCTTATAGGCAAACAAATTATCAAGGCAAGCAAAAACTAGCATATGCAAGGAAGCGGAAAGAAACAATAGCAATCTCAACATAACGAGAGGTAATTTAGTAACATGAAAATTTCTACCACCATATTTTCCTCTCTCATAATAATTATATGTAGGATCATAAGAAAATTCAACAAATTAGCTATCACATAAAATATTTTCAACACGATCCACATGCATGCAAAGTTGACACTCTTCCAAAATAGTGGGATTAACATTAACTAAAGTCATGACCTTTCCAAACCCACTTTTAATATTATTGCAAACATTATAATCAATCTCATATTCATCATGGGGTTTAAATAATTTTTCAAGATCAAAAGAAGAATCACCCCAATCATGATCATTGCAACATGTAGAGGACATAGCATAACTAGCATCCCCAAGCTTAGGGTTTTGCATATTATTAGCACAATTGAAATCAAGAGAATTTATAATAAAATCATTGCAACCATGCTTTTTATTCAAAGATCTATCGTGAAGCACTTCATCACAATTTTCAGATTTATGGATTTCAGGGAAAAGCTTATAAAGATAATCTAGTGCATCCAAATCACTAGGAATTGGTTCATCATAATTAGATCTCTTAAAAAGATTGGCTAGCGGATGAGGATCCATAGATCTTAGGTTCTCCGTTTAGTAATAAATAAACAACTATTCTAACCATACGAGTAAACAAGAAGCAAGCAGTCAAAAAAGGCAAATAGAGAGGGAGGATAGAGAGGGAGAGGGCGAATAAAACGGCAAGGGTGAAGTGGGGGAGAGGAAAACGAGAGGCAAATGGCAAATAATGTAATGCGAGAGATAGGGATTGTGATGGGTACTTGGTATGTTGACTTTTGCGTAGACTCCCCGGCAACGGTGCCAGAAGTCCTTCTTGCTACGTCTTGAGCTTGCGTTGGTTTTCCCCAAAGAGGAAGGGATGATGCAGCAGAGTAGCGTAAGTATTTCCCTCAGTTTTTGAGAACCAAGGTATCAATCCAGTAGGAGCCCACGCTCAAGTCCCTCGTACCTGCACAAAGCAATAGCTACCTGCAACCAACGCGATTAGGGGTTGTCAAGCCCTTCACGGTCACTTACGAGAGTGAGATCTGATAGATAGAATATTTTTGGTATTTTTGATATAAAGATGCAAAGTAAAAAGTAAAAGCAAAGTAAATAGCAAAACAATATAAAAGTGATGGAGATTGATATGATGAAAATAGACCCGGGGGCCATAGGTTTCACTAGTGGCTTCTCTCGAGAGCATAAGTTTTCTACGGTGGGTGAACAAATTACTGTTGAGCAATTGACAGAATTGAGCATAGTTATGAGAATATCTAGGCATGATCATGTATATAGGCATCACGTCCGTGACAAGTAGATCGAAACGATTCTGCATCTACTACTATTACTCCACTCATCGACCGCTATCCAGCATGCATCTAGAGTATTAAGTTAAAAACAGAGTAACGCTTTAAGCAAGATGACATGATGTAGAGAGATAAATTCATGCAATATGAAATAAACCCCATCTTGTTATCCTCGATGGCAACGATACAATACGTGTCTTGCTGCCCCTTCTGTCACTGGGAAAGAACACCGCAAGATCGAACCCAAAGCTAAGCACTTCTCCCATGGCAAGAACTACCAATCTAGTTGGCCAAACCAAACGGATAATTCGAAGAGACTTGCAAAGATAACCAATCATACATAAAAGAATTCAGAGAAGATTCAAATATTGTTCATAGAGAGACTTGATCATAAACCCACAATTCATCGGTCTCAACAAACACACCGCAAAAGAAGAAGATTACATCGAATAGATCTCCACAAGAGAGGGGGAGAACATTGTATTGAGATCCAAAAAGAGAGAAGAAGCCATCTAGCTACTAACTATGGACCCGAAGGTCTGAGGTAAACTACTCACACTTCATCGGAGAGGCTATGATGATGTAGAAGCCCTCCGTGATGACGGCCCTCTCCGGCGGAGCTCCGGAACAGGCCCCAAGATGGGATCTCGTGGATACAGAAAGTTGCGGCGGTGGAATTAGTTTTTTGGCTCCCCTTCTGATCGTTTGGGGGTACATGGGTATATATAGGAGGAAGGAGTATGTCGGTGGAGCACCGAGGGTCCCACGAGGCAAGGGGCGCGCCCTAGGGGGGGGGGCGCCCCCTACCCTCGTGAACACCTCTTTGCTTCCTTGTAGTAGGGTCCAAGTCTCCTGGATCACATTCAGTGAGAAAATCACGTTCCCGAAGATTTTATTCCGTTTGGACTCCGTTTGATATTCCGTTTCTTTGAAACACTGAAATAGGCAAAAACCAGCAATTCTGGGCTGGGCCTCCGGTTAATAGGTTAGTCCCAAAAATAATATAAAAGTGGAAAATAAAGCCCAATATAGTCCAAAATAGTAGATATTATATAGCATGGAGCAAATAAAAATCATAGATACGTTGGAGACGTATCAGTCATGCACCCTTGAAGAGTGGTCTATTTTTGCTAAATCTTGATAGTGGTGATACACATATTCATAATATTGAAGCCAAAAGATGCAGAGTTAATAATGATAGTGCAACTTATTTGTGGCACTGCCGTTTAGGTCATATCGGAGTAAAGCGCATGAAGAAACTCCATACTGATGGACTTTTGGAACCACTTGATTATGAATCACTTGGTACTTGCGAACCGTGCCTCATGGGCAAGATGACTAAAACGCCGTTCTCTGGAACTATGGAGAGAGCAAGAGATTTGTTGGAGATCATACATACAGATGTATGTGGTCCAATGAATGTTGAGGCTCGTGGCGGATATCGTTATTTTCTCACCTTCACAGATGATTTAAGAAGATATGGGTATATCTACTTAATGAAACATAAGTCTGAAACATTTGAAAAGTTCAAAGAATTTTAGAGTGAAGTTGAAAATCATCGTAACAAGAAAATAAAGTATCTACGATCTGATCGTGGAGGAGAATATTTGAGTTATGAGTTTGGTCTTCATTTGAAACAATGCAGAATAGTTTCGCAACTCACGCCACCCGGAACACCATAGCATAATGGTGTGTCCGAACGTCGTAATCGTACTTTACTAGATATGGTGCGATTTATGATGTCTCTTACTGATTTACCGCTATCGTTTTGGGGATATGCTTTAGAGACGGCCGCATTCACCTTAAATAGGGCACCATCGAAATCCGTTGAGACGACGCCTTATGAACTATGGTTTGGTAAATCCAAAGTTGTCGTTTCTGAAAGTTTGGGGTTGCGATGCTTATGTGAAAAAGCTTCAACCTGATAAGCTCGAACCCAAATCAGAGAAATGTGTCTTCATAGGATACCCAAAGGATACTGTTGGGTACACCTTCTATCACAGATCCGAAGGCAAGACTTTTGTTGCTAAATTTGGAGTTTTTCTAGAGAAGGAGTTTCTCTTGAAAGAAGTGACTGGGAGGAAAGTAGAACTTGATGAGGTAACTATACCTGCTCCCTTATTGGAAAGTAGTTCATCACAGAAAACGGTTTCTGTGACACCTACACCAATTAGTGAGGAAGTTAATGATGATGATCATGAAACTTTAGATCAAGTTGTTACTGAACTTCATAGGTCAACCAGAGTAAGATCCGCACCAGAGTGGTACGGTAATCCTGTTCTGGAAGTTATGTTACTAGACCATGACGAACCTACGAACTATGAAGAAGCTATGGTGAGCCCAGATTCTGCAAAATGGCTTGAGGCCATGAAATCTGAGATGGGATCCATGTATGAGAACAAAGTGTGGACTTTGGTTGACTTGCCCGTTGATCGGCAAGCAATTGAGAATAAATGGATCTTCAAGAAGAAGACTAACGCTGATGGTAATGTTACTGTCTATAAAGCTCGACTTGTTGCAAAAGGTTTTCGACAAATTCAAGGGATTGACTACGATGAGACCTTCTCACCCGTAGCGATGCTTAAGTCTGTTCGAATCATGTTAGCAATTGCCGAATTTTATGATTATGAAATTTGGCAAATGGATGTCAAAACTGCATTCTTGAATGGATTTCTGGAAGAAGAGTTCTATATGATGCAACCAGAAGGTTTTGTCGATCCAAAGGGAGCTAACAAAGTGTGCAAGCTCCAGCGATCCATTTATGGACTGGTGCAAGCCTCTCGGAGTTGGAATAAACTCTTTGATAGTGTGATCAAAGCATTTGGTTTTATACAGACTTTTGGAGAAGCCTGTATTTACAAGAAAGTGAGTGGGAGCTCTGTAGCATTTCTGATATTATATGTGGATGGCATATTGCTGATTGGAAATGATATAGAATTTCTGGATAGCATAAAGGGATACTTGAATAAAAGTTTTTCTATGAAAGACCTCGGTGAAGCTGATTACATATTGGGCATCAAGATCTATAGAGATAGATCAAGATGCTTAATTGGACTTTCACAAAGCACATACCTTGACAAAGTTTTGAAAAAGTTCAAAATGGATCAAGCAAATAAAGGGTTCTTGCCTGTGTTACAAGGTGTGAAGTTGAGTAAGACTCAATGCCCGACCACTGCAGAAGATAGAGAGAAGGTGAAAGATGTTCCCTATGCTTCAGCCATAGGCTCTATCATGTATGCACTGCTGTGTACCAGACCTGATGTGTGCCTTGCTATAAGTCTAGCAGGGAGGTACCAAAGTAATCCAGGAGTGGATCACTGGACAACGGTCAAGAACATCCTGAAATACCTGAAAAAGACTATGGATATGTTTCTTGTTTATGGAGGTGACAAAGAGCTGATCGTAAATGGTTACGTTGACGCAAGCTTTGACACTGATCCGGACGATTCTAAATCGCAAACCGGACACGTGTTTATATTAAACGGTGGAGCTGTCAGTTGGTGCAGTTCTAAACAAAGCGTCGTGGCAGGATCTACGTGTGAAGCGGAGTACATAGCTGCTTCGGAAGCAGCAAATGAAGGAGTCTGGATGAAGGAGTTCATATCCGATCTAGGTGTCATACCTAGTGCATCGGGTCCAATGAAAATCTTTTGTGACAATACTGGTGCAATTGCATTGGCGAAGGAATCCAGATTTCACAAGAGAACCAAGCACATCAAGAGACGCTTCAATTCCATCCGGGATTTAGTCCAGGTGGGAGACATAGAAATTTGCAAGATACATATGGATCCGAATGTTGCAGACCCGTTGACTAAGCCTCTTCCATGAGCAAAACATGAGCAGCACCAAGGCTCCATGGGTGTTAGCATCATTACTGTGTAATCTAGATTATTGACTCTAGTGCAAGTGGGAGACTGAAGGAAATATGCCCTAGAGTCAATAATAAAGTAATTATTTTTTTCCTTATTTCATGATAAATGTTCATTATTCATGCTAGAATTGTATTAACCGGAAACATAATACATGTGTGAATATATAGACAAACAGAGTGTCACTAGTATACCTCTACTTGACAAGCTCATTGATCAAAGATGGTTAAGTTTCCTAACCATAGACACGAGTTGTCATTTGATTAACGGGATCACATCATTAGGAGAATTATGTGATTAACTTGAACCATTCCGTTAGCTTAGCACTTGATCGTTTAGTTTGTTGCTATTGCTTTCTTCATGACTTATACTTGTTCCTATGACTATGAGATTATGCAACTCCCGTTTACCGGAGGAACACTTTGTGTGCCACCAAACGTCACAACGTAACCGGGTGATTATAAAGGTGCTCTACAGGTGTCTCCAAAGGTACTTGTTGGGTTGGCGTATTTCGAGATTAGGATTTGTCACTTCGATTGTCAGAGAGGTATCTCTGGGCCCACTCGGTAATGCACATCACTATAAGCCTTGCAAGCATTGCAACTAATGAGTTAGTTGCGGGATGATGTATTATGGAACGAGTAAAGAGACTTGCTGGTAACGAGATTGAACTAGGTATTGAGATACCGACGATCGAATCTCGGGCAAGTAACATACCGATGACAAAGGGAACAACGTATGTTGTTATGCGGTCTGACTGATAAAGATCTTCGTAGAATATGTAGGAGCCAATATGGGCATCCAGGTCCTGCTATTGGTTATTGACCAGAGAGGTGTCTCGGTCATGTCTACATAGTTCTTGAACCCGTAGGGTCCGCACGCTTAATGTTCGTTGACGATATAGTACTATATGAGTTATGTATGTTGGTGACCGAATGTTGTTCGGAGTCCGGAATGAGATCACGGACATGACGAGGAACTCCGGAATGGTCCGGAGATAAAGTTTGCTATATGGGATAATAGTGTTTGGTCACCGGAAGGGTTCCGGAATTCACCGGAAGGGGTTCCGGATGTTTCCCGAAATGTTTGGGTACGAGATCACTTTATTTGGGCCAAGGGGAAAGCCTACAAGGTTTTTGGAAAGCGCAAAAGGAAGTTTTGCGGAGTCCAGGGGCCAGACGCCAGGGTCCCTGGCGTCTGAGTCCAGATGCCGGGAATCCTGGAGTCTGGGTCCAGACGCCGGGAACCCTGGCGTCTGGCCCTGGAGTCCGAGAAGGACTCTTGCATTTCGGGTGAAACCGACTTTGTGGAGGCTTTTACTCCAAGTTTCGACCCCAAGGCTCAACATATAAATAGAGGGGTAGGGGTAGCACCCAAGACACATCAAGAAACACCAAGCCGTGTGCCGGCAACCCTGTCCCCTCTAGTTTATCCTCCGTCCTAGTTTTCGTAGTGCTTAGGTGAAGCCCTGCGGAGATTGTTCTTCACCAACACCGTCACCACGCCGTCGTGCTGCCGGAACTCATCTACTACTTCACCCCTCTTGCTGGATCGAGAAGGCGAGGACGTCACCGAGCCGAATGTGTGCAGAACTCGGAGGTGCCGTGCTTTCGGTACTTGGATCGGTCAGATCGTGAAGACGTACGACTACATCAACCGCGTTGTTATAACGCTTTCACGAATGGTCTACGAGGGTACGTAGACAACACTCTCCCCTCTTGTTGCTATGCATCACCATGATATTGCATGTGCGTAGGAAATTTTTGAAATTACTACGTTCGCCTACACTTCTCGCCCTCCCCGGCTGATGCCTGGTATGGCACCGAGGCCAACATCCTTGTTAACACAGGAGTAGCTGAGTCTTCGGGAAGGGGAGCCAGACACCTAATCAATTGCACCTTCTTTATCCATCCCTGAAAAAGGATGATACCGTTGGTTTCTTGCCACTGGATATCTGACTGTAAGGTATTCGGTAAACATGTACTTACCGGGGTGTCCGGATGGTTGCAGTCTAGGCCGATATCTCTGGCGGTGTCCGGACATTGCCTTCGTTTTCCGAAGAATAATCTCCACTTTCCTTCGTGCGTTGTGCCGAAGAAGTTCTCAAGAGTCTGCGGCCCTTCTGGATTGAACTCCCATAGGCAGAGAGGCCGTCGCTGGCACGGCAGGGTCCGACGAACTAGCATTATATTAACGACGCTGGCTATGTCGATGTCCCTCTCAATGAGGTTCCGGATGCGACTTTGCGGAGTTTGCACATAATTCATTGATCCCCAATCTAGCCCCTTATTAATCCACGATGCAAGTTGAGTTGGAGGGGCGGGTCGAAATACCAGCGCGGTCGCCCACTTGGAGTTGCGGGGCTCGGTGATATAGAACCACCCCTGCTGCCACAGATCGGAAGATTTGGCGAATTATCCTTTCAGCCAAACGGCGCTAGCAAGCTTGCTTACTGCAGCGCCGCCGCACTCGGCCTGCTCCCCCTCTACCACTTGCGGCTTCACATCGAAGGTCTTGAGCCACAAGCCAAAGTGCGGAGGAGTTCGGAGGAGGGCTTCACACGTGACGATAAACATCGAGATAAGAGGAATAGAGTCCGGGGCCAAATCGTGGAAGTCTAGCTAGTAATAATACATGAGCCCTCGGACGAAGGGTTTAAGTGCAAATACCAACCCGCAGAGGAAGTGGGACACGGACACGACCCTCTCGCCGGATCTGGGGGTGGGAATGACCTGCCCCTCAGCGGGAAGCCGATGATGAATTTCAGCGGTCAGGTACCGCGCTGCCCGAAGCTTTGCAATGTCTTCCTCCGTGACAGAAGAGGCTACCCTCCGGCCTTGACGGCTAGATCCGGACATGGTTGGGATTGGTGGCAACGGAAGCCCAGGAGTTGGAGCTCGGGGTAGAAGGAGTTGAGGAAGAGGCAAGCGTGGAAGAAAAACACGGGTCTGTACCCCTATATAAAGGCTACAAATATCAAACGTCTCCTCTCGGGCCTAAAAAACTTGCTTGTTTCCAAGGAATTGTACCCTAGCGATGGTTGGGTTACCCACGTTCGGGTCGACATGAATCCATTAAAAAGGGAGGCACGATCTCCGTTTGGATAAAATATGCCAATAATGCCACGTCCTGGGACGTGGGGCGATGGGCCGCCTAAAACGGTTCGCAAGTAAAGGCCGGGCGTGGTGTTATATTACCAAAAAGTGGTCAGTGGGTTGAACCCATGAAATATTATATCCTCTATGGTTGTGCATACAAGTCCGGATACAATCGCTATCTTGAAGTTCGGATAACAAGGAACCCGCCTTGCAATGCCGAAGACAATCCGCGCGCCGAACTCCTCGTCATTGAAGCCAGGTTCAGGGGCTACTGAGGGAGTCCTGGACTAAGGGGTCCTCGGGCGTCCGGCCTGTTATCTATTGGGCCGGATTGATGGGCTGTGAAGACATGAAGACCGAAGACCATACCTGTGTCTGGATTGGACTCGCCTTGGCGTGGAAGGCAAGCTTGGCGACCGACTATGAAGATTCCTTATTATATAACCGGCTCTATGTAAACCCTAGATCCCCTCAGTGTCTATATAAACCAGAGGGGATAGTCCGAAAAGGACACATTCATTACCATAGTCATATAGGCTAGGCTTTTAGGGTTTAGCCATCACGATCTCATGGTAGATCAACTCTTGTAACACCCATATTTATCAATACCAATCAAGCATGACGTAGGGTATTACCTCCATAGAGAGGGCCCGAACCTGGGTAAACATTGTGTCCCCTGTCTCTTGTTACCATCGATCCTAGACGCACAGTTCGGGACCCCCTACCCGAGATCCGCCGGTTTTGACACCGATAGTTTCCATGTCATTTGCTTGCGTGTTACACTTTGCCATGTCATCATGTGCATTGCATCCTCATGTTTTCAACACTTGAATCCGTCCCGGTTCCCCAGTTCTCTCCGTTGTCCGTTTTGGAATCAGACACTCTCTCATGCACTCGTTGCACCTCTCAGATCTTGTTTCGTGAGCGGGATAAAAATGTTCTCGGAATGGGCCGAGATTTGTCGAGTGGCCTTGGTATATCACCAGTAGACCGCACGTCGAATTTCATTCCATTTGGAGGTCGTTTGATGCCCCAGATCTGGCCCAGATCCTGCCGCCGCCCTTCGCCCGAGCCTCCCGTACTCCCGATCGCGCCGCCTCGCCGCCGTCCGAACGCGCCGCCGCCCGGCCTCGTCCCCGCAGCACACCGACCCCGCCGCCGCACGCCGCTACCACCTCCAGCGCCACCCACCGCGCCGCCGCCTCGTCGGCAGGGCTCCGCGCCGCCGCCTCGTCGGCAGGGCTCCGCGCCGCCGCCGCCCACTGCTCCCCATTACCCTGCGCCCGACTCCGGCCACCACCACACCACCTCACCCTCCCCCGTCGGACTTCCTCCCGGCGCCGCTGCCGCCCTTGCCCCGATCTAGGAGGGGTCGGGAGCACGATGCCTCACCCCGATCCGCGCCCGCATGGGCCCCGCATCGACCTGGGTCGGCCGACCTCGCTGAGGCTCAGCTCCGAACCCAGCACCAGTCTGCCTCGCTTCTCTTCCGGTCCGTCCTGAGAGGCCCAGTGGTGAGCGCCCGCCAAAACCCCGCCCTGGGCGTTGTATTGTTATCTTGCGCGCATCTCAGATTCTGCTAAGTCCCTGAGATATCTTAATATGTTGGCATCCTTGACTGCTTGTGACTTTGTGCATGATGGTCCAATTTGAGTGTATAATATATGGAAATGTTAATCTCATGATGATCATCATGTTGGTTGTTGCTTCATGCTTGTTAGGGTTCATATTGATGCCATTATCATCGTTGCGAAAGTGCTAAATGATATAACCTGCTAAAACTGTTATAACTTGCTGATTTGTCTTTTTCATTGCATTTTGTGTGTTCATCTTTTGAGCATCATGCCTAAATGTTCTAGGAGTACCTTCATGCCATATTTACAGTGGTGCAATCCATGTATTTTTAAGTGCCTTTTGGTGACTAGCACAAGCTTGTGAAGTGTGCTACTTGATGTTGCTCATTTCCGAGACAGTGATTTTTGCTAAGTCTGTAACTGTTACTTTAAGTTGCCATGTTAGTTTGATGCTATCATCTATTCCATGCATAATCTGAATATGCCTAGTTGACATGTTTTGATGTCCATGTTATGCTCTATCATACCATGCCTTTTGATGCCTCATATATGTCATGTAGCATATGTTTTCATTGCCTCAAACATGCCTAAATGATGTTCCAGTTTTCTGTTAACTTCATGATGCCATGTTTTGAACTTGTTATTGATTAATCTATGCCTCTTTTGGAGTTGCTCCAATTACATGAATTGAATTACGCTATGAGTAACTTGTCCACATGCCAAGTTTGTTAATTTTGGATTTCATATGATCTCTGTTTCAAGCTTGCAAACATGCTATGTTGTTTGTTGCTGTTTTACATTGCTGAAATGGTTACAACATTCAAACTTGTCTTGTTGGTTCCCACTAGTCCATAAGCTATATGTATATGACGCCTTGATGTTATTTGTTCTTTGTTGTGTGTACTTTGATGTCATGTCCTTGGTTGCCTTATATCTTGCTGTAGTTTGTCTCTTTCTTGCTCTGAAGTTGCCATCATGCTAAATCTGTCATCCTGTTAACAACATGTTTCCTTTTGCATTAATCATAGTAATTACTCCATGCTTCATATGAACTTGTGTGCCTTCGGACTACGTTGAAGTATATCTTATCTACTACATGCCCATGTCTTTTTCATTATTATTAAATTTGCTATGCTTGCTGTTATGGGCCTCCAAAGTCAGCATCTTAATGTTATTGTTTTGCATTCCCAGATTAAGTATGAGAATCACCTTATATCATGTTGCATCTTGTCTCGTTGATTGTCATTGATCTAAGGCTCATATGGAGATGCTTAGTAATCATGTTTTTCCATGTTCAACCTATATTTTAATGCCATATTTTTGTTTGCTATGATCTTGCACTGTAGCTTAATGGTTTCATGCCTCCAGCATGTCAACATGTTATTTCTTCTCATGTATGCCATGTTTTTCACTAAGTCATAATCTGTGTTGTTAAGTTGCTTTTTGCATTGATCATCTTGGATTAATCTTGATGCCTATGAACCTGAACCTTAATGATATTTGAAGCATGTAATCTTTACTTTAAGTGCATGTCAAGTTTATGCCCATATGATTCCTGTAGCATGTTGTTTCCTTGATTGCAAAGTGCTTAGTTGTTGTTTTGGGCAGATTGTGTTTGAAACTTGTATTGAGTGTATGTGTTGAACCGTTGCTCCGTTTTGAGCATGCTCCGTATGAAACTTGCTTGGTTTTGCATGTAGTTTCATGTTACCTTGTTGCATCCATGTTTTGGAGTGATTATGATGTTGTTTTGTTTGCTTTTGCATAAATGCCATGTTTAACTTGTTTTGCTCATATCTTTTAGGTCGTAGCTCTGAATTAAACGAACTTTATATGTAACTTGACTAGAAAACCATGTAGACCATCTTGGTGCACTTTAACTTGATGTTTAACAACTTTAACATAATGTTTTGTTCAGATCTGGACCAATTTTCGAATTTTTAATATGAGGACTTACTGAAATTGTTCTATGTTGATTCCGGCCTCATTTAAACTTGCTTTGATGTGTTGTTCTTGTATGCATCATATCTTGCCATGAGTAGCATCATGTAGCCTTGTCATGCATCATACTTGGTTGAGCATCATGTCTTGTTTATATGTTGTGTGTTTACCATGCCGTTTGCTTCTTTCCGGTTGTGCTCCTTCTCGATAGTTCATGTTTTGTTGTGATTGTGATGATTCGTTCGACTACGCTTGGTTCGTCTACCTGGCTTTGTCTTCTTCATGGACTCGTTCTTCTTCCTAGCGGGATTTCAGGCAAGATGACTGTCACCTTGGATCTCACTACTATCTTTGCTATGCTAGTTGTCTCGATGCTATTGTTATGTCGCGCTACCTACCACTTGTTTATCAAGCCTCCCAAATTGCCATGACAGCCTCTAACCTTTTCACCCTTCCTAGCAAACCGTTGTTCAGCTATGTTACCGCTTTGCTCAGCCCCTCTTATAGTGTTGCTAGTTGTAGGTGCAGTTGCAGGTTGTTCCATGTTGGGACATGGATATCATGGGATATCACAATATCTCTTATTTTATTAATGCACATATATAATTGGTAAAGGGTGGAAGGCTCGGCCTTATGCCTGGTGTTTTGTTCCACTCTTGCCGCCCTAGTTTCCGTCATACCGGTATTATGTTCCTTGATTTTGCGTCCCTAACACGGTGAGGGTTTATGGGCCCCCTTGACAGTTTGCTTTGAATAAAACTCTTCCAGCAAGGCCCAACAATGGTTTTAACATTTGCCATAATAATATTGAACTAAATAATTAATTGCATAGGGCGTCATGAACCCGAGGATTCTTTTCTACATATAGGGGGGCAGTGCCAATGGTGTTGGTCCCAAACTAGAGCACTGTGCGGGGCCGCCCCTAGGCAACTTGGTATTTTGAGACTAGATACGCGCGGCTACTATCAGGGTGTTGGCACGTCAGGAGGTCTTGCTGGATTAGTTTTACCATTGTCGAAATGTCTTGTGCACCGGGATTCCGAGTCTGATCGGAGGGTCCCGCGATGGAGGATTGTCTCCGCGGATCATGAGCTTGTCATGGGCTAAGTTGGGACACCCCTGCAGGGTTTAAACTTTCGAGAGCCGTGCCCGCAGTTATGTGGCAGATGGGAATTTGTTACTATCCGGTTGTAGAGGACTTGAAGTATACTTAATTAAAATAAACCAACCACGTTATGTCTCTTTTCGGGGAAGTTCAAGAGGAGAACATGATTGGGTTATGTTTGAACGTAAGTAGTACAGGATCACTTATTGATCATTACTAGTTTGCGACCGATTGCGTAGTTTCTCATCTTTCCCCTGTACTCGTAAGTTAGCCACCATACTGTGCTTAGTCGCTTGCTGCAACCTCACCACTTTACCCCTTCCTTACCCTTTAAGCTTTGCTAGTCTTGATACCCATGGTAATGGGATTGCTGAGTCCTCGTGGCTCACAAATTACTACACCAACAGTTGCAGGTACAGGTAATGTGATGATCATGACGTGAGAGCGATGTTTGCTTGTCTTGGAGTTCTTCTTCTTCATCGATCTTGGGTTAGATTCCTGGTCGGCAGCCTGGCCTAGCAGGGTGGATGTTGTTAGAGCTTTTGTTTGTGTTTCATCTGTAGTCGGATGTTGTACTCTTGTATGTTGTATTGATGTATTCTTGCGGCATGTGTATACCTTGCATGTATCCCCATATATTATGTAATGGTTTGATGTAATGATATCCACCTTGCAAAAGCGTGTCAATATGCGGTTCTATCCTTGGTGGGACCTTTGAGTCTCTTTAGGATAGAGTCGTATATTGGGCGTCACAACATGACCGAATCCCAACCGATCCAGCAATCTACAGGTGTTAAGCACCCAATGAAGTCTCCGGTAGAGCATTCTGGAACTCGTCAATGGCCAGATCCACGAGGGCCAGCAACCAGTAGAAGACCATCTGAGAGCAAAAAGAAACCAAGGACCGCGCCACCCGCTGGCTCCCAACAGAAGACGGAGATCTCAGCGGGCACTGCCACCTCCACCCGCACCACTCGAAGATGAGTAGCCGAGATACACCGAGTACCCTGAACTAGTAGTCGTGCCACGCTCACGACCACAACGGCAGTCGACGCTGCCGAAGAAATTCGAGGCCACAGCCTCGATGCCCATCTTTGCCAACAAACCATGCCGTCCAAGGCCATGGTGAAGTTCCAACTGTAGATCCCGCAACGCGAGAAATAATGGGGCCCCCAATGCCATCAGTCGCACGAGGAGGATGAGGACCCGCCACCGCCGTCAGCATCATGGCCTTTGACCAGAGGCGTCCTTCAGTGGCGGCAGGGAGAGCACGACCGGAGGGGGAAGAGGTGGCAGCGGCGGTAGGGTTCCACCCGAATCGCCACCCTAGTGTCTTGGATAGGTCCAAACCTATTTGTATTAGCACTACCAGGCCAATTAAAACAATGGAAATAATGTCATTAATGGATTGCACTTAAAGAAGGCTACATGATTTCAAACGACAGTACTAAGCAGATAGGTCCCTTTGGTGCCCACATGTCTCGAAATAGGCTTCAGCCCCGCTATATTAATATAGCAACCACCCGATACAACAGTGAGTTCCACGCTAGGGCAAACAACACAATCACGCCCAAAAGAAAAACAAGAGAAATAATGCGAGCAACATCGGATCAACGAAAGCTGCAGTATCCTAGTACAGCTACACCCACCGGAGAATTCCACCACACTCCTATGCTACCGAGTTGCCGCGTACCAAGCAACACCTTCAAGAAGGACTGCGACGACGACGATGCTGCTGCCCGGACAAGTCCTAGGATTCCTCCTAGTAAACGGAAGGGGGTGGGGGAGAGGTACACCCAACGCCCTTCAAGAAGGGTGGTAGCGCCCACAGGCGTCACCGCGTCGGTGCCGACCAGACCCGACAGAGATTTCTCTCGACCCTTCACACCCATAGCCCTGGACCAACTGTCGGCTCCACCATGCCTACCTGCTCACCAACATGCGCCACCATAGCCACGAGGACACCATCGTCTCATCACAGCAAACGCTCTGAGGTCGACTGAACCAAAAAGAAGCCACTGTAGACAGGGATCAATAGTACCGTAGCCACGTGGGAGGGGACAACCTCCATTGGCTCAGGTGTTAGAGGCCGGACACATGAGCAGGAGCACGCCAGGCCAACTGCCCAACCGTGGCTCACAACCACCACGCCGCCACCCGACCTCCACGGGAGCACCGCCGGCCAATGTACACTGCCTCCGGAACACGCTGCCCGAGCCGGGATTTGTGTCAGGAAGAGGAGGGGGCTGCCACCATCAGCCACGAATGGCACCGCACGGGCAAATGCCCTCCTGCGCCAGATGATCGCAGCGGCAGGAGGGAGAGAGGGAGGGAACGCTAGGTGTTGAGGGGAAGGAGGGGTCGCTCCGGTTGGCTCGCTCGGGGAGGCGATGCGGGGGGGGGGGGGTACGAGGAAGGGTTGTCCCGCTCTTTCACTACGATTGTTAAGAGTTGAAAAATCCCTGGTGCCCGCATGTGATCCAAGGGAGATTAGGTGCCATTTTGTTTCGTACAAATGCTGAAAGAATTTCAATTGCACTATTGTGGGGATGGGTAACACTAACGGTCGAAGTTCATGAATATTTAGTAAAATTAAACATGCACCATGAACAAATTGGTCAATAGCGTATATAATTTTGATTAATTTATGATGGTCACATCTCCATGAAAGATACAAAATTTAGCAATATGCCCCAAACTACAATCAAGTCAAGGCACAAGTTCGGCTGTAAGCTCACATATTATTTTTCAGGTTTTGCACCTTGATTCCATATCACCAAAGTTCATGGCTCTTTGATAAAGGTAGACCACTATGCTAAGTATACAAGTTCATAATTGTTTTTGGTAGACTTGGCAGCCGCTTGATGAATTAATTTCCTTTTCCTTGCAAAAAAGACTCTAGCAGAGTCATCAACAACATCCAAACACCAAAATAACTGAGGGCATATAGCAAAAAACAGCTCTAGCAGAGTCGCCATACGAGTCAATTTCGCCAAGCACTATGGAGGACCCTCCATATCTGGCATTCCAGCCTCCTTATTTAGCATCTCGAGGCCAACTGTTGAAGCTCTGTCTATCCGGCAAAATACGCGACCCGAACAAAATTTCAAGTAATCCCCACCCTCACGGCGAGGATGGAAGGGGGAGTGGGGAAAAGGATATCACACTAATGATTAAGTCCCACTAGGTAGATGAAATTTGGAGGCCATAATATAGGAATTCTGAGTACGCCTTTGTCCGTCTCAACATCCAAATGTTTGAGTCAAAAGCAGAAAATTACCACATTTGCGTCTAGGTTTACAAAAAACAACGTAGTCCCTAATTTTCTTTGGCAAAAGTCACTACGTTTCTGGTAAACTTTTTGCAAGAAGAACTACTACCTCTTGAGCATGTGTTGGTTTTCCCTTGAAGAGGAAAGGGTGATGCAGCAAAGTAGCATAAGTATTTCCCTCAGTTTTGAGAACCAAGGTATCAATCCAGTAGGAGATAACACGCAAGTCACCTAGTACCCGCACAAACAATCAAGAACCTCGCAACCAACGCGATAAAGGGGTTGTCAATACCTTCACGACCACTTGCGAAAGTGAGATCTGGTAAAGATAGCAAGGTAAATATTTTTGGTATTTTTGTTGTATAGATTGCAAAATAGTAAACAAGATGCGATGTAAATAAAAGAGATGCAATATAATAAGAAAGAGACCCAGGGGCCATAGGTTTCACTAGTGGCTTCTCTCATGATAGCAAGTATTACGGTGGGTGAACAAATTACTGTCGAGCAATTGATAGAAGAGCACATAGTTATGAGAATATCTAGGCAATGATTATGAAATATAGGCATCACATCCATGTTAAGTAGACCGAAATGATTCAGCATCTACTACTATTACTCCACACATCGACCGCTATCCAGCATGCATCTAGAGTATTAAGTTCATAAGAACAGAGTAATGCTTTAGGCAAGATGACATGATGTAGAGGGTTAAACTCAAGCAATATGATATAAACCCCATCTTTTTATCCTCGATGGCAACAATACAATATGTGCCTTGCTGCCCCTACTGTCATTGGGAAAGGACGCCGCAAGATTGCACCCAAAGCTAAGCACTTCTCCCATTGCAAGAAAGATCAATCTAGTAGGCCAAACTAAACCGATAATTCAAAGAGACTTGCAAAGATATAAAATCATGCATATAAGAATTCTGAGAAGAACCAAATATTGTTCATAGATAAACTTGATCATAAATCCACAATTCATTGGATCTCGGCAAACACACCGCAAAAAGTATTACATTGGATAGATCTCCAAGAATATCAAGGAGAACTTTGTATTAAGAACCAAAGAGAGAGAAGAAGTCATCTAGCTAATAACTATGGACCCGAGGGTCTCTGGTAAACTACCCACACATCATCGGAGAGGCTATGGTGTTGATGTAGAAGCCCTCCGTGATCGAATCCCCCTCCGGCAGATCACCGGAAAAGGCCCCAGATGGGATCTCACGGGTATAGAAGGTTGCGGTGGTGGAAAAGTAGTTTCGTGGCTCCCCTGATGTTTTAGGGTATAAGAGTATATATAGGCGAAAGAAGTACGTCGGTGGAGCTCTGTGGGGCCCACGAGGGTGGGGGGCGCGCCCTCGTGCCTCGTGGAAGCTTCGCAGAGTTCCAGACTTCCACTCCAAGTCTCTTGGTTTGCATTTGTTCCAAGAAAGATCCTCGCGAAGGTTTCGTCCCGTTTGGATCCGTTTGATATTCCTTTTCTGCGAAACACTAAAATAGGCAAAAAAACAGAAACTGGCACTGGGCCTCCGGTTAATAGGTTAGTCCTAAAAATAATATAAAAGAGCATATTAAAGCCCGTTAAACATCCAAAACAGATAATATAATAGCATGGAACAATCAAAAATTATAGATACGTTGGAGACATATCATGAACCGATCGCTTGCTTTGCCGCCTTTAAGCACATTTCCGACAGGTGAGCCAAAACCACTGACGTGGCCTAATAGCCCGGCGGACGGAGCCGTCTGGTTAGAACATCCCGGTCGACCTGGTCAGTCAGAC
The DNA here is from genome assembly GCF_056163025.1 of Triticum urartu. Lineage (NCBI taxonomy): Eukaryota > Viridiplantae > Streptophyta > Magnoliopsida > Poales > Poaceae > Triticum > Triticum urartu. The sequence goes on from NC_141879.1 coordinate 86,771,770, forward strand.
AGACGCGCTGCGACTCTCTCTCTCTCTCTTCCTCCCTCCCTCCTCTCTCTTTCTCTCCCTCCTCCCTCCCTCCATCCTCTCTCTCTCCCTCCCTTCCTCCCTCGAGCATGCTCTCTTCTCTGGTATCGTCGCCGGCAACCATGGTGTCATGGAATGACAGTGACAGCAACAAGGACTCTGCCTCCGAGTATGTTTCCTCTTGCGATGCCGCTGTCAGGATTAGTACTTTGAGTTAGGGTTTTGATTTGGGTATTTGGGTATTTAGGGTTTCTGCGACTCCGGCTTGATTTAGGGTGTCTGGACTCCAGCAAACGTCCCCCGAAATTGGTACTAGTTTAGGTGAATTTGGACACTAGATGCATCCACCGTTGTTTGGGGTTCAACATTGGTGGCTTCCCAGAGTGAATCTAGTCCTGCCATCCATCTGCCACTTTCTCTTAGGCGCTCAGGATGGATGGTGCGTCGGAAAAGAGGATCTAATCATCTACTTGTTGCGACGAGGTTGCAATTGCTTTGCTTCCGGCTAGATCCCTGGCCGTTTTGGGGAAGGAGACACTTCCTCATGTCAACGATCCGCATGTACATCTCGTAGCTCGTGTACGCCTCCTTGGCTACGTACACGACGTGAGCTTTGTCGAGTATCTCCATCCAGGCCGAGTGCCAGGTACGCTTGTCCTTGTTGCAAGAATACTTCATGTCTCTGTAGTAGGGATCGATGATGGCCTCGGCGAAGTGAACCAGTGAGTCCTTCTCATGCTCGTTGCTGCCCCAGATCTGCGGCAGTTGGTGGTCTCAGAGGTTCTCGGCGTTGGTCGAGACGCGGCTCTGTGTATCTCTCACTACTAGGCAAAACCCTAGTAGCAGCGCTTGTTTTATAGCTAGCAGTAGCGCTTGTACGAGCGCTACCACTAAGGCGCTACAGCTAACTAGTAGCAGTAGTGTTGGAAAGGGAGCACTACTGCTATACCTAGTTAGCAGTAGCGCTTTCGTTGGGTCAGCGCTACTGGTAGCAGTAGCGTTTCTTCTGAAAAGCACTGCTACTAACTTTTCCTATATTTTTAAAAATACAACTTATTTTTGTTGTGTGGTTTTATATATAGTACTTTCGTCATATGATTTTATGACCATGATTAGTTATTATATAACAGTGGGTGAAATGAACGTGGAGTAGATTCGAGTGGAGGCAACATGTGGTGCATGTCGAAAGTACTACTCTAATCCAAACTTGATCTAGTTTGGATTAGTAGTACTTTCGATGTGGACCACATGTTGCCTCCACTTGAATCTAATCCATGTTCATTTCACCTACTGATATATACAATAACTCATCATGCTCATATAACAACTTAGCATCATGCATCATCGATCATAATAATAAATAACTCATCATTGGTATCATAATAACAAGTCATAATCATCATCATCGATCATACAACTTCTACTCGATACCACATCATCATCATAGTCATCTAACCAATCCTACTTAGTTGTTCTTAGCACATGATCATGATTATTATTAACTAGGACCTACTACCTTCTCTTAGGTAAAATAGCATAAAACAAGATAGGCCCTGACTCTCCATTATGGAGAATGGAGATTATCCTGTCTCCAATTATTGCCTTTCGCACAATGTTGCTTCCAAGTACCTCCTTACGACCGTCCATACATTTTTTCCATTCTTTGATTTTCATGTCTTCACTGGTTTTAGAAATCCAATATGGACAGGTGTGATTCGTAGGATGACCTAGCTGTATGTTCAAAACATCAAGGCGACCATTCTGATACATCAAATGAGGCACACAATCCTTCGGGATTTTCTGTTGAAAGACATAGTAATAACTTCGTAGTTAGCAATGTAGTTAAGTTTTACAAAAAATTATGCAAAAGATGCACGGAAGTCGTAATAGTAAAAAAATCTTACCATGGCATCTCCATGGATGTTACAGTAGTTCAACACGTGCACTAGTGGCACGTATTGACCATAATGTGGAGGATTTTTTTATAATAGATATTGTAATTCTCAAGATCAGTACAAAATGCGACCAGATGATTTTTCTCCTGATAAGTTAACTCAGAGCCATCGGTGTAGTAGGTTCTATCTACCATCTTTTGCACATTGTTTGAAGAATGAAAATAAGTTGTCAATGGAAATAAGCTGTCAACTATTTTGAAATAAACAATATAAATTAGTTAATAACTATGTTTGAGAAACTCACATAGCGGTAGAATTGTAAGCGTATCAACAAGGACTCAAATGTCCATATTGTCTTGGTCGATGTCAGGATCACCAAGATCCATGGTGACAAGCATACCCTCATAAAAACCATACATCTTACAAAGTGCTTCCCAATTTGTGCAACCAAAATGGGTTACACTCTCAGAATTGTATAGATTTACTTCAAAATTCATACCATGATGGGTCCTTAGGTGAATTTTCTTTGTTTCGGAATTTTTATGGTCTTCAAAATCCATCCTCTCCAAGACATAGCGTCTTGCATGGCATGGGATAAGCTACTCGAATTGTAAAAGATGAAAATTACACATTGAAATAGTTGAAGTCATGCTTAATTACGAAAAAAACACTTGTCGTCGTTGTGTACCATTTCAACATCGAATGTCTCTTGGAGCTTAATGCTGAAGCGTCGACCTTCGTCCAGGCGAGGCCTGTCGCGCAGACCCCGGTCGTCGTTGCACTAGTCGCACTCCCCCGGGAGACTTTCTTCGTCTGATAACGACATTTCCTAGGTTCATAATTCAAAGATTAAACTTGTACAATTCAATATATGTACTACAAAAACTAAATTAGATCATTATTATTCATCACGGGTTGACTATCGGTCTGCCGAGTCTTTTTCTTGAAAACTCTCAGCTCGCGTGGTGTATACATTCGACAATCGTTGGTGATGATCGCTCATCCTTTCGTCCCCGAGTGCATTACACCAAAATGTCTAGCACACGGGAACGAAGGAGAAGCGACCCCCATGACAACAGTCAGGATTTTTCGTCCTCTCATATGTGGTGGAGACTCTCACTCAGTGATTCCTCTCTGACATTTGCGACCGTCAGTGATGGTCGTTACTCCTCCTTCCCCTAGTGCATAACAAAGGTCTAGCACCCGGAGAAGAAGGAGAAACAAACCCCACGACAATAGTCGGGCTTCTTCGTCCTCTCTCATATATGGTGGATACACTCCCTCGCTGATTTTTCGACCTTCGGTGATGGAGCCTTGACAGACTTAAAGTCAACCCGAAATGTCATTTAATTATTTTTCTAGAAAATCCAGGCCACTCGATATTTCCTACATATTCTAGCACAAGTCATGCTAGAATTCACGGAAAAAATCCGGCACGACCTTTTGCTAAAAAGGACATATCGAGCGCCTGAAATTTGCCGGAACGGAAATTAATCAACACTCCAGCAAAACATAGGCCACTATAGGAGGTGTAACCTGCAAACATGGCCGGTCACTTGGGCAAGCACATATCCTATTTGAGCAACACAAGATAGGCCACTATTTGAGCATTCAAACTTGATGGAGTAGTTTTCCAATTTGAGCATTCAATAAGCAAAACCAAATCATAAAATAAATTAGTATTCAAATTAGCATTCATTCAATAAGCAAAACTAAATCATCTCTTTCGTCCGTACATCGTTGAATATTATCACTAATACATCTCGAATAGTGATCACTAATACGGCTAAAACCCTAGCGAACGACAGGTATTAGTGCGGGCGGTGGACACCCAAAGAGAAGGAACCATCAAAAGATCATAGCTCCAGTGAGATCCCTGGAGAACCTGCCAGGTATTGGAGAACCTGCGCTCCAACGCAACCATGTACCGACGGACGTGCGCGTCCTCCTCGCTGACACGATGAAGTACCACCTCCACGGGGTCCTCAAGCCCCTGCACCATCACTGGCCCACGCGACCGCCACCAAAAAAGGTTCGGGTCAATGACGGGCTGGCTCCTCACCAAGCTGCGCCCCCGGTAGGTAGCGCCTCCTAGTACCAGCCCGGCGGAGCCCAGTCCCGGACATGGCCCCTCTGATCAAGCAGGCCTCCTCCGCCGAGTCGACGACAAGGATGCGGGATAGGCATCGTCGACGTCGATGCAGGGATAATTGCTTTAACTAAAAAAATAACAACAAATGTGACACCTAAAACACCTAAAAATTCTATTAACTACACCTAATTAAAAACCTACATTATGAACATGATTCGATCATAACTAGGGTTCATACTACATTATTCTAAGATTAAACACCTAAAATACCTAAATTAAATTAACAACATGGGGTGGCTGGTCTCACCTCGATCGAGGTCGGAGGGGGTCGGTGACGGGGACGACTGCGGGGATGATGCAAGGGCTCCTTGATTTCTGCAAAAACAAAGTATAAACAAAAACATTATGATCGTCATCTTAGGACTTAGTGAAACTCCATAAGCTACATTAAATTATTCTATTCAAATTTACTTATAGTTTCCTATTCTATTCAAACTTAATTATTCAAATTTTCTAAAAATTTCCTATTCTATTCAAAAGACCTACATTTACTTATTTTTTTCAACTTCATATTTTATTCTATTCAAATTTACTTATTCAAAATTTCTAAAAATTTCCTATTCTATTCAAAATACCTACATTTACTTATTCTTTTCAAATTACTTATTCAAATTTTCTAAAAACAAAATATACTAAAACCTACATTTACTAAAAACAAAAACCTACATTTAACAAAAACTAAAACCTATTTACAGAAAGGGGGAGGAGGCCAGGAGGAGGAGGAAGGAGGAGGAGGAGGTGGGAGGAGGCCAGGAGGAGGAGGGAGGAGGAGGGGAAGGAGGAGGGAGGAGGGAGGAGGAGGAGAGAGCAGGAGAGGGAGGAGGAAGGAGGAGGGGGCCGCCGGAGAGGGAGGAGGAGGATCGGAGGGGTCCGCCGGCGAAGAGGGAGGAGAGACGAGGGCCGTGGGAGGAGGGAGAGAGGAGGGCGGTGAGAGGAGGAGGAGGGAGGGAGGGGAGGGCGGCGAGAGAAGGAGGGAGGGAGGGCGGCAGATACCTTGGGGGAGTGGGCGGCGATGGCGGGCGACGGCGGCGACAACAGGCGACGTGCGGCGAGTGAGTATGTGAGGGAAAGTGAGGGACGCGCGCGGGGTGGATAAGATGAGCGTAGTAGTAGCGCTCTTTAGAAACAACCGCTACTGCTATTTAGCAGTAGCGCTCAACAGAGGACGGCGCTATTGCTGGCAACTATAGTAGTAGCGTTTTTTATAACAAAAGCGCTACTGCTAGATGGATATTAGCAGCGCTTTTCGGTGACAAGCGCTACCGTTCTTTAGCAGCAGCGCTTTCTTATAAAAAACGCTACTACTAAGCTCCCGAGTATAAGCGTTTCCCTAGTAGTGTCTCTAGGATAGACGCTTTTGCGTTGTAGCTCGCTTTGCGTGGTGTTTGTACTTGGTGTGTGTTGTTTGTGCTACACCTGTTGTTTGGATCGAGTGGTAGCTTTCTTGTAACTATTATTCTGCCTTCTATAAATCTATTGTACGCCTAGGCATTTACTCTCGAAAAAAAACATTGGATGGCGCTCTTTGTCAAGCAAAACAGTTCCATCTACAAGTTCAATGCATGACAAAATTGAGGGACACCAAAGACACAATAAATTCTACTGCATTTAGAGTAGCAGTTTTGGGGAAGGAGACATTTCCTCATGTCAACGATCCGCCTGTACATCTCGTAGCTCGTGTACGCCTCTTTGACCGCGTACACGACGTGAGCTTTGTCGAGTTTCTCCATCCAGGCTGAGTGCCAGGTACGCTTGTCCTTATTGCAAGAATCCTTCATGTCTCTGTTGTCGGGATCAATGATGGCCTCAGCGAGGTGAACCAGTGAGTCCTTTTCATGCTCGTTGCTGCCCCGGATCTGCGGCAGTTGGTGGTCTCGAAGGTTCTCGGCGTTGGTCGAGACGCGACTATGTATCTCTCTATGGTAGGTGCTTTTGCGTTGTAGCTCGCTTTGTGTGGTGTTTGTATTTGGTGTGTGTTGTTCGTGCTACACTCGTTGTCTGCATTGAGTGATAGCTTTCTTGTAACTATTATTCTGCCTTCTATAAATTTTTGATACGCCTAGGCGTATACTCTCGGAAAAAAACATTGGATGGCGCCCTTTGTCAAACAAAACAGTTCCCTCTACAAGTTCAATGTATGACAAAATTGAAGGACCCCACAGACATAATAAATTCTACTGCATTCAGAATAGCAGTTTTGGGGAAGGAGGCACTTTCTCATGTCAACGATCCGGCTGTACGTCTCGTAGCTCGTGTACGCCTTCTCGGCCGCGTACACGACGTGAGCTTTGTCAAGTTTCTCTATCCAGACCGAGTGTCAGGTACGCTTGTCCTTATTGCAAGAATCCTTCATGTCTATGTAGCAGGGATCGATGATGGCCTATGAACCAGTGAGTCCTTCTCATGCTCGTTGCTGCCCCAGATATACGGCGGCAGTTGGTGGTCTCGGAGGTTCTCGGCGTTGGTCGAGACGCGGCTCTGTGTATCTTTCTAGGATAGGCGCTTTTGCATTGTAGCTTGCTTTGCGTTGTGCCTTCTATAAATCTATGGTACGCCTAGGCGTATACTTTCGAAAGAAAAACATTGGATGGCGCCCTTTATTAAGCAAAATAGTTCCATCTACAAGTTCAATGCATGACAAAATTGAAGGACACCACTGACACAATAAATTCTACTGCATTCAGAGGTATTCTAACTCATCGACGATGCAACATAAACTTCGCTCACCATGGCACACACAAACTAAGAGAAATCCCCACTAATACATCTGAGAAACCCAAAGGAGCGTCAAACCTAGTGAGCGCATGCAGAACTGTAATACAATCCATAAACTTCATCAGATTGTCTGAAATTTCACGAACAGCGCTTTGTACAGTTTCTGAGAATCAGATCCTAGAATAATTTGAGCCATGCCAAACTGAACCGCATCCTTCAGGTATGCCATAGAGACCATCACATCGGCTGCATAGTAGCCCTTGGAGGCCTTACTACCACATCATAGCAATACCTTGCCGTCTCCATTTCACACAGTTGCTCGCCATCCTCCTCTCCTTCTATCAGCATAAAAGGAGCAGTCCGTGGTAACATTTAAAGAACTGCTACTGCATTCTCATAATATGATGAACCAGATTATACCTAAAGGCCATTGATTTTTCTCCTTTGTCCCAAGTTTGTACATTGTCGCGCAAGTGGCATCACAACACCAGGGAAGAACCACCGGGCAGCTTTGTACTTCCCCGGCGAACCACCGACGGGGCGCTGAAACAGCACCTTCCGCTCCTCCATTGAGTAGACGCCCCAAGTGCTGAATGAGGACTCGTCGAGATCACCCACAAAGTAGATGCAGTTCCTCGGGGAGTACTGCTCGAGAATGGCGCCCCGTCGGGGAGTACTGCTCGAGAATGCTCGGGGAGTACTGCTCGAGAATGCTCGGCGCACTGAGCCTCGTCAGGCCCCAAGGCAGCGGCAAGCGGGTATCCATGGCGTACACCAAACCGGAGAACTCCAGCGCATACAGGACACCGTTGCTGTAGGCCGACAGAGCAATGGCATGGTAGATTTTGAACCCTTCAGGCAGAAGCAGCTTCCGCTCGCTCCACTCCTCTGCGCACCACCACCAGAGAGAGACGCCCCTATGGAACTCTGTAATGAAGAATGCCTCGGTGCCGGTGCAAAGCTAGTGGACACAGTTCTCAGTCAGATCGACAGGATGCAAGTGTAGCAGAACAAAAAATCAATCGACCTCCTGCAACATTTCACTCACGTTAGGTCCAGTCTGACAGATGCTCGCCGAAATCTCAACGCTCCGGGACGCGCCGGTGACGGGGTTTACGAGGAGGACAAGGCTGCCGTTCACGAAGGAGAGGTTGCCGCTGGAAGAGGCGCCACACAGCTCGAAACATTCCGCGTGCCTGCCCATGGCCGGCAGCCGGGCCGGGATCGCCGGCGCCTGTGAGTCCTCCTCGTTGTCACCGACCGGCACGGGGAAGATCGCCCCGCGGGGGTGCTTGTCGTCGAGGACCTCCAGCGCGAACAGGTGCGGGGTTGGTGTCGCTAGCCGCTCGGAGATGGTCGCCGCCCAGGACCTGCAGACGGTGGCGAGGCGCACTGACTCGAGCGGGCTGATGCAGCGGAGGATCCTCTCCGTGAGGTGGAAAGGGAGGCCGCCGATGGTTCGCTCGCGGCATCTCCGCCGTCGGCGGGTTCGTGTTGGATGCAGATCTTGCTTGTTAGGGTGGGCGTGGGTTTGATCGGCTCCATGTGGGAGAGAGAGGTGAGGAATGTGCGTTGGCGCAAACAGATGGTGGAGGGGACGCCGGGGCTGGTGGCGGCGTTGGCCGGAGCCAGAGAAGAGAAAGGGGATCAGCCAGGGTTTGGAGCGGTGGATGCAGCTAGTGGGCCGGGTCGGACTTTGGAGACGGACTCTTATCGGAAGCTCGTGTAAGGCTTCAACGCTCCTCGCGAACGGCTGGCCGGGCCGTTTATATTGTTTTTCTTTTTCTTCTTTACAGGCTTATTTCGGGTTTTTCTTTTCATTTAGACTTTTTTTTAAAAATCAAAAAATTGAATTTTGAAAAACTATTCGCCAATTTGGAAAACTGTCACTTTTTAATAAAATGTACCTGTTTATAAAAAAACGTAAATTTGAAAAGAAGTTTGTGTGAAAAAGTTGGTCAAAATATTGAAAACGTTCACTTTTTAAGTCTATGGTTTTATTAAATTGAAATTTTGGAAAATGTTTACATTTTTAAAAAAATATCCATGCTTTAAAAGTATGTTCACAAATTCAAAAAAGTATTCGTGTTTCCAAAAAAAGTTCATTTAAAAAAATGTCTGTGTTTTCGATAATGTTCATTGTTTTAAAAAATGTTTGTGTTTTCAACAAATCAAACTTTCCAAATATATATATTTTTTGTTTACTTCAAATACCAAATGAAAGCAAAAAAAAAAAAGGCCACAACCATAACCAGAGCCGCTACAGTTGCCAGCTCGCTACAAGAACCGGGTCACTATATGCGAGATGAGCCGACCTAGTTGGAGGGTGCATGTGCGGAACATGATTAGTTTGACACGGAGAGCGTCACGTAGGGGCTCCCAAGTTTATTTTGAGCGCTTCTATATGCCGCCTCATGAGAGCCCGATGAAGCACTCAACACATGGGCTAGGCCCAACGACATGACAGCTCGCGCGCTCGTCCAAAGTTGAGGCACGGATAACGTGGTAGCTGGCATTTTCTATTCAACGCTTAGGTTAGTGGGAGTAACTGAGCTAGTAACATGATGCACATCAAGGCATGTTTTCTTATGTGGCAAATAGTTAATGAGGAGAGAGATATTTATGGTAACATAACATAGTCCAAGGCAAAATGGTCTACAACCTGATGAATGCAACCATCTATAATAACACTTCTATGATATTTTTGCACTATAAAGGCAGTAATATAGAGTTATAGACTAGTGTCATATGCATTGATACTACATTAAGTTACTCTCCACTATGACTATCCTTAGCATCAAGCCATTGATTACTTCAATCTTTGTACCCATCGCTCCCGCGCGTTCCGCCATTGAGCCAACCATTCTAACCCTTCTGCTAGTTCCGGTTTTGAAAAGATTCTAGATATTTTGGGTTCGTTTTTTCCTTTATTTCTTTTTACACCTTTATGGGTTTTCTATCGGTTTTGTTCGCCTTTTCATTTTTTTCATTTTGTTTGTTTTCTATTTTTCTTTTTATTTTACAATTAATGAACAATTTTTGAAATTCATGAATGACTTTCAAATTGTTCAACTTTTTCAAATTCATGATATATTTTCAAACTCGTTATGCTAGCTAGTGCTTAAGGCGCTGGAGAGAAGGTCCTGAGTTTGCGCTCTCACATAAAGTCAACGCACGCATCAAGCGGGGACGCAACTGCTAGAATAGGACTTTCGAGATGGGCCCTATCAAAAGCTCGTGCAAGAGAATCTAATGTGGCTCTAACACAAAGACATAAAGGAAAGAACACTGTTTTTTTAGCGAAGTGAGTGTGGCAAGATTTTCTTAAGCATGCCAACACATGACTATAATTTATCGAACTACTTTAGACAAGTTATGGGAGATCGTATGGCTAAGTCTGACATCGTAAATCCTACATTTGGCTAGATCTCTTGAGCCCTTCATTACATCCCCGGATGACTAGCAGCTCATGGCTGCGATGGCTGGCATGGTGGCCCCGCCATGATGACCAAGGGTGGAAAGATTGTCGCGCGGCACCTAGCCATGGTGATGGTGGAAGGCCGAGCAAAAAAAAGGCAGGGCTAGGGGTAGATGGTGAAGCACTACATTGGAAGATATATGAGATAATTAAGATATAATTCATGGAGTAGTGATGTTTTCTAACAAGGGGATGTACCCTGATTTCTATTGAAGAAACCACACAGAAGTTCGTTTAGGAAATTCAAACAGAATGCCTCTCGTGGGTCGTGGCAAACGATACAACCAGGGCGGGGGGTGTGCTAAAAGTAGCCACCCGTCAAGCCACATTCTAGATATATTCTATCGGGAAATTAAAGAAAATGGTGGTATATGCTTCCACATAGCCCACAAAAGAGACAAAGATCATCACCTCACATTCTCTTTTTCTAACCACACCCTTGGTTAAAATACTATCTTTCAGAACCAATCAAATAAAAACTTTGGCATTTAGAAGGTATCTTGATTTTACAAAAAATAAAATATGTTAAACCAATTAGTCTATTCCAGTTAAGAGCACGCTAAAAAAGCCTTCACTGAATATCTTTTAGCATTAAGAATCTAGGGCATCGATCAATTGTATATTGGCGCAATCACTCCTCAAACTGGATCATACCCTGTGCATTGTTATGGGTACGTATTGTTTTTACGCGGGGTGGGGGGGGGGGTGGGGGGGGGGGGTGTTGCTGGGTGTTATGGGTATGTATTGGTTGCAATATAGTATTTTTGAAATTGATTTGTGTGGAACATGAATATGGGAACTAAAACTAAAATACAGTACATATGATTTATTGTATAGTTACAAAATAGTTATTGGATGTAAGTAATCATAATATAACGGAAATGTATGAGTCATTTTCTATGCATGCCCACACGTTGAGGTGGTTCTTTTACCATGTCAACATGTAAGTCCCATACCTAGGAAGGATAGTCTTGTTTACTTGAGGAGAATATTTTCTATGATCATGCCTCAACCATGAACAGACTCAGTAAGATCTCATAGAGTAGAAATGGAAATAATAAGTCTTGTGACATGATCGAATTTTCTATTTATTACACTTGCCTTTTTATTACAATATGAAAATGTATTCATTTTCTTTGCATCGGTTGTGATCTGCAATACCATCAGAGTAAAAGAAGGGCTTATGGGAAGATGATAGGGTAGGGTTGGCTATAGCGCCGGTGGCTAATAATCTGGAGCGCATGGAAATGGGGATAATCTCATCCATTCCTAAACACATAATACACCGTGACCTCCAAAGTAGTGCAAATTTCTGTAAACGGACGATAATCTGACTCACAACACAAACTTAGTCGCTCCATATTCAACTCATTAATTAGGTTCCACGCAAAACAAAAAAAAAGCTCATTAATTAGGTTCTGAATTGTGATCAACATATACAAGTAACCAAAAACATAATTAAGTTTACATGTTCGCTCATAATATACTTGATCTTCTCTTGCATCCTTGTTAATATCAAGTAATTAGACTCACATACAAACTACATCTGCTGCTGCTATATAACAATGTCTGTGACAACACCAAAAAAAAGGTTCTAAGAAGGTCTCTGCTTCAAATTGCACACGAAAGAGCTTCGATCGTCCACACATGGACTGAAAATACTGTTGACGTTGTCTGGTGCAAAACAATAAACATGAATTTAGAAATATAATTAACTGTGACTTGTTTGGCATGCAATTGACCACATGGATCTTCTCAATAATTTAACTGACACATGAATTATAGTACTTACTGCACGCAGTGGACGAGATAGTAGATGTTATTCATCCTCATGCTCGTGCTGGCGCAACTCAAGGTCGATATTTGGTTCACGTACTCTAGTCGACAACAATAACCCAGCAGCAGCTTTTGAGCTGCTTCCGCTGGCTTGCTGCTCACTCGATTCCATGGCCCTAGAAAGCTAATTAACACACATTAATAGTTTGTCAAGTATCAGCTTCATTCGATGGTTGCAATAAAATAACTGAAGCTAATATGATCAATGTTATAATAGCCAGGGCTCTCGCAACCAGTTCCAACACTTTTTTAAAATATTATGTGGTTGCAGCCAGTTCCAACACATTATGACTTTTTTGTGAAAGATTTATATTTTTACTTGAATCTGTATTAGACACGCTAATACACTGTATAGGATGTGACCCTTGAATAAAATCCACCCGAGAAAATGTGTGTGGGTTTTATACTGATCCTTTGTCTCTTCTTTTTCAAATCATATATATGCGGTCATGTCTTTCAATGACTTGGTAATGCATATGTTATAGCATGTGGTTCATCGATGATTATTTTCATGGACTTTCAGATGACAAGCTAGGATATATAAGCTACTAGCATTTCTTACCTTCTTCTGCAGCTCTATGTTGTGCTCATGAGCAATGCTCAACTTCTTGCCAAGCTCTATATTTTCCTTCTGAATAAGAAATCCCTAGAAAAGCAAATTCCATCTCATCATACCTCAGCTGTTAATAACAAACACATATACAGTAATTGACGCTAACTGAGCTATTTTAACACCAACAGCAGCATAAGCAAGAACATGAAGAAGATGTAGCGAACCTTTTGGTTGAGTTCGTGGATCTCTGCAGCCATAATTTGCTCCTAAAGAAATCAATTGTAAATAAAGTAATATGTATGAAACAAAAAAAATGAAAAATGAAAAAGGGAAGGGAAGGGCAAAGAAAAGGTACCTTCCTCTTTCTTACGGAATGCAAACTCATCTCAACTTGGTTCACCAGAAACTGGATATCTCGAACAGTGGTACCTGATAGCTCCTCTCCCAACAGTTGCCTAACATCATATCAGGGCACATGGTTTAACAGTATAACTAGCTAGTAGCTACCTAGGCTAGCTAGCTTCTCCATTCATTACAACTAAATACATGGGTTTTCACCAGCATAGTGTTCAAGTGAGAGATCTTAACATGCATGGCACTATTTTCGTTAAATTAATTTGCATATGAAACCACTCAAACAACAATTTATTGATAGCTATACTAATTGGCATTTTATTTCAATGCATGTGTTATACAAACTAAAGAACATTAATATTACCTATTATTATGTTGTAAGTTCTGCACTTGCTGCCTCAAGGTTGTAACCTCCCTCTGCCATAGCTGCCCAACAAATAGAAATGAAATAAGATATATACTAACTATAAGCACACTAGATTAATAAGGAGATCCATAAGTGTGCTTCCTTGTGTGGTCTACTAGTGCACATCGTATATACCTAAGAGTGATCCCATTACTTATTTATCTCAACATACAAGCATGCATGAGAAAACACCCACCACCACATGCAACCATGCATGGTAAAATATTTTTCATTTTATTATTCTACTTATAGTCAACAAATATTTTACAACTATATAGAATCAAATATAGTAAGTCATATGTATTTTTAAATTGGGTTCACACATTATTAATCTAAATATCTATATTCCACACAATTAAATCTCACTGAAATATATTGCAACTGATTCCCGGAGCAATGCGTGGGGTACCATCTAGCTGACCCTTCGTTGAACCAACTCCATTGATGGACACCTTGTGGCCCATAAGAGAAGAAAATTCACCTGAAAAGGTCACCACTGATGGGCCCGTTGATGATTTTTTGTAGCTGATGGACGAGCCCGTAAGGGAACATATAGAAAATTCAACTCAAAACTCACCACTAATGACCCCCTCAATGATAAATTGTTATAGGTGACGACTGAGACGAGTGACAAACTTAAAACAAGGGCCCATATGTGGTATAAAACTCACCGCCGATAGTTCACACTACAGAAAACTCGGCCTGTGGCACTGCTCAAGTTGTATATTCAACTCCTGCTACTCAAACTTCCATATTTTGATTTGTGCCACTAGGGATTGTGAAGAAATTAGTTACATACCCTTGTGCGCCGCCTTAGTGAGTTATCGTTACGACGGCGTATTGTTTGGGCCGTTCCCTTCATTTAGGACCCACCACTTGGTCACGTCAACCGCAACGACGAGGAGATTCTATTGACCGTTCTGTCCGGTGTGGGGCCAACCATTGAGGCCAGAATTTTCATTTCGCCACTCTGGTGTGGGCCCACTAATATTGAGGAGGAGAATCGGTTGACCATTTCGGCCGATGTGATGGTCCACAGTTGAGACCATAATTTCCATTTTTTTCACTCTAATTTAGGCCCAGTAATACTGAGGAGGGGACTCGTTTGACAGGTCCTGCTGATGTGGGACCCACAACTTTTTTTGTGGGACCCACAACTTCGCCACGTCAAGTGCAATGAAGAGGGGACCGTTTGACCAATCTTGCCTATGTGGAGGCCCACCTGCAGCATGGCAGGTACACATATATTCCGGGGCATAGAGCCCCATTTCTTCCCGCCTCATAGTTTTGTCCCTCTATTTGCATGATGATTGATCAGAGCCGAGTGCGGGAGAGAAACTGCTTGGGGGTTGCTTGTTTTCGTAGGCCATTTACACTGTCTAGTATCAGCGGCTAATCCGATGGGAAGTTACCTGCACTCTCGTGGCCTTTGGCAACCTCGAACTTCAGTTTTTATAGTCTCTTCTCCCTCTCTCAACCTACATAGAAAGTACGGAAACCGTTTCAGCCATGGCATCCGACCAGCGCAAGCTCTATTTCCCAGGGCATAACGTCGTCATCCACGCATTGGGGAGAACTGCATGGACAAGCTCGAGCGGTGGCTCGACAACGATCGGAGAAGATCGTTGGCATTGACGTGGAGTACACATGGTCTCATTCCACGTAGAAGGCCTCTGTCATTCAGTTATGCATCCGTGAACATTGTCTGGTGTACCAAGTCTATAGGGCTATCAGTCCAAGCGATAGGCTCGCTCTACCACTTCTTGCACAATGAGAAGTATGTTTTCGTTGGCTCCAGCATTGAGGGAGAAAAGGAAATGCTTGACTGCAGCTGCCTGTGGGTCCAAAACTTTGTCGACATCCAAACGGAGCGGAGGGTGCCATACGGCACCGCCGCCATCATGGACAAGTACTACGCCAACACGAAGAAAGGCTTCGGGGAGAAGGAGCACCAGCAATTGGTGGATATGTCACTGCCCGACAAGCAGGTGGAGTATGCTGCCAAGGACGTGTATGCGGCATATGAGATATAGATGCGCATTGTCAACTTCAATAAAGGTCCTGCTTCGAATGGAGGAGGAGAAGAGATGCACCAGCTGGGTCAGGTAGGTTTCAAGTTTGGAAAATGTATTTATATGTTTATGTAGTCTGATGTTTTTGTAGTTATGTGACCTGTAATATAAAAATGTGATGTATTAGTTTGTAAGAAGATATTTGTATTGTGACTTCGATAAATTAAATATGTAATATTTTTTATTGTCAAATTTTGGCCCAGATTAACAAAATCCGCTCACATTTTAAAACTACTGGGCCAACTAAGTCGATACTTTCCCGGGTCTTCTAGTATGTGTTTTTGGAATTATTAAAATATTTTAAGCTGCTTTGAAGAAACTTGTTTTTCTGGCAGTTTTGCAAAACAGTGACATAAGTAGGCCAAAACTGTCATTTCTAAGCAAGTGGCTTTTCCAACTTCCATAAATCATGTGAGATTTAATGAAAACCCCATGTACCAATATTACAACACTCTGCCAAGTTTGACTATCTTTTGACAACTTTTATTTTTATTTTTTAGGTTTCTTCTAAATTTTGTGTAGAAAAGGCTAAATGTAGATAATTCCATAATAAATGTTGATTTTCATTCACATTCGTTATTACAAATATGAAAGCAAAGTGTACACAAATTTTGAAGTGAAAATGATCTCAAATGGTCACTTCGAAAGGGCTGTCTGGAATTTGCATTGGATGTTATGTGAGATAGTTCACATGGTGAAGAATCCTTATTTATCTTATGTGTATTCTCTCAGAATTTTATCATAATATATCATACTAATATTAAGATTCCTTGCCAATTTTTAGTAATTTTGGACAACAACTAGATATTCTTTCATTTTAACCTTGAAAGATAATGCTAAAAATATTATTATGTAAAAAATTTTGATTCTAATTTACATTTGTCATTATGGATGTTAAAGCAAGTTGTAGAAAAAAATTCAAGTAATAAAGAGCTCAAATGGTCACTGAAATTGGTTTGGGTGGTAAAAAGTGGGAGATTTTGGATGAATGTTACGAAACTTCTTCGGAGATAGTTCATTTTGTGAAAAACCCTACTATTTTATTCTTTATTTTGTGTATTCTTATCAAAATTTTATCACAAGGTCATGCGACTATATCAGGGTATCATACCAAGTTTTCGTATTTTTTAAGTTCATTAAGATATCTAGCAATTCTCTGAAATGATGCAAAATTTCGGCTAGATTTACCATAACATAAAGTTGAATATTTCATCCATTTCCACCACATGACTGCAAATTGCATGTATTTCCTTAACTATATTTTTACTACATTTTGGAGCTTATTTGATGCACATATAATTCAAAATGGGATCACTTTCAGTAAGTGCAAAAAAATTCATTTAATGCACTCCCTTCATTTATTTATACAAGGTCACTATGGAATATACATTTTGCATCTATACAAGGCCACAAACAGTAGTCGAGACACAATTAATGATATTTTATCGTACTAACAACATGTTTAATACTTGCATGCATACATTCATATTGACAGTCAGCTACTTTCTCCACTTAGTTTCTTTGCATGCATGCAGTGTATTAATGATCCCAGTAAACGAAAAAAAACCAACTTGCAAAGCACACATTAAATTTTACATTGGTACCTGCAATCTGAGTTTGTGGTCTTGTATATAAAAATGGGTGGAGTATAATATATAGTAAAATTATCCTAAATTTTGTGAAACTTTTACACATCAACATATATGAAGTAAACAATACTACAAAAAGATATATGTGGAAAATAACCGAGTGCCAAGATATACGAAGGAGTTTTAGATTTTTTAGAGAAAAGCAATTTATCAGATAGGTGAGTCCTCCGCCATACATATCATTGAGTTCAGGCCATGTTTGGTTCATAAGTCCTAAGACTTTTTTTAGTCTCAACTTATAAGTCTCAAGTCCTTAATAAGTCCCTACCTGTTTGGATCCCGGGACTTAACATGGACTAAAAGACCATATTACAACTATAAGTCCCTATAAGTCCCTCCTTGAGAGTCTTATTTCATAAGTCTCAAATGCCCACTTTAAGTCCCTATAAGTCCCTCCTGTTTGGTTTAGATGAGACTTATAAGGACTTTTTTAAGTCCCTAAACCAATAAGTCCCTAGAAACAAACACCCTCTCAGTGGCACCACCTCACCGAACTCACCCCATGTAGCATCTTGTCATATAGTGGCATTCACGTACCGGTGACCTGCAGACCCCCTTCTTCTCTCTCACGTCATTCCCCTCCTCCAAATCATGGACAAGCACCAATTGAGCAAGTGATACAATATAGATAGTTGCGAAAGGAATCCAAGCTTGTTTAATAAACTACTCCGATCTAGTATGGGTTGCCGGAGCTCGAGCATGTGTGGTCCTGTGTGGAAGGAGGGCTCCTCAGCTAAGACCATTGTGCGGGTGGTGAGGGTTGGCAAGGCATCCTCCTCGATGTCGGGCGGCGAGGCGCCCTCCTCCGGCTAGGGATGAGCGGCACCATGGCGGACAATGCGAGGGCTAGGTCAAGCAGTTTTGTGGGGAAGGTGAGTACTGTGGCGAACGCTAGGGAAGGGTAGTAGTTATAGGTGGACGACAAATCGAGGGGCGTCGTGGCAGAATCAACATTCAGTCGTCGAAATTTGATGCAAGACGTCGTGGCGTGTGAATAGGAGAATGTTCAATGACGTGCCACTATCGAGCGCTACTGTGCCATCCCATCAACCATGGGCCCCACATAGGAGTCTGCATTCAAACACGTCTAGTTCTCGGTGCAGTTCACACGACAGGTGGTGGGACCACAGAGGAGGAAATGGTTAAACAAGACGGCGACATGACGACAACTCACGTAGATGACGCGCAGGGGTATGCAACTAATTTTTTCACAAGCATTAGTGGCCAAGGCCTAAATAGTGAATTTTGAGTGGGAGGACTCAAATATCCAAGTTTGATAGTGGCACTGATCTGTTTTTCTCTTTACACTAGGTCCCTTCAGTGGTAAAATTGACCCAACGAAAAAACACTCAAAGCCCATTTTCTTGTAGCACATAAAAAACCACCAACACTAACCCTAATTTGCATATCCCACCCCCCTCTCTCTCTCGTATAATGGGAAGCTCTTTGATCTTTGGGTTGAAGATTAACTTCCACAACAGAAGGGTGTGTTATAATGGAAAATCCAAGGAGCGTAGACTTGATTAATAGCAACCTTTTGGTTTCAGGGTCGATGAGTTCTTTCCCCTTAAAATGCCTTGGTACTCTAACAAATTACCGCAAGCATTGTAGTAAGACTATAAGGTCATTGAAGACGCCTTTAGGAGTATCTTAGTGTTGGGTAGTCCAAGAATCTTTCCTCTTGGGGTTGCCTAGTCTTGATTAATTTTGTGACGAGTAGCCTCCCCATCCTTATGATTTTTTTTTTTCGGAGATCCCCGAAGGGTTCGAGAGAGGCTAGGGTACTATCGGTCTCAATTCATTTGTTGGTCGAATCAACATAAGGGTTTGTACCATTTAGCATGGTGATATATTTTATGTATCCCTAACGATGGGTGTAGCCCTGTGATTCATGATCTAGAAGTCAACACTATGTGTCATCTTAGTACATGATTGTTTAAGTATAAGCAATGGTAAAGTGTGGTAGTTTCTCTTACATAGTACTAAGTATTTGGGGGCAAAATCACTCTTAGTGGTTATAGTCAAACCAATAGGCTCCCACTTTTGAAAGGACCTCCTAAAGGTTAAGAATATTTTTTTTTTCAATTTTGATCGCTTAATGTGGAAGTGGTCAATCAATTTGGTTTTGGGAGGATGGGTACCTCAAGGATATGAAGCTTTTGGTTCTAACCCCTGAATATTTAGGATCTTTCCCATACAAATGACAATGCTTCTGTGGTTATTGGAGCTGCCACATGTGGATTTTAGTAG
The DNA here is from genome assembly GCF_056163025.1 of Triticum urartu. Classification (NCBI taxonomy): domain Eukaryota; kingdom Viridiplantae; phylum Streptophyta; class Magnoliopsida; order Poales; family Poaceae; genus Triticum; species Triticum urartu. The sequence continues at coordinate 86,791,148 of NC_141879.1, forward strand.
GGTTATCATTGGCCGGCATTTTGTAGACTTGGATTAACAATACGATTTTGGATCCTCTCTAAAAAAATCCTCTAACACCCATTCGTGGCCGCAACTATTCCATTCTACCCTTATTCATTCCACTCAATCGTTCCTCCCTTTGCAAGCCACTCCACCGGCCCCACTCCACTCGACTCCACTTCATCCATCCCCACCATAGAGGAAGAGAGGTCCAAGGCAAGAAGAGAAGAGAAGAAGTGTGGGGTGATTGCATGTTCACTTATTGATTCTTTGAAGGCCAAGAACTCCATTCTTGAATCCCTACTTAAGTTTTTCTCTTTAACCGCAATCCTATCCTTGTGAGAGAGGTGATCCTTTGTATTATTGAGATAGGCTTTGATTAAAGATCATGCAAGGAGTTTTCATCAAGTGACTTTGCTTTGCTTGTTACTCTTGGATTGTGGGTGCATCCTATAAAGTTAGGGTTCACTTAAGATTCTATCAAGTTCTATATACATGAAAGACTCAAGAGTTTGTATGGGCTCTAAGATTGTCCACTTGGTGAAGATCTTCCCTTAGCGGGGCTTCTTAGTGCAAGCCATGATGAAATAGGTTTATTGCGCTTTGTGGGCAATGCAATCAAGATCCTTTGTGATCCTAGAACCATTGGTTTAAAGCCTCCATCAATGTGGACATAAGATCTTGCCAGCCATCCAAACCATAGGAAAAACATCCCGTTTCATGAGTTTTTGCATTCCCTTTACCCTACCTCCTACTTACTTGAAAGTTATTATTTTCGCTTCTCAATACTCTTGTTTAGTTTCTTTCTAAGGGAATCTCCAACGTTGACCCTCAAACCACCCGCATGCTTGCGGATCGAATTGTCCGGACCCATTTTGCCATCCAATATGGTACCCAATCGGTCTGTGGACCGGTCCAAACGTTTCCTGCAAACCAGAGGCAAACCGGGGGGCGGGGATTGGCTGGAGTCTGGAGCGCTGACAAGTAGGACTCTGACACCCCCAGTCCACTTTTCTTCCGCGCCGCTCCTACTCTCCCTTGCTTTCCATCTGCATCCTTCGTCTGTAGCCGCCTTTGTACCTCTCTAGACGCCGTCCAGGAATCGTAGGACGCCCGTAGCCCCCACCAAGGTGCTTTCTCTCATTGGAGTACGTTGCCATCAACCCAAGATCCCTCCGCGGCCAGGTAACCTCCTCCCCCCTGTCGACTACTTCCATGGTGGATACCATGCGCGGTAGGTGTTCGGTCAAAAGTTGTTATTCTTTTTTGTTGAACTTCTTGTAGTTTTCAAGAGTATAAACATGACGGCAGGATACTCAGTGATCGAGGATGAGTTGTTGCGCGATGCGTGGTTGGCCATATTTGCGGACTTTGTTGGCAGGAACTTAAGGGGCTCGATCTTTTGGCAGTTAGTGCACACTTTGTCTCATGCAAGAAAGAACTTTGCTCATTATGAGATGCACATCATCCATGAACGCAACATGAGGTCAATATCACATTAATGGTACACCATTTGCAACTCCGTCATGAAGTTCTGCGGTGCAGTTGCATGCGTGGGGACAATGTGGCCATCGGGCTCATCAACCATGGAAATCATAAGTTTTGCTTCATGTTTCTCTATATATTGGTTACTTCATTCATACACTCAATGTTTCTCTACACGTTGTATTGCTTGCACGCGATGTCGTGATGTACTACATGACCGAGGGCAGGCCATTCACACACATACATTATTGGATGAAGCTCAAGGGCAGTACGTGTGGGATAACATGCGCCGGTTCAGACTCTAGTATCGTTGGATTTGGAATCGATGAATTCGAAGAACTTGTTCAACATTTGGTCTGAAATGTAATATTTAGATTTGAACTATTGTTGTACTAGACATATTTGCATGTTATTTATGGATGAAAGGTGCTATTTTCTATAATTATTTTGATTGTTGCGGTCTTAGAAAAAACAGGGGCGGACAGTTAGGGGACATGGTTGGATGGCCGGCTCCCAAACCAGTGTCCGCAGACTAGTCCGGACCGGTCCGCGGATGAATACAGGTTCCGTTTTAGGGGTCGGCATTGGAGAATCCCTAAGTACTTTTAGTTCTCTACTCATCATTGTCTTGTCCTAAAACTTTCATTCCTAAATATTGGAGTAGCATTGTTCTCCCTCTAGTTCTTAGACCTAGATCCCAACAGGAGATTATACATATTAGGATGCCTCATTTTGGTCAGGCCAACAACGATGTTTTGGTCTATCTGATCATGCAGAATGATGCCATGTGTAACAAAAAGGAAGTTCATTCTTGTATGCAGGTGATACTCTCTGGTCGTGGCCATATGTGTTATTGCAGAAGGTGCAACATAGAAAGTCGATGGATCTTTCCCAAATAAGCTAGAGTGAACCACTAGGGAGTTTATGTCATGTTTGGCGCAGTGTCCCAGCAGCAGGCTTATGGATGTTTATAGTAATCTTGTTTGGCAAATTCGTTTTTGTTGGGACATGTTTTTTTATCTTCCTACTTTTGGCAACAAGATAAAAGTTTGATATCTTTGTAATGAGGCGATGTAATAAGGTTGTCCATATGCATCTTAGGATGCAGAGGGTTTAGCAAAAACTGAGATTAGCCAAAAAAATCTACATGGGGAAGAGTAATACATATATTTCGTGAAATGAAGAATGGAACAAAATGTGGCAAAGCCTACCGACAGAATTGGACAATCTAGCTAAAAATAGTATGTTTAGAGGTTTTCCAGTGGTCGGTATTTTTCTACCATATTATATATATATATATATATATATATATATATATATATTTGTAGGAACAATTTGTAGTTTCATGCATCAGATATCCCAATCTTAGGTACTCCCTCCATCTCGGTGCATTAGACATATAACGAAAAACAAATAATCCCAAAAGCACAAAACGGTAGTACTAGTTGCATGCATATTAATTAGACCCCATCTATTAATTGGAGGGCCAATGCATGCAATTTCTATGGCACGCTATTTGGATTTGAAGAAGTCTCCTAATTAATAGCATATTTTTAGTTGAGAAAGGAATGATGTGATTGGCTTTCTTTGCGATTCAATTTTTCTCCTAACCGAATCTCTTTGCGCATAGGTTGCGGTGCACCTTCTAAGATGCCTAATGCACCTAGACGGAGGGGGTAGCTTGGGTCACACTTGAGAGAAGAAAACACGCATGAAGTTACAAGCCATCAGGCCATGGATGAGTCATGTGATAGCCATGAGGGGATATTTAGAAGAGAAATTGAGTGGATATCTAGATAGTCATGTGATAGCCACGGTTTACTAAATACACCACCACCCTCACATAAAACTAATGATATTGGCATATGATAGCCACAAAGGAGCATTTAGTGATTCTGCGTTTTCATTAGCTACTCTATCATATGCCAATATCATTAGTTGTATATCATATTCGGCCCATCCTCTAGCCATTATAAATTTCTGGGCCCGAGCATTTCCAATGATGGCCATGAAGGCCTACATAGGTTGAAGCTGCAAAGATGTGACACACTTACCATTTGGCATCATTCAATCATTCACGCGACCAAGAAAACATCAGGAAAAATGTGCATCATTCACCTGACCAAGACCCTAACCTACTAGATTAATCAATAAAGATGGTGATCCCCTAATTTGTTTGTGTTACAATCTTTGATTAGAGATTCAGATTCGTTAGGAGTCACTAATGCTACGACAACTACTAACAGGTAGGTGTTAACTGTTCAACTGAATTAATGATTTGCCACTTCAGTTAATTAGTGCACGGAAATGACTATATATACATCTTTTGCTAGCTTGATTGCTATTTTTCTGAAAAGGAGGAATACCTCCAGGTTCTGCACCGATTGGTGCATCGAAAATGTTATACGGAACCATGGTTCAACTGAACCTACGCTCGACACCATTGATCTCTGGGCACTTTTCATAAGAATCCGTGCATGGTTGATTAAAAAATGCATGATGGGAGCTGTTTGCATGTTAAACAATGCATGACGCGGATCCACATGTAGCAGGATGTTGAATCGTACGGCGTCGACCATAGGTTCGGCTGAACCATGGTCAAGAATCACGCCTCTCTTGGTGCATGCAATCATTTTTATTGCATAGTTTGAGACATTACGAAATAAAAGACAAAATTCCACTCAAACACGGATAATAAGAGACCATATATTGCTAGATCATCATCCAAGCTTGATTGCTATTTGTTTCACCACTTTCCTTTCTTTGGTAAATACATGTGTGGCATGGAAAAGCTACTGTGCATACATAGTTACATACCTTTGCCTCAGATGTTGGGTTCAACACCCCGCGGTGTTCCTCTTTCGCCTCCTGGTACCGCTCTAGTATTGCCTCCATTCCGCTGACGAAGACAAAAAATAAAACACATCCAAATTATAAGAGGATGAAATTAAGTAACTGATAGAGTATTGGGAGGTAGCAGGAACAAATTGTCTAACGAACATACCTGGAGCTCGCGAAGTCATAGAGGCGACCCGTGCTGGAGAAGATGATGAGCGCGAGATCGGCGTCACAGAGGATGGCAAGCTCCCGGGCCTTCTTCATCAGCCCTCCGCGGCGCTTGGAGAAGGTCACCTGCCGGTTCGTTGTGTTGTCGATCCTCTCAATCGCAATCTTTCCCCTCCCCATCTTCTTCTTCTTCTTCTTCTTCTTCTTCTTCTTCTTCTTCTTCTTCTTCTTCTTCTTCTTCTCTAGACCTCTCTTCTGCCGGCTGGCCGGCCAATTGACGAAAGTAATTAAGAACCGGTCGAAATGGAGCTAAACTAGAGTCTGCTAATAGTTTCTTCTCTACTATCTGGGTGACAATCGACAAGTCTAATCTAGCTAGTTGAAGCTTCCCCCCCAGCTGCTGCCTGATCCAGCTAGCTATCTTTGTATTGTTGGGCTTGCTTCTAATGGTCTGCAAACCAAAAGGGATCTAGAGGCCCCATGTGATGACAACACTAACCTAGGCTTAAACAACTCACTAAATACCATTTTAATTGTATAAATTAAGTTAATGAATGGCCCACTACATACTATTTTCCTCGGTGGCTGCCACAAGGACGTCCATAATATATATATCGTTCGACTGTTCATAGTATAAACTTTGGGTACGAGGATAGCCTATTGGCTTCTGACGTGTAGCCATAAATTGTGCCGTACAATATGGCGTCAGCAACCAAGCCAGCCTCTTTTTGTTCGAACCATTGAAATAGTCTAGCAGTCGCGTGGTACCCATTCAAAGTTGTAGATTTGTTTCTAATTGAGGTTGGACCGTTGGAGTGGTAGAACCTGCTCCATTTAGTGTTTAGGAGGCAAGTGGTTTCTGGTTTCTTCAAAACCGTGTGCTCATACGTCTTACACTTTTCAAACCAAAGTAGTATTTAGGCGTAAAACGGTGTGTTCTTAGAGCATCCCCAGCCGTTCGGCCTCCCAGTACGACGAAAAAGAGCCGCCTGGGGGCGAGCCGGTGCTAGATTGGCCCCTAGGGGCGACCTAGCTCCTAGTCGTCGGCCCATAAGCCGCTCCGGGTTCAGCGACGTCCGTACAAAATATATGAAAACTCAGCGTTTTTTACACGAACTCGGCGAAACTTCATTGAAATTTATACAAAAAACACAAAGCACATGCAAACTACGCCTTAACAACGCCTAAACTACGCCTAGCTGCCACCGCCGTCGTCGTCGCCGCCGTCTACATGCCGAGGAGCCTGTAGAAGCGGGTGTAGTCGCCACCGCCGCCGCCGTCGTCGTCGCGCGGCTGGCTTGGGCCAGCGCGGTCCCTGTTGCAGCCTTGACCCGGGTCGCCGAGGCGCGCTGGTGCGCTGGACGGCCCGGCCTCGCCCTCCTCGTCGCTGTCGAGGACGGTGACGCCACCTTCCTCGCGACCGCGGCGACGGGCCTGGAGCTCCTCATACGCCCGGCGAGGGCGGTGTACCTGCTCCCGGATGTAGTCCTCCTTCGCCCACTTGAGGGCGAACTCGTCGTCGGGGACCGCCATCTCGACGTGCTCCGGCATCATCGGGAGCAGCCCAGGCTCCGGCTTTGGCCAGACCAGGCGGTAGGATCCACGCGGGGGGATCGGGCGGCCTCGTTGATGAAGAGGGCGCCGGAGCGGCATCTCCTTCGGCTCGGGTTTGACGGGGCGGAGCACGGCCGGCGAGCCGGAGCCCGACGACGAGGACGACCTCGACTCCATCCGCCGCGGCGTCCAGGAGCTACCACAGCGGCGAGAGAAGGATGGCCGCTGCGGGTACTCGAGGCGCGGCACGTTGCCGGTCTCGATGTGGTCGAGGACGGCCTCGAGGGTGCGGCCCGGAATGCCCCACCAGTCACGCCGCTCGTAGGCGTTGTGGCGGCCCCGCGGGATGATGCCGTTGGTGGAGGCGATCTGCTCCTCGCGGCGGCGCTCAAAGTACATCGTCCAGAGGGCGTGACTGTCGGCGGCGTAGCGCGACTCGTTCCGCTTTTCCTTCGTCAGGGATGAGCGAATGCAAGCGATCTCGCCGCGCCGCGCCGCCCCTTCGGGTACCGGTGCCACCGGGACGCCGCCGACGCTCAGCCTCCACGTCCCCGACACCCGCATGCCCGGGGGCGCCGGGTACTCCGCCTTGTACAGCAGTCGTGCCTCCGCCTCTTGGAGGTGGCGGCGGCCGAAGCCGTTCGCCGCCGCGCCATCGCCTGGGTACCTCTCGGCCATCTTTCTTGTCGGCGGGGAGAGGGGAGAGAGTGCTGCTTTCTGCACCGGAGAGGGGGCAAAATGAGAGCTGTGGCGTCCACCGGCGGGGAGGTCGCCTTTTATAGCCGTAGCTGGGCGGCGTCGGGCTGCATGCCAGACGACGCGTGGTTGGACGCGCGTCCCGGCACGTTCACTGCGCCGCCCATGAGGCATCAATGGAGGCTGGACGGCGCGGCAGCCTTCGCATTGATTCCTGTGGGAACCGATGCGATGAGGGCGACGAAGCGGCATGTCGCTGACTCGGCGGGCCCATCCGCTTTCGCGCCAAATCGTCTCGCCCCGGCGCCCCCGGACGCCCCCCAGCGCGCCGGTTCTGCCTGGGTACGCTGGCGCCAATTTTGTCCCAAGCCGGCGAAAAACGGGCTCCTGTGAGCGCGACTGGGCCAATTTTTGGGCGCCGGCGCGGGAAAAACGCCTGGGGAGAGCCTGTTGGGGGCGCGGCTGGAGATACTCTTATCTTGCAATGTATATGTGAGTCGTACAATTTCTTCAGAACTGTGTGCTTATATCTAGGTAGAGCTATCCAATTGAATCTCGACACGTTACCATGTAACTTGTGAGTGGTACACTTAATTTATTACAAGTTGTGTGCTCATGCCCGCAAAATAAAATAAAATTGTGTGCTCATATCTTGGTGGGGCCATCAAATTGTATCTCGGCATGTTACCATGTAACATGTGGGTAGTATACTTTCTTCATAACCATGTACTTATATTATGGTACGACTGTCCAATTGTATATAAACATGATCGATATGGAAGGCGACAAATGGCATGATTTTTTTTCGACAATCGAGGTACGACTTTTGATGCCAATATCGCACGTCCGATGCACTAACGTGTAAGATTCCAAATCTTACAGATTAAGAAGTCATAGATCTACCACAACCAATAAACCCGGTTGCGTCTTTGGTACAACTCAACCATGCTAGCGAAACCTCTATTTGCGACTAAATTCCTGAATTTCAGTTTCTTTTCAATCAATTTCTTTCTTATGGTAATTACAATATTGTTTGAAGTTTGTATTGCAGATACCTTGGAAAAGTTTGTTGGTTGTGATTTTTAACATATAATAATTGTAGCCGTACTTATTGAGGTGGGTGTGGCAGGAACATTTGCATTTGGGTGCTAAAGGTAACATCCAAGTTATAAAAGGTTTGCTAGTAGTACCATGTTGTTTAAGGTTGCTAGATTGATGAGCACACTTATGTACTAGCTAGCTTTCCACTTGCCTCATCCAAAAAAGGACAGTTTTAAGGTTAGTAAGTAAAGTGGCCACGGAGCACGATGCAAAAAATGTGCAGTCCACGTGAGTGACGGCGTTCCAATCTCGATTAGAGCCAGTAATGCATTAGATTAGAGTAAAGATGATTTCCTTCCAGATTTGGTTCTCTGAGTCATGGCACCACTTGATCTTTAGTATGTAGTCCTTAACGATGCAACCACTCTGATCTGATCTGGTTTGATTCTTCCTTTTTGCTCTTGCATCAACTCAGCTGTATGTACCTTCAGGTGTTTTGGGATGAGTGGACAAAGCTGGAGGCACCGATTCCCTGCTGCTTTCTTGCTTCTCCAGTCAAACAAATTAATTAGAGCATCTTTATTTTCCCATGTCAAACTACTGCGAAATAGGTCTTTACGGAGTTCATTTGTGTTTGCCGAGTTCTACTCCACGTGATCAGGGCAAACAACCAGTTTGCCGAATAGCAGACTCAGCAAACATAAGAGCTCAGCAGAGATTCCAGTCTCCAGTTAGCTGATCAGTTATTTATTTATGAGAGAAGTATACTTTTCGTCTCTCAACTCTTGGTGAAGTTTAAATTTGGTCCCTCAACTCCGAAACCGGACAACTTGCACCCCCAACTAACGAAACCGGACAAGGTTTGTCCCTGGTCTCGATTTTGACCGGTTTTGGTGCTGACTGACCCCGGTTTTGACCGGTGCCGACTAAAATTCGCGTAATTTTTTCATATCCATGAACTTTTTAAAATTCACATACGCTTTTCAAATCCACATAGTTTTTCAAGGTCGTGTAATTTTTTTAAAAATAAACATGCCTTTTTCAAATCTGTGAACTATTTTGAAATTTGTGTACTTTTTCAAATCCATGATTTTTTTAATTTGCGTAATTTTCTCAAATCAGTGTATTTTTTCAACTCCGTGTAATTTTATCGAATCCAAGTATTTTTTTTCAAATCCATCTGTTTTTTAAATTCGCGTACTTGTTTCAAATCCGCATACTTTTTAAAGTTTGTGTATTTTTTTTCAAATCCGTGTTCCTTTCCAATCCATGAACTTTGTTTGAAATCCACATACTTGTTTCAAGTTGACATAAATTTTCAAATCCACACATTTTTTTCTAATTCGCGTAAAAGATATTCAAATCCGCATACGTTTTCAATTTCACATAAAATTTTCAAACCCAAAAAAGTATACGTGAATAGGAATAAGTATGTCAATTTTTAAAAATTACATGAATTTAAAAAAACCACAGGAACTTTAAAGAAGTACGTGGATTTAAAAAAAGTACGTGAACTTGAAAAAAGTACGCAGATTTGGAAAAGTACACAATTTTTTAAAAAGTTCACGTATTTGAAAAAAATACCCGAATTTGAAAACATTGAACAGACTTGGAAAAGGTATGCGAATTTGAGTCGGCACGGTCAAAACCGGGTTGGGACAGCACCAAAACCGGTCAAAACCATGACCAGGGATGAATCTTGGCCGGTTTCAGTAGTTAAGGGCGCAAGTTGTCCGATTTTGAAGTTGAGGGATCAAATCTAGACTTCGCCAAGAATTAAGGGATGAAAAGTATACTTTTCTCTTTATTTATTTATTTTGAAAAACGGAGGCAAAAGATTTGCCTCAGCACTTGAAAAATACTTCAGGTTCTTCATGGGTATAAATCCAAAATTAAAGACTATACATACATGGTGAAAACATTTTGAACAAGCTAGCTATAGATGATCAAGACAACTATGCAGGAGTTATATTCTAGAGGATGACCAGCCACACTTGAAATAAGACACGGCCTAGACTCCATATCAAGGCGTGGATCAATACCCAACACAATATCTCACGCGCATGCAAATGAAAAGCCTGTTTAATTAGCTTCATTTTATTTATTATTTGCACCATATCAAGACAATACAACTATAAAAAAAAGTTCAACTCCCAGCTTCTGCATCTTTATGAAACTATGAACTCAAGTACCAGAAGAGGTTGCCATGTTATATATAATTGGCAGAAGTAGTGCTCCTTAATACTTTTCATATATATAGTCTGACTTGGAGGATAATATGTTGCACCCTTAGAAGAGCCATTCAATACACAAAGCTGAAACCAATATCAAGCAGCACCATTAATCTCAACCCCCACAAAGATTTTGAATACATAATCAAGTTACTTAGTTACTTGTTCTTTAATTCCAAGTTTTGCTCATGGATAAGCTTTATTTCCCCGGACAGTCGAATATTCTCTTGATGAAAGATGTATCCCTACAAGGTTGCTTTGTTGAATTATCACGTATGAAATGTAACTTTTTTTAATATATATTGATGTAAACTTTACATGAGAACGGCATCTAAGTAAAATTGCACACGCATGTGATAGAAATATTGGCGAACCTTCTCGTTGAGTTGTAGAATATGGTTGGTGAAACTTTATTCCTAAAACAGGTATCAGGAGACACATAGTCATTCCTATAAAACAATGTTAGCGTCGTGATTATGGAAGAGGGTACAATGATTAGCATAAATAAGAATAAACTGAGAGAGCTCAGCTACCTTCTTTTCTCTAATATGGTGTAAGCTTTTCTCCAGCTGATTTTCAATTAAACATAAGTCTTTGACTCCTAAGTTTGATAATCTCTCCCCCATTAGATTCCTGAAAGTCAAACAATAACGGGATGACTTGAATGCATTTTCCAGTCTTTACTCAAACTTATTTATATAGGTAGGTATCAATGGAAGGAACTGAATTAAGAACTTATACCTATGATGTTCTTGAAGCATCTGCATTTCCTTCTGTAATTTCCAGACTTCCCCTTGCCAATACTAGAAAAACAAATGCATTTTTTCTATTATCATAAACTTTTAAACTGTTACAAATGAGTGTGAAACTTTTGTCCAAAATAATATAAGAAGTGGTACTATTCAAATACTCTTGATTTATGGTGTAGTGCTAAAAGTATATGCATACAGTAAGAATCAAGCCTCTCTAATTTGACTACCAATATGTACATTTACTGGGTCACACATATGAGCATAACATCATTACATTTGTTTCTGAAAACTTCTTTTATAATTATGTAATTTTACCAACTTCTTTACAAACGAATTAGCTGTCAAAGTTGCATCATGCAAACTGCATGTCTACATGTAAAAAAACATCATGTATTTTGGAACATTAAGAGTAAAAAAAGGTTACAAGGAATGCATGCATACCATGACTTGTGACACTCGATTCAGCAGCTGATGTTGCTCTTGTGCAGATTGGTAGTTTTCAATGATGGAAGGCATGGCCGTGCCCATGGTGGTGGCGGCGGTGGAGTTGGCATACTCGTAGAGGCGACAAGTGGAGGAGAAGACCATGGCACCGACCTGGACATTACAGAGGATGGCCAGCTCACGTGCTTTCTTCAGCAAGCCACTACGCCTCTTGGAGAAGGTGACCTATCTTCTGCTCATGTTCTCAGTCCTCCTAATCACAATCTTGCCCCTCATCATGATAGCTCTTCGATCTCCTTAATTAAGCATATATTCACTCAACTCCTTAATTATCTGCTAGTTTTTTTTGCGGGGGTAATTATCTGCTAGCAGATATTCGCTCCAGTGGTCCAATTAATAGATGGTTGTGTCTGAGCAGGACTGTGAACGAACTGAAGTAAGGCAAGCGTAGTTAGCTACTCATCCAAATATGCAACCTGCAGATTAACTAATGCAACTAGTAGCAAATTAAGGAGGCAAAGTGCATGCTGATCGATGAGCTCGGTCATTTCCTTAACTAAATTTATCATGCAATTTGCTGCCATCTCTGGAACCTGTGAAAGGGCAACAATATTTTTCTTGCAAATGGATGTTTCTTGTGTGCACTGTACGAGGTTTTGGAATCCGTAAATGTCACGCCTTGTATTAGCTTTCACAGGTTATGTCGTAGCTGATTCGATTTGATTTGATTCCTGCCCATGTGCAAGTAGCACCGGTTGTACAAATTCGGCAAAGAAATCACAAGCTATATGTCCGATCATTGTCCACTTTCAACACTCATTTGCTACACGCCCTCTCGTCATCTCTGTCCGATCATTGTCCACTCCTTCTCGCCGATGACAAGGGACCGCGGAGACCGCGAACTTTCAAGTTTGAAAACTTTTGGATCTCTATGCCCGGTTTCATGGAAGTGGTAAATAAGGCATGGAACGAGCCCCTCGAGCACTCCGAGCCATATCAAGTCTTATTCCATAAGCTCAAGAAGGTGGCCCTCCGACTCTCAGAGTGGAGTAGGGGCCTCTTCTCGAAGGAAAAAGTTCACCTTCATGCCGCTCTCTTGGTGATTCTCCGCCTCGACATTGCTCAAGAGAATCGGCAACTCTCCCCTGATGAGAGGGACCTTAGGGCCCGGCTGAAGAGGAGAGTTATCAGCTTGGCCGCACTCGAGAGAGCTCGGAAAAAGCAATGTTCAAGAATTGCTAACCTCAAGGAGGGCGACGCAAACACCAAGTTCTTTCATCGCCGGATTAATGGTAGAAGGAGGAAGAATCATATCCATAGGCTAAAGCATGACCAAGGTTGGGTCACCGAGCACGACGCCAAAAAGAAGCTCATTCTGGATCACTTTGCTGACGTGATGAAAAAAGGGAGCACAAGCGACAAAGACTTCAATTGGGATGAGCTCAACTTAGAGGTGCACGACTTGCACGGCCTTGACTCGCCCATCACCGAGGAGGAGATGCGGGAGGCTATCAATGGCATGCCAAGTGATAAGGCACCGGGCCCGGACGGTTTCACTGGTGCTTTCTTTAAAAAGTGTTGGGGCATCATGAAGCAGGACATGATGAGGGTGGTACACCATTTTGATGCCCTCCATACGGCAAATCTTCACTGGCTCAACTCTACAAATGTGGTCCTTCTGCCCAAAAAAGAAGGTGCCGAGGGGATTGCAGACTTTAGGCCCATCAGTCTCATCCATGCCATCGCTAAGATTATCGCAAAAATCCTCTCAACCCGTCTTGCTACGCACATGGAAAAGCTGGTCTCCAACGCCCAAAGCGCATTCATCAAGCACAGAAGCATACACGACAATTTTTTGTGTGTTCGCAACCTGGCCCGCAGACTGCACAAATGCAAGACCCCGTCTCTGTTGTTCAAGCTTGACATCCGCAAGGCCTTCGACTCAGTCAGATGGGAATACATCCTTGATCTCCTACGGCGGCTTCGCCCCAAGTTTTGAGACTGGATTGCGGCTCTTCTTTGCACATCATCCTCGAGGATCCTGCTGAATGGTGTGGCCGGCCACCCCATCAAGCATGGTCGGGGCCTTCGGCAAGGGGATCCCCTATCCCCGCTCCTTTTCGTCATTGTAATTGATGCACTCCAACAACTGCTTGAGTTGGCAACCGGAAAAGGGCTACTTCACAAGGTGCGGGGGAGAGGGGTCATGGTGAGAACTTCACTCTATACAGATGATGCAGCCATTTTCATGGCCCCAATTAAAAATGATATTGACAACCTCTCAGCCATCTTAAACGGATTCGGGGAGGTTAACGGGCTATGCACCAATTTCCATAAGAGCTTTGTTGTGGCCATTCGATGCAATCACCTCAATCTAGAGCACATCCTTCAAAACTTGCCGGCAAAAAGGGCGTCGATATTTGGGCCTTCCTCTATCCGTCTGGAAGCTTAAGTTGGTGGATTGGCAATTCCTTGTGGACAAGGTTGCGGGCAAGCTGGTTACCTATGATGGACAAAATATCACCACCAGTGGACGCACTGCCCTTGTCAAGTCCGTCATCACCTCCCAAGCGATCTACTTCATCACGCCATTAGTCGTACCGCCGAGCATTCTTCAAAGCATCAACAAACTCGAGCGAGCCTTCCTTTGGTCCGGATCGGACAAGACGACGGGTGCCAAGTGCAAGGTGAATTGGGAGATTGTCTATCGGCCGCGTGAATATGGTGGTCTAGGGGTCCTCAACACCGACAAATTTGAGAGGGCCTTGCATTTGAGGTGGCCATGGTTTGAATGGACGGCGCCTCACAAGATGTGGGTGGGATTGGGAAACCCATGTGACGAGGAGGACCTTGACTTCTTCTATGCATCCACAACCATCACCATGGGTAATGGTGCTAAAACACCTTTTTGGGATTCTCCTTGGCTTCATGGATGCAAACCCAAGGATGTCGCTCCTCTCATTTTTGAGGCCTCCTCGAGAAAGAATTGGAAGGTGCGCGAGGCTCTAAAAAATAATGCGTGGATCCTCAAGATCAACACCTCCATGGTCGTATCAGTTGAACACCTTCGGCAATTCTTCACTCTTTGGGCGCTTTTAATTGATGTCCACCTTGTTGAACATGCCGAAGACACCATTGTGTGGAAGCACACGACAAGCGGGCATTACTCTGCGGCCTCCGCCTACAAGGGCCAATTTCTAGGATTGGTCCTCTCCCCCATGGATCAAATGATTTGGAAGGCTTGGGCGCCGCCAAAGGCTAAATTCTTTGCTTGGTTGGCTATCCAAGATAGAATTTGGACTGTGGATAGGCTTGCAAAGCGGGGATGGTCAAACTGCGGGCTTTGCACTCTCTGCAAGAGAGATCAAGAAAGTGGACCACATCTCTTCTTCAAATGCCGATACACCATTCGGCTATGGAACTCGGTCATCGCGAAATTCGGCCTTCACCACTTGGACACTACTACTTGGCAGCTACATGATTCGGTAGAGGAGTGGTGGACAAATATAACCGGTGCCGGAGTCCCCAATAGGAAGGCTATGGCCTCTCTTACCATGCTTGTGTCATGGACCACTTGGAATGAGAGGAATGCCTGTGTTTTTCGATGAAAGAGCGCTCCGCCAACAATCTTGCTCAACTTCATCATTTGCGAGGCAAACCTTTGGGTCACTGCCGGTGCAAAGAAATTAGGGGCTATTATTTTATGCGAGTAATCACTCATGCCGTGTAAGAGTGACTTCTGTAACAAACTCTCTTCTTATCTTAACTAATAGATGAGGCAAATCTTTTGCCTCCGTTTCAAAAAAAAAAAAACAAGCTATATGTGGGGCAACTCCATCCGTCTCAAAACATAAGGCCAATTTTGAGCCATTAAGCATTAAGGTTTTGACCAATAACTAATCCATCAATACTGACAGCAATGCAGTGTTCTATAAAGAAATTACAAGTTATACATATGAAGTAATACCTTAACTTGCGGTGGATTTGTTTGTTGAGATTAGGTGCCAGAGCTGCCCCTGGCAAACACATCAAATTCTCACGACTTCATAGAGTGCAAGCTAGCGACTCGAGTTACTTTCGCCACTTGATTATTTTTCCCCAAAATTAATTAGCACACCTATATACCTAGTGATAAGGACAGAAGTTTAGACAGAAATAGAACAACCGAGTGCCTGAAAACACCACATATTAGGATATGTGTGCATCTTGTTATTCTGACTGAACATAACCATAGATATAGTATAGGTAGGGTCACATGTACTGAGAAACTTTATTTGTCGAGTATGGATTGATAATTCCCAGTGGAGAATATCTTTAGTCATACGATGGATTCGAAAATCCTTCCGCACATGCGTGATGAGCACATCAGCTCTCCTGTGGTTGTGTGGTTGCAGAGGTAGCTCAAAGAGGAAGCTACCTTGATCCACGCAGGCAAGGTAGGGGCTACCTTGTACACATTCATCTGTAAGGTATATAGAATATCCATTGCCAAATTATCAATTGATCGTACATAAAGAAAATCAGTGTCCTGGATAGGTCCAAACCGATTCATATTACCACTACCACGCAATTGAAACAACAAAAATAATATCAAGTATGGATTGCACTTTAAAAAGGCTGCATGGTTTCAAACTGAGGTACTAAACAGATAGGTCTGTTTGTGCCCGCATGTGACCCAACGGCAATTAGGGGGCTTTTGGTTGCCTACAAATGCTGAAATAATTTCAATTGCACTGTTGTGGGGATGTGTAACCAACAAAATTCATGAATATTTAGTTAAATAAAATATGCACCATGAATAAATTGGTCAATAGTGCATATAATTTTGATTAATTTACGGTGTCTCATCTCCAGGAAAGATACAAAACTTAGTACTATGTCCCAAACTACAATCAAATCAACGCGCGGTAAGCTCACATTTTTTTTTGGGTTTCGCACCTTGATTATATATCACCAAAGTTCATAGTTCTTTGATAAAGGTAGATCCCTATGATCAGTATATAAGATCATAATTGTTTCTGGCAGCTTAGATTTACAGGTGATATAGTTTACCTGATTTTTTTTTCTTAACTTAGCTTTTGGGGCTAATAGATTCTTGTGCATTCCTTCAAGTGGTTTGATCGAATGATAATCAATTCGACGAATGTTTGCTAACCACACAACCCTAAAAGAATTTCAATTGCACTGTATTGAAGGTAAGAGCATCTCCAGCCGTTGGCCCCCCAGGAGGTGCCTAAAATCGCCCCTGGGGGCGCACCGGCGCTAAACCATGTGCTGGGGACGTGATGCCCCCCAGTCGCGGCGCCCATGTTTTTTTGAAAACTTAAATTTTGTCACAAACACGACGCAAATTAAACCAAACTTCGGCGAGTTCATTCATATTTAAAATATTTTACAAAAAAACGCTACTAGTCTGCTCCTCGCCGTCTCCCTCGCCGCCCGCCGCCCTTATAGTTCTACATGTCGAGGAGGCGGTAGAACCGCGTGTAGTCGCCGCCGTTGTCGTCGTCATCGCCTCCGCCGCGGCCGCCGTCCCTGCTGCAACCCTCCCCCGGTTGGCGCGGCAGGTTGGACGGTCCGGGGGCGTCCTCGTCGTTGTCGCTATCGAGGACCACGACGCCGTGCTCGTCCTCGCGCCCACGTTTGTGGGCAGCTATCTCCTCCAGGGCCCGGCGCTGCCGGACCATCTCGCCGCGGAGGTAGTTGTCGCGCGCCCACCGTAGGGCATCGTCGTCGGAGAAGCCGCGCCGGGCTATCTCCTCGTACTCCGGGGGTAGAACGGGCTCCGGCTTGGGCGCAACGAGGATGAGGCGACCAAAGGCGGGGGTGGAGTCGCCGATGCGGACGCCAGAGCTGCGGGTGCGCCGGCTGACAGGCGTGTCCTGGGGCTCCGGCTTGACAGGCGTGTCTTGGGGCTCCGGCTTGACGGGGTGCAGGCAGGGGAGCTGGTCGACCGACCGGACGAGGAGGAGGACGCCCTGGGGTCCATGCGCCTCGGCGTCCACAAGCTCCCACGGCGGCGAGAGAAGGACGGGGGGTCGGGGTACTCCAGCCTCGGCATGTTGCCACCCTCGATGTACTCGAGGACGGCCTCCAGTGTGCGTCCGGGCACGCCCCACCATCGGCGCCGCCCCGCGGAGTTTGAGCCTGCCGGAGGGTACGACGCCGTTGGTGGCCTCGAGCTGCTCCGCTGGCGACGCTGGAAGTATGGCTCCCAGAGCGGGCTATCGGGGACGTAGCGTGGCCCCTCCCTCGCCGCCCGCGGCAGGGAGGCGCGGATACGCGTGATCTCCGCACGCCGCGCCGCCCCGGTGGGCGGTGGTGGCACCAGGACCCCGCCGGTGCTGATTCTCCAGGCCCCGGGCACCCGCATGTCCGGTGGGACCGGATACTCGGCCTCGAAGAGGAGCCGAGCTTTGTGCTCGTGAAGGTGGCGGCGGACGAAGCCGTTCGCCGCCGCGCCGTCGCCTGGGAAGCGTTCGGCCATTCTTTGAACTGGAGACGGCGAGAGGGGAGGGAGGAACGGGGGAGAAAGGGCTCGTCGGCGGTGGAGACTCTGTGCGTGCCACCGGCACGCTGGGGGTCAACTTTATATAGGCGGAGACACCGCGCGTACGCGTGGCCGGCGCGTTACGCGTGGCATGCGAGGGGACGCGCGTCTTCTCGTGTTCACTGCGCCGCCCGTGAGGCATCAATGGCGGAGACTGACCGGCGCGGCAGCGCGCGGCAGCTTTGGCATTGTTTCGCCACGGGAAACCAGGCAATGAGGACGACGAAGCGGCGAGAAGCGAGACGAGTAGCTGGCAAGGAGGGCCCGTGGCTCTTTCATGCCAAAAACGATTCACCCGGCGCCCCCGAGCGCCCCCCGACACGCCGGGTTCGGGTTGGATCCGCCGGCGCCAATTTCGGCCCGAACCGATGAAAATTGGGCCCTTGGGGACGCGACTAGGCCGATTTTTTTACACCGGCGACCGAAAAGTCGTCTGGGGGCCTTGTTGAGGACGCGGCTGGAGATGCTCTAAAGAGTAACCAGACAACCTCATCCTGGCTAGCAAAATTCGTGAACTTTTAGTGAAAGTGAACATGCACCATGAATAATTTGATCAATAGATTATACAATTTTAGTTACTTTATGATGGTCAAGTCTGCAATGTAAAAAACAAAACTTAGTAAAATAGTACAATACGTCCCAAACTTGAGATCCAAAGTCAGGACACGGGTCTGGTGGTAGGCCCACATATTGTTTCCCAGGTTTCACATTTGATGTGGAAAATTGAAACACGGTATCGATCTTCTTGGCTAAACGATGTGACTGTCACAAAGCAAGCACACAAAACAAATCAGCAATCTCTCTCGCTTAAAAATAAGATAACGCGTAGATGAGGACTAGGGATATGCATGGTCCTCGTACGTGTTATGCAATCCCGGGTTCGCTAACTACAGCATTTCCGACCCACATGCATAGCGCAAGCAGAGAGAAACATCGACTTACGAGAGGCCTTGGACTCTCTTCCTAAAAAAACTAGCCTTTTAGGAGGGGACACCTCCATTCTTATAAATCATGTTATGTCTCCTCCCATAACATATGTGAGACTAAACGTAATAATATTCCCCTCACACATCGGTCATAATGGGCCCACTAACATTAGATTTTCTAGCACCACCAACCATGAATGACCACCCGTGAGTTCACTGAAATTTATTTCGGGCACCAGGGCTTTGATATCAATTGTTAGAATAAATCCAAGGCGCATAATCGATCATACAAGGACCAATCAACCACAGGAGAGACGACACCGAGATTTGTTAATGAGGTTCACCGATATGGCTACATCCCAAGGGCCTGACTATGGCACTAGCAGAAAAAGGGCCTGTTGTCTCGGCTCGTAAGGGCCTTTTGTCCCGGTTCCTGAACCGGGACTAAAGGGTCGGTACTAATGCCCTGTCGCTTTAGTCCCGGTTCAATCCAGAACCGGGACAAATGGGCCTCCACATGGCCTATGCGCGGAGCCCAGGCAGGAGGGCCTTTGGTCCCGGTTGGTGGCACCAACCGGGACCAATAGGCATCCACGCGTCAGCATTTCTGTGGCTGGAGTTTTTATTTTTTTTGAAAGGGGGGGGGGTTTGGGGGGTTTTGAGGGGTTAATTTAGGTGTTTCATATATTGTGTTAGCTAGCTATAATTAATAGAGAGAAGTGTCCTCTCTTATGTCCGTGCTTGGTCGACGCTACGTACTATACATACGTATAGAGAGGACTAGACACGCTAGCTAGCTAGTAAGCAAACGAAGGAAATAGAAGATCGTCATGAACATATATGCATACAGAGAGAAGTGATATCGACCACCTCTCCTTCTCTGAGAAATTGGTCGAACAACAAGTTCTCGTATATCTATCCGACACTACCGGCTACATATATACAATAATCATCTCTTACAAATATAATCTCCTAACATACGGACTCATGGTCCATATAGTATTCTCCGTCTTCAGCGATCACGTGGTCAAGAAAGAATGCCGCCAATTACTCTTGAATTGCTCGCATGCGAGCTGGTGCTAGGAGTTCATCGCGCTTCCGAAACATCTAATTTGAAGAAGGGGGTCAATACATATATATATATATATATATGAATGAATGAAACTCAACACAAATGATGGTAATAAAATAAAATTATGAATGTTGTTATTTACGCACTTCATATTGTTCGTCAGAGTAGCCCCGCTCACATGTCGTGTGGCGGATGGACTCGCAAACGTAGTATCCACATAAATCATTCCCTTATTCCCGCCACAACCACTTTACAAGAAATAGAGGTCAATCAAACTGATAAGCAAGAATGCCAAATGGTATTGATGAAACTAGCGCTTGAATCAATAGGAGATGCGCGGAACATGCTACTATAGTACTTACTTTCGGGTGTCTAAATTGCAGCTTCTTCGGGAGTCCCGGAGCTTTTTTGGTGAATTTTTTCCAAACCCTGCCAGACAAAGAAAACAATTACTTGATATATCAGGAAATGAACAAAGTTGCTGATATGGTGGATAATGATCGATTTAACTTACTTCTCGAACATTTGAGTCATGTCCGCATAGTCCTGGGGATCTTTTCGTCTTGAGTCTAAGACGGTTACTAGTCCCTGCTCAAGCTTAATCTCTAGGAGAATATAGTGGAAACTGCACACGCATGCATAACTCATCAATTACATTACTATAACCTTGACTAATATATAAGGGAAACCGAATACGCACAAGACAGTAACACTCACTTGAAGTTGTAAGGAAAGAGTATTATATCTTTGTTTTCATTTATTACCAATGATCATAGCAAGTTGGCCTCGGTATCTGCGGCATGAAATTTAACCTGAGTTACATCTATGATATTTGTGTTAATGAACCCAATATCACCGATTTGTCGTTTCTTTAATTCGACGATCTTCAATCTGCATAATATAGTGAGGATAATTATAAATACATGCAATGAAAGAGCTGAGCTATATAGAGAGACTTAATGACAGAAGTAGTACTACTTACAGACAATAGCAGGTGACCGTTGCTTTATCGAGGGCCAATTGATTGAAAAACTAAAAGAACTCCTCAAATGGAACAGGCAAAAGATCAATTCCAACGAGGTCATGCTTCTTTTTAACTCTCACATACAAAGTACTCCTCCCCCCAGACTCTCTGCAGATTTTCAAGTACCAATCATGCAATCTTCGCATCATCGTTGATAGAGATCTTTCATCTTTGACGAGAGGCTTCCCGTACTCGTATCTTTGTATCTGCACCTCCATGAAATCATAATGTACATCGTCGGGCAGGTAATCTCCAAGATTGCTATAACCGGGCACCATCCTCGGATCATTAGCGACGATGTCGCTAGGCACCTTGAGCGGGGGGCACGATTGCTTCACTTGTTCGCCGAGCTGTGCAATTTGTTTCCCAGCTCGTCGTTCTTTCAGCCTTTGATCACTGATAGTACTTCCCGACCGCTCCGCTTCGGCAAATTCCTTTCCAATAATGCGCTCATAGTTTCCTTTCGGCGGAGACTTGGGTGGTTTTGTCAGGGCAGCCAGAGTGCGCTTCGCTTTCACCGGATCTACCTTCTCCTCCGGAGGTGGATGTTTCTTTTCTTTCACCCCTTCAAAAAAGTTCCTCACTTCTTCTCGCGCGATCTCGGTGTTCTCCTCCGGGGTCCTCTCATATGGTAACTTCTTTGGAGTCTTCAGAGAAGGACCGAATCTGTATGTCCTCCCGCCTCTGGCTGTACTGCTAGACGCCGGCAGAGCAGACGGAGTGGTTGTCTTCTTTACTTGCTTACGAGGCGGAGGAGAAGGACTACGACACGCCGGAGCAGCCGGAGCGGCGGCAGGTCTCTTCCGCCCTTGCTGACGAGGCGGAGAAGGAGGAGGCTGGCTGCTCGGGCGCGCCGGCGCAGGCGGAGAAGGAGGCGGAGTGCCGCCACACGCCGGAGAAGGAGCCGGCCGAGTGCCCTGATCGTCACTCGCCGGAGGAGGAGGCGGTGGAGGAGGCGGAGTGCCCTGACTCGCCGGAGGAGGAGGAGGAGGCGGAGGCATCTAGTTCGGAAGGTTGATGAGCTCCTTCCGCCATAGGCATGGAGTCTTCAGAGCAGAACCCAGCCGAGTCTCCCCTTCACCGGTAGGGTGGTCAAGCTGGAGGTCCTCAAATCCCTCCGTTATTTCATCCACCATCACCCTAGCATATCATTCTGGAATCGGCTGGTAGTGAAAAGTTGTGTCGGGTTCAGTAGGAAAAACAGAGCCAACAACCGCCATGACCTTCATATTAATCCATTGCGTCATAAGGTGGCAATTTTGAGACTCCGTGATAGCATCCACGGGATAGCTGGCAGGAGCCGTCAAGACATGCTCCGGCTGAAGCAGCTCGGTGGAAGCCACGCTGCTTCTCCACTGAGATGGCAGGGTAGCTTCGGGGGAAGCTTCGACAGTTCGTTTGCTGCGATTTGCTTCTCGTTCCTCTATCGCTTGTACCCTTGCTTGCAGCGCCTGCATTTGGGTCTGCTGCACTTTTTTCCTCCTCTTCTGGCATTTGTAACTGCCTACGTCCGAAAACCCAACCTTCCACGGAATGGAGCCTGGCGTGCCTCGTGTCCGTCCAGGGTGCTCAGGATTCCCGAGGGCCATTGTGAGCTTGTCGTTCTCTCTGTCTGGAACGAACATCCCTTGCTGCGCTGCTTCGATATACTGCTGAAGCTTCTTGACTGGTATGTCTATTTGATCGTTCGTCCAAATGCACTTCCCTGATACAGGGTCCAAGGTTCTGCCAGCCCCGAAGAACCAAGTCCGGCAACGGTATGGCCAGTTAATTGTCTCTGGTTCGATCCCTTTATCAGCCAGATCATTCTCAGTCTTGGCCCACTTAGGCCGGGCTACGAGGTAGCCACCTGACCCCGTGCGATGGTGATGCTTCTTCTTCACAACATTTTTCTTGTTTGTCACCGACATCTTCTTACTCTTTTCTGATGTATTGTGGGCCACAAATGCGGGCCAGTGATCTCTGATCTTCTCATATCTGCCCTTGAATTCTGGTGTCTCTTTATTTTCGACAAACTTATTCAGCTCTTTCTTCCACCTCCTGAATAATTCTGCCATCCTCTTAAGAGCAAAAGACTTGATTAATTGCTCTTTAACTGGCTTCTCCGAATCATCCTCTTGCGGTAGGGTGAAATTTGACTTCAGCTCAGTCCAAAGATCATTTTTCTGCATATCATTGACATAAGACAACTCAGGGTCTTCTATAGCCGGCTTTAACCATTGCTGGATGCTGATCGGGATCTTGTCCCTAACCAAAACCCCGCACTGAGCAACAAATGCGCTCTTTGTCCGGAGGGGTTCAATCGGTTGGCCGTCGGGCGCGATTGCTATGATCTCAAACTTTCATCTGAGCTCAACTTTTTCTTCGGGCCTCGTCTCTTTACCGAAGTTGTGCTCGACCCGGAGGGCTAGAAAAAAGAACAAAGACTTAATTAATATGTGTACATACCAAAACAATGAATGCATCAATTAGCTAGTCAGCAGAAGCTTAACTAATATATATACCTGGCCGGACTCGGTTCGGTCACCGGAGACGTCATCACAGTCTCCTTCTTGCACCGGCAGTGGGTCACCGGAGCCGTCCTCACGGTCTCCTTCTTGCACCGGCTTTAGGTCACCGAAGCCATCATAATCATAGCCAGCTGCTTCCAAACCATCGGTGTCGTTGAGAAACAACGAGCAGACGACATCACTTCCTCGTGCGATTATGTCCCCCAACAACTCTTCTTGTACTTCGTCCTGGGCGGTGTCCATAGTTTCTACAAATATTTACAACATGGCAATTATTATTCAAACATGACAGATGGATATATTAGTGGCAAACGTAGAACTAATATTAATTAGTGGCCTCGACGCTGCTTCTCTAGTGTTTGGGGTTGCCTCGACGCTGCTTCTCTAGGGTTTGCGGTGGCCTCGACAACGCTTCAAGGATAAAAAAAGAAGAGGAAGAAAAAAAGGAGAATAAATAATAGAGGAGTAAGAACTCCTCTATTCTTTCTTCTCCTCTTTTTTTCTTCTTCTTCCTCTTTTTTTTATCGGGAATGAGGGTCGTCGAGGGTCACCGAGCGGTAGAGGAAACCCTAAATAGCAAGTATCGTGGGTGTGAGATACATGTGGCCATCGGTGTCGGACACTACATCCACGTCCCACAAGTGACGTGCGTCACTTGTGGGACGTGGATGTAGTGTCCGACACCGACGGCCACATGTATCTCACATCGATGATACTTGCTATTTAGGGTTTCCTCTACCGCTCGGCGACCCTGACCCTCGACGACCCTCGTTCCCGATAAAATAAAGAGGAAGAAGAATAAAAAAAAGAGAAGAAGACATCTTTCTTCTCCTCTTTTTTTTCTTCTTCTTCCTCTTTTTTATCAGAAACGAGGGTCGTCAAGGGTCGCCGAACGGTAGAGGAAACCCTAAATAGCAAGTATCGTGGGTGTGAGATACATGTGGCCGTCGGTGTCGGACACTACATCCACGTCCCAGAAGTGACGTGGGCGTCGAAGCCCGCGTCACTTGTGGGACGTGGATGTACTGTCCGACACCGACGGCCACATGTATCTCACACCGACGATACTTGCTATTTAGGGTTTCCTCTACCGCTCGGCGACCCTCGATGACCCTCGTCCCCGATAAAAAAAAGAGGAAGAAGAAGAAAAAAAAGAGGAGAAGAAAGAATAGAGGAGAAGAACTCCTCTATTCTTTCTTCTCCTATTTTTTTTCTTCTTCCTCTTCTTTTTTTATCCTCTTCTTCCTCTCATGTTCGACGACCCTCGACCCATCGGCGACCCTAGACCCCTCTCAACCCTCGACCCCTCGGCGACCGTCGACCCCCTCTCGACCCTCGACCCCTCGGCGACCCTCGACGACCGTCGTTCCCGATAAAAAAGAGGAAGAAGAAGAAAAAAAAGAGGAGAAGAAAGAATAGAGGAGAAGAACTCCTCTATTCTTTCTTCTCCTCTTTTTTTCCTTTTTCCTCTTCTTTTTTTATCTTCTTCTTCCTCTCATGTCCGGCGACCCTCGACGACCCTCGTTCCTGATAAAAAAAAGAGGAAGAAGAAAAAAAAAGAGGAGAAGAAAGAATAGAGGAGAAGATCCTCTTTTTTTCTTCTTCCTCTTCTTTTTTATCCTTTTCTTCCTCTCATGTTCGACGACCCCCTCTCGACCGCCTCTCGACCGTCGACCCCCTCTCGACCCTCATATATAAAACATTTTCTTCCTTCTATTCCTTCTTCCTAAATATATAAAACTTTTTTTAAAATGAAACTAACCTAAAATGTACTAAATCAAAGAACACATATAGATAAAACTTTTCTAATAAAAAATCTAACTTTTGCATATATGTATTTTAAAACATCATTACAATTGAAAAAATACATACATATATACCTATATGAACATACATAAAAAACATATATGAACATACATACAAAAACATATATCTAAAAGATACATACATACATATATATATATGAAAATCTAAAAACATGTAAAAAAACATGTATAATTTAAAAAATGCACGGCGGCGGCGGGGGCGGCAGACGCGCGGTGCTCACAGAGGCGGCGACGTGTCGGGGCCGGGGACGGCCGGCGAGGGCGCGGGCAACGAGGGCGCGGGCGAGGGCACGGTCGACGGCGACGACGGGCGCGGGTGATGAGGGCGCGGGCGAGGCGCGGGCGACGGCGACAACGGGCGCGGGTGACGGCCGGCGAGGGCGCGGGCGACGGCGACGACTGGCGCGGGCGACGGCGACGACGGGCGCGGGCGGCGAGCGGCGTCGGGTTAGCCTGGCGGCGTCGAGGAGGTCGGCGTCGTCGGGGGCAACTGGCGAGGGAAATCAGAAAATTTCACAAGTCCTGGTTATATACCAAAGGCATTGGTCACGGTTCGTGGCACAAACCGTGACCAATGCCCCCCTTTAGTCCTGGTTGGTGCCACCAACCGCGACCAAAGGCCTCTTTTCAGCAGCCCAAAGGGCGGGAAGCAGCGGCCTTTGGTCCTGGTTGGTAGCACCAACCGGGACTAAAGGGGGGCATTGGTCACGGTTTGTGCCACGAACCGTGACCAATGCCCCCTTTAGTCCTAGTTGCTGGCACCAACCGAAACCAAAGGCCTTGTGCTGCCCCGTGCCAAAACTTTAGTCCCACCTCGCTAGCTGAGAGAGTTCAAGAGAGGTTTATAAGCGCTACTGTGCCTTCCCTCTCGAGCTCCTCTCAAATCCAGGCTTTCGGGCCTAACCCTGCGCTGTGTGCCTGTGGGCCTAATGGGCCTCCTGCGGGCTTGAATCCTGGCCCATGGTAGGGTTTCTAGTCATATTCAAGCCGTGGGGCCCCAGTAGGTGGCACTTTTTTTTCTTTGTTGCTTTATTTATTTTATTTTGTTTCTACTTACAACAAAATACTTATTGTTGCTATTTTTCCAATTTTTGTTTTGTTTTCTGCATTATTTATTTTCTTTTGTTTTTTGCTTTATATTTTAATTCTTTTTTGCTTTTAGTTTTAGAAAAATTATGAACTTTCTGTTAGTGCCATTAGTTTTCAAATTTGAAAACACTTCTTTAGTTTTTTAGTTTTCTTTGTTGCTTTATTTTTTTTGTTTCTACTTACAACAAAATACTTATTGTTGCTATTTTTTCCAGTTTTTTGTTTTGTTTTCTGCGTTATTTATTTTCTTTTGTTTTTTCTTTATTTTTTTTATTCTTTTTGCTTTTAGTTTTAGAAAAGTTATAAACTTTCTGTTAGTGCCATTAGTTTTCAAATTTGAAAACACTTTTTTAGTTTTTTAGTTTTCTTTGTTGCTTTATTTACTTTATTTTGTTTCTATTTACAAAAACAATACTTATTGTTGCTATTTTTTTGTTTTCCAGATTTTTTGTTTTGTTTTCTACATTATTTATTTTCTTTTGTTTTTTGCTTTATTTTTTATTTCTTTTTGCTTTATTTTTTATTTCTTTTTGCTTTTAGGTCAGCAAAATTATAAACTTTCTGTTAGTGCCATTAGTTTTAGAAAAATTATAAACTTTCTATTAGTGCCATTAGTTTCCAAATTTGAATAGTTAAAATTTGAATTTTTTGAAATTTGTGTAAATCACAAGTTTGTGATTAACTTTACTAAAAAAATGAACATAGATGCACCTATAGAGAAAATTCAACCTAAATTCATAGTTTTCAAATGAACTCTGAAAAAGTTGGCATAGCATACTCGTGTGTTACAAAGTTGGCATGGTATCATCATAATAGTTGCGGGAGAATGTCTTCACTTTTTCTTCGCTTGTGTCATTTGTTTATTGCGCCGTAAGCATGGATAATCTTCGTCGTTTATCAGGATGCTTGGGTCAGCCTTGCCATTAAAGGGAGGAATTTCATGAAACTTTTCATAATCTTCAGACATGTCTGTCTTGCCGTCCACTCCCAGGATGTCCCTTTTTCTTGAAAGAACTATGTGGCGCTTTGGCTCATCGTATGATGTATTCGCTTCCTTATCTTTTCTTTTTCTTGGTTTGGTAGACATGTCCTTCACATAGATAACCTGTGCCACATCATTGGCTAGGACGAACGGTTCGTCAGTGTACCCAAGGTTTTTCAGATCCACTGTTGTCATTCCGTACTGTGGGTCTACCTGTACCCCGCCGCCTGACAGATTGACCCATTTGCACTTAAACAAAGGGACCTTAAAATCATGTCCGTAGTCAAGTTCCCATATGTCCACTATGTAACCATAATATGTGTCCTTTCCGCTCTCGGTTGCTGCATCAAAGCGGACACCTCTGTTTTGGTTGGTGCTCTTTTGATCTTGGGCGATCGTGTAAAATGTATTCCCATTTATCTCGTATCCTTTGTAAGTCAATACAGTCAAAGATGGTCCCCTGGACAACAAGTACAACTCATCACAAACAGTGTTGTCACCTCTGAGACGTGTTTCCAACCAACTGCTGAAAGTCCTGATGTGTTCACATGTAATCCAGTCATCGCACTGCTCCGGGTGTTTGGAGCGCAGACTGTTCTTGTGTTCATCGACATACGGGGTCACCAAGGTAGAGTTCTGTAGAACTGTGTAGTGTGCTTGAGACCAAGAATATCCGTCCCTGCATATTATTCAGTCACTTCCAAGAGTGCCTTTTCCAATCAGTATCCCCTCATACCGCGATTTAGGGAGACCTATCTTCTTAAGGCCAGGAATGAAGTCAACACAAAACCCGATAACATCCTCTGTTTGATGGCCCATGGAGATGCTTCCTTCTGGCCTAGCGCGGTTACAGACATATTTCTTTAGGACTCCCATGAACCTCTCAAAGGGGAACATATTGTGTAGAAATACGGGCCCCAGGATGACAATCTCGTCGACTAGATGAACTAGGACGTGCGTCATGATATTGAAGAAGGATGGTGGGAACACCAGCTCGAAACTGACAAGACATTGCGCCACATCACTCCTTAGCCTTGGTACGATTTCTGGATCGATCACCTTCTGAGAGATTGCATTGAGGAATGCACATAGCTTCACAATGGCTAATCGGATGTTTTCCGGTAGAAGCCCCCTCAATGCAACCGGAAGCAGTTGCGTCATAATCACGTGGCAGTCATGAGACTTTAGGTTCTGAAACTTTTTCTCTGGCATATTTATTATTCCCTTTATATTCGACGAGAAGCCAGTCGTGACCTTCATACTGAGCAGGCATTCAAAGAAGATTTCTTTCTCTTCTTTCGTAAGAGCGTAGCTGGCAGGACCTTTATACTACTTCGGAGGCATGCCGTCTTTTTCGTGCAAACATGGCAGGTCCTCCCGTGCCTCAGGTGTATCTTTTGTCTTCCCATACATGCCCAAGAAGCCTAGCAGGTTCACGCAAAGGTTCTTCGTCACGTGCATCACGTCGATTGAAGAGCG
Source organism: Triticum urartu (assembly GCF_056163025.1). Lineage (NCBI taxonomy): Eukaryota > Viridiplantae > Streptophyta > Magnoliopsida > Poales > Poaceae > Triticum > Triticum urartu. Next base: position 86,819,815 of record NC_141879.1, read on the forward strand.
GACCTCTAGGTCTTTCCAGTAGGGTAGGTCCCAAAATATAGATTTCTTCTTCCACATGGGTGCGTGTCCCTCAGCGTCATTCGGAACAGCTAGTCCGTCGGGACCCTTTCCAAAGATTATGTGTAAATCATTGACCATAGCAAGTACGTGATCACCGGTACGCATGGCGGGCTTCTTCCGGTGATCTGCCTCGCCTTTGAAATGCTTGCCGTTCTTTCGACATTGATGGTTGGTCGGAAGAAATCGACGATGGCCCAGTTACACATTCTTCCTGCATTTGTCCAGGTATATACTTTCAGTGCCATCTAAACAGTGCGTGCATGCGTGGTATCCTTTGTTTGTCTGTCCTGAAAGGTTACTGAGAGCGGGCCAATCGTTGATGGTCACGAACAGCAACGCCTTTAGGTTAAATTCCTCCTGTTTGTGCTCATCCCACGTACGTACACCGTTTCCATTCCACAGTTGTAAAAGTTCTTCAACTAATGGCCTTAGGTACACATCAATGTCGTTGCCGGGTTGCTTAGGGCCTTGGATGAGAACTGGCATCATAATGAACTTCCTCTTCATGCACATCCAAGGAGGAAGGTTATACATACATACAGTCAAGGGCCAGGTGCTGTGATTGCTGCTCTGCTCCCCGAAAGGATTAATGCCATCCGCGCTTAAAGCAAACCATACATTCCTTGGGTCCTTTGCAAACTCATCCCAGTACTTTCTCTCGATTTTTCTCCACTTCGACCCGTCAGCGGGTGCTCTCAACTTCCCATCTTTCTTCCGGTTCTCACTGTGCCATCGCATCAACTTGGCATGCTCTTCGTTTCTAAACAGACGTTTCAACCGTGGTATTATGGGAGCATACCGCATCACCTTCGCAGGAACCCTCTTCCTGGGGGGCTCGCTGTCAACATCACCAGGGTCATCTCGTCTGATCTTATACCGCAATGCACCGCATACCGGGCATGTGTTCAGATCCTTGTATGCACCGCGGTAGAGGATGCAGTCATTAGGGCATGCATGTATCTTCTCCACCTCCAATCCTAGAGGGCATACGACCTTCTTTGCTGCGTATGTACTGTCGGGCAATTCGTTATCCTTTGGAAGCTTCTTCTTCAATATTTTCAGTAGCTTCTCAAATCCTTTGTCAGCCACAGCATTCTCTGCCTTCAACTGCAGCAATTCCAGTACGGTACCAAGCTTTGTGTTGCCATCTTCGCAATTGGGGTACAACCCTTTTTTGTGATCCTCTAACATGCGATCGAACTTCACACTACTAGGAAAAGGCATGCTAGTGGCGCACTGAATTTGCCTTCTAATGGCGCACTACCGGCGCGCCACTGGCATCACGCCATTAGAATTAAGTTCTAATGGCGCACCACCGGTGCGCCATTAGTATCTGGTGTTCTAATGGCGCACCACGTAGTGCGCCATTAGTATAGCCTGCAGTGTGCCATTAGAATGCCTCCCAGGGGGCCATATGTACCCATGTGCTTTGGCATTCTAATGGCGCACCACCAGTTAATGCACCACTAGTGTGATGATCACACTGCGCCATTAGTGTCTTGTGTGGTGCGCCATTAGTATGAATATTAGGTTTTATTTTTTTTTTGATTTTCTGATTTTTGCACAGGTTACAAAATATATTATTGGACAGAATATAGACAGCAGCACACATCAACATCAGATTCATCGAATACAATAGAAGATTAGTCTCCGAATACAATTCATCATATTAGTCTCCGAATTCAAAAGACCGAACAAAGATAAAACATTACAAGTCTCAAGACCGCGAGTATCGAGTTTGTCGGAAGTAATACTAATCCTAACAAGTCCTACTAATCATCATCATACAACTTCTACTCGTTATTCATAACAAGTCATACGATCATCATCTTGATAGTCTTCGAACCAATCCTACTTAATTGTTCTTAGCACATGATCATTAGTATTAGGCAGGACCTAAATACCCTATCTAAGCTAAAATAGCATAAAACAATATAGACGCTGACTCTCCATTATGGAGAATGGAGAACATCCTGTCTCCAATTCTTGCGCTTCACTTCCTTTTTCTTCCAAGAAGTTCCTTACGACTGTCCATACATTTTTTCCATCCTTTGATTTTCATGTCTCCACTTCTTTTAGAAATCTCGTATGGACAGTTGAGATTCGTAGGACGACCTGGCTGTATGTTCAAAACATTAACCCTACCTTTTAGATACATCATATGAGGCACACAATTCTCTGGGATTATCTGTTGAAAAACATAGTAATAACTTCATAGTTAGCAATGATGTACTAGTTTTAGAAGTATGCAAAAGATGCACGGATGTCGTAATAGTAAAAATCTTACCAGGGTATCTCCATGGTAGTTACCGCAGTTGAACACATGCACTAGTGGCACGTATTTACCATAATGTTGAGGAGTTTGATTGTAGATATTGTAATTCTCAATGTCAGTACAAAATCCGACCAAATGATCTTTCTCCTTGTAAGTTGTTAATTCGGAGCCATCGGTGTAGTGGGTTTTGTCTACCATCTCCCGCACATTCTTTGAACAATAAAAATAAGCTGTCAATGGAAATAAGCTGTCAACTATTTTGAAATAAACAATATAAATTAGCTAATAACTATGTTTGAGAAACTCACATAGCGGTAGAACTGGAGGCGTATCAACAAGGACCCAAATGTCCATATTGTCTTGGTTGATGTCAGGATTACCAAGATCCATGGTGACAAGCATACCCTCATCAAAACCATACATCTTGCAAAATGCTTCCCAATTTTTGCAACCAAAATGGGTTACGCACTCAGAATTATATAGATTTACTTCAAAGTCCACATCATGATGAGTCCTTAGGTGAATTTTCTTTGTTTTAGAAATTTCATGGTCTTCAAAATCCATCCTCTCCAAGACATAGCGTCTTGCATGGCATGGGATAAGCTATACTCGAATTGTAAAAGATGAAAATTACACGTTGAAATAGTTGGAGTCATGCTTAATTATGAAAATAACACTTGTCGTCGTTGTGTACCGTTTCAACTTCGAAGGTCTCCTCGAGCTTAATGCTGAAGCGCCGATCATCGTCTAGGTGAGGCATGTCGCACAGACCTCGATCGTCGTGGCACCAGTCGCACTCCGTCGGGAGACTCTCGTCGTCCGATGATGATGACGACATATCCTACGTTCATAATTCAAAACTACATCATTTAGGGTTTGTCGACACCGAGGCACCCTAAAAGCCTAAGCTTTCATCATTTAGGTTTTGTCGATGCTGAGGCACCCTAAAAGCCTAAGCGTACATCATTTAGGTTCTCATCGACACCGAGGCACCCTAGGTTGGGCCTAATCACTTGGCACTAATCACTTGGCTCTATTGCCACCTATGTTGGGTTTATCATCTAGGGTTTATCGATGCTAACAAGAATTCTAAGTTGGGCCTAATCACTTAGCTCTATTGCCACCTATGGTTTAATGCAGCAAGAATGGCGGGGCAGTTGATCCTACTTAATTAAGTACTAAGATACCCTGGCCCATGCATTAGTAGCAAGTACCCCATATGTCCGATTTTTAGCAAAGTCATGCTAAAATTCACGAAAAATTTCAGCATGACCTTTGCTGAAAATAAGACATATGGAGTACCCGAATTTTCTGGAACGGAAGTTAATCGACATTCCAGCAAACTCAAGGGCCTCTCGGGGTACCTGCAAAATCATCACGACATGATGGTCGGAGACAAAACCCAGCAAACTAGCACCACAATGTGCCTCTACTTTCATATGGATGAAAAGGCCACAGACCATATGGTCCTCTGCTTTCATATGGACAAAAATCAGCTCAACTTATGTGAGCTTCCATTCCAGATCTAATAGGTCACCCAACAAAAAATCATGAATAGTTTTAGCTAGAAAAAATCATGGATTGCTGTTAACTGAAAATTAGTGAAAGAAACTGTCGCTGATCATGGATTACTATTAATTAAAAATAGAGCATCTGGCTTGTCTTATCATGTTCACTAAGTCCACAAAAATGAATAGGTTCAGTAAACTTGAAGTACTCAACACTAAACATGGTTCAGAGCTCACTACACTACACTACATCGTGCAATGGTTCAGACCTCACTACACAAGAACAAGCTCACTACACTACACTACACTACACATGCTTAAACTCTGAACATAAACAAACACCAGCAATGCAATATGTAAACTACCTCTGTTTCTAGGCAACAAGAGTTATCATCAATGCTTTTGAGTTTATTAAGTACCTTCAGTTCTGAGTTTTAAATGTCAAAAGAGCTTCACAGAATCTTGAATCCTCCAAATCACTCTTAACAGTTCTGCATTGCACAAAGGCAGCAATGAGCCAATGATATCAGTAGCAATAATAGGTGCTTACATTCTCATAACGTCAGTATTATTTAACCAAAATTCAACCTACAGAGTTCTAGTACAGTGAGTAACTCCCAATTCTTTTAATAGAAGCACAATTAACAACACAACTAGGGAGTCTAGGACAATGCCACCAAATAGAATTTGAAGGAAAAACGTTCTTCCAGAACCTTCAAGCCACAATCATACATAGAGTGGCTGATCATATAAGCTATATTTAAATAAACATCAACTAAACTTGATGACAAGAAAAACTACAATCACATTGATACAAACTAGAGCATATAGCAATAGTAAATAGATGCTCCATATAGCAATAGTAATGCACCTAATCAACATTGTAGAGCATCCTGTTACAAACTTGTTCTGATCCTGCAAATTAATGGGGAGGAAGAACTAGGGAGGGAGGGAATGGTAATGGTTCAGAGAAGAACAATAGTAATGCTCCATATAGCAATAGTAATGCTCCATATGTTCTGATCCATATAGCAAGAAGAACTAGGGAGGGAGGAAATGGGGAGGAAGGGTGGAGAGGGAGGAAGGAGGAGAGGTACCTGGGCGGGCGTGGCCAGTCGCCGGAGGGGTCGGGGTCGGCGACGGCATCGAAGGGGTGGCTCGAGGGCGTCCGAGCTTGTCCAGGTCCTCGTAGTCGAAGAGGAAGACGACGGCGGTCCTCCTGGGCGCCTCGGTTGGTCGTGGGGAGGCCGGCGGCCACGTGCTTCGCGGGTTGGGGGGCGCGGGGGCGGCGGCGCGGGGGAGCCGGAGCGGGTGTGGCGAGGGATGGAAGGGGATCTGGCGAGGGAGAGGGAAGGAGGTATCGTGCGAAGGGACGGGTATCCAGCTATAGAGGGGGGAATGTTAGTGATGGCGCACCGTCGAGGGGTGCGCCATAAAAACACTCATAGCAATGGCGCACCATTCTCTGGTGCGCCATTAGTAACTTTATTTTTTCTGATAGCAATGGTGCACCCTCCTCTGGTGCGCCATTAGTAACTTCTTTTTTTCATTATTTCTTGTTGCATCTAATAATTTGTTTTTTATCAAATTTGTTATTTTCATGAGGACTAGAACAAAATATATCATCAAATATCATCAAATTTGTTTTTTTTAATATCATCAAATTTGTTTTTTTTAATTGAAAATATCATCGAATTTGTTATTTGAAAATATCATCAAATTTGTTATTTGAAAATATTATCAAAAAGCGGGGGAGGGTGCGGGGTGTCGGCGGCCGCGGTGGAGCGGGCCGGGGGAGGGTGCAGGGGGTCGGCGGCGGCGGTGGAGCGGGGGAGGGTGCGGGGGGTCGGCGGCGGCGGTGGAGCGGGGGAGGGTGCGGTGGGTCGTTGGCGGCGGTGGAGCGGGGGAGGGTGCGGTGGGTCGTCGGCGGCGGTGGAGCGGCGGAGGGTGTGGGGGGTCGTCGGCGGCGGCGTGGGTCAGGGCAGCGGGGGGAATTAGCTAGGGGGCGAGGGAGAGGGATGAAGGGGATCTGGCGAGAGGGAGGTAATTAGCTAGGGGAAATCTTACTAATGGCGCACCAGCCAGAGGTGCGCCATAAGTAATTTTTTTGTTGCATGTAATAATTTTTTAGAAAATGATTATGAATATGAAACAGTAATATTTTTTATAAAAACAGTAATAATTGTTGTTTAACAAAAATTGTAGTCTACACTTTTTTATTATTATTTTTTTAAAAATGAAGAGGGGAGAGGAGGCGCGGGTGGGATCGAGATCGAGATGGAGGGGGAATCGAGATCGAGATGGAGGGGGATCGAGATCGAGTGTCCTCATGAATATTCAATATTTTATCATATTGAATATGAAAAAATATCATCAAATTTGAAAAAAATATTCATGAATTCAAAAAGTGCCCATGAAATTTAAAAATATTCATGATATCAAAAAGTGCCCATGATATTTAAAAATATTCATGATATCAAAATATATACTAATGGCGCACTTTTAGAGGGTGCGCCATTAGTAGTTTAAACTACTAATGGCGCACAGTGAAGCGGTGCGCCATTAGTAGTTTTGCAAAAAAAAAAAGAATAAAAAAAAATTCAGTACTGGCGCACTCCTTGTCTGGTGCGCCATTACTAGTTAGAACTAGTAATGGCGTACCAGACATAGGATGCGCCATTAGTATGTATGTAAAAATAATAATAAAAACAATTTATCACTAGTGGCGCACCTGTTTTCTGGTGCGCCATTAGTGTCTTCCACACTAATGGTGCATCACCAACTAGTGCGCCATTAGTATATAATAGTGGCGCACTACTTCCCTGGTGTGGCATTAGTGTCAATCCTATATATAGCCCTTTTCCTAGTAGTGTCAGCTTCTCCTTTTGACTTTCTTATTGTGTCCTTGCATCGATAATGACCCGGCGGAGATCATCATCATCGGGCACATCGTCTGGTTCCTCTTGATCTTCAGTAGCTTCACCCATTGCAGCATCATTGGGCACATCGTCTGGTTCCTCTTGATCTTCACCAGCTCCCCCCGTTGCAGCATCACCATATTCAGGGGGCACATAGTTGTCATCGTACTCTTCTTCTTCGCCGTCTTCCATCATAACCCCTATTTCTCCGTGCCTCGTCCAAACATTATAGTGTGGCATGAAACCCTTGTAAAGCAGGTGGGAGTGAAGGATTTTCCGGTTAGAGTAAGACCTCGTATTCCCACATTCAGTGCATGGACAACACATAAAACCATTCATCTTGTTTACCTCAGCCGCATCGAGAAACTCATGCATGCCCTTAATGTACTCGGAGGTGTGTCTGTCACCGTACATCCATTGCCGGTTCATCTGTGTGCATTATATATAATTAAGTGTCCAAATTAATAGAAGTTCATCATCACATTAAACCAAAGTGCATACATAGTTCTCATCTAACAACATATAGCTCTCTAGAGCATCTAATTAATTAAACCATACATTGAAACTATGTAAAACATTTCAATGCGAAAACAAATGCGATCATAATCGCAACCAAGGTAACAATTGATCCAACGACATAATGATACCAAGCCTCGGTATGAATGGCATATTTTCTAATCTTTCTAATCTTCAAGCGCATTGCATCCATCTTGATCTTGTGATCATCGACGACATCCGCAACATGCAACTCCAATATCATCTTCTCCTCCTCAATTTTTTTATTTTTTCCTTCAACAAATTGTTTTCTTTTTCAACTAAATTTAACCTCTCGACAATAGGGTCGGTTGTCATTTCCGATTCACATACATCCTACATAAATAAAATCTATGTCACGTTGGTCGCCATAATATTCATAAACAATAAATGAACCAATAGTTATAAAGATAATATATATACCACATCCAAATCATAGACAGGACGAGGGCCGACGGGGGCGGATACCAAAACCATCGCACTATATAAGATGCAATAATAAAAGTAAGAAAATAATACAAGTATCTACGTAAACATACAAGTAAGAATATTTTTCCTTTCAGAAAGAAGATAAGAACAAGAGGCTCACCACGGTGGTGCCGGCGATGAGCTCGGCGCGGGTGATCGACGGCGATGAAGACGGGGACGGGGCGTGACGGACCGCTAAGTCTAGACAAATATTGAGGAAAATGGAGCTTGGAGGTCGAGCTTGGAGAGGAGAAAGCTTAAGTAGTGTGGCTCGGGCATTCCATCGAACACCTTGTGTGCATAGGAGGTGAGGTAGAGCACCACCAAGCCCTCTCCCCCTCGGCCAGAAAAAAACAGAGCAATGTGCTCTGCTCTTACGCGAGTGGGTATATATAGGAACCTCATTGGTCCCGGTTGGTGGCATGAACCGGGACTAAAGGGGAGCCTTTGGTCCCGGTTCAAGCCACCAACCGGGACCAATGGTGGTGGGCCAGGAGCGAGGCCCATTGGTCCCAGTTCGTCCCACCAACCAGGACCAAAAGGTCCAGATGAACCGGGACCAATGGCCCACGTGGCCCGGCCGGCCCCGTGGGCTCACGAACCGGGTCCAATGCCCCCATTGGTCCCGGTTCTGGACTGAACCGGGACTAATGGGCTGACCCGGCCTGGACCAAAGCCCTGTTTTCTACTAGTGTGGGCGCTCCTCCTGGTGAAACCGTCACAATACCGCAACCTGGCCACCCGGGCGCTGGCTCCCCCTGCGCGCCTATGCTATTATGTTGGCATAGGTTACATCGTGTGTCTACCCATCATTATATAAGAGGTCTAGGATACAAGAGTCCTACTTGAACACGACTCCATATCATGTTTACACACCGTACGACTCAGAGTCCAACTATAACCTACCTTATACAATAATATTCGACACAGTTCTAACAAAATCATGTAACATCACTATGGGTATATTCTATGAAGCAGGACGGCATGAGCACACCTTGATTTGGATGCAATGAAACGAAGGGAGGACAAAAGGTGCATTTTTCCATGTTTAAGCGCATAAATTCTGCATGACATCATTGCCATCATTGCATGCAATTAAATGTTAGAGCACCTCCAGGCTCTAGCAGAATCATCAAAAACATCCAAACTCCATAATAATTGAACGAATGCTGCAAAACACAGCTCTGGCGGAGTCTCCATATGAATCGATGTCGCCATGCACTATGGAGTACCCTTCATATCTGGCCTTCCAGCCTCCATATTTGGCATCTTGGGGCCAACTTTTGAAGCTCACTCCATCCGGCAAAAACCATGGCGCGAACAAAACTTCATGTGGTCCCCCACCTCACGGCGAGGATGGAAGGGAGAGAGTGGGGGAAAAGGATGTCCCACTAACAATTGAGTCCCATGAGGTAGATGAAATCTGGATGCCATAATATAGCGATTCTGAGTTTACCTTTGTCCGTCTCAAGATCCAAATGTTTTTGCGATAGTACGGTTTGCATTTTTGGTGATCACAATTATGCGGGCTATGCTAGAGTTTCCCTAAGTTGGGTGCATCTGTTGATGTTTCTTCGAATTTGGAAAGGATGGGATGCAGCGGCACAATCTCCTCTCTATCGAGTTAACAAAAAGGGTTGCATCATCAGCACAAAATTTGATCTAATTCTTGTAGTTATGTTTCTCAGTGGTGTAAGGATGCCCATATCAGTTTTCCTTCTCAGGGTCTTCTGCATGGGGTCAAGGGACAGGATAAAGAACATTGGGGTCTTTGTAAGTGCATCTGAAAGAGCATGTGTGAGTGCATCTAGTGCCCCTTAGTGATTTTGGTGTATTGAAGACTTATAGGTTAAGGGACTAATGCATTTGTGAGTGTACATAGGTCTATAAGTCTATGAGGAGTTTGATATTTACAGAGAAAGTCGACCCCTAAAAATGAAGTTCTTCGACTGAAGACTTTGGATTTCTAAAGACTTTCTGAAGACTTTGAAAGTGAAGAAATTGGTGTCACCTTGAAGACTAGGTATTCATTCGAGGAACATGAAGCGTGAAGACTTCTGTTTTCGTAGTTTCATTTTCTTTTTCTTGAGTCATAGGAAACACCGTACTGTTAAAGGGGGTCGAGGAAATACTAAGGAAAAATTTCCATGTGATGCTCAACTCAAATCCTACACCTACCAATCCCTTCGAGTGAAGTCATTGAAAATCTCATACAGTTCAGTCATATTCTTCAGTGACAGAGACGAAGTTCTTCTGGTCTCTGAGGAATTTGTTGTGACTGAGGAGTTAGGAATTCGCGAGTGCGGATTACCTACACAATGAGGAACATGATAGCCCTGAGGATTTCGCCACTCAAAATTCCGACCGTTGTTGTGCTATGCGCCAGCTGTCCCAAAATATCTATCCACCTAACAGTCTTATCATTGAAGGGCATTCATGTCTTATCATGTCGGGCTGCTACCTAGGCTATAAATAGCCGCCCCCTACAACCACTAGCTGGTTGGCTACTCCCAGAGAAACTGACACTTGTCATTTGAGAGCATCCCATCCTCTGAGGACTTTGAGCGAAAATCATCAAGTGAGGACAACCCAAACCCAAACACCTACAAACCCCAAGTGATTGAGCATCACTGAAGAGATTGATCCTGCGTGGATCCGACGCTTGTTACCTTTGAAGACTGTGCTTCTTCCAGACGGTTAGGCGTCATGGTCTAGAGCATCCAAGAGGAATTGTGGATCGCCGAGTGACCAAGTTTGTGAAGCTTCGGAAGTCACCTGAAGACTTACCACGAGTGATTGGGCGAGGTCTGTGTGACCTTAGCTCAAGGGAAATACGGTGAGGACTGAGTGTCCCGAGCTGCGTGTTCAGGACCGGGTGTCCGAGACTGTGTGTCCTCAGGTTTAAATACCTAGCCGCCCTAAGCAGACGTACAACTGAGACAGCAGTTGGAACTGGTCTACCAAATCATTGTCTTCACCAAGCTTACTGGTTCTAAATCCTCAACTCTTTCATTTCCACATAACTGTGTTGTGTGCTTGTTCATATCTGTGTTTGAAGACTTTGACTGAAGATTTTCTCAATTTCCTCAATTCAATTTCTTCAGTCTGTTTGTCTTCATCCTATGTTATCCTGTGCTTACGTTGTCTGTACTCTGTGCTTGTCTTCATTTCATCATGATGACTATGCTTGTGCTCTGTTATGTTTACTTTTGAGTAATTATTCCACTGCTAGTAGTTCTTCGCTAAGGAATTTCCTCACATGCAAATTACTCAGTGAAGAATTCATAAAAATTGCCTATTCACCCCCCTCTAGTCGAGATAACGCACTTTCAATTGGTATCAAAGCAAGGTACTCCCTTGTTCTTTGTGATTTTGGTTTAACCGCCTGGAGTTTTAGTTATGTCAACCACAGGTATGATCAAGGTCTCTGCTGGGTGTCCTACCTTCGATGGGACGGACTACCCCTATTGGAAGAATAAGATGCGATTGCATCTTGAGGCAATTGATAATGATCTCTGGTATGTTGTGGAAAATGGTGTTCCCTCAGTCACACCTTCTCTGAATGCTGCTGATGTGAAGAGATTCAAGCAACTCGATTCTCAAGCAAAGAATATCATATGTGGCCATCTGAGCAAAGGACAGTATGGAAGAGTGAGTTCTTTGGAAACTGCTAAGCTTATCTGGGATAGACTGTCCAAAGTGAATGAAAGAGTCTCAACACAGCGTGACTCTTGAGTTGATGTTCTTCGCAATCTCTTCAACCGCTTCAAAAGACTCGACAATGAAAATGTTCAACAAACCTTCGATCACCTCACTGACATCTCAAATGAGCTTCAAGCACTTGGTGCCACTAACATCACCGACCATGTGGTGGTGAAGAAATTGCTGAGATCGCTTGATTCCTCATTTGACACTCTGGCATTGATGATACAAGAACTTGCTGATTACAAGTCACTTGATCCCGCTGATATTCTCAAGAGGCTAAATACTCATGAGTTCCAACTTGCTGAAAAAAGAGATCTCTATGGTTTGAGCTATGGAAGATCACGTGCACTGTAGGCCAAGGCAGTATCTGAGTCCGAAGATGAAGACTCTGGTAGCAGCCTTGGGGATCCTGAAGAACTAAGCCATGACCTAGCACTCCTCGTGAAGAAGTTTCAAAAGTTCTCAAGACGTGGTCGCTTTGGAAGACCCTCAACGAGCAATGATTCCTCATCCAGTAACTACAAGAGGAGGCTCTGTCACAAATGCAAGAAACCTGGACATTACATTCAAGATTGTCCTTAGTGGGAAAAGGAATCAAAGAAGAAGAAATACAAGGATTACAGTTCTGATGATGCGAATAAAAAGAAGAAATCCACAAAATCTTCATCATCAAAATCCTCAAAGTCTTCATCTAACAGGAAGAGAAGCTCCAAGAAGGCTCGGGCATTCATTGGCAAGGAAATGGACTCTGAGGCTGAATGTGAAGAAAATGAGGAAGAGGAGGCATCTGAGGAGTCCGAGTCCGGTGTGGCAAGCCTAGCCCTCGCTACTGCATTCGTCAGCAAGTCTATCTTCAACACTGAAGAAAATGACCTCACCAACAAGGCTGATGAAGGCATTGATGACTACGCTCCCACCTATTGCTTCATGGCAAAGGGTGCCAAGGTACTCAAATATACCTCCTCTGAATCAAGTGATAATGAATCTGATGAAAACCTCAAGCCCAGCTATTCTAAACTTGCTAAGATTGCTGTAAAACAACAAAGGGCTTTTGAAAAGGTTCAAAACATGCTAGACAAAAGTGATGATATGTTTGGTGAAGAAATGGATCGCACTAAAGCCTTGACTAAAAAATCTTCAGAGACTTCAGACTAGGTTTGACAACCTTCAAGGTCATCATAACACTCTCTTATCTGATCATGAGAAGCTTTCTTATGAATTTCTTCAAAGAAAGCAAGACCTTGAGAAGCTAAGAGTGAGTTATGAAGATCTTCAGAAGGAGCGGGATTCATTTCTTGCTCAACAAATCAACGCTTCTTAGGAAGACTTTGTTCCTCCATGCTTGAAGTGCATTGAACGTGAATCTGCTAATTCTTCACCTGAATGTTCAAATGCTGCTAATGTTTCAAATTCGTCATATGACTCTGCTATCACTAATTCCTCATCTGAGGACATTGCTAGTATCACTGACGATGCAGGGCTGAAGGAATTGTACATGACAGGCATGTACAAAAGCCTCAAAGGGCATCAGACTCTTTGTGATGTGCTTAAAAAGCAGATCCTCAACAGGAACCCTAGGAAAGAGGGTATTGCCTTTGAGAGGAAACTCAATGCTGATGGTACATATTGGAAGCCTGAGCAGTACCCCAAAACCTCATGGGTTGCTGCAAAGGGACCTCTAGTTGATCCATCTAACTTATTTGGATTTGCATGTGAATCTCCTCGTTCTGATGATGAGTCATTTGACTCCAACTATAAACTGTTCAAAAATCAAAATGGTGAAATATTTGCTAGATATGTTGGCACTAACTGCAGGAACGGTCCCCTTATGAAGAAAATTTGGGTTCCCAAAAGGTGCCTTGAAAGTCTTCAGGTGAATGTCCTCAGGACACCACCTATGAAGAATAGGAACCCCAGATCAAATTCTTCATATGGACCAAATTCCTCAAAAGGATCAAAGTCCTCACATGAATATCATCGTGCTAACAACTCTGTTTCGCTGGGAAGAACTAAGGGCTATGAATATGAGCATTATTCTTCTAATCATCATGTTCATAAGTCCTCGAAGAATTTCTCTGCTTATTCATATGCTTATCCTAACTCCTCTTATGTGAAACGAAATGGACTGGCTTCTATGCCACCTTTCTTGTATGGAGCTTGCAGAGTGATGAACTCTTTGCCACCCCTTCAGATGTGGGTGGTGAAGAAAAAGAACTAATCTCTTCTATAGGGTCAGGTCTCCAGACATACGTAATCGTCTGAAGAATCTGCTGGAGACCTGACTATGCCTGAAATGACGCATGCTAATCATGAAGAAATGAACTTTCATTTCTCACGTCCTCATACTGCTTTATCTGTTCTTTTGCTTGATGAAATTGATCTGATGAATTGATGTCATATTATTCACTGATGAAGTATATGAGTTCGTAAGTTGCACTAATTCATCTGCAGGATGATCAACCCAAAGCCACTGAGTGGGTCCTCGATAGTGGATGTACAAATCACATGACTAGTGACAAGAATCTATTGATGGGTGCTCCATTATCTCCGTCGCATCTAAAGCATATCATCTTTGCCGATGAAGGCAAAAGTCAGGTATTGGGTCTAGGTAAGGTTGCGATCACAAAGGATCGACACATGGACAAAGTCATGCTTGTCGAGTCCTTAGGATACAACCTCATGTCTGTCTCAATGCTTTGCAATCTTGATATGGTTGTTGTCTTCGGCAAGTACCATTGTGTTGTGGTTATGGAAGCTAACAATTCCAAAGTCTTCGAAGGCTTTAGGAGAGGAGACCTGTATATTGTTGATTTCTCTACAGGACCACAACCAGCAGTGTGCCTACTTGCAAAAGCTTCAGAAGGCTGGCTCTGGCATCGATGACTTGGTCATGCAGGCATGAGGAATTTGCACACGCTTGCAAAGAAGAAGCATGTCATTGGCATCGAGAAAGTCAAATTCCTCAAGGATCACCTATGCGGAGCCTGTGAAGCTGGGAATATAGATGACAAAGGCTAAGCATCTGGCAAAGACTATCATGACCACCACTCTTCCATTTGAATTGCTTCACATGGATCTCTTCGGTCCTAATCATTATTTTGCTGTTACAAATGATGCATCTCTATATGGCTTTGTTATTGTTGATGATTACTCTCGATACACATGGGTACACATTGTTACTTACAAACATGAAGTGCAGGAAGTCTTCAAACGATTTTCCTCGAGGGCTTCAACCAACTTTGGTGTGAAGATCAAGCACATCAGAAGTGACAATGGAACCGAGTTCAAGAATTCTGGTCTAGATGACTATCTTGATGAACTTGGTATTACTCATGAGTTATCTGCTCCTTATACTCCTTAGCTGAACGGCATCGTGGAGTGCAAGAACAGGACTCTTCCTGAGATGGCTTGCACTATGCTTGATGAATACAAAACGCCTCGTCGTTTCTGGATTGAGGCAATTGATACTCTGTGCCACATCATCAATAGAGTATATCTTCACAAATTCTTCAAGAAGTCTGCCTATGAACTCCTCACTGATAAGAAACCCAATGTAAGTTATTTCAAAGTCTTCGGTACTAAATGTTGGATTAGAGATCCTCATCACAACTCAAAATTTGCACCAAAAGCACATGAAGGTTTTATGCTCGGTTACAGAAAGGACTTGCACACCTACAGAGTCTTCAACAACGTTGTTCACAAGGTTGTTGAAACTGTAGATGTGCGGTTCGATGAAACTAATGGCTTGCAAAGAGAGCACCTACCTACTGTGATAGATGAACCAGCACCTGAGGAAACTATCAAGTCCAAGGCTACTGAGGATGTCATTCCTACTAAAGAATCTGCTGAAGAATTCATTCTAGAACATGAAGAACGTCGAGCTAATGCACCTGAAGAAAATACTGAAGAAAATGGTGCTGAAGAGAATGGTGATCAAATTCCTCAATGACAACCAGCTCATCCTCGCATTGCAAAAGAAGTGGAAGTTGAAAAGATCATCAATGACATCAAAGCGCCAGGTCCTCTCACACACTCAAAAGCTTCACATTTATCTAACTTTTGTGGGCACTATGCTTTTGTCTCTATCACAGAGCCCACTAAGGTAGATGAAGCATTTGTGGAGCCTGAGTGGATTCAGACCATGCAAGAAGAATTACATCAGTTCGAGCTCAACAATGTCTGGGAACTGGTCAAACGTTCAGATCCTCGCAAGCACAATATCATTGGCACAAAGTGGATCTACCGCAACAAGAAAGATGAAAATGGCCTTGTGGTGAGGAATAAGGCACGGCTCATAGCTCAAGGCTACACACAGGTTGAAGGAATTGATTTCGATGAAACTTTTGCACCTGTTGCTAGACTTGAGGCTATTCACATATTACTTGCTTATGCTAACCATCATGATATCACTTTGTATCAAATGGATGTGAAAAGTGCATTCCTTAATGGTAAGCTTGAGGAAGAAGTATATGTTGCTCAACCCCCAGGTTTTGAAGATCCAAAGAATCCTGACAAAGTCTTCAGACTCAACAAGGCCCTCTATGGCCTCAAGCAGGCCCCACGGGCATGGTATGATACCTTGAAGGAATTCTTCATGAAGAAAGGCTTCAAACCCGGTTCACTCGACCCTACTCTTTTCACTAAATCTTATGATGGTGAATTGTTTGTGTGCCAAGTATATGTTGATGATATTATCTTTGGCTGTACTGACCAACATTATAGTGATGAATTTGCCTACATGATGAGTGAAGAATATCAAATGTCTATGATGGGAGAGTTAAAATTCTTCTTGGGTCTTCAAATTCGTCAACAACGCAATGGCATATTCATATCTCAGGAGAAATACCTCAAGGATGTACTGAGGAAATTCGGCATGCAAGATTGCAAAGGCGTCGAAATTCCTATGCCCACAAATGGCCATCTATGCACTGATGAAAATGTTGTTGACTTCGATCATAAGGTATACCGCTCCATGATTGGTTCTTTATTGTACTTATGTGCATCTAGGCCAGATATAATGCTTAGTGTTGGCATGTGTGCCCGATTTCAAGCTACACCGAAGGAATCACACCATAAGGCTGTGAAGCATATTCTTCGATATCTAGCTCACACACCAACACTTGGATTATGGTACCCCAAGGGCTCGGCTTTTGATCTCATTGGATATTCTGACTCTGACTATGCTGGTGATCGTGTGGACCGCAAGTTAACATCTGGTACATGTCATTTCCTCGGACGATCTTTGGTCTGTTGGTCCTCGAAGAAACAGAACTGCGTATCACTATCTACTGTTGAAGCTGAGTATATTGCCGCTGGTTCTTGCTGTGCTCATTTGCTATGGATGAAGCAAACTCTCAAGGACTACGGCATCAACATGAATAATGTGCCTCTCTTTTGTGACAATGAGAGTGCCATCAAGATTACTCACAACCCAGTTCAGCACTCGAAGACTAAGCACATTCAGATTCGTCATCATTTTCTTCGTGATCATGTGTTGAAGGGCGACATTTCTATTGAGCATGTGAAGACTGAAGAACAGCTAGCCGATATCTTCACAAAGCCCATGGATGAGAAGAGATTTAGCAAGTTGCGGTGTGAGCTAAATATCCTAGAATCTTCGAATGTTCTTTGAAAAGGACACTCATCCTAACACTTATGCAAAAATTGATGACTTAGATGTGCAACGCATGAAGAAACGTTTTTCTTCAATCAATGAAGAATAACACTCTAAGTGTGAAGAAATTAATGAAGAATTTGATTCTCAGAACCCTATGATAATTGTACGCGGTGTCTGAAATCATCATTCTTATACGGTGGGTCACGCCACCACCAAAAGTTGAAATTCCTCAGTTGTTCAAATTCTTCAACTTTGCATTGTCTTCACTGTTTTCGTTGTTTTTCTTCATTGAAGAACCATGAGTTTATGTCCTCTACAGAATTCACTTATGGCTACTTCTTCAAGTTGGTTTTTCTGCTAAGTGAATGTGATCGGACCCTTCCCCCTCTATGCTATACTCAACCCAATATGTTCACA
Organism: Triticum urartu; assembly: GCF_056163025.1. NCBI lineage: Eukaryota > Viridiplantae > Streptophyta > Magnoliopsida > Poales > Poaceae > Triticum > Triticum urartu. The sequence goes on from NC_141879.1 coordinate 86,837,317, forward strand.
AATTCTTCATGTGCGTTCTATTTGAAACTCGTTCAAAATCTTCACTGTGTCCTTGTCAGCTGAAGAAATTACGAACGAAACTTTTAACTTATCTTATCCAATTTTTTGGCGTTGCCGCTCAAACCGTTCCGCATCCCACGACATACTTATCCACTCACCCACGATCTAACAAGATCTCCACTTCTCAGTATGTGGGTGACACATGTCATGCGAATGAGAAGGGTCAGGGGCACGTTCATCCAAATTCTTCGGCCAAACGGTTTTCACCATGGCTATAAATACCCCTCTCCCCTTCCTCACTTCTTTTACTCCGCTCGACCTCTCTCGAGCTCGAGCTTCTCAAACCCTTGCGCCCCCGCTACTTCATCGTCGCCGGTGAGGAAGAGCTTCACTGCCTCGACCTCGTCGTCGCCGTACTAGCGCCGGCCGCGAAAATCTTCACTCCGCCGCCGCCATAGCTATCTTCCTCCGCCAAGTTAGGGCGCGGAAGATCCGCACTGACGAATGATGTCTACTACACAACCTTCTTCTTGTAGACGTTGTTGGGCCTCCAACTGCAGAGGTTTGTAGGACAGTAGCAAATTTCCCTCAAGTGCATGACCTAAGGTTTATCAATCCGTAGGAGGCGTAGGATGAAGATGGTCTCTCTCAAGCAACCCTGCAACCAAATAACAAAGAGTCTCTTGTGTCCCCAACACACCCAATACAATGGTAAATTGTATAGGTGCACTAGTTCGGCGAAGAGATGGTGATACAAGTGGTATATGGATAGTAGATAAAGGTATTTGTAATCTGAAAATATAAAAATAGCAAGGTAACTAATGATAAAAGTGAGGGTAAACGGTATTGCAATGCTAGGAAACAAGGCCTAGGGTTCATAGTTTCACTAGTGCAAGTACTCTCAACAATAATAACATAATTGGATCACATAAATATCCCTCAACATGCAACAAAGAGTCACTCGAAAGTCACTAATAGCGGAGAACGAACGAAGAGACTATGGTAGGGTACGAAACCACCTCAAAGTTATTCTTTCCAACCAATCCGTTGGGCTATTCCTATAAGTGTCACAAACAGCCCTAGAGTTCGTACTAGAATAACACCTTAAAACACAAATCAACCAAAACCCTAATGTCACCTAGATACTCCAATGTCACCTCAAGTATCCGTGGGTATGATTATACGATATGCATCACACAATCTCAGATTCATCTATTCAACCAACAAAAAGGACCTCAAAGAGTGCCCCAAAGTTTCTACCAGAGAATCACGACGAAAACGTGTGCCAACCCCTATGCATAGGTTCATGGGTGGAACCCCGCAAGTTGATCACCAAAACATACATCAAGTGAATCACGTGGTATCCCATTGTCACCAAAGATACCCACAGCAAGACATACATCAAGTGTTCTCAAATCTTTAAAGACTCAATCCGATAAGATAACTTCAAAGGGGAAACTCAATTCATTACAAGAGAGTAGAGGGGGGGTGAAAACATCATAGGATCCAACTATAATAGCAAAGCTCACGATACATCAAGATCGTATCACCTCAAGAACACGAGAGAGAGAGAGAGAGATCAAACACATAGCTACTGGTACATACCCTCAGCCCCGAGGGAGAACTACTCCCTCCTTATCATGGAGAGCACCGGGATGATGAAGATGGCCACCGGAGAAGGATTGCCCCCTCCAGCAGGGTGCCGGAACGGGTCTAGATTGGTTTTCGGTGGCTACGGAGGCTTCTGGCGGCGGAACTCCGATCTATTGTGTCCACGAATGTTTTTAGGGTATATGGAGATATATAGGTGGAAGAAGTACGTCAGGGGGGCCACGAGGGGCCCACAAGGGTGGAGGGTGCGCCCAGGGGGGGGGCGCCCCCTGCCTCGTGACCTCCTCGTAGAGCCCCCGACGTGCACTCCAAGTCTTCTGGGCTTCTTTCCTTCCAAAAATGAGTTCCGTGAAGTTTCAGGTCAATTGGACTCCGTTTAATTTTTCTTTTCTTCGAAACCCTAAAACAGGGTAAAAACAAAAACTGGCACTGGGCTCTGGGTTAATAGGTTAGTCCCAAAAATGATATAAAAGTGTATAATAAAGCCCATAAATATTCAAAACAGTAGGTAATATAGCATGGAGCAATCAAAAATTATAGATACGTTGGAGACGTATCAGCATCCCCAAGCTTAATTCCTGCTCGTCCTCGAGTAGGTAAATGGTAAAAACAGAATTTTTGATGCGGAGTGCTACTTGGCATAATTTCAATGTAATTCTTCTTAATTGTGGCATGAATATTCAGATCCGAAAGATCCAAGACAAAAGTTCATATTGACATAAAAATGATAATACTTCAAGCATACTAACTAAGCAATTATGTCTTCTCAAAATAACATGGCCAAAGAAAGTTCATCCCTACAAAATCATATAGTTTAGTCATGCTCCATTTTCGTCACACAAGAATGCTCTCATCATGCACAACCCCGATGACAAGCCAAGCAATTGTTTCATACTTTAGTAATCTCAAACCTATAAACTTTCACGCAATATATGAGCGTGAGCCATGGACATAGCACTATGGGTGGAATAGAATATAATGAGGGGATTATGTGGAGAAGACAAAAAGGATAAAGTCTCACATCAATGAGGCTAATCAATGGGCTATGGAGATGCCCATCGATTGATGTTAATGCAAGGAGTAGGTATTGCCATGCAACGGATGCACTAGACCTATAAATGTATGAAAGCTCAACAAAAGAAACTAGTAGGTGTGCATCCAACTTGCTTGCTCACGAAGACCTAGGGCACTTGAGGAGGCCCATTGTTGGAATATACAAGCCAAGTTCTATAATGAAAAACTCCCACTAGTACATGAAAGTGACAAAACAAGAGACTCTCTTTCATGAAGATTATGGTGCTACTTTGAAGCACAAGTGTGGCAAAGGATAGTAGCATTGTCCCTTCTCTCTTTTTCTCTCATTTTTTATTTGGCCTTTCTTTTTTATGGCCTTTCTCTTTTTTTGGGCCTTCTCTTTTTATGGCCTTTATCTTTTTTTATTCCTCACTTGGGACAATGCTCTAATAATGATGATCATCACACTTCTATTTATTTACAACTCAATGATTACAACTCGATACTAGAACAAAGTATGACTCTATATGAATACCTCCGGCGGTGTACCGAGATGTGCAATGATTCATGAGTGACATGTATGAAAGAATTATGAACGGTGGCTTTGCCACAAATACGATGTCAACTACATGATCGTGCAAAGCAATATGACAATGATGATGCGTGCCATATTAAACGGAATGGTGGAAAGTTGCATGGCAATATATCTCGAAATGACTATGGAAATGCCATAATAGGTAGGTATGGTGGCTGTTTTGAGGAAGATATAAGGAGGTTTATGTGTGACAGAGCGTATCATATCACGGGGTTTGGATGCACCAGCGAAGTTTGCACCAACTCTCAATGTGATAAAGGGCAATGCATGGTACCGAAGAGGCTAGAAAGGATGGAAGGGTGAGAGTGCTTATAATCCATGGACTCAACATTAGTCATAAAGAACTCACATACTTATTGCAAAAATCTACAAGTCATCAAAAACCTCGGCACTACGCGCATGCTCCTAGGGGGATAGATTGGTAGGAAAAGACCATCGCTCGTCCCCGACCGCCACTCATAAGGAGGACAATCAAATAACACCTCATGTTTCAAATTTGTTACACAACATTTACCATACGTGCATGCTACGGGACTTGCAAACTTCAACACAAGCATTTCTCAAATTCACAACTACTCAACTAGCACGACTTTGATATTATTACCTCCATATCTCAAAACAATCATCAAGCATCAAACTTCTCTTAGTATTCAATACTCTATATGAAAGTTTTTACTAATCTTGTATACCTAGCATATTAGGATTTTAAGAAAATTACCATGCTATTTAAGACTCTCAAAATAATCTAAGTGAAGCATGAGAGTTCATCTATTTCTTGCCACCGTGCTCTAAAAGATATAAGTGAAGTACTAGAGCAAACAAAAAACTACTCCGAAAGATGTAAGTGAAGATCAATGAGTAGTCGAATAATTATGCAACTATGTGAAGACTCTCTAACATTTAATAATTTCAGATCTTAGTATTTTATTCAAACAGCAAGCAAAGCAAAATAAAATGACATTCTAAGAATGGAAAACATCATGTGAAGAAGCAAAAACTTAGGATCAACCGAAACTAACCGATAGTTGTGGATGAAGAAAGGTGGGATGCCAACCGGGGCATCCCCAAGCTTAGACGCTTGAGACTTCTTGAAATATTATCATGGGGTGCCTTGGGCATCCCCAAGCTTGAGCTTTTGTGTCTCCTTAATTCCTCTCATATCAAGGTCTCCCTAAATTTCAAAAGCTTCATCCACACAAAACTCAACAAGGACTCGTGAGATAAGTTAGTATAAACCATTGCAAAAACCTTATCATACTCTACTATAGCAAATCACTAAAATTATTATTCAACATTGCATACTAAATGATCTTCATATTTAATAGTCCTATTCTCAAATAGAATTATTAAAGAAGCAAACATATGCAAACATAACAGCAATCTGCCTAAACAGGATAGTCTATAAAGAATGCTGCAACACCCATACTTCCCTAGCTCCAAAAATTATGAAAGAAAATTCCCACTGTAGTAAATTTATAAGAGCTTAATATGCAAAAGGTTTCAACATTTTATCACATGCTTAATTTTCTAGGGAATTATTGCAACAGCGGAAAACTTTCTGTTTTCAAACAACAACATGTATACTTGGAACATAGGCATAGTAAAGACTATCAATGCCACTTTTATTGAAATAAAAGATGCAAAACATTGTTCTAAATAACAGCAAGAAAATCCTAACAAAATAAATTGACGCTCCAAGCAAAACACATATCATGTGGCGAATAAAAATATAGCTCCAAGTAAAGTTACCGATGAATGAAGACGAAAGAGGGGATGCCTCCCGGGGCATCCCCAAGCTTAGGATTTTGGTTGTCCTTGAATATTACCTTGGGGTGCCTTGGGAATCCCTAAGATTAGGCTCTTGACACTCCTTATTCCATAGTCCATCTTATCTTTACCCAAAACTTGAAAACTTCACAACACAAAACTTAAAGTAGAAAACTCGTGAGCTCCGTTAGTATAAGAAAATAAATCACCACTTCAAGGTACTGTAATGAACTCATTCTTTATTTATATTTGTGTTAAACCTACTTTATTCCAACTTCTCTATGGTTTATAAACTCTTTTACTAGCCATAGATTCATCAAAATAAGTAAACAACACATGAAAAACAGAATCTGTCAAAAACAGAACAGTCTGTAGTAATCTGGATCAAACTTACACTTATGGAACTCATAGAATTCTCAAATAAATTGCTGGACCTGAGGAATTTATCTATTAATCATCTGCAAAAATAATTAACTAAATATCACTCTCCAAATAAAAATGGCAGCAGTTCTTGTGAGCGCTAAAGTTTCTGTTTTTGACAGCATGATCAACAAAAATTTCCCCAAGTCTTTGCAATGGTTCTACTTGGCACAAACACTAATTACAACATAAAAACTCAATCATAAAAGAGGCTAGATAAATTATTTATTACTAAACAGGAGAAAAAAGTAAGGAACTAAAATAAATTTGGGTTGCCTCCCAACAAGCGCTATCGTTTAACGCCCCTAGCTAGGCATGATGATTTCAATGATGCTCACATAAAAGATAAGAATTGAAACATAAAGAGAGCATCATGAAGAATATGACTAGCACATTTAAGTCTAACATACTTCCTATGCATAGGGATTTTGTGAGCAAACAACTTGTGGGAACAAGAATCAACTTGCATAGGAAGGTAAAATAAGCATAACTTCAAAACTTTAAGCACATAGAGAGGAAACTTGATATTATTACAATTCCTACAAGCATATGTTCCTCCCTCATAATAATTTTTAGTAGCATCATGAATGAATTCAACAATATAACCAGCACCTAAAGCATTCTTTTCATGATGTACAAGCATGCAAAATATACTACTCTCCACATAAGCAAAATTGTTCTCATGAATAGTAGTGGGAGCAAACTCAACAAAATAACTATCAGGTGATTGAAAATTAAGACCAAGATGACAAGTTTCATGGTTATCATTATTATTTAAAGCATACATGTCATCACAATAATCATCATAGATAGGAGGCATGCTTTCATCATAATAAATTTGCTCATTAAAACTTGGGGGACAAAAAATATCATCTTCATCAAACATAGTTTCCCCAAGCTTGTGGCTTTGCATATCATTAGCATCATGGATATTCAAGGAATTCATACTAACAACATTACAATCATGCTCATAATTCAAATATTTAGTGCCAAACATTTTAATGCATTCTTCTTCTAGCACTTGAGCACAGTTATCGGAATCCTTATTCTCACGATAGATATTAAAAAGATGAAGCGTATGAGACAAACTCAATTCCATTTTTTACAGTTTTCTTTTATAAACTAAACTAGTGATAAAAACAAGAAACTAAAAGACTCGATTGAAAGATCTAAAGATATACCTTCAAGCACTCACCTCCCCGGCAACTGCGCCAGAAAAGAGCTTGATGTCTACTACACGACCTTCTTCTTGTAGACGTTGTTGGGCCTCCAAGTGAAGAGGTTTGTAGGACAGTAGCAAATTTCCCTCAAGTGGATGACCTAAGGTTTATTAATCCGTAGGAGGCGTAGGATGAAGATGGTCTCTCTCAAGCAACCCTGCAACCAAATAACAAAGAGTCTCTTGTGTCCCCAACACACCCAATACAATGGTAAATTGTATAGGTGCACTAGTTCGGCGAAGAGATGGTGATACAAGTGGTATATGGATAGTAGATAAAGGTATTTGTAATATGAAAATATAAAAACAGCAAGGTAACTAATGATAAAAGTGAGCGTAAATGGTATTGCAATGCTAGGAAACAAGGCCTAGGGTTCATACTTTCACTAGTGCAAGTCCTCTCAACAATACTAACATAATTGGATCACATAACTATCCCTCAACATGCAACAAAGAGTCACTCGAAAGTCACTAATAGCGGAGAACGAACGAAGAGATTATGGTAGGGTACGAAACCACCTAAAAGTTATTCTTTCCAATCAATCCGTTGGGCTATTCCTATAAGTTTCACAAACAGCCCTAGAGTTCGTTCTAGAATAACACCTTAAGACACAAATCAACCAAAACCCTAATGTCACCTAGATACTCCAATGTCACCTCAAGTATCCGTGGGTATGATTATACGATATGCATCACACAATCTCAGATTCATCTATTCAACCAACACAAAGGACCTCAAAGAGTGCCCCAAAGTTTCTACCGGATAATCACGATGAAAAAGTGTACCAACCCCTATGCATAGGTTCATGGGCGGAACCCGCAAGTTGATCACCAAAACATACATCAAGTGAATCACGTGGTATCCCATTGTCACCACAGATACCCACGGCAAGACATACATCTAGTGTTCTCAAATCTTTAAAGACTCAATCCGATAAGATAACCTCAAAGGGGAAACTCAATTCATTACAAGAGAGTAGAGGGGGGATAAAGCATCATAGGATCCAACTATAGTAGCAAAGCTCGCGATACATCAAGATCGTATCACCTCAAGAACACGAGAGAGAGAGAGAAAGATCAAACACATAGCTACTGGGACATACCCTCAGCCCCGAGGGAGAACTACTCCCTCCTCGTCATGGAGAGCACCGGGATGATGAAGATGTCCACCGGAGAAGGATTGCCCCCTCCAGCAGGGTGCCGGAACGGGTCTCGATTGGTTTTCGGTGGCTACGGAGGCTTCTGGCAGCGGAACTCCCGATCTATTGTGTCCACGGATGTTTTTAGGGTATATGGAGATATATAGATGGAAGAAGTACGTCAAGGGGGCCACGAGGGGCCCACCAGGGTGGAGGGTGCGCCCGGGGGGGGGGGGGGCGCCCCCCTGCCTCGTGACCTCCTCGTAGAGCCCCCGACGTGCACTCCAAGTCTTCTGGGCTTCTTTCCTTCCAAAAATGAGTTCCGTGAAGTTTCAAGTCAATTGGACTCCGTTTGATTTTCCTTTTCTTCTAAACCCTAAAACAGGATAAAAACAGAAACTGGCATTGGGCTATGGGTTAGTAGGTTAGTCCCAAAAATGATATAAAAGTGTATAATAAAGCCCATAAATATTCAGAACAGTAGGTAATATAGCATGGAGAAATAAAAAATTATAGATATGTTGGAGACGTATCAACGAACTTCACATCTCCTCACTCCAGTTCGTCCTGTTCTTCGTTCAGGCGTTCCTCGAAGAAAAGTTGCATACTTCTTCAGAGAATTCAATTTTTCAAATTCCTCAACTGAAGAAAATGGCTGACGGTAAGAAGCCACAGAAAGGAGGAAAGAGGGATGAGGTCAACACAACGTTTGAGATCCCTGATGATATATATGCTGGGTACTGCACACCTCCTGAGGAAGATAGAAATCAGCGCAAGGTGCGCATTCAGAAGATAGAGAGGAGATGGGCTAGAGAGTGGAGGGAGTACAGATATGTCACTCCCAAATACATGAAGAAATTCGCACTCAATCCTCCATGCCCAAGACCTCCATTGACACCTGGCCAAATAGCTGATCCCACCAGCCTCAAGCGTGGTGAGGATTATCCTGATGAATGGGCCAAGCGCCAAGCCAAGTTGGCTAAACAAGCCAAAGAAGCTGTGAGGAAATTCAACGAAGACTCTGCTGCTGCTGCTGCCGCTGAGGCCTCTGTCAAGCCTAAGAAGGCCATGTCAAAGAAGCCTGCGCACAAGCCACGTGCTTCACCTTCAGTAGTTTCAAGGCCAAGTTCCTCAGCAATGCCCTCACGGCCAGAATCTTCAAAGCCATCAAGGCCAACTTCTCATGTTGCTCCTGTTCCTCCCAAACCCTCAGCTCCTCACAAGTCCTCAGCTGCTTCGACAAAGTCCTCTGCACCTGTGCATCTCGCCACATGTCAAAGGACCACAGGCGTCTCAATTGCCTCAGGAGCTTCAGCTAGTTCCTCAGCTGCACCAACTTCTTCAACAGGACCCTCTCTACTGAAGACAAAGGCCACTGCTGGACGAGGTCCTCGCCCTAGTCCTCAGAAGAAGCAGGTCGCCTTCCAAGTGCCATCTAAATAAGACGAAGCTGATGATGATGAACTTGCTGAAATCATCAGAGATAGGCAAGTCAGGGCCGCTAGAGCCAAGGGAACAGATGTGCCACTACTTTTGGATCCAAAGTTGATCCTCGAATACATTGATGTTTGGCACAAGGACCCCAACACTCCCATGCCTGACTTCAAGCTGACTCCTGGCCAAAGTCACATGCTGAACCACTTCATACAAGAATAAAAATGGAAATATGAGAAGGCCAGGCAGATCAAGAAAGCGCAGTACAAGAAGGAGCAGTATCTGAAGAAAAACATTGTCTCTATGACAACTGAAGAACTTGTCGCTTTTCAAACTGAGATCAAGAAACTCAGTGATGAATTTGATGCATACCGCACTGACTGGCTTGGAGTCAAGGTGCGCTTTGTGAAACTTGCGGATCACTTCACCTCAAATGTTGCAGCCCGAACGCAACAGGAAGTTCCTCAGGCTGAAGCATCTGCTCAGCCGACTGAAGAACATGCCAGGACCGCTGATGAAAATCAGGCTGCAGAAGAAAATGTGAGTTCCAGGGCTGATGACTGCATACCAGCCGCTGAAGAAATTGCCAGGGCATCCACTAGTGGTGCGCCTAAAGAATATGAAGAAATCAGGGCAACTGCATTAGTTGTGCCTGAAGAAAATCAACCAGATTCCTTTGCTCCTCCTGCGCCAACACCAACTCCGATCCTTCCATCTGCATCAGATGTGAAGAAAACCAAGGCTGTAGAGCTTGCAGCAGTGAAGAAAAGGAAAGCATCAGCTACTTCAGATTCTTCAGCTCCGAAGAAGATGAAGCCTTTGACCAGCTTGTTTGAAAATCCCATTGATGCTGTTCCTCTCTCTACCATGCCATCAAAGGACCTTGTTCCTTTTGATGAAGAATATGTGATCCCCAGCGGATTTGATGAAGAAACTCCGTCTGCTATTTCGTCAGAGCAGTTGGATGAAGAAATTGAAGTGGATGAGATCCCTTCAACACCTGTCATTTCCTCGACTCTGCCTCAGTTCACTGCTGCAGAGGCTAGCATTGAAGAAATGGAAGATGAAGATGTGTACGTTGGCTGCTCCACACCAGTGATGAGTGATGAATTCTAGGAAAGTCAGCATCCAAACTCTCCAATGTTCACACCATTGCAGCAAATACCCCAGTCCCCTGCACAAACTGTTCAAATGGGCTCTGAAGAAACTCACCCCACTTCATCTGTACGTGAAGAAATTCCATCCACTACTACTGAAGAAACTGCTGTTGCTGAACATCTGAAGATGCAGACTGCCACTGAAGAGGAACCAGAAATTCCTCAGCCTGAAGAACCTGTGATTGAGATTCTTGAGGTCGTGATGCAACTCACTGATACTCCTCTACCCAAGCCAAAGGATCCATTCTCTAGGAAGCAAAAATTCAAGGCTGATGATTTCTTCGGCGAGCACATACTCTTCACAGACTACAACCCTTATGACTCTGCTCGCATTAGGAAGAGGCGTTTCTGGAAAACCAGCCAAGCCAATTTCTATTCCTCAGTGTTGTTCAACAAAAACAAAATCTTCTACCATGAGCACATTCCTCACGCGGATATGGAATCTCTACTATGCTTCATGCCAGTCCTCAGTGTTCTTCACGATGCTGGACTGTTAAATTTCTGCTCTGACATCTGTGATTGGAATGAAGAACTGATTCTTCAATTTTATGCGACGCTGCACATCACAGGAGCTTCTGAAGATGTCAATTCATGGGTGCTGGACTGGATGTCTGAGAACACTCACTACACAACACCAGCTACTGAATTTCTTCGTGCCTTACCACTCAGTCCTCCCATTGAAGAAGCTCGTTGCATTTACAATGAATCTGAGCTTACAAGTCACTACATGCAAGTTCTGATGAAACCTTTGAAGCCAGGTCAGGCCCCACGAACGACATTCCTCGTGAAGGTATTACTATATGTTCCCAGAACTGTCTATCGCATTCTAACGAGGACAATGAGTCCCATCAAAGGCCATGGCTCATCTGATGAGGAAATTGTTTGCATCATGAAGAATCTGGTATTCAATATTGTTCATGGCATTCCTGTCAATTATCATGATTTCTTCATGAGGACTCTGGCAAATGTTGCACTTTCTCCGTTTGAGCTGAAGCCTTATGCACCTTAGATTATGAGATTCCTCAGGACAAGGTCTTCACTCAACTACAAAGCTGATTTTCAGAATCACCTCAGCTACTTGCCCCCGATTGAAGTCCTCAAGCGGACCTATTCCTTAGTTGATGAAAAGGGCAAGGCACCAGCTGTTATAGATGAAGGCATATGTCCATTGGATGGACAGTTTCGCAAAGCTGCATCTTATTCCACCAATGATGACTCTGCCACACATGACTCTGCCAATGCACCCAAGTCTACTCCTCAAGCCACTGCTTCTCGTGTGATGACTGATCGTGAGCTTCTGCTTAGTCTTCACCAGAAGGTGGATCAAAATCATAAATGCGTTAAGCGCCAGTTTGGTTCATTTCTTCACAACATGACTGCTACGCACAATGAAGTGAAGAAAAACCATTACTACCTCCATGAAGTTTTTGGTCGCACCTGGGCCATTCTATCACATCTGTATGGTGAAGAAGATCTCAAGAAAATGGGTCTCAAGGAAGATTTTGACTGGTCTGCACCTCCACCGAAGAAATTCAAGAAGGTCAAGGTTCCTTCTTTGCTGTCCAGCTCATATTCTTCATCACGCGATACCGTCGAGTACAAAGACTTGGACGACACTGCGGTAGGCCCTTCCACGACAAACGACCCCAACAACGCTGGCGCTCCTTCATCATCTTGATATTCTTCAGGGGCGTTAGTCCTCATATTCGATCCTTTTGGTCATTTGATGACAAAGGGGGAGAATTTTGAGCTAGTCTTCAAGCGGGTCTTTATATATGGGCATTTTTTTGTTAAGTTACAACTCTCGTTCTTCTGAGACTTTATTGGATCGAGTTGTAAACTTAAACCCGATGGTGCTCTGATACTTTTGATATGTTTTTCTGCATGCTTATTCCTCATATATGCTAATGCACGCATGCTGAATTACATCAGTCACCATATTTCATCATGCATTTCAAATTCTTCGTTGTGATATGTCAAATGCGTGTATGAATTACAAGATATAGGGGGAGATCTCCATGATTCTACTCTTCAAGTGTGCAATGCTTCAAAAGCAAATACCTCACCATGCACATATTCAGGGGGAGTTCTACTATATCTTGCAATCAAATTCCTCAATATCAGTATTTACACTTCATATGTTTATCCCCATTGAAAACATAACCTATATTGTCATCAATCACCAAAAAGGGGGAGATTGTAAGTGCATCTAGTGCCCCTTAGTGATTTTGGTGTATTGAAGACTTATAGGTTAAGGGACTAATGCGTTTGTGAGTGTAAACAGGTCTATTAGTCTATGAGGAGTTTGATATTTACAGAGAAAGTCGACCCCTAAAAATGAAGTTCTTCGACTGAAGACTTTGGATTTCTGAAGACTTTGAAAGTGAAGAAATTGGTGTGACCTTGAAGACTAGGTATTCATTCGAGGAACATGAAGCGTGAAGACTTTTGTTTTCGTAGTTTCATTTTCTCTTTCTTGAGTCATAGGAAACACCGTACTGTTAAAGGGGGTTGAGGAAATACTAAGGAAAAATTTCCATGTGATGCTCAACTCAAATCCTACACCTACCAATCCCTTCGAGTGAAGCCATTGGAAATCTCATACAGTTCAGTCATATTCTTCAGTGACAGAGATGAAGTTCTTCTGGTCTCTGAGGAATTTGTTGTGACTGAGGAGTTAGGAATTCGCCAGTGCGGATTGCCTACACAGTGAGGAACATGATAGCCCTGAGGATTTCGCCACTCAAAATTCCGACCTTTGCTGTGCTATGCGCCAGCTGTCCCAAAATATCTATCCACCTAACGGCCTTATCATTGAAGGGCATTTATGTCTTATCATGTCGGGCTGCTCCATAGGCTATAAATAGCCGCCCCCTACAACCACTAGCTGGTTGGCTTCTTCGAGAGAAACTGACACTTGTCATTTGAGAGCATCCCATCCTCCGAGGACTTTGAGCGAAAATCATCAAGTGATGAAAACCCAAACCCAAACACCTACAAACCCCAAGTGATTGAGCATCACTGAAGAGATTGATCTTGCGTGGATCCGACGCTTGTTACCTTTGAAGACTATGCTTCTTCCAGACGGTTAGGCATCATGGTATAGAGCATCCAAGAGGAATTGTGGATCGCTGAGTGACCAAGTTTGTGAAGGTTCGAAAGTCACCTGAAGACTTACCACGAGTGATTGGGCGAGGTCTGTGTGACCTTAGCTCAAGGGGAATACGGTGACGACTAAGTGTCCCGAGCTGCGTGTTCAGGACTGGGTGTCCGGGACTGTGTCTCCTCAGGTTTAAATACCTAGCCTCCCTAACCAGACGTACAACTGAGACAACAGTTGGAACTTGTCTACCAAATCATTGTCTTCACCAAGCTTACTGGTTCTAATTTCTCAACTCTTTCATTTCCTCATAACTGTGTTGTGTGCTTGTTCATATATGTGTTTGAAGACTTTGACTAAAGATTTTCTCAATTTCCTCAGTTCAATTTCTTCAGTCTGTTTGTCTTCATCCTATGTTATCCTGTGCTTACGTTCTCTGCACTCTGTGCTTGTCTTCATTTCATCATGATGACTATGCTTGTGCTCTGTTATGTTTACTTTTGAGTACTTATTCCGCTGCTAGTAGTTCTTCTCTAAGGAATTTCCTCACCTGCAAATTCCTAAGTGAAGAATTCATAAAAATCGCCTATTCACCCCCCTCTAGTCGATATAACGCACTTTCAGCATGGTGCCCCCATGGTTGGTTTTGGTAATTGATGACAATCCCTATGGACTAATGGTTGCCTTAAGTTATATTTGAAGGGTTTGTACATAGGCTTTGCTTGAGGACCATTTGTTGGTTTCAAGGTTATAAGAAGGAGATTAAGTATTGAGCAAGGTGCTATTCAAGGGTTTATCCAAAGATTGGCCATGTGAAATTGAGCCAATTGCAAGCATGTCTTGAAGACAAAGATTATGTGAACATTCATGTTTACCTTGAAGACATCATCCTAATGAAGAGAGTTGGAAAGATGCAAGGTTGATCAAGACTAAGTACAAAGACGGATTCAAGTTGATCAACACACAAAGCCTAGAAGATGTACCGAGTGGGATCAAGTGATCTCATGGTATGGTAAGCATTGTCCATTACACTTTTGTGTACTGACCTTCTATACAAGATTTCTTTGTGGGATTAGGTTTGTTTCCATGGGCATGCATCAAAAGGAAGATATCATATAACCCATGGAGCATGGCATCAAATGCTGACCATCATCGAGATTGTGATGTGCAAGTTCAAGTAGAGCATCACAGAGAGATCATGCTTGAAGCTTGCCATCCATTGTGGTGACAATGGACATGTGAAGATATGTCGAAGAGAGGCTCACCCATAGTAGAGTATGGGGGAGCAATCTACTAGTCTTCATTGAGTAAGCGCAATTGCTACTTCTTGAGCTTGCGTTGGTTTTTCCCTTGAAGAGGAAAGGGTGATGCAGCAAACTAGAGATGAGTATTTCCCTCAGTTGAGAACCAAGGTATCAATCCAGTAGGAGAAACACACAAGTCACCAGTGGTTGCACGCACACAAACAAACAAATACTTGCACCTAAAGAGATAAATGGGTTGTCAATCCCTTCACGGTTACTTGCAAGGATGAGATCTGATAGAGATAGGTATAAAAGATAAATAAAAGTGCAAAATAAAGTAAATGTAAATAAATTGCAGCAAGGTATTTTTGGGTTTTTGGTTTTATAGATATGAAAATAATATGATAAAAGATAGACCCGGGGCCATAGTTTTCACTAGAGGCTTCTCTCTTGAAAAATGCATACGATGGATAAATAAATTACTATTGAGCAATCGGTAGAAAAGAGCAAAGTTATGAAGATATCTAAGGCAATGATCATGAATATAGGCATCATTGTAGGAGATATGCCCTAGAGGCAATAATAAATGTTATTGATTATGTCCCTGTTCATAATTATGTTTATGTTACATGCTATAACTGCTATGGTTCTTGAGTCTACAATAACACAAGGCTCGGAGGAAGACTAATATGCACGTGTGGAATAATAAACGGTAATAAGTATTCCTAGTCTGGCTTGTAGACTAGCTCAAGTGTTGCATGATGATTCTGTTTTCCTGACCATAGGCATGTCTATGCCAGCAACTTTGAGGGGACAATGTTAGGAGAACATTTGTGTTGAATCGACCCAAATTGATGCTATGCTATGAGATACATTCGTCACAAGTTAATGGTTAATAACACAAAGATGGCTAATGTTTGCATAATTCCTTAGACCATGAGGGTATCGAGTTTCTTCATACTTGCTTCATGAACTTTGGGATTTGTTAAATGTCATTCGTGAATGGGTGGCTATTACAGTGGATTGCGGGTTCATGAAAAGTATATCAAGTAACTTGATAGCTCAAGATTGGGATTTGCTCCTCCGACGATGGAGAGATATCTCTGGTCCGTCTCGGTGTTACGGTATCCATCATCGTCTGGCCAGATACATTGTGATTTGATAACTGGGATGCCGAAACACAGAAACGAGAAAAGAGAACAATACCGGTAACAAGGTAACTAGCATACTGAACAAGTTGTTGATTCACGGGGATGTCAATAAATCTCACCTTGAGTATTTGTAACATATCGTGAAGCAACAGGAATAGCACAGGGCAACTGGAGGTTCACTCGAATATTCATTCGTGTGGGTATAGGGGTCAATATGGGTGTCCATGGCTCCGATGTTGATCATTGATCAGAAAGAGTTCCGGTCATGTCTATACTTCACCGAACCTATAGGGTCACACGCTTAAGGTTCTTCTATCTACTGAATACTTGACACAGAGTCTGAGAAAAATTCACCGAAAAAGTTTCAGAGACAACAGAAGAGTTCCGGAGAGAGAACAGCGAAATAGTTTCGTAAAACCAAAAATATGTTTCGGGTATTCCATTAAGTCAAATTGGTTCCGGGACATGCGTGATAATTCTTGGAGGGTGCCAAAATTATTCTGGAAACTTTTGGAATTTCCCGAGATAAAAACCGGAAATGTTCTGGAGCTACCGGAACCACTTCAGATGCTTTTCGCTGATGCAAATCACTAATACGACATTGTTCCGGAATGCATTGAAAATTATTTTGGTGGATACTGGAAATGTTCTAAGCCCACATAAATATCCTCAGTTCGAACGGACGCTAAAAAATGTCGTTGTGAATAGTGAAAATGCTTTTTGGATACTTTTTGGAAGGCCACTTTTTTGGGCTTTGCTCAAAAGATCTAAGGGATGACTTGGTGGATGGAATGAAAGAAATATGCCCTAGAGGCAATAATAAAGTTGTTATTTTATATTTCCTTATTCATCATAAAGGTTTATTATTCATGCTAGAATTGTATTGATCGGAAACTTAAATACATGTGTGAATACATAAACAAACACCATGTCCCTAGTGAGCCTCTACTTGACTAGCTCGTTGATCAAAGATGGTTAAGGTTTCCTAACCATTGACATGAGTTGTCATTTGATAACGAGATCACATCATTAGGAGAATTATGTGATGGACAAGACCCATCCGTTAGCTTAGCATAATGATCGTTCAATTTTATTGCCATTGCTTTCTTAATGTCAAATACATATTCTTTCGACTATGAGATTATGCAAATCCTGGATACCGGAGGAATGCCTTGTGTGCTGATACGTCTCCGTTGTATCTATAATTTTTGATTGTTCATGCCAATATTATACAACTTTCACATAGTTTTGGCAACATTTTATATGATTTATTTGGACTAACCTATTGATCCAGTGTCAGTTCCTATTTGTTGCCTGTTTTTGTTTCACAGAAAATCCATATCAAACGAAGTCCAAATGAAATAAAAATTTACGAATAATTATTTTGGAATATATGTGATTTTGGGAGGTGGAATCAATGTAAATGGGGGCCCACAGCCCCCAAGATACACCAGGGCACGCCGGGGGGTGCCAGGTGCGCCCAGGTGTCTAATGCCCTCCTCGTAAGGACGTTGGGGCTCTTCTTTTGGTGCAAGAAAGATAATTTATGGACATAAATCGTGTAAAAATTCAGTGCAATCGGAGTTAAGGATCTCTGGGAATTCAAGAAATGGTGAAGGGCCAGATCTCGGGAATGCGAAACAGAAGAGAATAGAGAGGGAGATCCAATCTCGGAGGGGCTCCCGCCCCTCCTCCGCCATGGAGGCCATGGACCAGAGGGGGAACTCTCCTCCCATCTAGGGGGGAGGCCAAGGAAGAAGAAGAAGGAGGGGGGCTCTCTCCCCCTCTCTCCCGGTGGCGCCGGAGTGCCGCCGGGCCAAGGATCGTGACGGCGATCTACATCAACAATCTTGCTACCGTCATCACCAAATTTATCCCCCTCTATGCAGTGGTGTAGCACCTCTTCTCCCTGCTGTAATATCTACTTAAACATGGTTCTCAACTCCATATATTATTTCCCAATGATCTATGGTTATCCTATGATGTTTGAGTAGATCTGTTTTGGCCGATGGGTTAATCGTGATCTTGGTTGGTATGATTGTATATTTTATTTATGGTTCTGTCCTATGGTGCCCTCTGTCTTGCACAAACGTGGGGGGTCCTCGCTGTAGGGTGTTGCAATTTTTCTATGATTCTCTTATGGTGGGTTGCGAGAGTGACAGAAGCTTAAACCCGAGTAAGTGGGTTATGGCGTATGGGAGTAAAGAGGACTTGATACTTAATGCTATGGTTGGGTTTCACGACCTTAATGACCTTTAGTAGTTGTAGATGCTTTCTAGAGTTCCAATCGTAAATGCATATGATCCAAGTAGAGAAAGTATGTTAGCTCATGCCTTTCCCTCATATAAAATTGCAAGAATGATCAGCGGTACTTGTTACCGATTACCTTGGGACAAATGACTTTCTTGTTGACAAAAGCTATCCACTTTTATTTCCTTGCAATTTATTCATAGTTTTATTCTCGCAAAGTACTCGTACTTTTATTCCTGCAAAATAGTTTCGTACTTGTTCTAGGTAAAGCAAACGTCAAGTGTGCATAGAGTTGTATCGGTGGTCGACAGAACTTGAGGGAATATTTGTTCTGCCTTTAGATCCTCGTTGGGTTCGACACTCTTATTTATCAAAGAAGGCTACAAATGATCCCCTATACTTGTGGGTTATCAAGACCTTTTTCTGGCACCGTTGCCGGGGAGCAATAGCGTGGGGTGAATATTCTCATGTGTGCTTGTTTGCTTTATCATTAAGTAGTTTTTATTTCATGTTCTAAGTTGTTCTCTATCTTTAGTTATGGATATGGAACACGAAACACGATAATAATTAGTGGTACTTGCTACTCATGGAGATGGGGAACCTCCTAAAACCCTCGATGCTCGTTATGTGAAAAATATTATGCTATACTTTGATAATCTTGAGAAAACCCCATTCAACTTGACAATGGGAGTAACGCTGGATCAACGTGAATACTTTAGGGATTATCGCTTGACTCATAAAGGGAAAATGTTATGGGATCAAATTTATATGTTTCATTGGTATGATAGGAAATTATGCTTGAGATATGATTATACTTGGTGCTCTAGGCTGAATGCTCTACAACTTCCCTTTTCATGCAAATTTAATGCTAATGAAACCTTGGCTTCTTATGCTAACGGTATATATGATTACTATGATGTGGAACGAATAGAAGAATTTGTTGCTTTTAAGGGTGCTTATGAAATTGAATCTTTGTTTGAAAAGTTTGAAGATTTTGATGATTCAGTTTATAGACCTGAAAATTTTGCTATCCTTAAATATTGTTATGATAATTATAAATGCAATTACCATATTGATGTATTTACTGAGAATGTCTCCGCTGTCCAAGAGGAGACTAATATTTTGGAGGAGTCTATGGAAGAAGAAATTGATGAAACTGTGAGCTCATTGGATGGAAAAGATGATGAGGAGAGCGAAGAACAAAAGGATGAAGAGCGGATTAGCTACCTATGCCCATCTTCTAATGAGAGTAAATCTACAACTCATACATTGTTTAATTTCCCTTCGTGCTTACCGAAGGATGATTGCTATGATCCCGTTGATTCTTTTGAAATATCCCTTTTGATTTACTTGATGTTTGCTATGCTTGTGGCCAAGGTGACAATATGAATTATGTTTATGGAGATGAACTTGCTATAGTTCGTTATATTAAGAATGAAATTATATATATATATATGAGGAGGGGGCACCTAGCACACCCCAGACAAATGTTTAGCCGTGTGAGGTACCCCCCCACCACCACCGTTTACACCCTCGGTCATATTTTCGTAGTGCTTAGTCGAAGCCCTGCGAGGATCACTTCACATCACCACCACCATGCCATCATGCTGACGGAACTCATCTACTACTTCGATGTCTTGCTGCATCAAGAAGGCGAGGGACGTCACTGAGCTGAACGTGTGAAGAACGAGGAGGTGCCGTGCATTCGGTACTTGATCGGTTGAAGCGCGAAGAAGTTCGACTACATCAACCGCGTTTAGAAACGCTTCCGTTTACGGTCTACGAAGGTACGTAGACACACTCTCTCCCTCGTTGCTATGCACCTCCATGGATAGATCATTGCGTGTGCGTAGAAAAAAATTTGTTTTCCATGGAATGATTCCCAATAGTGGTATCATGAGCTAGGTCTATGCGTAGATGATATGCACGAGTAGAACACAAAGAGTTGTGGGCGGTGATAGTCATACTGCTTACCACCAACGTCTTATTTTGATTCGGCGGTATTGTGGGATGAAGTGGCCTGGACCAACCTTACATGTCCATGCACATGATACCGGTTCCACCCACAGACATGCAACTAGTTGCATAAAGGTGGCTGCCGGGTGTCTGTTTCTCCTACTTTAGTTGAATCGAATTTGACTGTGGCTGGTCCTTGAAGAAGGTTAAAACATCAAACTTGACGAAACACCATTGTGGTTTTATGCGTAGGTAAGAACGGCTATTGCTAGAAGCCCGTAGCAGCCACGTAAAACTTGCAACTACAAAGTAGAGGACGTCTAACTTGTTTTTGCAGGGTATGTTGTGATGTGATATGGTCAAGACATGATGTGATAAATGTTATTGTATGAGATGATCATGTTTTCTAAGATATCCGACAACTGGCTGGAGCCTTATGGTTGTCTCTTTATTGTATGAAATGCAAACGCCATGTAATTGCTTTACTTTATCAATATGCGTTAGCGATAGTTGTAGAAGCAATATTTGGCGAGACGACCACGACACAACGATGGAGATCAAGGTGTCGAGCCAGTGACGATGGAGATCATGACGATGCTTTGGAGATGGAGATCAAAAGCACAAGATGATGATGGGCATAGCATGTCACATATTTTGATTGCATGTGATGTTTATCTTTTATGCATCTTATTTTTCTTAGAACGACAGTAACATTATAAGATGACCCCTTCACTAAATTTCAAGGTAAAAGTGTTCTCC
Source organism: Triticum urartu (assembly GCF_056163025.1). Classification (NCBI taxonomy): domain Eukaryota; kingdom Viridiplantae; phylum Streptophyta; class Magnoliopsida; order Poales; family Poaceae; genus Triticum; species Triticum urartu. The sequence goes on from NC_141879.1 coordinate 86,858,133, forward strand.
TTTGAGTATGCACCATTGCTACAGTTCGTCGTGTTGAGACACCACGTGATGATCGGGTGTGATAGACTCCACGTTCACATACAACGGGTGCAAGACAGATTTACACATGCGGAATACTTGGGTTAAACTTGACGAGCCTGGCATGTACGTACATGGTCTCGGAACACTGGAGACCGAAAGGTCAAACATGAGTCACATAGTAGATATGATCAACACAGAGATGTTCACCATTGATGACTACCCCATCTCACGTGATGATCGGACATGGGTTAGTTGATTTGGATCATGTATCACTTAGATGACTTGAGGGATGTCTATTTAAGTGGGAGTTCTTTAGTAATATGATTAATTGAACTTAATTTATCATGAACTTAGTCTTAATAGTTTTTGCATATCTATGTTGTAGATCAATAGCTCGCGATATAGCTCCCATATATTTTTGATATGTTCCTAGAGAAAACTAAGTTGAAATATGATAGTAGCAATAATGCGGACTGGGTCCATGATTTGAGGATTATCCTTATTGCTGCATAGAAGAATTATGTCCTTGATGCACCGCTAGGTGACAAACCTGTTGTAGGAGCAGATGCAGATGTTATGAACGTGTTTCAAGCTCAATATGATGACTACTTGATAGTTTAGTGCGCCACACTTTACAACTTATAACCGGAACTTCAAAAAACGTTTTGAACGCCATAGAGCATATGAGATGTTCCAAGAAGCTGAAAATTGATATTTTAGATTCATGCCCGTGTCAAGAGGTATGAGACCTCTGACAAGTACTTTGCCTACAAGATGAAGGATAATAGCTCAGCCGATGAGCATGTACTCAGAATGTCTGGGTACTACAATCACTTGAATCGAGTGGGAGTTAATATTCTAGATAATATAGTGATTGACAGAGTTCTCTGGTCACTATATATCACCAAGTTACTAGAACTTCGTGATGAACTATAATATGCAAGGGATGACAAAAACAATTCCCAAGCTCTTCGTGATGCTGAAATCGGCGAAGGTAGAAATCAAGAAAGAGCATCAAGTGTTGATGTTTAACAAGAACACTATTGTGGAACATAGTAATTTCAAAAAAATTCCTACGCACATGCAAGATCATGGTGATGCATAGCAACGAGAGGGGAGAATGTCGTCTACGTACCCTCATAGACCATAAGCGGAAGCGCTATGACAACGCGGTTGATGTAGTCGTACGTCTTCACGACCGAACGATCCTCAGTACCGAACGTACGACACCTCCGCGTTCAGCACACGTTCAACTCGGTGACGTCCTGCGAACTCACGATCCAGTAGAGCTTCCGGGAAGAGCTTCGTCAGCACGACGGCGTGGTGACATTGTTGATGAAGCTACCGACGCAGGGCTTCTCCTAAGCACCACTACGATATGACCGAGGTGGATTATGGTGGAGGGGGGCACCGCACACAGCTAAAAGATCAATGATCAATTTTTGTGTCTCCAATGGGTGCCCCCCTCCCCGTATATAAAGGATTGGAGGAGGGGGAGGGGCCGGCCTCCTATGGCGCGCCCCATGAGGAGTCCTACTCCCACCGGGAGTAGGACTCCCCCCTTCCAAGTAGGAGTAGGAGTAGGAGAGGAAGGGAGAGAAGAAGAGAAGGAAAGGGGGGCGCCGCCCCCCTCCTTGCCAATTCGGACTGGAGGGGGAGGGGGCGCGCGGCTTCCCTGGACGGCCCTCCTCTTCTTGCACTAAGGCCCATTAGGCCTAATATACTCCCTGGGGGGTTCCGGTAACCCCCGGTACTCCGGTATATGTCCGAAACCTCCCGAAACACTTCTGGTGTCCGAACATAGTCGTCCAATATATCGATCTTTACGTCTTGACCATTTTAAGACTCCTCGTTATGTCCGTGATCATATCCGGGACTCTGAACTACCTTCGGTACATCAAAACACAAAAACTCATAATACCGATCGTCACAGAACTTTAAGCGAGCGGACCCTACGGGTTTGAGAACTATGTAGACATGACCAATACACGTCTCCGGTCAATAAACAATAGCGGAACCTGGATGCTCATATTGGTTCCTACATATTCTATGAAGAGCTTTATCGGTCAAACCACATAACAACATACGTTGTTCCCTTTGTCATCGGTATGTTACTTGCCCAAGATTCGATCGTCGGTATCTCAATACCTAGTTCAATCTCATTACCAGCAAGTCTCTTTACTCGTTCCTTAAATCATCATCCCATAACAAACTCATTAGTAACATTGCTTGCAAGGATTATAGTGATGTGCATTACCGAGAGGGCCTAGAGATACCTCCCCGACAATCAGAGTGACAAATCCTATTCTCGATCTATGCCAACTCAACGAACACCATCGGAGACACCTGTAGAGAACCTTTATAATCACCCAGTTACATTGTGACGTTTGGTAGCACACAAAGTGTTCTTCCAGTAATCGGGAGTTGCATAATCTCATAGTCGTAGGAACATGTATAAGTCATGAAGAAAGCAATAACAATAAACTAAATCATCAAGTGCTAAGCTAACGGAATGGGTCATGTAAATCACATCATTCTCCTAATGATGTGATCCCGTTGATAAAATGAAAACTCATGTCTATGGCTAGGAAACTCAACCATCTTTGATCAACGAGTTAGTCAAGTAGATGCATACTAGTGACACTATGTTTGTCTATGTATTCACACATGTATTATGTTTCCGGTTAATACAATTCTAGCATGAAGAATAAACATTTATCATGATATGAGGAAATAAATAATAACTTTATTATTTCCTCTAGGGCATATTTCCTTCAGCCACTCCCGTGAAGAAGCCCAAAGCTGGACCCAAGCCCGAAACTGAGTGTTTCTACTGCAAAGGGAATTGTCACTGGAAGCAGAATTGCCCAAAATACTTGCCGGATAAGAAGGATGGCAAAGTGAACAAAGGTATATTTGATATACATGTTATTGATGTGTACCATACTACTATTCATAGTAGCCCCGGGTATTTGATACTGGTTTAGTTGCTAAGATTAGTAACTCGAAACATGAGTTGCAGAATAAACATAGACTAGTTAAGGGTGAGGTGACGATGTGTGTTGGAAAGGATTCCTAGGTTGATACGATCACCATCGGACACTCCATCTACCTTCTGAATTAGTGTTGAACCTAAATAAATGTTATTTGGTGTTTGCGTTGAGCATAAATATGATTAGATCATGTTTATTGCAATACATTTATTCATTTATGTAACACCCACGATGCGGCTATATCTCCCACATGTCGGAGCACGACTTAGAGGCATAACCGCATTGTAGGCATGCTGCAAGAGGGGTAATCTTTACACATCCCATGTACTGAATAAGAAAGGGATAAAGAGTTGGCTTACAATCGCCACTTCACACAATACATGAATACAGCATTACATCATCAAGAATACAATCAAGGTCCGACTACGGAACCAAATAAAGAAAGACAACCACTAATGCAAAAGATCCCCGATCTCCCAACTGGGCTCCACTACTGATTAACTAGAAACAAAAACAACACACCGCACACGATCTTCATCGAGCTCCTCCTTGAGCTCGGTTGCGTCACCTGCACGGTATCATTGGCACCTACAACTGGTTTTGGAAGTAATCTGTGAGTCACGGGGACTCAGGAATCTCACACCCTCGCGATCAAGACTATTTAAGCTTATGGGAAGGAAAGGGTGGTGAGGTGGAGCTGCAGCAAGCACTAGCATATATGGTGGCTAACTTACGCAAATGAGAGCGAGAAGAGAAGCAAAGCACGGTCGTGAACTAGAAGTGATCAAGAAGTGATCATGAAACTACTTACGTTCAAGCATAACTCCAATACCATGTTCACTTCCCGGACTCTGCTGGAAAGAGACCATCACGGCTACACACGCGGTTGATGCATTTTAATTAAGTTAAGTGTCAAGTTCTCTACAACCGGACATTAACAAATTCCCATCTTCCCATAACCGCAGGCACGGCTTTCGAAAGTTCAAAACCCTGCAGGGGTGTCCCAACTTAGCCCATCACAAGCTCTCACGGTCAACGAAGGATATTCCTTCTCACAGGAAGACCCGGTCAGACTCAGAATCCCAGTTACAAGACATTTCGACAATGGTAAAACAAGACCAGCAAAGCCACCCGATGCGCCGACATCCTGATAGGAGCAGCACATATCTCATTTTCAGGGCAACACCGGATGAGCAATCCATACAACTAAAACCAGCCCTCAAGTTTCCCTGAGGTGGCGCTGCAAGGGGCTCTAGTTCGGACCAATACTTAAACAAGCACTGACTCGGGGGGGGGGTTAAAATAAAGATGACCCTTGGGTTGGCCGACCCAAGGGAAGGGTAATAGGTTGTTAGGAAAATGTAAAACCAAGGTTGGGCCCTGCAGGAGGAGTTTTATTCAAGGCGAACTATCAAGGGGTTCCCATTATAACCCAACCGCGTAAGGAACGCAAAATCAAGGAACATAACACCGGTATGGCGGAAACTAGGGTGGCAAGAGTGGAACAAAACACCAGGCATAAGGCCGAGCCTTCCACCCTTTACCAAGTATATAGATGCATTAATTAAACAAGAGATATTGTGATATCCCAACAAATATCCATGTTCCAACAAGGAACAAACTCCAAACTTCACCTGCAACTAGCAACACTATAAGAGGGGCTGAGCAAAGCAGTAACATAGCCAAACAACGGTTTGCTAGGACAAGGTGGGTTAGAGGTTTGACATGGCAATATGGGAGGCATGATATAGAAAGTGGTAGGTATCGCGGCATAGGCATAGCAATAGAGTGAGCAACTAGCAAGCAAAGATAGAAGTGATTTCGAGGGTATGGTCATCTTGCCTGCAAAGTTCTCCGAGAAGATGAAAGCTTGATCCTCGTAAGCGTACACAACGGGTTCCTCGAACACGGACTCGTCTCCCGGCTCTATCCAAAGCAAGAATACAAGCAAGGGAAACCACAATCAACCACGGTGCAATGCGCAAGCAACATGATGCAAATCTTGGCATGATATGCGGGATGTGATATGCAATGCATATGCATGCTGCGGAAGGAAAAGATTGATGAAGGCATCAACTTGGCAAACCAAGTGCGCCGCTGGAAAGATGAGTTGATTTAGGTCGAAATCGATATAAAGATCACCGGAATCGGATGCACGGTTTGCAAATGGCAAGCAAAACAAAAATGGCACAATCCTGCGATTAACAGCATGACGTCCTCTAGAATGCAACCAGAAACTAAGCTACTGTACTCTAACATAGCAACAAAGCACATGGCAGTGATGCACTCAAGATGCTTGACAAAAGATGAACACTGAGCTACGGTTAAATCAGAAAAGAGCAGGTTCAAACAAGCATGGCAAAAGGGCAAAAGATATCAGCATCACATACTTGGTCAAATGAGCTTGAAAGCATCTTTAGGAGAAGGGTCGGACAGAGTTGTTGGAAAAAACACCAACGAAAAGTGTAAGCTTGTTGTGGACTTATGGAAAACACGTCGAAATCTTGAGGTGAAATTCTTCCACTAACAAAAACAAAAGATTGGATTGATATCAACAAGAAGACGAGAAGCTTATTTCAACGGGAGGATAAATGAAGAACTTGGATCATTTATAAGCACCATAATTAGAAACAATCCTTAGGGAAAGTTATAGGTGAAGTATAACCCAAGATAATGTTGGAAATATGCCCTAGAGGCAATAATAAATTGGTTATTATTATATTTCCTTGTTCATGATAATTGTTTATTATCCATGCTAGAATTGTATTGATAGGAAACTCAGATACATGTGTGGATACATAGACAACAACATGTCCCTAGTAAGCCTCTAGTTGACTAGCTCGTTGATCAATAGATGGTTACGGTTTCCTGACCATGGACATTGGATGTCGTTGATAACAGGATCACATCATTAGGAGAATGATGTGATGGACAAGACCCAATCCTAAGCCTAGCACAAAGATCGCGTAGTTCATATGCTAAAGCTTTTCTAATGTCAAGTGTAATTTCCTTAGACCAAGAGATTATGCAACTCCCGGATACCGTAGGAGTGCTTTGGGTGTGCCAAACGTCACAACGTAACTGGGTGGCTATAAAGGTACACTACAGAGTGTCTGTTGGGTTGGCACGAATCGAGACTGGGATTTGTCACTCCGTGTAACGGAGAGGTATGTCTGGGCCCACTCGGTAGGACATCATCATAATGTGCACAATGTGACCAAGGAGTTGATCACGGGATGATGTGTTACGGAACGAGTAAAGAGACTTGCCGGTAACGAGATTGAACAAGGTATCGGGATACCGACGATCGAATCTCGGGCAAGTATCATACCGCTAGACAAAGGGAATTGTATACGGGATTGATTGAATCCTTGACATCGTGGTTCATCCGATGAGATCATCGTGGAACATGTGGGAGCCAACATGGGTATCCAGATCCCGCTGTTGGTTATTGACCGGAGAGTTGTCTCGGTCATGTCTGCATGGTTCCCGAACCCGTAGGGTCTAAACACTTAAGGTTCGATGACGCTAGGGTTATAGGGAATAGATATACGTGGTTACCTAATGTTGTTCGGAGTCCCGGATGAGATCCCGGACATCACAAGGAGTTCCGGAATGGTCCGGAGGTAAAGATTTATATATGGGAAGTCTTGTTTTGGTCGCCGTGAAAGTTTCGAGTTTTATCGGTAATGTACCGGAACCACCGGGAGGGTCCTGGTGGTCCACCAAGTGGGGCCACCAGCCCCGGAGGGATGCATGGGCCAAGTGTGGGAGGGGACCAGCCCCAGGTGGGCTGGTGCGCCCCCCACCAGGGCCCAAGGCGAAGAGAGAAGGGAAAAGGGGGAAACCCTAGGCTCAGATGGGCCTAAGGCCCACCTAGTGGTGCGCCCCCCCTCTCTCCCCCCTTGGCCGCCCCCTAGGGGTGGAAACCTTGGTGGGGGCACAGCCCCTCCCTTTCCCTATATATAGTGGGGGTTTTGGGCTGCCAGAAACACGAGAACATCTCCTTCTTGGCGCAGCCCTACCCCTCTCCCTCCTCGTCTCTTGCGGTGCTTGGCGAAGCCCTGCTGGAGTACCACGCTCCTCCACCGCCACCACGCCGTCGTGCTACTGCTGGATGGAGTCTTCCCCAACCTCTCCTTCTCCCCTTGCTGGATGAAGGCATAGGAGACGTCAGCGGGCTGTACGTGTGTTGAACGCGGAGGTGCCGTCCGTTCGGCACTAGGATCATCAGTGATTTGGATCACGATGAGTACGACTCCATCAACCCCGTTCACTTGAACGCTTCCACTTAGCGATCAACAAGGGTATGTAGATGCACTCTCCTTCCCTTCGTTGCTAGATTACTCCATAGATTGATCTTGGTGATGCGTAGAAAATTTTGAATTTCTGCTATGATCCCCAACAATGGCATCATGAGCTAGGTCTATGCGTAGTTTCTATGCACGAGTAGAACACAAAGCAGTTGTGGGCGTCAATATTGTCAATTTACTTGCCGTTACTAGTCTTATCTTGATTCGGCGGCATCGTGGGATGAAGCGGCCCGGACCGACCTTACACGTACTCTTACGTGAGACTGGTTCCACCGACTGCCATGCACTAGTTGCATAAGGTGGCTAGCGGGTGTCTGTCTCTCCCACTTTAGTCGGATCGGATTCGATGAAAAGGGTCCTTATGAAGGGTAAATAGAAATTGGCATATCACGTTGTGGTTTTCGTGTAGGTAAGAAACGTTCTTGCTAGAAACCTATAGCAGCCACGTAAAAACTTGCAACAACAATTAGAGGACGTCTAACTTGTTTTTGCAGCATATGCCTTGTGATGTGATATGGCCAAAAGGATGTGATGAATGATATATGTGATGTATGAGATTGATCATGTTCTTGTAATAGGAATCACGACTTGCATGTCGATGAGTATGACAACCAGCAGGAGCCATATGAGTTGTCTTAATTTATTTATGACCTGCGTGTCAACATAAACGTCATGTAATTACTTTACTTTATTGCTAAAGCGTTAGCCATAGTAGTAGAAGTAATAGATGACGAGACAACTTCAAGAAGACACGATGATGGAGATCATGATGATGGAGATCATGGTGTCATGCCGGTGACAACGATGATCATGGAGCCCCGAAGATGGAGATCGAGAGGAGCAAAATGATATTGGCCATATCATGTCACTATTTGATTGCATGTGATGTTTATCATGTTTTACATCTTATTTGCTTAGAACGATAGTAGCTTAAATAAGATGATCCCTCACTAAAATTTCAAGAAAGGTGTTCCCCCTAACTGTGCACCGTTGCGAAGGTTCGTTGTTTCAAAGCACCACGTGATGATCGGGTGTGATAGATTCTAACGTTCGAATACAACGGGTGTAAGCCAGATTTACACAGCAAAAACACTTAGGTTGACTTGACGAGCCTAGCATGTATAGACATGGCCTCGGAACACGGAAGACCGAAAGGTCGAGCATGAGTCATATAGAAGATACGATCAACATGAAGATGTTCACCGATGTTGACTAGTCCGTCTCACGTGATGATCGGACACGGCCTAGTTGACTCGGATCATGTTTCACTTAGATGACTAGAGGGATGTCTATCTGAGTGGGAGTTCATTAAATGAACTCAATTATCATGAACATAGTCTAAATTGTCTTTGCAAATATGTTGTAGATAAATAGCTCATGTTGTAGCTCCCTGTTTCAATACGTTCCTGGAGAAAGACCAAGTTGAAAGATATTGTAAGCACTGATGCGGACTAGGTCTGTAGTCCGAGGAGTGTCCTCACTGCTACACAGAAGGCTTACGTCTTTGATGCACCACTCGATGTGCAAACCCCTACAACGTCGTCTGTGGATGTTATGAACACCTAACAGACACGTCCTGATGAATACTTGATAGTTTAGTGCACCATACTTTACGGCTTAGAATCGGGATTCCAATGACGTTTTGAATGGCACGAGACATATGAGATGTTCCAAGAGCTGAAATTGGGATTTCAGGCTCATGCCCGTGTTGAGAGGTGTGAGACCTCTGACAAGTTCTTTTGCCAACAAGATGGAGGAGAATAGCTCAGCTAGTGAGCATGTGCTCAGAATGTCTGGGTGCTACAATCACTTAAATCAAGTGGGAGTTAAACTTCCAGATAAGATAGTGATTGATAGAGTTCTCTAGCCACTATCACTAAGCTACTAGATCTTCGTGATGAACTATGACATGCAAGGGATGGAGTTGATCCCGGAGCTGTTCGCGGTGCTTAAGACCGCAAAAGGTAGAAATCAAGAAGGAGCATCAAGTGTTGATGGTTTAACGAGACCACTGGTTTCAAGAAGGGCAAGGGCTAGAAGGGAAACTTCATGGACGGCAAACCAGTTGCCGCTCTAGTGAAGGAACCCAAGGTTGAACCCAAACCCGAGATTGAGTGCTTCTATTGTAAGGGGAACGGTCACTGGTAGCGGAATTACCCCAAATGCATGGTAGATAAGAAGGCTAGCAACTTCAACAAAGTAAATACGTGTTATTAATGTGTACCTCACTAGTACTCCTGGTAGCACCGGGGTATTGGATACCGGTTCAGTTATTATTATTGGTAACTTGAAGCCAAAGCTACGGACTAAACGGAGACTGGCTAAGGGCGAGGTGACGATGTGTGTTGGAAGTGTTTCCAAAGTTGATGAGATCACCATCGCACGCTCCATCTGCCTTCAGGATTAGTATTGAACCTAGATAAATCTTATCAGGTGTCTACGTTGAGCATGAATATGATTAGATCATGTTCATTGCAATACGGTTATTCATTTAAATTAGAGAATAATGGTTATTCTGTTTACATGAATAATACCTTTCGTGGGCATGCACCCTATGTGAATGGTTCATTGAATCTCGGTCGTGGTAATACACATGTTCACACCAAAAGATGTAGAGTTAATAATGATAGTACCACTTTCTTGTGGCACTGCCGCTTAGGTCATATTGGCATAAGATGCATGAAGAAACTCCATGTCGATGGATGTTTGGAGTCACTTGATTTTGAATCGCTTGACACATGCGAGCCATGCCTCATGGGCAGGATGACTAAGACCCCGTTTTCAGGTACAATGAAACGGGCAAGTGACTTTTTGGAAATCATGCATGCTGATGCATGTGATCCAATGAGAATTGAAGCGTGCGGTGGATATCGCTATTTTCTCATCTTCACTGACGATTTGGGTAGATATAGGTATATCTACTTAATGAAGCACAAGTCTGAAACATTTGAAAAGTTCAAGCGATTTCAGAGTGAAGTTAAGAATCATCATAACAATAAGATCATGTTCCTACGATCTGATCAAAAGGGGATTTTCTGAGTTATGAGTTTGGCAATCACTTAAGACGTTGTGGAATTGTTTCACAGTTGAAGCCACCTGGAACACCATAAGGTAATGGTGTGTCCGGACGTCGTAATCGAACCCTATGAGATATGGTGCGATCTATGATGTCTCTTACCAATCTACCGTTTTCATTTTGAGGTTATGCGTTAGAGACAACTGCATTCACTTTAGATAGGACACCATCTAAGTCCGTTGAGACGACATCATATGAACATTGGTTTGGCAAGAAACCAAAGTTGTCGTTTCTTAATGTTTGGGGCTGCGATGCTTAAGGCTTCAGCCGGATAAGCTCGAACCCAAAAGCGGACAAACACATCTTCATAGAATACCCAAAGGTGACAGGTGGGTATACCTTCTATCTCAGATCCGAGGGCAAATTGTTTGTCGCTAAGAATGGGTCCTTTCTCGAGAAGGAGTTTCTCTCGAAAGAATTGAGTGGGAGGAAGATAGAACTTGATGAGGTTGTCGAACCTTTATTTCAACTAGAGAATGATGCAACACAGAAAGATGTTTTCTGTGGCACCTACGTCTGTTGAATAGGAAGTTAATGATAGTGATCATGAAATCTTCGGATCAAGTTGCTGTCGAACCCCATAGGTCGACAAGGATATGTACTACTCCTAAGTGGTACTGTAATCATGTCTTAGATATCATGTTGTTAGACAACAATGAACCTACGAACTATGGAGAAGTGATGGTGGGCCCGTATTCTGACAAATGGTTAGAAGCCATGAAATCCGAAATAGGATCCATGTATCAGAACAAAGTATGGACTTTGGTGGACTTGCCCGATGATCGGCAGGCCATTGAGATAAATGGATCTTTAAGAAGAAGGCGGATGTGGGCGGTAATGTTACCGTCTATGAAGCTCGACTTGTGGGAAAGAGTCTTTTCACAAGTTCAAGGAGTTGACTATGATGAGAATTTCTCACCCGTAGCGATGCTTACGTCCGTCGGAATCATGTTAGCATTAGCTGTATTTTTCGATTATGAAATCTAAAAAATGGATGTCAAAGCAAGTTTTCTTACCAGTTTTCGTAAGAAAAAGTTGTATGTGATACAATAAAAGTTTTTGACGATCCTAAGGATGCTAAAAGGTATGCTGGCTCCAGCAATCCTTCTATGGACTAGAGCAAGCATCTCGGAGTCAGAATATATGCTTTGATGGAGTAATCAAATCTTTTAGGTTTGTACAATGTTTGTTAGAAACTTGTATTTACAAGAAAGTGAGTGGGAGCACTACAACATTTCTGATAAGTATATGTGGATGACATATTGTTGATGCAAAATAATGTAGAATTTCTGGAAAGCATAAACGGTTTGTTTGAAGAGTGATTTTCAAAGGAAGACCTGGATAAAGCTACTTACATATTGGGCATCAAGATCTATAGAGATAGATCAAGACGCCTGATGATACTTTCAAAGAACGCACACCTTGACATGTTTTTGAAGGAGTTCAGAATAGATCAGTCAAGGAAGGGGTTCTTACCTGAGTTGTAAGGTGTGAAGTTGAGTAAGACTCAAAGATTGACCACGGCAGAAGAAAGAGGAAGGACGAAGGTCGTCCCCTTTGATCTTGTCATAGGCTCTATACGGTATGCCATGCTGAGTACCACACCTGATGTGTGCCTTGCCACATGTCTGGCAAGAGGGTACAAAGGTGATCTAGGAGTAGATCACCAGATAGCGGTCAAAATTATCCTTAGAGGAATAAGGAAATGTTTCTCGGTTATGGAGGTGATAAAGAGTTTGACGTAAAGAGTTACGTCGATGCAAGCTTAACACCTATCCGGATAGCTCTGAGTAGAGATACCGAATACGTATAATGGAGCAACAATTTGGAATAGCTCCAAGTGGAACGTGGTAGCAACATCTACGATATAAAGTTTTGTGAAATACATAGGGATCTGAATATGGCAAGACCCGTTGACTACAACCTCTCTCACAAGCATAACATGATCAAACCCAGAACTCTTTGAGTGTTTATCACATAGTGATGTGAACTAGATCATTGAGTCTAGTAGACTCTTGGATGTTGGTCACATGGCGATGTGACCTCTGAGTGTTAATCACATGGTGATGTGAACTAGATTATTGACTCTAGTGCAAGTGGGAGACTGTTGGAAATATGCCCTAGAGGCAATAATAAATTGGTTATTATTATATTTCCTTGTTCATGATAATCGTTTATTATCCATGCTAGAATTGCATTGATAGGAAACTCAGATACATGTGTGGATACATAGACAACAACATGTCCCTAGTAAGCCTCTAGTTGACTAGCTCGTTGATCAATAGATGGTTACGGTTTCCTGACCATGGACATTGGATGTCGTTGATAACGGGATCACATCATTAGGAGAATGATGTGATGGACAAGACCCAATCCTAAGCCTAGCACAAAGATCGTGTAGTTCGTATGCTAAAGCTTTTCTAATGTCAAGTGTCATTTCCTTAGACCATGAGATTGTGCAACTCCCAGATACCGTAGGAGTGCTTTGGGTGTGCCAAACGTCACAACGTAACTGGGTGGCTATAAAGGTACACTACAGAGTGTCTGTTGGGTTGGCACGAATCGAGACTGGGATTTGTCACTCCGTGTAACGGAGAGGTATCTCTGGGCCCACTCAGTAGGACATCATCATAATGTGCACAATGTGACCAAGGAGTTGATCACGGGATGATGTGTTACGGAACGAGTAAAGAGACTTGCCGGTAACGAGATTGAACAAGGTATCGGGATACCGACGATCGAATCTCGGGCAAGTATCGTACCGCTAGACAAAGGGAATTGTATACGGGATTGATTGAATCCTTGACATCGTGGTTCATCCGATGAGATCATCGTGGAAAATGTGGGAGCCAACATGGGTATCCAGATCCCGCTGTTGGTTATTGACCGGAGAGTTGTCTCGGTCATGTCTGCATGGGTCCCGAACCCGTAGGGTCTACACACTTAAGGTTCGATGACGCTAGGGTGATAGGGAATAGATATACGTGGTTACCGAATGTTGTTCGGAGTCCTGGATGAGATCCCGGACGTCACGAGGAGTTCCGGAATGGTCCGGAGGTAAAGATTTATATATGGGAAGTCCTGTTTTGGTCGCCGGAAAAGTTTTGGGTTTTATCGGTAATGTACCGGGACCACCGGAAGGGTCCTGGTGGTCCACCAAGTGGGGCCACCAGCCCCGGAGGGCTGCATGGGCCAAGTGTGGGAGGGGACCAGCCCCAGGTGGGCTGGTGCGCCCCCCCACCAGGGCCCAAGGTGAAGAGAGAAGGGAAAAGGGGGAAACCCTAGGCTCAGATGGGCCTATGGCCCACCTAGTGGTGCGCCCCCCCTCTCTCCACCCTTGGCCGCCCCCTAGACGGGATCTAGGGCTGGCCGCCACCCCTAGGGGTGGAAACCTAGGTGGGGGCACAGCCCCTCCCTTTCCCCTATATATAGTGGGGGTTTTGGGCTGCCAGAAACACGAGAACATCTCCTTCTTGGCGCAGCCCTACCCCTCTCCCTCCTCGTCTCTTGTGGTGCTTGGCGAAGCCCTGCTGGAGTACCACGCTCCTCCACCACCACCACGCCGTCGTGCTGCTGCTGGATGGAGTCTTCCCCAACCTCTCCTTCTCCCCTTGCTGGATCAAGGCATAGGAGACGTCACCGGGCTGTACGTGTGTTGAACACGGAGGTGCCGTCCGTTCGGCACTAGGATCATCGGTGATTTGGATCACGACGAGTACGACTCCATCAACCCCGTTCACTTGAACGCTTCCGCTTAGCGATCAACAAGGGTATGTAGATGCACTCTCCTTCCCTTCATTCCTAGATTACTCCATAGATTGATCTTGGTGATGCGTAGAAAATTTTGAATTTGTGCTACGATCCCCAACAGATAATTCCAATGAAGAGATTGATGTGTTTAAATATCTCATTCCTGACAACTTTTGAATCATGAAACATGAAGGGAAATTATCAAGAATGACATTACACCACCTCAAAAGATAAAATAGGAAGAACTACATTTCGGAATGCAAGATGAAGAATACTTGAGCTCCTATGAAAAGAATCTTGATGAACACTTCAATAAGGAATTAAATCCTTGATGAACCATCATGTAGAGCCTCCATGAAAAACTCTGGTAATAAAAGAATGATTAAACGAAAGGAAAGAGAAGTTGAAAACACAAGCTGAATCCTTGCAATGATTGGATGAAGCTTTGCGACGAGATAAAGTGGAAACTTGGAACTCCGGAAGGAAAGATAAAGCATCCCGAACCGAGAATGTGATATGATGAACCACTCCGGAAAGCAGAAATTGAATTCACTCGATGAAACAAGAATAAGAATTACATTATGCTTATCCTTCACCAATTAAATTGATGACAAGCAATGGATTGCATACAACTTATTCTCGTACAAAGGATTAAGATAGATATAGCGCAAAACTTGGGAAAATCTTCAACGAACCACCGTAAGAATTGAAACAAAGAATAAATTGATATGATAGCCAAGTAAGAGAATTCTTGAACGAACCACTGGTAGAATTTGGAAAGCACGAATGCATTGATATGATAAACGAAGGAAGAAGAATCTTGGAAGAAACCATCGTAAGAATTATGAAACGATCAAGGAAAAGATAGCGAAACACTGGGAAGAATTGGGGAAACGAATGAAGATACTTGAGGGAATTTAGATGCAAGAGAACAAAGAGATCATGAACTAATTAGAGGATATTTGATCGATGCACCGGTAATATTTGGAGAACGATAGCTGAAAGCTGAGA
The DNA here is from genome assembly GCF_056163025.1 of Triticum urartu. Classification (NCBI taxonomy): domain Eukaryota; kingdom Viridiplantae; phylum Streptophyta; class Magnoliopsida; order Poales; family Poaceae; genus Triticum; species Triticum urartu. Next base: position 86,873,297 of record NC_141879.1, read on the forward strand.
ATGAATAAACCCAAAATGATGGTCTTCGGACAATCGAACTGAAAAGACTCATGAATTGCTACGGAAAGGTGAAAAGAATTCTCACAATCAAAAACAATTATGAGAGGATGGCAGCACGCTAGAACCATGAATCTTGAAGAGAATGGAGCAAGATTTAAGAGGAACTCTTCTTCGGTCTTCACAAACGTGAGACTGACGATGAGAAACACCATCATGATTTGTTGAGACACTCTGGAATGAAAATTAGAAAGGTTGAACTAATGATGAAAATAATGTGACAGATCTTGGAGAAGGCATTTGACTGATGATTACTCATTCTTATGTCAAACTTGGAAAAGAATTTGAGAAGCTCCAGGAAAATTAGAAGAGTCTGGTAAGATCCTGGGAAAGACCTGTGGGTTAGGGCCCACTCAAAAGAAAACACCGTTAAACAATTTTAAAAAAGAGAGATTGCACCGGTTGAATTAAATGGCTTGAATGAGATAACAACCTCGGAATAGGTTGATCGAATGCGGAGTGGAAACATGAATCTTCGAGATATCTTGAGCACTCCAGAACAATTGAATAGCGAGAAGTGGATGATTAAGAGGTGCACCGGCATGAGAAAACATTTAAAATGAGGAAAGGATATGCTCAACAAAGCTTGACTTGAATCCACCGAATAAAAAGAACGAATAGTGATGAACTTGAGGCTCCGTTAGCATCTTCCTGAGAATTACCAGATAAGAATATTGACGGAAAAGAATGGAGAGGCTTCCCATCAATAAAAAAGGATACATGATTAAGAAATCTGAATCCTTGAATGAAAAAGGGTGGGTGGGCGGGAAAAACAAAGGCAACTTGGAGACGGATGAAACAAACAACATTGAGAAGACTTGAGTTTATCTTGCGAATGTTGAAATGATAGGATCATCTTGAAGAGAATCACACCGGTTGAATAGAATTGACATTACAATCTCAATTACCATGAAGGATTGGTATTTACATAGGAGTATGAGAACACCATTTGGGGAAGGTATGGAATCAACACTTGACATCAAAGCAACTCGAATACCACAACTCAAAACAAAACAAAGGATTGGCTTGCAAAATAAGACGGAACAAACATATGATAGAGATTTCTTCTAGAGTTTTCGTGGTGGGGCCCACACGGGCTCGATCGTACAGCACCATCATGTACAAGGCAGTGCACATGACATACGAAGCATCCCCGAGTCAGCATAGCCAAGGACTCTTTAAGACACAACGAGACCACTTTAAAACCAACCGTGGATAGGCGGACGACCAGACGTCGAACCCCAATCTCATATCATGCATCTGTCGGAAAGATATCCTAAGAGCTACTTGAATTCCCACTTATAAACTCTCAAAACTTTCTGGTTATGCAATCAGGTGTTGGGGATACAGGGGAAGCATAATATCTCACCCAAAACTATAAAATCCTACATCCAGCTGAATCCATCCTTCAACACATAACCAAGAAACCTTCGGAAATCATTTACCTCAACCTTTGAAAAGCATCCGTTATATGAGTTATGGCAATACTCCCGAACTCCCACCCCAGTACTGGGTGGCATCGAGGTTATCTCACCAACAACTGCATAAAAGAGATTTTCGATGTCAGAGAAACTCAGGTATTCCAGAACTGCAACGATAAAATTGTGACGACAACACCTCGGAGCTCGACTCCCCGGGGCACTGCCACAACCCCTAAATGTCAGGAGGCACCAAGAACAATGTTCTCGTCACAAAACCATCGGAACGATTCCAAGATACCCGCGTGATCCTAAAAAAATTTCGTGAAATTTGAGAAGAGAAGAGCCAAAACTCTACGTTAGGAGACCTCACCAGAGAGACGAAGGGACTGAGGAGTAAAAAGAATCCTACTCTCCGATATATATAATCCTATAAGACTCAAAACATTTTTTCTAGACTCAACAACGCCAGCGATTCTATCAAGCAGGGGGGCTCCTAAGTCGGGGATGGCTCTAATTACCAACTTGTAACACCCATGATGCGGCTATATCTCCCACGTGTCGGATCACGACTTAGAGGCATAACCGCATTGTAGGCATGTCGCAAGAGGGGTAATCTTTACACATCCCATGTACTGAATAAGAAAGAGATAAAGAGTTGGATTACAATCGCCACTTCACACAATACATGAATATAGCATTACATCATCCAGAATACAATCAAGGTCCGACTACGGAACCAAATAAAGAAAGACAACCCCTAATGCAAAAGATCCCTGATCGCCCCAACTGGGCTCCACTACTGATCAACTGGAAACAAAAACAACACACCGCACACGATCTTCATCGAGCTTCTCCTTGAGCTCGGTTGCGTCACCTGCACGGTATCATCGGCACCTTCAAGTGGTTTTGGAAGTAATCTGTGAGTCACGGGGACTCAGCAATCTCACACCCTCGCGATCAAGACTATTTAAGCTTATGGGAAGGAAAGGGTGGTGAGGTCGAGCTACAGCAAGCACTAGCATATATGGTGACTAACTTACGCAAATGAGAGCAAGAAGAGAAGCAAAGCACGGTCGTGAACAAGAAGTGATCAAGAAGTGGTCCTGAAACTACTTACATTCAAGCATAACTCCAATACCGTGTTCACTTCACGGACTCCGCCGGAAAGAGACCATCATAGCTACACATGCGGTTGATGCATTTTAATTAAGTGAAGTGTCAAGTTCTCTACAACCGGAGATTAACAAATTCCCATCTGCCCATAACCGCGGGCACGGCTTTTGAAAGTTCAAAACCCTGCAGGGGTGTCCCAACTTAGCCCATCACAAGCTCTCACAGTCAATGAAGGATATTCCGTCTCCCAGGAAGACCCGATCAGACTCGGAATCCCGGTTACAAGACATTTAGACAATAGTAAAAACAAGACCAGCAAAGCCGGCCGTTGCGCCGACATCCTGATAGGAGCTGCACATATCTCGTTTTCAGGGCAACACGGGATGAGCAATCTGTACAACTAAAACCAGCCCTCAAGTTTCCTCGAGGTTCCGCAGCAAGGGGCTCTAGTTTGGACCAACACTTAGACAAGCACTGGCCCGGGGGGTTAAAATAAAGACGACCCTTGGGTTGGCCGACCTAAGGGAAGGGTAATATGTTGTTAGGCAAATGTAAAACCAAGGTTGGGCCTTGCTGGAGGAGTTTTATTCAAGGTGAAATGTCAAGGGGTTCCCATTATAACCCAATCGCGTAAGGAACGCAAAATCAAGGAACATAACACTGATATGACGGAAACTAGGGCGGCAAGAGTGGAACAAAACACCAGGCATAAGGCCGAGCCTTCCACCCTTTACCAAGTATATAGATGCATTAATTAAATAAGAGATATTGTGATATCCCAACAAATATCCATGTTCCAACAAGGAACAAACTCCAAACTTCACCTGCAACTAGCAACGCTATAAGAGGGGTTGAGCAAAGCGGTAACATAGCCAAACAACGGTTTGCTAGGACAAGGTGGGTTAGAGGTTTGACATGGCAATATGGGAGGCATGATATAGCAAGTGGTAGGTATCGTGGCATAGGCATAGAAATAGAGTGACCAACTAGCAAGCAAAGATAGAAGTGATTTCGAGGGTATGGTCATCTTGCCTGCAAAGTTCTCCGAGAAGATGAAAGCTTGATCCTCGTAAGCATACACAATGGGTTCCTCTAACATGGACTCGTCTCCCGGCTCTACCCAAAGCAAGAACACAAGCAAAGGAAACCACAATCAGCCACGGTGCAATGCGCAAGCAACATGATGCAAATCATGCCATGATACGCGGGATGTGATATGCAATGCATATGCATGCTCCGGAAGGAAAAGATTGACCAAGGCATCAACTTGGCAAACCAAGTGCACCGCTGGAAATATGAGTTGATTTAGGTCAATATCGATATATAGATCACCGGAATCGGATGCACGGTTTGCAAATGGCAAGCAAAACAAGAATGGCACAATCGTGCGATTAACACCATGATGTCCTCTACAATGCAACCAGAAACTAAGCTACTGCACTCTAACATAGCAACAAAACACATGGTAGTGATGCACTCAAGATGCTTGACAAAATATGAACACTGAGCTACGGCTAAATCAGAAAAGAGCAGGTTCAAATAAGCATGGCAAAAGGGCAAAAGATATCAACATCACAGACTTAGTGAAAATACTAACATGTCAGAAATTAACATCAGGAAGCAATGTTTAGAGCAAGGTAACAACATGCTACAGGATCAGATCATAGCAAAGTAAGGCATGGCATGAATCTACTCAAAGCATATAACAAAAGTCCCTTACTGACCATAAGCCAAAAAGGATCATAAGATAAGATGGCACCCATGTAAACATAGCAAGTTTCGTTAATAGATTCAGACTTAGCAGAAAAATGGACATGGCATAAAGAGAATTATGAAGGCATGTTTGCGAGCTTGATGCACTCAACACAAGTCATTGCACGACAAACTAAGCATACTCACAGCAAGAAGACATTATCAAGAGGCTATCCAAGGCAATAACAAACTCATAGCATGCATGGATCAACTACAACAACCTTGGCAAAATTGATTAACACGTAAACAATTTGCCAGGAACATTTTATAACACAAGTAGAGCAAGATTGAGTCATGCTAGGTTACTCCATAAATGCAAACAAGGGCATGGATGGATAGAGCATAACAATATATCAAAATCATCCTTACTGAACATGCTCAAAGGAGGCATGGATCACTCTGTAGCAACATGAATACATGGCATAAAAATAACACCAGGGAAATGACTTAGAAGAATTCTAAGTCCCTGAAATCAGCAACATCACAAGAGCTACTTTGCATGCTTGTGCTAGTCACCACATTGATCAAAAAATACATGGCATACACCCCTATAAAGATGGCATGGCATATAACAAAACACATGTAGAGCTCATAGCCATATGCAGCACACAATAATCATGGCAAAAATGACAAATGCTCATAATCTAATAAGAAACAACACATAACATTATGAAGCACTCTTGCAACAGTAATTAGGGCATCAAGATGGACTCAAACAAGCATGGCACAATGGAATGAAATGTAGAGCAGCTCGTGATGAACATTTCGATATCTCATGCACGCAAAATGGAGCAGCAAGCACAAAGTTATGGCATGATGAAGGAGGCATAAAAATAACACAGATCTAGGACTTAGTGGATATTATACCCCGCAAAAACTGGACGAGGAGGTCCTGGGACGAAGAGATCCGGGACGGGCGCGGGCGTTTGGTTCGGTGGCCTAGTGGATCTGGTCCTGCTTCGTATCCGGTGAGGGGTTCTCCGGCGAGCTCGAGGATGTCCGGCGAGGTTGGAGATGGCCGGAGTTGACGGATCCGGGCTGGATCTGGCCGAATCCGGCCGGATCTCGACGAGGGTGGCGCGGTGAGGTAGTTGCCAGCTTGGGCGGCGAGAGTGGCACGGGCTGCGGGGCAAGGTGGCACATGGCGGCGCTCGGGAGGCGAGGCGGCGGCGCCATGGCTGCGGGCGGCGGGGAATGGGCTCCGCGGTGGAGCGACGACGCTCGGGAGTGGCCGGGCGAGCTTGGACAGCGGCGGTGGATGGCGGTGCAGGTTCGGCAGCAGGGAACGACGAGGCGCGGCGCGAGGGACCCGAGGTCCGAGGCGACAGGGTTCCGACGAGGCTCTGATGACCCAAGCACTCCGGCGATGGACGGGTCCGGCGAGGTGCGCGGATGCGCGAGGAGGCGGCGAACGGGCCAGGCGGCGGCGGGATCTGGGCCCGTGCGGTCCCGCGACTGGCTCCGCGGGCTGTGGCGGCTGGAGGTCTCCGGCGGGACACATGGCGGCTTCTAGGTGGGTGCGGGAGGCGGCGGACATGTCCGATGGAGGAGGGAGATGTGTCCGGCGGCGGAGAGGGAAAAATTCTAGGGTTCATCCGCAAATTTCGGAGAGGGGCACATATATATAGGTAGAGGGAGCTAGAAGAGTCCAAATGAGGTGCGGTTTTCGGCCACGCGATCGTGATCGAACGGCCGAGAGGATGGAGGGGGTTTTGGTCCACTTTGGAGGGGTGTTGGGCTGCAACACACACGAGGCCTTTACGGTTCCCCGGCTAACCGTTGGAGTATCAAACGGACTCCAAATGGCACAAAACTTGACAGTCGGTCTGCCGATGGTGTACCAAGGCCGCTTGGCAAATCTTGGACCAATCCGAGAATGTTTAACACCCGCACACAAAAAGGGGCAAAAGGAGGGCGCCGGAGGACATAGGAGTGTCGGAAAGCAAAACGGACAACGGGGAAAAAGCTCAGATGCATGAGACAAACATGTATGCAAATGCGATGCACATGATGAAATGATATGAAATGCATGACACGCAAACAAATGACAAGGCAACAAAAGCGAATAACTGGAAGACACCTGGCGCAACGGTCTCGGGGCGTTACAATTTAAGTCAGAGAATAATTGTTGTTCTGTTCAGATGAATAAAACCTTCTATGGTCATACACCCAATGTGAATGGTTTATTGAATCTCAATTGTAGTGATACACATATTCATAATATTGATGCCAAAAGATGCAAAGTTGATAATGATAGTGCAACATATTTGTGGCACTGCCATTTAGGTCATATTGGTGTAAAGCGCATGAAGAAACTCCATGCCGATGGACTTTTGGAATCACTTGATTATGAATCGTTTGATACTTGCGAACCATGCCTCATGGCTGATAACCCACAAGTATAAGGGATCGCAACAATTTTCGAGGGTAGAGTATTCAACCCAAGTTTATTGATTCGACACAAGGGGAGCCAAAGACTATTCTTGAGTATTAGCACTTAATTGTCAATTCAACCACACCTGAAAGACTTAATATCTGCAGCAAAATATTTAGTAGCAAAGTAGTATGGAAGTAATGGTAATAGTGGCAAAAGTAATAGTAGCAGTTTTGTAGCAATCGTAATAGCGGGAACAGAAAAGTAACGAAGCAAAGATCAATATGAAACGAGCTCGTAGGCAATGGATCCATGATGTATAATTATGTTGGATGGCGTTCATCATGCAACAGTTATAATATAGGGTGACACAGAACTAGCTCCAATTCATCAATATAATGTAGGCATGTATTCCATATATAGTCATACATGCTTATGGAAACTATGGGATATTAAGGCCTCCTTTTAGTAGAGTACCGGGCCAAAGCATTAGCACTTAGTGAATACATGAACTCCTCAAACTACGGTCATCACCGGTAGTGGTCCTGACTATTGTCACTCCGGGGTTGCCGGATCATAACACGTAGTAGGTGACTATAACTAGCAAGAAAGGATCAAGAACACAAATATATTCATAAAAACATAATAGGTTCAGATATGAAGTTATGGCACTCGAGCCCTAATGACAAGCATTAAGCATAGCAAAGTCATAGGAACATCAACTTAGAACATAGTGGATACTAGGGATCAAACCCTAGCAAAACTAACTTGATTACATGATAAATCTCATCCAACCCATCACGGTCCAGCAAGCCTATGATGGGATTACTCACACACGGCGGTGAGCATCATGAAATTGGTGATGGAGGATGGTTGATGATGACGATGGCAACGGATTCCCCTCTCAGGAGCCCCGAACGGACTCTAGATTTGCCCTCCCGAGGAAGAACAGGGCTTGGCAGCGGCTCTATATCGTAAAACGCGATGAATCCTTCTCTCTGAGTTTTTCCCCGAACGTGAATATATGGAGTTGGAGTTGAGGTCGGTGGAGGTCCAGGGGGCCCACAAGGTCGGAGGGCACGGCCAAGGGGGGTGGGCGTGCCCTGCAACCTTGTGGATAGGGTATGGGCCCCCTTCACTTCATTCTTTCGTCAATATTTTTTATTAATTCCAAAACTTATCTCCGTGAAGTTTCAGGTCATTCTGAGAAATTTTTATTCTGCACAGAAATAACACCATGGCAATTGTGCTGAAAACTACACCAGTCCGGGTTAGTTCCATTCAAATCATGCAAGTTAGAGTCCAAAACAAGGGCAAAAGAGTTTGGAAAAGTAGATACGATGGAGACGTACCAACTCCCCCAAGCTTAACCCATTGCTTGTCCTCGAGCAATTCAGTTGACAAACTGAAAGTGATAAAGAAAAAGTTTTACAAACTCTGTGTGATCTTGTTGTTGCAAATATGTAAAGCCAGCATTCAAGTTTTTAGCAAAGATCATGAACTAACCATATTGGAAATAACATTTAGGTCTCACATTTACTCATATCAATGGCATAATCAACTAGCGAGCAATAATAATAAAGCTCGGATGACAACACTTTCTCAAAACAATCATGATATAATATAACAAGATGGTATCTCGCTAGCCGTTTCGGAGACCACACAACCTAAGTGCAGAGCACCCCTGAAGATCAAGGACTGACTAAAAATTCTAATTCATGGCAAAAGATATCTAGTCACAGTCATACTCAATATAAATTAATAACAATGCATACAAATGACAGTGTTGCTCTCTAACTAGTGCTTTTTATAAGAGGATGATGAATCGGCAATAAAAGTAAATAGATAGGCCCTTCGCAGAAGGAAGTAGGGATTTGCAGAGGTGCATGATAACCCACAAGTATAGGGGACTGCAACAGTTTGCGAGGGTAGAGTATTCAACCCAAATTTATTGATTCGACACAAGGGGAGCCAAAGAATATTCTCAAGTATTAGCAGTTGAGTTGTCAATTCAACCACACTTGGAAACTTAATATCTACGGCAAGGTATTTAGTAGCAAAGTAATATGATAGTAGTGGTAACGGTGGAAAAGGTAACGGTAGCAACAGTAATATTTTTGGGTTTTGTAGTGATTGTAACAGTAGCAACAGAAAAGTAAATAAGCGAAGAACAATATATGAAAAGCTCATAGGCATTGGATCGATGATGGAGAATTATGCTGGATGCGATCGATCATGTAACAGTCATAACCTAGGGTGACACAGAACTAGCTCCTGTTCATCAATGTAATGTAGGCATGTATTTCGAATATAGTCATACGTGCTTATGGAAAAGAACTTGTGTGACATCTTTTGTCCTACCCTCCCGTGGCAGCGGGGTCCTATTGGAAATTAAGGGATATTAAGGCTTCCTTTTAATGGAGTACCATACCAAAGCACTAACACATAGTGAATACATGAACTCCTCAAACTACGGTCATCACCGGTAAGTATCTCGATTATTGTCACTTCGGGGTTAACGGATCATAACACATAATAGGTGACTATAGACTTGCAAGATAAGATCAAGAACTCTCATATATTGATGAAAACATAATAGGTTTAGATCTGAAATCATGGCACTCGGGCCCTAGTGACAAGCATTAAGCATAGCAAAGTCATAGCAACATCAATCTCAGAACATAGTGGATACTAGGGATCAAACCCTAACAAAACTAACTCAATTACATGATAAATCTCATCCAACCCATCACCGTCCAGCAAGACTACGATGGAATTGCTCATGCACGGCGGTGAGCATCATGAAATTGGTGATGGAGAAAGGTTGATGATGACGATGGCAACGGATTCCCCTCTCCGGAGCCCCGAACGAACTCCAGATTAGCCCCCCGAGAGAGTTTACGGCTTGGCGGCGGCTCCGTATCGTAAAACGAGATGAATCCTTCTCCTTGATTTTTTCTCCCCGAAAGTGAATATATGGAGTCAAGGTTGAGGTTGTTGGAGCGTCAGGGGGCCCACAAGGCAGGGGGCGCACCCAGGGGGGTAGGGCGCGCCCCCACCCTCGTGGACAGGTGGTGGGCCCCCTGACATGGATCTTTCTTCCAGTATTTTTTATATATTCCAAAATAATTCTCCGTTGATTTTCAGGTCATTTCGAGAACTTTTATTTCTGCACAAAAATAACAGCATGGCAATTCTGCTGAAAACAGCGTCAATCCGGGTTAGTTTCATTCAAATCATGCAAGTTAGAGTCCAAAACAAGGGCAAAACTGTTTGGAAAAGTAGATACGATGGAGATGTATCAGTGCGAGAGCTCGAGTTTTGAAATAGAGATAAATATTATTTTGAGCGGTATGCTTTCATTGTCAACATAACAACCAAGAGATCTTGGTATCTTCCATGCTACATACATTATAGGCGGTTCCCAAACAGAATGGTAAAATTTATACTCCCCCACCACCAACAAACACACTCCACGGCTGGTCTAAAACAACGGGTACCATCCAACTAACAACAGTCCTGCAGGAGTTTTGTTTGCAATTATTTTGATTTGATTTGCGCATGGGACTAGGCATCCTGGTTACCAACCATTTTCTCGTGAATGATGAGCGGAGTCCACTCATCGTTAGAATAACCCACCTAGCATGGAAGATATTGACATCCCTAGTTGGTACATGAGCTATTCGAGCATACAAAAAAGATTATCATTTGAAGGTTTAGAGTATGGCACTTACAAATTTCCTTGGAACGACAGGTAAATACCACATATAGGAAGGTATGGTGGACTCATATGGAACAACTTTGGGTTTATGGAAGTGGATGCACAAGTAGTATTCCCGCTTAGTACAAATGAAGGCTAGAAATAGACTGGGAAGCGACCAACTAGAGAGCGACAACAGTCATAAACATGCATTGAGATTAACCAACATTGAATGCAAGCATGAGTAGGATATAAATCACCATGAACATAAATGTCGTAGAGGCTATGTTGATTTTGTTTCAACTACATGCATGAACATGTGCCAAGTCAAGCCACTTGAATCATTCAAAGGAGGATACCATCCTATCATACTACATCACAACTATTTTAATTTCCATGTTGGCACGCAAGGTAAACCATTATAAGCTCCTAGCTAATTAAGCATGGCATGAGTAACTATAATCTCTAATTGGCATTTCAAGCATGTTTCATTCATAATAGGCTGAATCAGGAATGATGAACTAATCATATTTACAAAAACAAGATAGGTCGAGTTCATACCAGCTTTTCCTCATCTCAATCATTTCATCATATATTGTCATTATGGCCTTTCACTTGCACGACCGAATAGTGTGAATAATAATAATAGTGCACATGCATTGGACTAAGCTGGAATCTGCAAACATTTATTCAGACGAGAAGACAAGGTAATATGGGCTCTTTGTGAGATCAACAATAATGCATATGAGAGCCACTCAACATTTTCATCGTGGTCTTCTACTCTCGACCCCTAAAGAAAAGAAAATAATTTCAAAGAAACACACTAAAATATTTTTGGAGTTTTTGTTTTTCTGAAGAAGGTTAGACAAGAACGAGAAAAACTATTTACATGGTAAAGCTCCCAACAAGCAAAATAAGAACAAGAAATCTTTTGGGGTTTGATATTAATACTACAACTAAGCATGCAAAGAAAGTGAACTAACTACAACTAAATTTTTTTGGTTTTTCTTAAGGTTTTTCAAACACACAAGAAGAAAGCGGGAAAAGTAAATAAACTAACATGGATAATACAATGAAAAAGTATGAAAACCGACAACTTAACTGAGTGTGTGAACATGAATGTAATGTCTGAAAGTGCGTTATATCGACTAGAGGGGGGGTGAATAGGCGATTTTTATGAAAATCTTCAAAACGTGAGAGTTATGAAGACAAACAGTGAAGATTATGCCTACTACTGTGCAGCGGAAGTTAGATTACACTAGGCCAGCCATGGTCATGTATTCAATAGAGTGAAAGCGCAATGACAAACAGCTTCAGTGTAATAAGGATCAGGTAGGAAGAAGTTATGAAGCCAAACAGATCATACATTCATATTGTGAAGACAAAAGATAAAGCAAGCATGCAATGGCTTCACAATGAATAACTGTAAGTAAAAGGAAGTGAAGATGAAACCAGTGACACGTTGAATACAATGATTTGTTGGACCAGTTCCAGTTGCTGTGACAACTGTACGTCTGGTTGGAGCGGCTAGGTATTTAAACCAAAGGACACACAGTCCCGGACACCCAGTCAAGGACACTTAGTCCAAGACACCCAGTCCTCACCGTGTTCTCCTTGAGCTAAGGTCACACAGACCTCGCGCAATCACTCAGGTAAGTCTTCAAGGTAGACTCCCAAACCTTCACAGACTTCGTTCACTGGCAATCCACAATTTCTCTTAGATGCACAGAACGCGACGCCTAACCGTCTGGAGGATGCACAGTCCTCAAGTGTAATAAGTCTTCAGATCACACAGACAAGAAGACTTAAGTGATGCCCAATTTACTCTGGCTCTGGGTGGTTAGGGCTTTTCTCCTCACTAGGAATTTTTCTTTCAAAGGCTTCGAGGTGGGTTGCTCTCAAACGACAAAAGCTGTGCGCTGAAATCTGAGCAGCCGACCGTTTATGGTTGTGGGGGGTGGACTATTTATAGCCACTTGGCAACCCGACCTGATCTGTCCGAAATGACCCTGGGTCACTAAGGAACTGACACATGTACCAACGGTCGAATTTTGAACTCACACGACAACTTTACTTGGGCTACAAGTAAAGCTGACTTGTCTGACTCTGGACAAGATTTTCTCTCAAAGTCTTCGCTCGAAGACATAGGATTTGAATTAGGCATCACTTCAGTCATTCTGACTGGTTCTCTTGGACCCCACTTAACAGTACGGTGATTCCTATGACACAACATAAATGAAATAAAACTACGAAGGATCTAAGTCTTCGAGTTCCATAAGCTTCATAGGGAGTCTTCTCATGTCATTGTCTTCAATATGAATATCTTCATAAACCACCATTGTCTTCAATGTCTTCGTACATTTTTAGGGGTCATCTCTGGTAATAAAACGGAATCAATGAGGGACTTCTACCTGTGTTTTCCTGCAATTCTCACAAACACGTTAGTCCCTCAACTAGGTTTGTCGTCAATACTCCAAAACCAACTAGGGGTGGCACTAGATGCACTTACAATCTCCCCCTTTTTGGTGATTGATGACAAACTAGTTGAAGTTTTCAACGGGGAACATAATTTTTGAGATAGTAAAGGAATTTGTCTTCATAAGTTGCAAGGGCTCCCCCTGAAGATGTGCATATAAGTAATTTGCCTTTTGAATGCAAATGCACATGGCAGGTTGTACTTGTGGAGATCCACTTCAACTTATGATGAAAATCCACTATGCATGTGAAAGTATATGAAGATAATGACATGCATAATGGAAAATGGACGTCTGCAGTAAGAGATGAGTGCGGAATTTATCGTCGCATAATGGAGTGACAAACAGGTAGCAGACGGCCATCAAGGCTAAGTGTTACAACTCAAAGAAGCAAATGTAGCAAAAACGGGAGTTGTAAGCACGAAGCAAAATGTAGCAAAATATAAAGGCACCGGCCCAAGTGACCCGCTTGAAGACTATAAACATCATGCTTCTCCCCCTTTTGTCAGTGATGACCAAAAAGGTTTGAAGACATAGAGTTTTCTACGCGTTCCCAGGCGCAGCAGGATCGGTGGAGTTGTTTGGTGGCGGTGCAGATGAGCTTGGTGCAGATTCGACGTGTGTTGAAGCAGGTGGAGATGATGTCGCGTCGTCGTCTTCTTCAATAATCCGGGCAGACACGGTGGCAGCAGAAGAAGAGAATTCTGACTCTTCAAGGGATGGTGTGCTTCGCATCACAACTCTTCTTGGAGGCGTGGAGTCAAATTGGAATCTCTCTCTGAAGCCATCCTCTTGCAGTTCAGCTTCATTGCTCATCATCGTGAGGCCTTTCCAAGTGCGGCGACAGGTCTCATGTGCGACAAACGCATTCTTGGTTGCCAGATTTCTGATGCGATTGACGTCTTGCATGATGCTTCTCATCTGCCGTTTGAGCCAGTCGTGATGCCTATCTTGCTTTTGGTGAAGAGCCACAAGAAGCTCTCGGTCATTGAGTGCTCGAGCGCGCTTCTTGGGTCTCTTGGCAGCTGTGCTGTCAGTGGCTTCAGTTGATGCAGGGGCACGTGTGGTGCCAGCCATTGGATACACTCGGGAGAGAGCTTCAACACCTTCAATATTTTGAGTGAAGCTCTGGTGTTCTGCATTTTGAAGACTTAATGGTTGCTTGCCAGGCTCTGGATATATTGCTTCAGCAGATGTGTCCACATCTGACAAAAATATCCTATGGTTGCAGGCTGAGGGTTGATAGGAGATTGCAGAGTGAAGCTTGATCAGCCTCATAACCCAAGGAGCATAGAACTTTAATCCAAACAGTTCTGAGGCAGATGCTGCAAAGTGACGGATGAAGAGATCCTGTGCATTGAAGCATTTGCCATGAAGAATGCAGAAGATGAGAGTCTTCATTGCACCATCAATTGTTGCATATCACGAGTGTCCCTTTACAGGCCATAGAGTCCGCCTTATGATGTGATATATTGTTCTGGGCAGGTACTCTAAGTCTTCAACGAAGAACCTAGTTGGATAGGGTGCATTAGGAGGCAGTGGCTTCATTATTGAGAGCATCTGACTCATATCTGGCTCAGGACGCTGAAATATGCTCTCAATTGCTTCAGCATGGAGTTGGCACCCTTCTTCAAAGAATTCGCCAGGAGTGGGAAGGCCTGTATGCTCAATTAGGTCGAAAGCATTGGCTTCATGATGGATATTGCCTGTCATCCACTCCAGAATCCATGTCTTCGGATCTCTGTTATAGCCTTCGATATGCAAAGTGGCATAGAACTGGAGCAGAAGCTCTTCGTTCCGGTGCTCTTCATCAGTGATAAATGGCAGCAAACCCACTTGCTTGAAGCAATCCAGTGCTTCTTCCAGACCAGGCAGACCAGCAACAGCTTCAACCTCAAGGCGCTTGTGAGGAAAGATGCGGCCTTGGTTGTATAGGATGCATGAATAATAGCTGCGCTGTTAATGGCTCCAGAACCTATCTGATACAATCCGTTCCCTTGAATAAGGGTTCTTGGAGCGGTCGAAAAACGTGTTATCTGCCCTGAAGCCGTTGATGTTGAAGGAACCAGGAGCTGATGCAGGACCTGGGAACCTTGGCAGTCGTGGGATCGGCTTCTGGACCTGGGGTCTGTACGCAATATGATAGTTGAATTGTGGTCCGGCAGCAGACTCAGGCACAGAATGTTCAGGAGCAGTAGCTTCATTGTCTTCTGAAGCTATTGTTGGGTTGGGCTCCACATTTGCTTCGGCGTTGTTTGTGGCAGCCTCAACATTTGCAGACTCAGGCACGTTCTCATGGAGAACTGCTTCTTGTTGGTGTGGGGGAGTTGGAGCTTGTGGTATCTCTGCATGCTCTTCGGCTGATGCAGCCGGAATGTCGTCAGCAGCCTGAGCCCTTGGCCCTTTGCGAAGCCTACGGAATGTAGGCGCCGGTGGAGTTGTAGTGGGTTGGGGCTCATCTTCCTCCTGTGGGCGATCTGCCCACGATGCATCTTGTGTGATTGGCGTCAATGGACGACCAATACTGATCAGTTCGCTTGTCTCAAGCTGAGGAAAGGCTGCATCACCTTGCACATTGTCTTGGAGACCAATGTCTTCAGCAGCGTTGGGTTCGTCTGCTGGAATGTCTTCAGCGTTGGGTTCATGCATAGTCAACTGACGATCTGCGTCAGGATAGCGGACGGAGAGGGGTTCAACTGTCAAGGGCTCTGTGGGAGCAGCCCGAGATTTCTTGGTCTTGCGCTTCTTGATGATGGGTTCAGAAGGAGAGGCTTCAGAATGTTTTCTCTTCTTAGCTTCAGCCTCTGCAGTCCGTGTCTTCTTGTGCTGTGAGGCGGTTGATCGACTCTTTGGCTTCGAGCCAGTCGTTGCAGCGAGGAAGACAATCGGAGCAGTTTCTGACCTTGGCGCTTCAGGTTCAGGCACAGCATCCTTCTTTTTCTTCTTTGCGGCCATCCTGGGGTCAATGCCGGGACGCCCAAGTGCCTTGTGCTTCTCTGCCTCATTGTAGGCCTGCACGCAGTGATCAGCCAAAGTCTTCATGCGCTCTCGCGAGCCTTGAGCTTCAGCACGCGTCTTCAGAAAGTTCTCTTTCAGCTCGTGCAACATGATCTTGAAGTTTTTCACTTCTTGCACGCTGAGCTTGGCCACGTGCTTCTTGAACTGACCTTTTCATAATCAATTTTCTGCTTCAGTTCTACAATTCGCTGGGCTATTGCAAGTTCTGAAGCAATTGCACCTTGAAAGGCAACGCTGAGGCCTATTGGTAGCTACAGATCATCGAAGCTTATGTCTGGTGTTTCAAACCATTCATTAATGAAGCTGTGGATGACGGCGACATCAAACAGAGGTAGATTGTTGAAGATTTCAGCCTCCTCCTTGCTCTTGATGAGCTGCTCAAGAGCATCATCTCCAAGATCTTCATCGCTTGAGAGATCAATGGCTTCGCAGCGCAGAATGTCAGCAGCTGTGAGCTCTTTGCCTGTGTGTGGCTGAGGCTTCTTGGCTTCTTGGGGCTTGGACACTCATGATAAGCCTTCTGACTGCATACTGGCTTCAGGAGGTGCAGTTGCTAAAGGCTTCACTCTTGCGATCTTGGGAGAAACGGCTGGCTTTGAAGCTTTTGGCTTCTTCTGCTTCGGCTTCGGCGCAGCAGGGGCGTCATCTGACTCAGTATCTGCTGGAGGATCATTCACAACAGTCCCTTGGACTAGGATGCGAGTGATGAGGCATGCAAGATTGGCATACGGCCCGATGATATTGGGATCGGCTTCGCGTGTGCCATCTGCCCTTGGTGAGGAGGGACCAGGGTTGAAGTCAAGCCCAAATTTCTTCTTGTTTATCTTCGCTGACTGTTGTGCAAACTGAAAGTTGCGCTTGAAGAGATTATCATCGCGGCACCAGAGAAGTGATGACGGATGTGCTTCAGCTGGCTGTGGTCCTCTCACCATGCATGGATAGAAGCCTTGAGCAATGGCTTCGACTCTGGACCTGGGTACGAGATTTTTGTATAGTACGTCTCCCCACGGTCTCTTGATGGCGCACTTCTCCGCATATTCCTGAGTGACGAAGCGGTAGTGGAACCATTGCTCTGCCCAATATCTTCGAATCCATTGGATTTGTGTCTTGCGCTGACCATAGCTTTCTTCAGGATCAGTTTTGTACATCTCTGCCAATTCATCAGGCAGATCTTTGGATGTTTCACCACGTCGCTGTCTGCCTCCCTTCCTTGCTGCTGTTTCTGAAGCCATGAATAACTTGGAAGGCTTCAAGATGTTCAAAGGCTTCAAAGGCTTCCTTTTGCAAGAACTGGCTTCAGGAGAGTTGATGTGATGCTGCAAGTACTCTGCAAATGAATGCAGACTATGAGAACCAAAGGATTCTCCCACGGACATGTACCTGTGACAGCATTAAGGTGAGAGGGAAGGGGAAGAGGTCATATGCATTCTCAGAAGATTTTGAAGATAAATCGGTTTAGAAGACATAGACCTCATTGTGCGAAGACATTCACTCACAGATAAGAAGTTGGTTCCAGATTTGTACGAACCCACAGATCAGTACAAGTGAGGAATCTAACTACCTTATGAAGCACAAGTGAATATACTAGGCATGTCATGAGATGTAGCGAGATAACTAACTGATGTGAAGAGAAACTCCTTATGGCAGAAAGTGACTGAACTATGAGATCAAAAAGGCTGTAAAAAGAGGTTTTATTTACCACACTTGGAACTGCTAGACGAAGTGAGAGTTGAGGTCGAGCAGTTCGATCTTCCGTGCCCTAACTTGGCGACGGAAGACACCTACGGCGACAGCGGAGAGAGCGATGTCCGCTGTCGGCGTGAAAACGGTGTCGGAGAGGTTGCGGCAGTGAAGCGCTTCGTCGCCGGCGTCGTCGAGTGCTAGCGGTGGCGCTAGGGTTCGTGCGAGGCTGGAAGAAGGAGATAATGACCGCAGTGAATCGTGTATTTATAGGGATAGAGGCGGCACTGCGCTATTACGCAGGTACCCCTGGCGGTTCGCATTTGAGGCACGCGTGGCCAGTTAGAGGAAGATTGGGATTTGTTCCACGTCCCACGCACGCCTAAATTGTCGGGTGGTCGTTCCTGCTTCTCCGGATCTTATGTGGAGGAATGAGCATTAAAAACGGACTTTTATGGTTGTCACTATGTCTTCAGCTGACAAGGACACAGTGAAGACATTTGACAGTTTCAACAGAATGCATATGACTTGGAGAGATAGAGTTTGAGATAGAAAGCATAGAGAGGTTAGGGTCCGATCACATTCACTTAGTTCAAAAGATTCAACCAAGAAGACATAGCTATAAGTGAACGCTGTAGAGGACAGAACATCAGTACATATATATCCATATAATCAACGCAGTGAAGATAATCATGAAGACATATTGAGAATGAATCCAAACCAAATGTGAAGACATTGAGAGGTAACGCCATGAGAGAAACACTTCAAAATGGAACGTTTGGTGGTGGCGTTACCCACCCTATAGGAAGTATTAGACCCAGACACGGCGCACAATTATCATGGCACTCCGAAGTCAAATTCCACATTAATGTATTCACACTTAGAATGTATGTCTTCATTGTTTGAAGATATACGCTACTTCGTGTGTTGCACATCTAAGTCATCAACATGCTTAAGTGTTAGGATGTGTGCCTGATCACAGGACATTTGAGGATTCCAAGATATTTAGCTCACACCGTAACTTGCAAAATCTCTTCTCATCCAAGGGCTTGGTGAAGATATCTGCCAATTGCTCTTCAGTGTTGACGTGTATGATATCAATGTCTTCCTTCACAACATGATCTCTGAGAAAGTGATGACGAATTTCAATGTGCTTTGTCTTCGAGTGCTGAACTGGGTTGTTGGCAATCTTGATGGCGCTTTCGTTGTCGCAGTAAAGTGGCACTTGCTTCAGATGAATGCCATAATCCTTGAGTGTTTGCTTCATCCACAGAAGCTGAGCACAGCAAGATCCAGCAGCAATGTATTCAGATTCAGCAGTGGAGAGTGATACACAGTTCTGCTTCTTTGAAGACCAACATACAAGTGATCGTCCCAAAAAGTGACATGTGCCTGATGTAGACTTGCGATCAACCTTGTCACCAGCATAATCAGCATCCGAAAATCCAACCAAATCAAACTCTGAGCCCTTTGGATACCATAATCCTAGAGTTGGGGTGTGAGCCAAATATCGAAGAATTCGCTTCACAGCTAAGTGATGCGACTCCTTTGGTGTCGCTTGAAATCGAGCACACATGCAAACACTAAGCATGATATCTGGCCTAGATGCACATAAATAAAGCAAAGACCCAATCATGGAGCGGTATACCTTTTGATCGAACTCTTTACCATTGTCGTCGGGACCCAGATGATGCTTGGCTGGCATTGGTGTTGTGAAGCCTTTGCAGTCTTGCATACCGAACTTCTTCAGGCACTCTTTAAGATAT
Organism: Triticum urartu; assembly: GCF_056163025.1. Classification (NCBI taxonomy): domain Eukaryota; kingdom Viridiplantae; phylum Streptophyta; class Magnoliopsida; order Poales; family Poaceae; genus Triticum; species Triticum urartu. The sequence goes on from NC_141879.1 coordinate 86,892,652, forward strand.
TTCTCTTGAGATATGAAGATGCCATTGCGTTGTTGCCGTATTTGAAGACCGAGGAAGAACTTCAGCTCCCCCATCATGGACATCTGATATTGCTCTTGCATCATATATCCAAACTCTTCACTATAATTCTGATTGGTGCAGCCGAAGATAATGTCATCCACATATATTTGGCACACAAACAGTTCACCATCATATGTCTTCGTGAAAAGAGTGGGATCCAGGGAACCAGGTATGAAGCCTTTGCTTTTCAGAAAGTACTTGAGTGTATCATACCAGGCCCTAGGGGCTTGTTTGAGGCCATACAGTGCCTTGTTGAGCTTGTATACCATATCAGGATGTTTTGGATTTTCAAAGCCAGGTGGTTGTGCAACATACACTTCTTCTTCAATCTTGCCATTGAGAAAGGCACTTTTCACATCCATCTGATAGAGAAGTATGTTATGATGATTTGCATAGGCCAGCAGTATGCGTATGGCTTCAAGCCTAGCCACAGGAGCAAATGTTTCATCGAAGTCAATGCCCTCCACTTGAGTATATCCTTGAGCAACGAGACGAGCTTTGTTTCTGACAACTTGACCATGCTCATCTTGCTTGTTGCGGTATATCCATTTGGTGCCTATTATGTTGTGCTTCCGTGGATCAGGATGCTTAACCAGTTCCCATACATTATTCAGCTCAAACTGTTGAAGCTCTTCTTGCATAGCTTGAATCCATTCAGGTTCCATGAAGGCTTCTTCAACTTTCTTGGGTTCTGATATTGATACGAATGCGAAATGCCCACAGAAGTTTGTTAGCTGAGTTGCCCTTAAACGAGTGAGTGGACCAGGTGCATTGATGCTGTCAAGTATTTTGTCAATTTGTACTTCATTTGCAACACGAGGGTGTGTGGGGCGAAGACTTTGCTCTTGCTGATCTATGTGGTCATTTGAAGGTATATCTTCAGGCTGAGCATTGTCTTCATGTGGATCAGGTGCTGAGATGATAAGTTCTTCTTCAGGATGAGCTTCAGAAGGTACAATCTCTCCAGTTCCCATAAGCTTGATTGATTCATTAGCTGGAGCTTCATCTAGCACACTTGGCAATTGCTCTCTTTGTGATCCATTGGTTTCATCAAATCGCACATCCACTGTTTCAACCACTTTGTAGTGGAAGAGATTGATGACTCTGTAGGAGTGCGAATCCTTTCATAGCCAAGCATGAAGCCTTCATGTGCTTTTGGTGCAAACTTTGAGGTGTCGTGTGGGTCCTTGATCCAGCATTTTGCGCCAAATACTCTGAAGTAACTGACATTTGGCTTCTTGCCAGTTAGGAGCTCATAAGATGTCTTGTTCAGAAGCTTGTGAAGATAAACACGATTGATTGTATGGCATGCAGTATCAATGGCTTCAGTCCAGAATTTTCTTGGAGTCTTGTATTCATCTAGCATTGTTCTGGCCATCTCAATGAGTGTTCTGTTCTTGCGTTCGACGATGCCATTCTGCTGTGGCGTGTATGGAGCTGAGAATTCATGTGTGATCCCCAAGGTGTCCAGATATGTATCAAGGCCAGTGTTCTTGAATTCAGTGCCATTGTCACTTCTGATGTGCTTTATCTTGGCGCCAAAATTGTTCATAGCTCGATTTGCGAAGCGTCTGAAGACATCCTGCACTTCAGTCTTGTAAAGGATTATGTGCACCCAAGTATATCTAGAATAATCATCAACAATTACGAAGCCATAGAGGCAAGCAGAAGTAGTAAAAGTTGAGTAGTGAGTGGGACCGAGAAGATCCATGTGAAGCAGTTCGAAAGGTTGAGTAGTGGTCATGATTGTCTTCGAAGGATGTTTTGCCCTTGTCATCTTTCCTGCTTCACAGGCACCGCATAAGTGATCTTTCTTGAACTTGACGCCCTCGATGCCTATGACGTGCTTTTTCTTCGCAAGGGTGTGGAGGTTCCTCATGCCAGCATGCCCAAACCTTCGATGCCAAAGCCAGCATTCTGAAGCTTTTGCAAGAAGACATACTGCAAGTTGTGGTCCTGCTGAGAAATCTACCACATAAAAATCACCTTTCCTATACCCTTCAAACACTAGAGATTGGTCAGATTCCATTAGCACCAGGCAGCGATATTTGCCAAACATTACAATCATATTCAAATCGCAAAGCATTGAGACAGACATTAAGTTGAAGCCAAGGGATTCAACAAGCATGACTTTATCCATGTGTTGATCCCTTGAGATTGCAACTCTACCTAGACCCAATACCTTACTTTTACCAGTGTCAGCAAATGTAATGTGGCTCTTGTCGGATGGACGTAAAGTTGAGTCCATGAGAAGGCTTCTTTTGCCAGTCATGTGATTTGTACACCCACTGTCAATAATCCATTCTGAAGACTTTGAAGTCACTAGTGTCGTACCCTACAGTGCAGTTAGGGGGATAGGCTTCACGAAGGGTATTGTGAAGCATAAACATTTGACGAACCAGTGGATTATGAAAACTTAGATCCAGATTAGGACTAATAGGGAGAGTAGCATGCGATTCAGGAACAAAGTACATAATGATGCCATTTGGGCAGTTTATCTTGCGCCCCACAAGATTTTTATGGTCCCCAGCAATATCATCAGAAGATTTTGTTTTTGTGCTGGAGACCTTTCCCTGCAAAAGAGAGTTAAGCTTTCTTAACCACCCACATCTTCAAGGGTGGCTTAGAAGCTATAAGTCTAAGTGCAGCATCTGAGAATTTTGGCTTTGAAGCCTTAGCAAACAGTCTAGCAGGGGGACAATAATACTCATACGCATAGGCAGAATAATTTTTGGTCATATGAACATGACGGTTCGATGAACTGCTCTCATATTCACATGCCTGAGTATGGTTTCCCTGCAAAACATTTGCGTTAGTGTGACTCAGGTGAGTCCTCTATCTGTATGAAGCCTTTGGACCGAGGTTTGTCTTCTTCAAGTGAGGTGTCATGAAGACATTCACAGGAAGATTTTCCAGACATGTTTTCGAAACCCAGATCTTCTTCATAGGCGGTCCATTCCTGCAGTTAGTACCAATGTACCTGGCAAACACTTCACCATTCTGATTCTTAAACAGTTTATAGTTTGCATCAAAGGATTCATCAATGATAATAGGGTTAGCACAAGTGAAGCCAGATAAATTGGATGGATCTGCTGAAAGTTCCTTTGCAGCAACCCATGTGGTTTTGGGGTACTGCTCAGGTTTCCAGTAAGAGCCATCTGCATTAATTTTCCTCACGAACCCAACACCCTCTTTCCTAGGGTTTCGGTTCAGAATCTGCTTCTTAAGGACATCACATAGTGTCTGATGCCCTTTCAGACTTTTGTACATTCCTGTTTCAAGCAATGTCTTCAACCTAGCATTCTCATCAGCAATAGCAGTGGTATCCTCAGAAGAGGGGTTAGTTACCACGTTAACAGTTGAAGATATTGCAACAGTAGTAGCAGTGGAACATTCAGCAACAGAATTAGCATTATCACGCTCAATGCATTTAATACATGGTGGTTCAAATCCTTCCTGAGCGGGACTGATCTGTTCGGAGCGAAGTGACTCATTTTCCTTTTGAAGATCTTCATGATCCGCTCTCAACTTCTCAAGATCTTGCTTCTTTTGAAGATAATCATAGGAGAGCTTTTCATGAGTAGTTGAGAGAGTCTCAAGACGATCTTCAAGTTCCTGATACTTAACGTGAAGATTTTTTATGTCTTCAATTAAGGATTCAGAACGAGTCATTTCGGCACCCAACAGATCATCGCTTCTGTCTAACAGTTTTTGAATATGTTCCATGGCTTTCTGTTGTTCAGTTGCAATTTTAGCAAGTGTTCTATAGCTAGGTTTTGAATCACATTCAGAGTCATCGTCACTAGATGTTTCATAGTGAGTAGTACGTGTGTTTACCTTGGCACCGCGTGCCATGAAGCAGTAGGTAGGAGTGGAGTCGTTCTTGTCATTTGCGTCGGTGTCGGTGTTGCAGTCATTGTCTTCAGTGTTGAAGATGGACTTGGCGACGTATGCTTTAGCCAGACTCGCAATGCCAGAATCAGACTCCTCCTCAGACTCCACCTCTGCCTCCTCAGATGCGAACTCCTCCTCTGAATCCATCTCCTTGCCAACAAACGCACGTGCCTTGCCAGATGAGCTCTTCTTGTGTGATGAAGACTTTGATGAAGACTTGGAAGAAGACTTCGAGTATTTCTTCTTTTTCTTGTCGTCAGAATCATATTCTTTGCTCTTCTTCTTCCTTCTGTTCTCATTGTCCCACTGTGGACACTCAGAAATGAAGTGTCCAGTTTTCTTGCACTTGTGACATGTTTTCTTCTTGTAGTCATGAGCAGAAACTTCATCATTCCTTGAGCTTGATCGTGAAGATTTTCTGAAGCCTTTCTTCTTGGTGAATTTTTGGAACTTCTTCACTAGCATTGCAAGTTCTCTTCCAATGTCTTCAGGGTCATCAGAACTGCAGTCAGATTCTTCTTCAGATGAGGAGACAGCTTTTGCCTTCAAAGCACGAGTTCGCCCATAGTTTGGACCGTAGATATCTCTTTTCTCAGAAAGCTGAAACTCATGTGTGTTGAGCCTCTCAAGTATGTCAGACGGATCGAGTGTCTTGAAATCAGGACGTTCTTGAATCATCAGGGCCAGAATGTCAAACGAACTATCAAGTGATCTCAGCAGCGTCTTGACGATTTCATGTTTGGTGATCTCAGTAGCGCCGAGGGCTTGAAGCTCATTTGTGATGTTAGTGAGCCGATCAAAGGTGTGCTGGACATTCTCATTGTCATTTCGCTTGAAGTGGTTGAAGAGATTGCGAAGGACACTGATTCTTTGATCTCTCTGGGTTGATATTCCTTCATTAACTTTGGAGAGCCAGTCCCAGACCAATTTGGATGTCTTCAAGGCACTCACACGGCCATACTGTCCTTTGCTCAGATGACCACAAATGATATTCTTGGCAGTAGAGTCCAGTTGAACGAACTTCTTGACATCAGCAGCAGTGACACCTTCTCCAGCCTTGGGAACGCCGTTTTCGATGACATACCATAGGTCGACGTCAATGGCTTCAAGATGCATGTGCATCTTATTCTTCCAGTAGGGATATTCAGTTCCATCGAAGACGGGCAAGCAGCGGAGACTTTGATTATCCCTACAGTCGACATAGCTAAAACTCCAGGTGGTTAAACCGAATCACACAGAACAAGGGAGCACCTTGCTCTGATACCAATTGAAAGTGCGTTATATCGACTAGAGGGGGGGTGAATAGGCGATTTTTATGAAAGTCTTCAAAACGTGAGAGTTATGAAGACAAACAGTGAAGATTATACCTATTACTATGCAGCGGAAGTTAGATTACACTAGGCCAGCCATGGTCATGTATTCAATAGAGTGAAAGCGCAATGATAAACAGCTTCAGTGTAATAAGGATCAGGTAGGAAGAAGTTATGAAGCCAAACAGATCATACATTCATGTTGTGAAGACAAAAGATAAAGCAAGCATGCAATGGCTTCACAATGAATAACTGTAAGTAAAAGGAAGTGAAGATGAAACCAGTGACACGTTGAAGACAATGATTTGTTGGACCAGTTCCAGTTGCTGTGACAACTGTACGTCTGGTTGGAGCGGCTAGGTATTTAAACCAAAGGACACACAGTCCCGGACACCCAGTCAAGGACACTTAGTCCAAGACACCCATTCCTCACCGTTTTCTCCTTGAGCTAAGGTCACACAAACCTCGCGCAATGACTCAGGTAAGTCTTCAAGGTAGACTCCCAAACCTTCACAGACTTCGTTCACTGGCAATCCACAATTTCTCTTGGATGCACAGAACGCGACGCCTAACCGTCTGGAGGATGCACAGTCCTCAAGTGTAATAAGTCTTCAGATCACACAGACAAGAAGACTTAAGTGATGCCCAATTTACTCTGGCTCTGGGTGGTTAGGGCTTTTCTCCTCACTAGGAATTTTTCTTTCAAAGGCTTCGAGGTGGGTTGCTCTCAAACGACAAAAGCCGTGCGCTGAAATCTAAGCAGCCGACCGTTTATGGTTGTGGGGGGTGGACTATTTATAGCCACTTGGCAACCCGACCTGATCTGTCTGAAATGACCCTGGGTCACTAAGGAACTGACACGTGTACCAACGGTCGAATTTTGAACTCACACGGCAACTTCACTTGGGCTACAAGTAAAGCTGACTTGTCTGACTCTGGACAAGATTTTCTCTCAAAGTCTTCGCTCGAAGACATAGGATTTGAATTAGGCATCACTCTAGTCATTCTGACTGGTTCTCTTGGACCCCACTTAACAGTACGGTGATTCCTATGACACAACATAAATGAAATAAAACTACGAAGGATCTAAGTCTTCGAGTTCCATAAGCTTCATAGGGAGTCTTCTCATGTCATTGTCTTCAATATGAATATCTTCATAAACCACCATTGTCTTCAATGTCTTCGTACATTTTTAGGGGTCATCTCTGGTAATAAAACCGAATCAATGAGGGACTTCTACCTGTGTTTTCCTGCAATTCTCACAAACACGTTAGTCCCTCAACTAGGTTTGTCGTCAATACTCCAAAACCATCTAGGGGTGGCACTAGATGCACTTACAATGTCGATGAGAAATACGTACTCCCCCAAGCTTAGGCTTTTGGCCTATGTTGGTCTAAGCCCATGGCTAGCCTGGTTGATATCCAAAGTTGTACTCGGGGTTGTACTGAGATGCGTCGATCACTGCCTGAAGTGCTGCGGCATGGAGGCGAGCAACCTCTGTTGTTCTCTCATACTCGTTCCCTTCCTCGAAGAACCATCTTGGTACATTTTCTTGGACATTTTTCTTCCTCTGAAAAATTTCTGAAATTTTTAGTGACTCAAAATAAAAGTCAACCAAACTCAACAAAATTGATAGCAAATACTCCTAAAAGTGCCTAGAGGCTATATTATGCATCAAAACTACTTTGGACCATATAAATTTGACATGCAAGCTCAAGAACAAGGTCACCACAGCAGCAAAAATTTGCAATGAATAAAGCACTAGAACAAAAAATAATTGGACCATTGGAGGAGTCACATACCGAAGAACAATCCCCCAAAGCAGTTTTGAGAATGGTGCTTCGAGCAAGGAGATTGAAAATGGCAGCAAAATGAGCAAGTACATGAGTTTGAGCTACGGAGTGATTTTTCTGGAGGAAGAAGGAGAGGATGGGTGCTGGAATAAGTGAAGGGGGCCACGTGGGGCCCACAAGGACAGGGGGTGTCCCCTAGGGGGTGGGCATGCCCTCCACCCTTGTGGCCAGCTGGTGAGCCCCCCTGGTGTGTTCTTAGCACCGGAAATTCTAAAATATTCTGTAAAAAATGATACTAAATTTTCACGGAATTTGGGGAACTTTTTATTTTGGGACATTTTTTTATTGCATAGATAATTCAGAAAACAGACAGAAAATACTATTTTTGCCTTTTTATTCTAAATAACAAAAAGTAAAAGATGGGTATAGAAAGTTGTGCCTTCTAAATTCATCCATGTCGTGGCCATCAAAAGGAATCCATTAACAAGGTTGATCAAGTCTTATTAACAAACTTCTTCTGAATGACATGAAACTAGAGAATTTTCGAATAACACGAGGTTACCTCAACGGGGATATGCATGTCCCCAACAATAAGAATATCATATTCCTTTTTTGACAGTAGGAAGAGGGAATTCAAAACCTCCAATAGTAATAGTTAAAAAAATCGATAGAATTGATACTATGAACTTGAGGTTGTTTCTTTGGAAATTGTATTGTATGCTCATTACCATTAACATAAAAAGTGGCATTGCCTTTGTTGCAATCAATAACAGCCCCTACAATATTCAAAAAGGGTCTACCAAGGATGATCGACATACTGTCGTCCTCGGGAATACCAAGAATAACAAAGCCCGTTAAGATAGTAACGTTTGCAACCACAACAGGAACATCCTAACAAATACCAATGGGTATAGTAGTTGATTTATCAGCCATTTGCAAAGAAATTTCAGGAGGTGTGAACTTATTCAAATCAATTCTACGGTACAAAGATAAAGGCATAACACTAACACCGGCTCCGAGATCACATAAAGCAATTTTAACATAGTTTCTTTTAATGGAGCATGGTATAGTTGGTACCCCTGGATCACCAAGTTTCGTTGGTATTCCACCCTTAAAAGTATAATTAGCAAGCATGGTGGAAATTTCAGCCTCCATTATCTTTCTTTTATTAGTAACGATATCTTTCATATACTTAGCATAAGGAGGCATTTTAAGCATATCAGTCAAACGCATACGCAAAAAGATAGGTCTAATCATTTCAGCAAAGCACTCAAAATCCTCATCATCTTTTTTCTTGGATGGCTTAGGAGGAAAGTGAAGGAAATATGCCCTAGACGCAATAATAAAGTTATTATTTATTTCCTTATTTCATGATAAATATTTATTATTCATGCTAGAATTGTATTAACCGGAAACATAATACATGTGTGAATACATAGACAAACAGGGTGTCACTAGTATGCCTATACTTGACTAGCTCGCTAATAGAAGATGGTTGAGTTTCCTAGCCATGGACATGAGTTGTCATTTGATTAACGGGATCACATCATTAGGAGAATGATGTAATTGACTTGACCCATTCCGTTAGCTTAGCACTTGATCGTTTGGTATGTTGCTATTGCTTTCTTCACGACTTATACATGTTCCTATGACTATGAGATTATGCAACTCCCGTTTACCGGAGGAACACTTTGTGTGCTACCAAATGTCACAACGTAATTGGGTGATTATAAAGGTGCTCTACAGGTGTCTCCAAAGGTATTTGTTGGGTTGGCGTATTTCGAGATAAGGATTTGTCACTTCGATTGTCGGAGAGGTATCTCTGGGCCCACTCGGTAATGCACATCACTATAAGCCTTGCAAGCATTGTAACTAATGATTTAGTTACAGGATGATGTATTACGGAACGAGTAAAGAGACTTGCCAGTAACAAGATTGAACTAGGTATCGAGATACCGACGATCGAATCTCGGGCAAGTAACATACCGATAACAAAGGGAACAACGTATGTTGTTATGCGGTTTGACCGATAAAGATCTTCGTAGAATATGTGGTAGCCAATATGAGCATCCAGGTTCCTCTATTGGTTATTGGCCGGAGACGTGTCTCGGTCATGTCTACATAGTTCTTGAACCCATTGGGTCCGCACGCTTAAAGTTTCGGTGACGATGGTATTATGAGTTTATGTGATTTGTTGTACCGAAGGTAGTTCAGAGTCCCGAATGAGATCGGGGACATGACGAGGAGTCTCGAAATGGTCGAGACGTTCACATCGATAAATTGGATGACTATATTCAGACATCGGAAAGGTTCCGAGTGATTCGGGTATTTTTGGAGTACCGGGGAGTTACGTGAATTCACCAGGAGAAGTATTGGGCCTTATTGGGCCATACGGGAATAGAGGAGAGAGGCCAAAAGGAAGGAGGCATGCGCCCCCCCTCTGGTCCGAATTGGACAAGGGGTGCAGCCCCATTTTCCTTTTCCCTCTCCCCTCTTTCCTTCTCTCCTACTCCGGAAAGGAAAGGGGAATCCTACTAGGACCTGGGAGTCCTAGTAGGACTCCCCACACTTGGCGCGCCCCCTCTAAGGCCGGCCTCTCCCTCCCTCCTTTATATACGGGGGCAGGGGGCACCTCTAAACACACAAGTTGATCTGTTGATCTCGCCCAGCCGTGTGCGGTGCCCCCCTCCACCATAATCCACCTCGATCATATCGTAGTGGTGCTTAGGCGAAGCCCTGCGTCGGTAGCATCATCATCACCATCATCACGCCGTCGTGCTAACGGAACTCTCCCTCGAAGCTCTGCTAGATCGGAGTTCCTGGGACGTCATCGAGCTGAACGTGTGCTGAACTCGGAGGTGCCATACGTTTGGTACTTGGATCGGTCGGATCGTGAAGACGTACAACTACATCAATCACGTTGTGCTAATGCTTCCGCTTTCGGTCTATGAGGGTACGTGGACACACTATCCCCTCTCGTTGCTATGCATCACGATGATCCTGTGTGTAGGAATTTTTTTGAAATTACTACGTTCCCCAACAGTGGCACCCGAGCCAGGTTTTATGCGTAGATGTTATATGCACGAGTAGAACACAAGAGAGTTGTGGGCGATACTAGTCATACTACTTACCAACATGTCATACTTTGGTTCGGCGGTATTGTTGGATGAAGAGGCCCGGACCGACATTACGCGTACGCTTACGCGAGACTGGTTCTACCAACGTGCTTTGCACACAGGTGGCTAGCGGATGTCAGTTTCTCCAACTTTAGTTGAATCGAGTATGGCTACGCCCGGTCCTTGAGAAGGTTAAAACAGCACTAACTTGACGAACTATCGTTGTGGTTTTGATGCTTAGGTAAGAACGGTTCTTGCTCAGCCCGTAGCAGCCACGTAAAACTGGCAACAACAAAGTAGAGGACGTCTAACTTGTTTTTGCAGGGCATGTTGTGATGTGATATGGTCAAGACGTGATGAGATATAAGTTGTTGTATGAGATGATCATGTTTTGTTGAAGTTCTCGGCAACTGGCAAAAGCCTTATGGTTGTCTCTCTATTGCATAAGATGCAAGCGCCAAATAATTGCTTTACTTTATCACTATGCAATAGCAATAGTTGCAAGAGCAATAGTTGGCGAGACGACCATGTGACGACACATTGATATAGATCAAGATGATGGAGATCATGGTGTCATGCCGGTGACGATGGATATCATGACGATGCTTTGGAGATGGAGACCAAAGGCACAAGATGATGATGGCCATATCATGTCACATATTATGATTGCATGTGATGTTTATCTTTTATACATCTTATTTTGCTTAGTTCGGCGGTAGCTTTATAAGATGATCTCTCACTAAATTTCAAGGTATAAGTGTTCTCCCTGAGTATGCACCATTGCGAAAGTTCTTCGTGCTGAGACACCACATGATGATAGGGTGTGATAGGCTCTACGTACAAATACAACAGGTGCAAAACAGTTGCACACACAGAATACTCAGGTTAAACTTGACGAGCCAAGCATATGCGGATATGGCCTCGGAACACCGAGACCGAAAGGTCGAGTGTGAATCATATAGAAGATATGATCAACATAGTGATGTTCACCATTGGAAACTACTCCATCTCACGTGATGATCGGACATGGTTTAGTTGATTTGGATCACGTGATCACTTAGATGAGTAGAGGGATGTCTATCTAAGTGGGAGTTCTTAAGTAATATGATTAATTGAACTTTAATTTATCATGAACTTAGTCCTGGTAGTATTAGCATATCTATGTTGTAGATCAATAGCTCGCGATGTTGCTCCTCGTTTATTCTGTTCCTAGAGAAAAACTCTGTTGAAAAATGTTAGTAGCAATGATGCGGATTGGCTCCGTGATCTGAGGATTATCCTTATTGCTGCACAGAAGAATTATGTCCTTGATGCACCGCTAGGTGACCGAACTATTGCAGGAGCAGATGCAGACGTTATGAACGTTTGGCTAGCTCAATATGATGTCTACTTGATAGTTTAGTGCACCATGCTTAACGGCTTAGAATTGGGGCTTCAAAGACGTTTTGAACGCCATGGAGCATATAAGATGTTCCAAGAGTTGAAATTGGTATTTAATACTCATGCCCGTGTTGAGAGGTATGAGACCTCTGACAGTACTTTTCCTACAAGATGGAGGAGAATAGCTCAACCAGTGAGCATGTGCTGCAGATTGTCTGAGTACTACAATTGCTTGAATAAAGTGGGAGTTAATCTTCCATATAAGAGAGTAATTGACAAAGTTCTCTAGTCACTATCACCGTACTAGAACTTAGTGATGAACTATAATATGCAAGGGATGACAAAAGTAATTACCAAGCTCTTCGTGATGCTGAAATCGACGAAGGTAGAAATCAAGAAAAGCATCAAGTGTTGATGGTTGACAAAGACCACTAGTTTCAAGAAAAGGGCAATGGGAATAAGGGGAACTTTGAGAAGAACGGCAAGCAAGTTGTTGCTCAAGTGAAGAAGCCCAAGTCTGGACCTAAGCCTGAGACTGAGTGCTTCTACTGCAAAGGGACTGGTCACTAGAGGCGGAACTGCCCCATGTATTTGGCGGATAAGAAGGATGGCGAGGTGAACAAAGGTATATTGGATATACATGTTATTGATGTGTACTTTACTAGTGTTTATAGCAACCCCTCGGTATTTGATACTAGTTCAGTTGCTAAGAGTAGTAACTTGAAACAGGAGTTGCAGAATTAACAGAGACTAGTTAAGGGTGAAGTGACGATGTGTGTTGGAAGTAGTTCCAAGAATGATATGATCATCATCGCACACTCCCTATACTTTTGGGATTAGTGTTGAACCTAAATAAATGTTATTTGGTGTTTGCGTTGAGCAAGGATATGATTTGATCATGTTTATTGCAATATTGTTATTCATTTAAGTTAGAGAATAATTGTTATTTTGTTTACATGAATAAAACCTTCTATGGTTATACACCCAATAAAAATGGTTTGTTGGATCTCGATCATAGTGATACACATATTCATAATATTGAAGCCAAAAATGCAAGGTTAATAATGATAGTGCAACTTATTTGTGGCACTGCCGTTTAGGTCATATTGGTGTAAAGCGCATGAAGAAAATCCATGCTGATGGGCTTTTGGAATCACTTGATTAATGAATCAGCAGATGCTTGTGAACCATGCCTCATGGGAAAAGATGACTAAGACTCCGTTCTCCGGAACAATGGAGCGAGCAACTGACTTATTGGATATAATACATACTGATGTATGAGGTCCGATGAGTGTTGAGGCTCGCGGTGGGTATCGTTATTTTCTGACCTTCACAGATGATTTGAGCAGATATTGGTATATCTACTTGAAGAAACATAAGTCTAAAACATTTGAAAAGTTCAAAGAATTTCAGAGTGAAGTGGAAAATCATCATACCAATAAAATAAAGTTTCTACGATCTGATCGTGGAGGAGAATATTTGAGTTGCGAGTTTGGTCTTCATTTGAGACAATGCAGAATAATTTCGCAACTCACGCCACCCGGAACACCACAACGTAATGGTGTGTCCAAACATCGTAACCGTACTTTATTAGATATGGTGCAATCTATGATGTCTCTTACCAATTTACCACTATCGTTTTGGGGTTATGCATTAGAGACAGCTGCATTCACGTTAAATAGGGCACCATCTAAATCCGCTGAGACGACACCATATGAACTGTGGTTTTGCAAGAAACCAAAGTTGTCATTTCTTAAAGTTTGGGGTTGCGATGCTTATGTGAAAAAGTTTCATCCTGATAAAATCAAACCCAAATAGGAAAAGTGCGTCTTCATAGGATACCCAAAAGTTATTGCTGGGTACACCTTCTATCACAGATCCGAAGGCAAGATATTCGTTGCTAAAAATGGATCCTTTCTAGAGAAGGAGTTTCTCTCGAAAGAATTGAGTGGGAGGAAAGTAGAACTTGATGAGGTAACTATACCTGCTCCCTTATTGGAAAGTACTTCATCACAGAAATCTGTTTCTGTGACTCCTACACCAATTAGTGAGGAAGCTAATGATGATGATCATGTAACTTCAGATCAAGTTACGAACGAACCTCGTAGGTCAACCAGAGTGAGATCCGCACCCGAGTGGTACGGTAATCCTATTCTAGAGTTAATGTTACTTGACCATGACAAACCTATGAACTATGAGGAAGTGATGATGAGCCCAGATTCCGCGAAATGGCTTGAGGCCATGAAATCTGAGATGGGATCCATGTATGAGAACAAAGTGTGGACTTTGGTTGACTTGCCCGAGGATCGGCAAGCCATAGAAAATAAATGGATCTTCAAGAGGAAGACGGACGCTGATAGTAGTGTTACTATCTACAAAGCTAGACTTGTCGAAAAAGGTTTTTGAGAAAGTTCAAGGTGTTGACTATGATGAGATTTTCTCACTCGTAGCGATGCTTAAGTCTGTTCGAATCATGTTAGCAAATTGCCACAATTTATGAAATCTAGTAAATGGATAAACAAAACTTCATTCCTTAAAGGATTTATTAAAGAAAGAGTTGTATATGATGCAACCAGAAGGTTTTGTCAATCCTAAAGGTGCTAACAAAATATGCAAGCTCCAGCGATCCATCTATGGACTGGTGCAAGCATCTCGGAGTTGGAATATGCGCTTTGATAAGTTGATCAAAGCATATAGTTATATACAGACTTGTGGTGAAGCCTGTATTTACAAGAAAGTGAGTGGGAGCACTACATCATTTCTGATAAGAATATGTGAATGACATATTGTTGATCAAAAATAATGTAGAATTATTCTGCAAAGCATAAAGGAATGTTTGAAAGGAGTTTTTCAAAGAAAGACCTCGGTGAATCTGCTTACATATTGAGCATTAAGATCTATAGAGATGGATCAAGACGCGTGATAAGTTTTTTCATTGAGTACATACCTTGACAAGATTTTGAAGTAGTTCAAAATGGAACAGTCAAAGAAAGAGTTCTTGCCTATGTTACAAGGTGTGAAATTGAGTAAGACTCAAAGCCCGACCACAGCAAAAGATAGAAAGAGAATGAAAGTCATTCCCTATGCCTCAGCCATAGGTTCTATAAAGTATGCCATGCTATGTACCAGATCTATTGTATACCCTACACTGTTTTTGGCAAGGGAGTACAATAGTGATCTAGGAGTAGATCACTGGATAGCGGTCAAAATTATCCTTAGTGGAATAAGGATATGTTTCTCGACTATGGAGGTGACAAAAGGTTCGTCGTAAAGAGTTACATCGATTCAAGCTTTGACACCGATCTGGATGACTCTAAGTCTCGATCTAGATACATATTGAAAGTGGGAGCAATTAGCTAGAGTAGCTCTGTGCAGAGCCATGTTGACATAGAAATTTGCAAAATACATACGGATCTGAATATGCCAGACCCATTGACTAAACTTCTCTCACAAGCAAAACATGATCACACCTTAGTACTCTTTGGGTGTTAATCACATAGCGATGTGAACTATATTATTGACTCTAGTAAACCCATTGGGTGTTGATCACATGATGATGTGAACTATGGGTGTTAATCACATGGTGATGTAAACTATTGATGTTAAATCACATGGCGATGTGATCTAGATTATTGACTCTATTGCAAGTGGGAGACTGATGGAAATATGCCCTAGAGGCAATAATAAAGTTATTATTTATTTGCTTATTTCATGATAAAGGTTTATTATTCATGCTAGAATTGTATTAACCGGAAACATAATACATGTGTGAATACATAGACAAACAGAGTGTCACTAGTATGCCTCTACTTGACTAGCTCGTTAATCGAAGATGGTTGAGTTTCCTAGCCATGGACATGAGTTGTCATTTGATTAACGGGATCACATCATTAGGAGAATGATGTGATTTACTTGACCCATTCCGTTAGTTTAGCACTTGATCGTTTAGTATGTAGCTATTGCTTTCTTCATGACTTATACATGTTCCTATGACTATGAGATTATGCAACTCCCGTTTACCGGAGGAACACTTTGTGTGCTACCAAACGTCACAATAACTTGGTGATTATAAAGGTGCTCTACAGGTGTCTCCACATGTACTTGTTGGGTTGGCGTATTTCAAGATTAGGATTTGTCACTCCGATTGTCGGAGATGTATCTCTAGGCCCACTCAGTAATGCACATCACTATAAGCCTTGCAAGCATTGCAACTAATGAGTTATTTGCGAGATGATGTATTACGGAACGAGTAAAGAG
Source organism: Triticum urartu (assembly GCF_056163025.1). Classification (NCBI taxonomy): domain Eukaryota; kingdom Viridiplantae; phylum Streptophyta; class Magnoliopsida; order Poales; family Poaceae; genus Triticum; species Triticum urartu. The sequence goes on from NC_141879.1 coordinate 86,908,462, forward strand.
ACTTGCCGGTAACGAGATTGAACTAGGTATTGGATACCGACGATCGAATATTGGGCAAGTAACATACCGATGACAAAGGGAACAACGTATGTTGTTATGCGGTTTGACCGATAAAGATCTTCATAGAATATGTGGGAGCCAATATGAGCATCCAGGTTCCTCTATTGGTTATTGGCTGGAGACGTGTCTCGGTCATGTCTACATAGTTCTCGAACCTGTAGGGTCCGCATGCTTAATGTTTTGGTGACGATGGTATTACGAATTTATGTGATTTGATGTACCGTAGGTAGTTCGAAGTCCCGGATGAGATCGGGGACATGACAAGGAGTCTCGAAATGGTCGAGGCATCAAGATCGATATATTGGATGACTATATTCGGACATTGGAAAGGTTCTGAGTGATTCGGGTATTTTCGGAGTACGGGGGAGTTACGGGAATTCACCGGGAGAAGTATTGGGCCTTATTGGGCCATACGGGAATAGAGAATAGAGGCCAAAAGGAAGGAGGCATGTGCCCCCCCCCCTCTGTTCCGAATTGGATAAGGGGTGCAACCCCCTTTTCCTTTTCCCTATCCCCCTCTTTCCTTCTCTCCTACTCCGGAAAGGAAAGGGAATCCTACTAGGACTTGGGAGTCCTAGTAGGACTCCCCACACTTGGCGCGCCCCCTCTAGGGCCGGCCTCTCCCTCCCTCATTTATATACGGGGGCAAGGGGGCACCTCTAAACACACAAGTTGATCTGTTGATCTCTCTCAGCCGTGTGCGGTGCCCCCCTCCACCATAATCCACCTCGGTCATATCGTAGCGGTGCTTAGGCGAAGCCCTGCGTCGTTAGCATCATCATCACCGTCATCACGCCATCGTGCTGACGGAATTCTCCCTCGAAGCTCTACTGGATCGGAGTTCGTGGGATGTCATCGAGCTGAACATGTGCTGAACTCGGAGGTGCCCTACGTTCAGTACTTGGATCGGTCGGATCGTGAAGACATACGACTACATCAACCGTGTTGTGGTAACGCTTTCGCTTTCGGTCTATGAGGATACGCGGACACACTATCCCCTCTCGTTGCTATGCATCACCATGATCCTGTGTGTGCGTAGGATTTTTTTTTGAAATTACTACGTTCCCCAACAGAAAGGGCATGGGTTTCTGAACCCATGATTCTCTTTCTTTACCATGTTTCCTAGCAACAAAGTCTCTCTTATCATAACGTTGAGTCTTTGATTGTGGGTTATCAAGATCAACAGCAGGTTCAATCTCTACATCATTATCATTACTAGGTTGAGCATAAACATGAACATCATTATGAACATTATCACTAGGTTCATGCTCATCACCAGATTGTGTCTCACCATCAGAAATAGAAATATCATTGGGATTCTCAGGTATGTCTATAGTAGGTTTACTAGCATGCAAAGTCCTATTAGTTTTCTTTTTATTTTTATTACTAGTACTAGGTGCATCAGTATTAATTCTCTGTGAATCTTGCTCAACTCTCTTAGGATGACCCTTAGGATACAAAGGTTCCCGGGTCATTTGACCACCTCTAGTCATAACCCTAACAACATTATCATTATTCTTACTATTCAACTCATTAAACAAATCATCATGTGCCTTAAGTACTTGTTCTACTTGAGTTGTAACCATGGAAGCATGTTTACTAATAAGCTTAAGATCATTAACAGTTCTACTCATATAATCACCCAAGTGGTCAAGCATGTAAGCATTACGTTTCAATTGTCTACTAATATAATGCTACCTCTTGGGCACTGCGTTGGATTTCCCCGAAGAGGAAGGGATGATGCAGCAAAGTAGCATAAGTATCTCCCTCAGTTTTTGAGAACCAAGGTATCAATCCAGTATGAGGCTACGCTCGAGTCCCTCGTACCTACACAAAAACAATAGCTCAATGCAACCAATGCGCTTAGGGGTTGTCAATCCCTTCACGGTCACTTACGAAAGTGAGATCTGATAGAGATGATAAATAATATTTTTTTGGTATTTTTGGTATAAAGATGCAAAGTAAAGTAAAAGCAAAGTAAAAGCAAAGCAATAGTAAAGTGATGGAGATTAATATGATGAGAAAGAGACCTGGGGGCCTTAGGTTTCACTAGTGGCTTCTCTCAAAAGCATAAGTATTCTACGGTGGGTGAACAAATTACTGTTCAGGAATTGACAGAATTGAGCATAGTTATGATAATATCTAGGTATGATCATGTATATAGGCATCACGTCCGAGACAAGTAGACCGAAACGATTCTGCATCTACTACTATTACTCCACTCATCGACTGCTATCCAGCATGCATCTAGAGTATTAAGTTAAAAACAGAGTAACGCCTTAAGCAAGATGACATGATGCAGAGGGATAGTTTCATGCAATATGATAAAAACCCCATCTTGTTATCCTCGATGGCAGCAATACAAGACGTGCCTTGCTGGCCCTTCTGTCACTAGGAAAGGACACCGCAAGATTGAACCCAAAGCTAAGCACTTCTCCCATGGTAAGAACAACAAATCTAATAGGCCAAACCAAACTGATAATTCAAAGAGACTTGCAAAGATAACCAATCATACATAAAAGAATTCAGAGAAGATTCAAATATTATTCATAGATAGACTTGATCATAAACCCACAATTCATCGGTCTCAACAAACACACCGCAAAAAGAAGATTACATCGAATAGATCTCCACGAGAGAGGGGGAGAACATTGTATTGAGATCCAAAAAGAGAGAAGAAGCCATCTAGCTACTAGCTATGGACCCGTAGGTCTGAAGTAAACTACTCACACTTCATCGGAGGGGCTTGGATGATAACGTAGACACTACAAAAAAAAGACACATCCATGACATTTTGGGCCGAACGAATTTTTTTACTGTCATACATATGACACTTCTATGACGATAATTGTGACAAAACCCGGTATCATCATAGATGTGGTGGGCTCCTACTTCTATGACAAAAAATCATGACAGAAAATGGGATTTTCGTCCTAGGCGCGGGCCGGAGACGTAGCTACATGACATTCTTTGGGCCGTCCATGACGGAAAAAACCGTGGTAGAAGCGAGGGGGGAGGAAAATTTCGGGGAGTTCCCGGTTACGGTGGGAGGTCGGGGGCCGAGCGATGCGCGCTTCTCTCGTACACGTACACGCGTGTGTGCAAGGCATTGGGTCTAACTGAACCCGAGCGAGGCATTGGGCTCTAACTGAACCCGAGCGATTGCACTGCAGGCTACGCGTTACTGAACCCGAGCGATCGATTGATGGCTGTTAACTGAACTCGATCGAGCGATTCCTTCGCTACTGCTGCTAACTGAAGCCGATCGATGCTGCCTCTGGATGAACATTGAGCGTTGCGGGGGGGGGGGGTTGGATGAATAGTTCCCGGTGGGGGTGGATGAATAGGACCCGGTGGTGTTGCCTCTGCATGAACATGACCCCGATCGATCGAGCCGGTTGGGGCAGGATGAACAGGACCCTGTGGAGGGCTGGATGAACAGGACCACCCCCGTGGAGCGCAGGATGAACAGTAGACGGTGGAGGGCAGGATGAACAGTAGCCCATGGAGGGGTGGTTGAACACGAGCCCATGGAGAGGGCTGGTTGAATAGTAGCCGGTGGAGTGGCGCGCGGTGGAGGCTGGATGAATAGGAGCCCGTGGATGAACAGTCGCAGGTGGAGGCTAGAGGAGGTCGACGGTGAATGAACAGTAGCTCGTGGAGGCTGGAGGGAGTCGACGGTGGAGATGAACAGTATCCCGTGGAGTCCCGTTTTGCGGTACGCCACACCCCTCTCGATGAACAGGACCCCCGTTTCGACCGTAGCGCTCCAACACAAGTCCGTTTCATCCGTTTTGCGGTACGCCACACCCCTCCCGATCAACAGGACCCCCGTTTCGACCGTAGGAGGTCCGTTTCCTCCAGTTCGCGGTATGCCAGACCCCTCCCGATGAACAGGATCCTGTTTCGAACATGGTCGATCGAACACAAGGCCGTTTCCTTCGTTCTGTGGTACGCCAGGCCTTGTTTCCATCGCCTATTCCGTCCAAGCCCTCCCGATGAACATGACGCATTCCGTTGCCTCCCCATGAACACGACGCATTCCGTTGCCTCCCCATGAACATGACGCATTCCGTTGCCTCCCCATGAACACGACGATGACACTATTTCTCCGTTCCGACCCACCCATGTACACGAGCCCTGGCCGTACGTATGCGCGAGTAGGCGTTCGAGACCCCGCCCGTATGTACACATACGTAGCCGTATTTTGTTTCTTGCACCCTGGCCGCTCTACGTACGTGTACATGCTACGAGCGCGCCTCTACTACGACACATGCGCGCCTCTACATCGACCAATATATATGTACGTACACGTCCGCGACCAGAATGACAACGCTATGTACGCTTCGACCAGGTGGGTCCCGACTGTCAGGCACTTCCTTGCGTGCGAAGATGTAGCTAGTGGGTCCCAGCAGTCAGGGGGGCGAAATACGGTGGCCCGTCTGGTGGGTCCCCGCTGTCAGGTGGAGGAATAATTATTTTGCATGTAATAAGGAGGCAATTCCTTCCTGGGGCCATGGACCTAGCTGTCAGCCTCTCCACGTACAATCCACGTCCGATGGAAGCCGTTCCTTGACCATGTTGACCACGCCGCGCCGAGAGCCCCAGGGCGGTGGACGACGGTGAGACCTAGGAAGGGGACGACGCGGAGCCGGGGAAGACGCGGCAGTGGATGCCCACGCGTAGAGGAGTACGAGGGTTCACTGGTTCGCTGCGGTGTGAGGCTGCCATCGCCGCAGAATAACAGGGGGTGTGGGTGAGTAGAGGGATGGCCTGGCCAGCGGTGGGAGTAGTAGGGGGCGGTGAGGCCTCTGCCGCATCGCAGCCGGCCACGAGAGGCAGGAGCACGAGGCACGACCGGCGCTGGTTTGGGCGGCTGGAGCAAGAAGACCAGAGGTTGAAGAAGCACTACGGCCGTTGGATGGACATCGTACGGTCACTGGAGCTAGAATCGTGCATATTGATTAAGTTGACAAAGCCCTCCATCCCCATCAACTTAGTAGGCCCACAAGTCAGCCTCCCACCAAGGTGGGTCCCAGCTAGTAGGGGGTATTCATTTTTTTGAGCGTAATAAGCAGGCACTTCCTTACATGCGAAGATATAGCTGGTGGGTCCGAGCTGTCAGCGGAGGTAACGTTTTTTTGCGAAATATGGAGGCCCTTTCGGTGGGTCCCTGATGTCAGGTGGAGGAATCATTATTTTGCACGTAATAAGGAGGCATTTCCTTGCGTGCGGCCATGGACCAAACTATCGGCCTCTACACGTACAGTCCACTTCAGATGCATGTCGGTCATTGACCACATTGACCACGTCGCGCCGAGAGCACCATGGCGGTGGACGACGGCGAGGCCTAGGAAGGGAACGACACGGAGGCAGGGAAGACTCGGCAGTTGTTTCCCACGCGGAGGGGAGTATGACTGTACGAGGGTTTACTGGTTCGTCTACCGTCGCCGGAGAATAACATCAGGTGTGGGTGAGTAGAGGGATGGCTAGGCCAGCGATGGGAGTACAGTGGGGTGGTGAGGCCTGCGCGGTAGCGCAACCGGCCGTGGGGAGGAGGGAGCAGGCAGTCCCGCCGGCGCTTGTTTGAGTGGCTGGAGCAGGAAGAGCAGAGATTGAAGAAGCACGACAGCCGTTCGATGGACATCCAACATTCACTGCTTGTGCGTCAACCTTTTTTTTAGGAAAGCCTCAAATCTGTGGAAAACAGCATACATCCGATCTGCCATTATTTCTAATAATTTACAGCGCATTTACTAATTCTTAAGGTTTTTTTGGAGCCCATATTCTTTTTGTTAGCATTACAGCCCATATTGTGGCCACGGTTAAAAAATTAACGAAATTTTGCATATTTCGGTGCGGTCCGAACTGTTTTTAATCCCGAAATTTCGACTCACATTCAAACTGATTTTAAAAATAAATGTATATCAATATAAAATCCAACAAATTCTCCACGCATAAAAATTAATGTAATTTAAAATCTCAAAATGAAAAAAAGATATTTTAAACTAATTGCCGGTTTGATGTGTTTTAAAAATGTACATCCCATTTCTCATTACTGATGGGCCATTTTCTTGGCCAGCCGAATGAAGCTCTCCTTGTCTTGAAAGATTTGTAGCCCAACAGGCCTAACAAAGCGACTTACTTGGCAAATCACAAAAAAACTGGGCTGTGGCTGTGGACCCACCTGTCAGCCTCTCCACGTACAGTACTCTTCCGATGGAAGTCGGTCGTTGACCACATTGACCACGCCGTGCCGAGAGCACCAAGGCGGTGGACGACAGAGAAGCCTAGGAAGGGGAAGACGCAACAGTGGATGCCCACGTGGAGAGGATTACGAGGGTTCACTGGTTCGGCTGCGGCGTGAGGTTGCTGTCGCCGCAGAATAACATGGGGTGTGGGTGAGTAGAGGGATAGCATGGGCCAACGGTGGGAGTAGTAGGGGCGGTGAGGCCTCCGCGGCATCACAGCTGGCCACGAGAGGCAGGAGCACGCGACACGACCGGCGCAGCTTTGGGCGGCTGGAGCAAGAAGACTAGAGGTTGAAGAAGCACTACGGCCGTTGGATGGACATCATACGATCACCGGAGCTAGAATCGTTCATATTGACTAAGTTGACAAAGCCCTCCATCCTCGTCAACTTAGTAGGCACACAAGTCAGCCTCCCACCATGGTGGGTCCCAGCTAGCAGGGGGGGTATTCATTTTCCTATGCGTAATAAGGAGGCACTTCCGGTGGGTCCAAGCTGACAGCGGGGGGGGGGACGTTTTTTTTCACGAAATACGATGGTCCGTCTGGTGGGTCCCAGCAGTCAGGGGCAAACGTTTTTTTCGCGAAATACGGTGGCCCGTCCGGTGGGTCCCAACTGTTTGGGGGGAAACATTTTTTCCGCGAAATACTAGTGGCCCGTCCGGTGGGTCCCTGCTGTCAGGTGGAGGAATAATTATTTTGCGCGTAATAAGGAGGCAGTTCCTTGCGGCTACCGTGGACCCAGTTGTCAGCCTCTCCACGTACAGTACTCTTCTGATGGAAGTCGGTCATTGACCACATTGACCATGCCGCGCCGAGAGCACCACAGCGGTGGACGACGCGGAGCCGGGGAAGACGCGGCAGTGGATGCCCACACGGAGAGGAGTACGAGAGTTCACTGGTTCGTCTGCGGTGTGAGGTTGCCGTCACGCAGAATAACAGGGGGAGTGGGTGAGTGTTGGGATGGCCTGGCCAGCGGTGGGAGTAGTATGGGGACGGTGAGGACTCCGTGGCAGCACAGCCAGCCACAGGAGGCAGGAGCATGCGGCACGACCGGCGCTGCTTTGGGCGGCTGGGGCAAGAAGACCATAGGTTGAAGAAGCACTACGGCCGTTGGATGGACACCGTTGACCACACCGCGCCGAGAGCACCAGGGCAGTGGACAACCACGAGGCTTACGAAGGGAACGACACGGAGCCGGGGAAGAGACGGCAGTGGATGCCCACGCGGTGGAGAGTACGAGGGTTGACTGGTTCGGCTGCCGTCGCCGGAAAATAACAGGAGGTGTGGGTGAGTAGAGGGATAGACAGGCCAGGGATGCGAGTATGATGGGGCCGTGAGGCCTTCCCGGCAGCATTGCCAGTCAATGGAGGCGGGAGCAGGCGGTTCCGACGATGCTGGTTTGGGCGGCTGGGGCAGGAAGATCAGAGACTGAAGAAGCACGATTGCCGTTAGATTGACATCTAACGATCTGACGCTGGTAGAGTCGATTGTTGACTAAATTTCTTTTTTGAGAAACCTTGTGTACGCATGAACTTAGTAGGCCCACAAGTCAGCCTCCAAATCTGTGGCAGACAACATAAAGCCCATTTGCTATTTTTTATAATTTGCAGCCTGTTTGCTAATTCTTAAGTAATTTATTATAGCTCATTTTCTACCCAGGACCACGGTCAAAAAGTCCTACCTTATTTTGCATATTTCGATGGAGTCCGAACTGTTGTAATCCCTAAATGATAAACATTTTTTTAAGAACTTATTGATTTGCCAAAAAATCGTTTTGTTTTTGTAAGGAAATAAGACGTGGGGCAATTTAGTTGCTTTAAGGGAAAACCAGTGGCAAAAAAATCAGCGCTGGGTGGAAAAAAATAAAAATAAGGATGTAAATATGAAAAGGGAATTTTATGTGTTTTCAATATAATGATACGTGTATATGAACTATTAAAACTATAGGTAGAGATTAGAAAACGGATGTAGGACATGCGTTTCAAGAGGAAAATAGAACTGGGCTGTGTGTTTGATTCAGTAAAAAAACTGCATGTGGATGTTGTAAGACAAAATATAACTAACGCTGGCGGGCCAGAGGCCAGTAGATACCTGCTGGATCTTTGTGCCCCGTTGTCGTCATGGGCTGGGCCTCTTAAAAAGAAAACAACCCTGGGCAATCTACAGCCCAGTTGAAACTTGCTCGACCTGAAAAAATAATATACGTGCTCAATAAACGAGAGAACTGGGATGCAGCACGGATATTGTTTTTTTATCGTGATAATAAGTGCATGCACTTGTTTTGAAAAAATTGGAGAACTGGGAATTCGAATTGCGGGTGCTTATGCTACCCATCAAATAAAAATCAGGTGCCTGAAAATTCGTTTCGAAACAAATGATTCAGCTTTATATCCACGTCAACCCTCGGCATGATGGTTGGAAGCAAATGCAAGTTCATACCAAAAGATCGTTAACAACAATACCAACTTGCGGACGACAAGGTAGTACAACTACCAATACCAAACTAACTTATAATCTTTTTACTCCTGGCCCTAGTGTTCGTCTGGTAGAAAATCTTGCAGAGGACTAGCTCCCGCTCCTTCTCTTGCTCCAGGTCCCTGAGGTGGTACTAGTGCATCACCTAGTTGGTCATCTGCTGGTCGAAGTTCTTTTTGGTGTGCAACACCAGAACCTTTTTTGCTGCCTGTCTGCCGGTCGTTGACCATCACTGGCAAGGTATTGCCGGTCTTGTGCCACATCGTGTGCATGCCGCACTCCGACTGTATCTTGCGACGCGTCCACGCGCCCCTTTTGAACGCCCTGGAATTGCGCTGGAAGAAATGCTTCCTTAGGCCACTCAGTGTGATACCTGCAGTATTGTGGAATACAGGTTTTAGTGTACCTAGTTGGCATTTTCATAACATCTTTGGCATGTTGCAGTCACTTGTTTCACTTTTTATTAACTGTCAAATTGTAATTGCTTCACCAAGTCTGCGTCTAAAAGGAAAAATAGAGCTATAAACAAAGGAATATGTTTGTGCAAGTAGACGGCCGATCGGTGCCTTACCTGGAAGTTTCTCGGGTTGGGTGTAACATATGCCGTGCTCGCTGTCGATGGTTGGTATGAACAAATCGATGAGAGACTGAAATCTCGCGCTGTCAGCACTCACTTTGGCCTCGAGGTGCTCGATCAGCTCCTGATCTGTGGGATCGAACTTGATGCCAGCCGGCAGCACGGGCCAATCCTTTTTCGACTTGCATCGGTAATTCCAGTTATATGGTACTCAATGTATGATCAATCTACTGTTTAAGTGAATGATGAAAGATTTCAATAGATAAGTGGTACTCCAAATTTGAAGTCCAGATACCCAAACACGCCGCCGGGATTCTTGTGTCACCTCATGCGCAACGTGTTGTCACATCAATTCAATGTGTGGACATGATGAATAATTTGACCGACGTATAGTAGTACTGCTACTGTACTACTTACTAGTCGTATGTAGTGTCACAATTGAAGGAAATATGCCCTAGAGGCAATAATAAAGTTATTATTTATTTCCTTATATCATGATAAATGTTTATTATTCATGCTAGAATTGTATTAACCGGAAACATAATACATGTGTGAATACATAGACAAACTTAGTGTCACTAGTATGCCTCTACTTGACTAGCTCGTTAATCAAAGATGGTTATGTTTCCTAACCATGAACAAGGTGTTGTTATTTGATTAACGAGGTCACATCATTAGTTGAATGATCTGATTGACATGACCCATTTCATTATCTTAGCACCCGATCGTTTAGTATGTTGCTATTGCTTTCTTCATGACTTATACATGTTCCTATGACTATGAGATTATGCAACTCCCGTTTACCGGAGGAACACTTTGTGTGCTACCAAACGTCACAACGTAACAGGGTGATTATAAAGGAGCTCTACAGGTGTCTCCAAAGGTAGATGTTGGGTTGGCGTATTTCGAGATTAGGATTTGTCACTCCGATTGTCGGAGAGGTATCTCCGGGCCCTCTCGGTAATGCACATCACATAAGCCTTGCAAGCATTGTAGCCAATGAGTTAGTTGCGAGATGATGTATTACGGAACGAGTAAAGAGACTTGCCGGTAACGAGATTGAACTAGGTATTGGATACCGACGATCAAATCTCGGGCAAGTAACATACTGATGACAAAGGGAACAACGTGTGTTGTTATGCGGTCTGACCGATAAAGATCTTCGTAGAATATGTAGGAGCCAATATGGGCATCCAGGTCCCGGTATTGGTTATTGACCGGAGATGTGTCTCAGTGATGTCTGCATTATTCTCGAACCGTAGGGTCCGCACGCTTAACGTTACGATGACAGTTATTATGAGTCTATGAATTTTGATGTACCGAAGATAGTTCGGAGTCCCGGATGTGATCACGGACATGACGAGGAGTCTCGAAATGGTCGAGACATAAAGATTGATATATTGGAAGCCTATGTTTGGATATCGGAAGTGTTCCGGGTGAAATCGGTATTTTACTGGAGTACCGGGAGGTTACCGGAACCCCCCCGGGAGCTGTATGGGCCTTAATGGGCTTTAGTGGAAAGGAGAAGGGGCAGACCAAGATGGGCCGCGCGCCTCCCCCCTCCCCTAGTCCTATTAGGACAAGGAGAGGTGGCCGGCCCCCCTCTCTCTCTTCCCCCCTCAGCGAATCCTACTCCAACTAGGATTGGGGGGAGGAATCCTACTCCCAGAGGGAGTAGGACTCCCTTGGCGCGCCCTCCTTGGCCGGCCGGCCCCCTCCCCTTGGCTCCTTTATATACGGAGGCAGGGGGCACCCCTAGACACACAAGTTGATCATTGAGATCGTTCCTTAGCCGTGTGCGGTGCCCCCTGCCACCATATTCCACCTCGATTATATTGTAGCAGTGCTTAGGCGAAGCCCTGCGACAGTAGAACATCAAGATCGTCACCACGCCGTCGTGTTGACGGAACTCCTCCCCGACGCTTTGCTGGATCGGAGCCGGGGGATCGTCATCAAGCTGTACGTGTGCTAAGAACTCGGAGGTGCCGGAGTAACGGTGCTTGGATCGGTCGGATCAGGAAGACGTACGACTACTTCCTCTACGTTGTGTCAATGCTTCCGCAGTCGGTCTGCGTGGGTACGTAGACAACACTCTCCCCTCTTGTTGCTGTGCATCACCATGATCTTGCGTGTGCGTAGGAATTTTTTTGAAATTACTACGTTTCCCAACAGTGGCATCCGAGCCTAGGTTTTATGGTTTGATGTTATATGCACGAGTAGAACACAAGTGAGTTGTGGGCGATATAAGTCATACTGCCTACCAGCATGTCATACTTTGGTTCAGCAGTATTGTTGGACGAGACGACCCGGACCAACATTACGCGTACGCTTACGCGAGACCGGTTCCCCCGACGTGCTTTGCACATAGGTGGCTTGCGGGCGACTGTCTCTCCAACTTTAGTTGAACCGAGTATGGCTACGCCCGGTCCTTGCGAAGGTTAAAACGGAGTCAAATTGACAAACTATCGTTGTGGTTTTGATGCGTAGGTGAGATTGGTTCTTGCTTAAAGCCCGTAGCAGCCACGTAAAACTTGCAACAACAAAGTAGAGGACATCTAACTTGTTTTTGCAGGGAATGTTGTGATGTGATATGGTCAAGGCATGATGCTGAATTTTATTATATGAGATGATCATGTTTTGTAACCGAGTTATCGGCAACTGGCAGGAGCCATATGGTTGTCGCTTTATTGTATGCAATAAGATCGTGATGTAATGCTTTACTTTATCACTAAACGGTAGCGATAGTCGTAGAAGCATAAGATTGGCGAGACGACAACGATGCTACGATGGAGATCAAGGTGTCGCGCCGGTGACGATGGTGATCATGACGGTGCTTCGGAGATGGAGATCACAGGCACAAGAAGATGATGACCATATCATATCACTTATATTGATTGCATGTGATGTTTATCCTTTATGCATCTTATCTTGCTTTGATTGACGGTAGCATTATAAGATGATCTCTCACTAAATTATCAAGAAGTGTTCTCCCCGAGTATGCACCGTTGCCAAAGTTCGTCGTGCCCAGACACCACGTGATGATCGGGTGTGATAAGCTCTACATCCATCTACTACGGGTGCAAGCCAGTTTTGCACACGCAGAATACTCAGGTTAAACTTGATGAGCCTAGCATATGCAGATATGGCCTCGGAACACAGAGACCGAAAGGTCGAGCGTGAATCATATAGTAGATATGATCAACATAACGATGTTCACCATTGAAAACTACTCCATCTCACGTGATGATCGGTTATGGTTTAGTTGATTTGGATCACGTGATCACTTAGAGGATTAGAGGGATGTCTATCTAAGTGGGAGTTCTTAAGTAATTTGATTAATTGAACTTAAACTTATCATGAACTTAGTACCTGATAGTATCTTGCTTGTTTATGTTGATTGTAGATAGATGGCTCGTGCTGTTGTTCCGTTGAATTTTAATGCGTTCCTTGAGAAAGCAAAGTTGAAAGATGATGGTAGCAATTACACGGACTGGGTCCGTAACTTGAGGATTATCCTCATTGTTGCTCAGAAGAATTACGTCCTGGAAGCACCGCTGGGTGCCAGGCCTCCTGTTGGAGCAACACCAGATGTTATGAACGTCTGGCAGAGCAAAGCTGATGACTACTCGATAGTTCAGTGTGCCATGCTTTACGGCTTAGAATCGGGACTTCAACGACGTTTTGAACGTCATGGAGCATATGAGATGTTCCAGGAGTTGAAGTTAATATTTCAAGCAAATGCCCGGATTGAGAGATATGAAATCTCCAATAAATTCTATAGCTGCAAGATGGAGGAGAACAGTTCTGTCAGTGAGCATATACTCAAAATGTCTGGGTATAATAATCACTTGATTCAGATGGGAGTTAATCTTCCAGATGATTGCGTCATTGACAGAATTCTCCAATCACTGCCACCGAGCTGCAAGAGCTTCGTGATGAACTATAATATGCAAGGGATGAACAAGACTATTCCCGAGCTCTTCGCAATGCTGAAAGCTGCGGAGGTAGAAATCAAGAAGGAGCATCAAGTGTTGATGGTTAACAAGACCACTAGTTTCAAGAAAAAGGGCAAAGGGAAGAAGAAGGGGGACTTCAAGAAGAACGGCAAGCAAGTTGCTGCTCAGGAGAAGAAACCCAAGTCTGGACCTAAGCCTGAAACTGAGTGCTTCTACTGCAAGCAGACTGGTCACTGGAAGCGGAACTTCCCCAAGTATTTGGCGGATAAGAAGGATGGCAAGGTGAACAAAGGTATATGTGATATACATGTTATTGATGTGTACCTTACTAGAGCTCGCAGTAGCACCTGGGTATTTGATACTGGTTCTGTTGCTAATATTTGCAACTTGAAACAGGGACTACAGATTAAGCGAACACTGGCGAAGGACGAGGTGACGATGCGCGTGGGAAACGGTTCCAAAGTCGATGTGATCGCAGTCGGCACGCTACCTCTACATCTACCTTCGGGATTAATATTAGACCTAAATAATTGTAATTTGGTGCCAGCGTTGAGCATGAACATTATATCTGGATCTTGTTTGATGCGAGACGGTTATTCATTTAAATTAGAGAATAATGGTTGTTCTATTTATATGAGTAATATCTTTTATGGTCATGCACCTTTGAGGAGTGGTCTATTTTTGATGAATCTTGATAGTAGTAACACACATATTCATAATGTTGAAGCCAAAAGATGCAGAGTTGATAATGACAGTGCAACTTATTTGTGGCACTGCCGTTTAGGTCATATCGGTATAAAGTGCATGAAGAAACTCCATACTGATGGACTTTTGGAACCACTTGATTATGAATCACTTGGTACTTGCGAACCGTGCCTCATGGACAAGATGACTAAAACACCGTTCTCCGGTACTATGGAGAGAGCAACAGATTTGTTGGAGATCATACATACAGATGTATGTGGTCCGATGAATATTGAGGCTCGTGGCGGATATCGTTATTTTCTCACCTTCACAGATGACTTAAGCAGATATGGGTATATCTACTTAATGAAACATAAGTCTGAAACATTTGAAAAGTTCAAAGAATTTCAGAGTGAAGTTGAAAATCATCGTAACAAGAAAATAAAGTTTCTACGATCTGATCGTGGAGGAGAATATTTGAGTTACGAGTTTGGTGTACATTTGAAAAATTGTGAAATAGTTTCGCAACTCACGCCACCCGGAACACCACAGCGCAATGGTGTTTCCGAACGTCGTAATCGTACTTTACTAGATATGGTGCGATCTATGATGTCTCTTACTGATTTACCGCTATCGTTTTGGGGTTATGCTTTAGAGACGGCCGCATTCACATTAAATAGGGCACCATCAAAATCCGTTGAGACGACGCCTTATGAAGTGTGGTTTGGCAAGAAACCAAAGTTGTCGTTTCTTAAAGTTTGGGGCTGCGATGCTTATGTGAAAAAGCTTCAACCTGATAAGCTCGAACCCAAATCGAAGAAATGTGTCTTCATAGGATACCCAAAGGAGACTGTTGGGTAAACCTTCTATCACAGATCCGAAGGCAAGACATTCGTTGCTAAGAATGGATCCTTTCTAGAGAAGGAGTTTCTCTCGAAAGAAGTGAGTGGGAGGAAAGTAGAACTTGACGAGGTAACTGTACCTGCTCTCTTATTGGAAAGTAGTACATCACAGAAAACTATTTCTGCGACACCTATACCAATTAGTGAGGAAGCTAATGATGATGATCATGAAACTTCAGGACAAGATACTACTGAACCTCGTAGATCAACCAGAGCGAGATCCGCACCAGAGTGGTACGGTAATCCTGTTCTGGAAATCATGCTGCTAGATCATGATGAACCTACGAACTATGAAGAAGCGATGGTGAGCCCAGATTCCGCAAAGTGGCTTGAAGCCATGAAATCTGAGATGGGATCCATGTATGAGAACAAAGTATGGACTTTGGTTGACTTGCCCAATGATCGGCAAGCAATTGAGAATAAATGGATCTTTAAGAAGAAGACTGACGCTGATGGTAATGTTACTGTCTACAAAGCTTGACTTGTTGCAATAGGTTTTCGACAAGTTCAAGGGTTGACTACGATGAGACCTTCTCACCCGTAGCGATGCTTAAGTCTGTCCGAATCATGTTAGCAATTGCCGCATTTTATGATTATGAAATTTGGTAGATGGATGTCAAAACTGCATTCCTGAATGGATTTCTGGAAGAAGAGTTGTATATGATGGAACCAGAAGGTTTTGTCAATCCAAAGGGAGCTAACAAAGTGTGCAAGCTCCAGTGATCCATTTATGGACTGGTGCAAGCCTCTCAGAGTTGGAATAAACGCTTTGATAGTGTGATCAAAGCATTTGGTTTTATACAGACTTTCGGTGAAGCCTGTATTTACAAGAAAGTGAGTGGGAGCTCTGTAGCATTTCTGATATTATATGTGGATGACATATTACTGATTGGAAATGATATAGAATTTCTGGATAGCATAAAGGGATACTTGAATAAGAGTTTTTCAATGAAAGACCTTGGTGAAGCTGCTTACATATTAGGCATAAAGATCTATAGAGATAGATCAAGACGCTTAATTGGACTTTCACAAAGCACATACCTTGACAAGATTTTGAAGAAATTCAAAATGGATCAAGCAAAGAAAGGGTTCTTGCCTGTGTTACAAGGTGTGAAGTTGAGTCAGACTCAATGCCCGACCACTACAGAAGATAGAGAGAAAATGAAAGATGTTCCCTATGCTTCAGCCATAGGCTCTATCATGTATGCAATGCTGTGTACCAGACCTGATGTGTGCCTTGCTATAAGTTTAGCAGGGAGGTACCAAAGTAATCCAGGAGTGGATCACTGGACAGCGGTCAAGAACATCCTGAAATACCTGAAAAGGACTAAGGATATGTTTCTCGTATATGGAGGTGACAAAGAGCTCACCGTAAAAGGTTACGTTGATGCAAGCTTTGACACTGATCCGGACGATTCTAAATCGCAAACCGGATACGTGTTTACATTAAATGGTGGAGCTGTCAGTTGGTGCAGTTCTAAACAAAGCGTCGTAGCGGGATCTACATGTGAAGCGGAGTACATAGCTACTTCAGAAGCAACGAACGAAGGAGTCTGGATGAAGGAGTTCATATCCGATCTAGGTGTCATACCTAGTGCATCGGGTCCAATGAAAATCTTTTGTGACAATACTGGTGCAATTGCCTTGGCAAAGGAATCCAGATTTCACAAGAGGACCAAGCACATCAAGAGACGCTTCAATTCCATCCTAGATCTAGTCCAGGTGGGAGACATAGAGATTTGCAAGATACATATGGATCTGAATGTTGCAGACCCGTTGACTAAGCCTCTTCCACGAGCAAAACATTATCAGCACCAAGGCTCCATGGATGTTAGAATCATTACTGTGTAATCTAGATTATTGACTCTAGTGCAAGTAGGAGACTGAAGGAAATATGCCCTAGAGGCAATAATAAAGTTATTATTTATTTCCTTATATCATGATAAATGTTTATTATTCATGCTAGAATTGTATTAACCGGAAACATAATACATGTGTGAATACATAGACAAACTTAGTGTCACTAGTATGCCTCTACTTGACTAGCTCGTTAATCAAAGATGGTTATGTTTCCTAAACATGAACAAGGTGTTGTTATTTGATTAATGAGGTCACATCATTAGTTGAATGATCTAATTGACATGACCCATTTCATTAGCTTAGCACCCGATCGTTTAGTATGTTGCTATTGCTTTCTTCATGACTTATACATGTTCCTATGACTATGAGATTATGCAACTCCCGTTTACCGGAGGAACACTTTGTGTGCTACCAAACGTCACAACGTAACTGGGTGATTATAAAGGAGCTCTACAGGTGTCTCGAAAGGTAGATGTTGGGTTGGCGTATTTCGAGATTAGGATTTGTCACTCCGATTGTCGGAGAGGTATCTCCAGGCCCTCTCGGTAATGCACATCACATAAGCCTTGCAAGAATTGCAGCCAATGAGTTAGTTGCGAGATGATGTATTACGGAACGAGTAAAGAGACTTTCCGGTAACGAGATTGAACTAGGTATTGGATACCGACGATCAAATCTCAGGCAAGTAACATACCGATGACAAAGGGAACAACGTATGTTGTTATGTGGTCTGCCCGATAAAGATCTTCGTAGAATATGTAGGAGCCAATATGGGCATCCAGGTCCCGCTATTGGTTATTGACCGGAGATGTGTCTCAGTGATGTCTGCATTATTCTTGAACCGTAGGGTCCGCACACTTAACGTTATGATGACAGTTATTATGAGTCTATGCATTTTGATGTACCGAAGATAGTTCGGAGTCCCGGATGTGATCACGGACATGACGAGGAGTCTCGAAATGGTCAAGACATAAAGATTGATATATTGGAAGCCTATGTTTGGATATCGGAAGTGTTCCGGGTGAAATCGATATTTTACCGGAGTACCGGGAGGTTACCGGAACCCCCCCCCCCCCCCCCCCGGGAGCTGTATGGGCCTTAATGGGCTTTAGTGGAAAGGAGAAGGGGCAGCCCAAGATGGGCCGCGCGCCTCCCCCCTCCCCTAGTCCTATTAGGACAAGGAGAGGTGGCCGGCCCCCCTCTCTCTCTTTCCCCCTCAGCGAATCCTACTCCAACTAGGATTGGGGGGAGGAATCCTACTCCCAGAGGGAGTAGGACTCCCTTGGCATGCCCTCCTTGGCCGGCCGTCCCCCTCCCCTTGGCTCCTTTATATACGGAGGTAGGGGGCACCCCTAGACACACAAGTTGATCATTGAGATCGTTCCTTAGCCGTGTGCGGTGCCCCCTGCCACCATATTCCACCTCGATTATATTGTAGCAGTGCTTAGGCGAAGCCCTGCGACGGTAGAACATCAAGATCGTCACCACGCCGTCGTGCTGACGGAACTCCTCCCCGACGCTTTGCAGGATCGGAGCCCGGGGATCGTCATCGAGCTATACGTGTGCTAAGAACTCGGAGCTGTACGACTACTTCCTCTACGTTGTGTCAACGCTTCCGCAGTCGGTCTGCGTGGGTACGTAGACAACACTCTCCCCTCTCGTTGCTGTGCATCACCATGATCTTGCGTGTGCGTAGGAAATTTTTTGAAATTACTACGTTTCCCAACAACAATTTATAAATAGGTTTAACTAACAAGTACGCACTTGAAGCCTAACTTATATTTATATATATAGGGTGGGTCTATTATGATAACACCCTTAAGATTCTTATTCTGCACATCAATTTCTTATTCTGCTAACACCACCGAGCAACCCGTAGCTACAGACTAATCCAGCAAAAAATCCCACCTTATCTTCTCCTCACCCACCTAAAATCCTCTCTCTCTCCCCCACGGCTTCCCCCTTCCCCCCGTCGCACCGCCGCACCACCACCTCCCCTACTTCCCCCGTACCGGCGCCTCACAACCACCTCCCCTGCTCCTCCCTCCCCGCGCGCCACCGCCGCACCACCACCTTCCCTGCGTCGCCGCACCACCACCTTCCCCCGCGCCGCTACACCAGACCCTCCCCCGCACCGCTGAGCAACCACCTTCCGGCACGCCGCTGCACCACCTGCCTCCCGAAGCCGCCGTCGTGGGCCGCCACCTCTCCCACGCGCATAGCACCACCACCCTCCAGCGCGCCCACCCTCGCACCCCGACCCCGCATCACCGCGACACCACCCTCCCCCGCGACCATTGCACCCCTCCCGGCACCGGATCCGGTGGGATCCGCACAGTCCGCGCTCCTCTCGGTGGACTGCGGCAGAGGGCGGCAGCTCCTGGATAACAACGACGACGATGGCCTTCACCAGTCCCTGGCTCCACCTTCCCCGTCCCTATTGCTTCATGTCGACGGGCACGCTGCATGCCTCTGATGTGGCCTCCTCCCGCTGCATGCCTCTGCTTGCCGCTGAACACATCGCCTACCTCCGGATCCAAATCAGGTGCTCCCACCCACTCCGCCATCGCCTCCCCCTCCCCCCGCGGTGGCAGTCAGCCCCGCAGCTCACTCCTCCCCTACCTGCAGTTCATGGCAGTCACCCCCGCAGCTAACTCCTCCCCTACCTGTAGTTCGCCAAATACCGCGCCAGCTGGCAGCCTCATCCCCACGCCACTAGATCACATCAAGGGGTGCTCCACTGGGCTTCTGCCGGCGAGGTGGTGGTAGGAGGTCCATCCACATCTGATGACCCTCCGACGACGGATCCAGGCGTCCTGAGGGATCTCGAATGGCCGCACCCTCCCCCCACATGGCTCCATCTCGCCACGAGGTCGCTGGCTGGGCATCAACGACCTCGAGAAAGAGACGACGAGGCCCCCACTACGTGTCTACCTACAGTTCCTCTCACCCTCTCCGTGCCGTGCACCCCGGGCAACCGCACAGTTCCTCAACACGGGTACGTGCAGCTCCCTGACACCGGTGAGAGCAAACCCCACCCCTTTACATAACGGTCATGTAGTACGCTCGTCGTGGCCGTGCAGTTCGCCGGTGACTCCCGATGGAAGAGCAGCGACACCACCCCTCCACAACGGCGGCATCATGGCCACATGCCTGAGCTCGGATTCAGAGCTCAGATCCGTGGCCGTGCACTTTGGATTTTTTTACCCATTCCAGATATGCAGTGCAGTTTGGAGTTTTCTGTGTGTTAAGAAACTTCAGAAATTGAACTCTGACTAAGTTTCTCGAGTGCAAGTAATGTTATTACATTCAGCTTCGGTTATGCATTGGCAATGCAGTTTATAGCTCATGGTGCTTCAGTGCTGAATTGGGCATAGTGGACGACAATGTATGTGTGTGTGTGAGTGTGTACCTATATGCCTGTGTGGTGTCATTTTTTATAGATTTTTCTCCGTCGCAGACATGTATGCCTGTATGTAATGCGCAGAGTACCAGGTCAACGGCAGATGTAGCCCACGCAGTTCGTATGGTTGTGTGCTGCGGTGAAAATATTATTCTACTGCCTGATTTTTTGTATGATTTTTTATCGAAGAGGTTCACTTTTGTCCCACGAAGAGGTTTTCTTTTATCGGTGCAGTGCACTACTCCCATGGTTCAGAGCAGACGGCAAAGATGTAAAAAAAATAACATGCAGCTCACTTCATTCAACATCGACGTTCACTTTGATATATGTCGTGGTTCCCTTCCCTCATTTCTGCGGTCCATTCTCAATCACAAAAATGTTAGAAAAAAAGACAACAAAAACTCGAAGAAAATTTACGTCCGACAAAAGGAATTATGCAGCTCGCTTGCCCATCCGATGTAGTGCGGTAGGCCGTATGATGTTGTTCATCTCGTAAGTGCAAAAAACTTGTTACGGAAGCGAAAAAAAGTAATGTGGTTCACTTCTTGATAGTGTTGTGGTTCATTTACACCCGACGTGAAGTGCACTCTACTTTCTCGTCCTTGAAAAAATTACGTTTGAATAAAAGAAACCATGCAGTTCTCTTACCCGTCTGATGCAGTGCGGTTTTTCGTCCGATGCAGTGTGGTTTTCAGTCGGATGAAGTACCCACGTTGATTTGGGTGTCGCGAAAAACAAAATGTCCGCATTTCGGTAAATTTAAAACTGCTCTTAAACCGTAAGGAATTAGAGAGAGTGTTCTACATGAAAAAGTTGCGTCTCGTTGATATCTTTCAAACGACATATCATTTGAATCATTTGACGACCGGTTTGTAAAAATTCGTGAAAAATGGTCGCTGCCACTTGTCGTCAGCCACACGATTTTCAAAATTAACTTAAAACTGTAAGGAATCTCAAAACCATTTCTACATATGGAAGTTGCGCCTTGACCATAACTTTCCAACGACATATTACACGCCTCGTTTCGACAAACAGTTAAAAAACTAGAGCGAAAACAGTACCAAAAATTTGAATTTTTTTTGAAAAAACAGAATTCCGCGATTTAGTAAATTTGGAACTACTCTTAAACCATAACGAATTAGAGAAAGAAATAGATATGAAAAAGATGCGCCTTGACGATATATATCCAACGGTGTATCATTTGCTTCATTCCGACGAGCGGTTTAGAAAAAATGCGAAAAAACGCTCGCTGCCACTCGTTGTGGGCCGCACCATTTTCAAAACTGCTCTTAAACCGCGATGAATCTCGAAAAGTGTTCAACATGGCGAAGTTGCGCCTAATCCATAGATTTCCAATGATATATTACACGCCTCGTTCCGACAAATACTTAAAAAACTAAAGCGAAAACAGTACCAGAAAAAACACTGCGTGCAGTTTTTTGCCACGGAAAGTTCACCCGCCTCAGTACTGCAACACACTTGGTTCAAACAATAACGTGCACTTGCGTTGAGCATGCAGTGCCGAAGTGTTATCAGAATAACTATTCTGATAATATTATCAGAATAGACCGGATGTGTGTGTGTGTGTCTATATATATATATATAGGACAGGGCTATTCTGTTACTAGTAACAGAATATTATTATGTTACCCTTTATCCCTATAAGGAGCGAGCGGAGAAATTCCCACCTAAGCTACCTTGTCCCCCGACCTGATCCGCAACACCAGCCCGCCACCCCGACCTCTCCTCCCACAGCGCGCCGCCGGTGCCTCCTCCTCCCCCAGGGCACCGCCGCGGCCCCTCCTCCCCCAGCGCGCCGCCGGGGCCTCCCGCTCCCTGCAGCGCGCCGCCGTGGCCTTCCCTCTTCCCCAGCGCGCCGCCCTGCCCCCACCTTCTCCCTCAGCTACGGTCGTCGCTCCGCACCTTCTCCACACCGCCGACCCCGGCTACACGCCACCACGCCACCCCTGCTAAACGCCACCACGCCGCCCCCCGCTACGCGCCGCCGCGCTGCCCCCCTCCACGCGCCCCCGCGCCGCACCGTCGTGCCTGCCAGCCGCCCCAAAGTACAGACAGCCGCGACCAAATCCCGGTGCCGCTCGTGATCTCCGCCTCCATCAGCTCCACCTCGCCGTAGCAATCAGTCCAGAGGAGGAGTTGTAGCTGGTCCACCCGGTTTTTCTTTCAACATTTTCTTTGTGATGCATGCTCACTGATGGATTAGCAACTATTTATTGACATGGAGATGCGCCCCTCTGTTTTTTCTGGAAAAACAAGATGCCTTTGCATACTTCAAAGTTGCTGCTTGCTCCCACCAGTCAATTGCGCAAGTTCAGTGGGTGTCATCGAGCATGTTCAAAAGTATGCCCTTTGTGCAAAAGTGTGAATTTTTGTTAGTATTTTGTATATTTCATTTGGCACAGGCTTCATGTGATCTTGTGGAGCTTTATAAAATGTACTCTCATCACACTTTTAAGGCCCTATAGTTCATTATATCATACATGTGTGGCCATTCAGTATGTATTATAGGATCAGTTCTTGAAAAAGAAGAACACATACATAGTTGGGTCAAAAAGAAGGATTAGTTCGATAGTGCTCTCTCCTGTCTATTTTGGCTGATGTCCACAAATGGACAAACAAATTGTGTCAGAAATTGTTCTATTATTACTAGCATACAAGTACAAAAAAAGTTGAACATGGGGTCCTACATAGGCTTTGGAAAAATGCTAAAAAAACACGAAAATTCAAAAAAGTCAAGTTCAAGTGGTAAAATAAGAGAAGTCCAGAACATCATCGCAAAACAAAGTTGAGTTCAAAAAAAATGAAACACGCAACATTTTCTTTTTGATAAAAGTATTATTCAATTCAACGATATAAACCATGCAAGTTCGGAGATGCAAATACCGTAAATTATTGAAAAGCTACGACGAAAATCATACCGAAAAAACAGAGTAAAGTCTAGTATGTTAAAACACGCTCAGTACAAAACCATATGGACATCAGTTCAAGTACTCTTTTTCGGAACCTTTCAAAATTACTCTCTAAAGAATACGTCAGTACAAATGCACACGTAGATCAGTACAAGTACTCTGTTTTTTCGATGGAAAAACAGCATGATGGGTCTCACCGTAATCCAAATTACTCTTCAACAGTTGCGAATTTGAGAAACCGTTCAACATGATTAAGTTTCGTATTTTCGATATCTTTCTAACAGTATATTATTTGCCTCATTTTGACAAACTTTTTTAAAAAAATCACGTTTGAAATCAAAATTGACCATATTCGAATTCGTTTTTAAATTGTAAGGAATTAGAAAAACATTTCTATACGAAAAAGTTGCGCATTTTACATAGCTTTCCAACGTCGTATCATTTGCGTCAATCAGACAAACCGTTTGCAAAAATTCGCGAAAATACGTTTCGCTCAGAATTTCTCCATTTTTCAAATTACTTTTAAATCATATAGAATTAGAAAAAACAATACATACATGGAAGATGCGTATTTTCACCAGCTTTCCAACGCCATCTTATTTGCTCAATTCCGACAAACCGTTTGAAAATTGATTCCAAAATACGATTCACATTTTCGGTTTTGAAAAAAAGGTTTTTTCAAAATTGCTCTTAAATCATAATGATTTTGCAAAACCATTCAATATACTTGAAATATGGTTGTCAAGAGCTTTCCAACGATATATTACACGCCACGTTCCGACAAAAAAATTACAAAAAAATTTTGAACTAAAGAAGACGATCTGTTAAACACAACTGAAAGCATCAGTTCAACCGCTTCGAAAACATCAGTACAACCACCTGAAACCGCCAGTTCAAAAAGGGTAACAGAATAATATTCTGTTACTACTAACAGAATAGCCTAGATGTAAAATGCACAACTGAAGTATATATATATAGGAAAATGATTGTATACTGCTGAGAGTACGTACTCCCGCTTCTCATATACCACATAGATGAATCTTTTATACCACTTTATTATTTTTAATATACTTCATTAGTAATTATTAGATACCCCAAAATGAGTTCCATGAAAAAAGTCATGTGAGTCTACATATTTTTAAATGTTTACGTATATACTGATGTGTTTGTACGTGAAAAAGGTATATTACAAAAAGTACATCGCAGATGATATTTTTTCAACAAAACTCGTATTGGGGTATCTTAGAATATTTAATGAAGTACATTGAGAATAATAAAGAGGTATAATTAATGCGTATATGAGGTATATTGAGAATGGGAGTACATACTCACAGGAGTATAGAAAAGGAGTCCTATATATATATATATATATATATATATATATATAGTGTTACTATTCATCACTCAGGGTGCAGAACAAGTTATTCTTCACCCGGGGTAATCTTACAAATATTTCATAATTAAATTACGTTTGGAATTCAAATAGTTACATTCCTATTGATTCAACATGTAAAATTTGGCATAAGAAAATAAAATATAGGTCATAAGACAAGAAATTTTACAGTTTATGTGTATTTTACACTATGTTTTTACGTTTGTAATTTTACATAACGTAAAATATTTTTTACGATGATTATATATTTTCTTACAGTCTCTTTTTTACTTCGGAAATAAGACAAAACTTACGAAACATAAAATTACGATGCATTGGTGGTAAAATAGAGAGGGTGAAGAATAACTATTCCTCACCCAGGATGATGAATAGTCAACCCAGGGTGAAGAAAATATATATGGCTTCTGCACAACATCTCCATCATCATTATCAGTACATCCTACGCAGGTGAGTTAGGATGCACTTGATCCCAGAAAGATATCTATCCTTCAAACCAGAGGAGTGCTTTAAACTAACAACAGTACATAATATCCAACAAAAAAGGGTCGTGCTACAGCAGCAGAATACATGGCTCAGTCTAGATATCAACACGAATCAAGTTGTGCATATTTGCTGTTGGCATGAACCACATCGCCGCATGTCGGGTTTGCAAAAGTCATCCATCGCATAGAAGCTTGATGTCTTTCACATACTGAAGATTATCTCGCAAACAAGCTGTGTCGACGAATCTCTGGATATGGTGATTCATGAAACCCATGGTATGCTGTGTAAACACAGCCGCCCCTTGCGAATGGAAGTTGCATAGCACAGTAATCATCGCCGGTGATATGATCGATGATTGGTTGGATGATCGGATAATTGAGCCCGAGGAACAAGGAGTGGTTGCCGAGGATACGCCTGGCCCAACAGAGCTGGGATCTTTCTCGAATACGAAGCAGCCATAACCATCAATGTCACGAACGCCCCATGCATTGTACTGCATGTGGTTTGATGTAATGGTTTGGTCAATTTGGTACGTGCGAATGAGCATCAAATGAACGCCGTCAGCTGAACGAGCGATAAACCACCACCCATCGGCTTACTCATATTCTAGTAAGCCAATGGCTTTCATATTCTAGTAATATGTCATGGTTCAAACATCATGTAACAATGAGAGGAAAACAGCTATGACAACGCCTACTCATATTCTACCATAGCACTTACTACTACTGTTCTCATATCAACTCTAAGCAATAACATGCGTTGTTATAAAAATCTTGTAAACGAGAGTAACATATAGAAATCATGATGTTATGCTCATAATATGTATTCTAACAATCATTAGATGCCAATTGTTCTCATATCAACTCTAACAATAACATGTGTGGTCATAAAAATCTAGGAAATGAGAGGAGCATATAGCAATGATGTGGTTATAGACATGCTATGCATTCTAAATTTGTAACAAATGAACAGGCGGTCGTATTCATAAGGTAAAGATGAGATGAGATAGAATAATTACACGACGATAGATTCCACCAATATAGATAGCCAATCTGTGCGTCGACCGCGTAAACAATGCCATCATGCACTATAGCATCAGACCGAAATGTTTCCTCAACAGGATTGATGATGAGCCATAACCATGTATGGCGACCGGATTCCAGATAGACTAATCCCTTGTTGAACAAGGCAATGAGCTTGTAATCCATATAGTCTTCTGATGGTGTGGGCACTTCGCAGATTACAACTTTCTACAAACAGAGGTCGAGCCAAAAGCTTGATGCGTCTCGTGCGTAGTAGGCAGGAGTGTCCGGCGGGCCGCGAGGCTCGATGGCGGCGGTATCCAACGATGGAAGGGTGATCTCTCGTTGGGTGTAGATATCCACAAGACGCCACGGACTACCGGTGTGGTGGATGAGGATGATCTAGTTGGCCTTCATGCTCGCGAGTAGTGGCCGCGCATGAAGGAAAGGTGGACGGGTAGTGGTAGCATGTCGCGGGGCAGCACGGCAACCTCCGTAGGATCGTCAAGTCGGTGTCTGGGCCACCTGCGAGGATCGGGCATTAGCAAGCAGGGTGTCTTGAAAAGAGCCGGCCGGTTGCAGACGAGTAGACGGTACAAAGACACCGAGCATGCGGCCAGACGGATGGTGCTGAGTAGGTCCATATGACTATAGATCTGCTCCAAGAGAACATCGGGGAGGGAATTCCAATCGCGGCTCTGCGTGTCAGTCGGTTCTGCCATTGGGGTTTTCGGTGCCTGCGAGCCAGTGGGGAAGTGGATTCGGGCGGGCGAGCGAAGAAGCTTCTCCTCTTGTGGCCGAGCAGTGAATTGGGGGATATGGTACGCGTGAGCTACCAAGGAAGATGGCGTGGGCGGGCGAGCAGTGAGCGGGGGTAAATGGTGTGCGGCCGACGATGGGGAAGAAAGGAGGAAGAAGAAGAGACTAGTTGAATAGTTCTCTCTGACCGAGATGGGGAATAAATGGATCGCGAGGATTTCCTTTGTACATTATCCATATGCCTCTACGCTCATTTCACTCATTTTTCTCGGTACCTAGTCACTTGTTGAAATATGTAGAAAGACAAATACTCCGTATTTGGGAACAGAGGGAGGCTTTTACTCCATACTATTTGGGAACAGAGGGAGTATCACTATATGGAGGTAACAGAGGAAGCTTGAAATATGAACATGTCAATGGGAGGGAGTAAGCCCCATGCATGCATGCATGCATGCAACATGCAACACTCACACGTACACCTGGACGCACGCAACACTCACGCACCCATGCGGCACACACGCTCACGCTCAAGTGCTCAACCTACTCCCTACGTCCATGAAAGACTGTACATTTAGAGATTTACACATTGACCAGGGCATAATTAACGCCCAAAAGTAGCAGACTTATGTTTGCATGCGTCCATTGAGATAAGAAGAGTAAATGAAGGCCGTTGCATGATGTAATTAAGGATAGACATGTAGCCTATACCTAGAGTACAAGTTGGTGCATTAGTCAATCAATATCGATTTAGATTAAAGGCTAAATGCATTGGAAGTGTAGATGTACATCATGTAGTACACTCTTTGTTGGAATACCTAGGGAGGACACGTGCATGCACTCACATACATAACCAGGGCGGTTCGTGCGCAAGTGTTAGACTCGTGTCGCGCCTGCGTAAAGTTTTGTTTAACTGATTTCTTTGCTCTGCCAACTGACAGGTGGGACCCAGAAACCAGGTGACAATTTAACCAGTCAACAAAGTGCCATGTCAACTATGTGGCCAGTCAGTAGGGTGCAATACGGTGCTCTACGATGAGCTAGTGATCGCATAATCGCCGCAAAACTATATATAGTGACCGTAAAGAGCGTACTGTTACATACGTTGACCGCCAGTGTATTTTTCTCATTTCAAATTAAGCCATATTAATCGGAAAGGACGCGGTATGGACTACTACTACTAGTACTAGTACTGATTTGATGTGTCCCGTCAACTCGCCGAATGAGGTGAAGCTTGCTTACTACGCCTCTCCCTCGCCCACGCGCGCGGTGGTTCGCAGGACGAGGAGAGGGTTTTGACTACAGGGCCCTCTCCCTCTCCCTCGCCCTCGCGGTGGACGTGCAGCAGTTCAATCGGTGTCAGATTGCCAGAAGCATATTGTACTGTAGTATCATCATTGTTGGACCTTCCGAAGAGGCGAAGAGCCAAGTGCAAGGTTCACACGAGTACAAACTGTTGAACCTCCCGAAGAGGCAAAGAGCCAAGCGCAAGGTTTTATAGGAGTTGTCGTCCTAGTAGGAGTGTACTAGTACTACTATAGCGAACGATGCTACTGTATGATGCCGCCACGTCACGTATATCCAAAGCTGTGCCACCTTTTTTCTCAAGGAGCGTGATGGAGCCCGTGCAACAACCACACAAGTTGCACGTACACATAACACATTTACTAGTAATAAATTCTAAAGTACAAATGCCAGTATGCCACACAAGTTCATCTCCAACTCATGTGATAAATTTGTGCACGACTAGTCTACATATATTCACAGCGCTACCGTTCAGAATTACCGTACTCCACTTACACGTTATAGATGGGCTATATGTCCTCCTCCAGGTTCCAGTCTCAGGTGTTCTTCATGGATGGCACGATCCATAGCGGTGGGCAACGGGAATCATTGTCGCAGCTTTCTAGTCCGGTTCCACACGATGGAGACTCATCCAAGCTGAAGCGGCATAAATTAGGGATAGCGTGTCCCAGCATGTCATTCATCCGGCGGTGCGCACTGAAGACACAACCATGCTTCATGAATGGCAGGCCTTCCGTGTCGTGCACGGAAGGTGGCATCCGCTTCACAATGGGGTAGCTGTCCCCGATGAAAAGCGAGTACTCTTCAAGAGTATTCCTTGGCACCCACGTAGCATCACGGGGGTCGAACTCGGCGCTGTTCATCTGGTACACGCGGCATCCCAGGTCTGGACACATGGTGACGTACATAGTCAAGGTCCATCCATAATAATGTTGTACCCAAATGTGGCGGTCAGTAATACTGTGCAGAAAATAGTACTACTCCGGTATAGAGGAAGCAAAATAACTGGCTTATTATATATAGCCACTCTTGGTTACATGGATGAGATAGTAAGACATGGAAAAACAAAAATGGTGGCAGCTAGTGGGTTCAAGTCTTCAAGGGCCTAGCTAGCTACACGCGTACTCCAAGGTAAAAAGTACTCCTACTAGTACTACAAAGTATACTACTAGTACAACAATGAAAGAGAAGGTGAGAGGGTTAAAAAATGGAATACCTGGGTAGATGGTGACGGTCCGATCGTGGTAGATTATGTGACCATGTTGCACATCAGTGGTACCATGGGTAATGACTTCTAAGATAGTTGATCCCAATATGCCAAAGTCAGCTACAAGGTTCCAGGTTAGACCGAATCGCGGATGCAAATGCACATCCAGGATCGGCGATCTTATTTCGATCGGGGGATGACTGGTCCCTGCAAAATAATGGAGTACCGTTAGGGATGCAAATGATGGTTTGTGCATTCCGTTTGTAATCTCCCGTACCGTAGGATGTCAACCAGATGAAACAAGTCCCCTGGCTTGTCACCGCGAAGATGCGGCCTACATGGCGCACGACGTCTTCGAACGTGTAGGGGTACAAATCTGCCGCCGCCAACATGCGCCAGCCTCTGCCGTTACTGCCTCCTGCATTGATGGCAATCCTTATGTCGAACACTGTGATGAGATAGTAATCGTCGTAGCCGCGTCGCTTTGTCGGCGGGTCCGCAATTTCTATCTTCTTCAATCTCATGTAGGCATCATCATACGTATTCTTGCCCAGCCAGTCCGGAAGGCCGATCCCAATGGTGGAGAAGGGGTCTACCGGAACGGCCGCACTGCTGTGGATGTTGTGCAAAATGATGGTGGTATCTGGCCGGAGGTATGCAAGCCAATCTTCGTTGGCACCGACCCAGACCTATATATAAGATGGTGGGCAGCGGAGAAATTACGGGATGGAAATGGAATAACTAAGTACTACATGATCAAACTCCATTACTGACCTGCTCATCGGACAAAATCCGACTACCTCTCAACGTCGGCAACTCTAGCGGAGTCAACGTGCAACCATGGCCAGGGAGCGGTGGACTGTTCGAAGGATTGTCCCATAGAAGAACCTTCTCCTCGAGGATGCATGGAAGACCAACAAGCATGGCCTGTTTAAGGAGCGTCTTGAAAAAGTTGGTGCAGGAAGCACCGAGCCTTGCGGCGGTGAGGACGTCGGAGCGGCGTGCGATTTCTCCCACAGGATCGTCGTCCAAGATCTCCCAGCCCTGACGAGGAGGAGAACCGCCTGGAGAATCCATGGGAGCAGCGACGAACTGCCTTCTCTTCGGGGGCAGGAGAACTGGCGAGGAGGAGATAAGAGCGTAGTAACCGCAGGGCCTCGTCCCTTCCAACTTTAGATTGTTCCTCAGCGAAGGGGTGAGGCTATTATTTACTACCAGTACTCCCTCCGATTCTTTTTACTCTGCGCATAAGAGCAGACCCGGATACCAAGGCAAGGGCTCACTGCATGCTTTTTGGACGGAAATACCCCTGGCGCATGGATGGGACGAGTTAGCAGCTATAAATGCCCCATGCAGCCCATTGGCTGTCCGCCCGCGTTTTTCCTCTCTCTCTGCATGCTGCATGGATGTCTCCCTCTCTCCCACATGACTGCATGCGGTGGCGCTGGCCTATGAGAAGCTCGCGTGGAGATAGCAATCTTCTTTCCAGAAGAGATTTTTTTGAAAGAAAGGGATTATGGAACATTATGGGATTGCATTATACTGTAAATAATAGCACTAGTAAGAAATTTTTGGCACTAGGTAGTAGTTTTTGGCGTGGATTAATAAATTTTGGGTATGTTTTTGCCATTTTTTGTACACGCCAACTAGTGTCAAAAAACGTCTTACATTATGTGACGGAGGAGTACGTACTCGTACTGTAACAGTACTAGTACTACTTTTCTTAACTAGTAGTGCGATGTACTGTACTTCTAGTCTAGTCTAATATAGTGCACCAGTTTTGAACTCTTAAATCTCAGGGCCAAGGAGCTACAGTTGGAAGTGCAGGGTACTATTGTTCTCTAGAACCATCGATGTACTATCAATGCAGGGGAAGTACACCTGCGTGGTGGCCTAGTGGGTACTCTCGGTGCTCTATTCAGCCGCTCCTCTCACGCACACACTAGCAGCCTGTTTATCAGCGACGATTACTGGGGGGCAGAATATTTGAGTTATTTGATACAGCGAGACTAGGCTTTTCGCTTCCATTTGTGGAGGTGTAATGGATCTCGTCGAACTTTGTTAGTAGTTCCATCTTTATGAATGAGATGAAGCAAAGCTTTTGCCTCTGTTTCAAAAAAAACACGTCAAGAGGAATTTCTTTTATAGTAGAGCCGATAATGGAGTGAAGTCCATGCATGCAACGCCACAAGCTACAGAGTAGTAGTAGAGCACTTTACGTATAGAGCCATATTGCATAGTTTCCAATGCCCCGCCAGGCTTTTCTAGCTCCTCGGGCTTAATTGGGAGGCGCTAGTTTAAATATGCTACTAGCTAGAAGCTGCAAGCGAGGTGCGGCTAGGGCAAGCACGCGAGCCACGGGATGCTGGGAAGGAAAACCCGTTCACGTGGCTAGGCTGTCCAGTGCACCCAGATTGTGGGGCCGCACGTCCGTTTGACTTCAAAACTCAAACTACCCGTGTAAAATATTGGCTCGCAGCGAAGTGTAGTAGTAATATTTTTTTAAAAAGGCCATTGTGCGTTCGGCCAGGATCGAACCCACAAAATGAGGTATACACTCCCGCGACCACTAGTAGTACTCGTTGGAGTACAACGCAACCTAGAACCGCTTTTTGTCGCTAGTAGTACGTACATTGTTCCTTATAAGAAACCCCTAAGAGCATGGTTAATAGTATAGCCAGCTGCTGGCTATAAGTCAGTGCCATGTCATCTACAGCCCATCTTATAGCCAACATATAGTAGTAGTTTATTTCTTATAGCCCGCTGACTCAGCTCTATTGTACTTGCTCTAATAATGCAAGAAACCACTAAAATGCCAAGAAACTACTACCACTTGCATACGTGGCAGACTTAAGATAAGACTGCCTTATCAACCATTGTAGATGCTCTTACCAACAAAAATCCTCGAGTGACCTCCTACCTCCGGCCCGTCCACCTAGTCATCCTCGGCCATGGGACGCAGCTACCGCCGCCGGCAGAAGGCGAGGTCAAAACCGCCGGTGGTGCGGAGCCCATATTGCGGCAGCCCGGATGCCAGCTCCATCCGGCGCTCGCGGCCGCTAGCTAGCCAAGATAGCACCTTCCACCTGCTTGTCTGCAAGGTTTGCTAGCTAGATTGGCAAGGCAGCATGATGGCTTGCTCGCGCGCGCCGCGCTAAGGCCAGCCATCTGGCTCGAGCGAAGGCCAGCGCGACGGCTTGCTCGCTCGTGAGTCACGCTCAAGCCAGCCTGCCAACCCGTGCGGAGGCCAGCGCGGCGTCCGGCCCGTCCGGTGGAGCGGCGGCCAACTCGCTCATCACCGGCGCTACGGACGAACACGCACCAGTACTGTTTGAAGTAATGTTCAGGAAAAATAATGATTTGAGGGGGAATAAGAGGGTAGAAGGTAAGATGTGGGTCCCTCGTGTCAACGGTCAAACAAAATGTGTTGCTTTAAGCTGCCTCGTCAACACGGACATGTGGGCCAACCCTGTCATAAATGGGTTTAAACGAACCTAATCGGTAGGAGTACTAGGTAGTTTTTGGCGTGGATTAATAAATTTTGGGTATGTTTTTGCTATTTTTTGTACAATAGATTCCTCCTAGGGCTGGTTGAAAGTGGTAGTTTTTTGTTAAATACTCTACATATTGTAAGTAGGAGTGAAAGTTAAGCTTTGGAAGCCAATAAGCAAGGCTAGTTACATAGTGCATATGTGTACATGATTGAAAGTAAATATCAACCATGAGTGACTAATATCTTGATGGAAAACTCGAAACTATGGAATACTAGGAAAAGAAATGCATGGTTGGAAATACTAGCAATGTTCATGTCCGTTGCAACTAATCATAATTAGAATAACTAGTCATCAATCCGTGCATCCGCACGGGCTAGCGAATTTGAATTTCAACATTATTAATTATAATAATATGTATAACATGTAAAAAAATCAATGATACTGGGGAAAGAGGGGCTATATTTCTTTTTCGACTTATGATTAGATAGTTTGCATGAATTTTACTTTTTGGTTGTCCAATCTCTCATAATTCTCAAATATGATTATAGTGCCGGTATTCATGGAAAACTTAGCTGCAAATGTGAAGTTCATTTTATGTGCTATTTTCTTTGAACCTATGTATCTAAAAGAAGTCCAAATATAAAATGTAAAGGAATTTAATTTTGGTTGTACCAAATTGTGAGGTGTGATGAAAGTAAACACTTTATTTGGCCCTAGCGTTTGCAAAGTCAGTAACCAATCCTCCCGGCAACTCATATGTTTTAGCTTCCTCGTGAAATAACATTTTATGGGCCACAACTTGTTGCATATGTTTTATCTAGATTCCGTGCAATGGCGTGCTATCATATCAAGATGCGAGGGCAATGAGGCATTCATCTCCTTTCATGTTTTTTACCCCAAGAATGAATGCACGCAAATGTCCCATGGGTAATAGATGCAATTCCCTAACCATAGAAAGACATTTGCTTGCATTATCTTTGTTCCATTAAGAGTGAATAGTTACCTTGACTTTTTTCTCTCAATACTTAAGCCAAAATGACAATAAATAAGTGTTAGATTCTACTCTTGGTTATACTGCCTTTTACTGACAAAATCTTTGGATATAAACCTTGAATTTATTATGCATGTCTCGAGTTAATCATCTATTTATTTATAAAAATAATATAATGTACTGAGGATTTGTAAATATTTTGGTGTAAGATGTATATTTACTCACATAACATTGAACTATACAAATACTGGGACATACATAGATAGTCAGCCATGTAAATATGAGAACTTCGTTATGCGTCATCCATAGTGATAGCTGTGTTTTTCTTCTCTATCTGTATACGAATTTCAAGATTTAATAATATTGCCAATTCTGACCAATCCATTGTTACATGCATGTACGTACACATATGTATGAGCCATTATGCTAAAACGGCTAATTTAGTAGAAATACATGATGCCATTGTTATTACCTTTGCTGCCTGCAGAATTTCAGTCAAATATAAATAGGCACTATACACTAGACTACATGATGCCATTGTCATTGCCTTGTTGCACGCATGGCTCTGGCTGCATGCATACTGTGCCCAAGGCCAAGAGTAGCTCTCGTTGAGGCAGTCCTTTTTTGTTGTCATCGATCTACCACCAACGCAAATCTCTTTTGATGAAGACAATCTCACCTAATCTTGAGGACTTCTATTAAAACTGGGCATTCTTGTTAGCAGATAGAGAGAGAAACGTGATGTCGTAGTATATATGAAGAGAAGTATAACTGACAATATACAACAATTAGCAAATTACTACGATAAGTTATTTCCAGCGCTGCATCATTGCCTGAACATAGAAATTTTGATAATACAGTACGTATATAAGGCAAGAGCGTCAGACATAAAAACTGACAGCACATACGCCTGTCTCTAAACTCGGTTACTAATAAGATGAGATCGATCATTGAACTTCTAAACGAATTAATTCATAGGAGGTCTTATATTTTATTGACAGCAAACATATTTCTGCCTACCAGATCTCCATCACAAATCTGATTCCTATAATCCTAGGGAAACTTTTAAAAACGCATGTGCGCATATCAAGAAACTACCAAAGAACAAAACATGATTATTTTGTAATTTTGTGCTGCCTACCTGATGTCCATCATGCCATGTTACTTGTATCCCATTTGAACGAACACAACAACCAACACAATTGAACAGGGCCTTCCTACTGAACAGTATTTGTATCTGGTAGACAGGCCAGACCTGCAGCTTGCAGGAGCATCGAGAAGCTAGCCTTAACAGTAGGGATATATCAAGAAATTTGAGGTGTTCAAGCACGTGCTCACTGAAACTTAACCAAATATTCTCGTCATTGGCGAGATGTCCGTACAGGATTCCACTTTAGAAGTTGCAGATTACAGACCGCCCCAGCAGGTTCTCCTCCCCTCCCTCAAACGTGTAATCTGGTAAGGAGAAGTGCCGCCAGATACGGCAGAGAAAGGCCAATTTTTTTGATAAGATATTATGGATCAAGCCTGTTTATTGAGGATTCTGTTATAAATCCAACAACCTGATAACCGAGGGATTTAGGATGGGGGATTATTTACCAACGGTGTGGGGCGATGGTGGAATAGATGAACTCCAATTAGATTTAGAGTGCGATTTGCGTGCCACCACCAATCCAACATATTCCTGCACTTGACAGCCTCAACTACCCATATCGCCTCCTTACTTCGTATTACCGTGGATCCTCATCTGATGCATCAACCATCCTGCATTGCAAAACCTTGAATATGAGATGGGGAAGGCATAGATGGATTGAATCACGTTCTCCTAGATGGATTCCAGTACGGATAGAACCTTGAAGTCTGGGATGGCATAAGACACAAAATGGAGAGACAGAGGACGAAGAACATCATTTGAGCTCGGTTGATCACTTGCCAATGGGCGAACATCCTTGTAAAGAGTCTTATGTGTGGAATAGTTGGTCAGGACTCTGCGGTAGTTCATCCTACGGCTGCGGATGTGTAACATGTAAATACCTGTTTTACCTATTTCGACCTTCACCTTTGGTGACAGCTTCTGCTTGGCTGTGCAACCTACAGTTTACAGTTGTGACAATATCAAAATATGTTAATTTTGAATAGTGGGGTAGAAGAATGATTCAGCATGCCCAACAAAATACTACTAATGAGTCGTACTGCACATTAGCCAAACTCTAGCGGCAGACTTGTTCGCGGAAGTTCGCCGAGTCAGCAACTTTACTGATGATGCTGGCTGCCCAATCCGCTTCAGTTTGCCACCAATACACCTGACCGACTGTTGCATCAACCATTGTGAGAATTGTTCATTAATCAACCCAAAATATATGCTTGATTGTTGTGTGGTTCAAACCTGAAAACTGTGGAGATTAGCAAGTTGCAGAAGGGATTGGGAAGAGGCTGAAGCTGGATCGTGGTTCTTTTTAGATCCGATGCAATATTTGCCAATCAGCTTTGGGATTCATCATTCATCAACCAAATCCAGGGACATGAGAGGAGAGCTGACGGAGGGTTGAAGGGAACAAATATGTATGTGGGGCGGCAAAACAGATTAACAATCAGGAAACGATCTTGTTTCTGGCAAAACGTTCTTACTTTTGTATCTCGCAAGGAGGAAGATGCGGGAGAGTCGCCCTAGGATGCTACCGATGACCACTGCGGCAGATGATGACCGGCGGCAGGGGCAGCAGCAGCATTGCTCGCTGCTCTATTTTGTCGCCTCGTTCCTTCCCATGGCCGGATAGTCAGCATCTTCGAAGGCCATGGGTGCCCCTACTATCTCTTGATCGTCTCAGCTGGCGCGTTCAACCTAGGAGAGTCGTGCATCTTGATAGGATTATGTTAGTTTTTTTTGCAGCCTATTGAATCGCTAGGGAAGAGATTTTCACGTGGGAGGTGGGATCTAGGAAGAGGTTTTCACGTGGGAGGTGGGATCACCCATTTTTTTATTTATTTTGCAACCTATAGAGAGGTCTTGGCGTAGGAGGTGGGATAAAACGTGAGGACTTCTTAAGAGAAATCATCAAACGGCTATGGTTAACAAATAAGGAGATCCAATGGACAATTTCGTTTAATTCTAAGGACTGACGTGGAGGCTCGGATGGTGCCACCAATTAGTAAATATAAGATACTTATTCACAAACTTGTACAAAACACTCTAATTTTGATATGCATATGTCACTAGAGATATATTATGTTTCAATTAGAATATATTCCTTGGGCTGTTTTGGTGAGGTTAGGGAGGGATGTGGTTGGTTTTAAGAAACTAATTATGGGTTTTTCTACAAATTGGTAGACAAGTGGGATGTTGGTGAGAAAAGGCAACAACTTACCTCACAATCGTTAGATGTAGATCTAATGGTCAGAAATGACGGATGGCAGACACACCAGCATCACCAACTTAGTCTTGTGTAGGAGTACTAGCAAGATCCGTGCATTGCACGGAACATCAAGATGCATTTTTTTATAAAACACTTGTTGTGATTGCCCCTTGTGGGAGTAATCCCATGTGTAAAAACTAATGATATATCGAGAAATATGAGATAAGGTGAAGAGGAGTGGGTTGTGGTGGTGGTTGGTGGTCGAACTGAGCGGAGGCATGGGGATTGACGACGCCGGCAGCGGCCACCGGGCCAGTTTGTTCCAGAGGCTTCCTTTCTTAATTGCTCAACAATGAGGTTTGTAGGAGATAAGGATGAACGAGGGAAGGCCTTGTCTGCAAATGTGGAGAGGGGTGAGGATATCTTTTAGTTTAATTTCCATCCGTCAGATATAGATCGGACGGACTATATTGCAAGATGGCACACGTACCATCATCACCAACTCGGTTTTTTATAAGAGAAGAAATATAAGTATGGAGATACAAAAATATTATCGATACTTGCTTCCGTAAACTAGCATCTACATTCTATTCAACGCCTCGGCATGTGGGGCCTTAGCACAATGACTTCTCAACTATGTAAAACGAAGATTTTCCCGTCGCTGGCGCGGTTTTTGTCTTGCTCTAGTCCTAGTAGTCATACTAGGTGGTCTAAGCACGTGTAGATTTATTCTTTTTCATGTCTCGTGTTCGTCGTACTGCCACGACTGTTCATGAATAGACTGTAAGTTATTCACGGGGAAACCCTTGTTGAGTGTGTTTGCGAGAGAGAGAGAGTGCGTGTGTGATATGTTAGAGACTGAGGCAATGATAACAGATTCTTTGTGTCTATGTGTATGGAGGATAGAGAGAGACATGTACATGGGGCTTTGTGTTGTGTAACGTGGAGACACATATACATAATTAGAGAGTGAGTGTGTGAGATACACATGCAGACATGAGGAGAGATGAGGATCCAGGTAAATGGGTGTTTGTGCATGTCTGTGTGTGTTTGTGCACGCGTTTGTGTGTGAGAGGGAGAGAGTGTATGTGGAGTAGAGAGACCACTGATGATGTAAACCTAGTATAAGGGAAGGGGGAATGGTGTGACATGTGTAGTAGCGAGATAGCATGGGTGCGGGCGGGGGGGAGCAGACTATTTGGAAAAGACATCGAGTGTGTGTGCGGGAGAGGGGTGTGAGAGCGAGAGAAAGAGAGATCTAGCGACGGAGGGAGGGAGAGAGGAAGAGAGGGGGCGAGAGGGGTCGTTTGTGTCCATAAATGGCGTATAGATAGGGAGACAATGTTGATGTTGTCCGAAATTGGCCTATGAACAAAGACGTAAGGAAAGCGAGTCATCGTGTGTGTGATAGGGACTTAATGAGAGAGCTAGAATAGATGGTGTAGAGAACAATGTGCGAAATCGAGAATGATTATACATTAGGGAGCTATGCAAAGAGTCACGACATATATGTATACATGGAAGGAGCTGGGGCGGTTCCGCATGTGGGAGAGATAGAAAGAGGAGAGTGGTGCACAAGGAGACAAAGTGTGCTTGTTTGTAGTGGGGGTGGTGTGTGAGGTGAGTGTGCGAGAACCACATAACTAGGGAGATAGACGTTTGGGGGCGATGTTTTGTGTGTATGGGAAATATACACTCTACATAGTGCGTGTGCTTGGGTAAGAGAGATAGCGGGAGACCTAGAGAGTGAGGGAAGAGATGTGTGCATGCCCGAGAGACAAAGTGATAGAGACCTATGTTGGGGTCCGGACTTTACAAGAAAGAGGGGTGTTAATGTGCTCGTGTGGTTGTGTTTGGGGGAGAGAACGACTTCTCTCTCTCTCTGTGCGTGTGTGTGTGTGTGGTGTTGGGGGGTTGACTTCAGATAAAGAGTGAGGTGTCTATATTTGAGGAACTTTAGCGTAATTGAGATATTGTGCACTCATGGTTGATCAATTTGTTTCACAGTTTGTACTATGAGATAACGATACTTTTGAACATGCGTGATATACCTTGATGTACCAGAATTACAAACCTAAGATTGGAATTTTGGAATTCGACTCCATCATTAGCTTTTGTAATTCATTTAAACAGAGGTACATTTTTAAGCCGGGATTTCGTGATTTCAAATTCATATATCAAACCTAGAGATATACACATACGGGCATGTTCAAACTTTATAACTATCCACTTTATTCATACATATACACGTTTTTGCTTTTGTCATCATATTTAGGATAAACACATTTGGAGTTTCATTTGAATTGGACCGTATGATGGTATTTGCATGTAGTAGCTCAATGATCCATATTTGAATTGAATGGACAATCTAAGTTTCGAGTTGGAGACATTGATTTTCAAAACTTGCACATTTTTATTGCATGCAAAACAAACAAATTGTCGGCCATGATATCATAGTCGGCCGTACGAGAGCAGAATACTTATAATTTTAGGCGCCAAAAGCTTTCAAACTTCCCGCTTAGATCAAAATATCACGCGCCCGAAAGTTTAGCTCTGCGATATTCCTGTTTTACCCCTCCCACATGAACGGAAAAGTGCTGCTTTGGTAACTCCATTGTTTTCCGCTCTTTGCCCCCAACATTCTTCCCTAGAGCCCCTCCCCTTCCCCTCCCGACCCCCCAACCATGGAAAGCCGCCGAATCTAGTCCTCCGCCGCAGCGGTGGACCTCACACCCTGCCGGATCTTCCTTCCGCACCTTGGAACCCCCAACTTCCAACTCACCACTTCACCGGAGCCGCTTCAGCGACTGGCTTGTCCACCGCTCCAGATCTCCTTTACCGCCATCATGGTCCACTGCACGGGATCTGCTTAACCGGCGCCCTCGTCCACCACAGCGTAGGCCCTTCACTGACTCCCTCGTCCGCCCCTTCGCTGGCCCTTCATACAAGCCCTCGTCCACCGCAACAGATGTGCCTCACCGAAAGCACTGTACAACGCACCCGCCGAATCCTTCGTCCACTGCTCCGGA
Organism: Triticum urartu; assembly: GCF_056163025.1. NCBI lineage: Eukaryota > Viridiplantae > Streptophyta > Magnoliopsida > Poales > Poaceae > Triticum > Triticum urartu. The sequence continues at coordinate 86,948,594 of NC_141879.1, forward strand.
CCCACTCCACGGAAGCCATATTCAACTCCACCGGCCCTGCTTTACCGACACCGCAGCCTCATCAGGTTATTTCGATTTGTACTCCTTCGGTTTTTCTCTTTATCGTGCTACTGTTCACTTACCACGAATGAGCTTTCTTGTATGTCGTCAGGTGCCGCAACCGTAGCACCGGAGCCGCTTCAGCGACGGCGACAGCCGGCCCAAACTCAACCGGAACACGAGCACCATCGACGATCCTTAGCTATCAAGTATGACAAAGATACCCATACGCCGTCGAGAATCAGGTACTATTATCCAACAGCCGGCGCCTACGTTCACTTTCCTAGCATAAGCACCGCACCTTTGAATTTCTTCAGGGCATCATTCAGTTTTTCATGAGACGCGTTATTCTTCTTGCACCTGTAGGGCCATACTTCTGGCAGTGAACATGTTACATGTGCTAAATTACATACCAGTGCACATATAGTTAATATGCTTTAGTTTTGTTCTGATGCCACCTGTTGGTTCCATCAGACTGCTTAATGTTCTCTATGCTTAATTACACATCAGCAAACTAGCATGTGGTTCCGCTGCTTTTTGTTCGTTTTACCCTACATTTTCTGATGCTAGCTATTACATCACTGCTCCGAGCCTTTGTTCATTACTTGTTTGTGTGTTCTTGATCTTCCTAAGTTGCATGACTAATTTGATGCTTCTATTAATAATGGAGCTGCCAACCCCATCAAGAAAAATATTTGTTCTTTTGGGGCTGGCACCTCGAACAAGCATAAAAATAGAGGGAAGCAGATATACTCCCTCCGATTCTATTTACTCTGCGCATAACTCTTCACCCGCATACCAAGGAGGGCATTGGTTTAATTTTTCTGGACTAATTTGCCAATTAATTAGGGCAGAGGCGGATGGGGTGGGGCACAAAAGGAAACCAACGCTAGGAATCGGCAATGCGCAGACTAATACGAGAAAACTGAGAAAAAGTTATACGCAAAGTAAAAATAATCGGAGGGAGTATTGTCGTGTATGCACACACTCTTCTTTCATTAGTTTAGATGAACCATTGATGATCAATTCGGACCAGTGCATGCGATTAAAATTAATTTTACGTAAATAGATGGTGCAGAATAAACTACAACAACTAGATCTGCAACCACGGGCTGCTGGCGATATCTTCAAAGAACATTGCAACAACAGCTTGGCTTCACAGCAACATATGGTAAGCCAGTGTGTTTTAGTACATGCGAAATGTAATGCGAGTGGGCTGCTTTCTTGGCTTGTGCCCTCAACGTGTAATCCTACCGAATTACAAATAGTTCAGTTGTCTGCTTTGCGGTATTGCTTGATTCGAATGCTTATTTGTTGTTACGCTATACTTGAGTTGGCCAATATGTCAGCAGTGAGTGTTGTACTACCGCAAAGAAATGCATGCCTATTTCATTTGATTCCTTAACTTTTCCTCTCAACTTCATCAGAAGACTGTCTTTGTAGTTTATATGAGGCCACACAATTAAGTGTTTTCTCAGAATATTTCAACTGCTTAGATGCCTTGGCAACTTAAATATAGCGGTTGTACACTCCCTTTCAACTAGGGATGTCAACTGGGTCCGGTTTAATCCCGATTAAAGTCCACTAGTGGTATGATAGTTCAAAAGAGTTTTTGTTTTTTTTTGAGGAAAATGAACTAGGGAGGTAGGAAAAACTAACTAGATGGGACTGGCGGATTTCGTTTATTTTCCTCTTACATCCCTAGTTTCATCTTACCATTTTAATTTCTTTTCGGCTGATGCTGCTTCGAACCATTTAAATATAGTTTTCCATGCTCGGCAATAATTCGTCCGTCGTTTACCATGTAAGCTTACTGCCTGGATCATACGATAACTATCTCTTACTGATGTCCAGCGGAAACCTTTCAGGATGCCGGTCACACTAGGACACAATGTACAACCCCAGAATCTATTTGTGGAAGCAGTGCGCCATCCATGTTACCAGATGGTAGCAGTTCAGAGGCAAGACCAGCGGAGAGCAGTCTGAGCACAGATATTATAGTGCTTGAGGCTCTACTAGAGGCAGAGAGAGATGGTGTGGCTGCCATGAATGAGGTAATATTTATCTTGAGGCTAGAAATTATGGAATTAGCGGCATGCATTATGCAAGCAATCCAAGAATTGGAGGAAGTAAGAATGTTGCATTTGAAGACGGAGGAGGTCCTGCTGTTTCTGCTATCTGAAGCCAAAGATAATCCCGGTTCTTCTTTAGACACCAGTTGAAATTTTCATTAGATTATTGTACTTGCATGTTGTGTCATGTCTCTGAATGGATTATGTTGCAAGATCCCCTATGTTTTCCATGTGTTGTAATGATCCGAATTTTTAGGTGAGGTAATCCTCAGAACTTGTATGATTGACATAAGGTGAACAGTTTGTCGTGTGAGCATATTCTATTGGATGAAATAACTATTTGACTCAGAGTGTATCCAACCTACTGAATTCGAAGATCACGGCATTTCTAAATCATAATCATATATAAAGGTGGAATAAATCTTAGTTGTGGTTTTGAAGAAATAAATAACAAAATGTATAATTATCTATGGATATTCGTAATCGAATACAAATTAGATCTGAATCTAGTTTGCCTGGTCCCAGGGCAAACGTGAATGCTAATTCTCCCAAGTTTTGAACGAAGCGGCTAAACACCCACTATAATTTGTGGGCTGCTCGAAGCAAGTGTCTGCGAGATGGAAATTACTGTCTACCCCTGACACTTGACATCCTTATCGACAGGATTTACACCACTGTCGATAGGGGTAGACTAGTAACTTCAATCAGACGTGACACGATGGCCTCTGAGCCCATTCAGACACGGTGGGAGCCAAACGTGGGCGGTAAAACACATTTGATTCAAGCTCGTCCGAAAGACACGTGTCTCTTCCACCATTTCCCCATTCATACACGATGGGCGGCAAAACAAACTCTCCTCGTCCGAAATCGATGTAGGCTTATATTTTAAATAGGGGCAGATGTGTAACTTCCATCAGACGTGACACAACCGCCCTACCTGTCAGCCCCGTTCATACACCATGGGCGCCAACCGTGGGCGGCAAAACACCCTATCCTCGCCTGAAATCGATGTAGGCTAATATTTTACATAGGGGAAGATGTGTAACTTCCATCAGACGTGACACAACCGCCCTACCTGTCAGCCCCGTTCATACACCGTGGGCGCCAACCGTGGGCAGCAAAACACCCTCTCCTCGCCCGAAATAGTTACCGGCAAATATTTGGGAGATGCGAGATTACCGTCCTATCCCCAACCGACGCGATGTCCGAAATTTTAAACGGGGGATAAGTTCGTAACTTTCCCATATTTCAGAGAAGTGCATCCCAAAGTTTGAGATCCCCCCTCCCCTCCATTTCCCCATTCATACACCGTCGGCGGCATGACAACCTCCGCACTGCGGCCATCCTCCTCCGTCCGCCACCCCATCCTCCACCTTGCTGGAGGCGCTACCCCTACCCCGTCGTCCACTTCAAGAGATGGACGTCTCTCATCCACGGCGCTGGACCAGGATCCTTTCATCGCCTCCACTTGCTTCATCGGCGCCGTCGTCCACCTTGTCGTTACCGCTCCTACGACCGCCTCGTCCATGGCAACAGGATATATCCCCCGACCCGGCCGTCTGCCGTCTAAAGTCTTCTTCCCCGCCGATGAAAGCCATCGCACCCGCAACACCCTCAACGTATCAGCATAGGCCTACACGGCGTCGCAAGAGAGATGGTACTCTTCCATATATGCTTAAGTTATTGATCTCACCCGGAAAATAGATTGTAATTTGTTTACTGTACTTTTCTTGTCCGTACCAAATCGTAGTGGCTAGTTGAAAGCAAACATTGGTTGCGAAGTAGCTTTGTCCAGTTTGCACCTTCAGATTCGCCATGGCACGGGCACTATACTCGTAAAGCTTATGGTTTCCCTCCTTTATATTCACTACCATCATCGTAGGTGCTTCGTGTCGTGCTAGCACTGTTCCTCAAGACCTCAACCCAAAGCTTACGTGTTGAAATACGAATCTGATATGATGCTCATATCACTAAAATAGAGAACGTTTAATTGGTCACCTAATGTTCCTATATTCGTTTCGAAAAGCATGTGCGCCACCCACTGGTCCAGCTAGTTCCAATTTCCTGATTTTTCTCTTGATGCTTAGGGTTTTCCCCTTTTATCTACTCTACTATGATCTGCGTAGGTGCTTTCTGTCGTACTAGCATTACTCCACCCTTTAAGCTAAACAACACAACACTCAGAATTCGAAAGCTTAGTTGTTCAAATATGATTGTGATATGATATTGATATTAGTTAACCGACACATTTAATTGGTTAGCTAAAGGTCCCACTTGAGTTTCCAAATGCATGTCGCAACATATAGAGAGACAGCATAATTGCATTTCTTTGTCACTTGTTGACCGTACTTTGTTGTCCTTACCAAATATTAGTTGTTATTTCAAAGCAAACATCAGTTGCTAACTACCCTTTGCGCGGTTTGCAGCTTCAGATCTGCCATCCCACTGCCACGGTCAACACTGTACTCATCATGCTTATGTTTTCCCCATTTTATGATGACCACAATCAGCCTACGTGGTTCGTGTCATAATAGCACTGCTCCACCCATCGAGCTAAACAAGCTTAGTTGTACAAATTCATATATGATATTATTGCTGATATTAGTAAAACTGAGAGATGTTGAATTGGTTAGCTAAATGTTCCTACTTTAGTTTCAAAATGCATGTGAGCCACATATGGAGAGACCGGAAAGAATAGTATTTCTCTGTGCGCTCTGGTTCATCATGGGTGGCCAACCGACATTGTATTAAAAGAATTGTAATATCTTCAATCTGCTTGCTCTTCTGCTCTTCTTTAAGATGATACTCTTCTCTTGCGATCAACTGGTCAGGTCGAGTTGTTCTCCCTTAGTATATTTTGAATCTGTCAGGTCAGGTCGACTTGTTCTTCTTTACTATATGTTGAAGCTATCATCTACGAAGTGTCATCACTTCTGGAGCTCTCATATTTTGAGTAGTAGGCCACATTATATTAATGCACACAACAAATTACAACATGCATGGCATCTTTTAAAAGAATTGTAGAGATAGCACAAAGGGGTTTACAGGGAGGCAGTATTGGATTAGAATCACTTCTGCATTACAAAGAAAATCTCACTTGTTTTTATGTTTTCATGCATGTCAGATATTGAACATTATCAAAATGAATATGAGAATGGGTGCATGAGAGGAATATTGCGGAATGATCCACTACCTAACAAACTTGTCCTATCTTATTCACCCATCAAGGTGCTTGCTCTAACTTTGCAAAGTTGTATTGGTCGCACGTATTTTGCTTCTGACCTCTTGCATTACTTCTACTTTGTTACACCATCTGCTTAGTTTAAGCATCATATATGAGTATATGCCATACCTATCCATTTTCTGTACCTATTCCATGTGTCATCACACTATGTTTTTCCAGTCAAATGTTGTTCTTTCGTAATAGGTGTCCAAAAGGAAGAGGGTGAGTGCAGGTCTTCAAGGAGTACAAACTAGGTATTTGGAAAAGGTAGTGATACCTATTAAATCAGATAGATCAGCAACCACAGAAAACAGAAGCCCAACTGTACCGCACTTTACCCCTACTCCATTGGCCAAACCCCTATTAGAACTGCTAGGAGCCCAATGTCAGGTACTGTCTATGATATCAATTCAAAATTTGAACTCCTAAATTTCTACTTGTGCCTTACCTTCTCTCTTGTATGAAAACTAATTTCAGATGAATCTCCTTGCTCAAAGGATCATACGATCTCAAAACAATAATCGACTCTGCATTGCTCTTGTCAGTACCTCTCTCCCTTTTGCCTTGTAACGCTGTACTTAATTAATTGCTATTTGATTATGTATCATCAGTCTGCACCTGAGCTTCATTATGCTCTGTTTCTTCCAATATTATTTGATCTATATTTACTCTTTGCAAAATGTAGAATAATGGCAACGCTTATAAAGAATTTTCTTTGGGGAATTTATTGAATTATCCTTCCATCAACATGGAGAAGGGCTTTGTCCAGCCCGTGTTAACATGTAATGTAGGTGCATCCTTCTCAAGCCTTTAAACTTTGTTCTAGTATAGATTTGGATAGGCATCATTTCCTCCACTGTTGTTTGCTTTGCTGTTTAAATCTGATTGGATGTTTGCAACAACTACCAGTTTCAAATTATAGTTGTAAAAACATGTTCCTTATGCAATACAGATCCATTTATTTGCTTATATAATTGTGAAACCTGTTACGTGTCTCCTTGTTTCTCTTTCAGACTCATATCTCTTACGCCAGGCAGAACTTTAGGGAAGATAGTGAGCCAAACCATCTTGAGGACAACGAGATGACCCCAAGGTTCTGTCTTGATGAAGACAGTGAGTTGAAGCTACTCACCAGCAGGTGTGAGACAACCTCTGTGCAGTCGCTGCCTCAATCAGTTTGACTTCTTCAGTCTCAACTTAAAGCGGAAAGGCTTGTTTCAGCTCAGCTCCGACTTGAAGTCAGAGATGCAATGAAGATATCAGAGGACTGCCGTGCACACCATCATGCCTTAAATCTAGTGTTGATGCATCTATCGTTGACACAACTGAGGTCTACTCAGCTTCTTCAGCTGTTTGGGGGGGGGGGCGACCTGGCCAGGCCTAGTGCCTTCTGAATTGCTCTTAGTTTTGTATATTCTTTTGTCGGCGCGTTTATTTGCACTAGTAGCGAACTTTGATGCCCAGTGGATGTAATATGTGTGATAGCCGTGATAGCCTAGCGTAAGTTGCTTGCTTATTTATTTCCCTGTTGTCTTGTTTATTTGTTTGCTTCTAGTCATTGCAGTTCTTTTTCCGCGGTTTGCTAGTGGCTGCAATAACCTATTTTTTAAAACTAGGCCACAATAACCATGGGCTAATATTTACTGTAGTGACACTAGGCCTCCTACGGGCCGTAGAAACAGTGGGCCTTCTACGGGTCGTAGAAACAATGGGCCTTCTATGGGCTGTAGAAACAATGGGCCTTCTACGGGCCGTATCATCAATGGGCCTTATACGGGCAGTATGATCGATGGCCAAACATGGGCCAATAACAGGCCGCATTATGGCCGTAAACGGGCTAGAGTTGGAAAATCCGCTCATGGGCCGACCATAACGGGCCATCGTTAATAGGCCGTATTTGATGACGCTATGAAAATGGCCCAATGTATTAACAGACCATAAACGGTCCGACTGTAACCATGGGATGAATTTGGCCCACAAGCAGAAAATGACAGTAACGGACCGTAAGTAAACGAATGCTGGAAATGAGCCCAAGAATAAATGGGCTCTGAGAAGGCTGAAAGATAACATGGGCTGGAAACGCCCCGACGGAATAACGGGCCGTTAATGGGTATAAAGTGATACACTGTTCATTACGGGCTAGTTTCACCACGGGCCGTTCATGGGTGTAAAGTGGTACACTGTTCATTACGGGCCAGTTTTAGCACGGGTCATTAGTAGGCCAAGAGTTACATAGGGCCTCATATGGGCCGAAAGACGTCATGGGCCATACACGGGCCAGAAGTGAAAACGGGCTGGAATCATATTGGGTGGCCCAGATGACGCTACTGGGCCTAATTCAGATAGGGCGTAACGGGCCTTGGGTTTGCAGGTTGTAAATGGGCTATATGCAAACAGGCCGTTAACAGGCTTTACATGGGCCGACCCGCCACCTTTTAACCAAGTCAAACGGGCCGGCCTTTTCACAGGAATGGGCCTCTGTTGGGCCATGCCATGTGTCGACGTATCATAGGCGCCTATCTGACCCACTGACGAGTTGACACGTGTTTCGTCCGGCCAATATGAATTTTACATGTGGAAATTTCCCATTGGTCGGGGCTGTTAACGGGTTATCGGATCCAAAACCCGACCCGATAGCTTCACGACGTTCCGTTACGGTGGATGCCACGTGTCGGTCACCCTTGATGAAAGCACTTCTGTGACGCGTGATTTATCATCATGGAAGTGGACACTTCCGTGATGATAATTTTGGTAATGTCATGGAACACTTCTACGACAGCACAGGTATGACTATCTTGATTCTGTCATAAATTTGTCATGGATGTACATGCATGACAAAAAACGCGACCTACTGTGACAAACACGTATCATCATGGAAGTGTATTTTTTTGTAGTGAGAAGCCCTCCGTGATCGATGCCCCCTCCAGCGGAGCTCCGAAACAGGCCCCAAGATGGGATCTCGTGGATACAGAAAGTTGCGGCGGTGGAATTAGGTTTTTGGCTCCGTCCCCGATCGTTTGGGGGTACGTGGATATATATCGGAGGAAGAAGTATGTCAATGGAGCTTCGAGGGGCCCACGAGGCAGGGGGGTGCGCCCCCTACCCTCGTGAGCACCTCGTGGCTTTCTTGACGGTGGGTCCAAGTCTCCTGGATCTTATCTGATGAGAAAATCACGTTTTCGAAGGTTTCATTCCGTTTGGACTCCGTTTGATATTCCTTTTCTTCAAAATCCTAAAACAGGCAAAAAATAGCAATTCTGGGCTGGGCCTCTAGTTAATAGGTTAGTGCCAAAAATAATACAAAAGTGGAAAATAAAGCCCAATAATGTCTAAAATAGTAGATAATATAGCATGGAGCAATAAAAAATTATAGATACGTTGGAGACGTATCAAGCATCCCCAAGCTTAATTCCTGCTCGTCCTCGAGTAGGTAAATGATAAAAATAGAATTTTTGATGCGGAGTGCTACTTGGCATAATTTTAATGTAATTCTTCTTAATTGTGGTATGAATATTCAGATCCGAAAGATTCAAGACAAAAGTTCATATTGACATAAAAATGATAATACTTCAAGCATACTAACTAAGCAATTATGTCTTCTCAAAATAACATGGCCAAAGAAAGTTCATCCTACAAAATCATATAGTTTAGTCATGTTTCATTTTCGTCACACAAGAATGCTATCATCATGGACAACCCCGATGACAAGCCAAGCAATTGTTTCATACTTTAGTAATCTCAAACCTATAAACTTTCACGCAATATATGAGCGTGAGCCATGGACATAGCACTATGGGTGGAATAGAATATAATGAAGGGGGGTTATGTGGAGAAGACAAAAAAGGAGAAAGTCTCACATCAACGAGGCTAATCAATGGGCTATGGAGATGCCCACCAATTGATGTTAATGCAAGGAGTAGGGATTGCCATGCAATGGATGCACTAGTGCTGTAAATGTATGAAAGCTCAATAAAAGAAACTAGTGGGTGTGCATCCAACTTGCTTGCTCACGAAGACCTAGGGCACTTGAGGAGGCCCATTGTTGGAATATACAAGCCAAGTTCTATAATGAAAAATTCCCACTAGTATATGAAAGTGATAACATGAGAGACTCTATACTATGAAGATCATGGTGCTACTTTGAAGCACAAGTGTCGGGTTATCAAGACTGTGTATTTCACCTTCAAAAAAAAGACTGTATTTCTTCAATAGGTAGTAAATTCTTAACATCTTCAGCGTTAATACCTTTTTCTTTCATAGATTTCTTTGCCTCTTGCATATCTTCAAGACTGAGTGATGGAGTCCTGGATTAGGGGGTATCCGGACAGCCGGATTACATCCTTTGGCCGGACTATTGGGCTATGAAGATACGAGATTGAAGACTTCGTCTCGTGTCCGGATGGAACTCTACTTGGCGTGGAAGGCAAGTTAGGCAGTACGGATATGGATATCTCCTCCTTTGTAACCGACCTTGTGTAACCCTAGCCCCCTCCGGTGTCTATATAAACCGGAGGATTTTAGTCCGTAGGACAACATACAATCATACCATAGGCTAGCTTCTAGGGTTTAGCCTTTCCGATCTCGTGGTAGATCAACTCTTGTAATACTCATATCATCAAGATCAAGCAGGACGTACGGTTTTACCTCCATCAAGAGGGCCCGAACCTGGGTAAAACATCATGTCCCCTACCTCCTGTTACCATCTGCCTTAGATGCACAGTTCGGGACCCCCTACCCGAGATCCGCCGGTTTTGACACCGACATTGGTGCTTTCATTGAGAGTTCCTCTATGACGTCGCCGTAAGGAAGGATTCCTCATATCGTTGTTAAAAACAACATTACCGCCGGGGGAGCTCTGACGGTCGGCCAAACTCTCCGGCTAGGCAGTTTCGTCATGACCGCCTGGTCGGCCGCAGCACCGACGATGACTTCTTGGGTCATCAAAAATAGCCTCCACGTCGGCTCGGAATTCCCGGAGCAGATGGATCCAATGGAGCTCTCTTCCCTAAACGAACTCTTGGATCGCATCGCCGCCTTGGGAGTCGCTACGGACTATGATCGGACTGGGCTTAAACCCGACCAAAGGGAGATTAACTCTCCATCGATCACCCATCATGTGGCAGTGGTGGAGGAACAATGCGGCAACTCTCCCTCTATTTTTAGGACTAACTATGTCTGGATTCCTGAGCTCTCCGAGCCGGATACCCGCTTACGAGAGGACATCACCCAAGCCCTGAACCTAGAATTAGGCAGCGGGCCAGACTTATCGGGCAGCACTCCAAAACCTGAACTTCCAAGATTGGAAACTCCTCGGCCCCTGGGTCTCAGATCGGGTAGAGGTTCGGACTCAAATCCACCCACCCACCCAGACATAAACGATCCTTCCCACATCAGGCAAGAGCCCCATGAAACAGTACATCATTATTGGGCCAGATTCCTCCTTGTGATGAACAAGGTTAAGGACTGTCGTGAGGAAGATGCAATCTCACTTTTCTGCAATAATTGCACAGACAAGGGAATCCTTAACGCCTTAAGTCGCCATGACATATCACGCTTCGTTGACTTGGCGTCCATAGTACGAAAGTACTGTGCGATGGAAAGCGCCTGGAAAACCGAAACGAAATTTTGGGATAATCCGGCTCCGAATATAGACCCAGTCCGAAGTAAAAGGGTGCACTATCATAAGACACCCGAGCTAGTTGCAATGAAACAAAAACCCTCTACAGGGCATGGAACCGTACTGGAGGGATGGCTTAACGGACCCTGCAAAATTCATAGTACGGCGGATACAATACCAACGCACAGCCTTAGAGCATGTTGGATACTCGGTCAGGTGCCAAAAGTGGTGAGGATCTTCTTATCCCAAATGCCATAGAGCACCATCCCATGGATAACAATATGGTCTTAACAGTCTTTGAGCCCTTCGCGTCAAATAATAGGCGCAAGCGAACACTCCGCAACATGGCCGAAATATGCCACGTAGCAACAATAAATCCATGGAGTGACACGGATATTACCTTCAATGCCAGTGACGAACCTAAATTCCGAATAGCCCGAGCACCAGCCGCTCCGGTCCTCAGTTCAATTGTGGTCGGCTTTTGACTCACCAAAGTACTCATGGACGGCGGCAGTGGATTAAACCTCATCTATGAGGAAACTCTTCAAAAAATGGAAATAGACTGGAACCGCATTGAGCAAAGTAGCACAACCTTCAGGGGAATCATACCCAGTCGGGAGGCACGATGCGCTGGGAAATCCACAATAGATGTGGTATTCGGTACAATAGAGAACTATAGGTCCGAAGAAATTACATTTCAAGTGGCCCCGTTCAGCAGTGGATACCACGCCCTTTTAGGGCATGAGGCGTTCACGATCTTCCATGTCGTACCCCATTGTGGGTACATGAAGCTCAAAATGCCTGGGCCCAACAGAATCATCACCCTCGCCAGTGATCCGGACATAGCACTCCGCGCCGAAAACAAAACAGCCGCACTGGCCCTCAAGGCATTATCCGAAGCCCTCTCGGCCGAGGAATTAACCACGCTACGCTCCACAGTGGACAGGGACGACGTCATACTCGATAAGAGATCCAAGTCCACCTCTTTTAAACCAGCGGATGAAATAGTCAAATTCCAAATCCACCGAACGGACCCTACAAAAACAGCCTCCATCAGGGCACAGTTAAACCCCGCCATGGACGCCGCACTACGAGAGTTCCTGTGCGAGAATTGGGACATATTCACCTGGCATCCCTCAGACATGCCAGGAATCCCACGCAGGCTGGCCGAGCATAGCCTCAATATCCTAAAGGGATTCAAGCTGGTCAAGCAAGCTCTTTGGCGTTTCTCCGAACCTAAGAGACAGGCCATGGGAGAGGAACTAGCCAAGTTATTGGAGTCCGGATTCATCAGAGAAATAGAACACCCGGACTGGCTAGCCAACCTGGTGATGGTACCAAAGAAGGATAAATCCTGGTGCCTTTGTGTCAATTTCAAGGACCTCAATAAAGCTTGCCCAAAGGATCCCTTCCCCCTCCCCCGCATCGATCAAATTATTGATGCTACCGCAGGACACGAGTCATTGTGCTTCCTCGACGCATACTCCGGTTACCACCAAATCAAGATGGCGGAGTCCGACCAAGCCGCAACAGCATTCATCACACCATACAGTCCCTTCTGTTTAAACACAATGCCTTTTGGGCTCAAAAATGCAGGCACAACATATCAGCGCATGATTCAGACATGTCTGGAGAAACAAATCGGCAAAACAGTAGAGGCATACGTAGATGATGTGGTCATCAAAACCAAACACCTCGACTCTTTGATAGACGACTTGAGGCTCACATTCGACAACCTCCGAACATACGACATCAAGCTCAATCCGGAAAAATGCGTTTTCGGCATACCAGCCGGAAAGCTCCTGGGTTTCATTGTCTCCAGTAGAGGTATTGAAGCTAATCCGGCCAAAATCCGAGCTTTGTCACAGTTGGCTACCCCAACAGGCCTCAAACAAATCCAGAAGTTAACTGGATGCGTGGCTGCTCTAAGCCGCTTTATCTCCCTCTTAGGAGAAAAGGCTTTACCCCTTTATCGCCTCCTTTGGCGCACTGAACACTTCGAGTGGACGCACGCTGCCACAGCCGGATTGGAAGAAATAAAAGCCATTTTGGCAACCAACCCAATCCTGGCCGCGCCAAACATCGGCGAACCAATGTTGTTGTACATTGCGGCAACTCATCAAGTTGTAAGCGCAGTGCTCGTCGTCGAACGAGAAGCTGACGGACATAAATTCCCTCTTCAAAAGCCGGTATACTATGTATCCACTATCATCACTCCAAGCAAATCACGGCACCCACATTATCAAAAGATAGCCTATGCGGTATTCATGGCATCCCGGAAGCTGCGACAGTAATTTCAAGAGTGTTCGATTACATTAGCCTCGGAAGTGCCACTTAATGATATTATAAACAATCGCGACGCTACGGGCCAGATAGCCAAATGGGCCATTGAGCTCCTCCCGTTCGACATAACATACAAACCTCGACGAGCCATTAAGTCGCAAGTATTGGTCGACATTGTCGCCGAATGGACGGAGGCCGAAGTCCCTAAAGAGTGTGGCGCATACTCCAATTGGATCATGCACTTCGACAGTTCTAAAATGTTGGCTGGTCTAGGGGTTGGCGTCGTCCTGACGTCCCGAAACGGAGATACCATTCAGTACGTACTGCAAATATTGTATACAGACTCAAACAACGCAGCCGAATACGAAGCTCTGTTGCATGGTCTTCGGATGGCAGTCTCCATGGGCATTCAACGCCTGGAGGTGCATGGGGATTCAAACCTCGCAATATCCCAAATAAATGGAGACATTGACACCAAGGATCCGAAAATGGCGGCCTATCGAAACACCGTCCTAAAAATGTCAGCTCGGTTCGAGGGGCTCGAATTTCACCATGTGGCTTGGGAAAACAATCAGGCGGCGGATATCCTTGCCCGCATCGGCGGAAAACGCGATGCGGTCCCCCCAACATATTTTTTGAGAGGCTGTTCAAGCCATCCGTAGTATGGGAAGGGGACACCGGTAACAATAGTCCGGACCCGGCCAAAATACCCGATACCGAACACTCTGACACATTCAGCCCACGTAATAATGGCCGTCATTGCCCCGTGGACAGAACCATTCCTGGCCTACCTAACTAGACAGGAACTTCCGGAGGACCAAAATGAGGCACGCTGCATAGTGCGGCGATCCAAGGCCTACAGGGTCCATGAGGGAGAATTATACAAAAAAAGCACTACCGGAGTCCTTCAAAGATGCATCTCTGAAGAGGAAGGGCGGAACCTTTTGGTAGAAATTCACGCCGGACTCGGCGGTCACCAGGCCGCAGCCCGGGCTCTTGTAAGCAAGGCCTTCCGTACAGGATTTGTCGGATTTCGGGTTCCGGTAGACCCTTGAGGTTCGAACACTGGGGTGCGTGCGAAGATTTCGCCTTCTACCTACCTGCACCCCACCACCATGCTATGATCTAAGCTATGGAAAGAACAGCACAAGAGACACAGGGTTTATACTAGTTCGGGCCACCATTGTGGTGTAATACCCTACTCTAGTTTGTGGTGTGGTGGATTGCCTCTTGGGCTGATGATGATGAGCAATACAAGGAGGAACAGCCTCGCGAGGGTCTGTTCTTGGCTTGGGGGATGAACTGCTGAGGAGTTCAGTCACCCTTCTCTCTCTCTCTATGTGTGATGCTACTCGATCCGATCTTCGATCCTCCCTACCCTGGGGGTGGCTAGTCCTATTTATAGGCAAAGGCCCTGGGCCTCTTCCCAAATATTGAGCAGGAAGGGCACCAACAATTGTCCATTTTGAAGGGGAACATCTGGTACACTTATCCTGACTAAAGTTGGTCCTCGCCTGCCAAAGGCTCTGGTGGTGACGCTGGCTTAGGCTCCACAATGACTTCCTCCCTGCCGTTGGGCTGGTCTTGGTCTCGTTGCACCAAAACGGGTGCCTTTGCTTGATGCTCTCGCCTGTGCTTGCTCCCTTTGCACCAAAGAGGAAAGGAGGACACTGCGCGGGCTGGCGCCCGCCTGGCGCCCTTGAGCGTCATGGCTTGCGTCACGGGCACCTCGTGAGGTACCCCGCCTTGATCTCTCCGCCTCCTCACGAGCCAGCCTGACGAGGTAGTGCCTGAGGAAGCTCCGTGTCGTCCGCCCCGCGAGGCCTGGCCCCTCGCGAGGGTCTTGGATCTGTGTCGATGAAGATGGGCCGTGCTAGGCCCCCCCCTTTGAGCCACACCGCAGGCCGCAGGGAGGCAAGTCTGGGGACCCCCGTTCCCAGAACGCTGACAGTAGCCCCCGGGCCCAAGGCGCGCCCGGACTTGGCCGTGCAGGGAGGCGAAAGGGCAAGAGCGAAGCGCCGCGGGCCCTAACAGCCTGCGGCCTTGGGCGCCGCGTGGCGGTTGGTTGGACGCGGGCGTCTCCACTTCCCCACGGCGCCTCGGCAACTGCACGGACCGGACAAGTCCCTTCATGCAAAGCGGGTCATGATTACCTACGATCGTGGAGGCCGAAGGTTGGCCCTCGCCGGCTATAAGTACAAAGCGGCCCGCGCCCTTCCAGTCCATCTCTTCTTGCTTCTCCTTCTTCCCGGTCCTTGCTCCATCTTGCTACGATGGCTCCGATCTGTCGGTTCTCAGCGGCAGAGAAGGGAAAGGCTCCCCAGGAGGAACCAGACCCGCTCCCGCCAAAGAAACGGCTCGCCCTCTGCCGCCAGGACGAGGGGGCCCATCAGGTGGTGTCGAGGCCCTGGTGCGAGCGGCCACCGCCGGGGTTCCCGCTTCTCTTGTATGCCCACATCAAGGGCTCTGAAGGAGTCAATGCTAATCGCCACGGGCGGCGCCGCCGTCGGCGCCGATGGGTCACGAAGGTGTGGGCCGTCCCCCCTGGGGTCCACACCGAGGGCTCCTCCCAAGAGTTCGTGCTCCATGCCGCCATGCCTCCTCAGTCTTGGATTCGCCTTCCTCCCTTCTTCGCCTCCATCGTCCCACAGGGAGAACTCCTGGAGCTTTGGCTGCAGCACGCCGGCTGCAGCACCCTCGCGACCGAGGCAGTGGTCGAGGTCGTTGCCCCGGGCGAGGTCTTCATGAATCGAGGCTAGGGCGAAATAGCCTGGGTTTGCAGGACAAGTGGCGCCTTCGCGATCCACTTGGAGTACGACGGTGCTTCGATGATGTTCTTCAAGGTCTTCGATGCGAACGGGCGCCGGCTGGAGTGCTGCCCCGGGAGAGGTGGTCGGGACCCTGCTATGGCGAGGGCTAGGCCCGCCGACCGCTCCCTTGGCGGCTCCTCAGGCGGCGGAGGCGTCGGAGGATCCAGCGACTCCGGCGAGCTCTCCGCGACCCCGGAGACGAGCGACGACAGCTATGAGCCCCCGAGCCGGCGCCGCTCCTGGAGCAGGGCGGGCTCGTCAGGCCGTCGCCGACTCTGATCTGGACGGGGTTATCGCCGGTGCTTGAAGGCCCATTGTTGATGATGGCGTCTTTTGCAGGGGCGCATGTAGTTAGCGTCCTTTTAGGATATGTTCCCTGCGAGGAATCAAAGACGCGTCCCGTGGGGGCTTGTAAGGTGCCTGTGATCCTGTTTGTTAATATAACCCTTGTTGTAGAATTGTGCGAGTTGCTCATTCTGTCTTAGCTCAGTACTCCCTTTCGAACCTCACGAGGGCTTGGTGCTCTGCGCCGATAGGTCCCAGTCCCAAGGCGGCTTCACCCGTCGCTGGTATGCCAGGTCGCGATGCCGTGGTCAAGGCCAGGAGGTGAACGACCCGGGGTCCGGTAAGAGCCCCTGAGTCGCGATGCTCAGGAGGTCCCCTTTGGCGCTCAAGCAGCCGTCGTTCGGTGAGAAAGGAGAGCGGCGTTGCTAACACGGGATTGCATTAGGTGCGGGGATGGTGCCACGGTAGCTGGTGCTTCCGGGTGGTGCTTATCTCGAGAATCAGGGACCGCTCCCTTGTGTGTCGCCGGGTCCGTGCGCCGGCTGGCGTGAGGTTGCTCGGCGAGGTCCTCGCGTGTCCCTCCCCTCTCACCTTTGCTCCCCTTTCTGCTCTACGTCCTCGGGTCCCAACCCTCGAGCGAGTCTCAGCCGTCGCTGGTATGCCAGGTCACGATGCCGTGGACAAGGCCAGAGGGTGAGGGCTGGAGAGCCAGTAGGAGCCCTAGTTGCGATGCTCAGGCACCCCCCCTTTAATGTGCAAGCGGTTCGCGCGGATGAGAGTGAAGGAGACAGCATAAGGGCCTCGCTTGACGCAGCTCCTTTAGGAGATCCTGTAGACCCATCATAGAAAGAACGAGGGGTTGCCATGACAATTGACAGTCAGCCGTTGGTTGCTTCCTAGGGGTGATGAGGTACTGAAGGCTTGACGAGGTGGCGCCATGCGGGGCTGCCGCGTCGAGAGCTCAGCCATTCAGGTTTGTCGGTGTTGCAGGGACGGACCCATGCGCAAGCGCCGTGCCGTTTTGGGAGCAGCTCCGTCAGTTGGCGTCAGTTGAGCGGGCAACTAGGTCAAACACATTAGCCACGAAGGAGTGGAATCATTCAAATAGATGCTGGGAAGGCGGACATCACTGGGTCAGGCCCGAGTGACTTGGGGATGATGCAGCCCGAGGGGCGCCCCCAACAAGGTAAGCTAACAACATGAAATAAAAAGGGATACATGCCGCAGGGACAGACCCACGCGGCCTGGGAATAATGCAGCCCTGGGGGCGCTCCCAGCTGGAAATGAAACTTGAAAGATGTCACCTGATGATGTTGAGGACGAAGCAGCGTTGGTGTAGTAGACTTGGTGGCTGCGGAAGCCGATCCTCACGAGCCCCCAGGCCCAGGGGCCTCGGGAGGCTCCGGAGGCGCTGGTGGCTCCTCGCGGACCATCTCCATCTCCGCCAGGGCTGCGGAACGCCTGGCCTCTTGAGCCTCCATGATGCCCCTCATGAGGTGCTGGTATGTGGCAGCCGCGCTCGGCAAGCCGTAAGGCATGCGAACATAGCTGTGGGACGGACCCTCGCAGCGCCCCACTTGCAAGGGCCAGAGGCGCTCCGGAGAGGCGACTCGATTGAGCCCTGGTATGTCGATGCAGACGTGTAGCCCACCATCCTTGCCTAGATGGGGAGCCTTAGCTGGTAGGCGGCGGCCGCCTCTCATGACTCTTGACTCCTGTAGCTCCTGAATGGCCTTACTGACGAACTCCTGAGGGTCTGGCCCTCCTTGCCTTACTCCTTCTTGAGGGAAATGTGCTTCGAAACATGCCTCCATGTGGTGCCCAAGCGCCTCCCTCGTGACCCTAGCCAGGTCGGTGGCCCTCCAGGGGAGAGCCCCCGAGTCCTGCCTGAGGAGGGCGCCGGGCGCGCTTTCCTTTGCGATGGAAGGAGGTTCCCCCTGGGCAGGCGCGGGCCCTAAGGGGCCTGCCTCCTGAGGAGCCGGTCCGGACGATGTCTTCTTCTTCTTGAGGGTGGCCTCGGGAAGCCTCCTGCTTCCGCGATCCGGGTCTTCCAATGATGTAGCCTGAAAGGCTCGTTCCAGGGAACACATCACGTCCTTCTCTTCACAGGGCACCGTGATGACTCCGCCACTTCCTGGCATCTTGAGGACATTGTAGCCGTGGTGAGTCACGGCCATGAACTTGGCCAGCGCTGGGTACCCGAGGATGGCGTTGTACGGCAGGAGAATGTGAGCGACGTCGAAGTCGATGAGCTCGGTGTGGTAGTTGTTGCGTGCCCCGAAGGTGACAGGGAGGCGGACCTGCCCAATCGGGACCGTGGAGCCGTCGGTGACTCTGGAGAAAGGCTTGGTTGGCTGAAGCTGGTTGTAGGGCACTTGGAGATTGTTGAATGTTTCCACGGACAGGACGTTGAGCCCTGCCCCACCATCGAAGAGGGTCCTGGTGACCAGCACGTTGCTGATGATTGGGGAACAAAGCATCGGGAGGACTCCGGCCGTGGCCACACACTTGAGCTGATCCGCTGAGCTGAACGTGATGGCGCACGCCGACCACCTGAGAGGGCGCGTGGCTTCGAGCTTGGGGAGGACTGCATTCGCTTCGCGGGCGAACTGCTTGAAGATGCATTGAGAGGCTGGGGCTTGAGCCCCGCCCAGGATGCAGGTGATCGCGCGCGGCTCCTGGAAACCCCCAGCCCCTCGTCCTGATGGCGGTCCTCGTTTCTCCTTGGATGCGGCGGCAGCGGAGGGAGGCCTGCGTTGCCTTGCGGGCGATCCTCGCGAGGCTGATCCCTCCAGTCTCCCTCGCGAGGCAGGTCTTGCTAGCGATCCTTGCGAGGTCGATCGCGCCACCCTTGGCGCGGGCAGCGGTCTTCCCAACGTCCTGCGTTCCTTCGTCCTCCTCGACCGTAGCCTCGGTCACCGCGGTCGGGACGACGGCCGATCCTTCCTTCTCGCACGACTCGGAGCTCTTGACATTCGTTGGTGTTGTGGGTGTGGAGGTCGTGGTACACACAGTACCGACTGCCCTTGGAAGATTCAGGCTGATCTCTGCCCCGCTTGGTGTCTGGTTCTGCCGCGAGCACGGCAGCCCCCTTGCGCTTCACATCCTTGGCCTTGGGCTTCTTCTCTTCTGGGTCTGCGGCAGGAAGCTCGAGGAGGGAGAGACGCCCTTCCTCAGCCCTGGCACACTTGGTCGCCAAGTTGAACAGCTCCAAGGAAGTGCACAGGTCTTCATGCATCGCCAGCTCCTCCTTCATCTTGACGTCGCGCACGCCGTCGGAGAAGGCTGAGATGATGGCCTCCTCGGTCAACTTGGGAATCTTGAGGCGTGGGTTGTTGAAGCGCTGGATGTACTTCTGCAGGGTCTCTCCGGGTTGTTGCTTGATGCGGCGCATGTCGCTCACGGTGGGTGGCCGGTCGCGAGTACCTTGGAAGTTGGCGATGAAGCGGGTGCACATCTCGTCCTAGGAGGAGATCGTGCCTGGAGCTAGGTTCAGGAGCCAGGTGCGGGCCCCGTCCTAGAGCGCCATGGGAAACCAGTTCGCCATGACCTTCTCGTCTCTGTTGGCAGCTTCGATGCCCAGCACATAGAGCTGGAGGAACTCCGCAGGGTCGGCTGTGCCGTCGTAACAAGGAGGCAGGTCTGGCTTGAACTTGCCGGGCCACGCGACGCTGCGTAGCTCGGTGGTGAAGGCACGGCAGCCTACTGTGGCCACAGGAGGCCTTGGGTGACGGAGAGCTTGGTCTTGCAGGTCCCCATGCGCTGCAGCCGGGAACAACGCGGGGTCTTGACGTGCGGGAGCAGGAGCATGGCCGCGACGTGCCGGAGCAGGGAGCGCCCGGGCAGCTTCTTGCGGGCGAGGGACTTCTTGGCAGCTCTGCTCTTGCCGCGCTGGCACCTGACGGAGCAGGTTCTGCCCAGGGGCCACGCGCCTTGGAGCCTGGGCGCCTTCTTGAGGAGGAGGCGGCTGGGGCGCCCCCGGAGCTTCGTCGCCCGCGCAGGGCAGGGTGCGGTGCAGCAGAACGGATGGCGCAGGAGAGCCCCCTGCGGCGCGGACGAGCTCAGCGACGCGGTCGAGCCATTCTTCGTAGATGTCGTCGACGGGACGGTAGCGCAGGAGCTCGTTTGCTGCGATGAGCGCAGCTCGAGCCTCCATGGGTGCGCGGAGCGCGCGGGACGAAGAACCAGCTGGGGTGAGCGAGGGAGTAGCGGTGCGGCCGTCTTGCCGCACGGACGGATGCTGAGACGACGCTTGCTGCTCGTTTCCCGCCGGGCCGATGGCGGCATTAACGGCAGGTGACGGGGAACAGCGAGGACGCCCGCCGACAGGAGCCGTCTGGGCGACGCGGGAAGCGAGAGCATCTCGGCGCTCGGCGCGGGCCCGACGAGCGTCAGACATGGACGCGATGGTCGAAGGAGAACGGGGCGGTGGAAGACGAATCCCGGCGCACCCTACCTGGCGCGCCAAATGTTGGATTTCGGGTTCCGGCAGACCCTTGAGGTTCGAACACTAGGGTGCGCGTGGAGATTTCGCCTTCTACCAACCTGCACCCCACCGCCACGCTAAGATCTAAGCTATGGAAAGAACAGCACAAGAGACACAGGGTTTATACTAGTTCGGGCCACCATTGTGGTGTAATACCCTACTCTAGTTTGTGGTGTGGTGGATTGCCTCTTGGGCTGATGATGATGAGCAATACAAGAAGGAACAGCCTCGCGAGGGTCTGTTCTTGGCTTGGGGGATGAACTGCTAGGAGGAGTTCAGTCACACTTCTCTCTCTGTGTGTGTGATGCTACTCGATCCGATCTTCCTGGGGGTGGCTAGTCCTATTTATAGGCAAAGGCCCTGGGCCTCTTCCAAATATTGAGCGAGAAGGGCGCCAACAATTGGCCATTTTGAAGGGGAACATCTGGTACACTTATCCTGACTAAAGTTGGTCCTCGCCTGCCAGAGGCTCTGGTGGTAACGTTGGCTTGGGCTCCACATTGACTTCCTCCTTGCCGTTGGGCTGGTCTTGGTCTCGTTGCACCGAAATGGGTGCCTTTGCTTGATGCTCTCGCCTGCGCTTTCTCCCTTTGCACCAAAGAGGAAAGGAGGACACTGCGCGGGCTGGCGCCCGCCTGGCGCCCTTGATCGTCATGGTTTGCGTCACGGGCACCTCGCGAGGTACCCCGCCTTGATCTCTCCGCCTCCTCACGAGCCAGCCTGACGAGGCCGTGCCTGAGGAAGCTCCGTGTCGTCTGCCCCGCGAGGCCTGGCCCCTCACGAGGGTCTTCGGTCTGTGTCGATGAAGATGGGCCGTGCTGCCCCCCCCCCTTTGAGCCACGCCGCAGGCCGCAGGCAGGCAAGTCTGGGGACCCCCGTTCCGAGAACGCCGACAGGATTCTATTGGCCAACGGCCCGGGCAGATGCACAGGACTTGGTCAAACGTTGTGCTGGTTGCCAGCTCTTTGCAAATCAAAGCCACATTCCACCCACCGCCCTCCAAACAATCCCCATTATGTGGCCCTTCGCGGTCTGGGGGCTTGACATGGTTGGAGCCCTTAAAGGGGAACCCACAAGAAAAAAAATACTTACTGGTCATGGTGGATAAATTCACCAAATGGATAGAGGTCAAACCTTTTAAAACAGCTGAATCTGGACCGGTGATAGACTTCATATCCGGGGTCGTACACCGTCATGGCGTCCCCCACAGCATCATCACTGACAACGACACGAACTTCACGGCCGATGAGGTAAAACTCTGGTGTAGCAAAATGGGCATCAAGCTCGATTACGCTTCAGTCTATCACCCACAAACCAACGGCCAAGTTGAGCGAGCAAACGGTCTTATAATGAGCAGCATTAAACCCAGATTAGTGTATTCCTTAACGGAGTCTAACACGCACTGGGTAGAGGAGCTCGACTTCATACTCTGGGGGCTGTGGACCATGCCGAATCGTAGTACCGGATATAGACCCTTCTGTATGGTGTACGGCGCAGAGGCAGTCTTGCCCTGTGACATAACTCATGACTCACCTCGAGTGCGCATGTACGAAGAAAGAGAAGCCGAGCTCGATCGGCAGGACAGTATGGACACCCTGGAGGAGGATCGCGACGTAGCAAAAGCCTGTTCTGCATTTTATCAGCAACAAGCTCGCAGATACCAAAGCAGAGAAGTACGGGCCAAAACTTATAACATTGGCGAACTAGTTCTACGCCTGTCGGATAAGAAAAAGAACAAGCTCGAGCCCAAATGGGATGGTCCCTTCATTATTGACGAAGTTCTGACCGGTGGAGCGTACCGACTGCGGGATGCATCGACTAATCGACTCGAGCCGAACCCATGGAACGCGGCCAGGATCCGAAGATTCTACGCCTAGCGCTGGACTCTATGTTCGTCCCCTTCCTCTGTCCATTTTTTGCATATACATTATCTGTCTTGTTTTTCTTTCTTCCTTTCTTTTATTCTTTCTCTAGGCCTTCAAGGGCCAACTTGTGCCTTGCTTACACATTATGGATGCGCTAGCCGCGCTCATCATACCTGGGGGCTTCTTTCACATAAGCTTAATTATTTATCTGGGCCTGATGCCCCACACATGTGTTATACTTCCGCATGTACCTTTTTTCGCCATTATATGCATCGATGTGACTTAAGTTTTGGCCAAGCTGGGTTGCCTGGCTCTTGTATTTATGCCCAACGTTCCCGTTAATTCGGCTAGGGCATAAGGGGAGCTCCTCTGTGATTGTTGCGGCCGGGTCAGCCGGATGTGTACCTCAGACTGGGTGAAGCCGAAAGCTAGCGTTCTTAAGGGAATATTCGGTTGGTGAACAAAAGATGATTTTTATTTATTTTCCATATGTGCCCCTAGATGTTTTTCCTACGTTTCCTATCGCAGTCCGGACATGCACTTTAGGGCATGCATACCCAGGGAAAGGAACCCTTAACGGAACTATTCTCCTTGGAAGTTGTTTCTTACTACCCATGTAATATAACATAACTAGTTGGGCACTTGTCTGTTCAAGCACTAATGACCCCTACGCCTGGTCTCCACGCATACCCCGGTTCTTATATAACTAAGCGGGTATTCGGATACAATCCGGACTATCGGGTCCTGAGGTTGAAGCGAAAAGGTCCGCCATGACAAATGATCTACAATCCGGCTAGAAGGCATTATACATGTCACTTTAATTACATAGTCATGCAGACTAACTAAATTCCTCTTCTATACCATCCAACAGGCGGTCTAGCCTACAATCCTATTGGGAATACTTTGCGGCTAATTCTACTTGCCCATAAACTAAGCTAACGGGGATCTCTTTTCCGTCGGGCCCCACAGGTCTGACCTCGGCCATGTGATTTGGGTCAGCCTTGGTATACCGCGTCTTCACCATGGCCCAGGCTTCTCTGGCACCTTGACGGCAGGCCGATATCTTCCATAATCGGAAGCGGCGCCGTGCTCCCTTGAGATTCTCCGTAAGCTCTGCAACACCTTCTGGCAGGGAGACGGATGGCCACAAGGCCTGGGCATCACCTTGCATCACCTATCGAACTTGTTCGTGCAGATGTGAGAGCTCGGATAGAAGATCACCCGCAGACCCAGGCATTTCCTCCGTGGGACGACCCGTCAGCATACCTACAGACATAACGCTGTTAGTCGACTTCTTCGCCGAACTCCTTCAAAAGGGTTCATTCAAGCACTTGCTGAAAATGCCGCGCCGAAGCCGCTTATTCTCCTTCTTGGAGTCTGCAAGCTGGGATCGAACGTCTTTTAGTTCCACGCTCAGCTTGATATTGGCGACTTGGAGATTGTTTTTCTCCCGCCTAACCTCAGTCAGCACGCGTTTGCCAGCCTCTAGCTGTCGCATGACATGCTGGTCCTCCGGATTTTCTCCGGATTCATCTGCAACATCTGTTGATAGATCTGCAGCCACGCCGCACACTATATGGTAACCATCATTCTTTAAAGTAAATGTTAGCAGCGGGAGACTTTTTCGGTTCCTTCAATGCGGCAACAGCGGCCCATAGTTGGGTCTTGCATTCCTCCAGCTCCTGTGACAGCCTAGTATTCTTCTCTATAAGAACCTGCACAATAAAGATGATCCTTAAATCAGTTCTGCTAACTGTTTCAAGTCTCAGGGGCTACTGATACATATAAATCGTTAGATTTACTTACCTGTACATCCTTTCCATACTGATCCGTGGCTCTGGCTAGACCATCTTGAGCAGTATGGAGGTACGCCTCTCCAAAATTGAAGGCATCAAATGCCTCTGGTGAAAAACAAGTATCACGAAGTACGGCCTGGCGGCCCCTATGTTTCATGGCACTTTCCACTTCTGAGTTTGTAGCGGATAATCTATCTGCATCCTCTGTAGGGGGATTATTTGGCGCCCGACTAGTGGAAGCGTGATTAGCAACGACATATTCCGTTGAGCATTTTTTCTTTTAGAGAAACACGGGCGTCGTTACATTTCGAGAAAGACGACAACCACGGAGCGGGGTTTCTATTATACCTTTGCGCTGGCGTCTCCATCCTGACCGCCTTCCTTTTTGGCCTGCCCGACCTTGGTGCCTCTTGTTGGCAAGTTGCTGCAGGTTCGGCAGGGTGTCCCGAATGCCTTCCCTGTAAAAACACCATATGTATATGGTAGGTGAAGTGTCTAACAGGGGATCCTAGTTTTTGGAGTTGGGATTTTTTTGGTTTTCTTACATGTGATGCAGGAAGCAGTCCGGGGTAGTCGGTCGTAATGGCCACCATGGCATCATCGCAGCTTAACTGATAGAACTGCCGGTCTATCAGCTCCACGAATATAACCAGATCTTCTTCAAGTCCGGAGTTGAGGGCCCGGTCAGGGTCCTCTGGTTGTGGAGAAGGGTTGCTGACCTCCTTTATGGCTTTTCGCAGTTCCTGCCGCAAAGTGGCAAGGTGAATACTTACGACAAAGAATGCGGGAAAAATGGGAGTAAGGAGATATAACTTACCTAGCTTGGAGGATTGTACATGGAGAATCCATCCCGTGGCTTGACGCGGATGAACTCCTCTTCCTCTCCCTTGAACAATTCAGACAAATTTTTTGCTAAAGCGGCAGCATTGTCCGGACCCTTACGCCCGCAGTGGGTGGCATCATCCGCCCCGTCAAAACACCACAAGGGGTGCCCACGATATTGAAGTGGTTGCGCTCCCCACATTATGCAAATCGACATAACTTCGATTACTGTCAATCCTGATTGAGCCAGTGCTTTAATCCCGTTCATCAGGTAGAGGACTTCTCCATTGTCTTCCACCTGGGGGCTCCGTGGGCGCCAACTTTGGCGTTTCTTCAGAGGAGCATTGCTGAACTCAGGAAGACCCCGCCGAACAGGGTCCGGAAGGGGAGCGTCCTCCATATAAAACCATTCTGAAGGCCAGTCTTCAGATGACTTCTTCGGGGTACCGAACAGGTATCCGGTACCGGCGATGCGTCATATTTCGGCTCCGCCCACTTGATAAAGTGACCCCCTCTGTGTGCGAGGGACGAGGCAAATAGCCTTTTCCCCAGCTCAAAGTGAGCCTCGCAGCCCAGGAACAACTCGCAGAGAGCAACATAGCCGGTGATATGCAGAATGGAGGCAGGGGTGAAATTGTGTAATTGGAGGCCGTAGAACTCCAGGAGCTCGCGGAGGAATAGATGAATTGGAAATCCGAGTCCCCTTAATAAATAAGGAACAAGGCAGACCCGCTCCCCCATGGAGGGACTGGGAAAGCTCTTCGCTTGCTCCCCGCCATTGTAGGTGGCAAGCCCGGCTCGAACGGGCACCATGTATGCTCGAGGGAGAAATCCCTTAGTCTGCAGTTCGATTAATCGACTCTGTGGGACTGAACACCTCTCCCAATCACCGGGCTTAAAGCTACGGGGGCGGGAGGTGGAGCTGCGGAGGTCGGCCATGCTGGAATGGATCTTTCCGAAGCGCGCTCTGATGGATTCTCGCTGGGGGAGAATGGTATGGATCGGATCTGAGAATCCCCGTCCTTTTAATAGACAATTTATTTGTCTGGCTAGGGGGGCAAATGTAAAAATGCCCTGGTGCCTCGTATTCATTCAACGCGTAGGAGATAGCCCTTATTGGGCACAGAAGCCAAGAGGTCCAAACATTTATGGGACCAGACACTGCTTTACAAACGTTCGAAATATGGAGAAGAACCCGCCTTGCAATGCCGAAGACAACACTGCGCGCCGGACTCATCGTCATTGAAGCCTAGTTCGGGGGCTACTGAGGGAGTCCTGGATTAGGGGGGTATCCGGATAGTCGGATTATATCCTTTGGCCAGACTGTTGGGCTATGAAGATACAAGATTGAAGACTTCGTCTCGTGTCCGGATGGAACTCTACTTGGCGTGGAAGGCAAGCTAGGCAGTACGGATATGGATATCTCCTCCTTTGTAACCGACCTTGTGTAACCCTAGCCCCCTCCGGTGTCTATATAAACTGGAGGGTTTTAGTCCGTAGGACAACATACGATCATACCATAGGCTAGCTTCTAGGGTTTAGCCTTTCCGATCTCGTGGTAGATCAACTCTTGTAGTACTCATATCATCAAGAATAAATTGAGCAGGACGTAGGGTTTTACCTCCATCAAGAGGGCCCGAACCTGGGTAAAACATCATGTCCCCTGCCTCCTGTTACCATCCACCTTAGACGCACAGTTCGGGACCCCCTACCCGAGATCCGCCGGTTTTGACACCGACACTGAGAAATAGAATACCCCTTTTCTTCGGAGGTGGTTCAGGAAGTGTCCAATCATTATCATTACTCAATATATTATTCAATAGCAATTCCGCTTGCTCAACAGTTCGTTCCCTGAAAACACAACCAGCACAACTATCCAGGTGGTCTCTAGAAGCATCGGTTAGTCCATTATAAAAAATATCAAGTATTTCATTTTTCTTGAGAGGATGATCAGCCAAAGCATTAAGTAATTGGAGAAGCCTCCCCCAAGCTTGTAGGACACTCTCTTCTTCAATTTGCACAAAATTAAATATTTCCCTTAAGGCAGCTTGTTATTTATGAGTGGGGAAATATTTCACAGAATTAGTAAATCATATCCTGGGGACTACACACAAAACCAGGAGCAAGAGAATTAAACCATAACTTAGCATCACCCTTTAATGAGAAAGGAAACAATCTGAGAATATAGTAATAGGGAATTTTTCCTCATGAGCAAATAGGGTGGCTATATCATTCAATTTAGTAAGATGTGCCACTACAGTTTCGGATTCGTAACCATGAAAAGGATCATATTCAACCAAAGTAATTAACTCAGGATTGACGGAGAATTCATAATCCTTATCAGTAACAAAGATAGGTGAAGTAGCAAAAGCGGGATCATATTTCATTCTTGCATTCAAGGATTTTTCTTTCAGCTTAGCTAACAATTTCTTAAGATCTTCTCTATCATTGCAAGCAAAGAAGTCTCTAACAGTTTCTTCATCCATAACATAACCCTCAGGTACAACACACAATTCATATCTAGGGGAGAATCATAATCTTTAGTTTCAATAATATCATCAAATTTAGTAATTTTATTCTCTCTAACCCTAGCAAGTTGTTCATCAAGAAATTCACCTAGTGGCATAGTATTATCAAGCAAAGGAGTATTTTCATCATAAGCATCATGCATATTAGAAGTGGCATCATCAATAACATCCGACATATCGGAATCAATAGAAGGTGTAGGTGCCGCAAGTTTACTCAAAACAGAAGAAGAATCAAGTGCAGAGCTAGATGGCAGTTCCTTACCTCCCCTTGTAGTTGAGGGACAAATCTTGGTTTTGTTATCTTACAGATTCCTCATAGTAATCAACAGATATAAATCCCAAGTGACTCAAAGAATAGAGCTATGCTCCCTGGCAACGGCGCCATAAAAAAGTCTTGATAACCCAAAAGTATAGGGGATGGCAATAGTTTTTGAGGGTAGAGTATTCAACCCAAATTTATTGATTCGACACAAGGGGAGCCAAAGAATATTCTTGAGTATTAGCAGCTGAGTTGTTAATTCAACCACACCTGAAAGACTTAATATCTCCAGCAAAATATTTAATAGCAAAGTAGTATGGAAGTAACGATAACAGTGGCAAAAGTAACAATACATAGCAGTTTTGTAGCAATCGTAACAGTGACAACGAAAAAGTAAAGAAGAAAGATCCATATGAAACGAGCTCGTAGGCAATGGTCCATGATGGATAATTATGTCGGATGCAATTCATCATGCAATGGTTATAACATAGGGTGACATAGAACTAGCTCCAATTCATCAATATAATGTAGGCATGTATTCCATATATAGTCATACGTGCTTATGGAAAAGAACTTGCATGACATCTTTTGTCCTACCCTCCCATTGCAGCGGAGTCCTATTGGAAACTAAGGGATATTAAGGCCTCCTTTCCCGACTATTGTCACTCCAAGGTTGCAGGATCATAACACGTAGTAGATGACTATAACTTGAAAGATAGGAACAAGAACAAAAATATATTCATGAAAACATAATAGGTTCAGATCTGAAATCATGGCACTCGAGCCCTAGTGACAAGCATTAAGCATAGCAAAGTCATAGCAACATCAATCATAGAAGATAGTCAATACTAGGGATCAAACCCTAACAAAACTAACTTGATTACATGATTAATCTCATCCAACCCATCATGGTCAAGTGAGCCTACGATGGGATTACTCACACACGGCGGTGAGCATCATGAAATTGGTGATGGAGGATGGTTGATGACGATGATGGCGATGAATTCCCCTCTCCAGAGCCCCAAACGGGCTCCAGATTTGCCCTCCCGAGGAAGAACAGGGCTTGTCGGCGGCTCTGGATCGTAAAACGCGATGAATCCTTTTCTCTGATTTTTTTCTCCCCGAACATGAATATATGGAGTTGCAGTTGAGGTCGGTGGAGGCCCAAGGGGCCCACAAGGTCGGAGGGCGCGTCCCCCACCCTTGTGGCCAGGGTGTGGCCCCCTTCTCTTGATTCTTTCGCCAATATTTTTTATTGATTCCAAAA
Source organism: Triticum urartu (assembly GCF_056163025.1). Classification (NCBI taxonomy): domain Eukaryota; kingdom Viridiplantae; phylum Streptophyta; class Magnoliopsida; order Poales; family Poaceae; genus Triticum; species Triticum urartu. Next base: position 86,977,946 of record NC_141879.1, read on the forward strand.
CTTATCTCCGTGAAGTTTCAGGGCATTCCGAGAACTTTTAATTATGCACAAAAATAACACCATGGAAATTCTGCTGAAAACAGCGTCAGTCCGGGTTAGTTCCATTCAAATCATGCAAGTTAGAGTCCAAAACAAGGGCAAAAGAGTTTGGAAAACTAGATATGATTGAGACGTATCAATGGCCAAGATGACTAGAACTCCATTCTCCGGAACAATGGACCGAGCTAATGACTTATTGGAAATAATACATACCGATGTATGCGGTCAGATGAGTGTTGAAGAATGCGGCGGGTATCGTTATTTTCTGACCTTTACAGATGATTTGAGAAAATATGGGTATATCTACTTAATGAAACACAAGTATGAACATTTGAAAAGTTCAAAGAATATCAAAGGAAGTGGAGAATCATCGTAACAAGAAAATAAAGTTTCTATGATCTAATTGCGGAGGCGACTATTTGAGTTATGAATTTGGCCTTCATTTAAAACAATGTGGAATAGTTTCACAACTCACGCCACCTGGAACACCACAGCTTAATGGTGTGTCCGAACGTCGTAAACATACTTTATTAGATATGGTGTGTTATATGATGTCTCTTACCGATTTGCCACTATCGTTTTGGGGTTATGCATTAGAGACAACCGCATTCACGTTAAATAGGGCACCATCTAAATCCGTTAAGACGACACCGTATGAACTATGGTTTGGCAAGAAACCTAAGATGTCGTTACTTAAAGTTTGGGGTTGCGACACATATGCCAAAAGGCTTCTGCCTGATAAGCTCGAACCCAAATTGAAGAAGTACGTCTTCATGCGTACCCTAAGGAAACAATTGGGTACACCTTCTACAACAGATCCGAAGGCAAGATCTTTGTTTCCAAGAATGGAACATTTATAGAGAAGGAGTTTCTCTCGAAAGAAGTGAGTGGGAGGAAAGTAGAACTTGATGAGGTAATTGTACCTTCTCTCAAATTGGAAAGTAGCATATCAGAGAAATCCGTTCCCATGATGCCTACACCAACTTAATAGAAAGCTAATGATGATGATCATGAAACTTCAGATCAAGATACTACTGGACCTAGTAGGTCGAACAGAGCACGTTCCACACCAGAGTGGTACGGTAATCTTGTCCTGGAAGTCATGTTACTAGACCATGGCGAACCTACGAACTATGAAGAAGCTATGATGACCCAGATTCCGAAGATGGCTTGGAGCCATGAAATCTAACAAAGGATCCATGCATGATAACAAAGTGTAGACTTTGGTGGACTTGCCCGACGATCGGCGATGCTTAAGTCAGTACGAATCATGTTAGAAATTGCCGCATTTTATAATTATGAAATTTGGCAAATGGATGTCAAAACTGAATTCCTTAACGCTCCATTTGGATGTTGGCATTGGGAGCCTTGGCATTACATTCGATTGAATATCAATATCACAGTATATTGGTATTGAGATTGAATGCCAATATTTCTGTTTGGATGTTTAGGTATCTGGAACATGAGTTGATATTGAGGTTGAATGCCAAATTATATTTCGATGGTCAAAGTGAGGAATTAAGTTGAATGAGACTGTGCCGAGACATCAAACAAATATGAGGCCGGACAGGGGAGAGGGGAGAAGACCAGAGCTCTACAAAGAGGGTAGGAAGGCGGCCAGCAACAAAACCGCGTCCCAGCTCGGGGTGGAGGCACGCCGGTCGCCGGAGCTCACGCTGGAGGCGGGGCGGGAGGGTGGCGCTGGGCGCTGAAGCTCGGGATGGCTGCTGGCGCTCGCCGGAGCTTGGGGTGGAGGGCCGCCGGCTGCTGGCCGCCGGAGCCCCAGGGTGGAGTCGTGGAGGTGGGGTATGGGTACCTACGTCGCTGTCGTTTGATAACCCACAAGTATAGGGGATCGCAACCGTTTTTGAGGGTAAAGTATTCAACCCAAATTTATTGATTCGACACAAGGGGAGCCAAAGAATACTCTCAAGTATTAGCAGCTGAGTTGTCAATTCAACCACACCTAGAAACTTAATATCTGCAGCAAAGTATTTAGTAGCAAAGTAATATGATAGTAGTGGTAACGGTAGCAAAAGGTAATAGTAGTAAAAGTGATCTATTTGGTATTTTGTAGTGATAATAGCAATAGCAACGGGAGAGTAAATAAGCGAAGAACAATATATGGAAAGCTCTCGTAGGCAATGGATCGGTGATGGAGAATTATGCCGGATGCAGTTCATCATGTAACAGTCATAACCTAGGGTGACACAGAACTAGCTCCATTTCATCAATGTAATGTAGGCATGTATTCCGAATATAGTCATACGTGCTTATGGAAAAGAACTTGCATGACATCTTTTGTCCTACCCTCCCATGGCAGTGGGATCCTTATGAAAACTAAGGGATATTAAGGCCTCCTTTTAATAGAGTACCGAAACAAAGCATTAACACATAGTGAATACATGAACTCCTCAAACTACGGTCATCACCGGTAAGTATCCCAATTATTGTCACTTCGGATTAACGGATCATAACACATAATAGGTGACTATAGAGTTGCAAGATAGGATCAAGAACACTCATATATTGATGAAAACATAATAGGTTCAGATCTGAAATAATGGCACTCGGGCCCTAGTGACAAGCATTAAGCATAGCAAAGTCATAGCAACAACAATCTCAGAACATAGTGGATACTAGGGATCAAACCCTAACAAAACTAACTTGATTACATGATAGATCCCATCCAACCCATCACCGTCCAGCAAGCCTATGATGGAATTACTCACGCATGGCGGTGAGCATCATGAAATTGGATATGGAGGATGGTTGATGATGATGATGGCGACAGATTCCCCTCTCCGGAGCCCCGAACAGACTCCAGATCAGCCCTCCCGAGAGGTTTTAGGGTGTCAGGACCCCGATTCAAAGCCACATCGATCTAGCCGGTAACACCTCATATCACTTTGTGGCCTCACGCACGGTATCCCACGGGTGTCGCCTTGCCATGGCCCGGGACCGTTTGCGCCTTTTGGCTCATGTATATGATAGTGTCGCTAGCATCCATATGACAGAGAACCCGGGCCGACATGGCTAGTCGTGAACCCAAAGCGGCACAGACCTATGGAGATAGGAATACATGAATCACATCGAGCATGTCGGTCATCAGCGAGTGATTCCGGGATGTAGCACTGGGCTAACAGGACTCCGGAAGTTACCGCGTGACATTTCCCCGAAGGGACAGACATAGGAACGAAGTGAATCACATGCCAGCCAGTCAAGTGTCCTGAGCAGTAGTGCTGGGCTAGTAGGACTCCGGTGAACCGGGCTGTAGCGGACTACTATGGCTCGAGGAACACTAGACTACATTTACCCATAAGAAAGGCTGCCAAGGATAAACAACTAGATTGTCGGATCCCACTCATACCAAGCATTTCAATCATACATACAATATGCCCGATATGAGTACATACAACATGGCATCACAACAAAACTCTACAACTCAAGTACTTTATTTAAAGGCTCCAGAGAGCTATACATAACATGTTCATACAGATAGGGGTCACATGACCCAACACTCAAGTAATACAATCATACAAGAACATGCGGAAGCAACCGGTCTAAGTACAGACACTAGAAAGAAAGAATGCTTCTCGAAGCCTGTCTATCTACATAGGGCCCTCCATGGCCAGGATCACCACCTGGGTGGCTAGTCACTCGTCGACATCAAGTTCTACATAAAACCCATCGGAGGGGGCAGTGTTGTCGTCTGAAAACAATAAATAAGCAAACATGAGTACAAGGTACTCAGCAAGTCTTACATCAAAACCTACTATACATGCTCATTCTCAAGAAGGTGGTGGGATTATTGCAGCAAGCCAGCTTTGACTCTTGGTTAAGCTATCCTATGGAACTTTCTAGTAAAATAGTTTTCGCACACGAGTCCACTACTCACCAACACAATACTCCACCAGGGATCCTCCCTCGTCATCCTACGAGAGGGCCATCCTCGGTACTCACACTTATCTTGAGTCTTTTAGTAGTATCCATTAACTTGTCTATGAACTGTATAGGCAACCAAGTAGTCCTTTATTGCGGACGCGGCTATTCGAATAGTTTTATACCCTGCAGGGGTGTACTTCGTCACACATGTTTCCACCACTTAGCGTCTGCACACGACATGTGCTCGGTAGACTTGAAGCGAAAACCGATGTGGGTGTAGACCATGACCTGACTGACCTCACAAGTCTCTAGTCCAGGTTTATCGCCAATTCAGGTTCCATCCGCAAGGAAATCCGGCCGGGGTGTCCTCAACGGCCCCAAACTATGTGTATAGGGTTCCCGAGACACCAAACGGGCGACTCGGTACACCGTGCCACGGTGTATCTACCGCATCATAGCCCACCCCTAGGGTCAGCGCTACGCACGACCGCCAACACATAACCTACAAACACCAGAAACTAGTTGCAACTCCTGGACAGAGGACGAGATGGGTCAGTAAGTCGAGCGGGGTCATATTTCAGGGCCCAATGTGTGGTAGTATCTGAATCTTAAATCACGCATACAGATCTCAGTTTTTATAGACGGCCTTAATGAAACAACCCACCATGTACTCCTACATGGCCTCTCATCGATACCTTTACGAAAACATGTTCAACACATCCCTCACATTACCGGCATAAGCATTTCACTCTAGCCCATCACCCAGATGAACCAGACCTGACACAACTCAGAGCATAGCAGGCATAGCAAGGTAGGAATCACATACATGGCTCAATCAACTCCTACACATGCTAGTGGGTTTCAACTGTGGCAATGACAGGTCATGCAGAGGATAAGGGTTCAACTACCGTAGCACATAGCAGTTTGAATCGCGTTGTCTTAATGCAGTAAACAAGAGCGGAAGCGAGAATATGGGTTTGTATCAGAATGATCAATGGGTTGCTTGCCTAATGGAGTGGTAGTGGGATACTGCCCTTCAGTTGGATACTCGTGAATATCCTCGGAGGCAGAACCTACCACGAAGAACACATCGGACACCATCAACACATGACGATATGCAACAATATGATGCATGCTATGACATGGCAATATGAATGTGTCTTGGCCTAATGCAAGATAAAACAGAATGGGACGAACTCATTTGAATCAAAGATTCAAATATTAGCTCATTAAACATGGCCTTATTAGTGCATTACCTTATTCTGCTTAAACAGCAAGGTAAACTTGTTTTGTCATGCATGAAACCATTACAGATGGATAGATAGAATTTTTCTGATCATTTTTCACATATAAATCTTTGCATTTGGAGCTATGGTTGATTTTCTATGATTTTTAGAAGTTTTAAACATTTTCTGGAATTTCCTGGATAAGAAAAATTCCAGTAATTTAATTACTCGTCAGCATTACGTCAGGGTGATGTCAGTGGTCAACGGGGATGTCCAGGTCAAACCTGACAGGTGGGTCCCGCGTGTCAGTAGTTAATTAAACTAATTATTTTTAGTTAAAACTAATTTGATTTAGTTAGCAGAGGGGGACCCACTTGTCATTGACTCAGGGGAGTCAAATTTGGGTCAAACCCCTGGTCAGCCGGGCTAATCCCGCCGGCGTTGAGTCACCGGTGAGGCCGAGACGGCGGAGGGCTTCGGATTTGGTCCTCCGGTGACCAAATCGACAGCGGAGACGTGCTACGTGTAGCTGGGGCTCGTGCGCATCTAGTGGGGCAAGTGGGAAGAGCTGGGGTGGAGCGAGCTCGCCGGAATCGAGCTCGTCGCGGCTGCCGGAGTTCAGACAGAGTTGGTTTCGATGCTACGGTGCACGTGAGAAAGAGCTGGTGGTGGCTACGGTGCTGCACTAAGCACAACGACGAGCTTGGCTTCGAGCCACTGTGGCTCTGGCCATGATGGCGCCATGGCCGGCGGCGGGGAGCTCCCGGGTGCGGTGGAAACGGCGGCTACAGAGGCCAAACAAGCACGGGAGCTAGGGGGAAAAGAAGAGGAGCTCACAGCGGAGTCGGAGAGGGGGTCAGCGAGCTCGGGGAGGTCCTGGCGACGGCGAATCGACCGGAGACGGCTCGGGTGCCCGAGGTTGAAGACGAGGGCGAAGACGGCGTTCGGCGGCGTTTGGAGTCGCGTGGGTCAGCGGAGAGGTCCAGGGCGACGAGGCGGAGCTATTGGGCTCGTCGGAGGAGCGAGGGAGTGGCTGTGGTGTCAACTACGGTGATCGGCGGCGAGGTTCGCGCTCGGCCATTGCGGGAGAGAGTGAGGGAGACGAGGGGGAGAGTGAGAGAGGATGAGAGGGGGACGTGGGGGTCGCATGGCATTCCCTGGACGTCTCCCGGGCGTCGGCGGAAGCAGGAGGTGGCCGGCGTGTGGCCGCGGGCGCCGGCCACGCGCTCCACGTCCTTCTAGCGGGAGGCGGACGACGACTGGCAGAGCCAGTAGGCTGGGCCGAGCCAGGTGGGCTGGCCAGCACAGGTAAGGCCCAGGTGGGCTTCCCTCTCTCTTTTTTTTGATTTTGTTTCTATTTTTCTATTTAACTGCAACTGTTAGGCTTTAATTAAAATACTAAAACATTTCCAAAAATCCTGAAAATAATTGTGGGCTCTGTTTAGATTATTTCCAACAGCAAACATTTATTTCCAGAATTATTTGAGCATTTAAATTATTTTATAGCATTTAAATGCCCAAATTCAAATACTTATGATTTAAATCAATGACCTTCTGTTGACCTAGAAAATTGTCCACCAATTTTGCTAGGGGTTCTAACCCAAGACAAAGAGGGTGAACTTTTTAGAAGGGCATTTCAGGTTCATTGAAAATAATTTTAGTAAACCCTAGTTGTTTCCAGGGGGGTGTTGGGGGTTTCTGCCTTCCCCAATTCAAATTTAAGAGGAATTTAAACATGATGCACATTCTAATGCTTGAACTAGCTAGGGTGTGACAACTCACCCCCACTCAAAAGAATCTCGTCCCGAGATTTAGGATCCTCTGGAAAGAAGGTGGGGTACTCGAGTCGAAGACGATCCTCCCTTTCCCAAGTGGCTTCTTTCTCGGAGTGGTGTGACCATTGAACCTTGAGAAACTTGATATTACGACGTCGAGTGGTACGCTCGGCTTGATCAAGGATACGAACGGGATATTCCCGATAGGAGAGGTTATCTTGTAAATCAAGCGTTTCGTGGTCCACTCCACGGATAGGATCCGCGAAGCAACGCCTGAGTTGAGAAACGTGGAAGACATCGTGAACTCTGGAAAGATGCGGAGGTAGTTCCAATTGGTAGGCAACTTCTCCTCATTTGGCAAGAATGCGAAAGGGTCCAATGTAACAAGGAGCCAATTTGCCTTTGATACCGAAACGATGGGTTCCTTTTAACGGGGTAACCCGAAGGTAAGCCTTCTCGTCGACTTCATAAGTCATAGGCTTATGTTTACGATCATATTGACTCTTTTAACGAGATTGGGCTGTTTTCAATTTCTCACGAATAACGCAAACCTGCTCTTCCGCTTCCTGAGTCATATCCGGGCCAAAGAGTTGTCTTTCCCCGGTTTCTGACCAGTTAAGAGGCGTTCGACATTTTCGTCCATAGAGAACTTCGAAAGGAGCTTTGCCCAAGCTAGCTTGATAACTATTGTTATAAGCAAACTCCGCGAATGGAAGGCATTTCTCCCAACTCATTCCGAATGAGATGACAGAAGCTCGGAGCATATCTTCCAGAATTTGATTGACTCGTTCTACTTGACCACTTGATTGAGGATGGAAGGCGGTACTAAAAGAGAGACGAGTTCCCATAGCATTTTGGAAACTTTCCCAAAATCGAGAGGTGGAGAGACTCCCAGGGTCTGAGTTAATTTCCAATGGGACACCATGGAGAGACACTATTCGGGAGATGTATAAATCGGCTAGCTGGCTAGTGGTGATACTCTCACGAATAGGTAGGAAATGGGCTATTTGGAAAGTCGGTCGATCACGACGAAGATGGCATTATTCCCTCTCTTGGTTCTGGGAAACCTAGTGATGGAATCCATACTGATTTTATCCCATTTCCATTCAGGGATAGCCAAAGGTTGAAGGGTGCCAGCAGGTCGTTGATGCTCTGCTTTAACACGACGACAAACGTCGCAATTAGCAATGTATTGAGCGATTTCTCTCTTCATCCTAGTCCACCAAAACCTCTGGCGTAGGTCTTGATACATTTTAGTGCTACCGGGATGAATGGTGAGAGGGGATTCATGGGCTTCCTTAAGGATCAACTGGTGTAGATGTTGTTTCTTGGGAACCACCAAACGGTTCTCAAAGAAGACAGCACCCCGCTTATCCATGGAAAAACAGTTAGCAACTCCGCTAGCAATGTTTTCCTTAATCCGGGATATGCCCTTATCACACTTCTGGGCAGCTATGATTTGATCCATAAGGGTTGGTTTCGCCACCAGGGTGGATGGGAATCCTCGAGGAACAATGTGAAGATTAAGCTTACGGAATTCCTCATGGAGAAGTGGTTGACTTTGTTGTAACATCAGGTTGTTACGATAGGATTTACGGCTTAGCGCATCAGCCATGACATTGGCTTTGCCCGGGGTGTAAGTTATTCCTAAGTCGTAATCCGAGATCAACTCAACCCAACATCTTTGCCTGAGATTCAAATCTGGTTGGGTGAAGATATATTTCAAGCTTTGGTGATCGGTGAAGATCTCGCAACGATTACCGAGGAGGTAATGTCGCCAAGTTTTAAGTGCATGGACTACAGCTACCAGCTCTAGATCATGTGTGGGATAATTTTCCTCATGTGGGTGTAATTGCCGTGAAGCGTAGGCAATTACCTGACGATCTTGCATGAGTATGCAACCTAGTCCATGTCGCGAGGCGTCGCGATAGATGATAAAGTCCTTGGAGAAATCTGGTGGTACCAGTACGGGAGCAGATGTCAGGCGTCTTTTCAGTTCCTGCAAGGTGAACTCGCACTATGGAGTCCACTCGAACTTTTTATCTTTCTTGAGGAGTTCAGTTAGAGGTTTAGCAACCTTGGAGAAATTCTCGACGAAGCGGCAGCAATAGCTCGCTAAGCCAAGGAAGCTCCGAACTTGCTTGACCGTCTCAGGTGGAGTCCAATCAAGGACGGCTTGAACTCGCTCGGGATTGATAGCAATACCCTTGCCAGAGATTACATGGCCTAGATAGGTCACTTCTGGCAACCAAAATTCACACTTGGAGAATTTGGCATAAAGGCGATGCTCTCGAAGTTTCATCAATACCAGCCTTAGATGTTCGGCATGTTCCTCTTCATTCTTGGAGTAGATGAGTATGTCATCGAGGTATACTACGACGAATTTATCCAAATACTCCATGAAGACCGAGTTCATGAACCGAGAGAAAGTAGCTGGGGCATTGGTTAAACCGAAGGACATAATGGTGTACTCGTATTGGACATAACGAGTAACAAAGGCCGTTTTGGGAATGTCCCCGTTTCTGATTTTGATTTGATGGTAGCCCAACCTCAAATCCATCTTGGAAAAGACTGAGGATCCAGCGAGCTGATCATACAGATCGTTGATCCTGGGAAGCGGGTATTTGTTCTTGATGGTGACCAAGTTGACAGGTCAGTAATCCACAACCATTCGATCTGTTCCACCCTTCTTCTTAACGAAGAGGACGGGGCAAGCCCAAGGAGAGGAACTAGGACGGATGAAACCCTTTTTCAAGGACTCATCGAGTTGGTTCTTAAGCTCGGCTAGTTCTAAGGGTGCCATTTTGTAGGGTCTTCTAGAAATTGGAATGGTTCCTGGAACAAGGTCTATCACAAACTCGACATCCCTATCAGGTGGAACACCTGGCAGTTCTTCTGGAAAGACATCCGGAAAGTCTCGGACTACCGGAACATCCTCAAGGTCTAGAAGGGGGTTGGCATTTAAGGAGTAAAGCTGGCGCTTGGCCACTCGAGTTAAGACATTGACTGTCTTGTCCGATGGGTGAGTAAGTTGAACGGTTCTAGTGGCACAATCAATCTTAGCATAATGAGCTGACATCCAGTCCATACCCAAGATGATGTTTATGTCCGAGGACTTGAGAGCTATTAAGGATGCAAGGAAGACAAGTCTATCGACAAGAATTTCGTTCCCATGGCTTACTCTAGAAGTTTGCCATTTGGAACCCGAAGTTTGAATTACCATGGAAGTGGGCATGTCATAGAATGTCGTGTTATGAAATAGAGCATAGTTCTCGGATATGAATGAATGAGATGCTCCAGTATCGAAAAGAACAGATGCCGGATGGCAGTTAACAAGGAGCGTACCAAGGACGACGTTGGGATCCTCATGAGCCTCCTCGGCTGAAACATAGTTGACATGGCCACGTGCAGTGGTGGCCGGCTTGGCGAAGAATGTTTTTCCCGCGGGCTTACCACGGCCAACGGACTTTCCAGTTTGATTGGGGTTGTTGTTCTGGGGACACTCTCGGCTATAGTGACCCAGCTCTCCACACTTAAAGCATGTCACCACATTGGGGCGTGGGGCAGCATTAGCAGCGGGGCCACCATAGGGCTTGGGCGGTGCAAATTGCTGGTTGGGACGAGGCACCTCAAAGGATGGCCTCGGGATGAACCTGGGTGGCAGTGCCGTGCTTGGAATCCACACCCGGCGCTTCTGAGCTCCAGAGCCGGATGAAGAGCCAAAATCACGGGAGTGCTTGCGTGAAGCGTCATAATCAGTCTGGCCTGTCTCAGCACTGATGGCTTTATTGACCACCTTCTGAAAGGAGGTGCACTCGTGCAGACGAAGATCGCGGCGAAGCTCAGGGCTAAGTCCCTTGCGGAACCTTGCCTGCTTCTTAGCGTCAGTAGATACCTCTTCGGGAGCATAGCGTGCCAGATTCCCAAATTCACGACTATAAGCATCCACAGTCAGTCTTCCTTGGGTGAAGTTGCAGAACTTCTCCCTCTTGCGATCCATGAGACCTTCCGGAATGTGATGCTCACGGAAAGCCTCACTGAATTCAGCCCAGGTAGTGATTTGGCCGACCGGGCACATAGCTTCAAAGTTTTCCCACCAAAGGCTAGCAGGGCCTTCGAGGTGATAGGCATCATAAGTAACCTTGTCGGCTTCGGCTACGTTGGCAGAACGTAGCTTGTGGGTGATGCTGCGAAGCCAGTCATCCGCGTCGAGGGGTTCGACGGAATGGTTAAACTTTGGTGGGTACAGCTTGATAAAGTCATTAATTGACACCAAGTCATTTCGCGGGTGGCGTGCACTGTTCTGCTCAATCCTCTCCAACAGGTGGTTAGTCTCACGCTTGTTTCTTTCCGCCTCCGGCATTACTTCGACCAGAGAAGGCGGGTGAGGTAGATTTTCACCTCTAGCTGCACTGGCTTCCCCCTGCTCCGGGGCAGCAGGGTTGCTGTGGGTGTTGACCATCCTAGGAGAAAACAAGACAACGGTTTAGACAAGGATGGCTCAAACTTAGCAAGGAAGTGCAGAATGTAATGGATAACACGGAATGCAGAGATGTTCATCCGTATGTCATGGTAATATAAAACTGCCATATATATACCAACGGTCATACACATCATACATAGTTTAGTACAAGCCCGGGCTACAATACAACTATGATGGAAGACGTTACATCTCATCGGAGGCATTCCAAGCTCCTATACATTATTTGTCTACACCTCCGAAATCGATTACACGCAAAGTCATATTGCACAAGTCACACAGGACAGTGGAGATACAACTACTACAATACTAGTGATACTACTACTAACTCAGACAGCTCCGTAGTAGTCCTCATAGAAGTCACCTCCATAACCTGGAAGTTCAACGTGACCATCCGGGAACAGACGGTCCTAAGGAGCCTGTGGACCATAGGGGCTAGGATGAGGTCTTGGACCAACAAACGGTGGCCTGCGGGGACCACGGGGTGGGGTGATGCCTCCCACATCACGCCAATCCACCATGTCTGGCAAAGCAGATCTCACAGGATACAAATCCCTTGTATCCATACATCCAGCTTGCACTGCAGGTGCAAACCGAGTCAATGTGGCCCAATGATTAGCACAGGTGTTGAAAAGCTCCAGCCTCAAGGCCTGATTCTTTCGGTCCTTATCTTCGAGCATCTCAGCAGTGGTACGAGTTAATGAGTCCTCCTGAGTGGAGACAGCATAGGTAGCCTGAAGATACCCTTGCGCTCCCGGAAGTGAAGCTGGCATGTAACGGAAGTCGGTGTTCCGAAGCAGGCCAGTCCGGACTCGCATGATGGTCATCATGGAATAGGCAGCATCCTGCACAGCCATCTCAATAGTAACCCCGAGTCCATAGGAACAGCGAAGGGGCTCGGTAGATCCAGGATAAGAAGGAAATATCCTGACGGTGCAGAAATACTGGCTTTGATTGAAGTCGCGGAACTGCTCTTTGACAGTGTATTCGGGATACCAACGGTAACCCGTCTCGATCATTACCCGGACTAACATTGTAGTATGACCGGGCATGTCGAGGCACCGGATCAGGCGAACCACTTGGTTTTGAGCACGGTTGGCCATCTGAAAGCACAACCACAATGCAAAGACATCAGAATTTCTAGGGAAAATTGGACAGCATAACAGCTGTAAATGCTCAGAAAAAGATTTGAGACATCCACAACAGTTCGCAATACCACTCAACAACATCATATCAAGGTTCTGATCCAAATAGCAACATACTAAAAATAGTAGAAACTGAACTGGGGTTTGTAACAACAATCATATAAGCTACTACGGATTAGTAACACGTGAACCTGATAGAAGAAGAGTGCCTAGTCCTTAACCCTCGTTGAATGAGAAGAGAATGACTTAGATCAGAGGCATAGGGTAAAGGAGTAAAAGAGCCTTACGTTCCCTCCCACAATCAATTCCCCTACATATAACTAAAGCATTTCTAGACTCGACATCGACCAGTTTGGCTCAACGAACCTACAGGCAGTCCGGCTCTGATGCCAACGCTGTCAGGACCCCGATTCCAAGCCACATCGATCTAGCCGGTAACACCTCATATCACTTTGCGGCCTCACGCACGGTATCCCACGGGTGTCGCCTTACCATGGCCCAGGACCGTTTGCGCCTTTTGGCTCACGTATATGATAGTGTCGCTAGCATCCATATGACAGAGAACCCGGGCCGACATGGCTAGTCGTGAACCCAAAGCGGCACAGACCTATGGAGACATGCATACATGAATCATATCGAGCATGTCGGTCATCAGCGACTGATTCCGGGCTGTAGCACTGGGCTAACAGGACTCCGGAAGTCACCGCGTGACATTTCCCCGAAGGGACAGACATAGGAACGAAGTGAATCACATGTCGTCTAGTCAAGTGTCCTGAGCAGTAGTGCTGGGCTAGCAGGACTCCGGTGAACCGGGCTGTAGCGGACTACTATGGCTCGAGGAACACTAGACTACATTTACCCATAAGAAAGGCTACCAAGGATAAACAACTAGATTGTCGGATCCCACTCATACCAAGCATTTCAATCATACACACAGTATGCCCGATATGAGTACATACAACATGGCATCACAACAAAACTCTACAACTCAAGTACTTTATTTAAAGGCTCCAGAGAGCCATACATAACATGTTCATACAGATAGGGGTCACATGACCCGACACTCAAGTCATACAATCATACAAGCACATGCGAAAGCAACCGGTCTGAGTACAGACACTAGAAAGAAAGAAGGCTTCTCGAAGCCTGTCTATCTACATAGGGCCCTCCATGGCCAGGATCACCACCTGGGTGGCTAGTCACTCGTCGACATCAAGGTCTACATAAAACCCATCGGAGGGGGCAGTGTTGTCGTCTGAAAACAATAAATAAGCAAACATGAGTACAAGGTACTCAGCAAGTCTTACATCAAAACCTACTATACATGCTCATTCTCAAGAAGGTGGTGGGATTATTGCAGCAAGCCAGCTTTGACTCTTGGCTAAGCTATCCTACGGAACTTCTCTAGTAAAATAGTTTTCGCACACGAGTCCACTACTCACCAACACAATACTCCACCGGGGATCCTCCCTCGTCATCCTACGAGAGGGCCATCCTCGGTACTCACACTTATCTTGAGTCTTTTAGTAGTATCCATTAACTTCTCTATGAACTTTATAGGCAACCAAGTAGTCCTTTACCGCGGACGCGGCTATTCGAATAGTTTTATACCCTGCAGGGGTGTACTTCGTCACACATGTTTCCACCACTTAGCGTCTGCACACGACATGTGCTCGGCGGACTTCAAGAGAAAACCGACGTGGGTGTAGACCACGACCTGACTGACCTCACAAGTCTCTAGTTAAGGTTTATCGCCTATTCAGGTTCCATCCGCAAGGAAATCCGGCCGGGGTGTCCTCAACGGCCCCAAACGATGTGTACATGGTTCCCGAGACACCAAACGGGCGACTCGGTACACCGTGCCACGGTGTATCTACCGCATCATAGCCCACCCCTAGGGTCAGTGCTACGCACGGCCGCCAACACATAACCTACAAACACCAGAAACTAGTTGCAACTCCTGGACAGAAGACGAGATGGGTCAGTAAGTCGAGCGGGGTCATATTTCAGGGCCCAATGTGTGGTAGTATTTGAATCTTAAATCACGCATACAGATCTCAGTTCTTATGGACGGCCTCAATGAAACAACCCACCATGTACTCCTACATGGCCTCTCATCAATACCTTTACCAAAACATGTTCAACACATCCCTCACATTACCGGCATAAGCATTTCACTCTAGCCCATCACCCAGATGAACCAGACCTGACACAACTCTAAGCATAGCAGGCATAGCAAGGTAGGAATCACATACATGGCTCAATCAACTCCTACACATGCTAGTGGGTTTCATCTAGTTACTGTGGCAATGACAGGTCATGCAGAGGATAAGGGTTCAACTACCGTAGCACACAGCAGTTTGAATCGCGTTGTCTTAATGCAGTAAACAAGAGCAGAAGCGAGAACATGGGTTTGTATCGGAATGATCAATGGGTTGCTTGCCTGATGGAGTGGTAGTGGGATACCGCCCTTCAGTTGGATACTCGTGAATATCCTCGGAAGCAGAACCTACCACGAAGAACACATCGGACACCATCAACACATGACGATATGCAACAATATGATGCATGGTATGACATGGCAATATGAATGTGTCTTGGCCTAATGCAAGATAAAACAGAATGGGATGAACTCATTTGAATCAAAGATTCAAATATTAGCTCATTAAACATGGTCTTATTAGTGCATTACCTTATTCTGCTTAAACAGCAAGGTAAACTTGTTTTGTCATGCATGAAACCATTACAGATGGATAGATTGAATTTTCTGATCATTTTTCATATATAAATCTTTGCATTTGGAGCTATGGTTGATTTTCTATGATTTTTAGAAGTTTTAAACATTTTCTGGAATTTCCTGTATAAGAAAAATTCCAGTAATTTAATTACTGCCTCAGCATTACGTCAGGGTGACGTCAGTGGTCAACGGGGACGTCCAGGTCAAACCTGACTGGTGGGTCCCACGTGTCAGTAGTCAATTAAACTAATTATTTTTAGTTAAAACTAATTTGATTTAGTTAGCAGAGGGGGACCCACTTGTCATTAACTCAGGGGAGTGAAACTAGGGTCAAACCCCTGGTCAGCCGGGCTAATCCCGCTGGCGTTGAGTCGCCGGCGAGGCCAAGACGGCGGAGGGCTTCGGATTTGGTCCTCCGGTGACCAAATCGACAGCGGAGACGTGCTACGCGTAGCTGGGGCAAGTGGGAGGAACAGGGGTGGAGCGAGCTCGCCGGAATGGAGCTCGTGGCGGCGGCCGGAGTTTGGACGGAGTTGGTTTCGATGCTACGGTGCATGGGTGAAAGAGCTGGTGGTGGCTACGGGCTCCTGGTGCTGCACTGAGCACAACGGCGAGCTTGGCTTCGAGCCATTGTGGCTCTGGCCACGACGGCGCCATGGCCGGCGGCAGGGAGCTCTCGGGTGCGGTGGACACAGCGGCTATAGAGGCCAAACGAGCACGGGAGCTAGGGGGAAAAGAAGAGGAGCTCACAGCGGAGTCGTAGAGGGGGTCAGCGAGCTCGGTTAGGTCCTGGCGACGGCGAATCGACCGGAGACGGCTCGGGTGCCCGAGGTTGAAGACGAGGGCGAAGACGGCGTTCGGCGACGTTTGGAGTCGCGTGGGTCGGCGGAGAGGTCCAGGGCAATGAGGCGGAGCTATTGGGCTCGTCGGATGGGCGACGGAGTGGCTGTGGTGGCAACTACGGCGATCGGCGACGAGGTTCGCGCTCGGCCATCGCGGGAGAGAGTGAGGGAGACGAGGGGGAGAGTGAGAGAGGATGAGATGGGGACGTGGGGGTCGCATGGCATTCCCTGGACGTCTCCCGGGCATTGGCGGAAGCAGGAGGTGGCCGGCGTGTGGCCGCGGGCGCCGGCCACGCGATCTGCGTCCTTCTGGCGGGAGGAGGACGACGACTGCCAGAGCCAGTAGGCTGGGCCGAGCCAGGTGGGCTTCCGTCTCTTTTTTTTGATTTTGTTTTTGTTTTTCTATTTAACTGCAACTGTTGGGCTTTAATTAAAATACTAAAACGTTTCCAAAAATCCTGAAAATAATTATGGGCTCTGTTTAGATTATTTCCAACAGCAAACATTTATTTCCAGAAATATTTGAGCATTTAAATTATTTTATAGCATTTAAATGCCCAAATTCAAATACTTATGATTTAAATCAATGACCTTCTGTTGACCTAGAAAATTGTACACCAATTTTGCCAGGGGTTCTAACCCAAGACAAAGAGGGTGAACTTTTTAGAAGGGCATTTCAGGTTCATTGAAAATAATTTTAGTAAACCCTAGTTGTTTCCAGGGGGTGTTGGGGGTTTCTGCCTTCCCCAATTCAAATTTAAGAGGAATTTAAACATGATGCACATTCTAATGCTTGAACTAGCTAGGGTGTGACATAGGGCTTGGCAGCGGCTTCGTATCGTAAAACGTGATGAATTCTTCTCTATTGTTTGTTTCTCCCCAAAACACAATATATAGAGTTGGAGTTGGAGTCGTAAGAGCTCCAGGGGGTCCACGAGGTAGGGGGGCGTGCCCTAGGGGGGCAGGGGCGCCCCCACCCTCTTGAATAGGTGGTGGGCCCCCTGGCCTTCATCTTTTGCAGGTATTTTTTATATTTTCCAAAAAGTTGCTTCACGAAGTTTTAGGTCATTCCGAGAACGTTTGTTTCTGCACATAAATAACACCATGATAATTCTGTTAAAAACAGCGTCAGTCCGGGTTAGTTCCATTCAAATCATGCAAGTTAGAGTCCAAAACAAGGGCAAAAGTGTTTGGAAAAGTTGATACGATGGAGACGTATCAACTCCCCCAAGCTTAAACCTTTGCTTGTCCTCAAGCAATTCAGTTAACAAACTGAAAGTGATAAAGAAAAATTTTTACAAACTCTGTTTGCTCCTGTGATTGTAAATATGTAAAGGTAGCATTCAAGTTTTCAGAAAAGATCTTATATTTACAAATTGGAGGCACCATATAAGCCTCCACGTTAATCGTAGAAAAGCTAACTAATTAACCGTCGGATCTGTAATTAAGAAATTTGTAGCCATTGGATGTACGTAATGACTTAAGCTGAATAAAAAAAACACGCTTGAGATTTTAGTTTAAAGAGCACACGGATAGAGTCCCAAACGACCAGGCCAAAGTTCTGTAGAAATAAAAATAGCGTTCCTTTTCCCCACATACAAAAAGAGTACCCTTGAGATCCTAAAAAATAGAGTCCCCTTGGTGCACATCCAAAAGAAACTCCTCTAGCATCACGTCAAAAAAGTTCAGATCCCAATCCAAAATAAATTAATGAAAATCCATACAGGTTCAGAAAAGAGGGACCTCAAGGCTCATGGTTAAAAAAGACAGTATAGGCCTGATTTTCAGAAGGAAAGGTGTAGATCTATTAGAAGATGTTGCTTGAATAAAATAAAAATCACGTACTACTCCCAAACGCCCACATCTAACCTCTGTAGAAAAATGAACGTGTCTTTTCCCCACATGTAGAAAAATGTGTCTCCCGGCTAAGAAAAGAGTCTCCAACACGCACGTCTATGTTCAGTGAAAATAAAAGAAATGTGCCAAACAAATATGTGTACAAATATGAATATATACCAGCAATGTGAATAAAAAGTCGTCAGGCCTCTCATTAAAAAGAGTCCACCCCTCAATCCCCCCAAAAATTTAAAATTCATGCACGTACTAAGAAGATGGAGCTCAAGCCACATGGTCAAAAAAGAGAGTGTATGCCTGATTTTGAGAAGAAGAAAAGGTAGCGCGCCAAAGAAGTATACCCAAAGCAGTAGTCAGAATTTCCAAAAAACAAAAAGAGCCGTTCTCAGAGATCATATGCATGCTGGCCAGTCTATGGCACAACTGACATTGACAACAACGTCTGAGCCGTTGGGACTAACTTGCATGTCTACGACAGTTGACCCCCTAATTTCTGCTTCCGCTTGGTCCCTCTGCCGCTCTCTTTGGCGTGAGTTTTCCTCCAACCTCTACTTCATAAAAGTGGGGAATAGCTTGCAGGTCAAAGGAATAGAATTAACTAATTTTACATGCCTTAGATTTACAGATTTCTAAAAATCGATACTTATTTGGTGGTTTTCTATTCATGTTCATCTAATGTTAACCTTATGTGCAATTTAAATATATGAAGGTGATTTAACATTCTATTTTCACAACTTTTTCTCATGTTTAGATTAACCTACATGCATAGTGCAGTGAACGATGTTGCATCGCAAACATTATTGCTTCTTTTACAGCTCCATCAGAACTAATTAGTGCATGGTATGCATCTCCCTTTGGAATCTTCGCTTTTGTTTCTGTTCAGCATTAAACACATCATTTTCTTAGTTTTAATGATTAGATCGTTGGTGTTGTAATTTCACACTTGAGAGTGCGAGAGTATCATGAAAATTCATGCACATACAAAATAGAGGGACCTCAAGCCTCATGGTAAAAAAAGAGAGTTTATGCTTGATTATGAAAAAAGGGGTAGCGGCCGAATTTGTTGGCGGCGCCATAGAAGAATACTGTCGTCCAGCCTCTTGCAAAATATATTGACATGTCCGTTCTACTAATTTAATGTAGTTACACCTGTTCACAGGGAGACCTTACTTAGATTAATAAAATATGAATGTGATAAAGATTAGTTTTTCTGAATATTTATGCATATGTTGTGACCTATTTTGTCGAACAAATTTTGCAGCTACAACTAAATCAAATGTTAATATGTTATGCTTAGCCACTAAGTACTATCTACCATTTTCTTGCCGTTGTTATGATGTAACTATTGCTGAATTAAATTGATTGGAAAATTCCCTTTGTTTGCAGGTACAAGGTATTTGTCTATTTCTACGTTAAGTTTTACTTGAGAAGGTTGTCCATATTGGTACCCTTCTATAAGGTCTACTTAATATTGTCGCTACTTGGATATAAAATCAAATATTAAGTGCATCGGCACAATGGTTTCCAAGAAATGGGTAACAACACTGTCAAGTTCCAAATGGAGATAGAAATGTTAATAGATGTACTGTTAATGAAAACAAGCTATGGTGTTCTAAGCAATAAAGTGGAGAAGCTGGGTACATAATCTCTAAATAGTATATTGGTCGAAGAATGATAAGATGGAGTTTTATACCATTTGACATGAAGACTTAACAATCAGAGATTTAGTACATCTATAAAGATATTTTCTTTCCTAATTTCTTGACACAAGAAGATGTATCTTGATCCAAGATGTATTTACCTCTTTCCACAAGGTTTCCAACACCTTAAGCATGACACCCAATAAATCAATATGTCTTTGGTAATACTTCTTATGAATATTAGAAATCATAATTCCCTATAATTTAAAATAAAAAGAAATATTGAAATGACATTACTATTTCTATTGTTGCATGACTCCCTAATTAACTAGCATGTGCTGCAGCACGGGTTGACGACTAGTTATAACTAACCACATTCGCAATAACGCTTAGGTCTCAAGTTTACTCATATCAATAGCATAATCAACTAGCGAGCAATAATAATAAATCTCGGATGACAACACTTTCTCAAAACAACCATAATATGATATAACAAGATGGTATCTTGCTAGCCCTTTCTGAGACCGCAAAACAT
Source organism: Triticum urartu (assembly GCF_056163025.1). Taxonomy (NCBI): domain Eukaryota; kingdom Viridiplantae; phylum Streptophyta; class Magnoliopsida; order Poales; family Poaceae; genus Triticum; species Triticum urartu. Next base: position 86,998,104 of record NC_141879.1, read on the forward strand.
AAATGCAGAGCACCTTTAAAGACCAAGGACTGACTAGACATTGTAATTCATGGTAAAAGAGATCCAATCAAGTCATACTCAATGTAAATTAACAATAATGAATGCAGATGACAACGGTGCTCTCCAACTGGTGCTTTTTAATAAGAGGATGATGACTCAACATGAAAGTAAATAGATAGGCCCTTCGCAGAGGGAAGCAGCGATTTGTAGAGGTGCCATAGCTCGGTTTTGAAACAGAGGTGAATAATATTTTGAGAGGTATACTTTCATTGTCAACATAACAACCAAGAGACGGCGATATCTTCCATGCTACACACATTATAGGCGGTTCCCAAAAAGAATGGTAAAGTTTATACTCCCCCTTCCACCAACAAGCATCAATCCATGGCTTGCTCGAAACGATGAGTGCCTCCAACTAACAAGAGTCCCAGGGGGAGTTTTGTTTGCAATTATTTTAATTTAGTTTGCATAAAGCATGGGACTGGGCATCCCGGTGACCAGCCATTTTCTCGTGAGTGAGGAGTGGAGTCCACTCCTCTTGAGAATAACCCGCCTAACATGGAAGATACGGACAGCCCTAGTTGATACATGAGCTATTCAAGCATACAAAACAGGATATTTTTTTGAAGGTTTAGAGTTTGGCACATACAAATTTACTTGGAACGGCAGGTAGATACCGTATATAGGTAGGTATAGTGGACTCATGTGGAATAACTTCGGGGTTTAAGGATTGGATGCACAAGCAGTGTCGGCATTCTGGGAACGGGGGTCCCCAGACTTGCCTGCCTGCGGCCTGCGGCGTGGCTCAAGTGGGGGCCCAGCACGTCCCATCTTCATCAGCTCAAGCTCAAGACCCTCGCGAGGGGCCAAGCCTCGCGGGGAGGACGACCGGAAGCTTCCTCAGAGGCAGCCTCATCAGGCAGGCTCGCGAGGAGGTGGAGAGATCAAGGCAGGGGTACCTCGCGAGGAGGCCGTGACGCAAGCCATGACGATCGAGACCAGCCGGGCGCCAGGCAGGCGACGGCCTGCGCAGTGTCCTTGTTTCCCCTTTGGTGCAAAGGGGGCAAGCACAGGCCAAGGCATCGGGCAAAGGTTACCATTCCGGTGCAACGAGACTAAGGGAGTCCTGGATTAGGGGGTGTTCGGCTAGCCGAACTATACCTTCCGCCGGACTCCTGGACTATGAAGTTACAAGATTGAAGACTCCGTCCCGTGTTCGGAAGGAACTTTCCTTGGTGTGGAAGGCAAGCTTGGCGATACGGATGTTCAGATCTCCTACCATTTTAACTGACTTTATGTAACCCTAACCCTCTCCGGTGTCTATATAAACCGGAGGGTTTTAGTCCGTAGGACAACATACACATCAACAATCATACCATAGGCTAGCTTCTAGGGTTTAGCCTCTATGATCTCGTGGTAGATCAACTCTTTTAATACCCATATCATCAATATTAATCAAGCAGGACGTAGGGTTTTACCTCCATCGAGAGGGCCCGAACCTGGGTAAAACTTCGTGTCCCCTGCCTCCTGTTACCATCCGGCCTAGACGCACAGTTCGGGACCCCCTACCCGAGATCCGCCGGTTTTGACACCGACATTGGTGCTTTCATTGAGAGTTCCTTTGTGCCGTCGCCGTCAGGCCCGATGGCTCCTACGATCATCGATGGCGATGTAGTCCAGGGTGAGACCTTCCTCCCCGGACAGATCTTCGTCTTTGGCGGCTTCGCACTGCGGGCCGATTCACTTGGCCATCTAGAGCAGATCGAAAGCTACGCCCCTGGCCGTCAGGTCAGATTCGGAAGTTTAAACTACATGGCCTACATCCGCTGGGACTTGATCTTCGATGGATTCGAACCACTGCCGAGCGCGTCGAACTGTTACGACGAGCATGATCTAGCTCTGCCGCCGAACAGTGCCCTGGAGGCCGCACCCGCATCGACTCCGACCCCCAGTTCGGAGCCGACCGCGCCGATCGAGGATAGGCGGTTGGACGCCACCTCGGGGATTGCGATCCTGATGGCGGTTGAGCCGAACACCAGCCCCGTACTCTGCAAGACTCGTGACTCTATGGAGTCGGATTCTTCTCCGGACTCCGAATCCTCCGCGCCCCTGCCGAGCGAATCCGATTGGGCGCCGATCATGGAGTTCACGGCCGCGGACGTCTTTCAGCACTCGCCTTTCGGCGACATCCTGAAATCACTAAAGTCTCTCTCTTTTTCAGGAGAGCCCTGGCCGGACTACGGTCAGCAAGGTTGGGATACGAACGATGAAGAAATTCAAAGCCCACCCACCACCCACTTGGTAGCTACTGTCGACGATTTAACCGACATGCTCAACTTCAACTCCGACGACATTGACGGTATGGACGCCGATGAAGGAGACGATGAAGAACCAGCGCCTATCGAGCCCTGAAACACCACCTCGTCATATGGCGTATACATGGTGGACGCACCCAAAGATGATGACGAGGAGCGAAAGGATGCACCGAAGGATTGTTCCCTCGAAAAGTAGTCAAAGCGGCGAGGCAAGCACCGCCCCAAATCCCGCCTCGATAGAAATAGCGATCACACTGATCCAGTACTGAAGCAGGGCGAACCGCTGCTAGACAACGGCAATCCGGATAATCAAACCGAACAAACAAATCCTATCAATGATAATGGTCAAGACGGCATAACGCCGGACAGGCACTCGAAGCAGCAGAATGCCCGTAAAAGGCTCGTCGCCACCGCAAGGAGCCTCAAAAAGCAGAAGCGGAGGCTCAAGGCCGCGCAAAACACGCTCCAATTCAGATGGAGCAAAATACTCAACACTGTAGCGAGGTACGGCGACAATTGCCCCTCCAAGAGCTACCCAAAGCGGAAGCTGCTACCCGAATTCGATGAGGAGGCCTCAGACCCCCCACAACCAAATATCAAAGCAGCCACCTGGTCGGATAGACGACCCCTCTACCAACACAGAACGGCATTCAACGCTGCTCACAATACAACACGCGACCCATGCGAGGGCTCGCACCCAAAGGACGGTGCAACAAGATCCATCTATGGACCACGCAAGCGCGCCCCAGCATACAATGCAACACAACAAACATCCAAACAACGCAGCACACCCAGCTACAGGGGTGCCGCACACCCCCTATGTTTCACCGATGAGGTGCTGGACCATGAATTTCAGGGATTCAAGCCCGTAAACATAGAGGCATACGACGGAACAACAGACCCTCGGGTTTGGATTGAGGACTATATCCTTCATATCCATATGGCTCGAGGGGATGATCTCCATGCCATCAAGTACTTACCTCTCAAACTCAAAGGGCCAGCTTGTCACTGGCTCAAAGGCCTCCCTGAAAGCTCCATTGGAAGTTGGGAAGATCTCGAAGAGGCCTTTTGGGCAAACTTTCAAGGGACTTATGTCCGACCTCCGGATGCGGACGACCTGAGTCACATAACTCAACAGCCCGGAGAGTCAGCCCGAAAGCTTTGGAATAGGTTTCTTACTAAAAAGAACCAAATTGTCAACTGTCCGGACGCCGAAGCCTTAGCGGCTTTCAAGCATAGCGTCCGCGACGAATGGCTCGCCAGACACCTCGGCCAAAATAAGCCAAGAACGATGGCCGCATTAACAAACCTCATGACCCGCTTTTGCGCGGGTGAGGACAGCTGGCTAGCCAGATGCAGCACCAGCGACCCCAGTACATCTGAAGTTAGAGATGGAAACGGGAAATCACGGCGCAACAGCAATAACAAACGCCAGAATAAAGAAGACATCACGAAGGGTACGGCTGTAAACGCCGGATTTAAAGTCCCTCGGCCAAATCAAAAGTCGCCCCCCAAAGGCACCAGGGATGAACTGTCCAGCCTCAACAAAATTCTGGACCAAGTATGTCAGATCCATAGTACCCCTGGCAAACCTGCTAATCATACCCACAGAGAATGTTGGGTCTTCAAGCAGTCCGGCAAGCTTAACGCCGTACACAAGGGGGAGGATACACCAAGTGAAGACGAGGACGAACCTCCCACGCAAGACAAGGGGGAACAAAAGAAATTTCCACCCGAAGTCAAAACAGTAAATGTGTTACACATGATCAAGAGAAAAAACAACGCGGCACTCCCAGAAAAATATACCAAAATGCCTGTCCCCGCGAAGTCCCGCCACTGGTCGTCTCAACCAATCACCCTCGACCATCGCGATTACTCCTCAAGTATCCGGCACGCAGGATGGGCTGCCCTGGTATTAGACCCAGTAATTGGCGGATACCACTTCACACGAGTCTTGATGGATGGCAGCAGTAGCCTAAACCTAATATACCAGGATACAATCCGCGGGATGGGGATAGACCCAACACAATTTCGCCATAGCAATACTACCTTTAAAGGAGTAACGCCAGGCCTAGGGGCTCGTTGTACGGGCTCCCTCCTACTACAAGTTATATTCGGCTCCCCCGATAACTTCCGTCGAGAGCTTTTAACATTCCACATCGTTCTGTTTCAAAGTCGCTATCAAGCACTACTCGGACGCGAAGCTTTCGCTCGCTTTAATGCAATACCACACTACGCCTCCCTAACACTCAAGATGCCCGGTCCACGTGGCATCATTTTAGTGCACGGAAGTATCAAGCGATCTCTACGTGCCGAAGAGAGTGAGGCTGCCTTGGCAGCCGCACACTAAAGGCGCCTGGACCATCAAGAGCATCCAATATGTCGTCAAGACCTCAGACACAACTAATAAAGTCCGGCGCCACTACTCATATCGAATAAACGGTCACACCCCTATCTTTCAATACAAGGGGCTCAACGCGCGCAGACAAGTGGCGATTTCTTCTTATCTTGAATTATACATGGTTTCCTTAGAAAACTATCCTTTTGCACGACAACCTCTTTACCTAAATTCCTCTCTTTTACAGATGATCATCGTGCTACACCCGTCCAGGATACGGCACAACGGAGACACAGGCGCAGACGTGCAGCAGGGACCCGCCCCAAGGATTCTTTTTAGATTAAGACCTTGCGTAAACCTTCTTTTACTATATCTTGTTGATACATATCCACCGTTGAGAAGGATGCTGACGTCTTGGCATGTGGCCACGCCAGAACAATGCACGTACCTGGACACAAGGGGCTTCTTACAAAGGCCATTCTTCAGGCCCGGTTTATACCACAAAGACTGAATACCTTAGGGAGTGTTCGGCGTCACGAGTTTGGCCCTATATGCATCAACTTCGAATCATTGTCTTTGGTAAAATGTTGGGTTTGCCCGGCTCCTGTGTTTTGGTGCCTTACGTTCCGCTTTACTGGCTAAGGTAGCACCAGGAGAACTACTGCGATTGTGCCCTGGTTCGTCCGGACAAGCACCTCAGTAGAGAAAGCCGAAAACAAACTGTCATGATCTAGCGTGAGACTGGTCAACCACTCGATGACCCATGGGAATGTTAGAATTCCTCCGCCTTAACGAAGGGCCACTTTCCGGCCAGGCATATACGCACCCCGGGATCGGGAGAGTGCGGAGCCACCAGGGGCTATCTAGTAGCCCCACTATCAAACTCCTATGGCTAAGTGAAAGTGTTAAAGCATTATAGTCTGGTATCCTCGCTCGCTCCGCTATCACCTCCTTAATAGGACCAAGACGTTGGGTTAAGTGTGAACACGTGTTTTTGCGAACACGTCCGCATTATATGCGTGGGGGTTGAAGCCGACGACTGCAATCTTTCAGGTTATCCACATGTATACATAAACGGCCGCCCAGGAGGCATCACATTACTTTCAGGCAAAAGTATAAAAGTAGCCTTATAAAAATTTATAAAAGCATTTCGCTTACAATGAGATTACATGTCACTCAAACATAATATTTTTTGAGCACTGGGTCTCTATCAAACGAGCACCCTCAAGAACTTCCTCAAAGTAGTGCTCAGCAGCCCTTCGACCTATGGCCGAATCCTGCGTTGCAATAGTGGTAGCATCCATCTCTGCCTAGTATGCTTTAGCACGGGCAAAGGCCATCCGTGCACCTTCTATGCAAGCCGACCTCTTCATAGCATTTATGCGCGGCACCACATCGAGGACCTGCTGCACCAAGCTGAAATAGCTGCTCGGTTTTGACCTTCCCGGCCATAGCTGATCCACAACATACCTCATGGAGAGTCCCGACAACCTATTTAGTTCGGCCCATTCGACTAATTGGTCCGTCAACGAAAGCGGACGCTCGGGAGAAAGGAACTGCTTCCAAAACAGCTGGTCTACTTCACGGTCCGTCTGACTCTGGAAGTACTTGGCCGCATCGGCAGCGCTCGCCGCCAAATCGATATACGCATCCTCCGAACTTCACAGCCGATCTAGAGGGGCATACCGTGGATCTCCGTACTTCCTCTGCAGCATAAAGGACTTCCCGGCTACAATATCCCCAGCTTCCCGCAGCTCCTCCTTCTTTGCCCTCATAGCAGAGCGGAGGTCCTTTCCCATTGCAGCAGCCTTCTCAAGGTCCGATGCCTTCTCCTAGTTTTCCTTTTCAAGAGCCCGGCAATGGTCTACGGCGGCTTTTAATTCTACGGCCATATTGGCCATCTTATCCCTGATCTCGCCATGTGCGGCCTTCTCGGCTCGCAACTCTTCGGCCGCCTTCAAAGCAGCCGCATTACCCAATCTTGCTTGTTCCTTGGCTCGGGCAAGTTCCGCCCACAAGGCTTCAACAGTGGCAGCTCCATCTGCAGTCATAACATGTTAAAAACACTGGCATCATACTCTTCCTATGTGGCGTTTACCAGACAAGGATACTTACCCTGTTCCTCGTCAAGCCTTTTGTTCACAAGCTCGATGTCGGCATCTGCCGCATCCAACTGCCGTTCTAAACGGGAAAACTGGCTAGTACGGCTGGACACCGGAGCTTCCATCTCCTGCACATAGAGGCAGTATGGTTATTACCTGGGAATATGATCCTTCGTTCGTCATCGTTTCTGACGACAACCAGAGTCTCAGGGGCTACTATCTACACAGGGGACACCTAGCATGTGCAGGACTATTACACATTCCTTTTACGTACCTCAAAGCCTGTCAGTAGACTCATCAAAGCTTCATGAAATCCGCTTTCGGCGGATGATATCCTCTCCATCACCATATTCATCAGCACGCGGTGATCATCTGAGATGGCCACTCGCCCCACCAACTCCCTCAGAACGTCCGATCGCACACTAGACGGTGCCAGACTCTTTTGTCTGCTCTCTTCGGGAGCCGGACACTTGGAGCCTCGGGGGTCAATAGGATTACCTTCTGGCCTCACCGAACTCGGAGAGGCCCTCCGCGACGACACTTCAGGGTCGCCCGCTTCCGGAGCGGAGGAGTCCGGAGGAGGTGTCTCGCTCTCCATCATCTCTGGAAGAAGATCCCCCGAAGACGAGCTCATTTGAGAGGGGCTAAGGCCCGAACTGCAGAAAAGGATGGCATATCTGTACTATTAAAGTTTTCGGGTCACTTACGACTCCCGGGAGAATTGATCCCCCCGTGGACTTTGTGCGGCAGTAGCGCCCCCCAAGGTAGGGCCTCCGGTGGAAGATTTCTTCTCCCGTTTGGGAGCTTCGGCTTCCGAATTCCCGGGAGCAGTCATTTTCCTCTTCCGGTCGTCTTCCCTCACGGAGACACTCGCTCCCTTGGTTAGAATAGGCAGCGTCGGGGGCCCGCGTCTGCCCGCATTATCCTCCATAGTATCTTCCTTCAAGGGATCTGGGCAAGGTGCGGTCTGGAGCATCTTTTCCAATACCGGATTCTCCGAACCCTCAGGGAGGGCGGCCAAACACCGAATCAACTTCGCCTTTGTTAGCCAGTCCTGGTTGAAAGAACAAACCCTCAGAAATAACTTCGTAACAAAGGGAACCTAAAATGTTCGGCCGGAAGATTCCTTACCTGTTCGGCGGTGCGGTTACTACTCAGGCCCACGTCCTCGGTGATTTCCGGACACTCTACTTGAGGTCCGAAGAATGACTTATACATATCCTCGTGCGTCAGGCCGAGAAAATTTTGAATGACACGCGGACCCTCGGGATTGAATTCCCACAAGCGAAGGGGCCGACGTTTGCAAGGCTGGACTTGACGAACCAACATAACTTGTATTACCGTGACCAAACTGAGATCTTCGTTGAAGAGATCTCGAATGCGGCTTTGCAGCATAGGCACGCCCTTGGCTGGACCCAAGCTCAATCCTCTGCTGATCCATGACATCAGTCATGGTGGAGGGCCCGAGCGAAAAATAGGGGAGGCTGCCCACTTGGCACTTCTAGGAGTCGTTATGTAGAACCACTCCTGTTGCCATAATGCAGACACCTCTGGGATGGAACCTTTGGGCCATGGAGCTCCCGTCATCTTGCGTATTGAGGTGCCTCCACACTCTGCATGTTTCCCTTCGATCATCTTCAGCTTTACTTCAAAGGTCTTGAGCCATAAGCCAAAGTGGGGGGTAACCCGGAGGAAGGCCTCGCATACGACAACAAAAGTCGTGATATGCAGGAAGGAGTCCGGAGCTAGATCATGGAAATCTAGCCCGTAATAAAACATCAAGCCCCTGACGAAAGGATCCAGAGCAAAACCTAGACCTCAGAGGAAGTGGGAGACAAACACGACGCTCTCGCTGGGTTTGGGAGAGGGGACGGCCTGCCCCCAGGGAGGCAGCCGATGCGACATCTCGGCGGTCAGATACCTGGCCTCCCTCAACTTTTTAATGTCTTCTTCCGTGAAGGAGGAGGGCATCCATCGGCCTTGAAGGATGGATCCGGACATGATTGAAGGTTTGGAGCACCTGACCTGAGCTTTGGGCGATTGAGCTAGAGGCGGGGGAAGGATTCGATTGAGCACGGGAGGGAAAAGGTAAAAACTTTGTCCCTTTATAAAGAGGGTGGATATCAAGCATCCTCCCCGTGTCTGTTTGGACTTACCTATGATATAGGAGTCCTAGAAGTGGTTGGGTTACCCACGCCCGTATGGATGAGAATCCCGTAATAAGGGGACACGATCTCTGCTTTAACAAGACCTGCCAAGGAAACCACCTCGCATACCACGCTGAGGTGGATAATTAAACGACTCGGATAAAGGCTCGGCCGTGGTGTGTCGCACCACGGAATACGTCAGCAGATTAGATTTGTGTTAATATTATTATTCTCTCTATGGCAATATGTGGAAACTTATTTTGCAGAGCCAGACACTATCTTTGTGTTCAAGATCTTCTATGAAGTACTTGGAGGAGGAACCCGCCTTGCAATGCCGAAGACAATTTGCGCGCCGGACCCGTCGTCATTGAAGCGTGGTTCAGGGGCTACTGAGGGAGTCCTGGATTAGGGGGTGTTCGGATAGCCGAACTATACCTTCCGCCGGACTCCTGGACTATGAAGATACAAGATTGAAGACTCCATCCCGTGTCCGGAAGGAACTTTCCTTGGCGTGGAAGGCAAGCTTGGCGATACGGATGTTCAGATCTCCTACCATTGTAACCGACTTTATGTAACCCTAACCCTCTACGGTGTCTATATAAACCGGAGGGTTTTAGTCCGTAGGACAACATACACATCAACAATCATACCATAGGCTAGCTTCTAGGGTTTAGCCTCTCTGATCTCGTGGTAGATCAACTCTTGTAATACCCATATCATCAATATTAATCAAGCAGGACGTAGGGTTTTACCTCCATCGAGAGGGCACGAACCTGGGTAAAACTTCATGTCCCCTGCCTCCTGTTACCATCCGGCCTAGACGCACAGTTCGGGACACCCTACCCGAGATCCGTCGGTTTTGACACCGACAGAGACCAAGACCAACAGAGTGGCAGGACGGAGGTCACCGTGGAGCCCAAGACGACGTCATCACCAGTGCTTTTGGCAGCCGAAGACCACCTTTGGTCAGGATAACTTGTACTAGATGTTCCCCTTCCAAATGGACAATTGTTGGCGCCCTTCCAGCTCATTATTTGGGGAGAGGCCCAGGGCCTCTATAAATAGAGCTAGCCACCACAGAGTAGAGACATCTAGAGATCGGACAGAAGGCAGAGATCGAGAGACATCTAGAGATCTGGTAGAGCCCCAGCAGAGAGAGAGAGAGAGGCGACTGAACTCGCCCAAATAGTTCATCGCACCAGCTCAAGAACACCTCTCGCGAGGCTGTTCTTCCCTTGTACTGTTCATCATCAGCCCCTAAGGCAATCCACCACACCACACACTGGAGTAGGGTATTACACCACAACGGTGGCCCGAACCAGTATAAACCTCATGTCCCTTGTGTTGTTTGTTGTTTCCAGCTTAGATCACGCGAGGAGATTGGACGTAGATTAGTAGGGGAGAGATCTCCGAGCGCACCCCAGTGTTCGAACCTCAAGAGTCTGCCGGAACCCGAAATCCGACATTTGGCGCGCCAGGTAGGGGTGCGCCGGAATCTTTCTTTGGCTGTTCGCGTGTGATCTTCCGTCGTGTCCAGGCTGCTCTCGCCACCCGCGTTGCCCAGACGGTGCCCGTCGGCGGACGCCCTCGTCGTTCCCCATCGCCTGCCGCCAACGCTGCCACCGGCCCGGCGGGGAACGAACAACAGGCCTCATCCCAGCAACCTTCGGTGCGGCAGGAGGGCCGCACCGCCCCACCGTCGCTGACTCCAGCCGCTTCGTCGTCCCACGCCTGTCGTGCCCCCACGGACGCGCACGCCGCGCTGCTCCTGGCAAGAGAGCTCTTGCACTACCGCCCCGTCGATGACCTCTACGAGGACTGGCTCGCCCGCATCACCGAGCTTGTCAGTGCCGCAGGGGCTCCCCATTGCCGTCCCCCTCGCTACCTCGCCCACCATTCCGTGCAGGAGGCGGGGATCAAGAGGTGCCTCCACCACCTCCTCCCCAAGAAGGCGCCCTGGCTCCAAGGCGCGCAGCCCCAGGACGAGACCCTCCGCGTCGGGCGCCTGCGCAGCAAGAAAGGAGCTGCTAAGAGATCTCTCGACCCCAAGAAGGTGCTCACGCGCTCCCAGCACCGGTGTGCCAAGATCGCGTCCCTGCACCTCCACGCCAAGACCCCGCGCTGCTCCAAGTGGCGGTGCGCGGTAATCCCCTGGAGCAGGCCCAGTACCAGCAAAAGGCACCGGTGGCCACAGCAGGCTACCGTGCTCTCACCCCCAAGCTACACGGCGTCGCATGGCCAGGCAAGTTCAAGCCTGACCTGCCCCCTCGCTACGATGGCACGGCGGACCCCGCGGAGTTCCTGTAGCTCTATGAGCTATGCATCGAAGCCGCCAACGGAGACGAAAGGGTCATGGTGAACTGTTTCCCCATGGCGCTCAAGGACGGGGCCCGCACCTGGCTCCTGGCACAATCTCCTCCTGGGACGAGATGCGCACTCGCTTCATCGCCAACTTCCAGGGCACTCGCGACCGGACCCCGGCCGTGAGCGATCTGCGCCGCATCAAGCAGCAGCAAGGGGAAACCCTGCAGAAATACATCCAGCGCTTCAACAACGCTCGCCTCAAGATCCCCAAGGTGACTAAAGAAGCCATCATCTCGGCCTTCTCCGATGGCGTACGCGACATCAAGATGAAGGAGGAGCTAGCAATCCATGAAGACCTGTGCACATCCCTGGAGCTGTTCAACTTGGCGACCAAGTGCATCAGGGCTGAGGAAGGGCGCCTTTCCCTCCTCGAACTCCCGGCTGCCGACCCAGAAGAGAAGAAGCCCAAGGCCAAGGACGTGAAACGCAAGGGGGCTGCCGTGCTTGCAGTGGAGCCAGACACCAAGCGAGGTAGGGATCAGCCCGAGTCATCCAATGGCAGCCAGTACTGCCTGTACCATGACCTCCACACCCACACCACCAACGAATGTCAAGAGCTCAGGGCCGTGAGAGATGGACGTGTCTGGAGACGCCCCGAGCGCAACGACAGGGGCTATGGCCGAGGAGGAGGAAGAGGTGGTGGACGATGGGAAGACCATGGCTGTCACAGCTCCAGTCCAGCCCTTGCTTGAGTTTGCTTGTTCTTCATGCCATCATGTTTTAATTCCAAAGAAACTTGAAATGGGGATTGTTGAAACCCTAGCACCAAATGAAATTCACTAGGTTCAACTAAAAATATTCTCAGTGAATCCAAATGGTTTTCAAAAATGTTCATCATTTCTGGAAAATGCTGGAAGCAATAACCAGAGGTGTTGCACATTTTTCCATGACATATTTGGGCTCTGAATTAAATCATATTATATTTGCATTTGGGCATTTAAATGCTATAAAATATACTAAATGCTCAAATAATCATAAACTAAAATGTTTACTGTTGGATATATTATAAAAAGTAGCCATGATTAGTTTCATTATTTTTGGAAATCTCTTAGCATTTTATTTAAGTGAAAACAATTGCAGAAAAAATAGAAAAGAGAAACAATTTAGGAAAGAGAGAGAGAACGCCTACCTGGCCACCTACCTGTGCAGCCCACCAAAGCCGGCCCAGCTGGCTGGCCCAGCCCACTAGGGGCGCGCTTGTCTTCTTCCCCTTGCCAGCGCACGAAGCAGCTCGGTGGCGAGCGCCGACGTCGCGCCTGGCCACCTCCTGCTTGCTGCCGCCTCCCCGACGTTGCCCTGGAGACGCCACGTGCCCCCCAAGCCCTCTCAGCCTCTCCCCGAGCTCCCCTCCTCCTCTAGTCTCTCGCACGCAAGGCACCAAGCGATGTCGTCGCCGCCGACGAGCGCAACCACGGCCATCGCCTCCCCCTCGCCTCTCCATGCTATCCAGAGGCTCCGCCTCGACGCCACGGAGCCCCAAGACGAAGCACGCGCCCGCAGAACGCCCTAAGCGACGCCATCATCCTCATCCTCGCTATCGGACGCCGAAGATCCCCCTCGCCGCCCCGCTCGCTTCTGCCCCTCCCCGAGCTCGCCGACTCGCTCCTCGTGTTCACCGTGAGCTGCTAATCATCCTCCCCCTCCCCGTTTTCTCTCCTGCACTCCGTAGCCACCGTGCCCCTCTCGCCCGACTGCGCCGCCGCCCGCACTCGTCGCCGACGTAGCTCCGGTGACCATTTGGTTCCGGGCGTGCGTCCAACATGCTCACCACCACGCGTAGAGCCTCCCTAGCGCCACGTTGCGCTCGTTTGCACCCTACAGCGCCGATCCCGCGAACCCCCAAACTCCGGCCGCCGCGGACTTGCTCGCCGTCGTTGGCTCCAGCCACCATAGGCCCGGGCTCCACCACCACTAGACGCGTGCATGCAAAAGCTCTCCAACGAGCCCAAGAACAACCTCGCCCGTGCCCTGTGGGCATTTTCCGAGCCGCGCCACCGCCTCGGGCCTCGCCGGCGTTGAGCCGCCGGTGGGTTTGACCCCCGCTGACCATTGACCGGGTGGGCCCAGTTTGACCCCCTGGGTCACTGACATGTGGGCTCAAGCCCCTGATTAGTTAACTCTAGATTAATTAGAGCTAACTAATTTAGTTAACTAAACAAGTCACTGACATGTGGGCCCCGCCCCGCTAACAGCCCGGTTAGGGTTAGTTTAGCACTAACTAACTCAGTTAGTGGACTGAGTCACTGACCAGTGGGTCCCACTGGTCAGGTTTGACCTGGACTTGGCGTGTTGACCTGCTGATGTCACACTGATGTCATGCTGACGCAATAACTCTTTTCTGGATTTATTTTTATTCAGGAAACTCCAGAAAATAGTATAAACATCTAAAATTCATATAAATTCAACCATAACTCCAAATGGAATAATTTATATATGAAAAATGATCAGAAAAATCCAATCTATCCATCTGTACTGGTTTCATGCATGTTAGAGCAACCTAACCTTGCTGTTTAGATGAAACATGATAATGCACTTATATGAGTTCATAGTTTAGGCTTGTGTTTGAATCATTGATTCAAATAAGCTCAAACCACCCTGGTTTTAGTTGCATTATCTCAAACACATCATATTGACATGTCATGATCATGCATCATGTTGTGCATTGCATTGATTGTATTTCTTTCTGTGTTTGCCGGTGATTGTTCCCCCTCGGTAGACGTATGTTTCGACGATGTGATCAATGACACCGATGAAGAGCTATATCATCTTCGGAAGTGCCAGGCAAGCAAAAACCCCTTGTTCATCCCGATACAATACCACTCTCTCGCTCCTACTCTCTTTTACTGCATTAGGACAACAATGATTCAACTGTTACATGAACTGTCATTGCCACAATAAATAGATGAAACCCACTAGCATGAGTAGGAGTTGTTTGAGCCCTGATGTGCCTACTCATTCATGCTTATTTGTCATGCCTGCTACTGCTTAGAGTTGAGTCAGGTCTGATTCATCGGGGATGAATTGGAACAGTGATGAACATGTCCTACTGTGTGTGAGCTATGTGTGTGAACACGATTTGGTAAAGGTAGCGGTGAGAGGCCAATTAGGAGTACATGGTGGGTTGTCTATCTGAAACCGTTCTTAGGAACTGAGTTCTGTGTTTGTGATCCATGAACAGCTACTACCACGCATTCGGCCCTAAACCAATGGACCCTCTCGACTTATTAACTGCCCTTGTCCTCTATCCAGGAGTTACAACTAGTTTCTGGTGTTTGTAGGATATGTGTTGACGGCCGTGCGTAGCGCTGACCCTAGGGGTGGGCTATGATGCGGTAGATACACCGTGGCATGGTTTACCAGGCGCCCGTTTGGTGTCTTGGGAACCCTGCACACATCATTTGGGGCTGTGAGAGAAACTCCGGCCGGATCTCCTCGCGGATGGAACCCAAATAGGTGATAAACCTGGACTAGAGACTTGTGTGGTTAGTCAGGTGGTGGCCGACTCCCTCGCCAGGCTTCCGCTTGAAGGTTGCCGAGATACACGACGTGTACATGGTGGTAAGTGGCGAGAGCATGTGTGAAGAAGTACACCCCTGCAGGGTTATAAATGATCTATTCGAATAGCCGTGTCCGCGGTAAAGGACTTCTGGGTTGCCTATAACAGTTCATAGACAAAGTGAAAGTGGATACTCTAAAACTCGCAAGATAAGCGTGAGTGCTATGGATGGTGTTCTCGTAGGGAGATGGGAGCGGATCCATAGTGGTGTATTGATATGGTGAATATGTGGACTCGTGTGCGCCACCTCAAAAGAGTTGCTTGCAGTCGTAGTTCAGGTTAGCCACTGAGTCAAAGCTGGCTTGCTGCAGTTAAACTCCACTACCCCTTTGTTGATACCGATGCATATGTAGTTAGCTCTGATGTAAGTCTTGCTGGGTACATTTGTACTCACGCTTGCCTATTCTATGTTTTTGCAGAGAGACGTCAGTCTCACTAGTAGTTCCGTGTGGACTTCGACGTTTAGCTTGATACCTCACCTACGATCTTGTGCCCTTGGCAGGATCTGGTAGATAGTCAGGCTTCTTAGCCTTTTTCATTTGTAGATGTCTGTACTCAGACATGTTAAGCTTCCGCATGTGCTTTGATTTGTATGCTATGATTGTTGGGTCATGAGACCCATGTTTGTATATCTCGCTCCTCGGAGCCTAATGAATAATACTTGAGTTGTAGAGTTTTGTTGTGATGCCATGTTGTATTTGCACATATCGAGCATATTGTGTGTATGATTGAAATGCTTGGTATGTGTGGGATTCGACAATCTAGTTGTTTATCCTTGGCAGCCTCTCTTATGGGGAAATGTAGTCTAGTGCTCCTTGAGCCATAGTAGTCCGCTACAGCCCGGTTCACCGGAGTCCTGCTAGCCCAACACTACTGCTCAGGACACTTGACTGGCCGGCATGTGTTTCACTTCGTTCCTATGTCTGCCCCTTCGGGGAAATGTCACGCGGTGACTTCCGGAGTCCTACCTAGCCCGCTACAGTCCAGGTTACCCGGAGTCCTGTTAGCCCAGTGCTATAGCCCAGATTCACACACTGTTGACCGACATGCTCGATGTGATTCATGTATGCCTGTCTCCACTGGTCTGTGCCGCTTTGGGTTCACGGCTAGCCATGTCGGCCCGGGTTCTCTGTCATATGGATGCTAGCGACACTATCATATACGTGAGCCAAAAGGCGCAAACGGTCCCGGGCCGTGGTAAGGCGACACTCGTGGGGATACCGTGCGTGAGGCCGCAATGTGATATGAGGTGTTACCAGCTAGATCGATGTGACTTGGAATCAGGGTCCTAACAGCTTTGGTATCAGAGCCTGACTGTCTGTAGGAGTACCAAGCCAAACTGGTAGAAGTCGAGTCTAGAAATGCTCTAGTTATGTAAGGGAATTGATTGTGGAAGGGAACGTAAGGCTCTTTTTACTCCTTTACCCTATGCCCTTCTGATCTGAGTCAACCTCTTCTTTTCTACGGGGATTAAGAACTAGGCCTTCTCATCTATCTATCAAGGTGACGTGTTACTAATCCATAGACTTATAGAATTGATAGTTTCAAGCCTCAGTTTCGTTCCTGGTACTTCCGTATGTTGACAGTTGATCTTGGAACCTTGATATTGTGTTGTTGAGTGGTTATGCCACCATTTTGCAGGATGTCTCAAATCTTTTGAGCATTTACAGCCGTTATGCTGTCCGAGTCATCCCAGGTTTCTAAATGGTCTGATGCATTTGTAAATTCCTTCTTCCCGTTCTCGATGTTCCTTTTGGCCAGATTAAGCACACTACACGGTCTGTGAGGTACTCTGTTGCCTCGGCGTATATGTTGGAGCTACTATTATGAATCTAGATGTCTTATGAAACCATCTAGTAATCTATCCATGTGTTTGTGTTCCCAGTGTGATGAATCTGGCCACCATTCTCGAAAGCATCCCGTGATGCCACTTAGTAGTAGGCATTCTACTCCTGGGTTTTGAACCCGAGACTCACCCTACTTACGTCATGTCAATAGTGTTTGCTAGTTCCGTTAGGATATTAGTAACCTTTGCATTAGTCCTCGAGGTCCGTGGTATTTCCTTCTTCCAAATACTATGAACCACTTATGGCAGAAGTTTGTTGGATCAAAAGATCACAATCAGAGTGCTCTTGATGAGTTCTCCGTTCTACATTGCGAATCTGCCAGTTCTACCTTTCTGCATGAGTTATCCGGAAGAAATGTTGAGCTTGCTCGGCATACTAATCCATGCATCCACAACTCAGAAAGTCAATATGTTCCTTTGAGTTGTCCCTCTCTTTAGTTGTATCATGATCTCCGTCTATCACTTGATAGTTAAGAGCATGTCTTGCATTCATGCTCATTGATACCTCTTATTCTTGTGGTCTGTCAAGCCATTATATTCTGGATTGACTAGGAGAAACAAACTCCAGTACCTCATCCATACTTAGGATTGGGTCAAAGCAGTTGTATTCCGCATGTCAAAATGCCAACCTAGCTTTTGATTCTGTTCTACCCAGAAGTATTGCCCTCTTGATGTCAGGAATATCATGAGAATTGCACCATCTCTTATGAATTCTTGACGCAGTGATACTTCTTGCCATTATGTTCATCCCTCAGTTCCCGTGCTATTGTAACCGGAATACCGGCAAGTGAACCGTGATGTGTGAAACCAATACTCCTAGCAACTAGTTGCTTGATAGTAAATGGACAATATTCTCATTCTTAGCGTGTTGGTTATGGAATCATCATTCTAAGATAGATTGTGCTACCTAGTCCTTATTTCTGGTGCACTCTTTGATCAATGAGTTAGGATTATTCAATCCCTTGCTTATTTGATCATATCGTCTTGCTCTGACAAGCAAGATTGTTCTCGAGCTTAGTAACATATCGGTGGTTTGTGATTTTCTGAATATCTTCTCGGAAGTATTACCAGGTTGTCACATGACCGCTATGTTGAGTTCGTGATCAAGTTGGGTTCTTGTAGCCACGCCTTTTTCTCCAAGAATCGGTGTTGGATACCCCTGAGCTAGTTGGTTAAGCTAAACAACAACTTGGAGAGTTGGAAGATAAAAGCTTGTCTGACCTAGTTCATGTTAAGGGATATCTTTTTGTGTGTGCGTGTGTTGAAGAAAGATGATATCTTCACCAATTGGTCCTCGTGATCAGTTGTTGGATTTATTGTCTTGCCAAAACTTTGACTTGAGTATGGGCTATCGTCAAGTCAAATCAGAACAAACGATGTTCGTAATGTTGTCTTACTCGTGGTTGATCCCTCGAGCATACACCATTACATCTTTTGGTCTGACCAATGCTATCACCATGTTCACATGATGGTGGAAGTCCAGTGATATGGAAACTCCGATGAATTGCTGTTGAGCCCATCAGCAAGAGTTTGTCTCCCCCATGATTCATGTTGAACATCAACCTAGTGTTGAGAACTTTGTAAGCAATGCCTTCGTGTTTCGTTCATGAAGCTTATGCTTGGATGGAAGAAGTGGCTTTCTCCAAGTTCACGTGCATTAGGTGCAAGTTGCCGTCGTGAATTCGAGAAAGTTAGTTTTGCTTCCTCGGGAATCATCCCAAGTCAGTCATGCACGTGCGAAGTATACTATGGCTTGAGAGATTAGCTACCTCCATCCCATCAGTATTTCCTAGCACACCAAGCCACTGATTGATTTGTTCAAAGAAAAGAAGTTCATGCGCTAATCCTGAAGGGCCCGGACGGACATGCACAAGACTTCGTTATTCCAATGATGGTTCCCAATCAGAACTCGGTAGTGTTTCATTGTAAGACTACTACGTGGTCATGCTTGTCTGCGACAAACTGTTGACATGTGTTTAGCAGGACAAGCTCATGTTTTGGAGCTTGCTATCGTAGTTCATTTTCCGAGAATCTCGCAACGTCATCTCGTCGATTTGTGTTGCAAACTTTCACTTTCCTTTCTAGATTCGATGAGTCTGAAATATCCTGACACCAACCAGATCTGAATGTCAGGCAGATATGATGGTTGGGACGTGTCCCAAGAATTATAAATATTGGTCTCTCAGTAAACCCGGTAACGTGGATGTCGTGGCCAACACACCTAGCCGGAAGGCCTATTATTGTAGTATCTTGGTTGAAGAAGTTGGTCACCTCCCCATAAGGATCTCGCAGGATCTGCCTCCGTATTTATTCCTTATGGATTCTTGATCTTCCGAAGTCCGACCTTTTACTTGATGTTCTTGTATCAAACCATATCTATAAATTGGTTGCGCTAGCACATCAAGGAGAGCATTAGGATAGGAGTGCCAAATGTCTCTCGGTCGATCATGTAGATTTTGTTTCCTTGGCCTCGCTTAGGTGAAATCTAGGAAAGTGGTGTCTTGCTTTGCATATGCATTGTCCAACACTATTCACCATGGTAGCAAGATGTGTTGCCAGGATCCGTGGCACGGATGTTGGTAAAACCTTGATGAATATGGAAATGCTCAAGTTCTTGAGAGCACGCGCAAGCAAAATCATTCCTTGCTTTGTCTTCAACAAGGTAGTCCACATCATCCATTCTAGTCCGAGTATGACATCCCTTCGTACTCCGCCAAACGACTGTTGTGGTTTGCCTTAGGCTGGTATAAAGAGTGTCAATGATCTCTGAATCAAAAGTAATTCTTTTTGCCACTTAAGGGAATTTTTCTGTGAGTCACCTTCCTTGAGGTGTCTCGTTGTGGTATCATGGCAACCCAACTCCTCGCCACGTTGACACCGTTCACCACCCTCCTAGGTGTGGGAATTCTGCTACTTATTTAAAACCTTGTCATTCTTGACTTGTGTCTCATGTCTCATCTTGAAAGATGTCGCTATGTCTCATTCTGTGAGTTGATCGTCGGTTGCTCGATCTTCGAGAAGATCGATTTTTCGAAATTTTCCTTTCTTCCCATTATTGTGTTGGATGGAGTTCTCAGAGCAAGACATCGAGACAAAGATGGTGATCATGTAAACGTTCCTATGAAGTGCAACTTGGATCGTGAAGACCGCGTTAGTTGTGCCCCTCTGTCTTCTTACCTCACGTCTTGAATCTCGGGACGAGATTCTTGTTTAGTGGGGGTGAGCTGTCACAACCCCAGTTCAGCCCTTGCTTGACTTTGCTTGTTCTTCATGCCATCATGTTTTAATTCCAAAGAAACTTGAAATGGGGATTGTTGAAACCATAGCACCAAATGAAATTCACTAGGTTCAACTAAAAATATTCTCAGTGAATCCAAATGGTTTTCAAAAATGTTCATCATTTTTGGAAAATACTGGAAGCAATAACAACAGGTGTTGCACATTTTTCCATGACATATTTGGGCTCTGAATTAAATCATATTATATTTGCATTTGGGCATTTAAATGCTATAAAATATTCTAAATGCTCAAATAATCATAAACTAAAAATTTTACTGTTGGATATATTATAAACAGTAGCCATGATTAGTTTCATGATTTTTGGAAATGTCTTAGTATTTTATTTAAGTCAAAACAATTGCAGAAAAAAATAGAAAACAGAAACAATTAGGAAAGAGAGAGAGAGAACGCCTACCTGGGCCACTTACCTGGCCACCTACCTGTGCAGCCCACCAAAGCCGGCCCAGCTGGCTGGCCGAGCCCACCAGGGGCGCGCTTGTCTTCTTCCCCTTGCCAACGCATGAAGCAGCTCGGTGGCGAGCGCCGACGTCGCGCCTAGCCACCTCCTGCTTGCTGCCGCCTCCCCGACGTCGCCTTGGAGACGCCACGCGCCCCCTAGGCGCTCTCAGCCTCTCCCCGAGCTCCCTTCCTCCTCTCTCGCACGCAAACCACCGAGCGCTGTCGTCGCTGCCGACGAGCGCAACCGCGGCCATCGCCTCCCCCTCGCCTCTCTGTGCTGCCCAGAGGCTCCGCCTCGACGCCAAGGAGCCCCAAGACGAAGCACATGCCCGCGGAACGCCCTAAGAGACGCCATCATCCTCATCCTCGCTGTCGGACGCCGAATATCCCCCTCGCCGCCCCGCTCGCTTCGGCCCCTCCCCGAGCTCGCCGACTCGCTCCTCGTGTTCACCGTGAGCTGCTGATCATCCTCCCCCTCTCCGTTTTCTCTCCTGCACTCCGTAGCCACCGCACCCCTCTCACCCGACTGCGCCGCCGCCCGCACTCGTCGCCGACGCAGCTCTGGTGACCATTTGGTTCCGGGCGTGCGTCCAACATGCTCACCACCACGCGTAGAGCCTCCCTAGCGCCACGCTGCGCTCGTTTGCACCCTGCAGCGCTGATCCCGCGAACCCCCGAACTCCGGCCGCCACGGACTTGCTCGCCGTCGTTGTCTCTGGTTTGACCTGGACCTGGCGTGTTGACCTGCTGATGTCACACTGATGTCATGCTAACGCAATAACTGTTTTCTGGATTTATTTTTATTCAGGAAACTCCAGAAAATAGTATAAACATCTAAAATTCATATAAATTCAACCGCAACTCCAAATGAAATAATTTATATATGAAAAATGATCAGAAAAATCCAATCTATCCATCTGTACTGGTTTCATGCATGTTAGAGCAACCTAACCTTGCTGTTTAGATGAAACATGATAATGCACTTATATGAGTTCATAGTTTAGGCTTGTGTTTGAATCTTTGATTCAAATAAGCTCAAACCACCCTGGTTTTAGTTGCATTAGCTCAAACACATCATATTGACATGTCATGATCATGCATCATGGTGTGCATTGCATTGATTGTATTTCTTTCTGTGTTTGCCGGTGATTGTTCCCCCTCGGTAGACGTATGTTTCGACGATGTGATCAATGACACCGATGAAGAGCTATATCATCTCCGGAAGTGCCAGGCAAGCAAAAACCCCTTGTTCATCTCGATACAATCCCACTCTCTCGCTCCTGCTCTCTTTTACTCCATTAGGACAACAACGATTCAACTGTTACATGTTGCAGTAGTTGAACCCCTTTCCTCTGCATGACCTGTCATTGCCACAGTAAATAGATGAAACCCACTAGCATGAGTAGGAGTTGTTTGAGCCCTGATGTGCCCACTCATTCATGCTTATTTGTCATGCCTGCTACTACTTAGAGTTGAGTCAGGTCTGATTCATCGGGGATGCATTGGAACAGTGATGAACATGTCCTACTGTGTGTGAGCTATGTGTGTGAACACGATTTGGTAAAGGTAGCGGTGAGAGGCCAATTAGGAGTACATGGTGGGTTGTCTCATTGAAACCGTTCTTAGGAACTGAGTTCTGTGTTCGTGATCCATGAACAGCTACTACCACGCATTGGGCCCGAAACCAATGGACCCTCTCGACTTATTAACCGCCCTTGTCCTCTTTCCAGGAGTTGCAACTAGTTTCTAGTGTTTGTAGGATATGTGTTGGCGGCCGTGCGTAGCGCTGACCCTAGGAGTGGGCTATGATGCGGTAGATACACCGGGGCACGATGTACCGGGCGCCCGTTTGGTGTCTCGGGAACCTTGCACACATTGTTTGGGGCTGTGAGCGAAACTCTGGCCGGATCTCCTCACGGATGGAAACTGAATAGGCGATAAACCTGGACTAGAGACTTGTGTGGTTAGTCAGGTGGTGGCCGACTCCCTCGCCAGGCTTCCGCTTGAAGGTTGCCGAGATACACGACGTGTACATGGTGGTAAGTGGCGAGAGCGTGTGTGAAGAAGTACACCCCTGCAGGGTTATAAATGATCTATTCGAATAGCCGTGTCCGCGGTAAAGGACTTCTGGGTTGCCTATAACAGTTCATAGACAAAGTGAAAGTGGATACTCTAAAACTCGCAAGATAAGCGTGAGTGCTATGGATGGTGTTCTCGTAGGGAGATGGGAGCGGATCCATAGTGGTGTATTGATATGGTGAATATGTGGACTCGTGTGCGCCACCTCAAAGGAGTTGCTTGCAGTCGTAGTTCAGGTTAGACACTGAGTCAAAGCTGGCTTGCTGCAGTTAAACTCCACTACCCCTTTGTTGATACCGATGCATATGTAGTTAGTTCTGATGTAAGTCTTGCTGGGTACATTTGTACTCATGTTTGCCTATTCTATGTTTTTGCAGAGAGACGTCAGTCTCGCTAGTAGTTCCGTGTGGACTTCGACGTTTAGCTTGATACCTCACCTACGATCTTGTGCCCTTGGCAGGATCTGGTAGATAGTCAGGCTTCTTAGCCTTTTTCATTTGTAGATGTCTGTACTCAGACATGTTAAGCTTCCTCATGTGCTTTGATTTGTATGCTATGATTGTTGGGTCATGAGACCCATGTTTGTATATCTCGCTCCCCGGAGCCTAATGAATAATACTTGAGTTGTAGAGTTTTGTTGTGATGCCATGTTGTATTTGCACATATCGAGCATATTGTGTCTATGATTGAAATGCTTGGTATGTGTGGGATCCGACAATCTAGTTGTTTATCCTTGGCAGCCTCTCTTATGGGGAAATGTAGTCTAGTGCTCCTTGAGCCATAGTAGTCCGCTATAGCCCGGTTCACCGGAGTCCTGCTAGCCTAGCACTACTGCTCAGGACACTTGACTGGACGGCATGTGTTTCACTTCGTTCCTATGTCTGTCCCTTCGCGGAAATGTCACGCGGTGACTTCCGGAGTCCTGCCTAGCCTGCTACTGCCCGGGTTACCCGGAGTCCTGTTAGCCCAGTGCTACAGCCTGGATTCACACGCTGTTGACCGACATGCTCGATGTGATTCATGTATGCCTGTCTCCATAGGTCTGTGCCGCTTTGGGTTCACGACTAGCCATGTCGGCCCGGGTTCTCTATCATATGGATGCTAGCGACACTATCATATACGTGAACCAAAAGGCGCAAACGGTCCCGGGCCGTGGTAAGGCGACACCCGTGGGGATACCGTGCGTGAGGCCGCAATGTGATATGAGGTGTTACCGGCTAGATCGATGTTTCTTGGAATCGGGGTCCTGACATTGGCGCTCGCCAAGGGTGGCATGATCGACCTCGCGATTATCGCTGGCAGGACCAGCCTCGCGAGGGAGGCTGGAGAGATCAGCCTCGTGAGGACTGCCCGCACGGCAACGCATGCCTTCCTCCTCTGCCGCCACCGCCAAGGAGGAACGAAGGCCAACATCAAGACGAGGGAGCTGGGGGCTTCCAGGAGCCGCGTCCAATCGCTTGCATCTTGGTTGGCGTGCAGACCCCAGCCTCACAGTGCATATTCGAGCGATTTGCTCGCGAGGTGAAGGCAGTCCTCCCCAGGCTTGAGGCCACGCGCCCTCTCGGGTGGTCTGCGTGCGCAATCACGTTCAGCTCAGCGGATCATCTCAAGTGAGCGGCAACGGCCAGAGTCCTCCCGATGCTTTGCTCCCCGGTCATCAGCAACGTGCAGGTCACCAGGACCCTCATTGACGGCGGAGTAGGACTCAACGTCTTGTCCGTCGAGACGTTCGACAATCTCCAAGTGTCGTACGATCAGCTTCAGCCAACCAAGCCCTTCTCAGGAGTCACTGATGGTTTCACTGTTCCAATAGGGCAGGTTCGCCTTCCAGTCACCTTCGGGCAGCGCAACAACTACCGCACTGACCTCACCGACTTCGACGTCGCCCACATCCGTCTGCCATACAACGCCATCCTCGGGTACCCAGCCCTGGCCAAGTTCATGGCAGTGACTCATCATGGATACAATGTCCTCAAGATGGCAGGAAGCGGTGGAGTCATCACCGTACCCTGTGAAGAAAGGGACGCAGTGTGTTCACTTGAGCGCGCGTTCCAAGCCACAGCAATCAAAGACCCGGACCACAGGAACGGAAGACTTCCCGAGGCGACCATTAAGAAGAAGAAGGTTTCGCCTGGCCCAAGCCATAAGATGGCAGGCGCCTCCGGAGGTGTTGCGTCAGGATCTGCGCCCAATCAGGGGGCGCCACCCTCTCTCGCATAGGAAGGCGCGCCCGACGCCCTCCTCAGGCAGGGCTCGGAGGCTCTTTCTTGAAGAGCCACCGACTTTGCCAAGGTCGCGAGGGAGGCGCTCAGGCACCACTTGGAGGGGTGCTTCCAGGCACGTTTCCCTCAGGAAGGTGCAAGGTAAGGAAGACCGAACCCTCAGGAGTTCATCGCAAGAAACACCCAGGAGCTACAGGAGTCGAGAGTCATGCACGGCAGCCGCCGCTTGCCCACCGTAGCCCCACATCCAGGCGAGGATGGTGGGCTGCATGTCTGCGTTGACGTGCCAGGGCTCAACCGAGCCACGTCTCAGGAGTGCCTCTGGCCTTCGCGCGTGGGGCGTTGCGAGGGTCCACCTCACAGCTACGTTCGCATGCCATTCGGCCTTCCGAACGCGGTCGCCGCTCATCAGCGCCTACTGAGGAGCATTCTGGAGGCTCAGGAGGTCAAGCATTGTGCGGTCCTGGCGGAGATGGAGATGGCCCTCCGTAGACCCGCCTGTGCCCCCGGAGCCTCCCGAGGCTCCTGGGCCTGGGGGCTCATGAGGGTCGAGGTCATCATCGCGCATCACGCACTTCTTCAACATCACTTCATCTTCAACGGCACCAGGTGACATCTTTCTAAGTTCCGTTTCTAGCTGGGTCCGTCCCAGGTCGCGTGGGTCCGTCCCTGCGGCATGTATCCGTTTTGCTTATGCTCTTTACTTACCTTATTGGGGGCGCCCTCGGGCTGCATCAACCCCGAGCTGCTCGGGCCTGGCCCAGCGGCGTTTGCTTTCCTCACATCTATTTAAAATGAATTTCCTCCTGCGTGCTTAACATACCCGACCTAATCGCCTGCTCGATTGACGCCTACCTATGGAGCCGCTCGCTCTGGCACGGCATTTGCCCATGGGTCCGTCCCTGCAACACCGATAAATCTGAGTGGTCGAGCTCTGGCCACGGCAGCCCCGCAAGGCGCCACCTCACCAGGCCCTGAGCGCCCCAATCACTTCCTCGGAGTGACCAAAGGTTGGCTGGCAACCGTAACAACAGGTCTTGTTTCTCTTCATGATTAGTGTGCAGGACCTACTCCAGGAGCAACGCTGCGGACGTCGCGAGCTGCCTCTCCCTCTCTCTGGCATGGACCGCTTGCACGTTAAAAGGGGGGCGCCTGAGCATCGCGACTCATGGGCTCCTACTGGCTCTCCAGCCCTCACCCCCTGGCCTTGACCCACGGCATCGCGACCTGTCATACTAGCGGCGGCTGAGCTCGCTCGAGGGCCGGAACCTAAGGACGTAGAGCATTAAGGAAAGTGCGGGGGAGTGGGAAGAAGCTCGCGAGGACCTAACTCAGCTGCCACCACTCGTGCCGGGCGCTTCGTCGAGGAACTACACCAGACTCAAGAGATAAGTCACGTCCTTACAGGAGTTGGACCAACGCAGCGCAAAACCCTCGCCCAGTGCGGCTCTGTCGGGGCGACGTTGCCTTCCTTTCTCGCCCAGCGAGGGCTGCTTGAGTGCTAAAGGGGACCTCCCAAGCATCGCGACTCGGGGCCTCTTACCGGACCTCGGGCCGCTCAACTCCTGCCTTGACCACGGCATCGCGACCAGGCATACCAGCGACGGCTGAAGCCTGCCTGGGGACTGGGACCTGTCAGCGTAGAGCGCGAAGTCCTCGTGAGGATAGAAAGGGGGAGCCAAGCCAAGACAGGACAAGCACCTCGCATTGATTCATATTAAGGATATAATGTTCACAAAAGACATGGCAGGCGCCTTACATACCCCCACAGGGTGTTGCTTCGATTCCTCGCACGGAACAAAAGTACTAATCCTAAGGAATGCTAATCGCCCGAACCTCCACAAGGGACACCATCATCAACAGCGGGCTACCCAACGTCGGCTCCAACCCCATCCAGATCAGTGGCGTCGGCGGCTGGACGCAGCTGCCCCGCTCCGAGCACGGCGCAAGCTCAGGGTCTCGTAGCTCTCGTCGCTCGTATCCGGAGTCGCGAGGAGCTCGGGAGAGCCGCTGGATTCCCCAGCTCCTCCGCTGCTGCCTGAAGAGCTGCTGGAGGACCGATGGGCGGGCCAAGTCCTCGCCAGTTCGTTGCCCCTGTCGCTCTCCCTGGGGCAGCACTCCAGCTGGCGTCCTTCAGCATTGAAGACCTTGAAGAACATCAGGGAGGCGCCGTCATATTCAAGATGAATTACGAGGGCACCTACCGTCCGGTAGAGCCGGGCGATTTTGCCCCAGCCCCGGGTCATGAAGACCTTGCCCGGAGCGACGACCGCGACCTCCGCTCCGGTCGCAAGGGTACTGCAGTCAGCGTGCTGCAGCCAGAGCTCCAGAGCCCCGCTTGGCGGCATCTCCAAGGCGAAGGAAGGAGGAAGGCGAATCCAAGAGCTTGGAGGCATGGCGGCGTGGAGCACAAGCTCGCGAGAGGATCGCTTGACATGGACTTCAGGAGGAACGACGTGCACCACCATGACTCACCGGCGTCGACGGCGGCACCGTTGATGTCGCTCGATGCCTTCTCCCCCAAGACCCACAACGCGGGCATACAAGGGTAGCGGAAACCCAGGCGGCGGCCGCTCGTACCAGGGCCTCGATGCCTCCTGCTGAGCACCCTCATCTCGGTGGCAGAGGACCAGCCGCTTCTTCGGCGGAAGTGGGTCAGGACCCTCTCGGGGGGCCTTTCCCTTCTCTTCTGCAGAAAACCGGCGGATTGGTGTCATTGGCGTAAGGAGGAGCAAGAACAAGGAAGAAGAAGGAAAGGAGCAGCAGGAAGGGATGGACTGAAGAGGCTCGCGCAGCCCCGTACTTATAGCCGGAGGACGCCAACCGCCGAGGCGTCGTGGGGAAGCGCAGATGCCCACGTCCAATTAATCGCCACGCGGTGCCCAAGGCCGCAGGCTATTGGGGCCCGCGGCGCTTCGCACTCGCCCCATCGCTTCCCTGCTAGGCCAAGCCCGGACGCGCCTTGGGCCCGGGGATTACTGTCGGCGTTCTGGGAACGGGGCTCCCTAGACTTGCCTGCCTACGTCCTGCGGCGTGGCTCAAGTGGGGGCCCAGCGCGGCCCTTCTTCATCAGCTCAAGCTCAAGACCCTCGCGAGGGCCCAAGCCTGATGGGGCGGACGACCGGAAGCTTCCTCAGAGGCAGCCTCATCAGGCAGGCTCGCGAGGAGGCGGAGAGATCAAGGCAGGGGTACCTCGCGAGGAGCCCGTGACGCAAGCCATGACGATCGAGACCATGCGGGCGCCAGGAGGGCGCCGGCCTGCGCAGTGTCCTTGTTTCCCCTTTGGTGCAAAGGGGGCAAGCACAGGCCAAGGCATCGGGCAAAGGTTACCATTCTGATGCAATGAGACCAAGACCAACAGAGTGGCAGGACAGAGGTCACCATGGAGCCCAAGACGGCGTCATCACCGATGCTTTTGGCAGCCGAAGACCACCTTTGGTCAGGATAACTTGTACTAGATGTTCCCCTTCAAAATGGCCAATTGTTGGCGCCCTTCCCACTCATTATTTGGGAAGAGGCCCAGGGCCTCTATAAATAGAGTTAGCCACCACAGAGTAGAGACATCTACAAATCGGACAGAAGGCAGAGATCGAGAGACATCTAGAGATCTGGTAGAGCCCCAGCAGAGAGAGAGAGAGGCGACTGAACTCGCCCAAATAGTTCATCGCACCAGCTCAAGGACACCTCTCGCGAGGCTGTTCTTCCCTTCTACTGTTCATCATCAGCCCCTGAGGCAATCCACCACACCACACACTGGAGTAGGGTATTACACCACAACGGTGGCCCGAACTAGTATAAACCTTGTGTCCGTTGTGTTGTTCATTGTTTCCAGCTTAGATCACGCGAGGAGATTGGACGTAGATCGGTAGGGGAGAGATCTCCGCGCGCACCCCAGTGTTCGAACCTCAAGGGTCTGCCGGAACCCAAAATCCGACAAGAAGTATTCCCGCTTAGTACAGGTGTCGATGTCAAAACCGGCGGATCTCGGGTAGGGGGACCCGAACTGTGCGTCTAAGGCGGATGGTAACAGGAGGCAGGGGACACGATATTTACCCAGGTTCGGGCCCTCTTGATGGAGGTAATACCCTATGTCTTGCTTGATTGTTCTTGATGATATGAGTATTACAAGAGTCGATCTACCACGAGATCAAACAGGCTAAACCCTAGAGGCTAGCCTATGGTATGATTGTATGTTGTCCTACGGACTAAAACCCTCCGGTTTATATAGACAGCGGAGGGGGCTAGGGTTACACAGGGTCGGTTACAAAGGAGGAGATATACATATCCGTATTGCCTAGCTTGCCTTCCACGCCAAGTAAAGTCCCATCTGGGACGAAGTCTTCAATCTTGTATCTTCATAGTCCAACAGTCCGGCTAAAGGATATAGTCCAGCTGTCTGGAGACCCCCTAATCCAGGAATCCCTCAGTACCCACTAAACCAGGCTTCAATGACGATGAGTCCGGCGCGCAGTGTTGTATTCGGCATTGCAAGGCGGGTTCCTCCTCCGAGTACACCATGGAAGAGTTTGAATGCAAGGATAGTGTCCAACCCTGCAAAATAAGTTCCACATACCACCATAGAGAGAATAATGTTTCCATAAATCTAATCTGCTGACACGTTTTGACAGTATGACATAACACCATGGCCCGGTTATTATTCGAACCGCTTTTCTCAACCAGCTCCACACATATTCCGAGGTGGTTTTCTTGATACGTCTTGTCAAAGCAGAGATCGTGTTCCCCTTATCACGGGATTCTCATCAATACGGACGTGGGTAACCCAACCGTGCCATCAATTACAGCGCCTGGGGAATAAGCGGTTTTGCCAGGGAAGTGGGGAGACACATCGCCTCCTCCGCCCTTATAAAGGGACAAAGATTTACTTTTTTCACCCACGCCTTCTAACTTCTCACTTACCCATTCCCGCACACTCGAGCTCTAGCGCCCAAGCTCGCGTTCTTCTTCTCAAGCCACTCCAATCATGTCCGGAGCAGGAGGCAACTGGATGGTCTCCCCCGTCACGGAGGAGAACATCAAAAAGTTACAGGAAGTCGGATACTTGGCCGCGGATATCACGCACCGGCTACCAAATGCGGGGCAGATTCTCCCCACGCATGAACCCCATGAGAGGGTAGTTTTTCTTACCCATTTCGTCCGTGGACTGGGATTTCCTCTCCATCCATTTGTCCGCGGGCTCATGTTCTACTACGGGCTGGATTTTCATGATCTGGCCCGCAATTTCATCCTCAACATCTCGGCGTTTATCGTCGTGTGCGAGGCCTTCCTCCGCATCAGGCCCCACTTCGGCCTATGGCTGAAAACCTTCAATGTCAAACCGAAGGTGGTGGGTGGCCAGCAAGCAGAGTGCGGAGGAGCCATGGTGGGCAAGATGCCTAATGTCACCTGGCTCGAGGGCACCTACATGGATACCATAAAGGGGTGGGCAATCGGGGTGGTTCTACACCACCGAGCCGCACGACTCCAACTGGGTGGCGGCCCCCAAATTTCAATCCGGAATCCCCACGCGGCTCACCTCCTGGAAAAAGAAGGGCCTGTCCTGGGGTTCTTCAGTAGAGCTGACCGGACTGCATACCTGCATCCAGAGCATGACGAACAAGAAAATCAAGCTCGTCAACGTGGTCCAGGTTATGCTCTTCCGTCGGATCCTTCCGTGTCAACGACGGGCATTTGTTTTGTGGGAGTTCGACTCGGCCAAGCGCCAGACGCTAAGAGAGCTCTACGACATGACGCACGAGGACGTCTGGAGGGTGTTGTTCAAGGGTGCCGAGATGCCTTCCTCCCTCGCCGAGGACCGCGGACTCATCGCAAAGTGCTGTGCCCATCCGGTAGGCTTTTGTATCTCTCAGGGTATTTACTTGCCCTGGTTTAGTTATGTGCTGGATCTAAGCTTTCATGTTATTAACAGGACTGGATAGAGACAGGGAGCAGCTTGATTGCCCAGCCCCCCTGCCCGAAGATCCTGCAGACGCTCTTCTAACGAAGATGCTGACTGCGGCACCTTACGAGGTGCCGGAAAAGAAGGCCAAGAAGAAGGCCGCGGGGACCCGAAAGGGTCTCCGGCACAAGGTTATATCAGACTCATCGTCCGATGACTCCGACGCGCACTCCTCCCACAGAAACGAGGAGGAGGAGAAAAGTTCTCCCCCCCCCAGCCGGGTGAGACAAGAAAAGGAAGGTCGACCCATCCAGGGAGGCCGAAGGGTCCAAGAAAGGAAAGACCCTCCCTATGGACTGTGCCACCACGGCCGCCGACAGCGGTGACTAGTGGCTACCCAGGGACAAGCCCCTGGCGAAGTCGTAAGTGTCCGGACACCATAGTACTTCATGGTATGTTTTATTGTGCTGCCTTTCCTCATGCCGAACATGATTATGCAGTCTGTCCTGAGCTCATATCGACGTACCCTCGTCGAGCAGCTCTTTGGACTCGTCGGATATGAACAGCGGTTCTCCTCCGACGGCTTCCACCCCTCGCCCTACGGAGAACGCCGAGGTGTTGTCTCAAAAGGCACCGAGCCAAGGGGAGGTGATCCTGGGGGTGCCTCACGGCGACCTCCCGGACCCTGGGTACCAAGGGAGTGAGGCTCCTACGGGCTTCGAGTTCGGGCCCCAGCCGGACGCTGCGCCGGAACCTTCGATGGTTCCGGTTTCCGGCAGGCGGTCCCCCATTAAGGGGGGCCAACCATCCGTGCCGGTGTCCTCTGTCCAACCAGAGGCACCGGACAACTTGTTGGAAGTGCTTCCATCGATGAAGAGCACCACACTATTATGAATGCGGTGGTCGAGAAGGTTCAGTCCGCCAAAAACGTACTGACCGAAGCTTGCGCCAGCCTCCTAACAGGCTTTGAGGTAAGCAATCAAAATATAAGGAAAAATTACTGCATAGGTAGTAGCCCCTAATGCTTTGTTCGGCGTTCGCGAAGAAAAGCTGAATAGAGGATCAAATGATAACACAGGAGTCCAATTAGAATATGTCTATGTGTATGTGCAGGCTTCACTGCTGGCCGCTGCCGCACGTACTGCGGAGGTCTCTGCGCTGAAGCAGGCCCTGAAGAGGTCCGAGGACGAGCTCGGCCTTACCAAGAGGCAGCTCGAAGAGAGTAAAGGTAAGATATACCCCTGTCTATATAGTTGAAAAGAAGTTCGGGTGTAAAGTAATAGGATCATCATGAATTTGTCAGGGGCCACAACCGAGGTGGAGACCCTGAGGAAGGCGTTGTCTGAGGCCAAAGGCAAAGCGTCCAAAGAACGCATGGAACGTGTTGGGGATATTACTGCTGGGTGTAAACCGGCCTATCTAGGCCGGGTCAACTTCATCAGTAGTTCCAGAAGTGATAAAGCCCAAAGAGGCGGATGAGGGCCGAAGGCCCGTAGCCGGTTCAAGACTGGTAGCTGTAAACCGGAGATTTGTATATAAGCTTGTATTATAAGTTAGGAATAAGGAGAGACCAACCCGGATACAAATATCAACCGGTGTTGGGATTCTGAGAATCGACGGGAGTCACCCGTGTATATAAGGGGACGACCCAGCGGCGGTTCAGAGGACAACAGACAACAACTCGAGACATAGGCAAAGCTTGTTTGCTCCCTAGTCATCGAAACCCCATCAATTCCATCACAACTAGACGTAGGCTTTTACCTTCATCGAAGGGGCCGAACTAGTATAAACTCTCTTGCATCCTTGTGTCCTCTTTAACCCCTTCAAGCTAACCCGTCGTGATGGCTCCACAACTAAGTCCTTTCTCTAGGACATCTGCCGTGACAAAACCACGACAGTTGGCGCCCACCGTGGGGCTATCGCACGATGGTTTCCGGTTCTCAGAGGGCTGCTTTGAAGGACTCAAGGGCTACGCTGTAGGCCGGATGACTAAGAGTCGTCGCGGCAACCTCTACATCGACGATGCAGGCTGGGGCCCCGAGGCCGGCTCAATTGAGTACGGGTATCGGGTCCCCTTTGGTAGCATTCACATTTTCATTGGCAAGATCGGTGAACCGGGCCCTGAGCCGGACATCTGCACCGACCTCGTCGAGACGGCTCAGCATGCGCAATCCGCCCGGGTTAAACCGGCTATGAAGCGTGCCTTCGTGGGAGTCATCCATGGAGGAAGTTATGAGGACGGATCGGAATTTCGCGGGGCGACCGTCGTTTGTTCCGGTGACGAATCTTCGACCGGAGAAACCGAATCTCTTTATCAGCTACAAGATGGCCGGATTGGGAGCTGTTCCGATGGCGATAGTATTCCGGACCCCTCTGATCTACCCAACCGGGTTGGAATATTCATGGCCGGAACACAAGCAGCGCCTCATTCTTCGACAGCTGCGGCAACGATCTCCGGTTCAGCAGCGGGGACGGCTGCCGGGCAGGAGGCCCTGTGCGCCCGCCGGCTCAGGTTCTATCAGAACTATTTGATGCGTTGGCTGTGCTTATGGCGGAAGTTAATCCGCCAGATCAGGACGTTCACAACACGGAGATTGCAAGGGTAAAGGAACAGATCACCCAGGCCAAGGCGGATCTGGCGGCTGAGGACACCAGGATGGCCGTAGAGTGGGCCGCTTTAGACGCACAGGCCTAGAGGCTTATGTTGGACCAGAGCGCGTCGCATGAAGTCATCAGGAGGAAGCACCGATCCCGCTTACCTCCGGTCTTCGAGGCCAGAGACCTTTTCAACACTCCAGGACCAAGAGCTGGCAATCCGCTGTAGGGGAATCGGGCAGAAGCCACTGGGACCGGTGCACCGGTTCAACCTCGTCAGATGGACCCGCCTCGTCAAAACACCGTTATACCTCAGGATGCTTTAGCACCTCTGAGTCACTATTCCAACCCGATGGATAATCTTGTTGCCGCTGCTGCACGGCTGGAGGCCATTCCAATTGAAGGTGACTCGCTGCAGGCAGTAGAGACGCGGCGGGTCAAGGAACTTCTAAGGACAGCTTTGGCCCAACAGAAAGCGTACTCGTACAGCCGCGACCTGATCCACTCGACCCCCCGTCCAAGACGGAGCTATAGCAGACATATGGATGAACCAGCAGTGTCGAGTAATGAACGACATGGAGAACCCCGTGGCAACAACCTGACGGGTGGTGCTGATGACGCTCAGGAAGTGGTGAACCGGGCCCGAGCGCACAGGGAGGCCGAGTTAGCCGCACAGCATCAAGCTCGGTAGCTCACGCCGGTTCGTCCAACCATCTCGATTGAACCTGGTGTTACTTCTAGTTCTTTGGGGGCGCCTTGCCTTGTCCCTGCTTTACGCAACGTGCGCCTGCCCAAGGATTTCAAAGGCCCGCGCAAGGTACCAAATTACACGGCGGATCAACCTCCAGAGACATGGGTGGAGAGCTATGAGATGGCCATGGAGATGCTTCATGTGGATGACACGGCGTGTGCGAAATACTTCACTATGATGCTTGAAGGAACGGCCCATACTTGGTTAAAAAGCTTGCCAGCTAATTCTATGAGTTCATGGGCCCAATTACGAGCCCGGTTTATCGGCAATTTCAAGGATACCTGTAAACAGCCTATGTCGATAGTGGACTTAGCTGCATGCGTCCAGGAGGAAGGAGAATCAATGACTCATTGGGTGCGCCGGGTTTTACAAGTGTTGCACTCCTCAGACCGCATCAACGCTGACACCGCAGTATTAACCCTAGAAGGCAACTGCCGGTTTGGGCCCCTAAAGTTGAAATTGGGACGGATGAAGCGTCATTGCACCGACATGGGGACCCTCATGGCCGCTTTGGTGAAATATGTTGATTCTGATAGTACCAAGGATCCCGAATCTGATGATGACAAGACAGGGAAAGGGAAGAAGAACAGCAGCTCCAAAGGTCAGCAGCATCACTGGGCAGGCAATGGTGGAGGAGGCCAGCGTAAAGCGGATGGTAACATGGACTTTGTGGCTAATACCAACGCACAGGACAATGGCCAGCGATGCAAGGGTAGGCCGAAAAATCGTAATGGAGCACCCAACCCTAACCCAAACCGCCTAAACTATCTGCTAAGCCAGCCCTGTCCAAGACATGGGACGAAGGAGGCGCCAGCAAACCACCTTTGGAAGGATTGCTTTATTATGCAGGAGTTCAAGAATTCGAATAATTTCCGGTATGATCACGAATCTGGCGGTGGCTCAGGATCCGGGCCGGGTTACGGTGGAGGAAGTTTCGGTTCAGGATTTAATGGTAATCCGGGTGGTCATAATGGTCAAAATAGTCAGAACAACCAGGGTGGTTACAACCAACAGCAGCAACAGTCAGGTTACCAGAGCAACCCAAAGCAGTTGAGTAGTGGGCAGTACCATGTCTTCACCACTAGCTTGGACAAGCGAGACCGGAAGGTTCAGAGGCGGGCAGTCAACTCTGTTGAACCGACCATACCCCGTTATCTACGTTGGTCTGAACAGCCAATCATATGGAGTAGACAGGATCACCCACCCCAGGTCGATAATCCGGGTCAGTTGGCTCTGGTGGTGGCGCCTCAGGTCGGAGGTTATAAGTTCACCAAGGTACTCATGGATGGAGGGAGCAGCATTAACATCCTGTACTATGAGACCTTCCGTCGTATGGGACTAACAGATACGAATCTCAAACCATCTAATACAGTATTCCACGGTGTAGTGCCTGGCAGATCAGCATATCCTGTTGGTAAGATAGCACTGGAAGTAGCCTTTGGGGATTATCATGATTCCAGGTCGGAGACGTTGACGTTTGAAGTGGTGAAAATCCAAAGTCACGCCTTTTTCTCCAAGAATCGGTGTTGGATACCCCTGAGCTAGTTGGTTAAGCTAAACAACAACTTGGAGAGTTGGAAGATAAAAGCTTGTCTGACCTAGTTCATGTTAAGGGATATCTTTTTGTGTGTGCGTGTGTTGAAGAAAGATGATATCTTCACCAATTGGTCCTCGTGATCAGTTGTTGGATTTATTGTCTTGCCAAAACTTTGACTTGAGTATGGGCTATCGTCAAGTCAAATCAGAACAAACGATGTTTGTAATGTTGTCTTACTCGTGGTTGATCCCTCGAGCATACACCATTACATCTTTTGGTCTGACCAATGCTATCACCATGTTCACATGATGGTGGAAGTCCAGTGATATGGAAACTCCGATGAATTTCTGATGAGCCCATCAGCAATAGTTTGTCTCCCCCATGATTCATGTTGAACATCAACCTAGTGTTGAGAACTTTGTAAGCAATGCCTTCGTGTTTCGTTCATGAAGCTTATGCTTGGATGGAAGAAGTGGCTTTCTCCAAGTTCACGTGCATTAGGTGCAAGTTGCCGTCGTGAATTCGAGAAAGTTAGTTTTGCTTCCTCGGGAATCATCCCAAGTCAGTCATGCACGTGCGAAGTATACTATGGCTTGAGAGATTAGCTACCTCCATCCCATCAGTATTTCCTAGCACACAAAGCCACTGATTGATTTGTTCAAAGAAAAGAAGTTCATGCGCTAATCCTGAAGGGCCCGGATGGACATGCACAAGACTTCGTTATTCCAATGATGGTTCCCAATCAGAACTCGGTAGTGTTTCGTTGTAAGACTACTACGTGGTCATGCTTGTCTGCGACAAACTGTTGACATGTGTTTAGCAGGACCAGCTCATGTTTTGGAGCTTGCTATCGTAGTTCATTTTCCGAGAATCTCACAACGTCATCTCGTCGATTTGTGTTGCAAACTTTCACTTTCCTTTCTAGATTCGATGAGTCTGAAATATCCTGACACCAACCAGATCTAAATGTCAGGCAGATATGATGGTTGGGACGTGTCCCAAGAATTATAAATATTGGTCTCTCGGTAAACCCGGTAACGTGGATGTCGTGGCCAACACACCTAGCCGGAAGGCCTATTATTGTAGTATCTTGGTTGAAGAAGTTGGTCACCTCCCCATAAGGATCTCGCAGGATCTGCCTCCGTATTTATTCCTTATGGATTCTTGATCTTCCAAGTCCGACCTTTTACTTGATGTTCTTGTTATCGAACCATATCTATAAATTGGTTGCGCTAGCACATCAAGGAGAGCATTAGGATAGGAGTGCCAAATGTCTCTCGGTCGATCATGTAGATTTTGTTTCCTTGGCCTTGCTTAGGTGAAATCCAGGAAAGTGGTGTCTTGCTTTGCATATGCATTGTCCAACACTATTCACCATGGTAGCAAGATCTGTTGCCAGGATCCTTGGCACAGATGTTGGTAAAACCTTGATGAATATGGAAATGCTCAAGTTCTTGAGAGCACGCGCAAGCAAAATCATTCCTTGCTTTGTCTTCAACAAGGTAGTCCACATCATCCATTCTAGTCCGAGTATGACATCCCTTCGTACTCCGCCAAACGATTGTTGTGGTTTGCCTTAGGCTGGTATAAAGAGTGTCAATGATCTCTGAATCAAAAGTAATTCTTTTTGCCACTTAAGGGAATTTTTCTGTGAGTCACCTTCCTTGAGGTGTCTCGTTGTGGTATCATGGCAACCCAACTCCTCGCCACGTTGACACCGTTCACCACCCTCCTAGGTGTGGGAATTCTGCTACTTATTTAAAACCTTGTCATTCTTGACTTGTGTCTCATGTCTCATCTTGACAGATGTCGCTATGTCTCATTCTGTGAGTTGATCGTCGGTTGCTCGATCTTCGAGAAGATCGATTTTTCGAAATTTTCCTTTCTTCCCGTTATCGTGTTGGATGGAGTTCTCAGAGCAAGACATCGAGACAAAGATGGTGATCATGTAAACGTTCCTATGAAGTGCAACTTGGATCGTGAAGACCATGTTAGTTGTGCCCCTCTGTCTTCTTACCTCACGTCTTGAATCTCGGGACGAGATTCTTGTTTAGTGGGGGTGAGCTGTCACAACCCCAGTTCAGCCCTTGCTTGACTTTGCTTGTTCTTCATGCCATCATGTTTTAATTCCAAAGAAACTTGAAATGGGGATTGTTGAAACCCTAGCACCAAATGAAATTCACTAGGTTCAACTAAAAATATTCTCAGTGAATCCAAATGGTTTTCAAAAATGTTCATCATTTCTGGAAAATACTGGAAGCAATAACAACAGGTGTTGCACATTTTTCCATGACATATTTGGGCTCTGAATTAAATCATATTATATTTGCATTTGGGCATTTAAATGCTATAAAATATTCTAAATGCTCAAATAATCATAAACTAAAAATTTTACTGTTGGATATATTATAAACAGTAGCCATGATTAGTTTCATGATTTTTGGAAATGTCTTAGCATTTTATTTAAATCAAAACAATTGCAGAAAAAAATAGAAAACAGAAACAATTAGGAAAGAGAGAGAGAGAACGCCTACCTGGGCCACCTACCTGTGCAGCCCACCAAAGCCGGCCCAGCTGGCTGGCCGAGCCCACCAGGGGCGCGCTTGTCTTCTTCCCCTTGCCAACGCATGAAGCAGCTCGGTGGTGAGCGCCGACGTCGCGCCTAGCCACCTCCTGCTTGCTGCCGCCTCCCCGACGTCGCCCTGGAGACGCCACGCGCCCCCCAGGCCCTCTCAGCCTCTCCCCGAGCTTCCTTCCTCCTCTCTCGCACGCAAACCACCGAGCGCTGTCGTCGCTGCCAACGAGCGCAACCGCGGCCATCGCCTCCCCCTCGCCTCTCCGTGCTGCCCAGAGTCTCCGCCTCGACGCCAAGGAGCCCCAAGACGAAGCACATGCCCGCGGAACGCCCTAAGCGACGCCATCATCCTCATCCTCGCTGTCGGACGCCGAATATCCCCCTCGCCGCCCCGCTCGCTTCGGCCCCTCCCTGAGCTCGCCGACTCGCTCCTCGTGTTCACCGTGAGCTGCTGATCATCCTCCCCCTCTCCGTTTTCTCTCCTGCACTCCGTAGCCACCACACCCCTCTCACCCGACTGCGCCGCCGCCCGCACTCGTCGCCGACGTAGCTCTGGTGACCATTTGGTTCCGGGCTTGCGTCCAACATGCTCACCACCACGCGTAGAGCCTCCCTAGCGCCACGCTGCGCTCGTTTGCACCCTGCAGCGCTGATCCCGCGAACCCCCGAACTCCGGCCGCCACGGACTTGCTCGCCGTCGTTCTCTTTGGTTTGACCTGGACCTGGCGTGTTGACCTGCTGATGTCACACTGATGTCATGCTAACGCAATAACTGTTTTCTGGATTTATTTTTATTCAGGAAACTCCAGAAAATAGTATAAACATCTAAAATTCATATAAATTCAACCGTAACTCCA
This sequence comes from Triticum urartu, assembly GCF_056163025.1. NCBI lineage: Eukaryota > Viridiplantae > Streptophyta > Magnoliopsida > Poales > Poaceae > Triticum > Triticum urartu. Next base: position 87,037,022 of record NC_141879.1, read on the forward strand.
AATGAAATAATTTATATATGAAAAATGATCAGAAAAATCCAATCTATCCATCTGTACTGGTTTCATGCATGTTAGAGCAACCTAACCTTGCTGTTTAGATGAAACATGATAATGCACTTATATGAGTTCATAGTTTAGGCTTGTGTTTGAATCTTTGATTCAAATAAGCTCAAACCACCCTGGTTTTAGTTGCATTAGCTCAAACACATCATATTGACATGTCATGATCATGCATCATGGTGTGCATTGCATTGATTGTATTTCTCTCTGTGTTTGCCGGTGATTGTTCCCCCTCGGTAGACGTATGTTTCGACGATGTGATCAATGACACCGATGAAGAGCTATATCATCTCCGGAAGTGCCAGGCAAGCAAAAACCCCTTGTTCATCTCGATACAATCCCACTCTCTCGCTCCTGCTCTCTTTTACTCCATTAGGACAACAACGATTCAACTGTTACATGTTGCAGTAGTTGAACCCCTTTCCTCTGCATGACCTGTCATTGCCACAGTAAATAGATGAAACCCACAGCATCAGTAGGAGTTGTTTGAGCCCTGATGTGCCTACTCATTCATGCTTATTTGTCATGCCTGCTACTGCTTAGAGTTGAGTCAGGTCTGATTCATCGGGAATGAATTGGAACAGTGATGAACATGTCCTACTGTGTGAGCTAAGTGTGTGAAGACGATTTGGTAAAGGTAGCGGTAAGAGGCCATGTAGGAGTACATGGTGGGTTGTCTCATTGAAACCGTTCTTAGGAACTGAGTTCTCTGTTTGTGATCCATGAACAGCTACTACTACGCATTGGGCCCGAAACCAATGGACCCTCTCGACTTATTAACCGCCCTTGTCCTCTGTCCAGGAGTTGCAACTAGTTTCTATTGTTTGTAGGATATGTGTTGGCGGCCGTGCGTAGCACTGACCCTAGGAGTGGGTTATGATGCGGTAGATACACCGGGGCACGGTGTACCGGGCGCCCGTTTGGTGTCTCGGGAACCTTGCACACATCGTTTGGGGCTGTGAGCGAAACTCTGGCCGGATCTCCTCACGGATGGAAACCGAATAGGCGATAAACCTGGACTAGAGACTTGTGTGGTTAGTCAGGTGGTGGCCGACTCCCTCGCCAGGCTTCCGCTTGAAGGTTGCCGAGATACACGACGTGTACATGGTGGTAAGTGGCGAGAGCGTGTGTGAAGAAGTACACCCCTGCAGGGTTATAAATGATCTATTCGAATAGCCGTGTCCGCGGTAAAGGACTTCTGGGTTGCCTATAACAGTTCATAGACAAAGTGAAAGTGGATACTCTAAAACTCGCAAGATAAGCGTGAGTGCTATGGATGGTGTTCTCGTAGGGAGATGGGAGCGGATCCATAGTGGTGTATTGATATGGTGAATATGTGGACTCATGTGCGCCACCTCAAAAGAGTTGCTTGTAGTCGTAGTTCAGGTTAGCCACTGAGTCAAAGCTGGCTTGCTGCAGTTAAACTCCAGTACCCCTTTGTTGATACCGATGCATATGTAGTTAGTTCTGATGTAAGTCTTGCTGGGTACATTTGTACTCATGTTTGCCTATTCTATGTTTTTGCAGAGAGACGTCAGTCTCGCTAGTAGTTCCGTGTGGACTTCGACGTTTAGCTTGATACCTCACCTACGATCTTGTGCCCTTGGCAGGATCTGGTAGATAGTCAGGCTTCTTAGCCTTTTTCATTTGTAGATGTCTGTACTCAGACATGTTAAGCTTCCGCATGTGCTTTGATTTGTATGCTATGATTGTTGGGTCATGAGACCCATGTTTGTATATCTCGCTCCTCGGAGCCTAATGAATAATACTTGAGTTGTAGAGTTTTGTTGTGATGCCATGTTGTATTTGCACATATCGAGCATATTGTGTCTATGATTGAAATGCTTGGTATGTGTGGGATCCGACAATCTAGTTGTTTATCCTTGGCAGCCTCTCTTATGGGGAAATGTAGTCTAGTGCTCCTTGAGCCATAGTAGTCCGCTATAGCCCGGTTCACCGGAGTCCTGCTAGCCTAGCACTACTGCTCAGGACACTTGACTGGACGGCATGTGTTTCACTTCGTTCCTATGTCTGTCCCTTCGGGGAAATGTCACGCGGTGACTTCCGGAGTCCTGCCTAGCCTGCTACAGCCTGGGTTACCCGGAGTCCTGTTAGCCCAGTGCTACAGCCCGGATTCACACGCTGTTGACCGACATGCTCGATGTCATTCATGTATGCCTGTCTCCATAGGTCTGTGCCGCTTTGGGTTCACGACTAGCCATGTCGGCCCGGGTTCTCTATCATATGGATGCTAGCGACACTATCATATACGTGAGCCAAAAGGCGCAAACGGTCCCGGGCCATGGTAAGGCGACACCCGTGGGGATACCGTGCGTGAGGCCGCAATGTGATATGAGGTGTTACCGGCTAGATCGATGTGACTTGGAATCGGGGTCCTGACATTGGCCCTCGCCAAGGGTGGCGTGATCGACCTCGCGATTATCGCTGGCAGGACCAGCCTTGCGAGGGAGGCTGGAGAGATCAGCCTCGTGAGGACTGCCCGCACGACAACGCATGCCTTCCTCCTCTGCCGCCACCGCCAAGGAGGAACGAAGGCCAACATCAAGACGAGGGAGCTGGGGGCTTCCAGGAGCCATGTCCAATCGCTTGCATCTTGGGTGGCGCGCAGACCCCAGCCTCACAGTGCATATTCGAGCGGTTTGCTCGCGAGGTGAATGCAGTCCTCCCCAGGCTTGAGGCCACGCGCCCTCTCGGGTGGTCTGCGTGCGCAATCACGTTTAGCTCAGCGGATCATCTCAAGTGAGCGGCCACAGCCAGAGTCCTCCCGATGCTTTGCTCCCCGGTCATCAGCAACGTGCAGGTCACCAGGACCCTCATTGACGGCGGAGTAGGACTCAACGTCTTGTCCGTCGAGACGTTCGACAATCTCCAAGTGTCGTACGATCAGCTTCAGCCAACCAAGCCCTTCTCAGGAGTCACTGATGGTTCCACTGTTCCAATAGGGCAGGTTCGCCTTCCAGTCACCTTCGGGCAGCGCAACAACTACCGCACCGAGCTCACCGACTTCGACGTCGCCCACATCCGTCTGCCATACAATGCCATCCTCGGGTACCCAGCCCTGGCCAAGTTCATGGCAGTGACTCATCATGGATACAATGTCCTCAAGATGGCAGGAAGCAGTGGAGTCATCACCGTACCCTGTGAAGAAAGGGACGCAGTGTGTTCACTTGAGCGCGCATTCCAAGCCACAGCAATCAAAGACCCGGACCACAGGAACGGAAGACTTCCCGAGGCGACCCTTAAGAAGAAGAAGGTTTCGCCTGGCCCAAGCCATAAGGTGGCAGGCGCCTCCGGAGGTGTTGCGTCAGGATCTGCGCCCAATCAGGGGGCGCCACCCTCTCTCGCATAGGAAGGCGCGCCCGACGCCCTCCTCAGGCAGGGCTCGGGGGCTCTTCCTTGAAGAGCCACCGACTTTGCCAAGGTCGCGAGGGAGGCGCTCGGGCACCACTTGGATGGGTGCTTCCAGGCACGTTTCCCTCAGGAAGGTGCAAGGTAAGGAAGACCGAACCCTCAGGAGTTCATCGCAAGAAACACCCAGGAGCTACAGGAGTCGAGAGTCATGCACGGCAGCCGCCGCTTGCCCACCGTAGCCCCACATCCAGGCGAGGATGGTGGGCTGCATGTCTGCATTGATGTGCCAGGGCTCAACCGAGCCACGTCTCAGGAGTGCCTCTGGCCTTCGCGCGTGGGGCGTTGCGAGGGTCCACCTCACAGCTACGTTCGCATGCCATTCGGCCTTCCGAACACGGTCGCCGCTCATCAGCGCCTACTGAGGAGCATTCTGGGGGCTCAGGAGGTCAAGCATTGTGCGGTCCTGGCGGAGATGGAGATGGCCCTCCGTAGACCCGCCTGTGCCCCCGGAGCCTCCCGAGGCTCCTGGGCCTGGGGGCTCATGAGGGCCGAGGTCATCATCGCGCATCACACACTTCTTCAACATCAATTCATCTTCAACGGCACCAGGTGACATCTTTCTAAGTTTCGTTTCTAGCTGGGTCCGTCCCAGGTCGCGTGGGTCCGTCCATGCGGCATGTATCCGTTTTGCTTATGCTCTTTACTTACCTTATTGGGGGCGCCCTCGGGCTACATCAACCCCGAGCTGCTCGGGCCTGGCCCAGCGGCGTTTGCTTTCCTCACATCTATTTAAAATGAATTTCCTCCTGCGTGCTTAACATACCCGACCTAATCGCCTGCTCGATTGACGCCTACCTATGGAGCCGCTCGCTCTGGCACGGCATTTGCCCATGGGTCCGTCCCTGCAACGCCGATAAATCTGAGTGGTCGAGCTCTGGCCACAGCAGCCCCGCAAGGCGCCACCTCACCAGGCCCTCAGCGCCCCAATCACTTCCTCGGAGTGACCAAAGGTTGGCTGGCAACCGTAACAACAGGTCTTGCTTCTCTTCATGATTGGTGTGCAGGACCTACTCCAGGAGCAACGCTGGGGACGTCGCGAGCTGCCTCTCCCTCTCTTTGGCATGGACCGCTTGCACGTTAAAAGGGGGGCGCCTGAGCATCGCGACTCATGGGCTCCTACTGGCTCTCCAGCCCTCACCCCTGGCCTTGACCCACGGCATCGCGACCTGTCATACTAGCGGCGGCTGAGCTCGCTCGAGGGCCGAACTTGAGGACGTAGAGCATTAAGGAAAGTGCGGGGCAGTGGGAAGAAGCTCGCGAGGACCTAACTCAGCTGCCACCACTCGGGCCGGGCGCTTCGTTGAGGAACTACACCAGACTCAAGAGATAAGTCGCGTCCTTACAGGGGTTGGGCCAACGCAGCGCAAAACCCTCGCCCAGTGCGGCTCTGTCGAGGCGACGTTGCCTTCCTTTCTCGCCCAGCGAGGGCTGCTTGAGTGCTAAAGGGGACCTCCCGAGCATCGTGACTCGGGGCCTCTTACCGGACCTCGGGCCGCTCAACTCCTGCCTTGACCACGGCATCGCGACCAGGCATACCAGCGACGGCTGAAGCCTGCCTGGGGACTGGGACCTGTCAGCGTAGAGCACCAAGTCCTCGTGAGGATAGAAAGGGGGAGCCGAGCCAAGACAGGACAAGCACCTCGCATTGATTCATATTAAGGATATAATGTTCACAAAAGACATGGCAGGCGCCTTACATACCCCCACAGGGTGTTGCTTCGATTCCTCGCACGGAAAAAAAGTACTAATCCTAAGGAATGCTAATCGCCCGCACCTCCACAAGGGACACCATCATCAACAGCGGGCTACCCAACGTCGGCGCCAACCCCATCCAGATCAGTGGCGTTGGTGGCTGGACGCAGCTGCCCCGCTCCGAGCACGACGCAAGCTCAGGGTCTCGTAGCTCTCATCGCTCGTCTCCGGAGTCGCGAGGAGCTCGGGAGAGCCGCTGGATTCCCCAGCTCCTCCGCTGCTGCCTGAAGAGCTGCTGGAGGACCGATAGGCGGGCCAAGTCCTCGCCAGTTCGTTGCCCCTGCCGCTCTCCCTGGGGCAGCACTCCAGCTGGCGTCCTTCAGCATTGAAGACCTTGAAGAACATCAGGGAGGCGCCGTCGTATTCAAGATGAATTACGAGGGCACCTACCGTCCGGTAGACCCGGGCGATTTTGCCCCAGCCCCGGGTCATGAAGACCTTGCCCGGAGCGACGACCGCGACCTCCGCTCCGGTCGCAAGGGTACTGCAGTCAGCGTGCTGCAGCCAGAGCTCCAGAGCCCCGCTTGGCGGCATCTCGGAGGCGAAGGAAGGAGGAAGGTGAATCCAAGAGCTTGGAGGCATGGCGGCGTGGAGCACAAGCTCGCGAGAGGAGCGCTTGACATGGACTCCAGGAGGAACGACGTGCACCACCGTGACTCACCGGTGTCGACGGCGGCACCATTGATGTCGCTCGATGCCTTCTCCCCCAAGACCCACAACGCGGGCGTACAAGGGTAGCGGAAACCCAGGCGGCGGCCGCTCGTACCAGGGCCTCGATGCCTCCTGCTGAGCACCCTCATCTCGGTGGCAGAGGACCAGCCGCTTCTTCGGCGGAAGTGGGTCAGGACCCTCTCGGGGGGCCTTTCCCTTCTCTTCTGTAGAAAACCGGCGGATTGGTGCCATTGGCGTAAGGAGGAGCAAGAACAAGGAAGAAGAAGGAAAGGAGCAGCAGGAAGGGATGGACTGAAGGGGCTCGCGCAGCCCCGTACTTATAGCCGGAGGACGCCAACCGCCGAGGCGTCGTGGGGAAGCGCAGATGCCCACGTCCAATTAATTGCCACGCGGTGCCCAAGGCCGCAGGCTATTGGGGCCCGCGGCGCTTCGCACTCGCCCCATCGCTTCCCTGCTAGGCCAAGCCCGGACGCGCCTTGGGCCCGGGGGTTACGGTCGGCGTTCTGGGAACGGGGGTCCCTAGACTTGCCTGCCTACGTCCTGCGGAGTGGCTCAAGTGGGGGCCCAGCGCAGCCCTTCTTCATCAGCTCAAGCTCAAGACCCTCGCGAGGGCCCAAGCCTCACGGGGCGGACGACCGGAAGCTTCCTCAGAGGCAGCCTCATCAGGCAGGCTCACGAGGAGGCGGAGAGATCAAGGCAGGGGTACCTCACGAGGAGCCCGTGACGCAAGCCATGACGATCGAGACCATGCGGGTGCCAGGAGGGCGCCGGCCTGCGCAGTGTCCTTGTTTCCCCTTTGGTGCAAAGGGGGCAAGCACAGGCCAAGGCATCGGGCAAAGGTTACCATTCTGATGCAATGAGACCAAGACCAACAGAGTGGCAGGACAGAGGTCACCATGGAGCCCAAGACGGCGTCATCGCCGATGCTTTTGGCAGCCGAAGACCACCTTTGGTCAGGATAACTTGTACTAGATGTTCCCCTTCAAAATGGCCAATTGTTGGCGCCCTTCCCACTCATTATTTGGGGAGAGGCCCAGGGCCTCTATAAATAGAGTTAGCCACCACAGAGTAGAGACATCTACAGATCGGACAGAAGGCAGAGATCGAGTGACATCTAGAGATCTGGTAGAGCCCCAGCAGAGAGAGAGAGAGGCGACTGAACTCGCCCAAATAGTTCATCGCACCAGCTCAAGGACACCTCTCGCGAGGCTGTTCTTCCCTTCTACTGTTCATCATCAGCCCCTGAGGCAATCCACCACACCACACACTGGAGTAGGGTATTACACCACAACGGTGGCCCGAACTAGTATAAACCTTGTGTCCGTTGTGTTGTTCATTGTTTCCAGCTTAGATCACGCGAGGAGATTGGACGTAGATCGGTAGGGGAGAGATCTCCGCGCGCACCCCAGTGTTCGAACCTCAAGGGTCTACCGGAACCCGAAATCCGACAAGAAGTATTCCCGCTTAGTACAGGTGTCGATGTCAAAACCGGCGGATCTTGGGTAGGGGGACCCGAACTGTGCGTCTAAGGCGGATGGTAACAGGAGGCAGGGGACACGATATTTACCCAGGTTCGGGCCCTCTTGATGGAGGTAATACCCTATGTCTTGCTTGATTGTTCTTGATGATATGAGTATTACAAGAGTCGATCTACCACGAGATCAAACAGGCTAAACCCTAGAGGCTAGCCTATGGTATGATTGTATGTTGTCCTACGGACTAAAACCCTCCGGTTTATATAGACAGCGGAGGGGGCTAGGGTTACACAGGGTCAGTTACAAAGGAGGAGATATACATATCCGTATTGCCTAGCTTGCCTTCCACGCCAAGTAAAGTCCCATCTGGGACGAAGTCTTCAATCTTGTATCTTCATAGTCCAACAGTCCGGCTGTCTGGAGACCCCCTAATCCAGGAATCCCTCAGTACCCCCTAAACCAGGCTTCAATGACGATGAGTCCGGCGCGCAGTGTTGTATTCGGCATTGCAAGGCGGATTCCTCCTCCGAGTACACCATGGAAGAGTTTGAATGCAAGGATAGTGTCCAACCCTGCAAAATAAGTTCCACATACCACCATAGAGAGAATAATGTTTCCATAAATCTAATCTGCTGACACGTTTTGACAGTATGACATAACACCATGGCCCGGTTATTATTCGAACCGCTTTTCTCAACCAGCTCCACACATATTGCGAGGTGGTTTTCTTGATACGTCTTGTCAAAGCAGAGATCTTGTTCCCCTTATCACGGGATTCTCATCAATACGGACGTGGGTAACCCAACCGTGCTATCAATTACAGCGCCTGGGGAATAAGCGGTTTTGCCAGGGAAGTGGGGAGACACATCGCCTCCTCCGCCCTTATAAAGGGACAAAGATTTACTTTTTTCACCCACGCCTTCTAACTTCTCACTTACCCATTCCCGCACACTCGAGCTCTAGCGCCCAAGCTTGCGTTCTTCTTCTCAAACCACTCCAATCATGTCCGGAGCAGGAGGCAAGTGGATGGTCTCCCCCGTCACGGAGGAGAACATCAAAAAGTTACAGGAAGTCGGATACTTGGCCGCGGATATCACGCACCGGCTACCAAATGCGGGGCAGATTGTCCCCATGCATGAACCCCATGAGAGGGTAGTTTTTCTTACCCATTTCGTCCGTGGATTGGGATTTCCTCTCCACCCATTTGTCCGCGGGCTCATGTTCTAGTACGGGCTGGATTTTCATGATCTGGCCCGCAATTTCATCCTCAACATCTCGGCGTTTATCGTCGTGTGCGAGGCCTTCCTCCGCATCAGGCCCCACTTCGGCCTATGGCTGAAAACCTTCAATGTCAAACCGAAGGTGGTGGGTGGCCAGCAAGCAGAGTGCGGAGGAGCCATGTGGGCAGGATGCCTAATGTCACCTGGCTCGAGGGCACCTACATGGATACCATAAAGGGGTGGCAATCGGGGTGGTTCTACACCACCGAGCCGCACGACTCCAACTGGGTGGCGGCCCCCAAATTTCAATCCGGAATCCCCACGCGGCTCACCTCCTGGAAAAAGAAGGGCCTGTCCTGGGGTTCTTCAGTAGAGCTGACCGGACTGCATACCTGCATCCAGAGCATGACGAACAAGAAAATCAAGCTCGTCAACGTGGTCCAGGTTATGCTCTTCCGTCGGATCCTTCCGTGTCAACGACGGGCATTTGTTTTGTGGGAGTTCGACTTGGCCAAGCGCCAGACGCTAAGAGAGCTCTACGACATGACGCACGAGGACGTCTGGAGGGTGTTGTTCAAGGGTGCCGAGATGCCTCCCTCCCTCACCGAGGACCGCGGACTCATCGCAAAGCGCTGTGCCCATCCGGTAGGCTTTTGTATCTCTCAGGGTATTTACTTGCCCTGGTTTAGTTATGTGCTGGATCTAAGCTTTCATGTTATTAACAGGACTGGATAGAGACAGGGAGCAGCTTGATTGCCCAGCCCCCCTGCCCGAAGATCCTGCAGACGCTCTTCTAACGAAGATGCTGACTGCGGCACCTTACGAGGTGCCGGAAAAGAAGGCCAAGAAGAAGGCCGCGGGGACCCGAAAGGGTCTCCGGCACAAGGTTATATCAGACTCATCGTCCGATGACTCCGACGCGCACTCCTCCCACGGAAACAAGGAGGAGGAGAAAAGTTCTCCCCCCCCCTAGCCGGGTGAGACAAGAAAAGGAAGGTCGACCCATCCAGGGAGGCCGAAGGGTCCAAGAAAGGAAAGACCCTCCCTGCGGACTGTGCCACCACGGCCGCCGACAGCGGTGACTAGTGGCTACCCAGGGACAAGCCCCTGGCGAAGTCGTAAGTGTCCGGACACCATAGTACTTCATGGTATGTTTTATTGTACTGCCTTTCCTCATGCCGAACATGATTATGCAGTCTGTCCTGAGCTCATCTCGACGTACCCTCGTCGAGCAGCTCTTTGGACTCGTCGGATATGAACAGCGGTTCTCCTCCGACGGCTTCCACCCCTCGCCCTACGGAGAACGCCGAGGTGTTGTCTCAAAAGGCACCGAGCCAAGGGGAGGTGATCCTGGGGGTGCCTCACGGCGACCTCCCGGTCCCTGGGTACCAAGGGAGTGAGGCTCCTACGGGCTTCGAGTTCGGGCCCCAGCCGGACGCTGCGCCGGACCCTCGATGGTTCCGGTTTCCGGCAGGCGGTCCCCCATTAAGGGGGGCCAACCATCCGTGCCGGTGTCCTCCGTCCAACCAGAGGCACCGGACAACTTGTTGGAAGTGCTTCCATCGATGAAGAGCACCACACTATTATGAATGCGGTGGTCGAGAAGGTTCAGTCCGCCAAAAACGTACTGACCGAAGCTTGCGCCAGCCTCCTAACAGGCTTTGAGGTAAGCAATCAAAATATAAGGAAAAATTACTGCATAGGTAGTAGCCCCTGATGCTCTGTTCGGCGTTCGCGAAGAAAAGTTGAATAGAGGATCAAATGATAACTCAGGAGTCTAATTAGAATATGTCTATGTGTATGTGCAGGCTTCACTGCTGGCCGCTGCCGCACGTACTGCGGAGGTCTCTGCGCTGAAGCAGGCCCTGAAGAGGTCCGAGGACGAGCTCGGCCTTACCAAGAGGCAGCTCGAAGAGAGTAAAGGTAAGATATACCTCTGTCTATATAGTTGAAAAGAAGTTCGGGTGTAAAGTAATAGGATCATCATGAATTTGTCAGGGGCCACAACCGAGGTGGAGACCCTGAGGAAGGCGTTGTCTGAGGCCAAAGGCAAAGCGTCCAAAGAACGCATGGAACGTGTTGGGGATATTACTGCTGGGCGTAAACCGGCCTATCTAGGCCGGGTCAACTTCATCAGTAGTTCTAGAAGTGATAAAGCCCAAAGAGGCGGATGAGGGCCGAAGGCCCGTAGCCGGTTCAAGACTGGTAGCTGTAAACCGGAGATTTGTATATAAGCTTGTATTATAAGTTAGGAATAAGGAGAGACCAACCCGGATACAAATATCAACCGGTGTTGGGATTCTGAGAATCGACGGGAGTCACCCGTGTATATAAGGGGACGACCCGGCGGCGGTTCAGAGGACAACAGACAACAACTCGAGACATAGGCGAAGCTTGTTTGCTCCCTAGTCATCGAAACCCCATCAATTCCATCACAACTAGACGTAGGCTTTTACCTTCATCGAAGCGGCCGAACTAGTATAAACTCTCTTGCGTCCTTGTGTCCGCTTTAAACCCTTCAAGCTAACCCGTCGTGATGGCTCCACGACTAAGTCCTTTCTCTAGGACATCTGCCGTGACAAAACCACGACAGTTGGCGCCCACCGTGGGGCTATCGCACGATGGTTTCCGGTTCTCGGAGGGCTGCTTTGAAGGACTCAAGGGCTACGCTGTAGGCCGGATGACTAAGAGTCATCGCGGCAAGCTCTACATCGACGACGCAGGCTGGGGCCCCGAGGCCGACTCAATTGAGTACGGGTATCGGGTCCCCTTTGGTAGCATTCACATTTTCATTGGCAAGATCGGTGAACCGGGCCCTGAGCCGGACATCTGCACCGACCTCGTCGAGACGGCTCAGCGTGCGCAATCCGCCCGGGTTAAACCGGCTATGAAGCGTGCCTTCGTGGGAGTCATCCATGGAGGAAGTTATGAGGACGGATCGGAATTTCGCGGGGCGACCGTCGTTTGTTCCGGTGACGAATCTTCGACCGGAGAAACCGAATCTCTTTATCAGCTACAAGATGGCCGGATTGGGAGCTGTTCCGATGGCGATAGTATTCCGGACCCCTCTGATCTACCCAACCGGGTTGGAATATTCATGGCCGGAACACAAGCAGCGCCTCATTCTTCGACAGCTGCGGCAACGATCTCCGGTTCAGCAGCGGGGACGGCTGCCGGGGCAGGAGGCCTTGTGCGCCCGCCGGCTCAGGTTCTATCAGAACTATTTGATGCGTTGGTTGTGCTTATGGCGGAAGTTAATCCGCCAGATCAGGACGTTCACAACACAGAGATTGCAAGGGTAAAGGAACAGATCACCCAGGCCAAGGCGGATCTGGCGGCTGAGGACACCAGGATGGCCGCAGAGTGGGCCGCTTTAGACGCACAGGCCTACAGGCTTATGTTGGACCAGAGCGCGTCGCATGAAGTCATCAGGAGGAAGCACCGATCCCGCTTACCTCCGGTCTTCGAGGCCAGAGACCTTTTCAACACTCCAGGACCAAGAGCTGGCAATCCGCTGGAGGGGAACCGGGCAGAAGCCCCTAGGACCGGTGCACCGGTTCAACCTCGTCAGATGGACCCGCCTCGTCAAAACACCGTTATACCTCAGGATGCTTTAGCACCTCCGAGTCACTACTCCAACCCGATGGACAATCTTGTTGCCGCTGCTGCACGGTTGGAGGCCATTCCAATTGAAGGTGACTCGCCGCAGGCAGTAGAGACATGGCGGGTCAAGGAACTTCTGAGGACAGCTTTGGCCCAACAGGAAGCGTACTTGTACAGCCGCGACCGGATCCACTCGACCCCCCGTCCAAGACGGAGCTATAGCAGACATATGGATGAACCAGCAGTGTCGAGTAATGAACGACATGGAGCACCCCGTGGAAACAACCCGACGGGTGGTGCTGATGACGCTCAGGAAGTGGTGAACCGGGCCCGAGCGCACAGGGAGGCCGAGTTAGCCGCACATCATCAAGCTCGGTAGCTCACGCCGGTTCGTCCAACCATCTCGATCGAACCTGGTGTTACTTCTAGTTCTTTGGGGGTGCCTTGCCTTGTCCCTGCTTTACGCAACGTGCGCCTGCCCAAGGATTTCAAAGGCCCACGCAAGGTACCAAATTACACGGCGGATCAACCTCCAGAGACATGGGTGGAGAGCTATGAGATGGCCATGGAGATGCTTCATGTGGATGACACGGCGTGTGCGAAATACTTCACTATGATGCTTGAAGGAACGGCCCGTACTTGGTTAAAAAGCTTGCCAGCTAATTCTATCAGTTCATGGGCCCAATTACGAGCCCGGTTTATCGGCAATTTCAAGGATACGTGTAAACAGCCTATGTCGATAGTGGACTTAGCTGCATGCGTCCAGGAGGAAGGAGAATCAATGACTCATTGGGTGCGCCGGGTTTTACAAGTGTTGCACTCCTCAGACCGCATCAACGCTGACACTGCAGTATTAACCCTAGAAGGCAACTGCCGGTTTGGGCCCCTGAAGTTGAAATTGGGACGGATGAAGCGTCATTGCACCGACATGGGGACCCTCATGGCCGCTTTGGTGAAATATGTTGATTCTGATAGTACCAAGGATCCCGAATCTGATGATGACAAGATAGGGAAAGGGAAGAAGAACAGCAGCTCCAAAGGTCAGCAGCATCACTGGGCAGGCAATGGTGGAGGAGGCCAGCGTAAAGCGGATGGTAACATGGACTTTGTGGCTAATACCAACGCACAGGACAATGGCCAGCGATGCAAGGGTAGGCCGAAAAATCGTAATGGAGCACCCAACCCTAACCCAAACCGCCTAAACTATCTGCTAAGCCAGCCCTGTCCAAGACATGGGACGAAGGAGGCGCCAGCAAACCACCTTTGGAAGGATTGCTTTATTATGCAGGAGTTCAAGAATTCAAATAATTTCCGGTATGATCACGAATCTGGCGGTGGCTCAGGATCCGGGCCGGGTTACGGTGGAGGAAGTTCCGGTTCAGGATTTAATGGTAATCCGGGTGGTCATAATGGTCAAAATAGTCAGAACAACCAGGGTGGTTACAACCAACAGCAGCAACAGTCAGGTTACCAGAGCAACCCAAAGCAGTTGAGTAGTGGGCAGTACCATGTCTTCACCACTAGCTTGGACAAGCGAGACCGGAAGGTTCAGAGGCGGGTAGTCAACTCTGTTGAACCGACCATACCCCGTTATCTACGTTGGTCTGAACAGCCAATCATATGGAGTAGAGAGGATCACCCACCCCAGGTCGATAATCCGGGTCAGTTGGCTCTGGTGGTGGCGCCTCAGGTCGGAGGTTATAAGTTCACCAAGGTACTCATGGATGGAGGGAGCAGCATTAACATCCTGTACTATGAGACCTTCCGTCGTATGGGACTAACAGATACGAATCTCAAACCGTCTAATACAGTATTCCACGGTGTAGTGCCTGGCAGATCAGCATATCCTGTTGGTAAGATAGCACTGGAAGTAGCCTTTGGGGATGATCATGATTCCAGGTCGGAGACGTTGACGTTTGAAGTGTTGAAAATCCAAAGTCCATATCATGCCCTGTTTGGGCGACCGGCCTACGCCAAGTTTATGGCTCGGCCCTATTATGTGTATTTGCAGCTCAAGATGCCGGGTCACAAGGGGACAATAACGGTTCACGGAAGCCGCAAAATCTCTTTGGAATGCGAGGAAGGAGATGCGGATTATGCAGAGTCGGTCTGTGCCACCGAGGAGTTGAAGTACTATAAGGACAATGTTGATCCGGCGGACATGACTCCGTTGAAGAACCCAACTACGGAGCATGATCCGGCCCTGAAGTTCAAATCGGTAGCACAAACTAAGCTTGTGGACTTCGTACCTGGTGATTCGTCCAAGCAGTTCAGCATCAGTGCCAACTTGGATCCGAAATAGGAAAGCACGCTCATCGAGTTCATCCGTGAGAATCGGGACATTTTTGCATGGAAACCCTCTGACATGCCAGGTGTACCGAGGCAACTCGCTGAGCACACACTTAATGTGGATCCTAAATATAAACCGGTGAAACAGTTCCTCTGCTGGTTTAACGAAGAAAGACGTAAGGCAATTGGAGAAGAGGTAGCCAGGCTCTTAGCAGCTGGCTTTATTGTTGAAGTTTTTCACCCTGAGTGGCTTGCCAATGCGATGCTGGTCCTCAAGAAAAATGGCACCCGGCGCATGTGTGTGGGTACACAGATCTTAATAAGGCTTGTCCAGCAGATCCTTTTGCCCTCCCCCGTATTGATCAAATTATTGATTCTACGGCGGGCTGTGAGCGTTGAAGTTTTTTGGATGCGTATTCTGGCTATCATCAGATCAAAATGGCAGTTAAGGACCAGGAGAAGATGGCATTTATAACTCCCTTTGGAGCCTTCTGTTATGTGTCTATGCCCTTCGGGCTCAAGAGTGCCCAAGCAACTTACCAACGGTGTGTACAAAATTGTCTTCACAAGCAGATTGGCCGTAATGTACATGCTTACGTGGATGATATCGTGGTTAAGTCCAGGGAGAAGGAGACTCTGATTGATGATTTGAAGGAAACCTTTGATAACCTGAGAACATATAAGATGATGCTTAATCCGGACAAGTGTGTCTTTGGTGTACCGGCGGGCAAGTTATTAGGCTTCTTGGTGTCTAATAGAGGAATTGAGGCTAATCCGGAGAAGATCACAGCCATCACCTCCCTCGCTAAACCGAAGTGTATCAATGATGTTCAGCGCCTGGCAGGCCGAATTGCTGCGTTAAGCCGGTTTATCAGTCGCCTCGGTGAGAAGGCAATCCCTTTGTATCAGATGTTGAAGAAGACAGATCCATTTTTCTGGAGTTCTGCTGCTGATGAAGCATTTGAGGACTTAAACGGCAATTGACCAATCCGCCTGTGCTCGCCGCTCCCATTGACAAGGAGCCTTTGCTGCTATATGTTGCTGCTAATGCTCGGGCGGTCAGCGTGGCTATTGTGGTAGAGCGAAAAGAGGCAGGTAAGGAGCATCCGGTTCAACGTCCGGTCTATTATATCAGCGAGGTGCTCATTGAGTCCAAGCAAAGGTATCCGCATTGGCAGAAGCTGGTGTATGGAGTTTTTATGGCAAGCCGGAAGCTTAAACAATACTTCCAAGGGCATCCAATTAAAGTGGTCAGTTCTGCTCCTTTGAGAGATATCATCCAGAACCGGGAAGCAACTGGCCGGATTGAAAAGTGGGCTATAGAGCTGGGGCCGTACAGTTTGAAGTATGTGCCTCGGACGGCGGTTAAGTCTCAAGCACTTGTTGATTTCATCAATGATTGGACGGAAATGCAAGCACCTGAAGAAAAACCGGATCATACGTATTGGACCATCCATTTTGACGGATCCAAGCAATTGGAAGGCTCGGGGGCTGGAGTCGTATTAACTTCCCCACGAGGTGATAAGTTTTGTTATGTTCTCCGCTTAATGTTCCCTTGTACTAACAATGCAGCTGAATATGAAGCCTTGCTCCATGGTCTCCGGATTGCTAAGGAGATGAATCTAAGTCGAGTTAAGTGCTTCGGTGACTCGGACCTTGTGGCTCAGCAGGTGTCTGGCACTTGGGACTCCAAGGACCCACTCATGGCAGCATATCGTCGTGAGGTGGATATTGTTGCAGGTTATTTCAGAGGCTATCAGGTGGACCACATGGACCGGCGGAAAAATGAAGCGGCGGACACTTTAAGCCGGCTGGGCTCTCAGCGCAAACCGGTCCCGCCCAATGTTTTTCTGGATGTGCTGCACAACCCGTTGGTCAAGATCCCTGGTGAAGAGGATTTGGCTATTCCTGATCCGGAGGCTCAATTGGTGGCAGCTCTTCATGTTATTCCGGATTGGACGCTTCCTTACCTGGCGTACAAGAACCGGGGCGAGTTGCCAGAGGATGAGATTCTGGCCCGGCAGATAATCCGGCGGTCCAAGTCCATGGCTATCATCAACGGCGAGTTGCATCATTACAGTGTATCAGGAGCTTTCCAATGCTGCGTGTCTCCTGAAGAAGGCCGTGAAATTTTGCGTGAGATCCACTAAGGAGATTGTGGTCACCATGCCGGCTCAAAGTCTGTGGTGGCTAAAGCATTTCGACATGGCTTCTATTGGTTAACTGCTCATGATGATGCGGAGGATCTGGTCAGACGATGTGATGGTTGCCAAAGGTTTTCAAGACGTGCTCATGTACTGGCTCAGGAATTGAGAATGATTCCAATTACTTGGCCGTTTGCGACTTGGGGGCTGGATATGGTTGGGCCTTTCAAAAGGTCCAAAGATAAGAAGACCCACCTCCTGGTGGCGGTTGACAAGTTTACAAAGTGGGTGGAGGCAGAACCTGTTAGCAAGTGTGATGCGGCCACGGCGGTTCAGTTCATCAAAAAGGTGATTTCCGGTTTGGCTTTCCGCACAGTATTATCACAGATAATGGTACCAATTTGTCCAAAGGTGCTATGAAGGAGTTCTACGAACGGGAGCACATCCGGCTCGACGTTCATCAGTGGCACATCCACAGTCCAATGGTCAAGCAGAAAGAGCTAATCAAGAGATCTCGAGAGGCATCAAGCCCCGGCTCATGGTTCCTTTGCAGAGAAAGCCGGGTTGTTGGGTAGAAGAATTACCATCTGTGTTATGGAGCATCAATACAACACCCAACAGATCAACAGGATACACACCGTTCTTCATGGTTTATGGAGCGGAGGCGGTCCTCCCCAGTGATACCCGTCATGATTCACCTCGTGTAACGGCTTATATTGAAGCAGACAACGAGACAGCATGGCAAGATGCTTTGGACCGGTTGGATGAAGAGCGTGACATCGCAGCCGCCCGATCGGCGATTTACCAGCAGGATCTTCGTCGTTATCACAGTCGCCGGGTCAAAACCAGAACCTTTCAGGAGGGAGATTTGGTGCTTCGGCTCATCCAAGATCAGACTAATATGCATAAATTGTCCCCACCTTGGGAGGGGCCTTTCGTGGTCAGCAAGAATCTGCACAACGGGTCATACTATCTGATCGATATTCGAGAACATAAGGACTCACGTACATCATAGGAGGATACCAACAGGCCGTGGAACATAGCTCATCTTCGGCCTTATTATACCTGAGCCATTGGTTCTACTTATTTACATATTACAACGATGTATATATTAATTATAATAAACCGGAACCTCAGCTAAAGCGGGGTATCTGTTCTTTTACATCATGTGTGGTTACACGGAGTTGTTCTAAAGCGGCTTCCAGTTTACCCCTTGGGTTCGCTTTGCTAAAAGCATCGTGTTATATCACTTGGAGGATTGGTTGTGTCCAAACCAATACCATGCCTTTTGATAGGCGAGAGCCACCAGATCACTTGGGGACTTGGTCATGTCTGAACCAGTCATGCCTCTTGATCGGCCTAAGGCCACAGAATCACTTGGGGGCTTGGTTCAACCCGAACCATGACCATGCCATTTGGTCAGCATAAATTCCACGGTTTCTTTTGGGGACCTGGCAGACTAGAACCATAGTTACACCTAACGGGAGCTTGGTCGCGTTTGGCCATGGTAATGCCATTTGATCAGCTTAAATAAACCTTTTTTGGTAAACGGTTTTGTCATTGCTTTTGCTTCACACTTTTCTTTGAACGGGGGTTTTTTTGCTTTTTATTACGTTTTCTAAACCGACAAAGTTTTTTAACCAATCAATTGACGAAACACGGTTCACGTCAATCCGGAGACTATTTGCCCGGTTTGATCCTTGTTGTTAACATCCTCTTATGGAGTGACACGGTGTTTATTATAACCCGGCATGGTTTACATAGTAAACCAGCGTTATATATATATATACAGGAGCTGTTATCTCCTCCAACAGTGTGGGTTTGCAAAACTCTGCTTCAAGATTGGCCAAGCCAACTTCACACTCAACGATGGCAGGTATTATGTATCTCAAAAATTTGATCATATACTTAAAATTTTGTTTTGGATGTTTTTGATTTCATATATACAGACATCATATTCCGCCTGACGGTACAACCGCGGTGGCACTTGACGAATTTCTCATTTCAGAAAGTGTTTTGGGAAGTTCATTACCACAGGAAGAACAAATTATGCACGAAGGCATATCAACATCAAAGGTATCAGCTAGCCTATTACAAGGCAACATGGTGCCCATAATAAATTGTTTTTCGCAAAGGAGAGGCAGTTTTAAAACCGGCTTCCGGTTCAAGCTTGGTCACCAGCCCGGCCTGATGGTTGTGGGTCATCCTGCACCGCTTCAGCCTCCGTTTCTCTACCCAGTGGCTGGAAATCCACAGTTGTCCGGTCGATTCCCATTAATGCTTGAAAAACAGCTTCATCATGGATCAGCAATGACGGGTCAATATCGGGAGCACAAGTATGCTTACGGATTGGAGGGATCAGATTTTCCGATTCATGGATTGGTGCAGCTATTCGCTTGTTCTGACTGTCATATTGGGCTTGATAATGAGACAAGTCTGCTTCCTCAGCCAGTTGACAAGCTAGCGGACGTACCTCCCGGTTTATTGCTCGCAGATCCGCTTCACCAAATTCTGACCCATCTTCCTTCAAGCTGGGATAGCCCTGAGTTGCTTCAATAGGATCAAAATCCGGCACCCACGCTTTTCCCCGGATTAAGGCATTGATTGCACCGGTTCGAGCAGCAGACTTCTTCAGCTCTTCAACCCGGGCAGGAAGCACCGACAGTTTCATCAGAGTATCTTGAATCAAAGTGGGCGCCGGTTTGTTATGAGATGCGGTATAGATGATCCGCTGGGCACCAGTATACAATTGTTCAACCAATGTATAGGCGGCTTTTAGTTTCTTCCGCACATCTGACCCCAAGTGACCAATGCGTGTCCCTGAAAATACCATAAAGCGTTAATAAACCGGCGATTCTGTCAGAAGGCAGAGCCAATTCAGAAGGCAACCTAGCTTACCAAAGATAGCAGTAGTCATGGCATGCACGTGCCGCTTTATGCTGGTCAGTTCATCCGCCACTGGTTTTAGTGCAGCCTTGGCATCCTCTACTTGTTTGATCAAAGCGGACTTTTCAGTGGCCCAATCTGTCTGCTTCTTCTTGAAGCTCTCCTTAAGCTATTCCATGGCGCTTAAAGCGCTGGCCAGTTCCTCTTTTGCTTTGGACGTTTCAGCCTGTTGGGTTTTCAGGTTTTCTTGGAGATCGGTGACTTGGTTTTCTTTCGTCTTCAGCTCCGCCTGCATGCATATAGATATATGCTTCAACAAATCGTTATAAGGATTCAAGTACCAATCACATAACAAGTTATGCACTTAGTACTTGGGGGCTAATGCATATTCGATCTTCATCTTTCAATTGCTTACAAAGTCCCAAGATCAATACAAGTATTCAACTTTGCACTTGGGGGCTAATGGCTATTTGCTCGTATATAGTCTGATGCGGCAATTTCAATTACTTAAAGTACCGGTTTAACTACGTTAAGTTGAACCGGCCCTTGGGGGCTAGGAGAGTCAGCAAGAATGGAAGCATACAAGCAGGAAGGAGCATACGGAAGTTACCTCATATTTCTCTTTCATCATATTAACCAGACCGGCTTCATAGTCGCGACTGGTATACAACCGGTTCAGATAGCCGGAATGGATATCTTGGGCGTTCAGAGCAGCATAAGTCGTCAGATCAGCGTTCCACTTGCCTTTGCCAAAGGCAGCAAATTCTTCCTTGGCAGAATGTTTGGATAAAGCGATAGGATTGCTTGGCTCAGTATGGCCAGTGCCAGTAATGACAACCTCGTCATCCTGGGTACCGCCGGTTTGCACTGGGGCTATTGGCTTGTTAGTAGGTTTTGCTGGACCGGTGGAGCGGTGGAGCTTTCAATCCGGATGGAACCTGTGGGCTGATTGATAGGACCTAAGGCGTCGGTAGGTCTCTTTTCAGCAATAAGATCATCGTCTTGCTGCGGTGGATCGTTGGGTATATCCTCAGGAATAGCCGCTTCAAGATTGGGTGTTTTGCCGGGTTCAAGAATGACATCTTCTTCGGCCGCTTTGTCCAGGCGGGCCTTCTTGCTTGGCCTAGGCTTGGCCTGAGGAGAATAACAAAATCAAATACAATATATGTTCTAAGGCGATGTACTGCAAACATCACAATAAGTATAGCTTACCCAAGCACTGTTTTGAGCGGTGGGAGCTGAGTAGCCGATGACTCGCCAGAAGATGAGTGGGAAGTAACCTGGTAATCGGAGTCAGACGGATTAAGAGGATGACGAAAGCAGCCCGCTTTAGGACAAGCACTGACAAGCAAATTAGAGACCTCTGAAGGACGTTTCCGAACCGGACTGTTCGGTAAACCGGCGGAGGTAACTACCTGGCCGCTGTGCCGGGTGGTGCGACGAGCTTCGTGTTGTTGGGTCTTCATAAGAAGTTTAGGATCCAAATAAGCAAGAGGATGAGAAAATTTAACTTTCCGGTTTGCCTGACGGATATTTTGTGAAGGCAAAGATTCTGAATCGGAAGAGAGAATAATTACCTCTGCAACATCTGCGTGGCTGGCTTCGGCATCATCCTGACAAATATCGTCATCAATAAGATGCATGAAAAATAAACCAAGTGAGTCAAGCTCTACCTCAGAGTCTAGATTATCCATCTCATCATCAGGGGCCGGATTAGAAGATGCAGTGGTTCGTTTCCTGTGGGCAGTCTTCTTCACAGCTTTAGTCTTTTGCCGTGTTGCTCTTTCCGGTTTGTCCGGTTTTCGGGTTTCTCCTGCAGCAGTTTCTTGCTCCAAAACGGATCATTGCCCTGATTACACAGACACTGATATTAAACAAAGACCAGATATATCATTAACAGATTCAGCAAAAACAAAAAAATCAAAGTCTTACAGCTGGCGGTTTGTTGGTGGCACAGAAGGGAAGCAGGCCGTTTCTAGCACAGGCGTGTTCCGGTTCATTCAGCATCTTATTCACAGCCTCTGTGATTTCTTCATCGGTGAGCTGGATTTTGGAATGTCGCAGTGGGTCATCAACACTGCCAGTATACTCGCACATCAAACCGGAGTGCTGACTAAGGGGCAGTATGCTCCATGATATCCAACAGCAAGCAAGATCAACCCCTGTTAAACCGTTGGCCATAAAAGCTCTGAGCTTTGATAGTTGAGGAGCATATTTACTTCTCTCCTGTGCAGTCAATCTTTGTGGAAAAGGCTGTGTATTGCTGAGCCGCTCCGGTCGAAAGCCAGGAAAAGGATTCTCGCCAGCAGGGGAGGTGTCTTTGCAGTAGAACCATGTCTGATTCCATTCTTTGGGGTGCCTATGCAGTTTAGCGTGAGGGTATGTGACCTCTTTCCTCTTCTGAATCGCCATGCCACCCAACTCCGTATTGGAGCCGTTAGTAAACTCAGTATGGCGGTTTAAATGGAAAAGGTCTCTGAACAATTCCACTGTGGGCTCCTCTTGAAAGAATGCTTCACAGAGCACTTGGAAGTGACACATATTTGTAACAGAGTTGGGGCCAGTATCTTGTGGATGGAGCTGGAAATCGGCTAAAACATCCCGGTAAAATTTAGAACCGGGCGGCTTAAAGCCCCGAGCTAAGTGATCTACGAAAACAACAACCTCTCCTTCTCGAGGTGTGGGAGGGCATTCTTTGCCAGGAGCCCTCCAATGGATGGTATCTTTGCTGCCTAAAGCGCCAATCAGAACTAAATCGTCCAGTTCAGCCTCTGTGACACGAGAAGGAACCCAATTGCACTCATACACTTGCTTGGCCATGATGGAATCTACAAGGTAAAAGATACCGGTTCAAAAATGCATTTGATCAAGATACATTGGTATGGGCACTGTTAAACCGGAGACAGAACTATGTAAACTGGAGTTGTTAAACAACAAGCATCTGGCGGTTCAATAAGGGGACTAATGGCATATACCGGTTTGGAAAAAATTTCTATAAGATTAAACCGCCTGATCTAAGCATTGCGGATGGACAAGTATGCAGAAACAGGTTTGACAAGATTTCCTTATGGCATTGGATCTGAAGCAAGTTCAGAAAGGAAATAAATACTTAGAGGTTCAAAGGAGCAGTACCGAACCAATGAGCAAAACGTTCATATAGATCTATGGTTTTGAGATGCATAAGTGAAGGCGAAGGTCAAAACAAATATCATTGCACAGAGTAAAGATTTGCGGATTCAGCTAAAGATCTATCGCATGAGCAAGAGGTAGACGATGAACACTGAAGAACTGCGAAACCCTAAGTCAGATTTGCGGGGGAAAGGATAGAAGATTTACCGGAGCTGAGGAAGATGCGGAAGGTTGCCCCGATGCTCTGGTGCATTCAGATTGATGCAACTGCCAAGGATGAGGCAGAGGTTGATGGCGGCGGTGGAGCTCCGAGGCGGGTGACGCGAGGAAGACGAAGAAGGAACGGAAGGAGAAAATAAATGACCTTTCAGTCCTATTTATAAGCCGAAAGAACATGAGTCAGGCGCAACAATCAAGGGGCCACGAAACGGAGTTGTCGCCTTGATTTCCGCCGATCTATTAAAACAAAAAAGCATAATGGATAGCTTCATTATGACAGGTGACGTCACTCCGGTTTGCAGTAATCGGAGAAGATGACATCATGGCGGTTTACCAATTTAAGAGAAGACGTTGAAGATGAAGTTTTTGTTAAAGGATTGACATGAACCCGTTCAAATCAATCTAGGGCCTAATGTTGGGGATATTACTGCTGAGCATAAACCGGCCTATCTGGGCCGGGTCAACTTCATCAGTAGTTCCAGAAGTGATAAAGCCCAAAGAGGCGGATGAGGGCAGAAGGCCCGTAGCCGGTTCAAGACTGGTAGCTGTAAACCGGAGATTTGTATATAAGCTTGTATTATAAGTTAGGAATAAGGAGAGACCAACCCGGATACGAATATCGACCGGTGTTGGGATTCTGAGAACCGACGGGAGTCACCCGTGTATATAAGGGGACGACCTGGCGGCGGTTCAAAGGACAACAGACAACAACTCGAGACATAGGCGAAGCTTGTTTGCTCCCTAGTCATCGAAACCCCATCAATTCCATCACAACTAGACGTAGGCTTTTACCTTCATCGAAGGGGCCGAACTAGTATAAACTCTCTTGCGTCCTTGTGTCCTCTTTAACCCCTTCAAGCTAACCCGTCGCGATGGCTCCACGACTAAGTCCTTTCTCTAGGACATCTGCCGTGACAAAACCACGACAGAACGGGAGAAACAAGAACCCGAGTGGGCGAGGTGCAGCAAGAGCTCGAGGCTCTTGCCAAAAACGAGTCCTTGGAGCTTGACTCCAAGACGCGAGAGTCCGAGCTCGCGCAGGTGCTTGAAAGCGTCCGGAGCGCCAAGGCCGAAGCCCACAAGGCCCTCCAGGAGATTCACTCGGCGAAGAAGATAGCAACGGGTAAGGCATTCAATATGCAAAGCAAGCATGTGAAGGAGACTTTCCTTTTTCTTACTCGAGTTCGGAGCTCTCTAGGAGCGTTTGCAGATCTTCCCCGCAGTGTGCTCGATGCCGCGGAGTTTTACCGGGCTGAGGAGGGGAGCTCAACGGAGAAGTTGTTCTGGTCTCAGTATACTGGGACCGAACACCCTGTGTCCTTGAGCGACCAGCTGAAGCAGTTGGTCGAACTTCACAAGGCGGCCGAACAGGCCATGAGGGGCCTTATAGTCCGGAAGTGGCCTGGCGAGCCCCTGTCCGGCAGCTACTTCGGTCTGATGAGGCGGCTTGTGGAAGTCTGCCCACGGCTTGAAGTCATTGAGCGGTCCGTCTGCATCAAAGGTGCATGCAGGGCTTTTGCCCGGGCGAACGTGCACTGGGCGAAGCTGGATGTCGTGAAGCTGGTGAAGGAGGGGACGCCGGAGGGCAAGGAGCATCACTGCCCCGAGAATTACTATGAGAGCGTCCTCAAGGGTTCCCGCTTAGTGGCAGATGAGTGTGCCAATAATGTTATTTTTGAATGAACATGCCAATGTGATCCTGTAATATGAAACGAGTTCTTTTGCGCCATGCGACGCTTTCTTAATTTAAAATATTACCTTCTATGCGGCTGTTTATAAAATCTGAGAGTTGGCCAGTCGTCGGCTTCTACCCCCATGTAACTAGTACTAGGGTATTCGGGGTAAATCTGAACACTCTTTACCCCAATTTTGGGTCCTTCAAGGGAGGTGTTCAGCACAATGAACCAGGAAATCGAACTATAATGCTTTATCACTCTCACTTAGCCATAGAAGTCTATGATTTTAAATTTTTGGCGAAGCCCCTGTGTGGGAGTCCTGGATTAGGGGGTCTCCGGACAGCCAGACTATCTCCATTAGCCGGATTGTTAGACTATGAAGATACAAGATTGAAGACTTCGTCTCGTGTCTGGATGGGACTCTACTTGGCGTGGAAGGCAAGCTAGGCAATACGGATATGTATATCTCCTCCTTTGTAACCGACCTTGTGTAACCCTAACCTCTCCGGTGTCTATATAAATCGGAGGGTTTTAGTCCGTAGGACAATATATACAATCATACCATAGGCTAGCTTCTAGGGTTTAGCCTCTCTGATCTTGTGGTAGATCTACTCTTGTACTACCCATATCATCAATATTAATCAAGCAGGACGTAGGGTTTTACCTCCATCAAGAGGGCCCGAACCTGGGTAAAACATTGTGTCCCCTGCCTCCTGTTACCATCCGCCTTAGACGCACAGTTCGGGACCCCCTACCCGAGATCCGCCGGTTTTGACACTGACATTGGTGCTTTCATTGAGAGTTCCTCTGTGTCATCGCCGTTAGGCTTGATGGCTCCTACTATCATCGATAGCGATGCAGTCCAGGGTGAGACTTTTCTCCCCGGACAGATCTTTGTGTTCGGCGGCTTTGCACTGCGGGCCAATTCGCTTGGCCATCTGGAGTAGATTGAAAGTTACGCCCCTGGCCGCCAGGTTAGGTTTGGAAGCTTAAACCACAGAGCCGATATCCGCGGAGACTTGATCTTCGACGGATTCGAGACTCTGCCTTGTGCGTCACGCGGTCATGATGAGTACGATTTAGCTCTACCATCAGACAGTGTTAAGATCGCACCGGCAGCCGCTCTGACCCTCAATTTGGAGCCAGTTGCGCCTTCTGCGGACGGGTGGATGGACCCCACTGCGGAGGCCTTACCCTTAGCGGCGATCGAGCTGAACATCGACCCTACCTTGCACGAGAGCCATGTTGTTAAACTGCCGGACCCTTCTCTGGCCACGGACTCCGAACCGCCTGCGCCCGTTCCTATCGAATCTGATTGGGCGCCGATCATAGAGTTTACCTCCGCGGATATCTTTCGGCACTCGCCCCTCGGCGATATACTGAAATCATTAAGGTCTCTCTCCTTGTCAGAAGAATCCTGGCCGAACTATGTCCGGCAGGACTGGGATGTGTACGACGAAGAAATTCGTGACCCACCCACCACCCACTTAGTAGCCAATGTCGATGACTTAACCGACATGCTCGACTTCGACTCCGAAGACATCGACGGTATGGACGACGATGCAGGAGACGAACAGGAACCAGTGCCCCCAGGGAACTGGACGCCCACTTCACCGCATGACGTATACATGGTGGACACACTAAAGGAAAACAACGACGAGGAACGGAAGGACGTAACGAAGGGTTATCCCCTTGAGAAGCAATCAAAGCAGCGGCGTAAGAGCCGCCACAAAACCCGCCTCGGCCGAAACAACGGTCATACAGACCCGGCATTAGAGTAGGGTGAACCATTGCCGGACCACGGCAACACGGAGAATCAGACCGAACAACCCGACTCTGTCAAAGATAACAGTCCGGATGACATCACACCGGACAGACACTCAGACCAACAGAATGCCATCAAAGGCTTGTTGCCACCGCGAGGAGCCTAAAAAAGCAGAAGCAAAGGCTCAAGGCTGCGCAAGACACATTCCAAATCAGATGGAATAAAGTACTCAACACAGGAGCGAAGTACGGCGGTAATCACCCCACCAAGAGCTACCCGAAGCGGAAGTTGCTACCTGAATTTAACGAGGAGGCCTTAGATCCCCCACAACCAAAAATTAAAACGGCCATCTGGCCGGATAGATGACCTCACGGCCAACATAATGCGGCAACCGATGCCGCACACAATCCAATACACGATCCATGCGAGGGCTCACATCAAAAGGACGGAGCAACCAGATCCATCTATGGACCGCGCAAGCGCGCTCCAGCATACGATGCAACACAAAAAACATCCGAACAACGCGGCACACCCAGATACAGGGGTGCCGCACACCCCCTATGTTTCACCGATGAGGTGCTGGACCATGAATTTCCAGAGGGATTCAAACCCGTAAACATAGAGGCATACGACGGAACAACAGACCCTGGGGTCTGGATTGAGGATTATATCCTCCATATCCATATGGCTCGAGGAGATGATCTCCACGCCATTAAGTATTTACCCCTCAAACTCAAAGGGCCAGCTCGGCACTGGCTTAAAATCCTCCCCGAAAGCTCCATTAGAAGCTGGGAAGAGCTCGAAGACGCTTTTCAAGCAAATTTTCAAGGGACTTATGTCCGGCCTCCAGATGCGGACGATTTGAGTCATATAACTCAACAGCCTGGAGAGTCAGCCCGAAAGCAATGGAACAGGTTTCTTACTAAAAAGAACCAAATAGTCGACTGTCCGGACGCTGAAGCCTTGGCATCTTTTAAGCATAGCGTCCGTGACGAATGGCTTGCCAGACACCTCGGCCAAGAAAAGCCAAGAACAATGGCAGCATTAACAAGCCTCATGACCCGCTTTTGCGCGGGCGAGGATAGCTGGCTAGCCAGGTGCAGCACCAGCGACCCCAGTACATCTGAAGTTAGAGATGGAAACGGGAAACCACGACGCAACAACAATAACCAACGCCGGAATAAAGAAGACAGCACGAAGTGCACGGCAGTAAACGCCGGATTCAGAAGCTCTCGGGCAGGTCAGCAAAAGCTGCCCTCTAAAGGCGCCAGAGACAAACTGTGCAGCCTAAACAAAATTCTGGACCAAGTTTGTCAGATCCATAGCACCCCTGGTAAACCTGCGAACCATACCCACAGAGAATGTTGGGTCTTCAAGCAGTCCGGCAAGCGCAACGCCGTACATGAGGGAGGATACACCAAGCGAAGACGAGGATGAGCCTCTCAAACAAAACACTGGGGAACAAAAGAAATTTCCACCAGAAGTCAAAATAGTAAACGTGTTACACGTGATCAAGGGGAGAAACAAAGTGGCACTCCTAGCGAAATATGCCCAAGGGCCTATCAGCGCGGAGTCCTGCCACTGGTCGTCTCAACCAATCACTTTCGACCATCGGGATTACTTAGCAAATATCCGGCATGCAGGATGGGCTGCCTTGGTATTAGACCCAATAATTGACGGATACCATTTCACACGAGTCCTGATGGACGGCGGCAGCAATTTAAACCTGATATATCAGGAGACAATCCGCAAAATGGGGATAGACCCAACAAAAATTTGCCACAGCAATACTACCTTTAAAGGAGTAACGCCAGGCCCAGGGGCTCATTGCAAGGGCTCCCTGCTACTAGAGGTTATATTCGGCTTCCCCGATAACTTTTGTAGTGAAAATTTAACCTTCCACATTGCTCCGTTCCAAAGTGGCTATCAAGCAATACTTGGACGCGAAGCTTTCGCTCGCTTTAATGCAATACCGCATTACGATTCCCTCACGCTCAAGATGCCCGGTCCACGTGGCATCATTACAGTGAATGGAAATATTAAGCGATATTTGCGCGCTGAAGAGAGTGTGACTGCCTTGGGAGCCGCACACTAAAAACGGCCTCACCAACTAAAGCATTTGATAGGTCATCAAAACCACAGACACGGCTAGACGAGTCCGGCGCAGCTATATGTAATTCATACCGGATTGATGGCCACACCCCTATTACAAATACAAGGGGCTCAATGCGCGCAGACAAGTGGCAATTTCTACTCATCTTTAACTATACATGGTTTCTCTAAAACTACCTTTTTGCACGACAACTTTTCACCTAAGTTCCTCTCTTTTACAGATGACCATCGTGCTACACCCGTCCAGGCTATGGCACAACGGAGACACAAGCGCAGACGTGCAGCACGGACCCGTTCCAAGGATTTTTTTTTAGATTAAGACCATGCATAAACCTTTTTTACTATCTCTTGTTGATACACATCCCTCAGATTCTCAGTACAATCAAGAAGGATGCTAGCGTCCTAGCATGTGGCCACGTCAGAATCTTGCACGTACTTGGACACAAGGGGCTTCTTACAAAGGGCACTATTTAGGCCTGGTTTATACCATAAATACCGAATACCTTAGGGAGTGTTCAGTGTCGCGAGTTTGGCCTTATATGCATCAGCTCCGAATCATGTCTTTGGTCAAATGTTGGGTTTGCCCGGCTCCTGTGTTTTGGTGCCTTACGTTCCGTTTTATCGGCTAAGGCAGCACCAGGAGAACTACTGCGATTGTGCCCTGGTTCATCCGGACGAGCACCTCAGTAGAGAGAGCCGAAAACTGACTGTCATGATATAGCGTGAGACTGGTCAACCACTCGATGACCTATCGGAATGTTAGAATTCCTCCACTTTAATGAAGGTCCGTTTCCCGGCTAGGCATATACGCACCCCGAATTCAGGAGAGTGCGGAGCCACCAGGGGCTATATAGTAGCCCCACCGTCAAACTCCTATGGCTAAGTGAAAGTGTTAAAGCATCATAGTCCGGTTGCCTCGTTCGCTGCGCTATCACCTCCTTAATAGGACCAAGACGTTGGGTTAAGTGTGAACACACGTTTTCTGCGAGCACCTCCGCATTGTATGCGTGGGGGTTGAAGCCGACGACAATAATCTTTCAGGTTATATACATATATACGTAAATGGCCTTACTACATTTCATAAAAACATTGTGTTTACAATGGGAATACATGTCACTCAAACATAATATTCTTCGAGCACTGGGCCTCTATCAAACGAGCACCCTCAAGAACCTCTTCAAAATAGTGCTCGGCAGCTACTCGGCCTATGGCCGAACCTTGCGCCGCAACTATGGTAGCATTCATCTCCGCCCAGTATGCCTTGACACGGGCAAAGGCCATCTGCGAGCCTTCTATGCATGCCAACCTCTTCATCACATTGATGCGCGGCACCGCACCAAGGAACTGTTGCACTAAGCTGAAATAGTTGTTCGGCTTCGGCTTCTTAGGCCACAAATGATCTACGACGGACCTCATGGTAAGTCCGGACAACCTATTAAGTTCGGCCCATTCGTCTAGCTAATCAGTCAAGGGAAGCGGACGCTCTGGAACGTTAAATTGTGACCAAAATAGCTTGTCCACTTCACGATCTGTCTGATCTCGGAAGTATTCGACCGCATCGACAGCGCTTGCCGCCAAGTCCATATATGCGTCTGCCGAACTCCACAGCCGATCCAGGGGAGCATACTGCGGATCTCCGAACTTCCTCTGCAGCAGAAAGGGCTTCCCAGCCGCAATATCCTCGGCTTCGCGCAGCTCCACCTTCTTCGCCCTCAAAGCAGAGCGAGTGTCCTTGGTCGCCATCGTGGCCTTTTCCAAGTCCTCCGCCTTCACTCGGTTCCCTTATTCAAGGAACTGGCAACGGTCAGCAATGTCTTTTAATTCCGCGGCCATCTTGGCCATCTTCTCTTTGCTTTCGCAATGCGCGGCCTTCTCGGCTCTTAACTCTTCGGCCGCCTTCAAAGCAGCCGCATTACTAACTCTTGCTTGTTCCTTGGCTCGGGCAAGTTCTGCCCGAAGGGTCTCCACAGTGGCAGCTCCATCTGCAGTCACAACATATTAAAGATACTGGCATCATGCTGCTCTTATTATGTGACATTCACCAGAAAACATTACTTACCCTATGACTCGTCAAGCCGCTTGTTAACAAGCTCGATGTCGGCGTCTGTCGCATCCAGTTGCCGCTTTAGTTCGGCAAACTCATTAGTCCGGCTAGCCACCGGAACTTCCACCACCTGCACATAAAGGCAGTCTAGTTATTGCCTAGGACTATGATCCTCTGTTCGCCGCCGTTTCTCAACGACAACTAGAGTCTCAGGGGCTACTATCTACACAGGGCACACCTAACATGTACTGTACTATTAAAAAGTATGTCATTTCACGTACCTCAAAGCCCGTCAGTAGACTCATAAAGGCTTCATGTAATCTGCTTTCGGCGGACTAAATTCTTTCCATCACCGTACCCATCAACGAACGGTGTTCCTCTGAGATGGTCGCTCGCTCCAACAGCTCCCTCAGTACATCCGACCGCATACCAGATGGTGCTGGACTCTTTCGTTTGCTCTCTCCGGGAGCTGGACGCCGGGGACTTCGGGTGACTATAGGATTATATTCTGGACTCACCGGATCCGGAGAGGACCTCCGTGACGACACTTCAAGGTCGCCCGCTTCTTGAGCGGGGGAGTTCGGGGGAGGCATTTCGTTCTCCATCATCTCCGGAAGAAGATCCCCCGAAGACGAGCTCTGCTGAGAAGGGCTAAGATCCGAACTGCAAGATAAACGCTTCGGTTATTTTTCCTCTGAGGTAAGGTAGTATATCTCCACCATTAAAACACTTTTTGGTTACTTACAGCTCGTTGGAGGGCTGACCCTCGCGCGGACTTTGTGTGGCAAGAGCACCCTCCAAGGCAGGACCCTCTGGTGAAGACTTCTTCTCCCGTTTGGAAGCCTCGGCTTCCGGATCTTTAGAGGCAGTCCTCTTCCTCCCCCGAAGCGAGAGAAGGTCGAATTCTTCGCCTGGTTTATCCTCCTTCACGGAGCCACTCATTCCCTCAGTTGGAATTGGCAGCGATGGGGGCCCGCTTCCGCCCTCAGTACTCCCCCCTTTATCTTCCTCTGAGGGCTCCGGGCAAGGTGCTAGCTCGAGCATCTTTTCCAATACCGGATTTTCCAAACCCTCAGGAAGGGGGTTCGAACACCGAATCATCTTCGCCTTTGTTAGCCAGTCCTGGTCAAAGTGTAATTTCTTAGAATGCCGTCATGATAAATGAAAGGCGGTGTGTTCGGCTAGAGGATTACTTACCTGTTCGGTGGTGTGGTTGCTGCTCAGGCCCACATCCTCGGTAGTGTCCGGACACTCTATTTGAGGTCCAAAGAACAATTTATACATCTCCTCGTGCGTCAGGCCGAGGAAATTCTGGATAGAGCGCGGTCCTTCTGGGTTGAACTCCCACATGCGGAGGGGCCGGCGTTTGCAAGGCTGGACTCGACGAACCAACATTACTTGCATTACCATAACCAAATTAAAATCTCCCTGGAAGAGATCTTGAATGCGGCTTTGCAGTATAGGCACGTCCTTGGCCGGACCCCAGCTCAGCCCTCTGCTAATCCATGACATCAGTTGTGGTGGGGGCCCGAGCGGAAAGCGGGGGGAGCCACCCACTTGGCACTTTTGGGAGCTGTGATGTAAAAACACTCCCGTTGCCATAATCCAGACACCTCTGGAAAGGAACCTTTTGGCCACGGAGCTCCCGCAATCTTGCTTATTAATGCTCCTTCGCACGCTGCGTGCTGTCCCTCGATTGTCTTCGGCTTCACATCAAAGGTCTTGAGCCACAGGCCGAAGTGAGGGGTAATGCGGAGGAAGGCCTCACACACGACAATAAATGCCAAGATGTGAAGAAAGGAGTCCGGGGCTAGATCGTGGAAGTCTAGCCCGTAGTAAAACATCAAACCCCTGACGAAGGGATCCTGAGCGAGGCCTAGACCTCAGAGGAAGTGGGAGATGAACACAGCGTCTTCGTTGGGTTCAGGAGTAGGGACGACCTTCCCTCGGGCAGGCAGCCGATGCGAAACCTCGGCGGTCAGGTATCTGTCCTCCCTCAACTTCTTGATATCTTCTTCCATAACGGAGGAGGGCATCCATCGGCCTTGAAGGCTGGATCCGGACATGGTTGAAGATCCGGAGCGCCTGACCTGGGCTTTGGGTGTTAGAACTCGAGGCGGGGGAAGGATTCGATTGAGCATGGGAGGGAAAAAAGTAAAAGCCTTGGCCCTTTATAGAGAGGGTGAATATCAAGCGTCCTCTCCGTGGCCGTTTGAGACTTGCCTATAATCTAGGAGTCCTAGACGCGGTTAGGTTACCCACGACCGTATTAATGAGAATCCCGCAATTAGGGGAACACGATCTCTGCTTTGACGAGATCTATCAAGAAACTGTCGGATTTCGGGTTCCGGCAGACCCTTAAGGTTCGAACTCTAGGGTGCGCGCAGAGATTACGCCTTCTACCTCACCGTCTCGCAAGGATCTAGACTACTGAAAGAACTGCACAAGAGACACAAGGGTTATACTGGTTCGGGCCACCGTTGTGGTGTAATACCCTACTCCAGTGTGTGGTGGGTGGATTGCCTCTTGGTGCTGATGATGATGAACAATACAAGGAAGAACAACCTCGCGAGGGTCTGCTCTTGGCTGGGGCGATGAACTGTTAGGAGGAGTTCAGTCACCCTTCTCTCTCTCTCTGATTTCGATCGATATTCTTCCTTTCTTCCAAGCTCTTCTAACTTACTCTCACTCACCGTCCCCCTGCTATGTGGGTGGCCGGTCCTATTTATAGAGGCCCTGGTCCTCTTCCCAAATATCGAGCGGGAAGGGAGCCAACAATGGCGGGCTAATTTGAAGGGGGACAGCAAGTATCAGCTATCCTGACAAAAGCAGTCTTTGCCTGCGCAAAGCTCTGGTGATGACGCCGTCTTGGGCTCCACGGTTACCTCCATCTCGTAGTCCTCCTGGTCTTGGTCTCGTTGCACCGAAATGGCAGCCTTTGCCTGATGCCTCGGTACTCCGCGGCTGCGCTTGCCCCCTTTGCACCAAAGAGGAAAGGAGGACGCTGCGCGGGCTGGCACCCGCCTGGCGCCTTTGATCGTCATGGCTTGCGTCACGGGCACCTCGCGAGCTACCCCGCCTTGATCTCTCTGCCTCCTCGTGAGCCAGCCTGACGAGGCCGCGCCTAAGGAAGCTCCACGTCGTCCGCCCCGCGAGGCTTGGCCCCTCGCGAGGGTCTTGAGTCTTGTGTTGATGAAGATGGGCCGTGCTGGGCCCCCTTTGAGCCACACCGCAGGCCGCAGGCAGGCAAGTCTGGGGATCCCCATTCCAGAATGCCGACAGTAGCCCCCGGGCCCAAGGCGCGCCCGGACTTGGCCGTGCTGAGAGGCGAAAGGGCAAGGGCGAAGCGCCGCGGGCCCTAACAGCCTGCGGCCTTGGGCGCCGCATGGAGGTTGATGGGACGTGGGCGTCTCCGCTTCCCCATGATGCCTCGATGATCGTGCGGGTTGGACAAGTCCCTGCATGCAAATCGTGTCATGATTACCTGTGATCGTGGAGGCCGGCGGTTGGCCTTCGCCGGCTATAAGTACAGAACTGCGCGTGCCCTTCCAGTCCATCCCTCCTTACTTCTCCTTCTT
This sequence comes from Triticum urartu, assembly GCF_056163025.1. NCBI lineage: Eukaryota > Viridiplantae > Streptophyta > Magnoliopsida > Poales > Poaceae > Triticum > Triticum urartu. Next base: position 87,071,078 of record NC_141879.1, read on the forward strand.
CCTGATCCTTGCTCCGTCTTGCCGTGATGGCTCCGATTCGCCGGTTCTCTGCAGCGGAGTAGGGAAAGGCCCCTTGAGAGGGACCATACCCGCTCCCGCCGAAGAAATGGCTCACACTTTGCGGCCGGGACGAGGAAGACCGTCAGGTGGTGTCGAGGCCTCGGTGCGAGCGGTCTCCGCCGGGGTTCCCGCTTCCCTTCCTGGTTCGTGCTCTTGAGGATGTCACCCTTGGCCTTGGCCCCACGGCCGAGGCCGAGGCGCGTGTTCTGTCTTCTGCTGCGCTGACGCGGGTCTTCACCCACATCTACCTTCGCGACCCCAGCGCCGACCTCGATAGCCTGTTGGAGCCAGTAAGCGGCGAGGGTGCTGCCGCCGCTGCCGAGGCCGGGAAGGGTCGCGCGGAGGCTCTGCTGGGGAAGTTCCGGGCCTTCAGTACCAAGTCGAAGCAGGATGCTGCCAGTCCTGCTGCTCCATGAGGCGGGGCCACCCGCGCTGCTCCACCGCCGCCAAGTGACTCCGCTACTGCTCCTGCCCTGCTTTTAATTCCTGCACATGCATCATGCCTCGGGGAGGCGTTTAAACTCGCGTTTGGTATTGAGACGACAGTATGGACTGTAATATTTTCTTTTAAATTCCTTGAATTTTATGCTTTTCTTCCCTACTTGCTTGTGTTCTACGCCGGCAGAGCCCGGCCCCGCGCGTACCTCACCCAGCATTAGCCCCGACCGGAAACCAGGACGGGACCAAAGGAGTGAGGGGCTACGGAGTCAGTTAGGCTCCTGAGTCGTGATGCTCAGGAGTCCCCCTTGGCGCACGAACAACAAGTAGGGAGGTGTGATGTAGGTAGATCTTCCGTTTTACGTCTGCAGAGCCCGACTCCACGCGTACCTCACCTAGCATTAACCCCGACCGGAAACCAGGACGGGACCAAAGGAGAGAGGGGCTACGGAGCCAGTTAGGCTCCTGAGTCGCGATGCTCAGGAGTCCCCCTTGACGCGCAAACAGCTAGTGATGAGGTGAGATGCAAGTGGGACCATCGTTCTACGTCTGCAGAGCCCGGCCCCGCGCGTGCCTCACCCAGCATTAGCCTTTCGGAACTAAGGAGTGAGGGGCTACGGGACCAGTTAGGCCCCTGAGTCGCGATGCTCAGGGGTCCCCCTTGACGCTCAAATGGCCTTCATACCTTGGCTCCGCTCAGGGAGAGACGCGCGGCGAACCAGGCCCGAGGGGCCTGGCTGGGTGGCGTACGTCTGGGCGTGACCCAGGCGCAGCCCCCGTGCCTAGCCCCCTCGCGCGGCGCTCCCGAGGGGAGGCGTTGCGATGAGGCTAGACACTGAGCTCTGGGCTCCCTGAGGTTGATGCGGCCCGGGGGCCACCCTCAGTTGTTTATCACCAGCGCGGAGCATAGCGCTTCCGCATGTGTACGGGCATAGCCGCTCCTCGGCAGTGTCGTCAGCCAGCGCGGAGCATGGTGCTTCCACCGGTACGTGGGAGGGGGCTCCCCTCCAGGAGGAGCCCCCGGGGTGTGTACAGCCCCGCCCTGACACGTGGCCGGCACGGTAGGGCTAGGTGAGGTGTATCTGGGCACCCGTGAGCCAGTGCGGGACTCACGGGGCCCTACCTCTAGGCGGGTTGCGCCTGGCACTGGGCCTTATCTTGTGTTGTGTTCCTGCAAATTTGGTCAGATGCTGGCACTCTACGTCCTTGGGTCCCGGCCCTCGAGCTTGTCTCAGCCATCGCTGGTATGCCAGGTCGCGATGCCGTGGACATGGCCAGAGGGTGAGGGCTGGAGAGCCAGTAAGAGCCCTGAGTCGTGATGCTCAGGTACCCCCCCTTTAACGTGCAAGTGGTCGACATGGAGAAGAAGGGGTGTCGTGGACAGGCATCAAGTAATCAAGCATGATGGGCGAATGCATAGCCGGAAATAAACGCAAGGGAGATACATGCCGCTGGGCCTGGCCCGAGCGACTTGGGGATGATGTAGCCCGAGGGGCGCCCCCATCAAAGCAAGCTAACGACATGAAATAAAAAGGATACATACTGCAGGGACGGACCCACGTGGCCTGGGAACGATGCAGCCTCGGGAGGGCGCTCCCAGCTGGAAATGAAACTTGTAAGATGTCACCTGAGGGTGTCGAGGGCGAAGGGGTGTTGGTGCAGCAGACTCGGCGGGCTGTGGAAGCCGATCCTCACGAGCCCCCAGGCCCAGGGGCCTCGGGAGGCTCCGGAGGCACTGGTAGCTCTTCGCGAATCATCTCCATCTCCGCCAAGGCTGCAGAACGCCTGTCTTCTTGAGCCTCCATGATGCCCCTCATGAGGCGCTGGCACGTAGCAGCCGCGCTCGGCAAGCCGTAAGGCATGAGAACGTAGCTGTGGGGCGGACCCCCGCAGCGCCCCACTCGCGAGGGCCAGAGGCGCTCCATCGTAGCGACTTGGTTGAGCCCTGGTATGTCGATGCAGACGCGCAGCCCACCATCCTCGCCTGGATGGGGAGCCACAGCCGGTAGACGGCGGCAACCTCTCATGATTCTTGATTCCTGTAGTTCTTGAATGGCCTTGTCGACGAACTCCTGCGGGTCTGACCTTCCTTGCCTTGCTCCTTCTTGAGGGAAACATGCTTCGAAACACGCCTCCATGTGGTGCCCAAGCGCCTCCCTCGTGACCCTGGCCAGGTCGGTGGCCCTCCAGGGAAGAGCCCCCGAGCCCTGCCTGAGGAGGGCGTCGGGCGCGCTTTCCTATGCGATGGAAGGAGGTTCCCCCTGGGCAGATGCGGGCCCTGAGGGGCCCGCCTCCCGAGGGGCCGGTCCGGATGATGTCTTCTTCTTGGGGGTGGTCTCGGGAAGCCTCCTGCTTCCACGATCTGGGTCTTCCAATGACGCGGCCTGAAAGGCTCGCTCCAGGGAACACACTGCATCCTTCTCTTCACAGGGCACCGTGATGACTCCGCCACTTCCTGGCATCTTGAGGACGTTGTAGCCATGGTGAGTTACGGCCATGAACTTGGCCAGCGCTGGGTACCCGAGGATGGCGTTGTACGGCAGGCGGATGTGGGCGACGTCAAAGTCGATGAGCTCGGTGCGGTAGTTGTTGCGTGCCCCAAAGGTGACAGGGAGGTGGACCTGCCCAATCGGGACCGTGGAGCCGTCGGTGACTCCAGAGAAGGGCTTGGTTGGCTGAAGCTGGTCGTAGGGCACCTGGAGATTGCTGAACGTTTCCACGGACAGGACCTTGAGCCCTGCCCCACCATCGATGAGGGTCCTGGTGACCAGTACATTGCTGATGACTGGGGAGCAAAGCATCGGGAGGACTCCGGCTGTGGCCGCACACTTGAGTTGATCCGCTGAGCTGAATGTGATGGCGCATGCCGACCACCTGAGAGGGCGCGTTGCTTCAAGCCTGCGGAGGACTGCATTCACTTCGCGGGCAAACTGCTTGAAGATGTGTTGGGAGGCTGGGGCTTGAGCTCCGCCCAGGATGCAGGCGATTGCGCGTGGCTCCTGGAATCCCCCAGCCCCTTCGTCTTGATGGCGGTCCTCGTTCCTCCTTGGCTGAGGCGGTAGTGGAGGGAGGCCTGCGTGGCCCTGTGGGCGATCCTCACGAGGTTGATCCCTCCAGTCCCCCTCGCGAGGCAGGTCTCGCCAGCGATCCTCGCGAGGTTGATCGCGCCACCCTCGGCGCGGGCCGCGGTCTTCCTAGCGTCCTGCGTTTCTTCCTCCTCCTCGGCTGTAGCCCCGATCGGTGTTCTTGGCATTCGTTGGTGTTGTGGGTGTGGAGGTCGTGGTACACACAGTACTGGTTGCCCCTGGAGGACTCAGGCAGATCTTTGCCCCGCTTGGTGTCTGGTTCTACCGCGAGCACGGCAGCCCCCTTGCGCTTCACGTCCTTGGCCTTGGGCTTCTTCTCTTCTGGGTCTGCGGCAGGCAGCTCGAGGAGGGAGAGGCGTCCCTCCTCAGCCCTGGCGCACTTGGTCGCCAAGTTGAAAAGCTCCAGGGAGGTGCACAGGTCTTCATGCATCGCCAGCTCCTCTTTCATTTTGACGTCGCGCACACCATCAGAGAAGGCCGAGATGATGGCCTCCTCGGACACCTTGGGGATCTTGAGGCGCGCGCTGTTGAAGCGCCGGATGTACTTTTGCAGGGTCTCTCCGGGTTGTTGCTTGATGCGGCGCATGTCGCTCATGGCAGGTGGCCGGCCGCGAGTACCTTGGAAGTTGGCGATGAAGCGGGTGCGCATCTGGTCCGAGGAAGAGATCGTGCCTGGAGCCAGATTCAGGAGCCAGGTGCGAGCTCCTTCCTTGAGCGCCATGGGGAACCAGTTCGCCATGACCTTCTCGTCCCCGCTGGCAGCTTTGATGCCCAGCTCATAGAGCTGGAGGAACTCTGCAGGGTCAGTCGTGCCGTCGTAACGAGGAGGCAGGTCTGGCTTGAACTTGCCAGGCCACGCGACGCTACGCAGCTTGGTGGTGTAGGCACGGCAGCCTGCGGTGGCCACGAAAGGTTTCGGCTGGTGGAGAGCTCGGCCTTGAGGGTCCCCACGCGCTGCAGCTAGGAGCAGCGCGGGGTCTTGGCGTGCCGGAGCTGGAGCAGGGCCGCGGCGTGCCGGAGCAGGGAGCGCCCGGGCAGCTCCTTGCGGGCGAGGGACTTCTTGGCAGCTCCGTTCTTGCTGCGCTGGCACCTGACGGAGCGGGCTCCGCCCAGGGGCCACGCGCCTTGGAGCCATGACGTCTTCTTGGAGAGGAGGCGGCTGGTACGCCCCCGGAGCTTCGTTGCCCGCGCGGGGCGGGGTGCGGCGCGGCGGAACGGACGGCGCGGGAGAGCCCCCCGCGGCGCAGACGAGCTCGGCGACGCGGTCGAGCCACTCTTCGTAGACGTCGTCGACGGGATGGTAGTGCAGGAGCTCGTTTGCCGCGATGAGTGCAACTCGAGCCTCCAAGGGTGCGCGGAGCGCGCGGACGAAGAACCAGCTGGTGTGAGCGATGAAGTAGCGGTGCGGCCGTCTTTCCGCACGGATGGATGCTGAGACGACGCTTGCTGCTCATCCCCCGCCGGCCAGTGGCGGCGTTGATGGCAGGTGATGGGGAACGACGAGGACGTCCGCCGACGGGTGCCGTCTGGGCGACGCGGGAAGCGATGGCGGCCCGGCACTCGGCGCGGGTCCGACGAGCGTCGGACATGGACACGACGGTCGGAGGAGAACGGGGCGGTGGAAGACGAATTTCGGTGCACCCCTACCTAGCGCGCCAAATGTCGGATTTCGGGTTCCGGCAGACCCTTAAGGTTCGAACTCTGGGGTGCGCGTGGAGATTACGCCTTCTACCTCACCGTCTCGCAAGGATCTAGACTACTGAAAGAACTGCACAAGAGACACAAGGGTTATACTGGTTCAGGCCACCGTTGTGGTGTAATACCCTACTCCAGTGTGTGGTGGGTGGATTGCCTCTTGGTGCTGATGATGATGAACAATACAAGGAAGAACAACCTCGCGAGGGTCTGCTCTTGGCTGGGGCGATGAACTGTTAGGAGGAGTTCAGTCACCCTTCTCTCTCTCTCTGATTTCGATCGATATTCTTCCTTTCTTCCAAGCTCTTCTAACTTACTCTCACTCACCGTCCCCCTGCTATGTGGGTGGCCGGTCCTATTTATAGAGGCCCTGGTCCTCTTCCCAAATATCGAGTGGGAAGGGAGCCAACAATGGCGGGCTAATTTCAAGGGGTTAGCAAGTATCAGCTATCCTGACAAAAGCAGTCTTCGCCTGCGCAAAGCTCTGGTGATGACGCCGTCTTGGGCTCCACGGTGACCTCCGTCTCGTAGTCCTCCTGGTCTTGGTCTCGTTGCACCGAAATGGCAACCTTTGCCTGATGCCTCGGTACTCCGCGGCTGCGCTTGCCCCCTTTGCACCAAAGAGGAAAGGAGGACGCTGCGCGGGCTGGCACCTGCCTAGCGCCTTTGATCGTCATGGCTTGCGTCACGGGCACCTTGCGAGGTACCCCGCCTTGATCTCTCCGCCTCCTCATGAGCCAGCCTGACGAGGTCGCGCCTGAGGAAGCTCCACGTCGTCCGCCCCGCGAGGCTTGGCCCCTCGCGAGGGTCTTGAGTCTTGTGTAGATGAAGATGGGCCGTGCTGGGCCCCCTTTGAGCCACGCCACAGGCCGCAGGCAGGCAAGTCTAGGGACCCCCGTTCCCAGAACGCCGACAGAAACTGCCTCGCGTTATGTGTGGAGCTGGTTGAAGAAAAAGGTTCGAATAAGCATCGAGCCATGACATGATGTCATGTTGCCAAAACGTGTCAGCAGATTGAGATTTGTGGAAATATTATTCTCTCTACGGTGGTATGTGGAACTTATTTTACAGGGTCGGACGCTATCCTTATATTCAAAATTCTTCCGTGGTGTATTCGGAGGGGGAACCCGCCTTGCAATGCCGAAGACAATACTGCGCGTCGGACTCATCGTCATTGAAATCCTGGTTCAGGGGCTACTGTGGGAGTCCTGGATTAGGGGGTCTCCAAACAGCCGGACTATCTCCATTGGCCGGACTGTTAGACTATGAAGATACAAGATTGAAGACTTTGTCTCGTGTCCGGATGGGACTCTACTTGGCGTGGAAGGCAAGCTAGGCAATACGGATATGTATATCTCCTCCTTTGTAACCGACCTTGTGTAACCCTAACCTCTCCGGTGTCTATATAAACCGGAGGGTTTTAGTCCGTAGGACAACATATACAATCATACCATAGGCTAGCTTCTAGGGTTTAGCCTCTCTGATCTCGTGGTAGATCTACTCTTGTACTACCCATATCATCAATATTAATCAAGCAGGACGTAGGGTTTTACCTCCATCAAGAGGGCCCGAACCTGGGTAAAACATTGTGTCCCCTGCCTCCTGTTACCATCCGCCTTTGACGCACAGTTCGGGACCCCCTACCCGAGATCCGCCAGTTTTGACACTGACACCCTGGTATTGGAAGGGCCGAATTTGGGGTGCTATACACGCCTAAGCCGAACAAGGCCGACTCGTCGCCCGAAGCGGAAAAAGTCTTTAAGGACTTGAGACCTCTCGAACAGCGACCAGTCTCTCGCCTTATCATGACAGTCAGTTTTTGGCTTTCTCTACTGAGGTGCTCGTCTGGAATAACTGGGGCACAATCGCAGTAGTTCTCCCACCGCTAACTTAGCCGATATAGGGGAACGTAAGGTACCAAACCATGGGAGCCGAGCAACCAAACATTTGACCAAAGACATGATTCGGAGCTGATGCATATAATGCTATAAGTTTGGGGTGCCGCACTGTTGAAAGTGTTCGGACTTCTTGCGCCGTAATGTGGGGTGAATGAGAGCACCTGGCGTACTGACCGTACCCGAACGTGCGGGTGCGGATTGTCGTAAATGGACATATAAGAGAAAGACAAAAACTTAAGTAATGCAATGATAGATTAATGATATGCATTGTTATTTGAATAATACGTCGAAACGTACTGGTACAAGTAGTGCAATAAGCATAAAGTAGGACAATTCGAAATGTCCTATCCTAGGGCAAGCTACGCATAAATAGTGAAAAGCGGGTATATCAAGTATTACTAGAGACCACCTGGCGGCTCCCGTGTTCATCTTAGCTTCTTGCCGCCTTGGTTGTTTCTTCCGGAATGTGTCCGGCAATCGTACTGCCGGAAAGGGCTTCCAAAGAGTTAGGCCCTGAAAGAGAAAAGGAATGTCAAAGGTATACAGCCCCTAGTGTGGTTAAGCCACAATGCGGGGTGTGTCCTGATTGTGCCCCCGCCTGTGTCCATGGTATTTTCAATGCGTAGTTATGTACGCGCGGCACAGATTTCGTCGCTTCACCATGACTGGGACGGGGGCCGGATTGCTAGGCGAGCTCTGATCATGCCAGGCGATCCTATTGCAGCTTGTTCCGGACTCGCTTGAAGGTGTCCGGGAGCTGTGACGCCGAATGAGTGGTCTGCCTGAATAGGCTGCTTTGTGCCTCTGCTGCAAGGGCCGCGGTGTGCTCTTCTGTACGGAGCGAGCATTCTGTGTTTCCATTTACTGTTATGACCCTGCGAGGTCCTGGCATCTTGAGCTTGAGGTATGCGTAATGCGGCACTGCATTTAATTTTGCAAATGTTGTCCGTCCGAGTAGTGCATGATAGCCACTGCAAAATGGGACGATGTCGAAGATTAACTCTTCGCTTTGGAAGTTATCCGGTGATCCGAAGACCACTTCCAGTGTGATTGAGCCTATGCAATGGGCCTCTACACCTGGGATGACGCCTTTAAAGGTGGTTTTGCTGGGTTTGATCCTCGAGGGATCGATACCCATTTTTCGCACTGTATCCTGATAAAGCAGTTTCAGGCTGCTGCCGCCGTCCATAAGGACTCGAGTGAGGTGAAATCCGTCGATGATGGGGTCTAGGACTAGTGCGGCGGATCCGCCATGACGGATGCTAGTGGGATGGTCCCTGCGATCGAAGGTGATCGGACAAGTAGACCATGGGTTGAATTTCGGGGCAACGGGCTCCATCGCATAGACGTCCCTTAGTGCACGCTTCCGCTCCCTCTTGGGAATGTGGGTTGCGTACATCATGTTCACAGTATTCACTTGAGGGGGAAACCCCTTCTGTCCTCCTGTGTTTGGCGGCCGGGGCTCCTCCTCGTCGTCGCTATGCAGCCCCTTCTCCTTGTTCTCGGCATTTAACTTGTCGGACTGCTTGAACACCCAGCATTCTCTGTTGGTGTGATTGGCTGGTGCTACCTCTTGAGCACTATGTTGGATTTCCCTGAAGAGGAGAGGATGATGCACCAAAGTAACGTAAGTATTTCCCTCAGTTTTTGAGAACCAAGGTACCAATCCAGTAAGAGGCTACGCGCAAGTCCCTCGTACCTACACAAAAACAATAGCTCAACGCAACCAATGCGCTTAGGGGTTGTCAATCCCTTCACGGTCACTTACGAAAGTGAGATCTGATAGAGATGATAAATAATATTTTTGGTATTTTTGGTATAGAGATGCAAAGTAAAAAGTAAAAGGCAACGTAAAAGCAAAGCAATAATAAACTGATGGAGATTGATATGATGAGAAAGAGACCCGGGGGCCATAGGTTTCACTAGTGGCTTCTCTCAAGAGCATAAGTATTCTATGGTGGGTGAACAAATTACTGTTGAGCAATTGACAGAATTGAGCATAGTTATGAGAATATCTAGGTATGATCATATATATAGGCATCACGTCCGAGACAAGTAGACCGACTCCTGCCTGCATCTACTACTATTACTCCACTCATCGACCGCTATCCAGCATGCATCTAGAGTATTAAGTTAAAAACAGAGTAACGCCTTAAGCAAGATGACATGATGTAGAGGGATAGTTTCATGCAATATGATAAAAACCCCATCTTGTTATCCTTGATGGCAACAATACAATACGTGCCTTGCTGCCCCTTCTTTCACTGGGAAAGGACACCGCAAGATCGAACCCAAAGCTAAGCACTTCTCCCATGGCAAGAACAACCAATCTAGTAGGCCAAACCAAACTGATAATTTGAAGAGTCTTGCAAAGATAACCAATCATACATAAAACAATTCAGAGAAGATTCAAATATTATTCATAGATAGACTTGATCATAAACCCACAATTCATCGGTCTCAACAAACACACCGCAAAAAGAAGATTACATCGAATAGATCTCCACGAGAGAGGGGGAGAACATTTTATTGAGATCCAAAAAGAGAGAAGAAGCCATCTAGCTACTAACTATGGACCCGTAGGTCTGAAGTAAACTACTCACACTTCATCGGAGGGGCTTGGATGATGATGTAGAAGCCCTCCGTGATCGATGCCCCCTCCGGCGGAGCTCCGGAACAAGCCCCAAGATGGGATCTCGTGGATACAGAAAGTTGCGGCGGTGGAATTTGGTTTTTGGCTCTGTATCTGATTGTTTGGGGGTACGTGGATATATATAGGAGGAAGAAGTACGTCGGTGGAGCAACAGGGGGCCCACGAGGGTGGGGGCGCGCCTGGTAGGGTAGGGCGCGCCACCCTACCTCGTGGCCTCCTGTTACGTTCCTTGACGTAGGGTCCAAGTCTCCTGAGTTGTATTCGGTGAGAAAATCATGTTCCCAAAGGTTTCCTTCTGTTTGGACTCCGTTTGATATTCCTTTTCTTCCAAACCCTAAAACAGGCAAAAAAACAACAATTTTGGGCTGGGCCTCCGGTTAGTAGGTTAGTCCCAAAAATAATCTAACAATGGATAATAAAGCCCAATAATGTCCAAAACATTAGATAATATAGCATGGAGCAATCAAAAATTATAGATACGTTGGAGACATATCAAGCATCCCCAAGCTTAATTCCTGCTCGTCCTCGACTAGGTAAATGATAAAAACAGAATTTTTGATGCGGAGTGCTACTTGGCATAATTTCAATGTAATTCTTCTTAATTGTGGTATGAATATTCAGATTCAAAAGATTCAAGACAAAAGTTCATGTTGACATAAAAATAATAATACTTCAAGCGTACTAACAAAGCAATTATGTCTTCTCAAAATAACATGGCCAAAGAAAGCTATCCCTACAAAATCATATAGTCTGGCTATGATCTATCGTCACCACACAAAGTATTTAAATCATGCACAACCCCGATGACAAGCCAAGCAATTGTTTCATACTTTTGACATTTTCAAAACTTTTTCGATCTTCACGCAATACATGAGCGTGAGCCATGAATATAGCACTATATGTGGAATAGAATGGTGGTTGTGGAGAAGACAAAAAGAGGGGAATATAGTCTTACATCAACTAGGCGTATCAATGAGCTATGGAGATGCCCATCAATAGATATCAATGTGAGTGAGTAGGGATTGCCATGCAACGGATGCACTAGAGCTATAAGTATATGAAAGCTCAACAAAAGAAACTAAGAGGGTGTGCATCCAACTCGCTTGCTCACGAAGACCTAGGGCATTTTGAGGAAGCCCATCATTGGAATATACAAGCCAAGTTCTATAATGAAAAATTCCCACTAGTATATGAAAGTGACAGAATGAGAGACTCTCTATCATGAAGATCATGGTGCTACTTTGAAGCACAAGTGTGGTAAAAGGATAGTAACATTGTCCCTTCTCTCTTTTTCTCTCATTTTTTTGGGCCTTCTCTTTTTTTGACCTCTTTTTTTCGTCCGGAGTCTCATCCCGACTTGTGGGGGAATCATAGTCTCCATCATCCTTTCCTCACTTGGGACAATGCTCTAAAAATGATGATCATCACACTTTTTATTTTTCTTACAACTCAATATTTAGAACAAAATATGACTCTATATGAATGCCTCCGGCGGTGTACCAGTATATGCAATAAATAAAGAGTGACATGTATGAAAGAATTATGAACGGTGGCTTTGCCACAAATACAATGTCAACTACATGATCATGCTAGCAATATGACAATGATGGAGCGTGTCATAATGAACGGAACGGTGGAAAGTTGCATGGCAATATATCTTGGAATGCCTATGGAAATGCCATGATAGGTAGGTGTAGTGGCTGTTTTGAGGAAGGTATTTGGTGGGTGTATGATACCGGCGAAAAGTGCGCGGTATTAGAGAGGCTAGGAATGGTGGAAGGAAGGAAAGTGCGTATAATCCATGGACTCAACATTAGTCATAAAGAACTCATATACTTATTGCAAAATCTAGAAGTTATCAAAGCAAAGTATTACGCGCATGCTCCTAGGGGGATAGATTGGTAGTAAAAGACCATCGCTCGTCCCCGACCGCCACTCATAAGGAAGACAATCAATAAATAAATCATGCTCCGACTTCATCACATAACGGTTCACCATACGTGCATGCTACGGGAATCAAAAACTTTAACACAAGAATTTCTCAAATTCACAACTACTCAACTAGCATGACTCTAATATCACCATCCTCATATCTCAAAACAATTATCAAGCATCAATTTTTTCTTAGTATTCAACGCACTCAAAAGAAAGTTTTACAAATCTTGAATACCAAGCATATTTATTAGTAAGCAAATTACCTTGCTATTAAGACTCTCAAAATAATCTAAGTGAAGCATGACAGATCAATAGTTTCTATAAAACAAATCCACCACCGTGCTCTAAAAGATATAAGTGAAGCACTAGAGCGAAATTATATAACTCAAAAGATATAAGTGAAGCACTAGAGTAAAACTATAGAGCTCAAAAGATATAAGTGAAGCACATAGAGTATTCTATCATATTCCAAATTGTGTATGGCTCTCTCAAAAGGTGTGTACAGCAAGGATGATTTTCGTAGACTAACAAGCAAAGACTCAAATTATAAAATACGCTCCAAGCAAAACACATATCATGTGGTGAATAAAAATATAGCTCCAAGTAAAGTTACCGATAGAAGTAGACGAAAGAGGGGATGCCTTCCGGGGCATCCCCAAACTTTGGCTTTTAGGTGTCCTTAGATTATCTTGGGGGTGCCATGGGCATCCCCAAGCTTAGGCTCTTGCCACTCCTTGTTCCATAATCCATCAAATCTTTACCCAAAACTTGAAAACTTCACAACACAAAACTTAAAGTAGAAAATCTCGTGAGCTCCCTTAGCAAAAGAAAACAAAAGACCACTTCAAGGTACTGTAATGAACTCATTCTTTATTTATATTGGTGTTAAACCTACTGTATTCGAACTTCTCTATGGTTTATAAACTATTTTACTAGCCAAAGATTCATCAAAATAAGCAAACAACACACGAAAAACGGAATCTGTCAAAAACAGAATAGTCTGTAGTAATCTGTAGCTAGCGAAAGATCTGGAACCCAAAAATTTCTAAAATAAATTTCTGGACGTGAGGAATTTATATATTAATCATCTTCAAAACTAATTAACTAAATATCACTCTCCAAATAAAAATGACAGTAGTTCTCGTGAGCGCTAAAGTTTCTGTTTTTTACAGCAAGTTCAACAAGACTTTCCCCAAGTCTTCCCAACGGTTCTACTAGGCACAAACACTAATTAAACACAAAAACACAACCAAAAAAGAGGCTAAATAAATTATTTATTGAATAACAGCAAGGATAAATATTGGGATGTCTCCCAACAAGCGCTTTTCTTTAAAGCCTTATAGCTAGGCATAATATTTCAATGATGCTCACATGAAAGACAAGGATTGAAGCACATAGAGAGCATCATAAACCACGTGACAAACACATCTAAGTCTAACATACTTACTATGCATAGGCATCTTATAGGCAAACAACTTATCAAGGCAAGCAACAACTAGCATATGCATGGAAGCGGAAACAAACAATAGCAATCTCAACATAACGAGAGGTAATTTAGTAACATGAAAATTTCCACCACCATATTTTCCTCTCTCATTATAATTGTATGTGGGATCATAAGAAAATTCAACAAAATAGCTATCACATAAAATATTTTCAACACGATCCACATAAATGCAAAGTTGACATTCTTCCAAAATAGTGGGATTAACATTAATTAAAGTCATGACTTCTCCAAACCCACTTTTATCAAAAAAAATCATAAGATTGAACGTTCTCCAAATATGTGGGATCTAAAGTTGACATTCTTCCAAACCCACTTTCAATAATATTGCAAACACTATAATCAATCTCATATTCATCATGGGGCTTAAATAAATTTTCAAGATCATAAGAAGAATCACCCAATCATGATCATTGCAACAAGTAGAGGACATAGCAAAACTAGCATCCCCAAGCTTAGGGTTTTGCGTATTATTACCACAATTTACATTAATACTATCATCATTGCAATCATGCTTTTTATTCAAAGATCTATCGTGAATCACTTCATAAAGTACTTCATCACACTTTTCAGATTCACGAATTTCAAGCAAAACCTCATAAAGATAATCTAGTGCACAAAACTCACTAGCAATTGGTTCAACATAACTGGATCTCTTAAAAATATTAGCAAGCGGATGAGGATCCATAGATCTTTAGGTTCTCTGTTTAGTAATAAATAAACGACTATTCCGGCCATACGAGCAAACAAAAGGCAAGCGGGCAAGAAAGAGGCAAATAGAGAAAGAGAGGGGGGATACGGAGAGAGGGCTAATAAAACGGAAAGGGTGAAGTGGGGAGAGGAAAACGAGAGGCAAATGGAAAATAATGTAATGCAGGAGATAGGGATTGTGATGGGTACTTGGTATGTTGACTTTTGCCAAGACTCCCTGGCAACGGCTCCAGAAATTCTTCTTGCTACCTCTTGAGCATTGCGTTGGATTTCCCCGAAGAGGAGAGGATGATGCAGCAAACTAGCGTAAGTATTTCCCTCAGTTTTTGAGAACCAAGGTATCAATCCGGTAGGAGGCTACGCGCAAGTCCCTCGTACCTACACAAAAACAATAGCTCAACACAACCAACGCGCTTAGGGGTTGTCAATCCCTTCACGGTCACTTACGAAAGTGAGATCTGATAGAGATGATAAATAATATTTTTGGTTTTTTTGGTATAGAGATGCAAAGTAAAAAGTAAAAGGCAAAGTAAAAGCAAAGCAATAATAAACTGATGGAGATTGATATGATGAGAAAGAGACCCGGGGGCCATAGGTTTCACTAGTGGCTTCTCTCAAGAGCATAAGTATTCTACGATGGGTGAACAAATTACTATTGAGCAATTGACAGAATTGAGCATAGTTATGAGAATATCTAGGTATGATCATGTATATAGGCATCACGTCCGAGACAAGTAGACCGACTCTTGCTTGCATCTACTACTATTACTCCACTCATCGACCGCTATCCAGCATGCATCTAGAGTATTAAGTTAAAAATAGAGTAACGCCTTAAGAAAGATGACATGATGTAGAGGGATAGTTTCATGCAACATGATAAAAACCCCATCTTGTTATCCTCGATGGCAACAATACAATACGTGCCTTGTTGCCCCTTCTGTCACTAGGAAAGGACACCGCAAGATCGAACCCAAAGCTAAGCACTTCTCCCATGGCAAGAACAACCAATCTAGTAGGCCATACCAAACTGATAATTCGAAGAGACTTGTAATGATAACCAATCATACATAAAAGAATTCAGAGAAGATTCAAATATTATTCATAGATAGACTTGATCATAAACCCACAATTCATCGGTCTCAACAAACACACCGCAAAAATAAGATTACATCAAATAGATCTCCACGAGAGAGGGGGAGAACATTGTATTGAGATCCAAAAAGAGAGAAGAGGTCATCTAGCTACTAACTATGGACCCGTAGGTCTGAAGTAAACTACTCACACTTCATCGGAGGGGCTTGGATAATGATTTGGAAGCCCTCCATGATCGATGCCCCCTCCGGCGGAGCTCCGGAACAGGCCCCAAGATGGGATCTCGTGGATACAGAAAGTTGCGGCGGTGGAATTAGGTTTTTGGATCCGTATCTGATCGTTTGGGGGTACGTGGATTTATATAGGAGGAAGAAGTACGTCGATGGAGCAACAGGGGCCCCATGAGGGTGGGGGCGCGCCTAGTAGGGTAGGGCGCGCCCCCCTACCTCGTGGCCTCCTGTTACGTGCCTTGACGTAGGGTCCAAGTCTCCTGAGTTGTATTCGGTGAGAAAATCACGTTCCCGAAGGTTTCATTCCGTTTGGACTCTGTTTGATATTCCTTTTCTTCGAAACCCTGAAACAGGCAAAAAACAGCAATTCTGGGCTAGGCCTCCGGTTAGTAGGTTAGTCCCAAAAATAATATAAAAGTGGATAATAAAGCCCAATAATGTCCAAAACAGTAGATAATATAGCATGGAGCAATCAAAAATTATAGATACGTTGGAGACGTATCAAGCATCCCCAAGCTTAATTCCTGCTCATCCTCGAGTAGGTAAATGATAAAAACAGAATTTTTGGTGCAGAGTGCTACTTGGCATAATTTCAATGTAATTCTTCTTAATTGTGGTATGAATATTCAGATTCAAAAGATTCAAGACAAAAGTTCATGTTGACATAAAAATAATAATACTTCAAGCATACTAACAAAGCAATTATGTCTTCTCAAAATAACATGGCCAAAGAAAGCTATCCCTACAAAATCATATAGTCTGGCTATGCTCTATCTTCACCACCAAAGTATTTAAATCATGCACAACCCCGATGACAAGCCAAGCAATTGTTTCATACTTTTGACATTTTCAAAACTTTTTTTATCTTCACGCAATACATGAGCGTGAGCCATGGATATAGCACTATATGTGGAATAGAATGGTGGTTGTGGAGAAGACAAAAAGAGGGGAAGATAGTCTCACATCAACTAGGCGTATCAACGTGCTATGGAGATGCCCATCAATAGATATCAATGTGAGTGAGTAGGGATTGCCATGCAACGGATGCACTACAGCTATAAGTATATGAAAGCTCAACAAAAGAAACTAAGTGGGTGTGCATCCAACTCGCTTGCTCATGAAGACCTAGGGCATTTTGAGGAAGCCCATCATTGGAATATACAAGCCAAGTTCTATAATGAAAAATTACACCTAGTATATGAAAGTCACAGAATGAGAGACTCTCTATCATGAAGATCATGGTGCTACTTTGAAGCACAAGTGTGGTAAAAGGATAGTAACATTGTCCCTTATCTCCTTTTCTCTCATTTTTTTGGGCCTTCTCTTTTTTTGGCCTCCTTTTTTCGTCCAGAGTCTCATCCCGACTTGTGGGGAATCATAGTCTCCATCATCCTTTCCTCACTTGGGACAATGCTCTAAAAATGATGATCATCACACTTTTTATTTTTCTTACAACTCAACAATTACAAATCAATACTTAGAACTAAATATGACTCTATATGAATGCCTCTGGCGGTGTACCGGGATAAGCAATGAATCAAGAGTGACATGTATGAAAGAATTATGAACGGTGGCTTTGCCACAAATACAATGTCAACTACATGATCATGCTAGCAATATGACAATGATGGAGCGTGTCATAATGAACGGAACGGTGGAAAGTTGCATGGCAATATGTCTCGGAATGGCTATGGAAATGCCATGATAGGTAGGTATGGTGGCTGTTTTGAGGAAGGTATTTGGTGGGTGTATGATACCGGCGAAAAGTGCGCAGTATTAGAGAGGCTAGGAATGGTGGAAGGAAGGAAAGTGCGTATAATCCATGGACTCAACATTAGTCATAAAGAACTCATATACTTATTGCAAAATCTAGAAGTTATCAAAGCAAAGTATTACGCGCATGCTCCTAGGGGGATAGATTGGTAGTAAAAGACCATCGCTCGTCCCCGACCGCCACTCATAAGGAAGACAATCAATAAATAAATCATGCTCCGACTTCATCACATAACGGTTCACCATACGTGCATGCTACGGGAATCAAAAACTTTAACACAAGAATTTCTCAAATTCACAACTACTCAACTAGCATGACTCTAATATCACCATCCTCATATCTCAAAACAATTATCAAGCATCAATTTTTTCTTAGTATTCAACGCACTCAAAAGAAAGTTTTACAAATCTTGAATACCAAGCATATTTATTAGTAAGCAAATTACCTTGCTATTAAGACTCTCAAAATAATCTAAGTGAAGCATGACAGATCAATAGTTTCTATAAAACAAATCCACCACCGTGCTCTAAAAGATATAAGTGAAGCACTAGAGCGAAATTATATAACTCAAAAGATATAAGTGAAGCACTAGAGTAAAACTATAGAGCTCAAAAGATATAAGTGAAGCACATAGAGTATTCTATCATATTCCAAATTATGTATGGCTCTCTCAAAAGGTGTGTACAGAAAGGATGATTTTGGTAGACAAACAAGCAAAACACATATCATGTGGTGAATAAAAGTATAGCTCCAAGTAAAGTTACCGATAGAAGTAGATGAAAGAGGGGATGCCTTCCGGGGCATCCCCAAGTTTTAGCTTTTAGGTGTACTTAGATTATCTTGGGGGTGCCATGGGCATCCCCAAGCTTAGTCTCTTGCCACTCCTTGTTCCATAATCCATCAAATCTTTACCCAAAACTTGAAAACTTCACAACACAAAACTTAAAGTAGAAAATCTCGTGAGCTCCCTTAGCAAAAGAAAACAAAAGACCACTTCAAGGTACTGTAATGAACTCATTCTTTATTTATATTGGTGTTAAACCTACTGTATTCGAACTTCTCTATGGTTTATAAACTATTTTACTAGCCAAAGATTCATCAAAATAAGCAAACAACACACGAAAAACGGAATCTGTCAAAAATAGAACAGTCTGTAGTAATCTGTAGCTAGCGAAAGATCTGGAACCCAAAAATTTCTAAAATAAATTTCTGGACGTGAGGAATTTATATATTAATCATCTTCAAAACTAATTAACTAAATATCACTCTCCAAATAAAAATGACAGCAGTTCTCGTGAGCGCTAAAGTTTCTGTTTTTTACAGCAAGTTCAACAAGACTTTCCCCAAGTCTTCCCAACGGTTCTACTAGGCACAAACACTAATTAAACACAAAAACACAACCAAAAAAGAGGCTAAATAAATTATTTATTGAATAACAGCAAGGATAAATATTGGGATGTCTCCCAACAAGCGCTTTTCTTTAAAGCCTTATAGCTAGGCATAATATTTCAATGATGCTCACATGAAAGACAAGGATTGAAGCACAAAGAGAGCGTCATAACATACTTCCTATGCATAGGCATCTTATAGGCAAACAACTTATCAAGTCAAGCAACAACTAGCATATGCATGGAAGCGGAAACAAACAATAGCAATCTCAACATAACGAGAGGTAATTTAGTAACATGAAAATTTCCACCACCATATTTTCCTCTCTCATTATAATTGTATGTGGGATCATAAGAAAATTCAACAAAATAGCTATCACATAAAATATTTTCAACACGATCCACATAAATGCAAAGTTGACATTCTTCCAAAATAGTGGGATTAACATTAATTAAAGTCATGACTTCTCCAAACCCACTTTTATCAAAAATTTCATAAGATTGAACGTTCTCCAAATATGTGGGATCTAAAGTTGACATTCTTCCAAACCCACTTTCAATAATATTGCAAACACTATAATCAATCTCATATTCATCATGGGGCTTAAATAAATTTTCAAGATCATAAGAAGAATAACCCCAATCATGATCATTGCAACAAGTAGAGGACATAGCAAAACTAGCATCCCCAAGCTTAGGGTTTTGTGTATTATTAGCACAATTTACATTAATACTATCATCATTGCAATCATGCTTTTTATTCAAAGATCTGTCATGAATCACTTCATAAAGTACTTCATCACACTTTTCAGATTCACGAATTTCAAGCAAAACCTAATAAAGATAATCTAGTGCACAAAACTCACTAGCAATTGGTTCAACATAACTGGATCTCTTAAAAAGATTAGCAAGCGGATGAGGATCCATAGATCTTTAGGTTCTCTGTTTAGTAATAAATAAACGACTATTCCAGGCATACGAGCAAACAAAAGGCAAGCGGGCGAGAAAGAGGCAAATAGAGAAAGAGAGGGAGGATAGAGAGAGAGGGCTAATAAAACGGCAAGGGTTAAGTGGGGGAGAGGAAAACGAGAGGCAAATGGAAAATAATGCAATGCGGGAGATAGGGATTGTGATGGGTACTTGGTATGTTGACTTTTGCGCAGACTCCCCGGCAACGTCGCCAGAAATTCTTCTTGCTACCTCTTGAGCACTATGTTGGATTTCCCCGAAGAGGAGAGGATGATACAGCAAAGTAGCGTAAGTATTTCCCTCAGTTTTTGAGAACCAAGGTATCAATCCAGTAGGAGGCTACGCGCGAGTCCCTCGTACCTACACAAAAACAATAGCTCAACGCAACCAACGCGCTTAGGGGTTTTCAATCCCTTCACGGTCACTTACGAAAGTGAGATCTGATAGAGATGATAAATAATATTTTTGGTATTTTTGGTATAGAGATGCAAAGTAAAAAGTAAAAGGCAAAGCAATAATAAAGTGATGGAGATTGATATGATGAGAAAGAGACCCGAGGGGCCATAGGTTTCACTAGTGGCTTCTCTCAAGATAATAAGTATTCTACGGTGGGTGAAGAAATTACTGTTGAGCAATTGACAGAATTGAGCATAGTTATGAGAATATCTAGGTATGATCATGTATATAGGCATCACGTCCGAGACAAGTAGACCGACTCCTTCCTGCATCTACTACTATTACTCCACTCATCGACCGCTATCTAGCATGCATCTAGAGTATTAAGTTAAAAACAGAGTAACGCCTTAAGCAAGATGGCATGATGTAGGGGGATAGTTTCATGCAATATGATAAAAAACCCCATCTTGTTATTCTCGATGGCAACAATACAATACGTGCCTTGCTGCCCCTTCTGTCACTGGGAAAGGACACCACAAGATCGAACCCAAAGCTAAGCACTTCTCCCATGGCAAGAACAACCAATCTAGTAGGCCAAACCAAACTGATAATTCGAAGAGTCTTGCAAAGATAACCAATCATACATAAAAGAATTCAGAGAAGATTCAAATATTATTCATAGATAGACTTGATCATAAACCCACAATTCATCGGTCTCAACAAACACACCGCAAAAAGAAGATTACATCGAATAGATATCCACGAGAGAGGGGGAGAACATTTTATTGAGATCCAAAAAGAGAGAAGAAGCCAGCTAGCTACTAACTATGGACCCGTAGGTCTGAAGTAAACTACTCACACTTCATCGGAGGGGCTTGGATGATGATGTAGAAGCCCTCCGTGATCGATACCCCCTCCGGCGGAGCTCCGGAACAGGCCCCAAGATGGGATCTCGTGGATACAGAAAGTTGCGGCGGTGGAATTAGGTTTTTGGCTCTGTATCTGATCGTTTGGGGGTACGTGGATATATATAGGAGGAAGAAGTACGTCGGTGGAGCAACAGGGGGCCCACGAGGGTGGGGGCGCGCCTGGTAGGGTAGGGCGCGCCACCCTACCTCGTGGCCTCCTGTTAAGTTCCTTGACGTAGGGTCCAAGTCTCCTGAGTTGTATTCGGTGAGAAAATCACGTTCCCAAAGGTTTCATTCCGTTTGGACTCCGTTTGATATTCCTTTTCTTCCAAACCCTAAAACAGGCAAAAAAAACAACAATTCTGGGCTGGGCCTTCGGTTAGTAGGTTATTCCCAAAAATAATATAACAATGGATAATAAAGCCCAATAATGTCCAAAACAGTAGATAATATAGCATGGAGCAATCAAAAATTATAGATACGTTGGAGACGTATCAGCTCGCTTGTCGGGAGTGCCGTGGATTTGACACGAGCGATCCAGACTGGACGGAGCTGGAGTAATTCTTTTAAATGGCTTTTTCCGCTGACCGGATCTAGAGCCTCTGAGTCCAGCATTAACTACTGTATCTTCGGTGTTATCGCCGTTATTGCGGCACTTTGGTCTATTACGACGCTGCCTATCGTTAACATCTTTGGTATCCGAGGTATCCGGATTCCTCGATGTGTTGTTGCTGCGAGCCAGCCAGCTGTCCTCGCCCGCGCAAAAGCGGGTCATGAGTGTCGTGAGGGCTGCCCTAGATTTTGGATTCTCATGGCCGAGGTGGCGGGCGAGCCACTCGTCGCGGATGTTATGCTTGAATGCCGCTAGGGCCTCTGCATCCGGACAGTCTACAATTTGATTTTTCTTAGTCAGGAATCGTGTCCAGAATTGTCTGGCTGATTCCCCTGGCTACTGGGTTATGTGGCTCAAGTCATCAGCATCCGGTGGCCGGACATAAGTGCCTTGGAAGTTGTCAAGAAATGCATCTTCCAAATCCTCCCAACTGCCAACGGAATCTCCTGGCAAGCTATTCAGCCAATGCCGAGCTGGTCCTTTGAGTTTTAGTGGGAGGTACTTGATGGCATGTAGATCATCACCGCGAGCCATGTGGATGTGAAGGAGAAAATCCACAATCCATACAATGGGATCTGTTGTGCCATCGTATGATTTGATATTTACGGGTTTGAAACCCTCCGGGAATTCATGATTCATAACTTCATCAGTGAAGCATAGGGGGTGTGCGGCACCTCTGTGCCGGGCTATATCCGGACGTAGTTCGTATGAGTCTTGTCTGCTGTATTCGGCCCGGGCGGATTTACTCTTGGTGTATCTGACGCGACGATCATCGTCCCGTGTGGGCGCACGTGCCCGTGTCCCGTATATTGACCTTGCTATTTTTGCCTTACTGTCCAAGATGTCTCGCAGGTCCTCTGTGTTGCCCCGGGCCTTAGTATTTTTGACTGAGTGGCAACAGGGTGCGGTCTGATCTTTAGGCTGAAACGCCTCCCTGGCTCGGCCGCGTAGTGGCTGGTCAGCCGCATCGTACACTAGTGAATGAGGTTTCAATGCTTCCTCCTCAAGGTGAGGTAGCAACCTGTGTTTTGGTTAACTCTTGGATGGGCGCTCGAGTTCATGCTCCTTGGCCGCAAGGACTTTGGTCCACCTGTCTGCTAGCAAGTCTTGATCAGCTTGAAGCTATTGTTGTTTCTTCTTTAGGCTATTTGCCATGGCCATAAGCCGGCGCTTGAAGCGCTCTTGCTCGATGGGGTCCTCAGGCACGATAAACTCGTTGTCGCCGAGGCTCGCCTCGTCTTCGGAGAGGGGCATGTAATTGTCCTCCTCCGGTTCTCCATCTGCTGCCTGCTCTGGAGGGCTAGCTTGTTCGTCCTCTAGCTCTACACCGTGCTGGAGGGGATTGTTGTTGTCTTCGGCGCTATCCGGAGTGTTATTATCTCCTGTGCCGATATCACTGCTCTTTCTGTGGCGGGACTTAGAGTGGCGCCGCTGACGTCGGCGCTTGGGTTGCTTCTTGGATGGGTCATCCTCCACTGTCTCATCACCATTGCCTTCTTTGGGGGTGTCCACCATGTATATATCATATGATGCGGTGGCGGTCCAGCACCCTGAGGGCGGTGGTTCCTGTTCGTCTCTGGCTTCATCGTTTATACCATCGAAGTCTTAGTAGTCGAAGTCGAGCATGTCGGTTAAGTCGTCGATGGTGGCTACTAAGTGGATGGTGGGTGGGCAGCGGATTCCTTTGTCGTCCGCATCCCATTATAATCGGACATAGTTCGGCCAAGGTTCTCCTGACAGGGAGAGAGACCTTAATGAATTTAGCACATCTCTGAAAGGTGAGTGCTGAAAGATATCCACGGAGGTGAACTCCAAGATCGGCGCCCAGTCGGACTCGACGGGCACGGATGTGAGCGCTCGGAGTCCGTGGCCGGAGATGAATCCAGTCGTTCGGTGACACGACTCTCGTAAGGGGTGAAGTCAATATCCGGCTCTATCGCCACTGAGAGTGCGGCCTCCCTGGCGGGGTCCATCCCTTCACTCTCGGATGGCGCGACTTGCTCCGGATTGATGGACGGAGTAGTTGCGGATGCGATATCCCGAACATCGTCTGACGGCAGAGTTATGTCATGCTCGTCACGACTGTATGGCGCGTCCAACATGGGCCTGAATCTATCGAAGATCAAGTCTTCGAGGATGTCGGCCGTGTAATTCAAGTTTCCAAATCTGACTTGATGGACAGGGGCGTAGCTCTCAATGTGCTCCAGATGGCCAAGCGAATTGGCCCACAGTGCAAAGCCGCCGAATATGAAGATCTGTCCGGGGAGGAAAGCCTCACCCTGGACCGCATCGCTAGCGATGATCGAAGGAGCCATCAAGCCTTATGGTGACGACACAATGGAACTCTCAATGAAAGCACCAATGTCGGTGTCAAAACCAGCGGATCTCGGGCAGGGGGTCCCGAACTGTGCGTCTAAGGGGGATGGTAACAGGAGGCAGGGGACACGATGTTTGCCCAGGTTCGGGCCCTCTTGATGGAGGTAATACCCTACGTCCTGCTTGATTGTTCTTGATGATATGAGTATTACAAGAGTCAATCTACCAAGAGATCAAAGAGGCTAAACCCTAGAAGCTAGCCTATGGTATGATTGTATGTTGTCCTACGGACTAAAACCCTCTGGTTTATATAGACACCGGAGGGGGCTAGGGTTACACAAGGTCGGTTACAAAGGAGGAGATATACATATCCATATTACCTAGCTTGCCTTCCACGCCAAGTAAAGTCCCATCCGGACACGGCATGAAGTCTTCAATCTTGTATCTTCATAGTCCAACAGTCCGGCCAAAGGATATAGTCCGGCTGTCCGGAGACCCCCTAATCCAGGACTCCCTCAACAGGTGAAGGCTAGCAAAAGATTGGGAAGAGACCAGCTAGAGAGCGACAACAGTCATGAACATGCATTAAAATTAATCAACACCGAATGCAAGCATGAGTAGGATATAATCCACCATGAACATAAATATCGTGAAGGCTATGTTGATTTTGTTTCAACTACATGCGTGAACATGCACCAAGTCAAGTCACTTAAATCATTCAGGGAAGGATACCACCCTATCATACCACATCACAACCATTTTAATAGCAAGTTGGCACGCAAGGTAAACAATTATAACTCATAGCTAATCAAGCATGGCACAAGAAACTATGATCTCTAGTTGTCATTGCAAACATGTTTATTCATAATAGGCTTAATCAGGAACGATGGACTAATCATATTTACAAAAACAAAAGAGGTCGAGTTCATACCAGCTTTTCTCATCTCAGCCAGTCCATCATATATCGTCATAATTGCCTTTCACTTGCACGACCGAACGATGTGAATATTAATAATAGTGCACGTGCATTGGACTAAGCTGGAATCTGCAAGCATTCAATAAACAGGAGAAGACAAGGCAACATGGGCTCTTTAGTCAGATCAATAATTATGCATACAAGAGCCGCTTCAACAATTTAATTAAGGTCTTCTCCTATCGACCCCCAAGGAAAAGAAAAGAAATAAAACTATTTACACGGGAGAGCTCCCAACAAGTAAAAGAAGAACAGGAAATCTTTTTGGGTTTTCTTTTTAATTACTACTACAAGCATGGAAAGTAAACTAATTAAAAGCTACAACTAATTTTTTTAGTTTTTCTTAAGGTTTATTAAACACACAAGAAGAAAGCATAAAAAGGGAATAAACTAGCATGGATGATACCAATGAAAAAGTATGAGCACCGACATCTAGCAATGAGTGTGTGAACATAAATGTAATGTCGGTGGGAAATACATACTCCCCCAAGCTTAGGCTTTTGACCTAAGTTGGTCTATGGCCACGACTGGCCTGGCGGATATCCATAGTAATAGTTGGGGTCGTACTGAGAAGAAGAAGAAGAAGAAGAAGAAGAAGAAGAAGAAGAAGAAGAAGAAGAAGAAGAAGAAGAAGAAGAAGAAGACTCCGATTGCCACTGGCTGGCAATCATCTCCGGATCCCACTGGTAATTAGACTGTCGTGAAGGATCAACTTGTGGTTCCGGCTCTGGCTCCATGGCTGGTGCAGGGTTCCGGTAGGCGTGAATAGCCTCTAACGGAACAAGGTACTGGCCTGCAGATAAATCAAACAAAGAAGGAGCATATAACATCAACGCATAAAACCTGGCTCGGATGCCACTGTTGGGGAACGTAGTAATTTCAAAAAAATTCCTACGCACACGCAAGATCATGGTGATGCATAGCAACGAGAGGGGAGAGTGTTGTCTACGTACCCTCGTAGACCGGCAACGGAAGCGTTGAGAAAACATAGAGGAAGTAGTCGTACGTCTTCCCGATCCGACCGATCCAAGTACCGAACGTACGGGACCTCCGAGTTCTGCACACGTTCAACTCGGTGACGCCCCTCGAGCTCCGATCCAGCCGAGTGTTGAGGGAGAGTTTTGTCAGCACGACGGCGTGATGACGGTGATGATGTTCTACCGACGCAGGGCTTCGCCTAAGCACCGCTACGATATGACCGAGGTGGAATATGGTGGAAGGGGGCACCGCACACGGCTAAGGAACGATCACGAAGATCAACTTGTTTGTCATGGGGTGCCCCCTTGCCCCCGTATATAAAGGAGGGGGGGAGGTGCGGCCGGCCCCTAGGGGTGCGCCTGGAGGAGTCCTACTCCCACCGGGAGTAGGACTCCCCCCTCTTGCCTTGTTGGAGAAGGAAAGGGGAAGGGGGAAAGAGGAAAGGCCCCCCCCTTCCTTGTCCTATTCGAACTAGGGGGAGGGGGCGCGAGGCCTGCCCTGGCCGGCCCTCCTCTTCTCCCTTAGGGCCCATGTAGGCCCATTAACACCCGGGGGGTCCGGTAATCCCCCGGTACTCCGGTAAAATCCCAATTTCACCCGGAACGTTTCCAATATCCAAATATAGGCTTCCAATATATCAATATTTATGTCTCGACCATTTCGAGACTCCTCGTCATGTCCGTGATCACATCCTGGACTCCGAACAACCTTCGGTACATCAAAACACAAAAACCCTAGTTACGATCGTCACTGAACTTTAAGCATGCGGACCCTACGGGTTCGAGAACTATGTAGACATGACCGAGACACGTCTCCGGCCAATAGATAATAGTGGAACCTGGATGCTCATATTGGTTCCTACATATTCTACGAAGATCTTTATCGGTCGGACCGCATAACAACATACGTTGTTCCCTTTGTCATCGGTATGTTACTTGCCCGAGATTCGATCGTCGGTATCTCAATACCTAGTTCAATCTCGTTACCGGCAAGTCTCTTTTACTCGTTCCGTAATACATCATCCCGCAACTAACTTATTAGTTGCAATGCTTGCAAGGCTTGAGTGATGTGTATTACCGAGAGGGCCCAGAGATACCTCTTCGACAATCGGAGTGACAAATCCTAATCTCGAAATACGCCAACCCAACAAGTACCTTCGGAGACACCTGTAGAGCACCTTTATAATCACCCAGTTACGTTGTGATGTTTGGTAGCACACAAAGTGTTCCTCCGGTAAACGGGAGTTGCATAATCTCATAGTAATAGGAACATGTATAAGTCATGAAGAAAGCAATGGCAACAAACTAAACGATCAAGTGATAAGCTAACGGAATGGGTCAAGTCAATCACATCATTCTCCTAATGATGTGATCCTGTTAATCAAATGACAACTCATGTCTATGGTTAGGAAACATAACCGTCTTTGATCAACGAGCTAGTCAAGTAGAGGCATACTAGTGACACTCTGTTTGTCTATGTATTCACACATGTATTATGTTTCCGGTTAATACAATTCTAGAATGAATAATAAACATTTATCATGATATAAGGAAATAAATAATAACTTTATTATTGCCTCTAGGACATATTTCCTTCAGTCTCCCACTTGCACTAGAGTCAATAATCTAGTTCACATCGCTATGTGATTAACACCCAAAGAGTACTGAGGTGTGATCATGTTTTGCTTGTGAGAGAAGTTTAGTCAACGGGTCTGCCACATTCAGATCCGTAAGTATTTTGCAAATTTCTATGTCAACAATGCTCTGCACAGAGCTACTCTAGCTAATTGCTCCCACTTTCAATATGCATCCAGATTGAGATTTAGAGTCATCTGGATCAGTGTCAAAATTTGCATCGACGTAACCCTTTACGACGAACCTTTTGTCACTTCCATAATCGAGAAACATATTGTTATTCCACTAAGGATAATTTTGACCAATGTCCAGTGATCTACTCCTAGATCACTATTGTACTCCTTTGCCAAACTCGGGGCAGGGTATACAATAGGTCTGGTACACAACATGGCATACTTTATAGAACCTATGGCTGAGGCATAGGGAATGACTTTCATTCTCTCTCTATCTTCTACCGTGGTCGGGTTTTGAGTCTTACTCAACTTCATGCCTTGTAACACAGGCAAGAACTCCTTCTTTGACTGTTCCATTTTGAACTACTTCAAAATCTTGTCAAGGTATGTACTCATTGAAAAACTTATCAAGCGTCTTGATCTATCTCTATAGATCTTGATGCTCAATATGTAAGAAGCTTCACCGAGGTCTTTGTTTGAAAAAACTCCTTTTAAACATTCCTTTATGCTTTGCAGAATAATTCTACATCATCTCCGATCAACAATATGTCATACATATACTTATCAGAAATGTTGTAGTGCTCCCACTCACTTTCTTGTAAATACAGGCTTCACCGCAAGTCTGTATAAAACTATATGCTTTGATCAACTTATCAAAGCGTATATTCCAACTCCGAGATGCTTGCACCAGTCCATAGATGGATCACTGGAGCTTGCATATTTTGTTAGTACCTTTAGGATCGACAAAACCTTCTGGTTGCATCATATACAACTCTTCTTTAATAAATCCTATTAAGGAATGCAGTTTTGTTTATCCATTTGCCAGATTTCATAAAATGTGGTAATAGCTAACATGATTCAGATAGACTTAAGCATAGATACGAGTGAGAAATTCTCATCATGGTCAACACCTTGAACTTGTCAAAAACCTTTTTGCGACAATTATAGCTTTGTAGATAGTAACACTACTATCAGCGTCCGTCTTCCTCTTGAAGATCCATTTAATCTCAATGGCTCGTCGATCTTTGGGCAAGTCAATCAAAGTCCATACTTTGTTCTTATACATGGATCTCATCTCAGATTTCATGGCCTCAAGCCATTTCGCGGAATCTGAGCTCATCATCGCTTCCTCATAGTTCATAGGTTCGTCATGGTCAAGTAACATGACCTCCAGAACATGATTACCGTACCACTCTGGTGCGGATCTCACTCGGGTTTACCTACGAGGTTCGATAGTAACTTGATCTGAAGTAACATGATCATCATCATTAGCTTCCTCACTAATTGGTGTAGTAGTCACAGGAACAGATTTCTGTGATGAACTACTTTCCAATAAGGGAGCAGGTATAGTTACCTCATCAAGTTCTACTTTTCTCCCACTCACTTCTTTCGAGAGAAACTCCTTCTCTAGAAAGGATCCATTCTCAGCAATGAATATCTTGCCTTTGGATCTGTGATAGAAGGTGTACCCAACATTTTCTTTTGGGTATCCTATGAAGATGCACTTCTCCAATTTGGGTTTGAGCTTATCAGGTTGAAACTTTTTCACATAAGCATTGCAACCTCAAACTTTAAGAAATGACAGCTTAGGTTTCTTGCCAAACCATAGTTCATACGGTGTCGTCTCAACGGATTTAGATGGTGCCCTATTAACGTGAATGTAGCTGTCTCTAATGCATAACCTCAAAACTATAGTGGTTAATCGGTAAGAAACATCATAGATTGCACTATATCCAATAATAGTACGGTTATGACGTTCGGACACACCATTATGCTGTGGTGTTCCAGGTGGCACGATTTTGTGAAACTATTCCACATTGTTTTAATTGAAGACCAAACTCGTAACTCAAATATTTGTCTCTGCGATCAGATTGTAGAAACTTTATTTTCTTGTCACGATGATTTTCCACTTCACTCTGAAGTTTTTGAACTTTTCAAATGTTTCAGACTTATGTTTCATCAAGTAGATATACCCATATCTGCTCAAATCATCTGTGAAGGTCAGAAAATAACGATACCGGCCGCGAGCCTCAACATTCATCGGACTGCATACATCAGTATGTATTATTTCCAATAAGTCAGTTGCTTGCTCCATTGTTCCGGAGAACGGAGTCTTAGTCATCTTGCCCATGAGGCACGGTTCGCAAGCATCAACTGACTCATAATCAAGTGATTCCAAAAGCCCATCAGCATGGATTTTCTTCATGCGCTTTACACCAATATGACCTAAACGGCAGTGCCACAAATAAGTTGCACTATCATTATTAACTTTGCATCTTTTGGCTTCAATATTATGAGAATGTGTATCACCACAATCGAGATCCAACAAACCATTCTCATTGGGTGTATGACCATAGAAGGTTTTATTCATGTAAACAGAACAACAATTTATTCTCTTACTTAAATGAATAACCGTATTGCAATAAACATGATCAAATCATCATGCTCAACGCAAACACCAAATAACACTTATTTAGGTTCAACACTAATCCCGAAAGTATAGGGAGTGTGCGATGATGATCATATCAATCTTGGAACCACCTCCAACACACATCGTCACTTCACCCTTAACTAGTCTATGTTCATTCTGCAACTCCCGTTTCGAGTTACTACTCTTAGCAACTGGACCAGTATCAAATACCGAGGGGTTGCTACGAACACTAGTAAAATACACATCAATAATCTGTATATCAAATATACCTTTGTTCACTTTGCCATCCTTCTTATCCGCCAAATACTTGGGGCAGTTCCGCTTTCAGTGACCAGTCCCTTTGCAGTAGAAGCACTTAGTCTCAGGCTTAGGACCAGACTTGGGCTTCTTCACTTGAGCAGCAACTTGCTTGTCGTTCTTCTTGAAGTTCCCTTTCTTTCCCTTTGCCCTTTTCTTGAAACTAGTGGTCTTGTTAATCATCAATACTTGATGCTCTTTCTTGATTTCTACCTTCATCGATTTCATCATCATGAAAATCTCGGGAATCGTTTTCATCATCCCTTGCATACTATAGTTCATCACGAAGTTCTACTAACTTGGTGATGGTGACTAGAGAATTCTGTCAATCACTATTTTATCTGAAAGATTAACTCCCACTTGATTCAAGCGATTGTAGTACCCAGACAATCTGAACACATGCTCACTGCTTAAGCTATTCTCCTCCATCTTTTAGCTATAGAACTTGTTGGAGACTTCATATCTCTCAACTCGGGTATTTGCTTGAAATATTAACTTCAATTCCTGGAACATCCATATGATCCATGACGTTCAAAACGTTTTTGAACTCCCGCTTCTAAGCTGGTAAGCATGATGCACTAAACTATCAAGTAGTCATCATATTGAGCTAGCCTAACGTTCATGACGTCTGCATCTGCTCCTGCAATAGGTCTGTCACCTAGCGGTGCATTAAGGACATAAATCTTCTGTGCAGCAATGAGGATAAACCTCAGATCACGGATCCAATCCGCATCATTGCTAGTAACATCTTTCAACTTAGTTTTCTCTAGGAACATATCAAAATTAAACGGGGAGCTAAACGCGAGCAAGTGATCTACAACATAGATATGCTAATACTACCAGGACTAAGTTCATGATACATCTAAGTTCAATTAATCATATTACTTAAGAACTCCCACTTAGAAAGAAATCTCTCTAATCTTCTAAGTGATCACGTGATCCAAATCAACTAAACCATAACCGATCATCACGTGAAATGGAGTAGTTTTCAATGGTGAACATCACTATGTTGATCATATCTACTATATGATTCACGCTCAACCTTTCAGTCTCAGTGTTCCGAGGCCATATCTGCATATGCTAGGCTCGTCAAGTTTAACCTGAGTATTCCGTGTGTGCAAAAACTGGCTTGCACCCGTTGTAGATGGACGTAGAGCTTATCACACCCGATCATCATGTGGTGTCTGGGCACGACGAACTTTGGCAACGGTGCATACTCATGGAGAACACTTTTATCTTGAAATTTAGTGAGAGATCATCTTATAATGCTACCATCAAACAAAGCAAGATAAGATGCATAAAAGATAAACATCACATGCAATCAATATAAGTGATATGATATGGCCATCATCATCTTGTACTTGTGATCTCCATCTCCGAAGTACCGTCATGATCACCATCGTCACCTGCGTGACACCTTGATCTCCATCGTAGCATCGGTGTCGTCTCGCCAATCTTATGCTTCCACGACTATCGCTACCGCTTAGTGATAAAGTAAAGCATTACAACGCGATTGCATTGCATACAATAAAGCGACAACCATATGGCTCCTGCCAGTTGCCGATAACTCGGTTACAAAACATGATCATCTCATACAATAAAATTTAGCATCATGTCTTGACCATATCACATCACAACATGCCCTGCAAAAACAAGTTAGACGTCCTCTACTTTGTTGTTGCAAGTTTTACGTGGCTGCTACGGGCATAGCAAGAACCGTTCTTACCTACGCATCAAAACCACAACGATAGTTTGTCAAGTTGGTGTCGTTTTAACCTTCGCAAGGACCGGGCATAGCCACACTCAATTCAACTAAAGTTGGAGAAACCGACACCCGCCAGCCACCTGTGTGCAAAGCACGTCGGTAGAACCAGTCTCGCGTAAGCGTACGCGTAATGTCGGTCCGGGCCGCTTCATCCAACAATACCGCCGAACCAAAGTATGACATGCTGGTAAGCAGTATGACTTATATCGCCCACAACTCACTTGTGTTCTACTCGTGCATATAACATCAACGCATAAAACCTGGCTCAGATGCCACTGTTGGGGAACGTAGTAATTTCAAAAAAATTCCTACGCACACGCAAGATCATGGTGATGCATAGCAACGAGAGGGGAGAGTTTTGTCTACGTACCCTCGTAGACCGGCAACGGAAGCGTTGACAAAACATAGAGGAAGTAGTCGTACGTCTTCCCGATCCGACCGATCCAAGTACCGAACGTACGGCACCTCCGAGTTCTGCACACGTTCAACTCGGTGACGCCCCTCGAGCTCCGATCCAGCCGATTGTTGAGGGAGAGTTTAGTTAGCACGACGGCATGATGACGGTGATGATGTTCTACCGACGCAGGGCTTCGCCTAAGCACCGCTACGATATGACCGAGGTGGAATATGGTGGAAGGGGGCACCGCACACGGCTAAGGAACGATCACGAAGATCAACTTGTGTGTCATGGGGTGCCCCCTTGCCCCCGTATATAAAGGAGGGAGGGCGAGGTGCGGCCGGCCCCTAGGGGTGCGCCTGGAGGAGTCCTACTCCCACCGGGAGTAGGACTCCCCCCTCTTGCCTTGTTGGAGAAAGAAAGGGGAAGGGGGAAAGAGGAAAGGGGGGCGCCGCCCCACCCCTTCCTTGTCCTATTCGGACTAGGGGAGGGGGCGCGCAGCCTGCCATAGCCGGCCCTCCTCTTCTCCCTTAGGGCCCATGTAGGCCCATTAACCCCCGGGGGGGTTCCGGTAACCCCCCCGGTACTTCGGTAAAATCCCGATTTCACCCGGAACGTTTCCGATATCCAAATATAGGCTTCCAATATATCAATCTTTATGTCTCGACCATTTCAAGACTCCTCGTCATGTCCGTGATCACATCCTGGACTCCGAACAACCTTCGGTACATCAAAACACAAAAACCCTAATTATGATCGTCACCTAACTTTAAGCGTGCGGACCCTATGGGTTCGAGAACTATGTAGACATGACCGAGACACGTCTCTGTTCAATAACCAATAGCGGAACCTGGATTCTCATATTGGTTCCTACATATTCTACGATGATCTTTATCGGTCAAACCGCATAACAACATACGTTGTTCCCTTTGTCATCGGTATGTTACTTGCCCGAGATTCGATTGTCGGTATCTCAATACCTAGTTCAATCTCGTTACCGACAAGTCTCTTTTACTCGTTCCGTAATACATCATCCCGCAACTAACTTATTAGTTGCAATGCTTGCAAGGCTTGAGTGATGTGTATTACCGAGAGGGCCCAGAGATACCTCTCCGACAATCGGAGTGACAAATCCTAATCTCGAAATATGCCAACCCAACAAGTACCTTCGGAGACACCTATAGAGCACCTTTATAATCACCCAGTTATGTTGTGACGTTTGGCAGCACACAAAGTGTTCCTCCGGTAAACGGGAGTTGCATAATTTCATAGTCATAGGAACATGTATAAGTCATGAAGAAAGCAATAGCAGCAAACTAAACGATCAAGTGCTATGCTAACGGAATGGGTCAAGTCAATCACATCATTCTCCTAATGATGTGATCCCTTAATCAAATGACAACTCATGTCTATGGTTAGGAAACAAAACCATCTTTGATCAACGAGCTAGTCAAGTAGAGGCATACTAGTGACACTCTGTTTGTCTATGTATTCACACATGTATTATGTTTCCGGTTAATACAATTCTAGAATGAATAATAAACATTTATCATGATATAAGGAAATAAATAATAACTTTATTATTGCCTCTAGGGCATATTTCCTTCAAGGTGGTTGGCCCCCTGACCTTCATTATTGCAGGTATGTTTTATATTTTCTAAAAAGTTTCTCCGTGAAGTTTCAGGTCATTCCGAGAATGTTTGTTTTTGCACATAAATAACACCATGGTAATTCTGCTGAAAACAGCGTCAGTCCGGGTTAGTTCCATTCAAATCATGCAAGTTAGAGTCCAAAACAAGGGCAAAAGTGTTTGGAAAAGTAGATACGACGGAGACGTATCGTTGTTCCTTAGGCACGCGCGAGCGAGACCTTTTCTGTCTCGAGCGGGGACGCCGGTTTCCAATACCTAGCGATGTCGCGCACAGACCCTCCTAATTAGGCCAGGGTTTTTTTGCATTAGGGACGTGTCGTGGATTTGTCACGGCAGATGTCCTAATGTGAGGACTTAGTCGCGAGGCCAACGCATCTATGTGGTAGCTTGAGAGGGGTTGAGCGGGACGAGAGACGCGATGTTTTACCCAGGTTCGGCCCCTCACGGTGGAGGTAAAAGCCTACATCCTGCTTCATTGATATTGATGATGATGATCACGGTTACAAGTGTGCTCTATCTCGAGAGCTATTGTCTAAACCTAACTTGTCCAACTTGTGGAACTTGTGAATCTTGTCCCTTTTGGGGAGGCCTACCCCTCCTTATATATGTTGAAGGGGCGGGTTACATGTGGAGTCCTATTAGGATTAGGACTAGTCTATCTTCTAATACAAACCGGATACAAGTCTGGGTCTTGACTCCTTGTAAGGGTAATATTATTCACACCTTTTCTCTTAAACCGGCCCACCATTAACATAAACCGGCCTTCTGGGCCTTGGTCCTTGTCATCCGTCTATCCCGCTCGCCAGGTTACCAGTGAGTCATAATGTTTAGTCAGGTTGCTTGTAAACCGTCTGGTCGGTGCGGGTCGCCGGTGAATCACCAAGTCCGGCCGGGTTACGCCGCGGGGTATATCCCCGACATTAGCCCCCAAGCTTAGCTTGGATTTATCCATGGTAAACTTATGCTGCAAAATAAACACAAGAACAAATTTGACAGGTTGTGCTCCGGGTTAAGAATTCTTGTAAACCGGTACCTGGTCACCCTTAAGTCCTTGTTATTTCCTCCTTCTGGGAAATCCGGGTCAACAGACCAGCTTCATAATCAATTTGCCAACATTGGTTTGTCACAGAGAAATATTGTGAAGAATAACTCCTTTGACTCAGCTCCCAATACTTAACAAAAATATTATTCTTTGAAATATTCATCTGATCTTCAGCCGGTTTAAGAATGTAGAACTTTGCCGGTTTAAGAATGTAGAACTTTGCCAGTTTAAGACTTGAACTTGCCGGTTTATGATTGCTGGTTTACAAATATTGATGGCACCGGGTCATAATTTTAGTTAACATCAAGCTTGAAAATATACCTCTTATATGCCTATCACTTGTAGCCCCCAAGTCTTAAGAAGGTAGCATAGCAACAGCTTAAGACTTGCTTCAATATGAATGTCACAAGCTTGAAGAAATCCAGGTTGTTCATCTCAATCACCAGTCAGAGCTGAGTATTCCACATATGTAGCCCCCAAGTGCCGGGTTGTCATGCTTGCAGCAACCTCAGACTTGAAATTGACTTATGCTCATAAAAACTTCAACCAGTGTAGCCCCCAAGGGCTGGGTTATTTATGCAATAATGAGCAGGGACTTTGTAAATATGATCATGTAAACTTGAGCATCAATATGTAGCCCCCAAGGGCCGGCTCATTACGATGTGATGAGTCGGGTCTTTATAAATATAATCGTGCTTCATTGAAAATAACATCATATGATGTAACTCCACCATGGGGCTTGAACCCCACGTCCACAAGGTTAAGAGCTTTATGCTTTACCAACTGGGCAGTGGACCCTTGAATATAATGGATTAAGACTTGTGTACCTTGAATCATTGATAGGAGCAATTGGTAGCCCCCAAGGGCCGGCTCATTATGATGTGATGAGTCGGGTCTTCAATAAGGCCAGTCAAAATGACTTTGCATTAGCCCCCAAGTGTCATGGTGCATGCTTGCAGCGACATGAGACTTGCATATTTTGATGTAATCTCAACCTGAATAATGTAGCCACCAAGTGCCGGGTCGTAAGACTGCAGCGACTTGGGACTATTCCTTTGTAGAAGAAATCATATCCATTGATAAATAATAACCATCGCGCTGAAGCGACTTTGAAAACCTTAATTATAATATTGGTTATTGATAACCATAATAATAATAAAAATCCAGCCATGTTTGTCTATTTGAAGATTTGAATAATATAATCCGGTTTAAAAACCTCAATCATTCGGTATCATCATGAAAATCCAGCCAATTTTGGCTATGAAAGATATGAATACCTTACCAGTTGATAAGTAAATCCGGAGTTTAAATACTCGGCGGCTCTTGGCCGATGGCGACTTAATGCGCATTCATTGTAAGCCGAAGTTTTTATAACCCGGCGGCTGATAGCCTTTGAGAAAATCCAAAATGGATAACCCTTTTGAAGCATCAATTTTGATGATGAGCTTGAATTTATATGTCATAATTCTGCAAATCCTGCACAAAGTGTAAATAACATATACCCTGGCGATTTAACGTCGAAAGCCAGGGTGGGTAGCCACCCAAATGCATTCTTATCCTGTGACATTGAATCACCTCGTTGGTTTAACCAATTCTTGTAGTGAGGGTGATAACCCCAATCTTGAGTACTTATAACTCCTTGCATATTGTGCCGGTTTATGTTAAAACCATACCGGGTTGTGATAAACACCGGATTAACCATATATAATACTGGCGACTTATAGTCTGAACCAGACCGGGTTAATAAGCGCCAGATTATAACTGATCATGTACTGACAACTTGTAGTTGAAAGCCAAGCCGGGTCAAGGACGCCGGTTTACCAAAAGATATTATGAATCTCAACAAAGGCGAAAAAAGTTGGCAAATAGAACTCAAAAAGAACATGCGAGGCTTTTTACGAGCTGCCAGGCTCCAAATCGAGGCTTTTCATGGGCTGCCAGGCCGTTGAGTTAAACCATTTAACAAAGTCTTTTAAGATGGGCCTCCAATTAACCAATCGTCGTTTTAACTTTGACAAGTTCAGGGTCTGTATAAGATTGACGTACTTGTCAAACATTCGGCGGGTCATACCAGGATTACCTGAACAGGAGTGGCTTACTTGATGAAGGCAGGTTAACCCGGGGTTTTAGGTGAATACACCAGGCTTCCAAGCCGTGGCTTGATAGCCAATTACAAGGGTCCTTTCAAACTCTTTGTTGCTTTGCACAAAGAGCCCCCAAGTAACTTTTTGAGCTGTGCTTAGTGGGTGCCTATGTTTGAGTTGTTGTTTTACAACACTCTCTTTGGCCCCGGATTGATTTGGCTTTGAGCCGACCAACAGGTGTGACTATGGTTCGGATACGACCAAGCCCCCATGTGATCAATAATATGATAAGCCAATAAGGCATGATACCCATGTTTGAACCGCGCATCATGGCAGCAGGTCCTCTTCGGCAACTTTTGATTTTTTGCAAGAGATAAATTTTTCTTGAACCGGGATTTTGAACTGGATATTGAGAGCGTCAGAGCTTTATGGGAGACATCTTTCCCTCGAACCGGATCTTAAACCGGAGTCTTCATTTTCAGCCAGAAATTTTCTGACGGCCTTTAAACTCGAACTTGCGAGAAGTTAATTCTCTCTTTTTTTAACAGGAAATTCTTAAACCGGATTTGAGAGCCTTAGGGCCTTGTGGGAGAACAGATTTCCCTTGAACCGGATTTTAAACCGGCATTCTTTATTTTGAACCGGAAATTTTCTGATGGCCTTTAAATTTTCATCAATATGGCGGTGTCCTCCGGAACCGGGTTATCATTCCCTCCAATGACCCGGAGTTCCCGAGTCATGTCACTGCAGCCCCCGAATCTTAAGACGACTCGAGAAGTTGTCTTAAGATTCTCCATATTTGATCGTGATATAAACTGGTATGAGTCATTCAACATCTCAGTGATATTACTTGTCCTGCACTGCAGAACTTGCAAGCCAAAGTAATTGCTCCTTTAAAGAAAGCAATATATAATATAAAAATATACTGGATGGATTTCACCTGATATGTTAGGCCAGTAATCTTCTACCGCGGAGTTGATGATCACCATGTTGAAGTTGAAATCAATCATGGGTGAGTTGGCCGCGGGAGCAGATGAGCCGGTCGCGATATTATAAGCCGGTGCAGACGAACGAGTCAATCACAGGTGCGATAAGCCGCGCGGACGGGCGAGTCAGGCGCGACGTTGGAAACGGCACGGATGCGGGCGAGTCGGCTGCGGGTGCGGACGGCTAGTTAGCCGCGTGTATCGATGTAGCAGGGGCGGCGACTTGCGCTGGTATCGTCCAGCAGCACGACACGAACGCGCTAGTGCAAAAAATAATATTAGCGCACGCCCCTTTGCGACACCGTTGTAATGAATAATGGTCCTGCGAAAATACCACATAGCAGAGTAGTTTGTTTGTCGGAGGAAAAAATGTTTTTAATTAAATAAACGTGAAAATAGCACCTGATATTTTTATGAGATGGCTGCAAAACAAGCAAACCAAGCTTCGACATGCAGATCAAACCATTCTTCGTTTTTTACTCAATCAAACCCCTTGGTCCTTGGTTTTTCGCTGGTGTCCATACCCATAGAATACCTTGGGTGAATGTAATAATTGTGCTGATGCTGGATCAGTACCAAATCAATCTGACTGAATGACGCCCTCTGAGTAGCATCAAAACTCCACTTTAGAACATATGACTGACTGGCAGAACACCTTCGTCTCTTGCTACTGGAGTACTATTGGAAGTACTTTGAATTTGATTTGTCCTCCACACAGATCAATTATTCCAAAAGCGATCAGTACTCAGGTATTAGCACCTGAGCCGACGCACACCACTAGCACTCTGCAGGCGTACTCGTGACCCTACATATGCCAGGGCGGCACTAGCAGATCACGGATCGCCTCTCCTTGAAACTTCAGACGGTCTTGGCGGGTACGTCGCAGAACGGCGC
The DNA here is from genome assembly GCF_056163025.1 of Triticum urartu. Classification (NCBI taxonomy): domain Eukaryota; kingdom Viridiplantae; phylum Streptophyta; class Magnoliopsida; order Poales; family Poaceae; genus Triticum; species Triticum urartu. The sequence goes on from NC_141879.1 coordinate 87,110,049, forward strand.
AATAACGTAAATTGAAGGTCACATACGGTCGCGTACAGGAGCCGGAGCCAGCGAGGGGCTTGGCGACTTGAAGGCCGAAGACACGGTGTCGAGGCCAAGGTCGTTGAATTATGGGTAATCCGGCAGCAGCAGCGAAACCCACGGGTAGGAGCAGAGGCTCCTCGAGGCCGGGCGGCTCACAGACTTGAAGCGGGCCGACCATAGCAGCAGCTCGGCACACCGGCGAGGGCGACTCGGAGGCGGACTCACAATCCAGCCACAGCAGAAGGCGGACTTGGTCTGACGGTGACGGCGGCTCAGAGGCGGAAGCAAGGCCAGGACCTGAAGGAAGGAAGCTCGATGAGGCTGGCTACGGCTAGAACGGCAGCGAGGCCGGCTCGCGGCGGTGGAGGTGCCCCGGCGAGGCGGCTCAGCGAGACGGGGCCGCAGACGCATGAGCCTCCAAACGGGTCAACGGTGGTTTCCGACAGGGACGTTGTAGGTTGCCTCAAACACCAGTCCAACTTGGCAACTTTTTCTCAATTCTGGAATTAATCTCCTCGTAGCCTCTCTCCTCGTCTTCTAGTGGCGTACTAGTACTTGAAAACACCAGGTTGATGCTTAATGCGATGTAAACAATGCACGTGTCTGCACTCTTTGATTTAATCAGAAACAACAACTCGGCAACTCTAACTGCAGAAACGTGTGCAACTTGATGGCTTCGGCGGACAAACATCTGCAGCCGTCGTGGTGAATCCTATTGTTTTCCGGATGGCTTAAAAACATATGACTTGACGGCGGCGCACCAAAAAATATATCTGCCTTCCCGGTCGTGTGCGGCTGCACGTACGAAACCCTAACCTCTCAAACTTAAACTTGCATTGATGACTCTTTTTCACCGGATGATCGCGAGATCCTCGATCCCTGGGAGAAATCCCTTTAAGAACTCAACACCACTGTGCGCTAGCCCCACGGTGGGCGCCAACTATCGTGGATTTGTCACGGCAAATGTTCTAATGTGAGGACTTAGTCGCGAGGCCAACGCATCTATGTGGTAGCTTGAGAGGGGTTGAGCGGGACGAGAGACGCGATGTTTTACCCAGGTTCGGCCCCTCACGGTGGAGGTAAAAGCCTACATCCTGCTTCATTGATATTGATGATGATGATCACGGTTACAAGTGTGCTCTATCTCGAGAGCTATTGTCTAAACCTAACTTGTCCAACTTGTGAAACTTGTGAATCTTGTCCCGTTTGGGGAGCCCTGCCCCTCCTTATATATGTTGAAGGGGTGGGTTACATGTGGAGTCCTATTAGGATTAGGACTAGTCTATCTTCTAATACAAACCGGATACAAGTCTGGATCTTGACTCCTTGTAAGGGTAATATTATTCACACCTTTTCTCTTAAACCGGCCCACCATTAACATAAACCGGCCTTCTGGGCCTTGGTCCTTGTCATCCGTCTGTCCCGCCCGCCGGGTTACCAGTGAGTCATAATGTTTAGTCGGGTTGCTTGTAAACCGTCTGGTCGGTGCGGGTCGCCGGTGAATCGCCAAGTCCAGCCGGGTTATACTTCCGGCCGGGTTACGCCGCGGGGTATATCCCCGACAGGACGGGTCCCTCGATATCGAACCCGAATGCCACGGTTGAATGCCAAGGTCACCCAAATGGTGGTATTGAGGATATTTGGCCCACATGAATGCCAGTGCCCAATACCAGGCCTGAATATAAACATCCAAAGGAAGCGTAATGGATTTCTTAAAGAAGAGTTGTATATGATGCAACCAGAAGGTTTTGTCGATCCTAAAGGTGCTAACAAAGTGTGCGAACTCCAGCGATCCATCTATGGACTGGTGCAAGCATCTCGAAGTTGGAATATACACTTTGATGAGGGATCAAAGCATATGGTTTTATACAGATTTTCGGTGAAGCCCATATTTACAAGAAAGTGAGTGGGAGCTCTGTAGCATTTCTCATATTATATGTGGATGACATATTGTTGATTGGAAATGATATAGAATTTCTGGATAGCATAAAAGGATACTTGAATAAGAATTTTTCAATGAAAGACCTCGGTGAAGCTGCTTACATATTAGGCATCAAGATCTATAGATATAGATCAAGACGCTTGATAAGATTTTCAATGAGTACATACCTTGACAAGATTTCGAAGGAGTTCAAAATGGGTTAGTCAAAGAAAGTGTTCTTGCCTGCGTTACAAGGTGTGAAGTTGAGTAAGAACAAAACCTGACCATGGCAGAATATAGAGAGAGAATAAAAGTCATTCCCTATGCCTCAGTCATAGGTTCTATAAAGTATGCCATGATGTGTACCAGACATGTTGTGTGCCTTGTCATAAGTTTGGCAAGGGGTTACAATAGTGATCCAGGAGTAGATCACTGGACAACGGTCAAAATTATCCTTAGGTACCTAAAGAAGACTAAGGAAATGTTTCTCGGTTATGGAGGTGGTAAAGAGTTTGTCGTAAAGAGTTATGTCAATGCAAGCTTTAACACCGATCTAGATAACTCTAAGTCTCGATCTGGATACATATTGAAAGTGGGACCAATTAGCTAGAGTAGCTCCATGCAGAGCATTATAGACATATAAATTTGCAAAATGCATACGGATCTGAATGTGACAGATCCGTTGACTAAACCACTCTCACAAGCAAAACATGATCACACCTTCGTACTCTTTGGGTGTTAATCACATGTTGATGTGAACTAGATTATTGACTCTAGTAAACTCTTTGGGTGTTGGTCACATGACGATGTGAACTATGGGTGTTAAATCACATGGTGATGTGAAATAGATTATTGACTCTAGTGCAAGTGGGAGACTAAAGGAAATATGCCCTAGAGGCAATAATAAAGTTGTTATTTTATATTTCCTTATTCATGATAAAGGTTTATTATTCATGCTTGAATTGCATTGGTCGGAAACTTAAATACATCTGTGAATACATAAAAAAAACACCATGTCCCTAGTGAGCCTCTACTTGACTAGCTCGTTGATCAAAGATGGTTAAGGTTTCCTAACCATTGACATGAGTTGTCATTTGATAACGGGATCACATCATTAGGAGAATGATGTGATGGACAGGACCCATCCATTAGCTTAGCATAATGATCGTTCAGTTTTATTGCTATTGCTTTCTTCATGTCAAATACATATTCCTTCGACTATGAGATTATGCAACTCCCCGATACCGGAGGAATGCCTTGTGTGCTGTAAAATGGTACAACGTAATTGGTTGATTATAAAGATGCTCTACATGTATCTCTGAAGGTGTTTGTTGAGTTGGCATAGATCGAGATTAGGATTTGTCACTCTAAGTATCGGAGAGGTATCTCTGGGTGTTGGAGAACGCAGTAATTTCAAAATTTCCTAGGCACACGCAAGATCCATCTAGGTGATGCATAGCAACGAGAGGGGAGAGTGTTGTCCACGTACCCTCGTAGACCGTAAGCGGAAGCGTTATGACAACGCGGTTGATGTAGTCAAACGTCTTCATGATCCGACCGATCCTACCACCGAAGGTACGGTGATATGTCTCCAACGTATCTATAATTTTTGATTGCTCCATGCTATATTATCTTCTGTTTTGGATGTTATGGGCTTTATTATACACTTTTATATTATTTTTGGGACTAACCTATCAACCCAGAGCCTAGGGCCAGTTTCTGTTTTTTCCTTGTTTTAGAGTATCGCGGAATAGGAAAATCAAACGGAGTCCAATTGACCTGAAACTTCACAGAACTTATTTTTGGAAGGAAAGCAACCCGGGAGACTTGGAGTCCACGTCAAGGAAGCTACGAGGAGGCCACGAGGTAGGGGGGCACGCCCACCCCCCTGGGCGCGCCCTCCACCCTCGTGGGCCCCTCGTGGCCCCCTGATGTATTTCTTCCACCTATATATCTCCATATACCCTAAAAACATCCAAGCGCACAATAGATCGGGAGTTCCGCCGCCAGAAGCTTGTGTAGCCACCGAAAACCAATCTAGACCCGTTCCGGCACCGTGCCGGAGGGGGGAATCCCTCTCTGGTGGCCATCTTCATCATCCCGGTGCTCTCCATGACGAGGAGGGAGTAGTTCTCCCTCGGGGCTGAGGGTATGTGTCGGTGGGAACGACACCTATGGGATCACAAGAATCCCTACTACGGTTAGTGGGGCGCGGGGTCGTGGGAAGAGCGGATCTAACAGGTAGCACACAGTTCGTTTATCCAGGTTCAGGCCGCGAGGATGCGTAAAACCCTACTCCTGCTTTGGTGGATTGTATATTTGTGTTCTTGAGCTAGCTATGGGGCGTGAGGAGCTCCAAAAAGCCGAATCCTTCTCTTGGTCGCCTCGGGCCTCCTTTTATAGAAAAATGGGTTGCCACAGTGGCACATAGGAGGTGGAAAGGGTACAGTGATGCGAGGTTATCCCTCGCATTACATGACAAGGCGCATTTAATGCATCTTGCTTAGGTGTCCTTGCTTTATCAGGGACGGGGGAGAGATCTGTCTCGTCCGTCGCCGCTCCTTCTTGTGTCGACACGCGCCCTGGCCAGCGATGCCTGAGATGCCACGTAGGTAGGCAGGCAGCTGAGGTGGCGCAGTGGTGGGTCTTCACGAAGATCTGCATGCCGCCACGCAGGTGCCTGCCCAGCTGGTTGGGTCGGCAGCTGCATGCATGCGGTGGTGGAGGTTTAGTCGGCGTGGGCCTGATGGTGGCCCTGCGGGTGTCCTCGGTAAGGGCCTTGCCGGTGCCCCGGCAAGGGTCTTGCCAAGGCGCCTGCTGTCATCCCCGGCAAGGTGCTTGCCGGGCGCCTTGTGGTCTTCCTCGGCTGGGATCCTGCCAAGGGTTGTCGTCTCCTTAGTGCGTATCTGATCTTGAATGTCTTCACAAAGATCTACATGCCGCCACGGGGATGTCTCCCGAATCCTTGCCCTTTGGGGGCAGTGGACTCAAGGGTGACTTGCTCCGTAGGCGCGGGACGAGTCACCGCGGCAAGGGTCTTGCCGGGGCTGCTAGAACTGTCTCCCGGCAAGGATCTTGCTGGGGGAGTCCGCTTCGTCCCCTTTGCTCTTTGTGGTCTTGGCCTTGGCGTCGTTCTAGTTCTCTTGAGCTTCGGTCTTACCCTGGCTCACCTCCCTTGCCTTGCTTGGTGTGGTGGTGCCCGTGGCTCAGACTGCCCGTGCACAGTTATAGGGGTACAGAAAGTGTACCCCTCTTTTTGTACACCGACAGGAGCCCCCGGGCCTGGGCCACACATAAGCGCAACGCGTTGTTGGGCTAGGCCCAAAAACGGTGCGCGGGTAGGCGGGGCAGTTTTTACCACGGTAAGGTTCTTCGAGCGCTGCGCTTCCCACGACTCTCCCGCATGGCGCGGCGTGGGGAGGTGCGTGTGACGTGGGCAGCATGCGTGGGGTTGGTTCCCACAGGCATGCGTCACATCATAGTAAAGGGGCGGTTCGCGCCTTCCCCATAAACGGAGGGAGGCATGGAGGCGCGGCCCATTTACTGAATGGGGCTGAGACGCGGTCTTCAAGGCGTCCACTCCCCACGATCACGGGGTGGGGAGTGGTCGTCTCACCCGTCCCCTCGGTTCTGCACGTCCGCCACGTGTCTCCCATGCGCCTGGGGTGGCAAACGGTGGAGGCGGGAAACTGGGCCGTCGCTGGTTGGGGCGGCGGGTCGGTCCTGTCTCCATGCGCCTTCCGTATCTTGATTGGCCGAGCGGGGTGGCCGAGCCCCAACCCCGATCCTTTATAAAGAGCGGGAGGGGGGATGGCGTCCCGCATTCTTTCATCTTCTTCTTCCTTTAGCTTCTGCTCCTCCCTTACATCCGTCATGGAGAGAGGGAATCCCGGTCCTTCAACAGTGGCGGTGAGGGTCGCCGCTCAACAACGTGTCCCTCCTTCCCCTGCCTGCGGTGGCAGAGCCAGCTGCGAGGGGAAGGGGAAGGGGGCGAGGCCGTGGGCGAGGCCGGGGCGCTCGGGGAAGAGGAGGACGGGGCGGCGCGCCGGCCTCGCCTCCGCCAACAGCTCCTCCTCCAATGGAGGGCCATGTTGGGGATGACCCTTGTGAGTTCTTCGTCAGGCTGCGCCAGCCACCACGCCGTCGCCTTCGTCTCCCGACTCCATTTGCGTGGGAGATGGAGCTGGATGCGCCGGAATCGTTGCGGCTGCACATGAGGGACTGCGGGATCAGTGGCACGCAGGTCCGCGTCGACTTCCCCGCCCCTCACGTGATGTATCTTCGTCGGGGATGGAAGACGTCTGCTCATATCCACCACTTGACGGAGGGGCTCACTCTCCATTTTAAACTGATGGAGGCTGGCCTTCTCTCCGTCAAGGTCTTCGAGTGCTTTGGGACCCGTGTAAGGTGCTGCGTGGAGAGCTCTTCTGATAGTGAAGACTCCTCCTCGGGCGGGAGTGACGAGGAGGACAGCGGCAGCGACGACGAGGGTAGTAGGCGGCAGGATGACGGGTCCGATTAGGTGTTGGGTGCCGCTCCGTGCGGCACCGGCGACCCCATCATCCGCGTCGCCGGCTCCCTGAACTTCTCGGGGTCGTCTCCTTGGGCAGCTGGCGTTGGGAGGCTACGGAAAAGGGAGAGGGTGGGCGGCAAGGCCGTCAAGTCGCAGTACGCGGGCACCGACGCCATCGACGCGTGCTGACGTCCTGCCGCCTCGTCTTCGAGCTCTGCTTCCGGCGCCGCCATCACCATCTAGCCTTTGGACGGCCACCAAGATGTTCTCTTGGTGTCTTCTGCCACCCGTAGCTCGCCTAGGCACTCCTTTTGTCCCTTTCGCCTCCTTGACCTGCCACCTGAGGAGAGGGACAAGAAAGGGATTACGGGCACCTTATCTCTTTTTAGTTTGTAAGCCTTCGGGCCTTTGTTGGATTTAAAACTTGTAATCCCATCATTCATGTTTTTCATTCCCTATGGACTTTACCTGAGTGGAATGTTTTTTTAATGAAAAAGGGATGCTTGTTGGGCCATTTGTTTGCGCGTGGAACCCACGACAAGGAGTAAATCCTTGATATCTTCAAGATAAACATTTCCTTGCCCGACAACAGGCCTTGCCGTCTCCCCACTTCGCTCGACCTTCCTCACGCCTTTGGCAGAGGCAGGGATGAGGCGGGTTCAGGCTCCTTGTTTCATCCTTTCGCTGCCGTGACTACGACCAAACTTGGCCCCAGGAACGAGCCCTAGGGCCTAGAGTTATGGGAGCACGGTAGCTTAGGGGAAAACGAGGTTTCACATACCTCAGTCCATAATGGAATGCATGATAAGGGATGAAGAACTTATCTGAAGCTGCAGTCCCCGGCAACCCTGGTTCGCCATGGGTGAATCTTTGCTCTTGTAGCCCCCGGCAATACTGGCTTGCCGGGGGCTAGATGCTGGTCTGTTCCTCTTTTTTTTCTCCCCAAGTGGTTCGACACAGATATCTGTGTGTCCTGTGAACCAAAGAAGACAAAAGAAAGACAAAGAGACACACACTCGACCTCTAAGCTAGGGGTTAGTCGCCGCTAAGCACTATCAACCCTAACCAAGGACAAGACTCGACCTAGCATGTATGCTATTACTTAGGGCGCCAGCGCTTCATTCATTTATGCTCAGGATCTGCGCCTGGCTTTGTACAGAGGGTTACATGCGTCATCGACAAGGCTCGTACAAAAGGTGGCTTGCCGGGGGCCCGGCAAGCCGCGCCTCACGGGTAAAACTTGCGAAGATGCTCAATGTTCCAGGAGTTACTCACCGGAACGGCATCTTCGGTCTCCAGACGGACTGCGCCGGGCCTGGTGGCTCGTATTACCCGATAAGGGCCTTCCCACTTTGGCGTCAACTTGTTGGAATTCTTGGCCGATTGAACGCGCCGAAGAACAAGGTCGCCTTCCTCAAAGCTTCGGGCATGAACCTTGCGGCTATGGTAGCGGTGCAAGGCTTGCTGGTAGCCCGCTGCTCTCACAGCCGCCCGAAGACGATCTTCCTCAAGGAGCGTTGCGTCATCTTGCCGCAATTGCTCTTGCTCAAGCTCGTCATAAGCGAGTACTCGAGGTGACCCGTATATGAGTTCTGTGGGGAGAACTGCTTCTGCCCCGTATACCAGGGCAAAGGGTGTCTGGCCGGTGGCTCGATTTGGTGTCGTTCTGATTGACCAAAGAACCACCGACAATTCATCAATCCAGCGCCTTCCACTCTTGTGCAGCCTGGCAAAGGTCTTTGTCCTTAAGCCTCGCAGTACTTTAGCGTTTGCCCTCTCAGCTTGACCATTGCTTCGTGGGTGAGCAACGGAAGCGAAACAGACTTTGCTGTCGAGGTCTTGGGTATATTGCATCAAGGTGCGGCTTGTGAACTGTGTACCGTTGTCGGTGATGACCCTATTGGGTACACCAAAACGGCACACTAGTCCCTTGAAGAATTTGACGGCTGACTGAGCTGTGACCTTCCTCACTGCTTCCACTTCTGGACACTTTGTGAACTTGTCGATTGCGACGTACAAGTACTCAAAGCCCCCGACAGCGCGGGGGAAAGGGCCCAGTATGTCGAGCCCCCAGACCGAGAAGGGCCAGGAGAGAGGAATGGTTTGAAGGGCTTGAGCTGGCTGATGAAGTTTCTTTGAATGGAACTGACACGCTTCACACCTGGTGACTAGTGTCGTCGCATCCTGGAGGGCAGTGGGCCAGAAGAAACCTTGCCGAAATGCCTTGCCGGCAAGGGCTCTTGACCCTATGTGGGATCCACATATGCCTCCATGTATCTCTGCCAACAACCCCAGTCCTTCCTCTTGAGGGATACACTTCAGTTTCACACCGTTCGACCTCTTTTTGTACAAGACGTCATCGACGAACTGGTACATAGCAGATCGACGGGCTACTTTTTCCGCTTCTTCCTGCTCTTCAGGAAGTTCCCCAGTTTGGAGGAATCGGACGGTATGATGTGCCCATGCTGGAGCCTGGGGCTCGACGGCGAGGACTAAAGGCGTTTCCTCCGCTACAGGAGCGGCTGTCTCGACGGCAAGAGCTTGATGCTCCGCCGGAGCTAGCCGTCCCGTGGTGGGCTCAGTATCTCCGGCAACATCCTTGCCGGCGGCTCCGGGGAGCTCGGTGGGAAAGTACTTGCCGGGCCCTGATTTCCTCCTCTTGTTTTGCTCTGTTGATGGATCAATGGATGGCTGAGTTAGCTGAAGCACAAAGGTACCTGGTTCCACAGGTAACTTGAGGGCAGCGCGTTTTGACAGGTAATCGGCGATATCATTCTCCGCTCGGGGAATGTATTCTGTCTGTATACCGTCAAAACGCCCTTCCAGCTTTCTCACTTCATGGACGTAGGCCTTCATCAACGGGCTCTGGTAATCCTTGTTGACTTGCTTGACGACAAGTTGCGAGTCACCTCTGACGACGAGTTTCTTGATTCCGAGGTCTGCCGCGATCCTAAGACCGGCAAGCAGCCCTTCATACTCAGCCGTATTGTTTGTTGACACCTCCCTGGGGAAGTGCATCTGGATCATGTACTTGAGGTGCTCTCCGGTGGGCGCGACAAGCAGTACGCCAGCCCCGGCGCCCTGTAAGGAGAAAGCTCCATCAAAGTACATGATCCAGTCGCAACTTACCTCCTTGCCGGGGAGAGCAGTCTCTTGAGTTTCTTTGTCAGGCGTCGCGATCCATTCCGCAACGAACTCCGCCAGGACTCGGCTTTGAATCGTCGAGGTACTCTCAAACTTGAGGCCAAAGCTGGACAGTTCCGGTGCCCACTCTATGATCCTTCCCGTTGCGTCTGGATTGTGCAATATCTGTTGCAGAGGGAGGCGAGTGACGACAGTGATTTCGTGGGCCTGGAAGTAGTGACGCAGCTTCCTCGAGGCCATAAGAAGGCCGAAGAGTAGTTTCTGCACACGGAGTACCTTGATCTAGCCCCCTGCAGAAGGGAGCTAACAAAGTAGATCGGGTGCTGCATCATCTTCTTCCTTGGCGGCACTCCAACCGGCTGCGTCGTCTCAGCATCGGTGGCATTGGGCTCCGTCGCTGCTATTACCTCATCATCAATTTCTCTCTGCGCCACTAGTGCGGCACTGACCACCTGGTTCGTTGCCGCCAGGTACAGCAGCAACGGTTCCTGTGGCCTAGGCGCAACTAGTATTGGCGCGGAGGAGAGGTACCTCTTCAAATCTTGCAATGCTGCTTCGGCTTTTGGCGTCCACTCCATCGGGCCCGCCTTTTTCAAAATCTTGAAAAAGGGAAGGGCGCACTCGGCGGACTTGGAAATGAACCTGCTCATGGCGGCAACGCAACCAGCAAGCCGACGCACATCCTTGACTCGCTTGGGCGCTTCAATCTGCTCTATAGCTTTGATCTTGTCCGGATTGGCCTCTATCCCACGCTGTGACACGAAGAACCCGAGAAGCTTGCCAGACGGGACGCCGAAGATGCACTCCTCAGGGTTCAGCTTGAGATTGATCTTGCGTAGGTTTGCAAATGTTTTTTGTAAATATGATATGAGGGTTGCCCTGTTCTTGGTTTTGACCACTATATCATCCATATAAGCTTCCATATTTCTATGGAGCTGGGGTTCAAAACCAATCTGGACCACCCTTGTAAACGTTGAACCAGCACTCTTCAACCCGAAAGGCATCCGTACAAAGCAATACATACCACATGGGGTGATGAATGCCATTTTCTCTCCATCTTCCCTTGTCATGAAGATCTGGTGGTAGCCGGAGTAGGCATCGAGGAATGACAACAGATCACACCCAGCTGTGGAGTCAACAATCTGGTCGATGCGCGGCAATGGGAAGGGGTCTTTGGGACAAGCCTTATTAATATCTGTGTAATCAATACACAGCATCCACTTCCCATTTGCCTTGCGCACTACCACCGGATTGGCCAACCACGTTGGATGGAGCACTCCTCTTACCAAATCCATTCCTTCCATTTTCCGAATCTCCTCTGTGATGAACTCTTGTCGTTCCAAAGCTTGCTTTCTGACCTTCTGCTTGACGGGCCGCGCATGAGAACAGACAGCAAGGTGGTGCTCAATCACCTCCCTGGGAACGCCGGGGATGTCGGATGCTTGCCATGCAAACACATCGACATTCGCCCGCAGTAAGGTGACGAGCGCGTCTTCCTATTTGTCGTCAAGGGTGGAGCTTATGGTAAAAGCTCCTCCCGTGCCGTCCTCCTTGACAGAAACCTTCTTGGTTCCCGGCAGTGTGGCCCTGGACTTCTTGTTTCTGTCGGCGGAGCTCTCTGGCACGTCCTCGACGAGAGCGCTACACTCCGAAGAGGTGCGCTTGCCGGAGTGGGTGCCTGAGGTCTCACCGGTCTTCTTCTTTTGCCTTCCCGGGGCTCCAGCGGCAGGAGCAAGCGCCTTAGCAGTGGCGGCTGCTGCAACTTCTTGTTGGTAGAGTTGGTCAGCGCAAATTAGCGCATCCTTCTTATCGGAGGGGATGGTGATGACCGTCACAGGTCCTGGCATCTTCAGGGTGTTGTAGGCGTAATGTGACGCCGCCATGAACTTGGCCAGCGCTGGGCGGCCAAGGATCCCGTTGTAGGGCAAGGGGATCTTGGCAACATCGAACACGATCCTTTCTGTCCTGTAGTTCAGATCACTTCCAAAGGTCACGGGCAGCATGACCTTCCCCTTTGGTTGACTTCTTCCCGGGTTGACCCCCTGAAACGTGCCCGTCTCTTCGAGGTCTTCATCAGGAATCTGCAATTTCTTGATCACGGCAGGCGAGATTAAGTTCAGACCGGCCCCGCCATCGACTAGCATCTTTGTCACCTTGAGGTTGCATATTGTTGGTGAAATCAACAATGGAAAGCACCCAACTGCAGTAGTGCGATCAGGGTGATCCTCAGTGTCAAAAATGATAGGTGTGCTGGACCACTTCAGCAGCCTTTGGGCATCAAACAACGGTTCCGCCGCTGTAATCTCACGCGCCCACCGTTTAAGTTGGCGGTGAAAGGTATGCAGCGAGGCGCCGCCATCGACGCACATGGCCTCTGTAGCTTTCTGAAATTCTTGGTCACCAGACTCATCGTCCTCTTCGTGATCATTGTCTTCTGGCTTTTTGTCACGGCCCCGGGCGGGCCTCTCCTGCTGTTTATCTTTGCCACGACGGCCCGCCTGGCCGCCACGCTTCTTGCCGGACCCCTCAGCACCGTCCTGGCCTTTCTCCTTGTCTCGCCTCTCATATTTAGCCCTCTGCTTCTCAGCAAGGAGCTCAACCTGTCGGTAGTTCTGGAGATCATGGCCTTTGGTGTGATGGATCTTGCAGTATTGCTTGTCGGAGTTTCCTGGCTTCTTGGCAGCCGCCATGGCCCGGCAGGCGACACATTCGGCAATTTCCTTGCCGGGGTCATCTGCCTTGGTTTTCTTGGCGGAGCCGGCGTCGTCAGATCCCTCGACGGCAAGCACAGCTTTACCTTTGCGCTTCCTGTTGCGGCACCGGCCTTGCTTCGCCGGGGCGGCAGTATCCTCGTCTGAGGAGTCGGTTTCCACGCCGGCATCTTCGCCGGGGTACTTCCTTCCCTCTTTAGCTCGGGAACATTTGTCAGCAAGAACATAGAGTTCTGCCACATCTTTCACCTTGTTCATTGCCAGCTCTTCGCGCATCTTGCGGTTACGCACGTTCTGATGGAACGCGCTGATGATGGCGGCAGGGTGAACATCAGGGATATTGTACCGTACCCGGCTGAACCTCTATATATACTTGCGTAGACTCTCGCCTCCCTTCTGGGGAATGACATGTAGGTCGCTTGCTTGGCCATGGGCTTGGTGACCTCCAGTAAAGGCGCCCACAAACTCATGGCACAAATCCGACCAGGAGGAAATAGAGTTTACCGACAAGTGCATCAACCACGACATGGCGTTGGGTTTAAGAGCCAATGGAAAGTAATTCGCAAGCACCTTATCATCGCGGTCTCCGGCGGCTTGCATCGCGATGGTGTAGATGCTGAGGAACTCAGACGGGTGAGTCTTGCCATTGTACTTTTCGCCAATGTCAGGTTTGAAGGTGCGGTGAGTGGGCCACTGGAACTGCCGCAGCTCATGGGTAAAAGCCGGACAGCCTACCTCGTAAGGTAGGCCTCCATGGCTCTCCGGGGTCGGGTGGTTCATAGCAGGCCCTGCTCGCCTGTCTGACTGGTGGCGCGCTCCGCGCCGGCGTTCGATAGTGGTTCGAGCGTCTTCATGGGCTCGTTCCCGAAGAACTTGGCGATGGTCACAGTGGGTCCGCGGGTCAGACGATGCTATGGAGATGGCGTCGCCTGCGACGTCGCGACGAGCCGGCGTCCGCGGGACCGGATGGGGAAGAGGTGAATGCACCGTGGTCGCGGCATCGCCGGCTTTTCCGCCACTGGTCCGCGGGACTCCATCGGAGCGTCGACCCGGGGGCCCCACCGGGCTTGGTTTGTCTTTGTTGGCCACCGCAACAAGGCTTCGGATAGTGGCTCTCCATTCGTCGAGTTTCCCCGTAGTGGGAGGAAAGTCGAGGAGCAACTGCGCGCGCGCCAGGGCCTCTGCTGGCATCGGTGGTGGCGAAACCTGCATGGATCGCGACGCGCTTCGACTTCTGACCATGTCAGAAGGAGATCTATCATGACCCGCGGTCGCATGCCGTTTTCAACAGCGCCTCGGCGAGTGGGCAGGTCTTCTACGTCCCGGGAGTGGCGCTCGGGGCTCTTCCCGCGGCGACGCCCGGGATCTTCGGCGTGATTACGCCATTCGTCGCGCGCTGCCTGGGAGGAGCGCACTGTTGGCGCCGGCGTGGGAGTCTTGGAGGCCCTTGCGCCGCCTCCCAAACTCCGGCTGCTGGGATGGTGTTGGTGTTCGCGAGCAGCGCCCCGGGTCCTTTCTGCGACCGGTCCGCTGCTCGCCCGCGTCGGGACGGGCTGTCCGGCTTCCGACTGGCCAACCGCCACCGTCGTCTTCTTCTTGGGCACCATGATGATGAAGAAGCGCTGAACTAACTGCTAAAGCCGATTCTCACAACTGGGCCCCCCTACCTGCCGCGCCAAAGATGTCGGTGGGAACGACACCTATGGGATCACAAGAATCCCTACTACGGTTAGCGGGGCGCGGGGTCGTGGGAAGAGCGGATCTAACAGGTAGCACACAGTTCGCTTATCTAGGTTCGGGCTGCGAGGATGCGTAAAACCCTACTCCTGCTTTGGTGGATTGTATATCTGTGTTCTTGAGCTAGCTATGGGGCATGAGGAGCTCCAAAAAGCCGAATCCTTCTCCTGGTCGCCTCGGGCCTCCTTTTATAGAAAAAGGGGTTGCCACAGTGGCACACAGGAGGTGGAAAGGGTATAGTGATGCGAGGTTATCCCTCGCATTACATGACAAGGCGCATTTAATGCATCTTGCTTAGGTGTCCTTGCTTTATCGGGGACGGGGGAGAGATATGTCTCGTCCATCGCCGCTCCTTCTTGTGTCGACACGCGCCCTGGCCAGCGATGCCTGAGATGCCACGTAGGTAGGCAGGCAGCTGAGGTGGCGCAGTGGTGGGTCTTCACGAAGATCTGCATGCCGCCACGCAGGTGCCTGCCCAGCTGGTTGGGTCGGCAGCTGCATGCATGCGGTTGTGGAGGTTTAGTCGGCGTGGGCCTGATGGTGGCCCTGCGGGTGTCCTCGGTAAGGGCCTTGCCAGAGCCCCGGCAAGGGTATTGCCGAGGCGCCTGCTGTCATCCCCGGCAAGGCGCTTGCCGGGGGCCTTGTGGTCTTCCTCGGCTGGGATCCCGCCAAGGGTTGTCGTCTCCTTAGTGCATATCTGATCTTGAATGTCTTCACAAAGATCTGCATGCTGCCACGGGGATGTCTCCCGAATCCTTGCCCTTTGGGGCCAGTGGACTCAAGGGTGACTTGCTCCGTAGGCGCGGGACGAGTCGCCGCGGCAAGGGTCTTGTCGGGGCTGCTAGAACTGTCTCCCGGCAAGGATCTTTCCGGGGGAGTCCGCTTCGTCCCCTTTGCTCTTCGTTGTCTTGGCCTTGGCGTCGTTCTAGTTCTCTTGAGCTTCGGTCTTACCCTGGCTCACCTCCCTTGCCTTGCTTGGTGTGGTGGTGCCCGTGGCTCAAACTACCCGTGCACAGTTATAGGGGTACAAAAAGTGTACCCATCTTTTTGTACACCGACGGTATGTACCAGTAGCTATGTGTTTGATCTCTCTCTCTCTCTCTCGTGTTCTTGAGGTGATACGATCTTGATGTATCGCGAGCTTTGCTATTATAGTTGGATCTTATGATGTTTTCTCCTCCCTCTACTCTCTTGTAATGGATTGAGTTTCCCCTTTGAAGTTATCTTATCGGATTGAGTCTTTAAAGATTTGAGAACACTTGATGTATGTCTTGCCGTGCGTATCTATGGTGACAATGGGATATCACGTGATTCACTTGATGTATGTTTTGGTGGTCAACTTGCGGGTTCCGCCCATGAACCTATGCATAGGGGTTGGCACACGTTTTCGTCGTGATTCTCCGGTAGAAACTTTGGGGCACTCTTTGAGGTTCTATGTGTTGGTTGAATAGATGAATCTGAGATTGTGTGATGCATATCGTATAATCATACCCACGGATACTTGAGGTGACATTAGGGTTTTGGTTGATTTGTGTCTTAAGGTGTTATTCTAGTACGAACTCTAGGGCTGTTTGTGACACTTATAGGAATAGCCCAACGGATTGATTGGAAAGAATAACTTTGAGGTGGTTTCGTACCCTACCATAATCTCTTCGTTTGTTCTCCGCTATTAGTGACTTTGGAGTGACTCTTTGTTGCATGTTGAGGGATAGTTATATGATCCAATTATGTTATTATTGTTGAGGGAACTTGCACTAGTGAAAGTATCAACCCTAGGCCTTGTTTACTATCATTGCAATACCGTTTACGCTCACTTTTATTATTAGTTACCTTGTTGTTTTTATAATTTCAGATTACAAATACTCATATCTACCATCCATATACCACTTGTATCACCATCTCTTCGCCGAACTAGTGCACCTATACAATTTACCATTGCATTGGGTGTGTTGGGGACACAAGAGCCTCTTTGTTATTTGGTTGCAGAGTTGCTTGAGAGAGACCATCCTCATCCTACGCCTCCTACGGATTGATAAGCCTTAGGTCATCCACTGGAGGGAAATTTGCTACTGTCCTACAAACCTCTGCACTTGGAGGCCCAACAACGTCTACAAGAAGAAGGTTGTGTAGTAGACATCATACGGCACCTCCGCGATCTGCACATGTTCAGCTCGGTGATGTCCCATGAACTCTAGATCCAACTGAGTGTCGAGGGAGAGTTTTGTTAGCACGACGGCATGATGACGGTGATGATGAAGCTACCGGAATAGGGCTTCGCCTAAGCACCGCTACGATATGACTGGGGTGGATTATGGTGGAGGGGGGCACCGCACACGGCTAAGACAATTGTCAACTTGTGTGTCTATGGGGTGCCCCCCTTCCCCGTATATAAAGGAGTGGAGGAGGGGGGAGGGTCGGCCCTCTATGGCGCGCCCTGGAGGAGTCCTACTCCCACCGGGAGTAGGATTCCCCCCTTCCCTAGTTGGACTAGGAGAGGAAGGAAGGGGGAGGAAGGAGGAAGGAAAGGGGGGCCGGCCCCCCACCCAATTCGGATTGGGCTTGGGGAGCGCACCCCCTCCTAGGCTTCCGTCTCCTCTATCCCACTATGGCCCAATAAGGCCCATATACTTCCCGGGGGGTTCCTGTAACCTCCCGGTACTCCGGTAAATGCCCGAACTCACCCGAAACCATTCCGATGTCCAAACATAGTCATCCAATATATCGATCTTTATTTCTCGGCCATTTAGAGACTCCTCGTCGTGCCTGTGATCATATCCGGGACTCCGAACAAGCTTCAGTACATCAAAACACATAAACTCATAATACCGATCGTCATCGAACGTTAAGCGTGCGGACCCTACGGATTCGAGAACTATGTAGACATGACCGAGACTCATCTCCGGTCAATAACCAATGGTGGAACCTGGATGCTCATATTGGTTCCTACATATTCTACGAAGATCTTTATCGGTCAAACCGCATAGCAACATACGTTGTTCCCTTTGTCATCGGTATGTTACTTGCCCGAGATTCAATCATCGGTATCTCAATACCTAGTTCAATATCGTTACCGACAAGTCTCTTTCCTCGTTGTGTAATGCTACATCCCATAACTAACTCATTAGTTACATTGCTTGCAAGGCTTATAGTGATGTGCATTACCGAGAGGGCCTAGAGATACCTCTCTGGTACACAGAGTGACAAATCCTAATCTCGATCTATGCCAACTCAAAAAACACCATCGGAGACACCTGTAGAGCATATTTATAGTCACCCAGTTATGTTGTGACGTTTGATAGCAAACTAGGTGTTCCTCCGGTATTCGGGAGTTGCATAATCTCATAGTCATAGGAACATCTATAAGTTATCGAGAAAGCAATAGCAGTAAACTAAATGATCATCGTGCTAAGCTAACGGATGGGTCAAGTCAATCACATCATTCTCTAATGATGTGATCCCGTTCATCAAATGACAACTCTTTGTCCATGGCTAGGAAACTTAACCATCTTTGATTAACGAGCTAGTCAAGTAGAGGCATACTACTGACACTCTGTTTGTCTATGTATTCACACATGTATTAAGTTTCGGGTTAATACAATTCTAGCATGAATAATAAACATTTATCATGATATAAGGAAATATAAATAACAACATTATTATTGCCTCTAGGGCATATTTCCTTCACTGGGCCCTCTCGATAATAGACATCATAAGCTTGCAAGAAAATGACTAAGTAGTTAGTCACGAGGTGATGTATTACAGAATGAGTAAAGAGACTTACTGGTAATGAGATTGAACTAGGTATGAAGATACCGATGATCGAATCTCGGGCAAGTAACATACCGATGGACAAAGGGAATTATGTATGTTGTCATAACGGTTCGACCGATAAAGATCTTCATAGAATATGTAGGAGCCAATATGGGCATCCATGTTCCGCTATTGGTTATTGACCGAAGAGGTGCCTTGGCCATGTCTACGTAGTTCTCGAACCCGTAGGGTCCGCACGCTTAACGTTCGATGACGATATAGTATTATATGAGTTATGTGATTTGGTGATCGAATGTTGTTCGGAGTCTCGGATGAGATCACAGACATGACGAGGAGTCTCGAAGTGGTTGATAGGCAAAGATTGATATATAGGACGATGGTATTCGGACACCGGAAGTGTTTCGGGGGTACCGAGTAGTTATTGGGTCACCGGAAGGGGTTCCGAACACCCCCCCCCCCCGGCAAAAGATATGGGCCTTATGGGCCAAGAGGGGAAACGCACCAGCCACAAAGGGCTGGTGCACCATCCATATGGGCCGGCCTAAGGGGGAGAAGGAAAGGGGAGAAGGGAAAGGTAAGTGTGGATTAGGATTCACACTTCCTTCCCTCTCCCCCCTGTTTCCTTCCCCCTCGACAAACATGGCAGGGGGCGCGGCCAAGGGCAGGAGCCAAAGTAGGATTCGGACCAACTTGGGGTGCCCCTTGGCCTCTCCCATCTCCCTCCCACCTATATATATGAGGAGGGGTGCGCCTAGCACACCCTAGACAATTGTTTAGCCGTGTGCGGCGCCCCCCTCCACCGTTTACACCCCCGGACATAATTTTGTAGTTCTTAGGCGAAGCCCTGCGAGGATCACTTGACCATCACCGTCACCATGCCATCGTGCCGATGGAAATCATCTACTACCTCGACGTCTTGCTGGATAAAGAAGGCGAGGGACGTCACCGAGCTGAACGTGTGAAGAATGCGGAGGTGTTGTGCATTCGGTACTTGATAGGTTGAAGCGCGAAGAAGTTCGACTACATCAACCGCATTGAGAAATGCTTCCGCTTACGGTCTACGAGGGTACATAGACACACTCTCTCCCTCGTTGCTATGCATCCCCATGGATAGATAATTGTGTGCGCATAGAAAAAAAATTGTTTTCTATACAACGATTCCTAACATGGAAAGGTGGTGGGGCCACCCAAGGAGGCAGCCATTTTCATTCATGGCCTTGGGGGGGGGGCCATGGGGCTTCCCACCATTTGGTGCTCCACTTGCCTCCCCATTTTGCCCTTATGTACTTCCTCCGTCTGGTGAAGAGTGTACATCTAGAGATTTTAGAACAAACTATGGAGTGAAGTAAAAAATACATTGGAAAAGTGCAAGCCATCATCTCTCTCCTCTTTAATTAATCAACCGCCAATGAGCTAAGTGCATGTAGAAATTAAGAAGACCATGTGTAGATTTTTGTATTGGTCTTGATTACCGTGTGATGAGAGAGAAGTATTTTTTTTTCTACTTTAAAGTGCATTGGGAAGATAGAAGTACACTCTTTTGTGGACAAATTTTGAAGCAAAATGTACACTCTTTACCGGACGGAGGAAGTACATAAAGCATGGGAACTTTGGGTGTTTCATCTGGCACACTACCCTTGGTTTTCCTATAAATAGAGGTGGAGAGGAGCTCTCCACACTCACTCTTTCTCAAATACAAGTGCCATTGCAATGATCTGGCTTCTCTCTCCCTCCCTGCGAAATAGTTTCTTAGAGCCGAAAGGCTATCTGAGTTCCGGTGGGAACTAGTTCTGGATGGTGATGCCCTGCCGGATAGATGACACGGTATGTGTGCAACTCTGTAGAGAGGTCGTAGTTTTGATCTTTGTGCCCGAAGGGCTGTTTTGAGAGTGCCTCCCGAAGGGCTGTCCAAGTGACGGTCTGAGTTCTGTGAGTCCTCCTGAAGGGTTGTCCGAGTGACCTTCTGAGTTTGAGGGTCCTCCCGAAGGGTTGTCCGCGACACCGTCTAAGGGACTGTCTGACCGCCTCCCGGAGGGCTGTCCGTGGGCCAGATGAGGGAGTACATCGTCGCAGTTGGGAGGTTGTAAATCCTAACTGCGGGGATCCGCACCGTCGATCGTCATCGACTCTACATCCGCTGCACTACGAGTTGGTAACGAAAAGATCAAACCTTGTATACAGTCGTCATAGTGGTCCTGGGCTGGTGCACAGGTCGGAATTTTTTTGTTTTCTGCCTCATTACCCTACAATCATGTCAGTGACAAGTAGACCGACTCCTGCCTGCATGTACTACTATTACTCCACACATCGACCGCTATCTAGCATGCATCTAGTGTATTAATTTAACAAGAACGGAGTAACGCCTTAAGCAAGATGACATGAGGTACAGGGATAGATCCAATCAATATGAACAAACTCCACCTTTTTATCCTTAATGGAAACAATACAAATATGTGGCATGTCCCCTTCTGTCACTGGGAATAAGCATCGCAAGATTGAACCCATTACAAAGCACCTCTCCCATGGCAAGAAAAATCAATCTAGTTGGTCAAACTAAATGAATAGATCGGAGATAAATACAAAGCTATCTTAATCATGCATAAAAGAGTCCATAAAAGACTCAAATAATATTCATAGATAATCTGATCATAAATCCGCAATTCATCGGATTTCATGAAACGCACTGTAAAAGAAGATTACATCAAATCAACTATCACCCAAATCATCCCAAAGGTCTTACTTGGCACAAACACTAACTAAAATACTAAAACATAATCATAATAGAAGTATAATTGCATATTTATTGAAAAACATAACCAAAACAAAAAATAAAAAATAAAATTGGGTTGCCTCCCAACAAGCGTTATTGTTTTACGCCCCTAGCTAGTCATATTGCATAGATCTAGGTATTGTCATTTTTGGTATTCAATCCATAAGTGGCCTCATAATAGATTCATATGGAAACTTAATTTTCTTTCTTGGAAAGTGTCCCATGCCCTTCCTTAACGGAAATTGAAATCTAATGTTTGATTCTTTCATATCAATAATTGCACCAATCGTTCTAAGGGAAGTTCTACCAAGAATGATAGGGCATGTAGGATTGCAATCTATATCAAGTACAATAAAATCTACTGGAACATAATTCCTATTTGCAATAATAAGAACATCATTAATTATTCCCATAGGTTTCTTAATAGTGAAATCCGCTAAGTGCAAATTTAAAGAACAATCATCAAGTTTGTGGAAACCTAGCACATCACATAAAGTTTTTGGAATAGTGGAAACGCTAGCACCCAAATCACACAAAGCATTGCACTCATAATCTTTAATCTTAATAGTAGGTTCTCATTCATCATAAAGCTTTTTAGGGATTGAAACTTCCAACTCAAGCTTTTCTTCAAAAGATTTCATCATGGCATTAACGATATGTTTAGTAAAAGCTTTATTTTGATTATAAGCATGAGGTGAATTAAGCATAGATTGTAACAAGGAAATACAATCAATCAAAAAACAATTATCATAATTAAAATCCTTGAAATCCAAAAGAATGGGCTCATCACTAGTTATAGTTTTGACCTCGCTAAACCCACTTTTATCTATTTTTTTCATTGAGATTTTCACCCTCCAAATTATTGGGATGCCTTCTGATGAAAAGACACTTAGATCAAAAGGATCCAACCTGAAGACACGCAGACGTAGACAAACGAAGAGCGGATCCGAGTAGATCCACCAAAGACAACCACGATATGACAGCTCCCGGGCTTGCCCAAAGTTGAGGTACACATGACGGGGCAGCTGAAATTTTCTGCTCGACGCTTTTATCACTGATCCCAATTCCTATTTGGCGCTTGGGGCGTCACTTATATGGAATCCTATTTGGTGTTTTATGTGCCAAATACAGGTAATCCCGCAAACAGGTGCCCATGTCACCATAAATGGGCTGGCCCATGTAAGATGTCGTTGTACGAGCACTGTACACCCGCAAAAAAAGTGGTATGAGCACTGTTTTCGGTTTTGGGAAGCTTCCAGAAGCTTCTAGGCCGAATATTTAGGAAAGTTTCGGCCTAGGCTTTTTGTTTGTTTCTTTCTTTTCCTTCACCTTTTAAATTTAATTTTCATGAACTTTTATTTTAAACTTTATGAAGTTATTGAAAATCACAAACAATTTTCAAATTTATGAGTTTATTTAAAAAAGAACATTTTTGAATTCAGGAACATTTTTGAATTCACGATATTTTTTCTAATTCGTGAACTTCCTTGGAATGTTTTCAAATTTATAAACTCCTTTTGACGTCGTGAACTTTTTTCGAATTGGTGAACTTTTCAAATTCCTGGACTTTTTAAATTTGTGCACTTTTTTTAGAATTCACGAACATGTTCTGAATTTTCTCAAATAAATAAATTTTTGAACTTTTTCCAGTTATGTGAACTTTTTCCTAAATAAAAAAAACCGGTCAACACTTGTCCAGGTCAACTGAACCCGTCAAGAACGACCAGGTCAACCACGTGAAATGAGCGAACAAAAACCTGTGTGCGACGAGTCGGCGTGCGCTTGCTTGATGGGCCGGACGAAGCATGCGGGGGGTGTGAGCGCCAGCCCGCTAACCGAGGCCGAACGCGCCGAATAGGAGCTCTCGCCATTTATAGGCTTATCTGTTACATGGCGCACACCGTCCCAGTACAGCCGTTGGAAAGAGCCGGCCGATGTAGGTTGCGAAGGTTTTGCACGATCTAGTTAGGTGAAGCTTCTTCCCGTAAAAAAATGTTAGGTGAATCTTCCAAACGGCTTTGTGAAATTTCTAGATTTTCGAACTAGGGTTTTCCCTATGTATTTTTTGCATTCATTTTCCTTTCCACTTTTCTTTTTTATGATCTTTTTTCTAATTAATAATTTTTTATTCATGGTTTTTTTCAAATTCACAAATTGTTTACAATTTTGTGAAATGTTTTTCAAATACATGAATATTTTTAGAATTTATGAACCTATTTAAAATTCACTACTCTTTTAAATTAGGATTTTTTTTTCAAAATCACAAACTTTTTTTCTATCCCTACAAAGCTTCATGTTAACTTTTGTTTTTATAATTCATGATTTTTTCTTAAATTCGCAAAAACATAATCATTTTCTGAACTTTTTTAATCTGTGAACATGTTTTGAAATCCATGTAATTTTTCTGAAATCCATGAACTTTCTTTAAATTTATGAACCTTTTTAAATAAACTTCTAGAAAAATATGATTTCATTCAAATTCATGAAACTTTACAAATTTGTGAACTTTTTTAAAAATTGTGAAAAAATTCAAATACCAATTTTTTAGATTTTCATTCTTTCGTTTATTTTTTGAAAAATCCACCTCCAAATGATCAACGAGTAGAAGGAGCGAGCTTGGGGAGACGACCCTGAGCATGCTTGTTGATCGCGTTTGGTGGGCCAGCTCATCTTAGTGAGGCTGTGAGGGCCAGGTCGCTAGCCAGCGCATAAGGCGCTGACTAGGAGCTCTTATCATCGATTAAGTTTTTTTTTTTACCCTGACAAGTGTCAAACGTCAGGTACAAGCACATGGCAACTCCGAACGTTTTCTACAGCAAGTGTAGTTACGTGAGGATGACACCTTTAGATGGCAAGTATGCCAACTTTCGTGTTTCAATTTATTTTGTTAGAAACTTGCCATGTGTCACTGGAATTTGTCATCATTGCATGACTGAAATTGCCATTGAAAAACGTCAGGGCCGAATTGCCACGCACCTTACTGTGGCACTTATCATTTAGGTTTTTTAGGGGTCAACATCGATTACTTCAATCTTCGTGAGCGATGATGTAGATTACCTCAATCTTTGTGCGCATCGCTCACAATGTTCCCCCATTGGGCCAGCCCTTGCAACCCTGCTGCTATTTCAGTTTTAGAAGTTTCTAGATGATTCCAATTTTTTTTGCCTTTTGCATTTATGTGTTCGGTTTTTCTACCGGTTTTGTTCTTTTTCTCCCTGCCGCTTATTTCTGCTTTTTTTATTTTCCATTTTCCTTTTTTCTTTTTCTTTTTTCATTTCAAAATTAATGAACAGTTTTTGAATGCATGAAATTTTTTTAAATTTGTAAACATTATCAAACTCATCATTTTTTAAATTGCAAAAGTTTTTAAATTGTGATTTTTTTAAAAAAACCATGAACAATTTTCAATACATGATTTCTTTGCAAATTCATGAGAAATTTTGAAATTCATGATTTTTTTTTCTAGTGTGTGAACTTTTCAAAATGTGTGAATATGTTTTTTGAAATAGAAGTTACATTTTTGAGCCAACACCTGTTGGTTTCTCTAGATGGTCTTTTTAGCTGGAGTCGTTCGCTCATTATTTTGGCCGCAGCTCACACTAGCCACGCATGAGTGTCGGTTGGCTAAGTTGAGTTTGCGCACTCGCATAAATTCACTGCACGCATGAAGTGTTGGATGTAGCTGTTGGGCTCGGTCTTTGGAGACGGGCCCATCGAAAGCTCGTGCAAGGCAATTTAAGGTGGCTCGAACACAAAGACATAAAGGGAAGAACACAAAAAATCCTATATATTTTATTATTATTAACCGAAGTGAGTATGCAAGATTTTCTTAAGCATGCCAACACATGGCTATAATTTATCGAACTACTTTAGACAAGTTATAGGAAATGTATGGCCAAGTGTGACATCGTTAATCCTAGATCTGGCTAGATATCTCAAGCCCTTACTTACATCCTCGGGCGACTAGCAACTCGTGGTTGTGTTGGCTAGCATGGCGTCCCCAGCATGAAGATCAAGAGTGGAAAGAGTGGAGGCACCCAACCATGGAAATTGTGGGAGCCCCAACAAAAAAGGTGGGATGGCAGGGCCGCGAGGAGATGGTGAAGAAGAAATATGAGATAAGATATAATTCATGGAATAGTGATGTTTTT
Source organism: Triticum urartu (assembly GCF_056163025.1). NCBI lineage: Eukaryota > Viridiplantae > Streptophyta > Magnoliopsida > Poales > Poaceae > Triticum > Triticum urartu. The sequence goes on from NC_141879.1 coordinate 87,134,791, forward strand.
AACAAGGGGCCGAGATGCACCCTAGGTTTTTATTGAAGAAACCACACACAAGAAACAGAAAAACAAACACGAAAGAAAAGGACAATTTGAGGTGAGTCATTTTCAATGCATGGCCGCATTTTGAGGTGAGTCATTTTTTATGCATGGCCGCATTTTGAGGTGAGTCTTTTACCATGTCAACATGTAAGTCCCCTACCTAGGAAGGATAGTCTTGTTCACTCGAGGAGAATATTTTCCATGATCATACCCCAACCATGTCATCCATGAATAGGCTTCGTAAGATTTCATAGAGTGGAAATTGAACAAGTCATGTGACATGATCCATTTCTCTATTTACTACACTTGCCTTTCTATTATAGTATGGAAATGTATTCGTTTTCTTTCCATCCATCATGATCCACAATACTATCAGAGTAAAAGAAGGGCTTGTGGAATTAACATGATAGGTTAGGGTTAGCTAGACTATTCACCCACAAAAAAAGGGTTAGCTAGACTATTGGTGTCAAACTCTAGGCTAACAATTTGAAGCGTATGAAAGAGGGGACAATCCCATCCATTCCTAAACACATAATTCACTGTGACCTCCAAAGTCTGTAAACGACCGATAATCTGACTCGCAACACAAACTCAATAGCTGCCTATATGCAACTCATTAATTACGTTTCTGGAAAAAAACAGAAGCTCGTTAATTAGGTTGTAAATTGTGATCAATATATACAAGTAAACAAAAACATAATTAAGTTTACATGTTCGTTCATAATATACTTGATCTTCTCTTACCTTGTTAAGATCGGTAATTAGACTCACAAACAAACTACATCTGCTGCTATATAACAATATTTGTGACAACACCACAAAAAAATGGTTCTAAACAGGTTTTTGCTTCAAATTGCGCCAAAAGGGCTTTGATCGTCACGCATGGACTGAAAATACTGTTGACGCTGCCTGGTGCAAAACAATAAACATGAATTTAGAAATGTAATTAACTGTGACTTGCTTTTCATGCGATTGAGCAAATGGATTTTCTTAATTATTTAACCGACACATGAATTACAATACTTACTGCATGCAGCGGACGAGACAGTAGATGTTATTCATCCTCATGCTCCTGCTGGCGCAACTCAAGGTCGATATTTGGTTCACGTACTCTAGTCGACAACAATAACCCGGCAGCAGCTTTTGAGGTGCTTCCACTGGCTTGCTGCTCACTCGATGCCATGGCCCCGGAAAGCTAATAACACACATTAATAGTTTGTCAAGTATCAGCTTCCTTCGATGCTTGCAATAAAAAAAATGAAGCTAGTATGATCAATGTCATATTAGCCAGGGCTCTTATATAATTTGCGACCAGTTCCAACAACTTTTAAATAAATTATGCGGTTGCATCGCGTTTCTAGTTTGTCCAACACATTATGACCTTTTCTGAAAGATTTATATTTTTACTTGACTCTGTGTTAGAACTTAGACACGCCAATACACTATATAGGATGTGAAGTGTTGAATAAAATCCACCCGAGAAAATGTGTGTGGGTTCATTCTCAAAAAAAAATGTGTGTGAATTCTATATTGATCCTTCAAATTTGTCTCCTCTTTTTCAAATCATATATATGCGGTCATGTATTTCGATGACTTGCTAATGCATATGTTATAGCATGTGATTCATCAATGATTAATTTCAAAGTATATCTGGACTTTACAGATGACAAGCTAGGATATATTAGCTACTAGCATTTCTTACCTTCTTCTGTAACTCTATGTTGTGCTCATGAGCAATGCTCAATTTCTTACCAAGCTCTATATTTTCCTTCTGAATAAGAAATCCCTGCAAAAGCAAATTCCATCTCATCATACCTCGGCTGTTAATAACAGACACATATACGATAATTGAAACAAACTGAGCTAATTTAACACCAACAGCTGCAGAAGCAAGAACATGAAGAGGATGTAGTGAACCTTTTGGTTGAGTTCGTGGATCTCCGCAGCCATAATTTCCTCCTAAAGAAATCAATTGTAAGTAAAGTATGTATGAAACAAAAATAGGAAAAAGGGAAAAGGGAAAGAGAAGGGCAAAGAAAAGGCCACCTTCCTCTTTCTTACGGAATGTAAGCTCATCTCAACTTGGTTCACCAGAAACTGCAAATCTCGAATAGTGGTACCAGATAGCTCCTCTCCCAAGAGTTGCCTAACATCATATCAGGGCACATGATTTAACGGTATAACTAGCTAGTAGCTACCTAGCTAGCTTCTCAATTCATTACAACTGAATACATGGATTTTCACTGGCATAGTGTCCAGGTGAGAGATCTTGACATGCATGCATGGCAGTATGGCACACTATTTTCATTCAATTAATTTGCATATGAAACCACCCAAACAACAACTTCTGAATAGCTATACTAATTGGCATTTCACTTCAATGCATGGGTGATACAATCTAAAGTACATTAATATTACCTATTATTATGTTGTAAGTTCTGCACTTGCTGCCTCAAGGTTGTAACCTCCCTCTGCCATAACTGCCCAACAAATAGAGATGAAATAAGATACTAACTACAAGGATACTAAATACAAGCACACCAAATTAATTAGAGGTCCATAACATTGCTTCCTTGTGTGGTCTACTAGTGCACATCGTATATACCTAGGAGAGTGATCCCACTAACTTATTTATCTCAACATCCACAGACCTATTTATTTCCTTTTAATAAAAATGGTTGTGCGCATCATGATGATGCAGAGGACGGGGTATTTCCCCTTTTCAAAAAAATGCAAGCTTGCGTGAGCAAATACCAAGCACCACATGCAACCATGCATCCGAAAATATTTTTCATTTATTATTCTACTTATATTCAATAAATATTTTAAAACTGTATATAATCAAATATAATAAATCATATATATTTAAAATTTGTTTCACGTGTTATAATTCTACATATCTATATTCCAACAATTAAATCTCATTGAAATATATTGCAACCGATTCTCGTAGCAACACATGGGGTATCATCTAGTTGACCCTATGTTCAACCCCCTCGATTGATGGGCACCTTGTGGCCCATAAGGGAACATATAGAAACTTTGGCTAAAAAGGTCACCACTGATGAGCCCGCTGATGAATTTCTATAGACGATGGACGAGCCTATAAGGGGACATATAGAAAATTCAGCTGAAAAGTCACCACTGATGCCCCCCTTAGCGATAAGTTACTATACGCAACAGCCGAGACTAGTGACAAACCAAAAACAAGGGCCCATATGTGGTATAGAACTCACCGCCGCTAGTTTACAGTAGACACAAATCGGTCGGTGTCACTGCTAAAATTGAATATTCGAGTCTTGCCACTCAAACTTCCGTATTTTCATTTGTGCCATTAGGGATTGCGATAAAATTAGTTGCATACCCCTGTGTGCCATCTTAGTGAGTTGTCGTTGCGACATCGTCTCGTTTGGCTCGTTCCTTTACATTTGGAACCCACCACTTGGCTGAAGGAAATATGCCCTAGAGGCAATAATAATGTTGTTATTTATATTTCCTTATATTATGATAAATATTTATTATTCATGCTAGAATTGTATTAACCGGAAACTTAGTACATGTGTGAATACATAGACAAACAGAGTGTCCCTAGTATGCCTCTACTTGACTAGCTCGTTAATCAAAGATGGTTAAGTTTCCTAGCCATGGACATGTGTTGTCATTTGATGAACGGGATCACATCATTAGAGAATGATGTGATGGACAAGACCCATCAGTTAGCTTAGCATTATGATCGTTCAGTTTTATTGCTACTGCTTTCTTCATGACTTATACATGTTCCTCTAACTATGAGATTATGCAACTCCCGAATACCGGAGGAACACCTTGTGTGCTATCAAATGTCACAGCGCAACTGGGTGATTATAAAGATGCTCTACAGGTGTCTCCGATGGTGTTTGTTGAGTTGACATAGATCGAGATTAGGATTTGTCACTCCATCTATCAGAGAGGTATCTCTGGGCCCTCTCGGTAATGTATATCACTATGAGCCTTGCAAGCAGTGTGACTAATGAGTTAGTTGCGAGATGATGCATTACGAAACGAGTAAAGAGACTTGCCAGTAACGAGATTGAACTAGGTATGATGATACTGACGATCGAATCTCGGGCAAGTAACATACCGATGACAAAGGGAACAACGTATGTTGTTATGCGGTTTGACCGATAAAGATCTTCGAAGAATATGTAGGAACCAATATGAGCATCCAGGTTCCGCTATTGGTTATTGACCGGAGATGAGTCTCGGTCATGTCTACATAGTTCATGAACCCGTAGGGTCCGCACGCTTAACGTTCTGTGACGATTTGTATTATGAGTTATGTGATTTGATGACCGAAGTTTCTTCAGAGTCCCGGATGAGATCGGAGACATGACGAGGAGTCTCGAAATGGTTGAGACGTAAAGATCGATATATTGGAAGGCTATATTCGAACATCGGAAAGGTTCCGAGTGATTCGGATATTTTTCGGAGTATTTGAGAGTTACGGGAATTCGTATTGGGCCTTAATGGGCCATAAGGGAAAGGAGAGAAAGGCCTCAAGGGTGGCCGTGCCCCTTCCCCGTGGACTGGTCCGAATTGGACTAGGGAAAGGGGGTGCCCCCTTCCTTCCTTCTCCTTCTCCCTTCCCTTTTTCCTATTCCATGTGGGAGGTGGAATCCTACTAGGACTAGGGCGTCCTAGTAGGACTCCACACTTTGGGCGCGCCCTATGAGGGCCGGCCTCCTCCTCCCTCCATGCTTTATATACGTGGCCAGGGGGCACCCCATAGACACACAAGTTGATCATTGACCCCTTAGTCGTGTGCGGTGCCCCCCTCCACCATAATCCACCCCGGTTATATCGTCGTAGTGCTTAGGCGAGGCCCTGCGCTGGTAGCTTCATCATCGTCGTCATCACGCCGTCGTGCTGACGAAGCTCTCCCTCGACACTCTGCTGGATCGTGAGTTCGTGGGACGTCACAGAGCCGAACGTGTTCAGATCGCGGAGGTGCTGTACTTTCGGTACTAGGATTGGTCGGATCGTTAAGACATACGACTACATCAACCGCGTTGTCATAACGCTTCCGCTTACGGTCTACGAGGGTACGTAGACAACACTCTTCCCCTCTCGTTGTTATGCATCACCATGATAGATCTTACGTGTGCATAGAAATTTTTTTGAAATTACTGTGTTCCCCAACATTGGCCATGTCAACGGCAGTGACAAGGAGACTCAATTGACCATTCCACTCGGTGTGGGGCCAACTATTGAGCTAATAATTTTCATATTTCCACTCTAATGTGGCCCACCAATATTGAGAAGGAGAATCGGTTAACCATTCCGGCTGATGTGGGGGCCATTGTTGAGACCATAATTTCAAAAAAAAAATATGATTTGGGCCCACCAATATTGACGGGACTCGTTTGACGGGACTTGTTGATGTGGGGTCCACAAGAGCAACAAAAGAGGGGACCCGTTTAACCAATCCTTCCTATGAGGGGGCCACCTGCAACATGGCGCATACACATATTTGCTAGCGCATAGAGCCCCTTTTCTTCCCACCACTTCCACACACATCCTCAAGCTGCTCATCCGACGTTGCCGCCTCAGGCTCGCTGTTGTCGCATTCTCTCAGCGCCCGCCATCGACACGGTTTCCGCACGGCATAGCCTCACAGTTTTGTCCCTCTATTTGCGTGATGACTGTTCAGAGCCGAGTGCATGAGAGGAACTGCTTGGGGTAGTTTGTTTTCATAAGCCAGTTACACTATCTCGTGGTCGGGCCAGTGGACTCCCATGTCGCCAGCCCTTGGCGACCCGGGAAAACCCCCCGCTACCACACCTAGATCCTCCCTTGTCAATCCCTCCTCGCCGCTGGCCTTTGCTGTGGCGGCTGCAGGACGCGCGATTGGTGTCCAGTGGCTGTCCTTTCACGTGGTTTGCTTGTGGTGGTCAGAACTTTAGATCCGTCGAGCTATGGGTTGACCTTTGATCCCGGCGGGCGACAACGGCAGTTGTGGCCTTCCTAGTCCAATCCTCGAGCTGGAGACACATAGACCTGGTCTGTTCCGGCGCGAGTGGGACTCCCGTTTATGCGTTCCTTGAATCCGGCTGTTTCTGAAAGGTTTCAATCTGGGGCCATCTAGCCGCAAAGGTTTGGCTCGACCGTGGCCGGCACGACTCGGTGCTGATCTCGGTTGGATGTGGTGCTGACTCTGGCGGTTGCGCGGCTGGACATTGGTGATGATGATCCGTGTTTCATGCTCCAGTTCCTTGCCATGTTGGTCTCTAGGCCGATGGGCATGAGAAGGACTCTTCGGTGAGGTGGTAGTCAGCGATGTGTACTTCGTCGTTGGTGATGGTCATGATGGCAACGGCTCCGGCCTACGGCAACGACCTTGCCGTGGATTACAGTGGCCACCGAAAGGTCTTCACGGGGGTTCTTCCTCTAGATCCGGTGGTTGGATGGATAACGACTTGATGCAAAGGGATGGTTGTGTAGCGGTGACAGTCGCGCCGCATGTAGCTACTGGGACCATGGAAAAGTGGTGGTGACAATACTTGATGACTTCGATGGTGGTGCGACTCAGGCACCCGGTCGTGAGCTCCGGGGTGAAAGCCTAGGTCCGACCCGAGCTGGTTATACCTGGCAATGGCGATGTTTTTATGTCGTTACCTTATGGAAGGCATTCTCGGATATGCTGAGATTTATTCTTCAGGGCCAAAACCTAGATTCTGACCTTGGTGGTTGGATCCGGTGACGGCGATGCTTGAGTGTCGGCCCCTTCTTGAAGTCGTTGTTGTTGAATAACCTCGTTGTCTATGTGATGTCATGAGATGGTTGGTGTGGACATGGTCATTGTTGTAATTTATTGATCATGGATCTAATCGCTTTAGATTTTTTTCATCGCCTACGCATAGCTTTGGTCTTATATGACTTTGCTATTTGTCGGCGTGTTTTTGTATGCGTGTGTTGGTGTTGGTTGTGTGCATGCGAGCAATGCAGAGGGCAAGTGTGTGCTCTTTGGGTCTGCATCCTCTTGATGCTCCTTTTGAGTCAATAAAATCCCTTTTTTTAAAAGTTACCACTTCTTGCGCAATGAGAAGTATGTTTTCGCTGGCTTCAACATCGAGGGGGACAAGGAAATGCTTGACTGCAACGGCCTGTGTGTCCAAAACTTTATCGACATCTAAACGGAGTGGAGGGTGCCAAAAGGGTCATTCCTAAGGAAGTGGGCTTTCCAACTTTCATAAATCATGTGAGATCTAATGATAACCTCATGCTCCAATATTAGGACACCGTGCCAAGTTTGACTATTTTTGACAACTTTTATTTTTATTATTTAATTTTCTTCTAATTTCTTTTGTAGGAAATGCTAAATGTTGATAGTTACATAATAAATGTTGATTTTCATTCACAATTTTTATTAAAAAAATTTAAAGCGAAGTGCACACAAATTTTGAAGTGAAAATGATCTCAACTGGTTACTTCAAAAGGGTTGTCTGGATATTTGCATTGGATGTTATGGGAGATAATTCACCTCGTGAAGAATCGTTATTTAACTTATGTGTATTCTTCTCAGAATTTCTATACTCCTATAAAAGACTAGGTTGGTGATGATGGTGTGTATGTCATCCGTCATTTCTGACCATTGATTCTGCATCTAACGGATATGAGGCAAGTTGTGCCATTTTTGCAACAATAGCCCACTTCTCTGCTCCAATTTGCAGAAAACACCTTATTATCTTATGAGCAACCACATCCCTCCCTCAACTCATCAAAACAGTCTGAGAAATATATTTTGAGTGAAAAATAATATATTTTTAGTGGTATATATGTATATCAAAACAAGAGTGTTTTCTTTCAAACAAGTACTATTCTACTTTGGATCCGTTGCAACGCACGGACACGTTGCTAGTTATCATAATATACTACACCAATATTAAGACTCCTTGCCAATTTTTCTAATTTTGGACAACATTTTAGATATTCTTTCATTTTTAGCCTTGAAAGATAATGCTAAAAAGATTATTTTGTAACTAGTTTTGATTTTAATTCACACTTGTCATAATAGATGTTAAAGCAAGTTGTAGAGAAAGTTTGAAGTGAAAAAGAGCTCGAATGGTCACTGAAATTGGTTTGGGTGGTAAAAAGTTGGAGATTTTCGAGGAATCTTACGGAACTTCATCGGAGATAGTCCATTTTCTGAACAACCTGCTATTTTTGTTTTGTGTATTCTTCTCAATTTTTTATTGCACGGCCATGCGTCTATATCAGGGTATCATACCAAGTTCTATTTTTTTTTTTGACTTTGATTAAGATATCTATCAATACTCTGAAATCATGCAAAACTCCGGCTAGATTTATCATAGCACAAAGTTGAATATCTCATCCTTTTCCACGAGATGACTGCTAATTGCATGTATTTCCTTAAATATATTTTTGTTGCTTATTTGATACACCTATAGTTCAAAATGGGATCACTTTCAGTAAGTGCGCAGAAATTCATTTAATGTATAATATATAGTAATATTTTCCTAAAATTTATGAAACTTTTACACATCAACATATATGGAGTACCTAGACATACGAAGGAGTTTTAGATTTTTAGAAAAAGGAAAATATCAAATAGGTGAGTCCTCTGCCCCATATGTCATGGAGTTCAGTGCCACCAACCTCACCGGACTCACCCCATGTAGCGTCTTGTCACATAGGCCCTCGTTCCTTCGACCCTCACATGTCATTCACGTACCCGCGTCTTGGAGATCCCCTTCTTCTCTCCCGCATCATTCCCCTCCTCCAAATTACGGGCGAGCACCAATTGAGCAAATGAAACAATATAGATAATTGTGAAAGGATTCCAAACTTGTTTAATTACATACATGATGGGTGTAGCCCTGAGATATTTTGTGTATACCAAACAACGGGTGTAGCCCTGAGATTCACGATCTAGAAGTCAAAAATATGTGTCATCTTAGTAAATGGTTGTTTAAGTTTCTAAGAAAGGATGAAGTGTAGTAGTTTCTCTTACATATATAGTACTAAGTACTTGGGCAAAAAACACTCTTAGTGGTTAATGTAAAACCAATAGGCTCCCACTTTTGAAAGGACCTCCTGAAGGTTAAGAATACTTTTGTCCAATTTTGTTCTCTTAAGGTGGAAATGGTCAATCAATTTGGTTTTGAGAGGATATGTAAATCAAGGATATAGGCCTCTTTCTGTTCTAACCCATGAATATTTAGTATTGTTTGTCATAGAAATGCCAATGTTTCTGCGATTATTGAAACAGGACACCCACATGTGGATTTTAGTAGGGTTGTCATTGGCCAACATTTAGCAGGCTGGAATGAGGTTATCCCCGAGATTGTAGATACGTGGCTAGAAATGAACCATGACTTGCTTAAATGATAGCATTATCATCGCACTTGTGGAGTTTTCCCTATGCACCTGATGTGTTCGTCTTAGTCAACAAGAGGGCCAATTTTAGGTCTAAAAATTTGTTGCATCTTAAATTACCTTTGGAGATAAAAGTTTACCTTTGATTACCAGTTAAATAGTTATACTAACTAAGGATAATTTGGTCAATTAATATGTCCCAGGGATACTTGTTGTAGCTGTTGTTATGAACAAGAAACCATTCAACATCTATTTTTACTTGTTGTCTAGCATTTACTACATGGGGACTTATGTATTTAGACTTTAATATTACCATGCCTTGTAGTATTTTGCATATTTTTGGGTCTTGATTACGGAAGTTGAAAGGTCATCTCCAAGATACCCTACATGGTTTTAGTGATATATGATAAAACCATCTAAGGTCACTAATGTTTTTAATGAGTTTATTTTAGGGACTAGGACTAATTTTCTTATAGATGTTCCATGGATATAAGTGAAATGTCATTTATGAATCCTACATACAATTTTTGTAGTTGTTGTCTACCTCAAGCTTTTAGCATGTATTTATAGTTTTCTAGTTAATCCAAGATTCACATTGAGTTTAGGACAATCGTAGTATGCAGAAGGCACAATCAAAGTACTTCTATTTGAACTCTAAGAAACAGATTCTAAGAGAAATTCCTGATAATCCACCCCTCACCATTCACTTGTATGAATCTTTTTAAGCCCCGGTACATCTAGAGATATATGTTTTGATACTCAGACATATGTCCAGTTTCCATAGTTTAGAATCATTCTTTTTTAGAATTCTCGAACCAATCCACCTTGAAATATTCTCCATTCACTCTGACACTTCTGAACATAACATTTTTATTAGCACTTCATCCATTTCAATTTGTACTTGTGAGTCACGGTATAAGTTTGGCACCTCCGCTGCCTGTACTTTCGAGCTATGACTTAGACACTTTCTACTAATTCTCATTTTGAGATGTTCTTAATGTGTACTGCAGTACTACCGAGAATCAATTGGTTTAACCCATACTCCGGAGTCATTCCATGTTTGCAAAAAAGGATTCCTTTTTGTTTCGAAACCACAGCTCATTCTTTTCATAAGATACTTATGAGTACTTATTTCATCTAGCTCCTAAGCAATGCACTAGTCATTTGAATTTATTGGAATTATCTCTACAATTCCACTATTTTTTCCTCTGGCACTTCTGAGCCTAGTTATTTTTTGAAGTAATGGTCAGATTTGGACCCTCTCTATAAATATCCTCACATACCCATTCGCGGTCGCAACTATTCCATTCCATCCTTAGTCATTCCACTCACTCGTTCCACCCTTTGCAAGCCACTCCACCCCCACTCCACTCCATCCGTCTCCACCATAGGGAAGAGAGGTCCAAGGCAAGAAGATAATAAAAGAAGTGTTGGGTGATTGAATGTTCACTTATTGATGCTTTGAAGGCCAAGAAATCCATTCTTGCATCCCTACTTAAGTTCATCTCTTTGACCGCAATCCTATCCTTGTGGGAGAGTGATCCTTTGTATTCTTGAGAGAAGCTTCGACTAAAGGTCATTCAAGGAGTTCTCATCAAGAAACTTTGCTCATCTTGTTACTCTTGGATAGTGGGTGCATCCTAGAAAATTAGGAGTCACTTAAGAGCATGTCAAGTTCCATAAATGAAAGATTCAAGAGTTTGTATGGGCTCTAAGACTGCCCACTTGGTGAAGATCTTCCCTTAGTGGGGCTTCTAAGTGAAAGCCATGATGAAATAGGTTTAGTGCACTGGGTGGGGTGCTTGGTGGGCAATGCAATTGAGACCCTTGTGATCCTAGAACTATTGGTTCAAAGCCTTCATTAACGTAGATATAGGACATTGCCAACCATCCAAACCACGGGGAAAACATCTTACCGTCATGAGTGTTTGCATTCCCATTACCTTACCTCCTACTTAATTACTTGGAAGTTATTATTTTTCGCTTCTCAATATGCTTGTTTACTTTCTTGCTAAGGGAATCTCCAACGCTGACCCTCAAACTGCTCGCATCCATCCAGACTAAGATCTCCAAACCATTTTTCCATCCAATACGTACCCCATTGGTCCATGGACCGGTCTGGGCACCCATATCTTGAAAACGAAAAGAAAACGGGGGGGCAGAGGGCTTTCTGAGAGTCCAGACCACCGCCACGTAGGACTCTGACACCCCCATCCCATCCAAAGCCCCCTCCTAGTCTAGTTTTCTCCCACTCCGCCGCTGCTCCCCCTTGCTTTGCATCCGCATCCTCCTTGATCACCGCCACCATTGTACCTCTCTAGCCGCCACCCAGGCATTATAGGACACTCGCAGCCCATACAAACATGCTTGCCCTCCTTAGACTAGACCGTCGTCTACCCAATATCCCTCTATGGCCAGGTACCCTCCGCCCCTGCCAATGACGTCCATGGTGGAAACCACACCCAGCAGGTGTTCTTTCAAATGCCATCGAGATTTTTTTGTTGAACTTCTTGTTGTTTTCAAGAGTAAGCAAAATGGTGGGGTAATTAGTGATTGAGGATGAGTTGTTGTGTGATTCATGGTTGGCCATATCTGCAGACTTTGTAGGCAGGAACTCAATGGGCTTAATCTTTTGGCAGCGCATGCATGCTTCATTTTATTCGCGTAAGGACTTCGCGCCCTACGAGATGAACTTCATCCATGTACGCAATGTGAAGTTGATATTGCATTGATGGTACACCATCCGCAACTCCGTCATGAAATTTTGTGGTGTGATCACACGAGTAGAGAAATCTGGCCATCGGGGTGGTCAACCATTGAGATTATAAGTTTTGCTTCCTATCAATCTATATGTTGGTTATTCATTCATTCACTCAATGTTTCTCTACACGTTGTATCTTCTACACGCACTATTGTGATGTACTACTGGACTGAGGGCAGGCCATTCACGCACATACATTATTGGATGGAGCTCAAGGGGCGGTATGAATTCGAAAAGCTTGTTCAACATCCGGTTTTATCAGATGTAATATTTACATTTGAACTATTGTTGTACTAGATATATTTTCATGTCATTTATGGATGAATTGTGCTATTTTTCTGTAATTATTTTGAGTGTTGTAGTCTTAGAGAAAACAGGGGGCAGGCAGTTAGGGAACATGGTTGGATGGTCGACTCCTGCATCAGTGTTCGTGGACTAGTCTTGACCGGTCTGCGAACGAATACCGGGTCCATGTTGGGGTTGGCATTGGAGATGCCCTAAGTACTTTTAGTTCTCTAGTCATCATTGTCTTGTCCTAAAACCTTCAACCCTAAAAATTGGAGTAGCATTGTTTAATTGGACTATTCAACCCTCTCCCTCTAGTCCTTAGACCTCATCCCAGTAGAGATTATACATCTTAAGATCTCTCATTTTGGTTAGGCCACACAACGATGTTTTGGTCTATCTTATTATGCAGAATGATGTCATTTTTAACAACAAGGAAGTTCATTCCTGTATGCAGCAGGTGATACTCTCGTGTACCAATTGGTCGTAGTCGTATGTGTTATTGCAGAAGGTGCAACATAGATAGTTGTTAATGTTGGATCTTGCCCAAAGAAGCCTGAGTGAACCACTAGGGAGTTTATCTCGTGTTTTGGACAGTGTGACAATGGCGGGCTTATGGATGTTTGTAGTGATATTGTTTGGCATGTTCGTCTCTGTTGGTCCATGCTATTTTATCTTCCCTTGCTTTTGGCAACAAGATAAAGTTGATATCTTTGTAATGCGGCGATGTAATGAGGTTGTCCATATGCATCTTAGGATGAATGGGGTTTAGCAAAAGCTAAGATTATCCAAAAATATCTACATGGGGAAAAGTATTACATATATTTCCTGAAATGAAGAATGGACAAAATCTGGCACAGACTAGTGACAGAATTGGACAATCTAGCTACAAATAGTATGTTTTGGAGGTTTTCTAGTGGTCGGTATTTTTCTACAATATTTCTAGATAGATATTTCTAGGAATGACTTGAGTTTCATGCATCACATATCCAAATCTTAGGTAGCTTGGGTCACACTTGAGACAAGAAAACATGCATGGAGTTACAAGCCATCGGGCCATGGATGAGTCCTGTGATAGCCATGAGGGGATATTTGGAAGAGAAACTGAGTGGATATCTAGATAGTGATGTGATAGCCACAGTTTTCTAAATACACCCCCACCCCTATATGATAGCATTTTTAGGGGCCTCATCGGTTTAATTTTCGTTGGACTTTTTAAGTTTGTAGGATTAGAAAACCATAGGAACATGTTATATTGTCTCCTCTACATGCAGTTCAAAAGGAAATTTTCCATTGAGCAACATCATGGTGTTTGTCTTTATTTCTTTGACAACTATGCATGTTTGCAATCCTTCCAAACAAAATTCTCATTTTTACTATAGTGCAACCAAACAGGCTCTATTATTCAATGATTCGTATTAAACATATGTACTAATTAACATGATGTGGCATCCATTTTGATATTATTTTTTATGTTCTTGTATTTTTATAATACCGAACCAAAGAGGTTGTTAGGTCCCCTTTGATTCACATGATTCTCAAAATGCGGGAAAAAGGAAAAACATGTGATTGGAATTGCATTTTTTTTCTTGAATCCTATAAGACTTGAAAACATAGGAATTTGGATCGAAGAGTATCTGATGCTGCAGGTAAAATAGATGATTTCAAAGAAGAGGTTTGAGTGCATGGAAACTTTTCATCCAAAGCAATCCTTAGGTACCACGGGTAATACGTGGTAAGAAACCTAAACTTATTTATGAACCAAAAGCAATCTTAGGAATTTTCCCTAAGGATCCAAATCCTGAAAAAACTTATGGAATTCCTTTGAACAGCAGAGCACTTAATGATTCTTTGTTTTCATTAACTACTCTACCATATGCTCATATCATTAGTTGTATATCATATTCGGCTCATCCGCCAGCCATTATAAATTTCTGGGCCTGAGCATTTCCGATGATGGCCGTGAAGGCCAAGATAGATGAAACTGCAAAGATGTCACACACTTTCCATTTGGCATCATTCAATCATTCATGGGACCAAGAAACGTGAGGAGAAATGTGCATCATTCACCTCACCAAGACCCTGACCTACTAAATTAATCAATAAAGATGATGATCCCCTAATTGTTTGCGTCACTAACTTTGATTAGAGATTTAGATTCGTTAGGAGTCACTAACGTACGACAACTACTAACAGGTAGGTGTTAACTGTTCAACTGAATAATTAGCCACTTTAGTTAATTAGTGCATGGAAATGACTATATATACATCTTTTGCTAGCTTGATTGCTATTTTTCTGAATGAGCACACAACTTCAGAACTGTTTTTGCTAGCTTGATTGCTATTTTTTGCGAAAAGGAGGAATATCTCCGGGTTCTGCACCGATTGATATGCATGCAGACATTTTTATTGCATAGTTTGAAATATTACGAAATAAAATACAAAATTCCACTCAAACGCAGATAATCTGAGATCTTATATTGCTAGATCATCATCCAAGCTTGATTTCTATTTGTTTCACCACTTCCTTTTCTTTGGTAAATATATGTGTGGCATGGAAAAGCTACTATGCATACATAGTTACATACCTTTGCCTCAGATGTTGGATTCAACACTCCGCAGTGCTCCTCTTTCGCCTCCTGGTACCGCTCTAGTATTGCCTCCATTCCGCTGATGAAGACAAAAAAAAAAAATTAGGAACACATCCAGATTATGAGCGGATGAAATTGAGTAACTGATAGAGTATTGGGAGGTTGCAGGAACAAATTGTCTAACTAACATACCTGGAGCTCGCGAAGTCGTAGAGGCGACCCGTGCTGGAGAAGACGATGAGCGCGAGATCGGCGTCACAGAGGATGGCAAGCTCCCGGGCCTTCTTCATCAGCCCTCCGCGGCGCTTGGAGAAGGTCACCTGCCGGTTCGTTGTGTTGTCGATCCTCTCAATCGCAATCTTTCCCCTCCCCATCTTCTTCTTCTTCTTCTTCTTCCTCTTCTCTAGATCTCTCTTCTGCCGGCTAGCCGGCCGATTGACAAAAGTAATTAAGAACAGATCGAAATGGAGGGAAGCTAGAGGCTGCTAATTGTTTCTTCTCTACTATCTGGGTGACAATCGACAAGTCTAATCTAGCTAGTTGAAGCTTTCCCCCCAGCTGCTACCTGATCCAGCTAGCTCTTTTTGTATTGTTGGCTTGCTTGTAATGGTCTGGAAACCAAAAGGGATCGAGAGGCCCCATGTGATGACAACACTAACCTAGGCTTAAACAACTCGCTAAATACGCTTTTAATTGTAAATTAGGTTAATTAATGGCCCACTACATACTAATTTCCTCGGTGGATGCGACAAGGACGTCCATAATATATAATATTGTTGCGACTGTTCATAGTTTAGACTTTGGGTACGAGGATGGCCTATTGGCTTCGGACATGTTGCCATGACCTGTGCCGTACAATATGGGGTCAGCAACCAGGCCAGCCTCTTTTTGTTCGAACCATTGAAATAGTCTAGCAGTCGCGTGGTACCTATTCAAAGTTGTAGATTTGTTTCTAACTGAGGTTGGACCGTTGGAGTGATAGAACCTGCTCCATTTCTTGTTAGGAGGGAAGTGGTTTCTGGTTTCTTTAAAACCGTGTGCTCATACCTCTTACACTTTTCAAAACCAAAGTAGTACGTGGGTGTACAATTTTCTAAAAACGGTGTGTTCATATCTTGCAATGTATATGTGAGTGGTACACTTTCTTTAGAACTGTGTGCTTATATCTGGGTAGAGCTATTCAATTGAATCTCGACTCGTTACCATGTAACTTGTGAGTGATACACTTAATTTATTAAAAGTCGTGTGCTCATACCTGCAAAATGAAATAAAATTGTGTGCTTATATCTTGGTGGGCCATCAAATTGTATCTCGGCACGTTACCACATAACATGTCGGTAGTACAATTTCTTCATAACCATGTACTTATATCTTGGTACGACTGTCCAATTGTATATTAACATTAACATGGTCGATATGGAAGGCGACAAACGGCATGATTTTTTTGGACAATCGAGGCACGACTTTTGATGCCATTAACATGTAAGATTCCAAAACCTTACAGCAGATTAGAAGTCATAGATCCACCACAACCAATAAACTCGGTTGCGTCTTTGGTACAAATCGGCCACGTTAGTGAAACCTCTATTTGCGCATAAATACTTCAGTTTCTTTTCATTCAATTTCTTGCCTATGGTGATTACAGTATTGCCTGCAGTTTGTATTTCAGACACCTTGGAAAAGTTTGTTGGTTGCGTCTTTGGTAGCCGTACTTATTGAGGTGGGTGTGGCAGAAACATTGGCATTTGTGTGGTAAAGGTAACATCCAAGTTATAGAAGGTTAGCTAGTAGTACCATGTTGTTTAAGGTTGCTAGATTGATGAGCACACTTATGTACTAGCCCATCCAAAAAAGGACAGTTTTAAGGTTAGTGAGTAAAGTGACCACAGAGCACGATG
This sequence comes from Triticum urartu, assembly GCF_056163025.1. Taxonomy (NCBI): domain Eukaryota; kingdom Viridiplantae; phylum Streptophyta; class Magnoliopsida; order Poales; family Poaceae; genus Triticum; species Triticum urartu. Next base: position 87,151,736 of record NC_141879.1, read on the forward strand.
CAAAAAATGTGCAGTCCACGCGAGTGACGGCGTTCCGATCTTGAATAGAGCCAGTAATGCATTAGATTAGAGTAAAGATGATTTCCTTCCAGATTTGGTGCTCTGAGTCATGCCACCACTTGATTTTTAGTATGTAGTCCTTAATGATGAAACCGCTTTGATCTGATCTGGTTTGATTCTTTCTTTTTGCTCTTGCATCAGCTCAGCTGTATGTACCTTCAGGTGTTTTGGGATGAGTGGACAAAGCTGGAGGCACTGATTCTTGCTGCTGCTTTCTTGCTTCTCCAGTTAAATTAATTAATTAGAGCATCTTTATTTTCACTTTATTGAATTATCACGTATGAAAGATGTATCCCTACAAAGTCACTTTATTGAATTATCACATATGGAATGTAACCTTTTTTTATATGTATTGATGTAAACTTTACACGATAATGACAACTAAGTAAAATTGCACACGCGTGTGATAGAAATATTGGCGAACCTTCTTGTTGAGTTGTAGAACATGGTTGGCGAAACTTTGTTCCTAAAACAGGTATCACGACACACATAGTTATCATTCCTATATAAAAAATATCGTCGTGATTATGGAAGAGGGTACATAAATAAGAACAAACTTTTTGGAATTCATGAATAACTTTCAAATTGTTCAACTTTTTTCAGATTCAAAAATTCTGTCAGTACCTACTAACAGAATTGGACAATCTAGAGCTACAAATAGTATGTTTTAGAGGTTTTCTAGTGTTCGGTATTTTTCTACAATATTTCTAGATAGATATTTGTGAGAATGACTTGTAGTTTCATGCATCAGATATCCCAGTCTTAGGTAGCTTGGGTCACACTTGAGACAAGAAAACACACATGAAGTTACAAGTCATCGGGCCATGGATGAGTCATGTGGTACCCATGAGGGGATATTTAGAGGAGAAATTGAGTGGATACCTAAATAGTCATATGATAGCCATAGTATTCTAAATACACCGCCTCTTTTTCCTCTTCTTTAGATCTCTCTTCTGCCGGCTGGCCGGCCGATTGACGAAAGTAATTAAAAACCGATCGAAATGGAGCTAAGCTAGAGGCTGCTAATTGTTTCTTCTCTACTATCTGGTGAAGTCTAATCTAGCTAGTTGAAGCTTTCCCCCTAGCTGCTTCCTGATCCAGCTAGATATTTTTGTATTGTTCGTTTGCTTGTAATGGTCTGCAAACCAAAATGGATCGAGAGGCCATGTGCTGGCAACACTAAGCTAGGCTTAAACAACTGGCTAAATTTCGTTGTAATTGTAAATTAGGTTAATGAATGGCCCACGACGTACTATTTTCCTCGGTGGTTGCGACAAGGACATCCATAATATATGACTATTTATATATATATATATATATATATATATATATATATATATATATTGTTGTGACTGTTCGTAGTTTAAACTTTGGGTACGAGGATAGCCTATTGGCTTCGACGTGTAGCCATAAATTGTGCCGTACAATGTGGTGTCACCTACCAAGCCAGCCTCTTTTTGTTCGAACCGTTGAAACAGACTAGCACTTGCGTTAGGTACCTATTCAAAGTTGTAGATTTGTTTCTAATTTCGTCTTGAGAGGCAAGTGGTTTCTGATTTCTTCAAAACCGTGTGCTCATACCTCTTAGTATGTGGGCATACACTTTCCTGAAAACGGTGTGCCATATCTTGCAATCTATATGTGGGTGGTACACTTTCTTCAGAACTATGTGCTTATATCTGGGTAGAGCTATCCAATTGAATCCCGGCACTTTACCATGTAACTTGTAAATGTACACTTAATTTATTAAAAGTTGTGTGCTCATACCTAAAAGAAAAAAAATGTGCTCAGTGGAGCCATCCAATTGTTTGTCGTTATGTTACCATGTAACGTGTAGTTATATCTTGGTACAACTGTCCAATTGTATATTAGCGTGGTCGATATGGAAGGCGACAAATGGCATTTCTCTCGACAATCGAGGTACGACTTTTGATGCCAATATCGCACGCCCAATGCTTTAACGTTTAAGATTCCAAACCTTACGGATTAAGAAGTCATAGATCCACCACAACCAATAAACCCGGTTGCGTCTTTGGCACGAATCAACTACGTCAGCGAACCTTTGTTCATGCATAAATACCTGAATCTCAGTTTCTTTTCAATCAATTTCTCACTTATGGTGGTTACAATATTGTCTGAAGTTTGTATTTCAGACATCTGGGAAAACTTTGTTGGTTGTGATTTTTAACAGATAATAATTGTAGCAATACTTATTGAGGTGGGTGTGCCGAACATTGGCATTTGGGTGCTAAAGGTAACATCCAAGTTATAAAAGGTTAGCTAGTAGTACCATGTTGTTTAAGGTTGCTAGATTGATGAGCACACATATGTACTAGCTAGCTTTCCACTTGGCTCATCCAAAAAAGGACAGTTTTAAGGTTAGTAAGTAAAGTGGCCACAGAGCACGATGCAAAAAATGTGCAGTCCACACGGGTGACGGCGTTCCGATCTCAATTGGAGCCAGTAATGGGTTATATTAGAGTAAAGATGATTTCCTTCCAGATTTGGTGCTCTAAGTCATGGCACCACTTGATTTTTAGTATGTAGTCCTTAGTGATGCAGCCGCTCTGATATGATCTGGTTTGATTCTTTCTTTTTGCTCTTGCAACAGCTCAGTTGTATGTACCTTCAGGTGTTTTGGAATGAGTGGACAAAGCTGGAGTCACTGATTCTCCCTGCTGCTTTCTTACTTCTCCAGTTAAATTAATTAGCTAAAGCATCTTTCTTTTCCCATCTCAGTTATTAGCACTAGACAAAATACTTCAGGTTCTTCAAAAAAAATCGAAAAGGAGGATAACCTCCAGACTCTGCATCGGGTGATGCATACAAGCCCAAATTAAATAATATACTTGCATCATGAAAACATTTTGAACAAGCTAAGCCGAACATGATCAAGAGTTCAAGACAACTATATGCAGGAGCCATATTCTAGACGATGATCAGCCAAACTTGGACTAAGACACGGCCTCGACTCATATGGGAGGCAGCAGTGGGGAATTTTCTGTGATAGCTGAAAGCATGGCGTAACAACTTAAGTGGATATATATAATGAATCAACACCCAGCACAACATTTAATGTGTTTGCAAATGAAAAGCATGTATTAGCTTCATTTTATTGATTATTTTTTTTAAAGGGTGGATATTATTAGCTCAAAATAAAGCATTAAGAGAATACAAATACGATGAGCACACACCCAGCCTCTACATAATTAAGATGCATCTAGCCAACACCAACACACACAAAAACACGCTTGTAAGTAGCAATGCCATATAAGACCAAAGCTATGCATGGCGAGAAAAATAAATAAAGAAAACAAAAAATTCGAAGTGATCGGATCCATGGTCGGCATACTACAGGAAAGACCATATTCGCACAACCATCTCGAGACATTATATGGGTTACGAGGTTCTTCAACAACAACGCCTTCAGGAAGGGAGCGGCGCTCAATCGCCGCCGTCACCGGAACCATCCAGTCAAGGCCAGAATCTTGGTTTTCACCCTGACAGGCAAAGTATATCTGAGCAATGCTTTCAACAAGGTAATGATGTATAACCATCACCATTGCCAGACTTCAGATCTTGGTTTTCACCCCGGAGCTCGATACCGGGTACTCAAGAAGCACCACCAGCGACGTCACAAATGCATTGTCGTCATCACTTCTCCACATCCTAGACGCTACATGCAATGTGTTGCAGCATAACCATTCCTCTGTGTCAAGCCACCATCCATAGTTTTCATCTCATCGCCTAAGTCAACCAGCGTATTTGGAGAGATGAACTACCCGAATATCTTTCGATGTCTACCGCCGTCACGGAGCCACAGAAGGTCGCTGCACCATCACAGTATGCAGCCACCGCCGCTTGGCTGACCAAGACCTGGATCACTGTCACCGCCCGAGGTATCACACGGCAACGAGGGGAGACCAAGCCGCCGTCTAGCTTCTGCATCTTATGAAACTTTTACCTCAACTACCAGAAGGGGCGGCCAGGTTACGTATAATTGGCAGAATTAGCACCCCTTCGTAACTTTTTCATATAAGCTAAAACCAATATCCAGCGCACCATTTGCCGGGGTACTGATCCACGGGCACCTATGGGACCGGCGGACCGGGTCTCTTTTGGTTCGGCAGGGGCGGAGATCGTGCAAAGAGCGGATCGAGGCGATGCACGCGAGCGATTTACCCAGGTTCGGGCCGCACGGATGCGTAAAACCCTACTCCTGCTTTGTGGTTTGTATTGATTTCTTGCTCGGGAGCGCGGAGTGCTACAGTACACACCCGCAGCTAATAAGACCGAGCGTGAGTGTTCGAACCAGCTCCCCCCCTCTACGTTGCACACGGGCCTCCTTTTATATGCTCAAGGGGTTACCGACAGGTGGCAACGGAGGTAAAGGGCAAAAATGGAAAGGTGCTGTGGTAGGCACAGCTACCTGCTACAGTGTATCATACCTAACCCTGACGGCAGGGGACAAGGGCCTTAAATGCCCGTCTGTGTCGCCTAAACAGTGCGAAAAGGGACCGCCAGGGACGCCACCGTTCGCCACGATGGCGATCTTGTCAGCGCCGCTTGCCACCGCACGCCGCTGGCTGCACAGCCTCCCGCCACGTACGCCTGGAAGGGCCCCAGAGCGACACGTTGGTGGATGTGCTGGAGCGCGGGCCCAGGGAGGTGGCTTGCCGCGGCAAGCGTCTTGCCGCTGTCGTTGTCTTGTCGCGTCCGGGAGCTTGTCGCTCACCGGGCCTTGCCGGGGCGCGTGGTGCGCCGCGGCAAGTTCCTTGCAATGCCTTGGGTGGCCTTCCCGGCAAGCTCCTCTTGCCGGGGTCTTGTCTTCTTGTCTTGGACACTTTGTTCTTGAATGGCTCCAAAGAAACCACGGAGGACCTTGGCGGTCACCCGGCAAGCCTTGCCGCGGGATGCTGCGACTGCCCATGCACAAGTTCGGGATACTAGGGTACCCCTACTCTAGTACACCGACAGGAGCCCCTGGGCCTGGGCCATACACGGTGCCGAGCGCTGTTGGGCCAGGCCCAAAACAGGGCACGGGCACGCGCGGCCTAGGTTACGCCGTATCTTACTCCGTATCCACCGCGCCCTCCCCGAACGGCACGCGTCGAATGCGGCGTCGTGGGAGAGATCGTGGGGGTTTCTTTATTCGGAAATGCGGAACGTCCGCCCCCTCCCTCTTTATAAGCAGGAAAAACGGGGGCAGTTCGCACATTCGCCCGTTGCTGTTTCCAATCTCAGAAATCTCCGCCGCTCCCTCGCCTTCCCAGAGCAGAGAGAGAGAGCAGCGCCCCGCCCCCAATCGCCGCCAGCATCACCAACGCCGTCGACCTCCTCCACTGCTTCCGCCATGGCTCCAAAAGCCGACAAGGGGAAGGCCATGAAGTCGACCGTGGCGCAGCGGCTCGCGGCGCTGCGGAAGGAGCGGACAGTTCCCCCCCCCCCCAAGCTTGCCGCGAAGGAGCTGAGGGAGAACTACTACCTCTTCTGGTGGGCGGAGACACGAGCGCATCCGCGCACAAAGGTACTCCCCGCCGCCGCTTGGAAGAAGGCCCCAAATGGATACCCTTCTTCGCTCTGTTCTTCTACTGCGGGCTCTGCCCGCCTTTCTCTGATTTCTTCTGCGACATCATGAATACCTATGGATTCCACCTCCTTGACTTCACCCCCAATGCCGTCCTGACCATGGCAGTTTTCGCACATCTCTGCGAAAACTTTGTCGGAGTCCTTCCCAACGTAGCCCTCTTCCGCCACTTCTTCATACCCCGAGTAGAGAGAGGAGAGCCTCTATCCGGCGGAATTGCCTGGATCTCAAGGGCCGGCAAGAAGGAAACCTATCTGGAGGAAGAGTTCCGCGGCAAGTGGGAGGAGTGGAGGGCAGATTGGTGCTGGATTGACGAGGAGAGCCCGCAGCCATTCACCACCCGGCGCCAAACCCCAGTAGCACGCGGCAACGATTGGAGTGACGTGGCCCCGGAAGACGACAGGCTGAAGATTGCCGTCACCAGGATCCTGCGCCTCAGGCTTGCCGGGCTTACTGTAGGCGTCGTTGGCGCAGACTTCCTTCGCCGCCGCATCGCCCCCCTGCAGGAACGGGGGAGGCCCACTTGGGAGTTCAAGAACGCGGCAGACATTATGAGGCTGCGGCCGGGCCTCAACTACAACTTCACAGTCCTGGAGCTCAACGCAATGCTGCAGGAGCTGTTCAAATATGACCCCCAACATCCCGAGGTGTTCAGGTTGCCGGGGGGCGTTGTTCCGTTGTGCAACAATTCCTCGCTCGACCGCATCCGTGCAATGATGCCGGAGTGCGACTCGCACGGGATTGTGCCAACTTGGCAGGAGCCTGCAGACGAGGTCGTGCAGCAGTTCTTCGACGACTTGATGGAAGTGCCAATCCGCCCCGACGAGAAGGACGGCCTCACCCGCGACACCACGGATGCGGAGTTGGCGCTCATCGCCACTAGGCTGGAGGAGGCAGCGGCAGCCGCAGCCGCGGGCGAGTTCGAATTCACTGTGGAGGAGGCTGATGCAGCGGAAGCGGCAAGCCGTGCCGAGCAAGGGGAGCCCGCCGGCAAGAAGGAGCTTGCCGGGCGTGACGCCGAGCCGAGCGAGCCCGCCAAGGATGCGAGCGGCTCGTTGGAAATCAACTCTTCTTCCTCCTCATCTTCGAGAAACTTGCCGCAAGCAGAGCCTCCATCCCCGCCAAGAAGGCGTCTCCGCAAGGCCGGTGACGTAGCGGAGCGGCAAGCGGGTCAACAGTCGCCGCGCCGCGTGACACGCTCTACTGCAGCAAACACCGTTGCTGCGGGAGCGCCTCATGCTGCGACGGCAACTGGAGCAGAGTCTAGCCGGACCACCGCTTCAGTCCCTGCCGTTACTCACGCCACGCCGACAGCCGGAGTGGGGTCGTCTCAGACCGCCGCCGCTGCTCCCGCCAAGCGGCCAAGGGAAGCTACCCCTCCGCCTCCTCACGCCGGGCGCGCGCCGGACTTCGACTTCTCCGTGTTCAGCTCCGACGAGGAAGAAGAAGAGTAAGCTTCTCTTGCTGTACTTATAGTTCTTCAATTCTTGCTGTTTTGTCTTGTTTCTCACTTGCTTTTCCCTGAACCTGTTCCTCTTCAGGACTCTGGCCCAGAGAGCGGCGAAGAGAGCTAAGGCCCCGGTGATCGTCATCGAGGACGAGCCCACTGCGACAGCAGGTGGCGCGCCCGAGACAACCTTGCCGGACCCGGCGACTTTTCTCCAGGGCAGCCCCCAGCGTAAGTGTATGATTTACTTTCTGCTGCGAGGCGCGCTTGGGTACTTGTCTTTGCTGATATCTGCTTGTTGACTTGTGTAGGAGCCGAGCAGCCTCACCAGGAGCCAAGGGAGAATCCCCCGACAAGGGAGAATTCTCCGGCAAGGGAGGGCTTCCCGGTAAGGGAGAAGTCTCCGGCAAGAGAGGGTTCTCCGGTAAGGGAGAAGTCTCCGGCAAGGGAGGGTTCTCCGGCAAGGGACAGCACCAGCGGCCCCCCGACGGCGGAGACCACAACTGCAGAGCCTGGTGCAGGTACTCCTCTTGCTTCAAAACTTCCCTTGGGTTCTTCTTCTTTTGATCTTCTTGAGTTTTTGCTGGATTTTGCTTGACTCTTCCCCCTTTTCCGGCCGTCAGATCCATCCGCTGCGGAGCAGATGGAAACCGAGGTCGCCGCCGACGAGGCAACTGGTACTGGAGACGCCGCCGGCGCAGAGGCCGCCAAGGCTGACGCCGCGGCAACTGGCGAGGGGTCCGGCGATCGCACTGACGGCCCTGAGGCCGCAGGAGCGCCAGGCGCTACACCGACCGCCGACCCATCCGCCGCTGCCGCAGCGCCAGGCTCCGGAGAGCCCCAGCCAGGCGTCTACCTGAAGGCCGGCGACGACGTCTTCATCAATCTTCCCTGGGCATCAAGCTCCAGAGCGCCGGTCGAGGGGGAGATCTTCGACGGAGAAGTGCTTGCCTCCGCGGGGTTGACGCTGGTCGACGCGCCAAGCAGCAGCAGCAACGAGCCCGAAGAAGACAGGCTGCTGCGGAGGTTGATGTCGCTCTACCGCGCGCGACAAGCCAAGCTGGAGTCCCGCGAGGCGCTTGTCGCGAAGGCGGGAGCAGACATTGAAAAGCGCGCGGAAGAGCTCGGGGGTTTCCACCGGGAAGCCCTCCGATCCCTGGCGGAGGAGCGGGAGCGGCTCGTTGAAGCGCAGAAGGCCTTTCTCCTCGAGAAGGTCGAAGCCGAAGAGCGCCAGCGACTTGCCGCTGTGAAGCTAGCCGCGGAGGAGGGCGAGCTGGCGCAGCAGAAGGTCAATCTTGACGCCCACGAGGAGGAGCTTGCCTCGCGCGAGGAGAAACTTGGCGGAGCCCTCAAGCAAGCGGAGGACGCTGCCGCCGCCGCCGAGGCCGCCAAGGAGGAGTTGAAGACGAAGGTGGCGCGACTGGAGGCCGATCTCTCCGAGAAGGGCAAGGAGCTCAGCGCCGCCAAGGTCTCCAACATGGATCTTGAGTTGAAGCTAACCACTTTGACCAAGACTCTGGACAGCGCCAAGAAGCGGGAGGCGGCCTTGAAGGAGGAAATTAAGGCCGACAAGGCGCTGCTGGAGAGTGCTGCCACCGCCCAGAACGCCTTCAGGGAGACCGTGACGCACTGGACGGAGAGTCTTGTGAACGCCGCCACGGACATCGATAAGGAGCTGGCGCAACTGGGGATGGAGGATCTCGGGTATCCCTCCGACGACAACCTCCAACCCAGCGCCAAGCTCGTTCTGTTCTTCAAGGGCGTGGCGACGGCCCTTCAGCGACTCCGGGAGAGGATCCCCAAGCAGCTGGCTGACGAGTCGCGCAAGATCTGCGCGGGGGCCCTCCAGAAAGTATTGATGAAGGTGGCCTTCCGCAATCCAGGCCTCCGCCTCACCAACATCCTCAGGACCTTGCCGCCAGAGGCTGATCTGGAGGAGCTCAAAGCCCTTGTCGCACCCATTGTGGACAAGGTGAGCGGGATCAAGAGGGTTGAAGGCGATCGCGTAGATTAGGCCGCCCATTTCTTCTTTCCTTGTCGCTGTTTATCTTGTCATGAAAACAATCTGTTAGAGCCGCGACAAGTTATTTTTGTAATATAACTTTATTTTGGGTAGCCATTGCAATGTTATTCCCTTTACTTGACTCTTTGCTTTGTATGCTTTTACCCTACGCTTTTAGGGAACTTGCCGGTGCAGGCACCTTGGCCGCGAGCGCTGAGTGCGGAACGTCAGCAGCCTGCTGGCGGTGCCGCTACCGGCAAGAAACCTTGTCGCGACTAGTTGCAGCTCACTTAAGTTGTCGAGCGGACTCGAAACAAAGTAAGGGCGCTAGCAGCTCACTTAATTTGTTGAGCGGACTCGAAACAAAGTAAGGGCGCTAGCAGCTCACTTAAGTTGTTGAGCAGACTCAAAACAAAGTAAGGGCGCAACTAGCTACGAGTTGGTTCCTCCGCGCACAGGTTTTCCATACAAAGTGCGGTCGTTCAAGGAAAATAACTTAAAAATTAAAAAATTTGATTGCTCAAACTTTGGCAACTTAGCTTTTCTGTTGTTTGCTTCCCGGCAAGGCGAAACTTTCTTGAACGACGCCTGGTCCATACCATCATCTTCTCCTCTCCCCCCCGGCAAACTTGTGGGCGAGGGGAACCTTCCTTTCAAAAGAAAGAAGAGGCAATACAGATATGGAGCTTTACGGCTCGTTATTGCTTACCGTGGAGTAGGTGCTGCACAAAGTGTCAGATCATATATGCCAAAAAATAGAAAGCATAAAATGGACAAAATGTGCGAGGCACATGAGCTTTACTTATGCACGGGGTCTGCGCCCGGCTTTGTACAAAGGATTACATGCAACAGCGGCAAGACTTGTACAAAAGGTGGTTGCCGGAACAAGTTCCGGCAACCGCGCCTTACGGGTAAAACATACGAAGATGCTCAATATTTCAGGAGTTGCTCACCGGAAAGCCATCTTCGGTCTCAAGGCGGACAGCGCCAGGCCTAGTGACTTGTTTCACCCGGTAAGGGCCTTCCCACTTCGGCGTCAACTTGTTGGAATTCTTGGCGGACTGAACGCGCCGAAGAACAAGGTCGCCTTCCTCGAGACTTCTGGCATTAACTTTGCGGCTATGGTAGCGGCGCAAAGCTTGCTGGTAGCGAGCAGCTCGCACAGCAGCCTGAAGACGGTCTTCCTCAAGGAGCAGCGCGTCATCTTGTCGCAGCTGCTCTTACTCAAGCTCATCATAAGCGAGCACTCGAGGTGACCCGTATACGAGTTCCGTGGGGATAACTGCCTCTGCTCCATAGACTAGAGCGAAAGGTGTCTGGCCAGTGGCTCGATTTGGTGTCGTCCTGATCGACCAAAGAACCACCGGCAGCTCCTCGATTCAGTTTCTTCCGCACTTGTGCAGCCTGTCGAAAGTTCTGGTCTTGAGCCCGCGCAGCACTTCAGCATTTGCCCTCTCCGCTTGGCCGTTGCTTCTCGGGTGAGCAACAGAAGTGAAGCAGACCTTGGCGCCAAGATCTTGGACGTACTGCATGAAGGTGCGGCTCGTGAATTGTGTACCGTTGTCGGTGATTACCCTGTTAGGGATCCCGAAGCGGCAAACAATTGACCTGAAGAACTTGACGGCTGACTGTGCGGTCACCTTCCTCACTGGTTCCACTTGCGGCCACTTTGTGAACTTGTCGATTGCAACGTACAAGTACTCAAAGCCCCCGACAGCTCGGGGAAAGGGGCCGAGGATGTCGAGCCCCCAGACCGAAAATGGCCAGGATAAAGGGATCGTCTGGAGAGCTTGAGCTGGTTGGTATATCTGCTTGGAATGGAACTGGCACGCTTCACACTTGGTTACTTGTGCAGTTGCATCCTGGAGGGCTGTTGGCCAGAAGAAACCCTGCCGGAATGCTTTGCCGACAAGTGCTCTTGCGCCAATGTGGTGACCACATATGCCTCCATGTATCTCTGCCAACAGCTTTTGTCCATCTTCCCGGTGAATACACTTCAATTTCACACCGTTCAGTCTTCTTCTGTACAGTGTCTTGTCGATAAACTGATACATACTTGACTGCCGGGCTACTCTTTCCGCTTCTTCTTGCTCTTCGGGAAGTTCTCCTGTCTGAAGAAAACGGACAATCTGCTGCGCCCATGTTGGAGCTTGTGGCTCGACAACAAGGACTAAAGGCAAATCTGCCGCTGCGGGAACGTCCGCTTCTACGGCAAGAACATGCGGGTCTGTCGGAGCTTGACGTTCCCCGGCAAGCTTGCCGGAGCAAAACTTGTCGGGAGCTTCTGCTTCAACGGAACAAACCCTAGGGCTTGCCGGAGCATCTTGCTCCTCAGCGTTCTTGGTGTTGGTCTCAGCTGCTGCGGAAACATTCGCTTCTACGGCGAGAAGCTGCATCTCTGCCGGAGCTTGACGTTCCCCGACAAGCTTGCCGGAGCAAAACTTATCGGGAGCTTCTGCTTCAACGGAACAAACCCTAGGGCTTGCCAGAGCAGACTGCTCCTCAGCGCTCTTGGCGTTGATCTTAGGTACCTTCTTGGCGACGGCTTGGGGAAGCTCTGCCGGTAAATAGTCACCAGAAATCAACTTCCTCTTTTTGCTCTGTCCAGTTGATGGCGTTACGGACGGCTGAGTCAGCTTGAGCACAAAGATCCCTGGTTCCACAGGTAGCTTAAGTGCGGCGCACTTTGACAGGCCATCAGCAATGGCGTTCTGAGCTCTTGGAACATGCTCCATTTGTAAGCCGTCAAAGCGCTCTTCTAGCTTTCTCACTTCGTCGACGTAAGCTTCCATCAACGGACTCTGATAACTCTTGTTTACTTGGCGGACGACAAGCTGTGAGTCACCCCTGACAATGAGCTTCTTGATCCCAAGGTCTGCCGCGATCCTGAGACCGGCAAGCAATCCCTCATACTCTGCAGTATTGTTTGTTGTCTGCTCCTTGGGAAAGTGCATCTGGACTATGTACTTGAGGTGCTCTCCGATGGGTGCGACAAGCAGCACACCAGCGTCGGCGCCTTGCAGCGAAAAGGCACCATAAAAGTACATCAGCCATTCTTTGCTCGCTTCCTTGACGGGGATGCTCGTTTCTGGAATTTCTTCATCTGGTGTTGGCGTCCATTCTGCTATAAATTCTGCCAATGCTCTGCTTTGGATAGTTGAAGTACTCTCAAACTTGAGGCCAAAACTTGACAGTTCCAGTGCCCACTCAACAATCCTGCCTGTCGCTTCTGGATTCTGTAGTATCCTCTTCAGCGGAAAGCGAGTGACAACTGTGATCTCATGTGCTTGGAAGTAATGGCGCAGCTTTCTCGAGGCCATGAGGTTTGTGGCCGCCTGTAAAGGCGCCGACAAACTGATGGCATAGATCAGCCCAGGAGGATATGGAGTTGTCCGGCAAGTGCATGAGTCAGGACCTGACGTTGGGTTTGAGCACCAGCGGGAAGTAATTGGCAAGGATCTTGTCGTCCCGCCCCCCGGCAGCCTGCACCGCGATGGTGTAGATGCTGAGGAACTCCGACGGATGCGTCTTGCCGTCGTATTTCTCTGGTACATCTGGTTTGAAATTCTTCGTGCTGGGCCACTGGACTTGCCGCAGCTCACGAGTGAACGCAGGGCAACCTACCGCGTAGGGCAAGTCGCCTGGTTCCCCTGGCGCATGCATGTCAACAGAGGGCCCAGCGCGCTGGTCTGATTGACGTCGCGCTTCCCTTTGGCGCTCGATGCGAGTATGAGCATCTTCCTGTTGTCGTTCTTGAAGAACTTGGCGCTGATCGCGACGAGCTCGCGGATCTGACAACGCGGTGGAGTCGCTGTCGAGGTGGATCCGGCGAGTCGGCGATCTCGGCCTTCGGGGCGGAGAGTGCACAGTAGTTGCACCCCCACCAGTCTTGTCGTCTCCGGCTCGTGCCTGGCTGGCTTGCCGCGGCTGCGACGTGCTCGGTTGCCGTGGAGTGTCGCCGTTGGCGAAGCCGATGAGACTCTGGATGGTTGCCCTCCAATCGTCGATCTTGTCCGCCGTTGGAGGGTAGTCTAGGAGCAGCTGAGCTCGCGCCAAAACTTCTGCTGCAGTGGCGGGCGGTGGTGGCGAACGGTGCGAGGAGCGGGATATGCTCGGACTTCTAACCACTTTAGAAGGAGCAATATCCTGTCCAGGCGACCGTGCCTCGCTCGTGCCAGCATGTTGGCGTGCATGGTGGTCCTGAGCGCTCCGAGATCCACCAGCCCGATCTTGGTCTAGCAAACGCATGGTACCGTGAGTACCATGACGCTGCCGGTCCCGCGCCTCCTGAGACAGGCGCGGTGCATGTACGGACGCCGAGGTCTTGGAGTGCGCCCGGTCGTTGTGGGAGCCGGCTACGCCACCGATGGGCAGCGCAGCGTCGCCCTTGGACCTGGCAGCACCGTGATCTCCCTCGTCTACGCCCGTTCTTCCGTCGGCGCCCGCCCCATCAGCCGTTTGTCCCGGCGGTGGTGGGTAAGGCGCGGACGGAGCAGCCGCCTCCGAAACCATCTTCTTCGGCGGCATGTTGATGAAGATGATGAAGATCTAGCTCACGAAAACACCGGATCTGGTTCACACAACTTCGACGCCCCCTACCTGGCGCGCCAAAGATGCCGGGGTACTGATCCACGGGCACCTATGGGACCGGCGGACCGGGTCCCTTTCGGTTCGGCGGGGGCGGAGATCGTGCAAAGAGCGGATCGAGGCGATGCACGCGAGCGACTTACCCAGGTTCGGGCCGCACGGATGCGTAAAACCCTACTCCTGCTTTGTGGTTTGTATTGATTTCTTGCTCGGGAGCGCGGAGTGCTACAGTACACACCCGCAGCTAACAAGACCGAGTGTGAGTGTTCGAACCAGCTCCCCCCCTCTACGTTGCACACGGGCCTCCTTTTATATGCTCAAGGGGTTACCGACAGGTGGCAACGGAGGTAAAGGGCAAAAATGGAAAGGTGTTGTGGTAGGCACAGCTACCTGCTACAGTGTATCATACCTAACCCTGACGGCAGGGGACAAGGGCCTTAAATGCCCGTCTGTGTCGCCTAAACAGTGCGAAAAGGGACCGCCAGGGACGCCACCATTCGCCACGATGGCGATCTTGTCAGCGCCGCTTGCCACCGCACGCCGCTGGCTGCACAGCCTCCCGCCACGTACGCCTGGAAGGGCCCCAGAGCGACACGTTGGTGGATGTGCTGGAGCGCGGGCCCAGGGAGGTGGCTTGCCGCGGCAAGCGTCTTGCTGTTGTCGTTGTCTTGTCGCATCCGGGAGCTTGTCGCTCACCGGGCCTTGCCGGGGCGCGTGGTGCGCCGCGGCAAGTTCCTTGCAATGCCTTGGGTGGCCTTCCCGGCAAGCTCCTCTTGCCGGGGTCTTGTCTTCTTGTCTTGAACACTTTGTTCTTGAATGGCTCCAAAGGAACCACGGAGGACCTTGGCGGTCACCCGGCAAGCCTTGCCGCGGGATGCTGCGACTGCCCGTGCACAAGTTCGGGATACTAGGGTACCCCTACTCTAATACACCGACAATCTCAACCCCCCCCCCCCCCAAAAAAAAGGCTTTAATACATAATCAAGTCAGTCAGTTACCTTGTTATTTAATTCCAAGTTTTGTTCACTGATAAGTTTTATTTCCCTGGAGAGTCGAATATTCTCTTGATGAAAGATGTATCCCTACAAGGTCATTTTATTGAGTTATCACGTATGGAATATAACATTTTCAAATACGTATTATTTAAACTTTACACGATAATGGGAAACTAAGTAAAATTGCACACACGAGTGATAAGAAATATTGGTGAACCTTCTCGTTGATTGTTGAACATGGTTGGCAAAACTTCGTTCCTAAAATGGGTATTAGGAGACACATAGTTATTATCGTTCTTACAAAAAAAATGTTAGTGTCATGTTTATGGAAGTAGGTACAATGATTAGCAGAAATAAGAACAAACTGAGGGAGCTCAGCTACCTTCTTTTCTCTAATACGGTGTAAGCTCTTTTCCAGCTGATTTTCTAAACATAAGTCTTACTCCTAAGTTGGATAATCTCTCCCCCGTTAGCTTCCTGAAAGTCAAGCAATAATGTGATGACTTGAGTGCATTTTCCAGTTTTACTCAAATTTATTTAAATTAGATAGATAGCACTGGAAGGAACTGAATTAAGAAATTGTGCCGATGACGTTCCTGAACCATCTGTATTTCCTGATGTAATTTCCGGACTTCCCCTTCCCAAAGATAGAAAAAAGAAAGACATTTTTCTGTTATAAAAACAGAAATTTTAAGTTACTATAAACTGTTACAAGTGAGTGTCACAACTTTTGTCAAAAATAAAATAAGAACTGGTACTATTATGGGTATTTGCCAAACAAGCATAACTTTTTTGGCTTAAGCTGTAGTGCTAAAAGTATATGCATACAATATAAGACTTAAACTTCTCTATTTTGACTATCAATTTGTACATTTTACTAAGATTTTCAAATGAGCAAATGAGCATAAGGGCATCTCCAACTCTGACACACAAATTTCCTCCCGCATCCGTCCGCGGATGGGAGGGGGGGAGACAGTCCACGGATGCAGATGCTGGAGCCGGTCATCCAACGATATCCGCATACATTTCAAGCCGAGTTTCAACATACCGGACGAAATTCATTAAAGTTCAGATATAAAATAGCATAAATCATCCATACATAGCATGCAAATAAGTCTAGTACAGCAATAGTTCAATTCAACAAGAAATAGTTAATCAACTAGATTAACCAGATGTTCAACAAGATTTTCATGAACGGATCATTATCGTCTCGCACATGTTGCCTCTGAAGTTTCATCCAACAATGTATGTGCGTAAATGGTCTTCCCTCTAGCTTGTGATACACCATGGCAGCACATACAGACTACACAATGTGTAGAGAAACATTAATTGAATGAATCAATCAATCAACAAGTTGAGCAAGAAGAAACAAAGCTTATGGTCTCCTCAGAAGCCGCGCGCAATTGGCCACCTTGCCTCCAGCATATCAACCGCACCATAAAACTTGGTGATGGTGGTCTGGATGGTGTATCATCGGTACGATAACGCCTTCACATTTCGATGATGAATTACGTGCATGTTGTAGGGCCAAAATGTGCTTTCTTGCGTGAAATGAATCGTGCACGCTCTGTCAGAAGAGCCTCCTTCTACTCCTGCCTACGAAATCCATGGATACGACCAACCATGCATCACACAACAACTCATCCTCCATCATCAAGTACCCCACCATCCTTTGTACTCTAAAAAAACAACATGGCATTCGAAAATAAGTTCAATGGCATTTGACCGAACACCTGTCGGGCGTGGTGTCCGCCATGGACGTCGTGGACAGGGGGCGGAGTGTACCTGGCTACGGATGGGTCCTGGGTGGAGTGCGTCATTGTAAAAGGCAAGCGGGCGCGTCGGTGTTGGTTACGAACGTCCAGCAATGCCTGTGCGGCGGCCGGAGTGGTATATCGGCGGCGTCCGAGAAGGATGGTACGGATGCAAAGCAAGGGGGGAAGGGGCGGATTGAAAAAGAATGGGACCAAGAAGGGGGATTTTTGTGGGGCGGGAGTGTCACAGTCCTAGTGGCTGATGTCCGGAATCCCGCAAAGCCCCCCCCCCCCCCCCCCCTCCTTTGCTTCCAATTTACGGGGGAAATGCGTCCGGACCAGTCGGCGGACCGATACAGGCCGGCGTTGGATGACAAAACACGTCCGGACCTCACAGTCCGTATGTATGCGGGCGGTTTGAGGGTTGGCGTTGGAGATGCCCTAACATCATTACATTTTTTATATAAGTCTGTAAGTTTACCAACTTCTTTGTATAAAACAAATTAGCATTCAAAGTTGCATGATGCAAAGTGCATGTCTACTTGTCAAAAACATCATGTATGGAACGTTGAGAGTAAAAAAGGCTTCAAGGAATGCACGCGCGCATACCATGACTTGTGAAATTGGATTCAACAGCTGATGGTGCTCTTGTGCAGATTGGTAGTTTTGAATGATGGAAGGCATGGCCATGCCCATGGTGGTGGCGGCGATGGGGCTAGCATATTCGTAGAGGCGACCGGTGGAGGAGAAGACGATGACACTGACCTGGACATCACAGAGGATGGCCAGCTCACGTGCTTTCTTCAGCAGGCCACGACACCGCTTGGAGAAGGTGGCCTGCCTGCTGCTCATGTTCTCAATCCTCCTAATCACAATCTTGCCCCTCCTCATGATATTTCTTTGATCTCCTTAATTAATTCCCTTGCAACGTATATGTGAGAGGTAATGGTACACACTTTCTTCATAACTGTATGCATTTAGGGCCTGTTTGGTTCCAATAAGTCACCTGATTTATAAGTCAGGTGACTTAAAACCAGCGACTTATAAGTCACGTCTATTTGTTTGTCATCTGACTTATAAGTTACCTGACCACACCTTCTCACCTTATTTTTTTTATATAAAGGTGATGGGACCCATGCAAAAGGGAGTGACTTATAAGTTTTAAGTTGGGGTGGAGCAACTTATGATTTTTAAGTTGGGGTGACTTATAAGTTGGGTCTGTTTGGCAAAATAAGTCACTTTTTCACTTTTTGACTTATAAGTTGGTGACTTCTTTGGAACCAAACAGACCCTAAATTTGGATAGAGCAATACAATTGAGTCTCACACTTTACCATGTAATTTATGAATGGTACACTTAACTTATTAAAAGTTGTGTGCTCATACCCGCAAAAATATTGTGTGCTCATGTCTTGGGGCCATCAATTGTATCTTGGCTACCATATAACATGTGGGTAGTACACTTTTCTCATAACAGTGTACTTATATCTTGGTACAACTGTCCAATTGTATATTAACACGATTGATATGGAAGGCGACAAACGGCATGATTTTTTTCTCAACAATCGAGGTTCGACTTTTGATGCCAATATCAAACGTCTGATGCTCTAACGTGTAAGATTGCATAGATCCACCACAAGGAATGGACGTCTTGTGGACTAAGAAGTCATAGATCCACCACAACCAATCGAGGCTACGTCTTTGGTACGAATCGACCATGTCAGCGCCACCTTTGTTTGCGCATAAATACCTGAATTGCAGTTTCTTTTAAATCAATTTCTCGCTTATGGTGGTTACAATATTGTCTGAAGTTTGTATTTTAGACACCTGGCAAAGGTTTGTTGGTTGTGATTTTTAACGGATAATAATTGTAGCCGTATTTATTGAGGTGGGTGTGGCAGGAACATTGGCATTTGGGTGCTAAAGGTAAACATCCAAGTTAAAAAAAGGTTAGCTAGTAGTACCATGTTGTTTAAGGTTGCCAGATTATGAGCACACATATGTACTAGCTAGCTTTCCACTTGGCTCATCCAAAAAAGGACAGTTTTAAGGTTAGTGAGTAAAGTGGCCACAAAGCACGATGCAAAAAATGTGCAGTCCATGCGAGTGACGGCGTTCCGATCTTGATTTGAGCCAGTAAAGGATTAGATTAGAGTAAAGATGATTTCCTTCCAGATTTGGTGCTCTGAGTTATGGCAGAACTTGATCTTTAGTAGGCAGTCCTTAATGATGCAGCCACTCTGATCTGATCCGGTTTGATTCGTTCTTTTTGCTCTTGCATCAGCGCTCAGTTGTGTGTACCTTCAGGTGTTTTGGGATGAGTGGACAAAGCTGGAGTCACTGATTCTCCCTGCTGCTTTCTTGCTTCTCTAGCTAAATTAATTAATCAAAGCATCTTTCTTTTCCCATGTCAAACTACTGGAAAATCGGTCTTTACCAAGTCCATTTGTGTTTGCCGAGATCTACTCCACGGGATCACGGCGAACAACCAGTTTGCAGAGAAGCAGACTCGGCAAACAGAAGAGCTCGGCAGAGACTCCAGTTGGCTGATTAGTTATTAGCACTTGAAAAATACTTCAGGTTCTTCATGGATATAAGTCCAAAATTAAATTATATATGACGAATCATTACCCAACACAATAGCTCACACGATTGCAAATGAAAAGCCTGTCTGTATTAGCTTTATTTTATTGATTACTCGCGCCATATCAAGATGATACAACTATAAAAAAAAAGTTCAACTCCCGGCTTCTGCATCTTCTATGGAACTGTGAATTCAACTACCAGAAGAGGCTGCCATGTTATATATAATTGGCAAAATTACTGTTCCTTAATACTTTTCATATACATAGTCTGACTTGGTGGATAATATGTTGCACCCTTGGAAGAGCCATTCAATACACAAAGTTGCAACCAATATCAGCACCATTAATCTCAACCCCCACAAAGATTTTGAATACATAGTCAAGTCACTCAGTTACCTTGTTCTTTAATTTCAAGTTTTGTTCATGGATAAGCTTCATTTCCCCGGAGAGTCGAATATTCTCTTGATGAAAGATGTATCCCTACAATGTCACTTTATTGAATTATCATGTATGAAATGTAACTTTTTTAATATGCATTGATGTAAACTTTACACGATAATGGCAACTAAGTAAAATTGCACACGCGTGTGATAGGAATATTGGCGAACCTTCTCGTTGAGTTGTAGAAAATGGTTGGCAAAACTTTGTTCCTAAACAGGTATCAGGAGACACATAATTATTATCATTCTGATAAAAAAATTGGCGTCGTGATTACAGAAGAGGGTACAATGATTAGCATAAATAAGAACAAACTGAGGGAGCTCAGCTACCTTCTTTTCTCTAATACGGTGTAAGCGCTTCTCCAGCTGATTTTCCATTAAACATAAGTCTTTAGCTCCTAATTTTGATAATCTCTCCCCCATTAGCTTCCTGAAAGTCAAACAATAATGGGATGACTTGAATGCATTTTCCAGTCTTTACTCAAACTTATTTAAATAAGGTAGGTAGCATTGGAACTTGGAAGGAACTGAATTAGGAACTTGTACCTATGATGTTCTTGAAGCATCTGCATTTCCTGCTGTAATTTCCAGACTTCCCCTTGCCAATACTAGAAAAACAAATGCATTTTTTCTATTATCAGAAACTTTAAGTTACTGTAAACTGTTACAAATGAGTGTCTCAACTTTTGTCCAAAATAAAATAAAATAAGAAGTGGTACTAGTATGGGTGTTTGCCAAATAAGCATTATTTTAGGCTTACAGTGTAGTGCTAAAAGTATATGCATACAGTAAGAACCAAACCTCTCTAATTTGACTATCAATATGTACACTTTTACTGAGATTTGTCACATGAGCATAATCATTACATTTTTTTCTGGAAACTTCTTTTATAATTATGTAATTTTACCAACTTATTTGTATAAAAAAAATAGCAGTCAGAGTTGCACCATACCATCATGCAAATTGCATGTCTACATGTAAAAAATATCATGCAGTATTTTGGAACGTTAAGAGCAAAGAAAGGTTACAAGGAATGCATTTATACCATGACTTGTGAGACTGGATTCAGCAGCTGATGTTGCTCTTGTGCAGATTGGTAGTTTTGAATGATGGAAGGCATGGCCGTGCCCATGGTGGTGGCGGCAGTGGAGTTGGCATACTCGTAGAGGCGACAAGTGGAGGAGAAGACCATGGCACCGACCTGGACATCTCAGAGGATGGTCAGCTCACGTGCTTTCTACAGCAGGCCACGACGCCGCTTGGAGAAAGTGACCTGCCTGCTTCTCATGTTCTCAATCCTCCTAATCACAATCTTGCCCCTCACCAATCACCATGATAGCTCTTCGATCTCCTTAATTAAGCATATATTCACTCAACTCCTTAATTATCTGCTAGCTAGCTAGCTAGATCTTCGCTCCAGTGGTCTAATTAATAGATGGTTGTGTGTGAGCATGTACTGCCCCTGCAGGCTCCAATATATATGAATGAACTGCAGTAAGGCAAGCATAGTTAGCTACTCATTCAAATATGCAACCTGCAGATTAACTAATGTAATTAGTACCAAATTAAGGACGCAAACTGCATGTTGATCGATGAGCTCAGTGATTTCCTTAACTAAATTTATCATGCAACTTGCTGCCATCTCTGGAACCTGTGAAAGGGAAACAATATTTTTCTAGCAAATGGGTGTTTCTTGTATGCACCATACGAGGTTTTGGAATCCGGTAAACGTCACGCCTTATATTAGTTTTCACAGGTTAGCGCCCGATCCGCACAAATATTGTAGGTGATTCGATTCGATTTGATTCCTTCCCATGTGCAAGTAGCACCACTTTGTCATCGGCAGTACAAAATCCGCAAAGAAATCACAAGTTATATATGTGGGGCAACTCCATCCGCTTCAAAACATAAGGCCTATTTTGAGTTGTTAAGAATTAAGGTTTGACTAATAAATCCATCAATATTGGCAGCAATGTAGTGTTCTATAAAGAAATTAAAAGTTATACATATGAAGTACTCCCTCTGTAAACTAATATAAGAGCGTTGAGATCACTATTTTAGTATTTTAAACACTCTTATATTAGTTTATGAAGGGAGTAATACCTTAACTTGCGGTGGATTTGTTTGTTAAAATTAGGTGCCATAGCTGCCCCTATCAAACACATCAAATTCTCACGACTTCATAGAGCGCAAGCTAGCGACTCGAGATACTTTCGCCGCTTGATTATTTTGCCCCAAAATTATTTAGCGCACTTATATACCATAAGGACAGAAGTATAGACAGAAATAGAACAACCGAGTGCCTGAAAACACTACATATTAGGATATATGTGCATCCAGTTCTTCTGACTGAACATAATCATATATATATATATATATATATATATATATATATATATATATATATATATATATATATATATATATATATATATATATATATATAGGTAGGGTCAAAAGTACTGAGAAACTTTATTTGTAGAGTATGGATTGATAATTCCTAGTGGAGAATATCTTTAATCATATGATGGATTCGAAAATCCTTCCACATATGCGTGATATAGTTTACAGGTGATAATCGATTCTTGTGCATTCCTTCAAGTGGTTTGACTGGATGATAATCGATTGCACGAATGTTCGCTGACCACACGACCCTAAAAGAATTTCAATTGCACTGTATTGAATGTAGGGAGTAACCAGACAACCTCATCCTGGCTAGCAAAATTCATGATTTTTTAGTGAAAGTGAACATGCACCATGAATAAATTGGTCAATAGAGTATATAATATTTTTTGTGGCATCAAAGTACTCTTTATTGCAAGGTGATTTTTTTTTTTTGAAATGGAGGCGTACCCCCGGTCTCTGCATCATGATGATACATGTGGCCATCTTATTAACCATCCAGAATCGTCATAAAAGTCTTACAGCTCACAAAACGGAGCAGAAAAGAGTATTAAAAAAAAAGAAACGTACAAGGGAAGCACGCCAACCGGCACAATGAAGATAAAAAGGACAATCTCTCTAGACTCCTATCCTGTTATGCGAGCGCCATCCGAACCGGTTGAAAATAATCCGAGCTACCATCTCCCATTGGTTGCACCCGGTAACCAAAGGCTCCCTGGAGTCCATAGGAGTGAGTAAGGACCACGTACGGATCCAAGCTGTAGCTCTGAAGATAACCTGCAAAAAAGTTAAAGTGTGTTGTCTGTTAAAAATCATATCATTCCTGCAGTTCCATATAGCCCATAATAGTGCACATATTCGAATCTGAATACGAGCCGCAGTAATCTGTTTCACCCCAGCTAACCACGTCCCAAACAAAGACGCAATATCAACTGGAGGATTAATATTAAAAGCTATATGAATCATTCTCCAAAGTAACTTGGCAAGTGGGCATTCAAGAAATAAGTGTTGTATTGTTTCGTCATGATCACAAAAACAACACCGCGAAGAACCTACCCATCG
The DNA here is from genome assembly GCF_056163025.1 of Triticum urartu. NCBI lineage: Eukaryota > Viridiplantae > Streptophyta > Magnoliopsida > Poales > Poaceae > Triticum > Triticum urartu. Next base: position 87,174,657 of record NC_141879.1, read on the forward strand.
CCTCTTAATTAAGTTGTCCTTTGTGAGTATCACTTGCTTGTGAACAAACCACATGAATATTTTAATACGCAAAGGAATCTTAACTTTCCAAATGTGCAGCGATCGTGATATGGGACCAGAGTTAATGAGATCCATATAAAAAGATTTCACCGTAAACCTCCCGTTCGTGGTTAATTTCCATTGTATTGAATCCGGCTGATCGGATAGTTGAACTTCTATCAATCTTCGAATCAGGTGCATCCAGGCGGTCCATCTCTCACCAACTAACACTCGTCTGAATTGGATGTTCAAGGGAATTGTTTAAAGGACGGTACCCACGTAATCCTCCTTACGTTGCACAATATTATAGAGTGTAGGATATTGGATGGCCAAGGGCGTCTCTCCTAGCCATGTGTCTTCCCAAAATCTTGTGACATGCCATTGCCAACTAAGAATTTGACCCTACAAAAGAACAGGTCCTTCGTGCGCATAAGTCCCTTCCAGAACGGTGAACCAGAAGGTCTCATGGTAACCTGGGCTAGCGTTTTCGAATGCAGATATTTATTACGCAAGATTTGAGACCACATACCCTCCGGCTCAGTCTCTAGTCTGTAGAGCCATTTGCTCATAAGACATTTGTTCTTAATTTCTAAGTTTTCAATGCCGAGACCTCCTTGGTCTTTAGGTCGGCAAATGATATCCCATCGCGCGAGACGGTATTTCCGCTTGGCCTCATCAAACTGCCAAAAGAAGCATGATCTAAAGAAATCAAGACGCTTGCGAACTCCTTTCGGAACTTCGAAGAACGACAGAAGGAACATTGGCATACTAGTCAGTACTGAGTTAATCAGGACTAGCCGACCTCCATATGACATAAGCTTATCCTTCCAGCAGCTTAGTTTTTTTTCAATTCGTTCTTCAATACATTTCCAATCTTTATTGGAGAGTTTACAGTGATGGATCGGTATACCCAAGTAATTGAATGGTAAGACACCTGACTCGCACCCAAACAGTTGTCTGTATTTATGTTCCTCGTATTTGGCCTTCCCAAAGCAGAACACCTCGCTCTTATGGAAATTGATTTTTAATCCAGACAATTGTTCGAAGAGACATAAGATAAGTTTCACATTACGTGCCTTAGCCATATCATGTTCCATGAAGAGAATAGTGTCATTAGCATATTGTAGAATGGAAACCCCTCCATCGACAAGATGAGGAACTAGACCCTCTACGTGGCCATGCTGCTTGGCCCTGCCAATAATGACGGCTAGCATATCTGCCACAATATTGAACAGAAGAGGAGACATGGAATCCCCTTGTCGTAACCCCTTATGTGTCTGGAAATTATGACCGATGTCGTCGTTCACCTTGATTCCTACACTACCTTTCTGGACTTGAGTATCAACTTGCTTCCTCCAATTTTCAATAAAACCCTTCATGCGCATTGCCTGTTGAAGAAAAGGTCATTTTACTTTATCGTACGCCTTCTCAAAGTCCACTTTGAAAATAACCCCATCTAGTTTCTTCGAGTGGATCTCATGAAGCGTTTCATGTAGAACGACCACCCCTTCCAGTATGTGTCGTCCCGGCATGAACGCTGTCTGGCTCGGTTGGATTACCGAATGAGCAAAGTACTCTTTATTGCAAGGTGATCACCATATTATCTTTTACAAGAGTATCAACAATCTCTACAAGTGAATCTTTCATCCACCCCGCACACACCTTATTTCTAGCTAGTTTGGCTAAATCATGGGCAGCACAATTAGTCTGTCTAGGAGCATGCTCAAAAATAATATGTGAGAATATGTAGCAAGACATCATGTTGGGAGTGCACAATTAGCCTCATCCACGTTTAGGTTCACATAGTTGCTCTTGGTCTTTCCCAACCATGTCGCTTGATTATCGCATTTGCATCACTCGTCATAGTATAGTTAGCAACCAAAACTCTAATTGCCATTGCTATGAACTTAGGTTCCTGGACATTTTCATTATGCACTAGCTTTCTCCTCTCCCATCATAAATACCAAGATCTCAATGTAAGATCTCACGAATATGGCATCGACTAAGAGATAACCAAGTCTCGGCCAACTAAGATTTAGCAAGACATCATGTTGGGAGTGCATTTGGTAGGACATCGCTTGTTCCATAGTGGGCCGGCCCATGTAGCGTTTTTCTTCCGGTTGTCTATTTTTTCCTTTTTTTGATTCTAGTTTTTTGGGTTGGGTTTTGTTTATTTTTATTTTTTTTCTTGTTTATTTTTCTTAATTCACGAATAAAATTTTAATCCCATGAATATTTTTCAAATTCGTGATTTTTTAAACATGTGAATTTTTTCCAAAATTTAAAACAAAATTAAAAAAACACAAATACTTTTAATATTCATGAACATTTTTAAAAAAATTAATTTTTCGAAATAACAAATATTTACAAATTCACGAACATTCCTTGATGTCACCAATATTTTTTAAAATAAGAAAACGCTGGTTGGTTTTTCCTTTAAGGCCCTGTTTGGTTCATAAGTCCTAGGACTTTTTTTAGTTCCAACTTATAAGTCCCAAGTTCCTAAAAAGTCCCTACATGTTTGGTTCCTGAGACTTATAAGTCTCTATAAGACCATATTACAACTATAAGTCTCTATAAGTCCCTCCTTGAGAGTCTTATTTCATAAGTCCCATATGCCTACTTTAAGCCCCTATAAGTTTTTACTGTTTGGTTTAGATGGGACTTATAAGAACTTATTTAAGTCCCTAGACCAATAAGTCCCTGGAAACAAACAAAGAACAGGTGAGGAGCACAAAAGTCGAGTGAACAAAAAGAAACAAACTACGTAATGTAACGTATAGGCGCAATGCGCGCTAGCAAACTTTCGGGCGCAAAGGGCGCTAATAAGGAACTCTGTTGCTGCTACATATTGCTACAAGCGATACGGCAACGACATGCCAACTACAGTACTCAACTTTGGGTCGGCCCGCTATATCACTACCGCTCAACTGTAGAACTTTTCCAGTATATCGCCAAAACAAATCGCTCAAATAAATTGCTCATCATGAGAAAAATGCTTGCGAATACAAAACAATTTCGTGAATTAAAAAACGTTAACAAAATTTTAAAATTATGGATTTTAATAATTCTAAATTTGAATTTTCATAATTTTGAAAAAAAATCATGAATTTGAAAACGGTACACAAATTTAAAATTTTGAATTTTACATAATCATTTTTTTCCAAAAATGGTTGGGAATACAAAAAATTAAAATATACGTGAATTTGGAAAAACAATCAATAATTGAAAAATGTTCAGTACCTCGAAAACAATGAAGAAAACAAAAAAGAATCCACAATAGAATCGAACAGGAAAAGAGAAAAAAGGAAAATAAAAAAAGAACAAAAATGGAACAAAACAACAGGGAAAGCGGCAGAAAAATATTGGGTAGAAGCTTCCCAAAACCAGGTGAGAACAATTTTAATATATCGTTTCCTAGCGCACATTTTTATAGCTACTCCATCTCAGTTTACAGCATGTCCTTTCATCTTTGAAGGACGTGGGACAAACATTGAGGTTCATAGCCTCGCTAAGCACGCTTTAGGCCTTTCTTTGGGACGCCATATGTGGCTCCTTCATCCTCCAGGCCTCAATTCTATTCAATGTACTCGGCCTACGATGATTAGTAAAGTGTGTTTAGACACAAAAAATGCAATAAAAATTATTCAGTGAGAACTTTTTTACTAAAATAATGCAATGTGTACTTACAAAAAAAGTTACATGGCTTAAAAAAAGGTTTTTTCTGATACAAAAAATGTTCATACATTTATGAAAATGTTCATGTCATTTGACTAAAAATGTTCACACATTTTAAAATTTGTTCGTGATAATTTTCGAAAATGTTCATAAACATTATAGTTTGTTCATTCCATTTTAAAGAAATATGTTATATATAAACAATTCATGCCATTCAAAAAGAATGTTCATAACACTAAAAAATGTTAAGGAGTTTACAACAATGTGAACGAAAATATAATAAATCTGTTTGCACAATTTTTTTATAAAAATATTGCAATAAAAGTAGATGGATTTAAAATTTTCATGAATTTGTAAAGGAAAAGAGTCAATGAAAAATGAAGAAGGGGAGACAAAAAATTAAATGGGTAATCCAGAAAATTAAAGAAAAAAATATAAACAAAATAAATAGAAGAACAAGGAGAGAAAAACGGAAAAGAGAAAACCTGGCGAAAACTTTCCCCAAAGCAGATAGAAGGTTCCGATATCCAAAGTTAATTGAGCTAGCCTAAATAGGGGCACACAGTAGGTGAGGGCTGATGCAAAGTACTCAATCAATCAATCGACTACACACACGCAATTCCAGCCCCCGCGTTGTCCTTCCCGAGGCGACACGGGCAGCGATGAATCCAGCCCGCTCAAGGCCTCCTCCCCCGTGCTCCCCGTCCCCCCACCACCGTCCCATGGTCTTTGCCAGGCAAAGCTCGTGCGAATCTGACGGCGACGGGGCTCTAGCATCCCTAGGTGACTCCCGTCGAGTTGGAGGCTTTTTGCGGTGGCTGGCGGCACTACGCTCCTCTGCACAAGTCGGAGGTGCCTGGGGGCGGCGGAAGGACGGCGGTGGTTGCGTGTGTGCTACAGCGCGTGGACGTGTCCACCCCCCCCCCCCCCGATCTGTTATGGATCTGGGTGGGTTGGTGCTCGTCCCATGGCTGTGGTCAGGCTGTATCGGGGAGGAGTGGGGGCCTGATGTGGTGATAATAAAGGTGACGGTCCTCGTGCTCCTCTCGGATCACGGCAACATCCTGCATGATCGGTCCTCCTCGATCTGGTAATCAACGTGTTCCGGAATTGCTGTCAGAGATCTTGCCCAAGATATCTGGATCAGATAGAATTCGGGCGTGCACGTCCATTTCAGCCTACGAGGTTCCATGAGGGCATGACACGAAGTCTGTTGTTCGTTGACGCCATGGGACATGTCAGCTTCTTGATTTCTATGGTGTAGATAGGTATGGAGAAGGTCATGGTGGGTGAGATCGATGATTAGTTAGACGGACTCGGCTTTCGAGGCGATGGAGCCAGCCAGGTGTTTCATAACTCTCAAGAGCAACAGTGTCAAGTGGGGGCGGCAACACAGGAGGAATTCATTTTTTGTGGTGCTCCTCAGGTGCCTAGCGGGGACTTTCAGGGTGAAAACCTAAGGTCTGTCTTTCATTGATTGTGTCTGGCAATTGTCTTACTGAAGGAATTGTTTTGAGAGCTCGGACTTCTCCAGGGTGAAAACCTAAGATCTTGGATTGGGCAACGACAACGCTTGTGCACTGTTTCCTTCTTGGAGGCGTTGCTTTTGGAGACCTTTAATGTTTTCCGGGTGCTGCATTTGATGGTGATTTGTGTGCGGCTGCTGAGAGGAGTCGGTCACTGTGGCAGGACCTTTGCTTTTTTTCCTTTATTTTTATTTTTTTCCTTTGACTATGTGCATCTTGATTATTTTTGCGACATCTTGTACATGCAGAGACTATGTGTAATTGGTATCTTTACGATATTAATATATTCCACTTAAAAAGAGTAGGTAAGGGTCTGTCTATCCTCTAAAGAGCGAGATAGTATTTGCATGCTATGCGAACTTCGAAGACCTAGTTGTAAGGGCATATTTATCCCTAAGTGTTTTGGTGATTGATGACAACGTATTTGCGGATTAATCGTGTGCCTTGAGTATTCCAGACACTTCATTGCTAGGCACAAGACGATTGGGTGCCCCTCGAAGACTGATGAAGACGGCGTCTTTTCTACGTTACTTTTTGGTGGATTTGAGTCATAGGAAAGCCATACTATTAAGAGGGGGTCCGTGTTGGAAAGGTTTGGGTGGAATCATCACGTACACATCTCCTTCTTGTCCCCTCCTTTTTCCTTGGAGCTTCCTCCATTTTCTTGCCTCCCTTGTCTGGCTACTGTGGTTGGTTGCGGTAGTACTACTCCCAGGAAAACGGTAGTACCGTAGGCATCCGCGGTAGTACCGCGCGGTGGCGCGGTAGTACCGCAGGTGCCCACGGTAGTACCGCTCCCCTGGAGCCGCACTACCGCTGCCCACCAGGCTAGTGCCGCCCCTTTGCGGTAGTAGGGGCGGATGTAATTTTTTACATCTGCACCTACCACGGTAGTACCGTTTTCGCCGAGCGGTAGTACCGCTCTATGCAGTCAGGAAGTAGTACCGCCCCTCGGCAGTACTACTATGTCGGGTTTTTGCTACTTCCGTTTCTTTGTGGTAGTAGGCACGGAAGTTCCCTTTCCCCTGGCTGGGGGTTTTTGCCTTGCGGTAGTACCGCATGGGGGGCGCGGTAGTACCGCGCGTGTGGAAGTACCGCCCCCAGCTCCTGCGCGTCTGTTTATCTTTTCTGTTGCTGGGGTTGCGGCAGTACCGTGGGTCGGTACGGTAGTACCGCACAGCCGTGCGGTAGTACCGCTTGGTTGCAAGCAGTAGTACTACGCGGCCTTGCGGTAGTACCGCTGGCCAGGCACGGTAGTACCGCTAGCCGCGGGCTGGTTGGCGGGTAACGGTTGGATCCTTTTCCCACACTATATAAGGGGTCCCCTTCTTCCCTGTTGACTCACCTCTTCCACCCCAAGCTCCATTATTGCTCTAAGCTCCATTTTTGCCCGATCTCACTCCCTAGCCGACCAAACTTGTTGATCTGTTCGGGAGTGGTTGAGAAGGCCTCGATCTACACTTCCACCAAGAGATATTTGATTCCCCCCACTAATTCCTTGCGGATCTTGTTACTCTTGGGTGTTTGAGCACAGACGGTTGAGGTCACCGCGAAGCCATAGTCCATTGTGGTGAAGCTTCGTGGTGTCGTTGGGAGCCTCCAATTGAGTTGTGGAGATTGCCCCAACCTAGTTTGTAAAGGTTCGGTCGCCGCCTCCAACGGCACCAATAGTGGAATTACGGCATCTCGCATTGTGTGAGGGCGTGAGGAGAATACGGTGGCCCTAGTGGCTTCTTGGGGAGCATTGTGCCTCCACACCGCTCCAACGGAGACGTACTTCCTCTCAAAGGGAAGGAACTTCGGCAACACATCCTCGTCTCCACCGTCTCCACTCTTGGTTATCTCGTGCCTTTACTTGTGCAAGCTTATTTGTTTCATATATCTTGCTTGCTTGTGTTCCTATCCTTGTTGCATCATATAGGTTGCTCACCTAGTTGCATATCTAGACAACCTACTTTGATGCAAAGTTTAAATTGTTAAAGAAAAGCTAAAAATTGTTAGTTGCCTATTCAACCCCCCCCCCTCTAGTCAACCATATCGATCCTTTCAATTGGTATCAGAGCCTCGTCTCTTTATTAAGGACTTTACCGTCCAAAGAGTATGGTTGATACCGTAGACGGTGTGGAGGAACACTCCGGTGTGAATCCGACCTCGTCTACGGGCGATGGGGGAACCTCGGTCTCTCGTGGGGAGTTCAATGTGGCCTTGGAGACATTGAAAACCTCCATGACGACCGAAGTTGAAAGCATGTTTACTAAATTTCTTGAGGGGCTTAAACTATCCACCGCACCGTTGAAAGTGGGTGACCCCGCCGACAAGGTGACGGATGCTATCCCCGACAAGGGGGAAGCTAGTAGTGAAAAGGCTCCTTCTTCTAGTGGTAAGAATGGCACTGGCATCTTTGCCCATGTGGAACCACCACTTGTTTATGGTGGACCGGTTCCTTCCACTCATTTGAATCATGCCGGTCCTCCCCCTAAGATTGTGAAAAATGAGGACTTTGATTCTTGGGTTTACCGCTTTAAACGTCATTTAAATCATGTGAACACTAACCTTTGGAGAATCATTGAAGAAGGTTTCTATGCGCATGATCCAAGCAACTTCACTCCTCGAGAAACCGCAGAAAATCAATTCAATGAGAATGCTCTCTTCATCATTCAAGATGCAATTCCACCCGAAGACCTACCTCATCTTCGTCCCTTCGCCTTGGCCAAAGATGCATGGCATTGTGTTGTCTCTCTCTACCGGGGAAGCGCAAGCATTCAACGCTCCAACTATGAAGTGGTACAAGATGAGGCCGATGAGTTTGCAATGAAAGAAGATGAAGAACCTCGTGAGCTTTATCGGAGAGTAACCAAACTCGCGGTCTCACTACGAGATCACGGGAGCAAGGACACGGATGACAATTGGATCAAGCGCAAATTCCTCAAGGCAATGATGCCCTATCACAAGGCCATGTCCTCCGTCATTCGTCAAAGACCGGACTTCCACACTTTGACCTCAAGCGAAGTGTTGGATGGGTTTGTGGCCATGAACATTTTGGACAAGACCGCCGACAATGCGGTGCTTCGTTCTCAAAGGGCAAAGAAGCCTAACCTTGCATTGAAGGCCAAGCTCACCATTGAAGAAGAAGAAGAGGAAGAAGAGGAGAGCAACCCCGAAGATACGAAGTATGCGTATCATGAACACATGGCACTTGCTTCAAGGCAATTTTGGAGCAAGAAAAACTCGAGGCCAAACTTTAGCAAAAACAACTCAAGTGGCACGGAGAGCAAGCAACATGTAAGGACTTGCTACAATTGTGGCAATGTGAGTCATTTTGTTGCGGAATGCCCGTATGAGAAGAGGGAAGACAATGGTGGCAAGCTCATCTGAAAGGACAAGGCCAAGTCGTTCCCCAACAAGAGCAACTTCACCAAGAAGACTCCTCCCAAGGCATTGGTGGTACAAGAAGAGTACAATGAGGATGATGACGATGATGAAAGTGATGAGTCGGTTGCCATTGCCTCCGTTGCCATTGCGACGACTCCACGGGTGTCTCTCTTCGACTCACCCAATGAGAGCATCACCGCCAAGTGCCTCATGGCTAAAGCCACCAACAAGGTAACCTCCAACATCAAAACTACCATCATTAATCATCCTTCTCCGACGGATAGCATTAATGAACTTGAGGAAGATAATGTGGACGCTAATGAGTTTGAGGCCTTTATGGGCAAACTCAAGGGAAAATCCAAGAAGCACTTTGTTGCTCTCTTGGAACAACTTGGTGAAGCCAATGACATGATCAAGGCTCACGAAAACACCATCACTAAGATGGAAGGGCATAGTCGTGACTATGCCGATGAGATTTCGGATCTTTCCAATGCTCTTGAGGAAGAGCGTGGTCTTCGTTTGGCTCTTGAGGAGTCACACAACGTTGATCATGCTAAGTTAAAGAAAGATTATGATCATGTCCTCATTGTTTCTCATGTGCTAAACTCCGAGAAGGCCGAACTTGAGGTTGATTTTGCTAGACTCAAAGAGGAGTTTGATCTACTTGACAAGGCTCACAAGGTCTTGAAGGGTGCTCATGCTAGCCTCAAAGAGTCGCATGATCAACTTCAAGTAAAGCTAACCAAGGAAAAAGCCACTTTCCCTCGTATGATGTTAATTTATAATGCAAATGCTACTAACCCGTGTTGTGAGCATGTGCATCTCGTTGAGGAGAACGCTAAGCTAAAGGGGCAACTTGAGAGAGGTCTTGCGACTTGCATACAAGGCAAGAAGAACCTCAACGATCTCTTGATCAACCAAAAGGGAGTTGTGGCCAAGGAAGGGGTTGGGTACGTGCCCGACTCCAAGAACAAGAAGAAGAATGACAAGACCAAACGACCTCCTCCTCTCATGCAAACTGAGGGAGTCCTGGATTAGGGGGTGTTCGGCTAGCCGGACTATACCTTCAGCCGGACTCCAGGGCTATGAAGATACAAAATTGAAGACTCTGTCCCGTGTCCGGAAGGGACTTTCCTTGGCGTGGAAGGCAAGCTTGGCGATACGGATATTCAGATCTCCTACCATTGTAACCAACTCTATGTAACCCTAACCCTATTCGATGTCTATATAAACCGGAGGGTTTTAGTCCGTAGGACAACATACACATCAACAATCATACCATAGGCTAGCTTCTAGGGTTTAGCCTCTCTGATCTTGTGGTAGATCTACTCTTGTACTACCCATATCATCAATATTAATCGAGCAGGACATAGGGTTTTACCTCCATCGAGAGGGCCCGAACCTGGGTAAAACTTTGTGTCCCTTGCCTCCTGTTACCATCCGGCCTAGACGCACAGTTCGGGACCCCCTACCCGAGATCCGCCGGTTTTGACACCGACATTGGTGCTTCCATTGAGAGTTCCTCTGTGTCATCGCCGTCAGGCTCGATGGCTCCTACGATCATCTATAGCGATGCAGTCCAGGGTGAGACCTTCCTCCCCGGATAGATCTTTGTCTTCGGCGGCTTCGCACTGCGGGCCAATTCACTTGGCCACCTGGAGCAGATCGAAAGCTACGCCCCTGGCCATCAGGTTAGATTTGGAAGTTTAAACTACACGGCTGACACCCGCGGGGACTTGATCTTCGACGGATTCGAGCCACTGCCGAGCGCGCCGCACTGTCCCGACGAGCATGATCTAGCTCTGCCGCCGAACAGTGCCCTGGAGGCCGCACCCGCATCGGATCCAATCCTTAATTCGGAGCCGGCTGCGCCGATCGAGGATGGGCGGTTGGATGCCGCCTCGGGGGCTGCGATCCCAACGGTGATTGAGCCGAACACCAGCCCCACACTCCGCGAGACTCATGACTCCAAGGAGCCGGACTCCTTTCCGGACTCCGAACCCTCCGCGCCTCGGCCAATCGAATCCGATTCGGCGCCGATCATGGAGTTTACTGCCGCGGACATCTTTCAGCACTTGCCTTTTGGCGATATTCTGAAGTCACTGAAGTCTCTCTCTTTATCAGGAGAGCCCTGGCCAGATTGCGGCCAGCAAGGTGGGGATTCGGACGATGAGGAAATTCAAAGCCCACCCACCACCCACTTTGTAGCCACTGTCGACGATTTAACCGACATGCTCGACTTCGGCTCCGAAGACATCGACGGTATGGACGCTGATGAAGGAGACGGTGAAGAACCAGCGCCTATTGGGCCCTGGAACGCCACCTCGTCATATGACGTATACATGGTGGATGCACCAAAAGATGATGACGAGGAGCGGAAGGACGCACCGAAGGCTTGTTCCCTCGAAAAGCAGTCAAAGCGGCGACGCAAGCGCCGCCCCAAATCCCGCCTCGACAGAAATAGCGATCACACAGACCCAGCATTGGAGCAGGGCGAACCGCTGCCGGACAACGGCAATCCGGATAATCAAACCGAACAAACAAATCCTATCAAGGATAATGGTCCGGACGACATAACGCCGGACAGACACCCGGAGCAGCAGACTGCCCGTAAAAGGCTTGTTGCCACCGCGAGGAGTCTGAAAAAGCAGAAGCAAAGGCTCAAGGCTATGCAAGACACACTCCACATTAGATGGAGCAAAATACTCAACACAGCAGCGAGGTACGGCGACAATCGCCCCTCCAAGAACTACCCAAAGCGGAAGCTGCTACCCGAATTCAATGAAGAGGCCTCAGACCCCCCACAACCAAATATCAAAGCAGCCACCTGGTCGGATAGACGACCCCTCTACCAACACAGAGCGGCATACAACGCCGCTCACAATACAATACGCGACCCATGCGAAGGCTCGCACCCAACGGACGGCGCAACAAGATCCATCTATGGACCACGCAAGCGCGCCCCAGCATACAATGCAACACAACAAACATCCGAACAACGCGGCACACCCAGCTACAGGGGTGCCGCACACCCCCTGTGTTTCACCGATGAGGTGCTGGACCATGAATTTCCAGAGGGATTCAAACCCGTAAACATAGAGGCATACGACGGAACAACATATCCCAGAGTTTGGATTGAGGACTACATCCTTCACATCCATATGGCTCGAGGAGACGATCTCCACGCCATCAAGTACTTACCCCTCAAGCTCAAAGGGCCAGCTCGTCACTGGCTCAAAGGCCTCCCCGAAAGCTCCATTGGAAGTTGGGAAGAGCTCGAAGATGCCTTTCGGGCAAATTTTCAAGGGACTTATGTCCGACCTCCGGATGCGACGATCTGAGTCATATAACTCAACAACCCGGAGAGTCAGCCCGAAATCTTTGGAACAGGTTTCTTACTAAAAAGAACCAGATTGTCGACTGTCCAGACGCCGAAGCCTTGGCAGCTTTCAAGCATAGCGTCCGCGATGAATGGCTCGCCAGACACCTCGGCCAAAATAAGCCGAGAACGATGGCCGCATTAACAAACCTCATGGCCCGCTTTTGCGCGGGTGAGGACAGATGGCTAGCTAGATGCAGCACCAGCGACCCCAGTACATCCGAAGTTAGAGATGGAAACGGGAAATCACGGTGCAACAGCAATAGCAAACGCCGGATTAAAGAAGATAGCACGAAGGGCACGGCAGTAAATGCCGGATTCAAAAGCTCTCGGCCAGGTCAAAAGCCGCCCCCTAAAGGCACCAGGGATGAACTATCCAGCCTCAACAAAATTCTGGACCAAGTATGCCAGATCCATAGTACCCCTGGTAAACCCGCTAATCATACCCACAGAGAATGTTGGGTCTTCAAGCAGTCCGGCAAGCTCAGCGCCATACACAAGGGGGAGGATACACCAAGTGAAGACGAGGATGAGCCTCCCAAACAAGACACGGCGGAACAAAAGAAATTTCCACCAGAAGTCAAAACAGTAAACGTATTACACGTGATCAGGGGAAAAAACAACACGGCACTCCCAGGAAAACATACCCAAGTGCCTGTCACCGCGAAGTCCTGCCACTGGTCATCTCAACCGATCACTTTCGACCATCACGATTACTCAGCAAGTATCCGGCACGCAGGATGGGCTGCCCTGGTATTAGACCCGGTAATTGACGGATATCACTTCACACAAGTCTTGATGGACGGCGGCAGTAGCCTAAACCTAATATATCAGGATACAATCAGCGGGATGGGGTTAGACCCAACACAAATTCGCCATAGCAGTACTACCTTTAAAGGAGTAACACCAGGCCCAGGGGCTCGTTGTACGGGCTCCCTCTCATTGCAAGTTACATTCGGCTCTCCCGATAACTTCCGTCGTGAGCATTTAACTTTCCACATCGCTCCGTTTCAAAGTGGCTATCAAGCACTGCTCGGACATGAAGCTTTCGCTCGCTTTAATGCAATACCACACTACGCCTCCGTCACACTCAAGATGCCCGGTCCATGTGGCATCATTACAGTGCACGGAGATATCAAGCGTTCTCTGCACGCCGAAGAGAGTGAGGCTGCCTTGGCAGCCAAACATTAAAGGCGTCCGGACCAGCGATCGAGTCCGGTGCTGCTATTTACACCGAATAAGTGATCACACCCCTATTTGTCAATACAAGGGGCTCAATGCGTGCAGACAAGTGGCAATTTCTTATCATCTTCAATTATACATGGTTTCTTTAAAAACTATCTTTTTGCACGACAACTTTTTCACTTAACTTCCTCTCTTTTATAGACGATCATCGTGCTACACCCGTCCAGGATACGGCACAACGGAGACACAGGTGCAGACGTGTAGCAGGGACCCGCTCAAAGGATTCTTTTTAGATTAAGACCCTGCGTCAACCTTTTTTACTGTCTCTTGTTGATACATATCCACCGTTGTGAAGGATGCTGACGTCTTGGCATGTGGCCACGCCAGAACAATGCACGTACCTGGACACAAGGGGCTTCTTACAAAGGCCATTATTTAGGCCCGGTTTATACCACAAAGACCGAATACCTTAGGGAGTGTTTGGCGTCGCGAGTTTGGCCCTATATGCATCAGCTCCGAATCATTGTCTTTGGTCAAATGTTGGGTTTGCCCGGCTCCTGTGTTTTGGTGCCTTACGTTCCGCTTTACCGGCTAAGGTAGCACCAGAAGAACTACTGCGATTGTGCCCTGGTTCATCCGGACGAGCACCTCAGTAGAGAAAGCCGAAAACTGACTGTCATGATATAGCGTGAGACTGGTCAACCACTCGATGACCTGTGGGAATGTTAGAATTCCTCCGCCTTAACGAAGGGCCGTTTTCCGGCCAGGCATGTACGCACCCCGAGATCGGGAGAGTGCGGAGCCACCAGGGGCTATCTAGTAGCCCCACTGTCAAACTCCTATGGCTAAGTGAAAGTGTTAAAGCATTATAGTCCGGTTGCCTCGCTCGCTCCGCTATCACCTCCTTAATAGGACCAAGACGTTGGGTTAAGTGTGAACGCGTGTCTTTGCTAGCACCTCTGCATTATATGCGTGGGGGTTGAAGCCGACGACTGCAATCTTTCAGGTTATACACACGTATACAAAAACGGCCGCCCAGGAGGCATCATATTACTTTCAGGCAAAAGTATAAAAATAGCCTTATAAAACTCTATAAAAGCATTTCGCTTACAATGAGATTACGTATCACTCAAACATAATATTTTTTGAGCACTAGGTCTCTACCAAACGGGCACCCTCAAGAACCTCTTCAAAGTAGTGCTCAGTAGCCTTTCGACCTATGGCCGAATCCCGCGCTGCAATATTGGTAGCATCCATCTCCGCCCAGTATGCCTTGACACGGGCAAAGGCCATCCGTGCGCCCTCTATGCACGTCGACCTCTTCATCGCATCAATGCGTGGCACCACATCGAGTAACTGCTGCACCAAGCTGAAATAGTTGTTCGGTTTTGACCCTTCCGGCCATAACTGATCCACAACAGACCTCATGGAGAGTCCGGACAACCTATTTAGTTCGGCCCATTCGGCTAATTGGTCAGTCAATGAAAGTGGACGCTCGGGAGTATGGAATTTTCTCCAAAACAGCTGGTCTACTCCACGGTCCGTCTGACCCTGGAAGTACTTGGCCGCATCGGCAGCGCTCGCCACCAAATCCATATACACATCCTCCGAGCTCCACAGCCGATCCAGGGGGCATACCGTGGATCTCCGAACTTCCTCCGCAACATAAAGGATTTCCCAGCTACAATATCCTCGGCTTCCCGCGGCTCCTCCTTCTTTGCCCTCATAGCAGAGCGAAGGTCCTTTCTCGTCGCAGCAGCCTTCTCAAGGTCTAATGCCTTCGCCTGGTTTTCCTTTTCAAGAACCACTACAAGAAATATGTCAACTTATGACCTTCTGTCAGTGACCCTCGAAGAATTGGTCATAAATTTATGACCATTTTAGACCAATTAGTCAAAAGCTGTTCAGGGGGCTCCAAACCCTAAACCATTGCGACCATTTTGGTCAGAAAGGTCGTAATTTCCTTACACGAAATGGTCACAAAGCAAACAGTGCTAGTCCGCTGCCTTATTTCTAGTTGTTAATGACCAATATAGATGGTCATAGCCTTATAGATTGTGGTGGGTTGTGATGACTAGGCGCCATCTCATCAGTTTTGCCTATGTGTCATGTCCATGTGGCAGTTTTTGCCCTAGGTTGTGAAGCAACCTATATTTCTATCATTCCAAAAATTCCCAAAAAAATCTCATAAATTCTTTGGGGCATATCTTCATCAAATATGTAAAAATCCTTCCTTGCCTAGTTCAAAACTAATTCAACAATATTCATTTTCCTATTCTGTTCACAACAACACTTTATGAAGGAAGTGCTATTTTTATATTCTTGATTGCCCTTGGAATTTTTGGGCACTCTTTCCTATCCAAATCATTACCGCATGACAAAATTCAGCTCCATTTGCCTAGCAAATCTTCCTCGGCAAATTTCCAAAGTTTTTGTCCACCTAGAAGCATTGTGAAGGAAGTACCTTTTTTATATCTCTAAATGACATGAAATTTATACAGTTCCTTCATATGCCCAAATTATCACCCTCCTCCAAATTGTAGCTCAGTCAAATCATCTATGTGAGCCCAGGTTCAATTTATATTTTATGGCCAAATTGGCACGTTGCAAAGCAAGTGTTATATAGACCCCTCCTATTACCCTCAAACTTTTCGGACACTCTTCCATACCCAAATCATTGCCACATGATAATAATCAGCTCAATTTTCCTAGTAAATCTTTCTCAGGAAATTTCCAAAGTTTCTACCTCGAGAGAAGCTTTGTGAAGTAAGTACTAGCTAGGCTTACCCAAATGATCTGAAAATTTACCAGCGCATGACCATACCTATGTAACTTACCTACACCAATTTTTACCTTATTTCATTCATCCAATCTCTCTCACTAGTTTTCCCAAGTTTTTGTCCATAGAAGAGCATTGTGAAGGAAGTACTACTTTGGCATGTCAAAATTATATCAATTTTCTACAATGCTTTCCTATGCCCAAATAACCATCCTCCACCAAATTTCAGCTCAATCCATTCATTATTTTGAGCCCAGCTTCAACATTCATATTTTTGTCCAGTGTGGTACTTTGCAAAGCAAGTACCACCTAGGATCCTCCTTTTGAGCTGAAAATTTGTGAATACATTCTCCTTAGTAGATGATCATCCTCGGCCAAAACTCACGCCCATTGGCCATGTGCATTTTCCGTACCGCTAATCAAACACTTGGCTGCTTATTCATGTTTGAGCATCGATCGGTCTCCTCGTGAGAATCTTATGTTGTAATTTTCTTCCTAGCACCTACCTGGGGAGTGCCCAACCCACTAGACATTCCTATGCCACCCAGAACACATGGCAATGCCAGGGTCATGCGGTGACCACGCAGCGGGCATGCGAGTTTACGCGCTCTAGAGTTGGGGCCCTCAGCCACCGCCCAAACCTCGACGTATCGCCACCAAACCATGTATTTATGATTAAATAGGTACTTATGTACCTAGAAATGATTTTTGGAAAAAATAAATAGCAAACTATGAGATAGCTGCAGTTCGAATTTGACCCGCTTCCTACTGAATCGGCGAAAATTTGTCTTTTTCACGAGAGGTGGATCAAAACTTTTTACACCCAACCATTTTGTCAATTGTGCATTAAATATGGCCTAGTATTTTAGAAAAATGATTTGGTCCAATTTTGCAACAATTATTTGGGAGGTCCTTCATAAAAAAACCTCCTTTTGGGCACTCGAAAAATGGAAAATGGTTTTTTTGTCCAAAGAAAATGAAAACTTCCTTAGGCAACATTGTTTGCCATTCCAATATGCACCCTTGTGCACAATATGAGATCATTTGAACAAACTATGCCATGAATGTGGCCATAAGATTGATCATTTGGCTTGAAAGCCATTGATCTCCACACGTGATAGCTCGTTTCTGAGAACACTTTTTTAAAATAATTGCCGTATTACAAGTTTGTTATTTTTCCTGAGAACTTGGCCACATATAATGACACAATGCGAAGGTTTCCCAATTTTTTGATTTTTTTTGCATTATTTATGTCCGTTTCAAAATGCGGTCAAAACGGCGGGAATGGCCGTTCCTAGCTAGTGGTTAAATCTTGGAATTTTTTTGGTGTTTCTATGATTAAATAGGTACTTATGTACCTAGAAATGATTTTTGGAAAAAATAAATAGCAAACTATGAGGCAGCTGCAGTTCAAATTTGACCCGCTTCCTACTGAATCGGCGGAAATTTGTCTTTTTCATGAGAGGTGGATCAAAACTTTTTACAACCAACCATTTTGTCAATTGTGCATTAAATATGGCCTAGTATTTTATAAAAATGATTTGGTCCAATTTTGCAACAATTATTTGGGAGGTCCTTCACAAAAAAACCTCCTTTTGGGCACTCGAAAAATGGAAAATGGTTTTTTCGTCCAAAGAAAATGAAAACTTCCTTAAGCAACATTGTTTGCCATTCCAATATGCACCCTTGTGCACAATATGATATCATTTGAACAAACTATGCCATGAATGTGGCCATAAGATTGATCATTTGGCTTGAAAGCCATTGATCTCCACAGGTGATAGCTCGTTTCTGAGAACACTTTTTTAAAATAATTGTCGTATTACAAGTTTGTTATTTTTCCTGGGAACTTGGCCACATATAATGACACAATGCGAAGGTTTCCCAATTTTTTGATTTTTTTTGAATTTTTTATGCCCGTTTCAAAATGCGGTCAAAACGGCGGGAATGACCGTTCCTAGCTAGTGGTTAAATCTTGGAATTTTTTTGGTGTTTCTATGATTAAATAGGTACTTATGTACCTAGAAATGATTTTTGGAAAAAATAAATAGCAAACTATGAGGCAGCTGCAGTTCAAATTTGACCCGCTTCCAACTGAATCGGCGGAAATTTGTCTTTTTCACGAGAGGTGGATCAAAACTTTTTACACACAACCATTTTGTCAATTGTGCATTAAATATGGCCTAGTATTTTAGGAAATTGAGTTGGTACAATTTTACAACAAATATTTGGTAGGTTCTTCACAAAAAAACCATTTTTACCATAAGAAAATGATTAAAAATATCTAGAAAGGTAAAAAATGCATGCAAATCGGTGATCATCCATAAAAATGGGGTCTAACTTGAGTGAAAATTTTAGTTGTGCCGTTTTGCAAAATATTTTGATAGTTGCTTCACAAAATTCCCCTATTTTTAGTACTTAGAAACTATTTTAAATCACTGATCTTCCGAACCAATCAGGGCTCTTCCCACGGATCGATGACATGGCGTCCATCCATCCATCCATCTCTACATCCCACATCCATCCATCCATCCATCTACAGAAAAAAAGAAACAAAAAAGAAAAGGAGACACCCCACGCACCCCCAACCCTAGATCAAACCCCTCCCCCCATCGCACCCCGCCTCCCTCCTCCCAATCTCCTCGCCGCCGCCGCCACCTCCTCCTCCCCGTCCCCGACCCCTCCCGATCCACCTCCTCCCCGTCGTCTCCCACCCACCGCCGACCTCGTCGTCCTCCTCACCAACGCCGACCACGTCCCTCCCTCCCCTACCCTAGCGCCGCGCCCTCCCCGCCAGCCCCTCTGCAATCACACCAACCCCATAGGCACAGATCCGGCGTCTCCGACCTTGATTTCACTTCCCATCCCCCTTCCCCATGCTCCCCTCAAGCTCCAGATCCCCGGCCGTGACGACCCCTTCCTCAGATTCCTCCGGGAACCCTATCCCCTTAGATCCGCCCGCCGCCACGTCATGGTCGAGTTCTACGCGCCCTGGTGCGGCCACTGCCGCGCGCTCGCGCCTCACTACAGGGGATCACGACCTGGCCGGATCCGCACCCACCGGAGCGTCCTTCCTGATGCGGTGGCCTTCTCTCTCTCGATGACGCTGACCAATTAAGGCCGGTTCTTCCTCGGCCTCCACGACGCGCATCTCCTCTCCAGCTGGCCATGGTGGGTGAGCGTGAATCCCTCCCTTGTCTTTTTCTGTTTCTTCATCTGATTCCTCCTGCCTGCCTGCGTGTGTGTGATTTGTTTTGTGTCCGATCTGATCTGTAGAAGCTGCTCTGCTCAAGGTGGTGCACAAGGAAGCCCTCATGGCGGCTGCTGCAGCTAGACGTCCTCCTCCAACCCACCCCCTATCTGACGAACTTGGTGAGCTCTACCCAGCCCCCCTGATTGATTTACTAGTCATGTAAAATGCACATTTACACTGTAACTCCGCTGTAGAACTGTAAATATACTAGTTCATTCAATCGATTCACTACTGTAAATTACAAATGAGGTTCACAAACTTACACTCATTTATAGTGGTATAATCTACAGTTCTTTTGCTATATAGTTTGGTTGCACGTAGTTGCCTACATGACCAATAGTTGTGTAGTGCTAGGAAGCTAGGTACTACTACCACTTGGGATCAACTAGGGGGCATGTTGTTTCGCGTAATGAGAATCCTCCTAGTTTCAAGCAAGCAGTTATGCATGAACTCGCGCTGTTAAGAGTGGTTCAAGCGCATCTCAGTACAAGTGGGTATACAATTACCAGATGTGGTTCTGTGTTTTGACATTTGAACTCCTTTGGCACACTGTAGAGTTCGGGCAAATCTTCAGTGCTGGAGAGCGTTGTTGGAAAGGATTTCCTACCCAGGGTTCAGGTATGGTTATTCAAGCAGCAAGAGCTTGTCCATTTTGGCGTCCTGTTTTGTTTTTGTGACACATTGATTTGTTTTGTTTGGTTTGATTCTGCAGGCATTGTCACCCGTCGCCCGCTGGTTCTGCAACTCCATAGGATTGATGAAGACAGGGAGTATGCAGAGTTCATGCATGTCCCCAGGAAGAGATTCACCGATTTCGGTAATTCCTCTATTCTTTGTCTTATTTCCAAGTGCTATGCTGATGATGATATTAAGATTGATGCATGATTGAGGGGCTCTCGTGATGATAGTGATGTTGGGTTTCGTAGTAATTTCAAAAAAAATTCTACGCACACGCAAGATCATGGTGATGTATAGCAACGAGAGGGGAGAGTGTTGTCTACGTACCCTCGTAGACCGCAACAGAAGCGTTGACACAACATAGAGGAAGTAGTCGTACGTCTTCCTGATCCGACCGATCCAAGCACCGTTACTCCGGCACCTCCGAGTTCTTAGCACACGTACAGCTCGATGACGCTCCCCGGGCTCCGATCCAGCAAAGCTTCGGGGATGAGTTCCGTCAGCACAACGGCGTGGTGAAGATGATGATGTTCTACCGACACAGGGCTTCGCCTAAGCACTACAACGATATGATCGAGGTGGAATATGGTGGCAGGGGCACCGCACACGGCTAAGGAACGATCACGTGGATCAACTTGTGTGTCTAGGGGTGCCCCCTGCCCCTGTATATAAAGGAGCCAAGGGGAGGGGGCGGCCGGCCAAGGTGTGGCGCGCCAAGGGGGAGTCCTGCTCCCACCGGGAGTAGGACTCCCTTCTTTCCTAGTTGGACAAGGAGAGAGGGGGAAAGAGGAGGAAGAGAGGAAGGAAAGGGGGGGGCGCCGCCCCCCTTCCCTTGTCCTATTCGGACTAGGAAGGGGAGGGGCGCGCGGCCACCTCCTGCCTCCTTCTCTCTTCTCCCTCAAGGCCCATGTAGGCCCAATAAACCCCCGGGGGGGTTCCGGTAACCCCCCGGTACTCCGGAAAAATGCCGATTTCACCCGGAACGATTCTGATGTCCAAATATAGGCTTCCAATATATCGATCTTTATGTCTCGACCATTTCGAGACTCCTCGTCATGTCCGTGATCACATCCGGGACTCCGAACAAACTTCGGTACATCAAAATGCATAAAACTCATAATAACTGTCATCGTAACTTTAAGCGTGCGGACCCTACGGTTCGAGAACAATGTAGACATGACTGAGAAAAATCTTCGGTCAATAACCAATAGCGGGACCTGGATGCCCATATTGGCTCCTACATATTCTACGAAGATCTTTATCGGTCAGACCGCATAACAACATACGTTGTTCCCTTTGTCATCGGTATGTTACTTGCCCGAGATTCGATCGTCGGTATCCAATACCTAGTTCAATCTCGTTACCGGCAAGTCTCTTTACTCGTTCCGTAATACATCATCTCACAACTAACTTATTAGTTGTAATGCTTGCAAGGCTTATGTGATGTGCATTACCGAGAGGGCCCAGAGATACCTCTCCGACAATCGGAGTGACAAATCCTAATCTCGAAATACGCCAACCCAACATCTACCTTTGGAGACACCTGTAGAGCTCCTTTATAATCACCCATTTACGTTGTGACGTTTGGTAGCACACAAAGTGTTCCTCCGGCAAACGGGAGTTGCATAATCTCATAGTCATAGGAACATGTATAAGTCATGAAGAAAGCAATAGCAACATACTAAACGATCAGGTGCTAAGCTAATGGAATGGGTCATGTCAATCAGATCATTCACCTAATGATGTGATCCCATTAATCAAATAACAACTCTTTGTTCATGGTTAGGAAACATAACCATCTTTGATTAACGAGCTAGTCAAGTAGAGGCATACTAGTGACACTCTGTTTGTCTATGTATTCACACATGTATTATGTTTCCGGTTAATACAATTCTAGCATGAATAATAAACATTCATCATGATATAAGGAAATAAATAATAACTTTATTATTGCCTCTAGGGCATATTTCCTTCAAGTGAACCATATTAGTATATATGGAATGTAATTTGAGTTCGTGAGGCTCATAAAAAATTCCAATTTGATGTCAGAACCCACTGTTATTCAAACTGTTGCTCTAAGTCATAGTTTGTTATTTCCTGAAACATAACTGAAGCACTGCAATTGTTGGCAAAATTCTCTATCAGGTGCTTCTTTTAATATCTTTAAATTTGTCTGTTAGAGATAGCAATTCCAATTGTACCCGTCAAACAAGCATCTATTCTTCCTGGAATGTTTGTCTATCAGCTAGTATGATGGCATATTAACATCTTTCTCAGGGTGCTAGAGTCACATACTCTTGGGTTCCATGTTAAAACGAACTAATGGCTATATATCTTAGTAATATTAAACAAAGCTATATGGCTTATCTTTCGCTGCTGCCGCCCATCTCTCTCACCATCATATCAGGTAGGCAGGCGGGCAGCCTACAGACTCATCTCTTTCCACTATTGTTCTAGACAGCGTGCGGCATGCAACAAGCATTTCGTTTCCCTGTCTAATTTTGGGAATTTTAGGCCTACCACTCTTGTACACTTAACCCATCCATTTATATAAATAGGCATATTAATTGGCCTATGCATTTGGCAGATAGAGTAGTGTTTGTACTAACAGACTGAGCACAAACATTATTTGTTAAGAGGGCCCTGCAGTTATATTTTGGCTGCCTTTTGCTCCTTCATTTTTGTGTGTTTGAAAATCAATACAACTGACATGCTTTACTTATTTTACATGCAGTGATTGCTAAAAATGACAGGGATGAGATCCACCGCCAAGAATGTGTTGGGTTTCGTAGTAATTTCAAAAAAATTCCTACGCACACTCAAGATCATGGTGATGCATAGCAACGAGAGGGGAGAGTGTGATCTACGTACCCTTGTAGATCGACTGCGGAAGCGTTAGCACAAAGCGGTTGATGTAGTCGTACGTCTTCACGATCCGACCGATCCAAGCATCGTTACTCCGGCACCTCCGAGTTCTTGGCACACGTTCAGCTCGATGACGTTCCCCGGGCTCCGATCCAGCAAAGCTTCGGGGAGGAGTTCCGTCAGCACGATGGCGTGGTGACGATGAAGATGTTCTACCGGCGCAGGGCTTCGCCTAAGCACTGCAACGATATGACCAAGGTGGAATATGGTGGAGGGGACACCGCACACGGCTAAGAAACGATCACGAAGATCAACTTGTGTGTCTAGAGGTGCCCCCTGCCCCCGTATATAAAGGAGCAAGGGGGAGGAGGCCGGCCCTAGGAGAGGCGCGCCAGGTGTGGAGTCCTACTAGGACTCCAAGTCCTAGTAGGAGTCCACCAAGAGGGGAGGAAGGGAGAAGGAAGTGGAGGAGAAGGAAAGGTGGCCGGCCCCCTTTTCCCTAGTCCAATTCGGACCAGAGAGGGGAGGGGGGGCGCAGCAGCCCCTTGGCCCTTTCTCCTCTTCCCACTAAAGCCCATCAAGGCCCATTGCTTCTCCCGTAACTACCCGGTACTCCGAAAAATACCCGAATCACTCGGAACCTTTCCGATGTCCGAATATAGTCGTCCAATATATCGATCTTTACGTCTCGGCCATTTCAAGACTCCTCGTCATGTCCCCGATCTCATCCGGGACTCTAAACTCCTTCGGTACATCAAAACTCATAAACTCATAATATAACCGTCATCGAAACCTTAAGCGTGCGGACCCTACGGTTCGAGAACAATGTAGACATGACCGAGACACGTCTCCGGTCAATAACCAATAGTGGGACCTGGATGCCCATATTGGCTCCTACATATTCTACGAAGATCTTTATCGGTCAGACCGCATAACAACATACGTTGTTCCCTTTGTCATCGGTATGTTACTTGCCCGAGATTCGATCGTCGGTATCCAATACCTAGTTCAATCTCGTTACCGGCAAGTCTCTTTACTCGTTTCGTAATACATCATCTCGCAACTAACTCATTAGTTGCAATGCTTGCAAGGCTTATGTGATGTGCATTACCGAGAGGGCCCAGAGATACCTCTCCAACAATCGGAGTGACAAATCCTAATCTCGAAATACGCCAACCCAACATCTACCTTTGGAGACACCTGTAGAGCACCTTTATAATCACCCATTTACGTTGTGATGTTTGGTAGCACACAAAGTGTTCCTCCGATAAACGGGAGTTGCATAATCTCATAGTCACAGGAACATGTATAAGTCATGAAGAAAGCAATAGCAACATACTAAACGATCGGGTGCTAAGCTAATGGAATGGGTCATGTCAATCAGATCATTCATCTAATGATGTGATCCCATTAATCAAATAACAACTCTTTGTCCATGATTAGGAAACATAACCATCTTTGATTAACGAGCTAGTCAAGTAGAGGCATACTAGTGACACTCTGTTTGTCTATGTATTCACACATGTATTGTGTTTCCGGTTAATACAATTCTAGCATGAATAATAAACATTTATCATGAAATAAGGAAATAAATAATAACTTTATTATTGCCTCTAGGGCATATTTCCTTCAGTCTCCCACTTGCACTAGAGTCAATAATCTAGTTCACATCGTTATGTGATTAACACCAATAGTTCACATCTTTATGTGATTGGTTCACATCTCCATGTGACTAACACCCAAAGAGTTACTAGATTCAATAATTTAGTTCACATCGCTATGTGATTAACACCCAAAGAGTGATCATGTTTTGCTTGTGAGAGAAATTTAGTCAATGGGCCTGCCAAATTCAGATACGTATGTATTTCGCAAAATTCTATGTCTACAATGCTCTGTATGGAGCTACTCTAACTAATTGCTCCCACTTTCAATATGTATCCAGATTGAGACTTAGAATCATCTGGATCAGTGTCAAAAACTTGCATCGACGTAACCCTTTACGACGAACCTTTTTGTCACGTCCATAATCGAGAAACATATCCTTATTTCACTAAGGATAATTCTGACCGCTGTCCAGTGATCTACTCCTAGATCACTATTGTACTCCCTTGCCAAATCAGTGTAGGGTATACAATAGATCTGGTATACAGCATGACATACTTTATAGAACCTATGGCCAAGGCATAGGGAATGACTTTCATTCTCTTTCTATCTTCTGCCGTGGTCGGGCTTTGAGTCTTACTCAACTTCACACCTTGTAATACAGGCAAGAACTCTTTCTTTGACTGCTCCATTTTGAACTATTTCAAAATCTTGTCAAGGTATGTACTCATTGAAAAAACTTATCAAGCGTCTTGATCTATCTCTATAGATCTTGAAGCTCAATATGTAAGCAGCTTCACCGAAGTCTTTCTTGGAAAAACTCCTTTCAAACACTCCTTTATGCTTTACAGAATAGTTCTACATTATTTCCGATCAACAATATTGTCGGTGTACTAGAGTAGGGGTACCCTAGTATCCCGAACTTGTGCACGGGCAGTCGCAGCATCCCGCGGCAAGGCTTGCCGGGTGACCGCCAAGGTCCTCCGTGGTTCCTTTGGAGCCGTTCAAGAACAAAGTATCCAAGTCAAGACCCCGGCAAGAGGAGCTTGCCTGGAAGGCCAACCAAGGCATCTCAAGACCCCGGCAAGAGGAGCTTGCCGGGAAGGCCAACCAAGGCATCTCAAGGAACTTGCCGCGACGCGCCGCGCGTCACGGCAAGGCCCGGTGAGCAACAAGCTCCCGGACGCGGCAAGACAATGGCCGCGGCAAGGCGCTTGCCGCGACAAGACACCACTCTGTGCCCGCGCTCCAGCGCATCCACCAACGTGTCGCTCTGGGACCCTTCCAGGCGTGCGTGGCGGGAGGCTGTGCAGCCAGCGGCGCGCGGTGGCAAGCGGCGCTGACAAGATTGCCATCGTGGCGAGCGGTGGCGTCCCTGACGGTCCCTTTTTGCACTGTTTAGGCGACACAGACGGGCATTTAATGCCCTTGTCCCCTGCCGTCAGGGTTAGGTATGATACACTGTGGCAGGTGGCTGTACCTACCGCAGCACCTTTCCATTTTTACCCTTTGCCTCCGTTGCCACCTGTTGGTGACCCCTTGAGCATATAAAAGGAGGCCCATGCGCAACGTAGAGGGGGGTTAGCTAGTTCAGAGAACACTCACACTCGGTCTCGTTAGCTGCTGAAGTGTACTGTAGCACTTCGCGCTCCCGAGCAAGAAATCAATACAAACCACAAAGCAGGACTAGGGTTTTACGCATCCGTGCGGCCCAAACCTGGGTAAACCGCTCGCGTGCCTCGCCTCGATCCGCTCTTTGCACGACCTCCGCCCCCGCCGAACCGAAAGGGACCCGGTCCGCCGGTCCCATAGGTGTTCGTGGATCAGTCCCCCGACAAATATGTCATTCACATATACTTATCAGAAATACCGTAGTGCTCCCACTCACTTTCTTGTAAATACAGACTTCACCGCAAGTCTGTATAAAACTATATGCTTTGATCAACTCATCAAAGCGTATATTCCAACTCTGAGATGCTTGCACCAGTCCAGAGATGGATCGCTGGAGCTTGCACATTTTGTTAGCACCTATCGGATTGACAAAACCTTCTAGTTGCATCATATACAACTCTTCTTTAATAAATCCATTAAGGAATTCAGTTTTGTTTATCCCTTTGCCAGATTTCATAAAATGCGGCAATTGCTAACATGATTCGGACAGACTTAAGCATAGATACGAGTGAGAATCTCTCATCGTAGTCAACACCTTGAACTTGTCGAAAACCTTTTGCGACAATTCTAGCTTTGTAGATAATAACACTACTATCAGCGTCCGTTTTCCTCTTGAAGATCCATTTATTTTTTATGGCTTGCCGATCATCGGGCAAATCCATCAAAGTCCATACTTTGTTTTCATACATGGATCATATCTCAGATTTCATGGCCTCAAACCATTTCGCGGAATCTGGGCTCATCATCGCTTCCTCATAGTTCGCAAGTTCGTCATGGTCTAGTAACATGACTTCCAGAACAGGATTACCGTACCACTCTGGTGCAGATCTTACTCTGGTTTACCTATGAGATTCGGTAGTAACTTGATCTGAAGTTACATGATCATCATCATTAGCTTCCTCACTAATTGGTGTAGTAGTCACAAGAACAGATTTCTGTGATGAACTACTTTCCAATAAGGGAGAAGGTACAATTACCTTATCAAGTTTTCTACTTTCCTCCCACTCACTTCTTTCGAGAAAAACTCCTTCTCTAGAAAGTTTCCGAATTTAGCAACAAAAGTCTTGCCCTCGGATCTGTGATAGAAGGTGTATCCAATAGTTTCCTTTGGATATCCTATGAAGACACATTTCTCCGATTTGGGTTTGAGCTTATCAGGTTGAAACTTTTTCACATAAGCATTGCAACCTCAAACTTTAAGAAACGACAGCTTAGGTTTCTTGCAAAACCATAGTTCATACGGTGTCGTCTCAACGGATTTAGATGGTGCCCTATTTAACATGAATGCAGCTGTCTCTAATGCATAACCCCAAAACGATAGTGGTAGATCGGTAAGAGACATCATAGATCGCACCATATCTTAATAAAGTATGGTTATGACATTCGGACACACCATTACATTGTGGTGTTCCAGGTGGCGTGAGTAGTAAAACTATTTCACATTGTTTTTAACTGAAGGCCAAACTCGTAACTCAAATACTCTTCTCTACGATCAGATCATAGAAACTTTATTTTCTTGTTACGATGATTTTTCACTTCACTCTGAAATTCTTTGAACTTTTCAAATGTTTCAGACTTATGTTTCATCAAGTAGATATACTCATATCTGCTCAAATCATCTGTGAAGATCAGAAAATAATGATACCTGTTGCGAGCCTCAATATTCATCGGACCACATACATCAGTATGTATGATTTCCAACAAATCTATTGCTCGCTCCATTGTTCCAAAGAACGGAGTCTTAGTCATCTTGCCCATGAGGCATGGTTCGCAAGCATCAACTGATTCATAATCAAGTGATTCCAAAAGCCCATCAGCATGGAGTTTCTTCATGCGCTTTACACCAATATGACCTAAACGGCAGTGCCACAAATAAGTTGCACTATCATTATTAACTTTGCATCTTTTGGTTTTAATATTATGATTATGTGTATCACTACGATCGAGATCCAACGAACTATTTTCATTGGGTGTGTAACCATATAAGGTTTTATTCATGTAAACAGAACAACAATTTATTCTCTTACTTAAATGAATAACCGTATTACAATAAACATGATCAAATCATATTCATGCTGAACGCAAACACCAAATAACACTTATTTAGGTTCAACACTAATCCCGAAATTATAGGGAGTGTGCAATGATGATCATATCAATCTTGGAACCACTTCCAACACACATCGTCACTTCACCCTTAACTAGTCTCTGTTTATTCTGCAACTCCCGTTTCGAGTTACTAATCTTAGCAACTGAACTAGTATCAAATACTGAGGGGTTGCTATAAACACTAGTAAAGTACACATCAATAACATGTATATCAAATATACTTATGTTCACTTTGCCATCCTTCTTATCCGCCAATCACTTGGGGTAGTTCCGCTTCTAGTGACCAGTCCCTTTGCAATAGAAGTACTTAGTCTCAGGCTTAGGACCAGACTTGGGCTTCTTCACTTGAGCAGCAACTTGCTTGCCGTTCTTCTTGAAGTTCCCCTTCTTCCCTTTGCCCTTTTCTTGAAACCAGTGGTCTTGTTAACCATCAACACTTGATGTTTTTCTTGATTTCTACCTTCGTCGATTTCAGCATCACGAAGAGCTTGGGAATTACTTTTGTCATCCCTTGCATATTATAGTTCATCACGAAGTTCTACTAACTTGGTGATGGTGACTAGAGAATTCTGTCAATCACTATTTTATCTGGAAGATTAACTCCCACTTGATTCAAGCGATTGTAGTACCCA
This sequence comes from Triticum urartu, assembly GCF_056163025.1. NCBI lineage: Eukaryota > Viridiplantae > Streptophyta > Magnoliopsida > Poales > Poaceae > Triticum > Triticum urartu. The sequence continues at coordinate 87,203,425 of NC_141879.1, forward strand.
GACAATCTGAGCACATGCTCACTAGTTGAGCGATTCTCCTCCATCTTTTAGCTATAGAACATGTTGGAGACTTCATATCTCTCAACTCGGGTATTTGCTTGAAATATTAACTTCAATTCCTGGAACATCTCATATGGTCCATGACGTTCAAAACGTCTTTGAAGTCCCGATTCTAAGTCGTTAAGCATGGTGCACTAAACTATCAAGTAGTCATCATATTGAGCTAGCCAAACGTTCATAACGTCTGCATCTGCTCCTGCAATAGGCCCGTCACCTAGCGGTGCATCAAGGACATAATTCTTCTGTGCAGCAATGAGGATAAACCTCAGATCACGGATCCAATCCGCATCATTGCTACTAACATCTTTCAACACAATTTTCTCTAGGAACATATCAAAATAAACATATGAAAGCAACAACGCGAGCTATTGATCCACAACATAGATATGCTAATACTACCAGGACTAAGTTCATGATAAATTAAAGTTCAATTAATCATATTACTTAAGAACTCACACTTAGATAGACATCCCTCTAATCCTCTAAGTGATTACGTGATCCAAATCAACTAAACCATGTCCGATCATCACGTGAGATGGAGTAGTTTCATTGGTGAACATCACTATGTTGATCATATCTACTATATGATTCACGCTTGACCTTTCGGTCTCCGTGTTCCGAGGCCATATCTGCATATGCTTGGCTCGTCAAGTATAACCTGAGTATTCCGCGTGTGCAACTGTTTTGCACCCGTTGTATTTGAACGTAGAGCCTATCACACCCGATCATCACGTGGCGTCTCAACACGAAGAACTTTCGCAACGGTGCATACTCAGGGAGAACACTTCTTGATAATTTAGTGAGAGATCATCTTATAATGCTACCGTCAATCAAAGCAAGATAAGATGCATAAAAGATAAACATCACATGCAATCAATATAAGTGATATGATATGGCCATCATCATCTTGTGCCTGTGATCTCCATCTCCGAAGCACCGTCATGATCACCATTGTCACCGGCGCGACACCTTGATCTCCATCGTAGCATCGTTGTCGTCTCGCCAATCTTATGCTTCCACGACTATCGCTATCGCTTAGTGATAAAGTAAAGCATTACAGCGCGATTGCATTGCATACAATAAAGCGACAACCATATGGCTCCTGCCAGTTGCCGATAACTCGGTTACAAAACATGATCATCTCATACAATAAAATATATCATCATGTCTTGACCATATCACATCACAACATGCCCTGCAAAAACAAGTTAGACGTCCTCTACTTTGTTGTTGCAAATTTTACGTGGCTGCTACGGGCTTAAGCAAGAACCAATCTTACCTACGCATAAAAAACCACAACGATAGTTTGTCAAGTTGGTGTTGTTTTAACCTTCGCAAGGACCGGGCGTAGCCACACTCGGTTCAACTAAAGTTGGAGAAACTGTCACCCGCAAGCCACCTCTGTGCAAAGCACGTCGGGAGAACCGGTCTCGCGTAAGCGTACGCGTAATGTTGGTCCGGGCCGCTTCGTCCAACAATACGGCCGAACCAAAGTATGACATGCTGGTAAGCAGTATGACTTATATCGCCCACAACTCACTTGTGTTCTACTCGTGCATATAACATCAACATATAAAACCTAGGCTCTGATAACACTGTTGGGTTTCGTAGTAATTTCAAAAAATTTCCTACGCACACTCAAGATCATGGTGATGCATAGCAACGAGAGGGGAGAGTGTGATCTACGTACCCTTGTAGATCGACTGCGGAAGCGTTAGCACAACGCGGTTGATGTAGTCGTACGTCTTCACGATCCGACCGATCCAAGCACCGTTACTCCGGCACCTCCGAGTTCTTGGCACACGTTCAGCTCGATGACGTTCCCCGGGCTCCGATCTAGCAAAGCTTCGGGGAGGAGTTCCGTCAGCACGATGGCATGGTGACGATGAAGATGTTCTACCGGCGCAGGGCTTCGCCTAAGCACTGCAACGATATGACCAAGGTGGAATATGGTGGAGGGGGGCACCGCACACGGCTAAGAAACGATCACGAAGATCAGCTTGTGTGTCTAGAGGTGCCCCCTGCCCCCGTATATAAAGGAGCAAGGGGGAGGAGGCCGGCCCTAGGAGAGGCGCGCCAGGTGTGGAGTCCTACTAGGACTCCAAGTCCTAGTAGGAGTCCACCAAGAGGGGAGGAAGGGAGAAGGAAGTGGAGGAGAAGGAAAGGTGGTCGGCCCCCTTTTCTCTAGTCCAATTCGGACCAGAGGGGAGGGGGGGCGCAGCAGCCCCTTGGCCCTTTCTCCTCTTCCCACTAAAGCCCATCAAGGCCCATTGCTTCTCCCGTAACTACCCGGTACTCCGAAAAATACCCGAATCACTCGGAACCTTTCCGATGTCCGAATATAGTCGTCCAATATATCGATCTTTACGTCTCGACCATTTCGAGACTCTTCGTCATGTCCCCGATCTCATCCGGGACTCCGAACTCCTTCGGTACATCAAAACTCATAAACTCATAATATAACTGTCATCGAAACCTTAAGCGTGCGGACCCTACGTTTCGAGAACAATGTAGACATGACCGAGACACGTCTCCAGTCAATAACCAATAGCGGGACCTGGATGCCCATATTGGCTCCTACATATTCTACGAAGATCTTTATCGGTCAGACCACATAACAACATACGTTGTTCCCTTTGTCATCGGTATGTTACTTGCCCGAGATTCGATCGTCGGTATCCAATACCTAGTTCAATCTCGTTACCGGCAAGTCTCTTTACTCGTTCCATAATACATCATCTCGCAACTAACTCATTAGTTGCAATGCTTGCAAGGCTTATGTGATGTGCATTACCGAGAGGGCCCAGAGATACCTCTCCGACAATCGGAGTGACAAATCCTAATCTCGAAATACGCCAACCCAACATCTACCTTTGGAGACACCTGTAGAGCACCTTTATAATCACCCATTTACGTTGTGACGTTTGGTAGCACACAAAGTGTTCCTCCGGTAAACGGGAGTTGCATAATCTCATAGTCACAGGAACATGTATAAGTCATGAAGAAAGCAATAGCAACATACTAAACGATCAGGTGCTAAGCTAATGGAATGGGTCATGTCAATCAGATCATTCATCTAATGATGTGATCCCGTTAATCAAATAACAACTCTTTGTCCATGATTAGGAAACATAACCATCTTTGATTAACGAGCTAGTCAAGTAGAGGCATACTAGTGACACTCTGTTTGTCTATGTATTCACACATGTATTATGTTTCCGGTTAATACAATTCTAGCATGAATAATAAACATTTATCATGAAATAAGGAAATAAATAACAACTTTATTATTGCCTCTAGGGCATATTTCCTTCAGAATGATGCATAGCTTAACTGCTGTCGTAGTCGATTTCCAACAGGGAATACCTTTCTAGACTCCAACCTTCACAGTTCTCGTTGATTCATCTTGCTAGCAACTGAGTAGCTTTTTTGCATACTTCTGTCAACATCTCAATGCCACCAAATGTTTTTTTGCCATTCTTCTCTGTTATACAACATCTGTTATACATCATACAATGACGAGCTCCGCATACACCAACCATTGTACAAACATATCATTATTGGTAGGAAATTTTTGAACCTGCAGTATGTCACCTTGTTTTCTAGATGGGCAATAGACGCCGTCGTACTGTACTGTAATAGTGTCTTATTGGGTGTTTTGCTTTGTACAATGCTTACACTGGGAATGTTGAACGATCAAGGCAATAGACGTCGTCGTACTGTACTGTAATAGTGTCTTATTGGGTCTTAATTTGTTTTGCTTTGTACAATGCTTGCACTGGAAATGTTGAACGATCGAGCCTCCTGTACTCTGTTCTATCGTATGATTACAATTGCATTAGTATTATTGGATCTGTTAATCAGTGCCTACATGTTAGATCAGCTTGATTTTGAGATGCAGCGAGACTCTGATGTTTCTGAATTTTGATGTGAAAGCATGTCTACATTAGTACAACTTTGCATGCATATTTTATTGACTAGATATATACGTGTTGACTGTCTGTTCCTCTAGTTTTCTGATGTGCATATTTATTTGGATCCACTGAACCTTTGCATGGCTTATCTTTCAAGTTTGTATATAGATAGATAGGTTTTCTGAAAGTGTGACCCCACAGTATTGAGAAGTAATTAAGTTTCCTGTAGTTTTTACAGGAACCACGACCACTGGCTCAACGCCGACCTGACCGTCCTCATCGCCTTGCAGGACGACGAGGACGCCGTAGGCGCGGTCGGCCTCGGCGGCGGCTTCCACCACTACCATGTCGTCGTCACCTACTAGGTCCACGACGGTGTCTGGGCCGTCGAGTCCTTCTACAGCTGTTGCCGCTGCTCCTTCCACAGCTTGGGTGGGACTCGTCGGATTGGCCTCCTAGTTTCCCATTTCAGGTAGTACATCCTTCTTGCTCGAAGCTACTATTTGATCTGCCTGCACATCTCCCGCTCCGACGCATAATTGATGGGTCTTCCTGGATTCTTGTGTAATGACCTCTTATTTTTTAGTACTTCTGTAATGGTATTCAGAAATAAAATTCATATGTTTCTATATATGTTCTTTTAGATTAGTATGTCAATACATAACTAGTAATGCAAATGGTGTGACCCAGTTCTAAATATAAATGCAAATAGCTTGTGAATGTCAATCTCATGTATCAGGGTCCTGTTCTTGTAAACCTGATGTAAAGCTAAAATTCTTGATGTGCAGGGTGACTAGTGATGCAGCACACCAAGCAGTAGCAGGCAACCAAGCAGCAGCAGGGGGAGGGGCTCTCTCGAATATCGCCGCTGCCACTCATTGCTACTGTCACTGATTGATGATGGATGATCGCTGTTAGTTTAGCTCGGTCGCTGTTCGTTTAGCTCCTTGGTAGTCCCTACTGCTGCTGGTAGAAATAGAAATGGTAGCTGTAGTCCCATGTAGTTGTAGTACCATGTAGTTCCTCTACTCGGGCTGCCCTTTGTTGCTTCATTCCTATGTTAATTTAGTCTATTGAATGTATCTACTATCTACTTTGTGGCTGTGGCTGTTGAAAGAAATAAAATGGTTTGGATACATGCGTACATGCTGATATGTCAAGCTGGAATAGCTGCCCTTGTGATGTCAAGCTTCTAAATGTATGTTGTGGAGGCCCAAAATAAATTGGGCTGTAGAAGGGCTGAGGCCCAAAGAAGAAATGAATTATAGAAGGCCACGTCCTAGAAAATAAATAGCTAGCGAAAATTAACAGAAAAATATATATTGAAAAGGCCGAATTGTTGGGCTAGGCCCATGTAGAAAACTGAATTGGACCGGGCTGAATCTTGTGCCACATCAGCTTGCCACGCTGGATGCCTACATGGACTGGGGAGGTTGCTAGTGACCAAAACGCCACAGTAGGCTTATTTTGGTCATAAACGTTTGCGACCATTCCAGAAGAAAGGTCGCTATAGTCAGTTTACGACGGCCAACTTTTGACCTTATGTTTTTGGTCACAAAAAGGTCACAAATGGAAATTTGTGACCATTTAGTGACCAATAGTGGTGGTCACAAGTTGACATATTTCTTGTAGTGAACCCGGCAACGGTCGGCGGCGGCTTTTAATTCTATGGCCATCTTGGCCATCTTGTCTCGGCTCTCGCCATGTGCGGCCTTCTCGGCTTGCAACTCTTCGGCCGCCTTTAAAGCAGCCGCATTACCCAACCTCGCTTGTTCCTTGGCTCGGGCAAGTTCTGCCCGCAAGGCTTCAATAGTGGCAGCCCCATCTGCAGTCATAACATATTAAAGATATTGGCATCATGCTACTCTTCCTATGTGACGTTCACCAGATAATGACACTTACCCTGTGCCTCGTCAAGCCTTTTGTTAACAAGCTCAATGTCGGCGTCTGCCGCATCCAACTGCCGTTCTAAATGGGCAAAGTCGCTAGTCCAGCTAGCCACCGGAGCTTCCATCACCTGCACATAGAGGCAGTATGGTTATTACCTGGGAATATGATCCTCTGTTCGTCGTTGTTTCCGATGACAACCAGAGTCTCAGGGGCTACTATCTACACAGGGCACACCTAGCATGCACAGGACTATCATACATTCTTTTACGTACCTCAAAATCTGTCAGTAGACTCATAAAAGCTTCATGCAATCCGCTTTCGGCGAACGATATTCTCTCCATCACCGTATCCATCAGCACACGGTGTTCATCTGAGATGGCCGCTCGCCCCACCAACTCCCTCGGCACATCCGATCGCACACTAGATGGTGCCGGACTCTTTTGTCTGCTCTCTTCGAGAGCCGGACACTGGGAGCTTCGGGGGTCAATGGGATTATCTTCTGGCCTCACCGGACTCGGAGAGGCCCTCCGCGACGACACTTCAGGGTCGCCCGCTTCCGGAGCGGAGGAGTCCGGAGGAGGCGTTTCGCTCTCCATCATCTCTGGAAGAAGATCCCCCGAAGATGAGCTCATTTGAGAGGGGCTAAGGCCCGAACTGCAAAAATATATGCGGTGGTTATCTTCTCAGAAGAAAAAGATGGCATATCTGTACTATTAAAGTATTTCGGGTCACTTACGACTCGCGGGAGAATGGATCCCCTCGCGGACTTTGTGCGGCAACGGCGCCCCCCGAGGTAGGACCCTCTGTGGGAGACTTCTCCCGTTTGGAAGTTTCGACTTCCGAATCCCCGGGCGCAGTTCTTTTCCTCTTCTGGTCGTCTTCCTTCATGGAGACGCTCGCTCCCTCGGCTAGAATGGGCAGCGTTGAGGGCCCGCGTCCGCCCGCATTACCCTCCATAGTATTTTCCTTTAAGGGCTCCGGGCAGGGTGCAGTCTGGAGCATCTTCTCCAATACCGGATTTTCCAAACCCTCAGGGAGGGGGGCCGAACACCGAATCAACTTCGCCTTTGTTAGCCAGTCCTGGTCAAAAAGCAAACTCTCAGAAATAACTTCGTAACAAAGGAGAGATAGTATGTTCGGCCGGAAGATGCCTTACCTGTTCGGCGGCGCGGTTACTACTCAGGCCCACGTCCTCGGTGATTTCCGGACACTCCACCTGAGGTCCGAAGAATGACTTGTACATCTCCTCGTGCGTCAGGCCGAGAAAATTTTGAATGACACGCGGTCCCTCGGGATTGAATTCCCATAGGCGAAGAGGCCGGCGTTTGCAAGGCTGGACTTGACGAACCAGCATAACTTGTATTACCGCAACCAAACTGAAATCTCCATTGAAGAGATCCCGAATGCGGCTTTGCAGTATAGGCACGTCCTTGGCTGGGCCCTAGCTTAGGCCTCTGCTGATCCATGACATCAATTGTGGTGGAGGGCCCGAGCAGAAAATAGGGGTGGCCGCCCACTTGGCACTTCTAGGAGCCGTGATGTAGAACCACTCCTGTTGCCACAATTCAGACACCTCTGGGATGGAACCTTTGGTCCACGGAGCTCCCTTCATCTTGCGTATTGAGGCACCTCCACACGCTGCATGTTGCCCCTCGACCATCTTCGGCTTCACTTCAAAGGTCTTGAGCCACAAGCCAAAGTGAGGGGTAACCCGGAGGAAGGCCTCGCACACGACAATAAATGTCGTGATTTGAAGAAAGGAGTCCGGAGCTAGATCATGGAAGTCTAGCCCATAATAAAACATCAAACCCCTGACGAAAGGATCCAGAGCAAGGCCTAGACCTCAGAGGAAGTGGGAAACGAACACGACGTTCTCGTTGGGTTCGAGGGTAGGGACGACCTGCCCTCGGGGAGGCAGCCGATGCAAAATCTTGGCGGTCAGATATCTGGCCTCCCTCAACTTTTTGATGTCTTCTTCCGTGACGGAGGAAGGCGCCCATCGGCCTTGAAGGCAAGATCCGGACATGACTGAAGGTTCGGAGCACCTGACCTGAACTTCGGGCGCTTGAGCTTGAGGTGGGGGAAGGATTCGATTGAGCACGGGAGGGAAAAATAAAAGGCTGGTCCCTTTATAAAGAGGGCGAATATCAAGCGTCCTCTCCGTGTCCGTTTGGACTTGCCTATAATCTAGGAATCCTAGAAGCGGTTGGGTTACCCACGCCCGTATTGATGAGAATCCCGGAATAAGGGGACATGATCTCTGCTTTAACAAGACGTGCCAAGGAAACTGCCTCGCATAACGCGCTGAGATGGGACAGTAAAACGGTTCGAATAAAAGCTTGGTCGTGGTGTGATGTCACACTACAGAATACGTCAGCAGATTAGATTTGTGTAAATATTATTCTCTCTATGGCAATATGTGGAAACTTATTTTGCAGAGCCGGACACTATCTTTGTGTTCAAAATCTTCTATGAAGTACTTGGAGGAGGAACCCGCCTTGCAATGCCGAAGACAATACGCGCGCCGGATTCGTCGTCGTTGAAGCCTGGTTCAGGGGCTACTGAGGGATTCCTGGATTAGGGGGTGTTCGGATAGCCGGACTATACCTTCAGCCGGACTCTAGGGCTATGAAGATACAAGATTGAAGACTCCGTCCCGTGTCCGGAAGGGACTTTCCTTGGCGTGGAAGGCAAGCTTGGCGATACGGATATTCAGATCTCCTACCATTGTAACCGACTCTATGTAACCCTATCCGGTGTCTATATAAACCGGAGGTTTTAGTCCGTAGGACAACATACACATCAACAATCATACCATAGGCTAGCTTCTAGGGTTTAGCCTTTCTGATCTCGTGGTAGATCTACTCTTGTACTACCCATATCATCAATATTAATCGAGCAGGACGTAGGGTTTTACCTCCATCGAGAGGGCCCGAACCTGGGTAAAACTTCGTGTCCCTTGCCTCATGTTACCATCCGGCCTAGACGCACAGTTCGGGACCCCCTACCTGAGATCCCCGATTTTGACACCGACACAAACCTTTGTGAAGGAGGGAGAGAGTGCCTCCGAGGAGAAGAAGAAGAACATTGCAAAGGGCGGCAATGTCAAGAAGGGCAATGCCACCCCTCCCAACAAAGCCGGCGATTTTAATCCTTCTTATGTGTTATGTCGTGCTAGTGATGGGCATGTTTATGCCAAATTTGTTGGTTCTCTTCATGAATACATTGAATGGTCTATTTGGGTTCCAAAGACCCTTGTTACTAACATCAAAGGACCCATTACAAAATGGGTACCTAAAACCAAGCATTGATCTCTTGTAGGTGTTTGCTTTCGGTGGGGGATCATGGTTGCTCGATAGCGGAGCTACAAATCATATGACCGGAAGCAAGGACTTGGTGGTGGACGTGCACAAGGTTCCATCTATGCCCACCAATGTCGAGTGGGGTGACGCCTCATCTTCTAAGGTATTGGGACTTGGCAAGGTGGTCATCTCTCATGATCTCACGATCGAGAAGGTCATGCTTGTTGAGTCCCTTGCATACAATTTACTTTCTGTTCGTCAACTTGCAATCATGGGCTTTGCCACTTTCTTTGATATCGATACCGTGGCCCTCTTGTGGAGCAAGACTCTTAAAGTAGCCTTTGTTGGGCATGTCGAGAACGGTCTATATGTGATTAACTTTTCGGAGCGACCCACTAAGATCGCGATGTGCCTAATGGCTAAAGTTGATGTGGGATGGCTTTGGCATCGCCGTTTAGCCCACGTCAATATGAGATCTTTGCAAAGTCTCCTCAAGGGGGACCATGTCCGTGGACTAATGAATGTTAGTTTTGCTAAAGATCGTGCTTGCAGTGCTTGTATCGAAGGAAAGCTACATGAGAAGGCTCACCCTCCCACGACTATCATTTATTCAAAGAGGCCTTTGGAGCTCCTTCACATGGATCTCTTTGGGCCTCCATCCTTCGATAGTCTTGGAGGTAGGAAGTATTGCTTGGTGATTGTGGATGACTACTCAAGGTACACGTGGGTGTATTTCTTCAAGAGGAAGAGCGAGACCCAACAAACCGTCATTGACTTTGCAAATGAAGCACAACGTCAATACAATGCAAAGATCTTGACAATAAGAAGTGACAACGGCACCGAGTTCAAGAACTACACCTTGGATGAGTTTCTTAGTGATGAGGGGATCAAGCATCAATATTCCGCACCTTACACCCCTCAACAAAACGGTGTTGCGGAGAGGAAGAACCGGACGTTGATGGATGCGGCAAGGACCATGATGGCGGAGTTCAAGTCTCTGTACAACTTTTGGGCCGAAGCCATCAACACCGCGTGTCATGCATCCAATCGGCTCTACCTCCGCAAGGGCTTGAACAAGACTCCATATGAGATACTCACCGGTAACAAGCCCAACCTCAAGTACTTCCGGGTGTTCGGGTGTAAGTGTTTCATTCTCAAGAAAGGTGTTCGGTTGTCTAAATTTGAGGCTAGAGCTTATGAGGGCATATTTGTTGGTTATGCTACAAACTCTCATGCTTACCGTGTCCTCAATAAATCCACGGGACTTATTGAGGAGACGTGTAACGTGGAGTTTGATGAGAATAACGGCTCCCAAGTGGAGCAAAGTGGCACTTGTGATGTAGGTGATGAAATTCCTCCTCAAGCCATAAGAAGAATGGGTGTTGGCTTTATCCTACCCATTGAGGAACCCCTTGTGGCCGAAGGAGAAGGACAAAGCTCCACTCAAGTGGAGCCATCACCAACCCAAGGCCCACACGCTTCCGAAGAACAACATGAAGGCCCTCATCCTCAAGAACATGACCAAGGGCAAGATCACGCTCAAGACGGTGTTGACACATCTAGTGATGCCCAAGGTCAAGTTCTCTCCTCCGAGCAAGTTCAAGAACAAGAACAAGCTCAAGACGACTCTCAAGATGATCAAGTGACCACTCCTCGTCTCACCCCGAGGAGGAATTAGAGCGTCGTGCCGCCAAGGTTGCTTCCAAGCTCTCCACCAAGGATCATCTCATGACGAATGTGCTTGGAAGCTTACGAAAGGGGGTAAGCACTCGTAGACAATTAGCAAATTATTGTGAGCATCACGCGTTTTTCTCTTGTGTGGAACCCCACAAGGTCTATGAGGCGCTAGAAGATCCCGATTGGCTCAATGCCATGCATGAAGAACTCAACAACTTCGAGCGCAACAAAGTGTGGAGATTGGTGCCAAGACCGACGGGGAACCACAATGTCATCGGAACCAAGTGGATATTTAAGAACAATCAAGATGCCCATGGGATTATCATTCACAACAAGGCTCGTTTGGTAGCACAAGGCTACTCCCAAGTCGAGGGTATCGACTACGGTGAAACCTTTGCTCCCGTTGCTCGTCTTGAATCGATTCGCATGTTGATTGCCTATGCTTCTCATCATAACTTTAAGTTACAACAAATGGATGTGAAGAGTGCTTTTCTTAATGGTCCCATTAATGAATTGGTTTATGTCAAGCAACCCCCCGGGTTCGAGGATCCCTACTTTCCCGATCATGTGTATCAACTCGATAAGGCACTCTATGGCCTTAAACAAGCCCCACGTGCGTGGTATGACCACCTTACCGAGTTGTTACAAGACCGTGGTTTCGAAGTTGGGCTAATCGACCCCACTCTTTTTACTAAGAAGGTCAAAGGGGAGTTGTTTGTGTGCCAATTATATGTTGATGATATTATCTTTGGTTCCCCTAACAAAGCTTTCAATGAGGAATTTGCCGCTCTCATGACCTCAAAGTTCGAGATGTCTTCCATGGGAGAGTTGAAGTTCTTTCTAGGGTTCGAAGTGAAGCAAAGAAGAGAAGGAACCTTCATCAATCAAGCCAAATATACTCAAGACATGCTCAAAAGATTCAAGCTAAGTGATGTCAAGCCGGCTTCCACTCCCATGCCCACCAAGTGCCAACTTGACTTAGATCCCAATGGTAAAGCGGTGGATCAAAAGGTATATCGCTCCATGATAGGTTCCTTGCTTTACCTTTGTGCATCTAGCCAGGATATCATGTTGAGTGTGGGAATTTGTGCATGTTTTCAAGCCGCACCTAAGGAAAGTCACTATGTGGCGGTCAAACGGATCTTTCGATATTTGGCTCATACCCCAAACTTTGGCCTATGGTACCCAAGAGGAGCAAACTTCAAGCTTGTAGGGTATTCGGATTCCGATTGGGCGGGAGACAAAGTGGATAGGAAATCCACTTCCGGAGGGTGCCAATTTCTTGGTTGCTCTTTGGTAAGTTGGTCTTCCAAAAAGCAAAGTTGTGTGTCTCTCTCGTCCATCGAAGCGGAGTATGTGGCGGCCGGTAGTTGTTGTGCACAACTCTTATGGATGAGGCAAACTTTAAAGGATTACGGTGTCATTTGTGACAAAGTGCCTCTTTGGTATGACAATGAAAGTGCCATCAAGATCTCTCTCAACCCGGTGCAACACTTCAAGACGAAGCATATTGAGATTCGGTATCACTTCATCTGGGATCACATTAGGCGAGGAGAGATCGAGCTCAATTATGTCAACACTCATGATAACCTTGCAGATATCTTCACGAAGCCCTTGGATGAAGCAAGATTTCGCGAGTTAAGGCATGAGCTAAATATCATTGATTCGAGCAATGTTGCTTGAACCCTTGCACACCCCACCATACTCAACGTGTTGTCCTATTTAGATGTAGGCATGGACATAGGGGGAGTGATGTTCTCTCAATGAACTCTCCCTCCCCCCATTATGCATAAATCGATCAAGTCTTTCACATTAGCCATGTTTGATGGTACTTGTGCTTCAAAGACGAGTTTTGGTCATGGACCCAAGGATAATTCTTCACGGTGCCATACCAATTGACTCAAACATAGGTGGCTACGGCCACCGCGCTCTCTTTGGAGAGGTGGTATCTCGTGGTTGTTTCGTTTGTCATGTGCCTTTCTGGCTTTGTGTGTTGCGTGGTCTTGTGGTGTCGTGTTGGCTCGGAGTGTTTGTGCAAAGATCCAGTTTTTCGTGTGCTCGAAACGTGCATAAGCTCACGGTACTACCGCGTCTGGCCGCGGTACTACCGCTTTGGGAGGCACGGTACTACCGCGCCACAGCACGGTACTACCGCTCAGGTGCGGTACTTCGGAAGTACCGCGCCGGGCGGTACTACCGTGTCGGGGCACGGTACTACCGCGTCGTCGAGGGAGCGTGGGGGTTATGACTCGGGCAGGGGAGTTCCAACTCCCCATACCCATTCATTTGTCTCTCTTCCCACGTCTCTCTCTCTCGCTCAAGAACGGCGCCGGAGGCCCTCGCCGGATCTCCGTCTCCGGCCACTCTCCTCGGATTCCGGCCCGTGGGATCATTCCCCACCACTTCCTCTTGCCATGGACCAAGGTTTTTCCCCAAATCCCTCTTTTTCTTGGCTGTTCTCTTGCTTCTAGGTTTTTGGGGAGAAACTTGTTGTTCTTGATATTTTAGGCCAAATCTATGCAAGAGTAGGATGTATGAGAGTCGTGATGCATAGGAATCATACTTGATATGCTGTCTTTTGGTAGCTTTGTCCAACCGTAGTACCGCCGTGGTTTCGTGGGCTTTTCTCAGATTTGAACCTGTTTAGAACTGAAGCGGTGCGGTACTACCGTGTCTGATGTGCGGTACTACGGCTCTTGCGGTACTACCGCCCGTCAGGTGCGGTACTACCGTACTAGCTCGTGCGGTACTACCGCTCAACAGACGCGGTACTACCGTGCTAGCCGAGGCGCTAAGGTCGTACTACCGCTCCTAGACCCGGTACTACCGTGACCTTGCATGGTACTACCGCGTCTAAGAGCAGTACTACTATCTTAGCTTCGCAGCACTTGGCAGTACTATCGTAGGGATCAAATCTCTCTCTAGGCATTTATCATGTGTGCTTTCTGCTTGTTTCTTTTGCTTTGTTGTGGTCTTTGCATTAATCCCTCTTGGCTGTAGTGGGTGTTTTGCGTTTTGTGTCTCAGGTGGTGGCTCTCGCCGTTCCAATCCCAGTCGTGACACTGGCTCCAAGCGTCTGCGCAACCCCCAAGATGAAGCCCCAAAGGGCTCCAATGCCCCCAAGCGCAATGTCAAGACCACTGCCAGCAAGCAAAAGGAACCTACTAAGGGCATGGACGAGATTTCTGTCTCTGAGTATGTCGAACGCCGGAGGATCAATCCCTATATGACTCCTCGGGCTGTGCTCAGAGGCACTGAGATGTTCTGGAACAAGCAACAGGTTCTCATCTATCTGGATGTGATCAAGAGCAAGCAGAATACCTTCGTGGATGTCAAATGGATAGACATGCATCACATGCGGAAGGACAAGTTTCGTGACTATTTTGGAGAGGCTCTGGACTTGGTGGAGCAGTTTGCTATTGAGCCGGTGATCTCTTTTCACCATGACTATGACCCTGAGCTCATCTGTTAGTTCTTTGCCTCAGTGTACTTTCATCCCGGGGAGGAGCGGAGGATGGCCTGGATGACCAATGGCCGTCAGCTGTCTGCCACATGGAAAGAGTTCATGGATCTGCTGCACATTCCTGATGATGGGCTTCACACCCTCGTTGGTGTTCGCCCCCATGCCAACTCTGAGTCTGCCAACAAGAACCTGCTTCAGCCTTTCCTTGTTGAGAAGGTGCTCCCCAATGGCAAGTCAACTTGGGTGTTAAACTCCTTTCTGGATATCATGCATCGCATCTTCCGCAACACTCTGTTCCCACGCATTGGCAACAAGGACAAGGTCCATGCATATCTAGTGGACATGTTGCTCCTGTGTGCAGAGGCACGCTCTTCTCAGACCCAGGCACTTGATGTCTCACACATCATGTGGTGTGAGCTTCGGTTTGCGGTGTTCACTCGCAAGGTACCTATCTATGGACCGTACCTGTTTCTGCTGCTCTCCACCACTTGAGAGAAGATGTACCCGGGTGATGAGTTCCTTGCTCCAGACTGGATTAGCCATGAGTCCATCAGCCTCCGCGTCAAGCCCAACTGGGCCAACACCACTACCCGTGCTGAGGCCTCTTCTGCTAGGAGGGCTGCTGGTGAGGAGGAGGCTGCTGCTGAGAATGTTGCTGAGGACCGTGCTGCTAGGTCCACCACTCCTTCCTCTGAGCCGTCATGGGCCAAGAAGCTAAAGGACAAGATGAAGACTCTCTTCTGCATGCAGGCCAAGGGACAGTACAGGGCTCACGTGGCAGACAAGGAGAGTCGCCGCCATGACAAGAAGGTTATGAGGCTCTTTGAAGAGGATGTGTCTGGCAGGTCTGAGGACGTCATCACACCTGAGGCTGCCTGGATGTCAAAGCAGGGATACAAGTGGACCAGTTCAGAGGATGACTTCGAGGAGACTATCCCCGCCGCTGAGTCTGACGAGGAGCACGAGGAGCAGTGGGACGACTTCTCTGCCTGAGCCACCCCGTGTGCGTAGGTGTCCTATCTGCCTTTTTGGCGTCTCGATGCCAAAGGGGGAGAGAGTGTAGGGATTTGCGTTGTGTCGTGCTTGGTGCGTTTATTTGCTTTGTCTTTTGGACCTCGTTTGTGCTTGTTCGCTTTGTGTGCTCTTGTTTGGTTTGTGCTTTCGAGTCCTTTCCTCATATGGTGTAAGACATATGCACTTTATCTATCATAGTTAACTTATGTGTGTGCTATCTTGTCTAGTGATAGATATGCCTTGTCTCTATAATATATGGGGAGCTTTGATCCTAGTATTCGTGTGCCGTGCAGTCCAAAGCACTCTTCTAGGTGGCACACATCTAGGGGGAGCCCGTCTATATTCTAGAGAGGAGGGGTTTGCATTTACTTAATTTTATTTTCCTTGTGCAAATCTCGTATTGTCATCAATCCACCGAAAAGGGGGAGATTGTAAGGGCATATTTATCCCTAAGTGTTTTGGTGATTGATGACAACGCATTTGCGGACTAATCGTGTGCCTTGAGTATTCCAGACACTTCATTGCTAGGCACAAGACGATTGGGTGCCCCTCGAAGACTGATGAAGACGGCGTCTTTTCTACGTTTCTTTTTGGTGGATTTGAGTCGTAGGAAAGCCGTACTATTAAGAGGGGGTCCGCGTTGGAAAGGTTTGGGTGGAATCATCACGTACACGTCTCCTTCTTGTCCCCTCCTTTTTCCTTGGAGCTTCCTCCGTTTTCTTGTCTCCCTTGTCTGGCTGTTGTGGTTGGTTGCGGTAGTACTGCTCCCAGGAAAACGGTAGTACCGTAGGCATCCGCGGTAGTACCACGCGGTGGCGCGGTAGTACCGCAGGTGCCCACGGTGGTACCGCTCCCCTGGAGCCGCACTACCGCTGCCCACCAGGCTAGTGTCGCCCCTTTGCGGTAGTAGGGGCGGATGTAATTTTTTTACATCCGCACCTACCGCAGTAGTACCGTTTTCGCCGAGCGGTAGTACCGCGCTATGCAGTCAGGCAGTAGTACCGCCCCTCGGCAGTACTACTGTGTCGGGTTTTTGCTACTTCCGTTTCTTTGCGGTAGTAGGCACGAAAGTTCCCTTTCCCCTGGCTGGGGGTTTTTGCCTTGCGGTAGTACCGCATGGGGGCGCGGTAGTACCGCGCGTGCGGAAGTACCGCCCCCAGCTCCTGCGCGTCTGTTTATCTTTTCTGTTGCTGGGGTTGCGGCAGTACCGTGGGTCGATACGGTAGTACCGCACAGCCGTGCGGTAGTACCGCTTGGTTGCAACCAGTAGTACCGCGCGGCCTTGCGGTAGTACCGCTGGCCAGGCGCGGTAGTACCGCTGGCCGCGGGCTGGTTGGTGGGTAACGGTTGGATCCTTTTCCCACACTATATAAGGGGTCCCCTTCTTCCCCGTTGACGCACCTCTTCCACCCCCAAGCTCCATTATTGCTCTAAGCTTCATTTTCGCCCGATCTCACTCCCTAGCCGACCAAACTTATTGATTTGCTCGGGAGTGGTTGAGAAGGCCTCGATCTACACTTCCACCAAGAGATATTTGATTCCCCCCACTAATCCCTTGCAGATCTTTTTACTCTTGGGTGTTTGAGCATCCTAGACGGTTGAGGTCACCGCGAAGCCATAGTCCATTGTGGTGAAGCTTCGTGGTGTCGTTGGGAGCCTCCAATTGAGTTGTGGAGATTGCCCCAACCTAGTTTGTAAAGGTTCGGTCGCCGCCTCCAACGGCACCAATAGTGGAATCACGGCATCTCGCATTGTGTGAGGGCGTGAGGAGAATACGGTGGCCCTAGTGGCTTCTTGGGGAGCATTGTGCCTCCACACCGCTCCAACGGAGACGTATTTCCTCTTAAAGGGAAGGAACTTCGGCAACACATCCTCGTCTCCACCGTCTCCACTCTTGGTTATCTCGTGCCTTTACTTGTGCAAGCTTATTTGTTTCATATATCTTGCTTGCTTGTGTTCCTATCCTTGTTGCATCATATAGGTTGCTCACCTAGTTGCATATCTAGATAACCTACTTTGATGCAAAGTTTAAATTGTTAAAGAAAAGCTAAAAATTGTTAGTTGCCTATTCAACCCCCCCCCCCCCTCTAGTCAACTATATCGATCCTTTCACTAGTCTACGACTTCATAGTAGTGGGAGTTTTCTTGAGATGATGATGTGCGCTCAACTTTTTCTTTTGCTGGGAGATGATGTGTGCTCAACTAACCTGCAAAACTGGTATTTTTCTGTTTTATTCCTACCAAATGGATTTATATGGTTTTGTTAATTTTTTGAGCAGTAGCTCCTTCCATGTAGAAATACAAGTGGCCATCAATAAACGCCCTCATAAGGGGAACCTCATAGAGAAGAAAAGAGAATAATTCATACAAATCGAGATGGACCGACCCATTAGCAGGGACCAGCAGTTGGGTTCAATGGTTTTAATTTTATTTTATTTATTTATTGGCATGCTTCTCTGTTTATTTTGGTGGTGTTTTCTGTTTTTTTTACTCTGTTATATTCATGAAGATTTTTGTATTGATGTTATCATTTTCCAAAATCATTATTTATATAATTGATGTTCTTAAATAATTGATTAATTTTCCAGAAATTATAAATAAAAAAATTGGGCGAGGTAGCTTATTTGGGCCAGCCCAGCCGCGCATATTGAGTTCCTCTCTCGCTCTTGACATGAGGACAGTCCACGGAGCGGGCAGCGCTTTATCACACTCTTTATCCGAGATGGACCCCGCACCCCCTTGCCTGAAGCACTTCGTTAACATGAGAACCAAATTAAAAATACATATGACTTCTTATATTGGACTATGTATAGTTGTAAGGATATGTATTGAATATAAGTAGGATAATTAAATGGTAAACATTTTCTCATGCATGTTTGAATGTTGTGATGGATCTTTCCTGAAACATGATTGCATATTGAGGTGGACCATATCCTATTCATAATTTTATTGTGACGTAGCATGCTTGAATGTTTAAATAAATAAGTTAGTGAGGATGACTCTCTTAGAGGTGGATCTTATCTCATTCATAATCATATGGTGAGGTGGCATTCTTGTATGTTGAGATAAATAAATTAGTGGGGATGATTCTCTTAGGTATAGAGGATAGTCGGCACAATGAGAAGGAGCACTGACTTTTTTTCAATTATTTTTCCTTACATTTCTGAAATGGAAAAAAATGAAAATAGCTTCTCATGTGTTTAAAAAATGTTCACGCAACTTTTAGAAAATGTTAATAGCATTACAAAAGTGTTGGTGACTTTTCGAAAAAATGTTCAAACATTTCAAAAAACAGTTTGTTTTATTTTAAAATATGACCCGATTTAAAAAGAATGTTCGCCCCATTCATAAAAACGTTCATGATATTTTAAATATGTTATACAATGTAAGAAAAATGTTATGATAAGTTTTAAACATGTATTTTAAAATTTCAAAATATATTGAAAGAAAATAATAAATAATAATAATAAAACAGACAAAAAGCGCAAAAAACTAGCCCACAAAAATTCAAAAAAAGAGGAAGGAAAAAAGGAAACCAGTAAAAAAGGAAACCAGTAAAAAAGGAAACAAAACGAAAAACAAAAAAAGGTAAAGAAACACAATAAGAACCACAAACACAAAAGAGAAATCACACAAAAATCAGCCATAGAAGTTCTGCTGAAAACCTCTCCCTCTGGACCCATATTGCCAAGCATAGACGACGACCATCCAGTCATGGGACGTGATATATCTCGCTCAGAGCCAGACAACAGAACGTCTCACGTCATGCATTCCCAGAATCTGCCGACCCAGTTAGGTTCTTCCTCGCGCCCACGATTTTTTACTTTCGCGTTTGCGTCCAAAATTGTAAATAAATATATTATAAAAATATTTAATAAAATATTTTAAAAATGTTAACCAAGCAATTGAAATTTTTTAAATGGGTATAGACAAAATGTCTCTCATGTACACCAACAATGTATTTTAAAAAGTTAATCCAAGCATTTGAAAAAAAATGTTAAATGAGTATTTCAAAATAACTAATCAAGCATTTGAAAAATGTTAAATCTGTATAACAAATACTGATCATGTATTATAAAAATGTTAAGATGTTAAAAACATATTTTAAAAATGTTAATCAAGCATTTAAAAAAATGTTGATCAGGTATTTGAAAAAGTTAAACCAGCATTTGAAAATGTTAAATATATAAAGAAAACATGTTAACCATGTATCAAAAAAATGTTAATATTGTATTTCAAAAAATATTAAACAAGCATTTGCAAAACGTTAAATGTGTGTCGAAAACAATGTTTACAAAGTATTAAAATGTTAATTTTTATATGAAAAATCATTATTCAAGCATTTGAAAATTGTTGAAATGTCTATAGAAGAATGTTGACCATGTATTTAAAAATATTAATCTTGTACTTAGAAATGTTAACCAAGCATACGAAAAAAGTTTAAATTGTGCATAAAAAAATGCTGTCCGTGTACTAGAGAAATGTTAAACTTGTACTTTAAACATTTTAACCACACATTTAAAATAAGTAAACCGTGTACAGACAAAATGTTGACCGTGTACTAAAAAAATTGAACTTGAATATGAAAAATTTAAACAAGTATTAGAAAAGTGTTCTCGACCTACACAAAAAATCTAGAATGAAAAGTAAAGGAAACAAAGTACAACGAGAAAACCATAAAACAAAGAAAACAGAAGAAAAAGGAAACGGAAAAGGGAAATCTAAGAAATAAGTGCAAATAAAATGAAAAACAATGAAAACCGATAAAGAAACCGATGGAAATCAACCAAAAAAACTGAAGAAAACTAATAAAGAAAAAAGAAAAAAAGAAATTAGAAAACCAAAGCAACCAATGAAAAGAATGGAAACATTGATAAAACAACAAAGAATCAAAGAAAAATCGGTGAAAATGAGAAAGAAACAAACAAAACCGAAGAAAAAGAAAGAAAAGAAAAAATTCAATAAAACCGAGAAAGAAACAAATAAAAAACGAGAAACCAGTGAAAACCAAGAAGAAATGAAGAAAAACGTTTAGAAAAAATGAAAACAGAAAAAAATGGAAAAATAGCGAGGAAACAAAGAAAAAACGTAAAAAGGAAAAAAAAATTAAAAAACTGTGAACCAGCGACCGAAGCACAGCAGGCGAACTCGACCGCGACACCTACCGTGGAAACAAAAGGCCGCAAATGGGCTGGCCCAATAGCTATACCGCAGGGGAAAACTTTTACCGTGACAGAAGAAACTGAAGAAACTGTCACATAATGCAAGATATAGTTGCCGCGCCCAGGTGTCGGCTACTAAGCTCCAAAATCGAGCTCGGTTGTCAACTCCTCACCTCCTCCCTGGAATTCCTCAAAAACAAAACTCCCGAGACCGTTCTACGCCTCTACCGAAAGCCTCTACGTGAGTACAATCTTAGAGCGTCTCTTACTGACCCCCTAAACGCCTATAGAGGAGTAAAATTTCGGTTTCACTCCTCTAACCCGCACCTAACCGAAGTGGTAAACCAAATAGAGAAGTAAAAATTTTACTCCGCCTCCTAATGGACTCCTATTTTTAGGCAGTCGCCCATTACTCGAGTAAAGTATGTTTCTCCTCGGCCGCACCCACCCCACCTCCGCGTCGCATCTACTTCGACGCCACCCTTCCGGCCACCGTTGGCCACCCCTCGCCATCGTCGACGCTCCATAGGACCCGCCATGTTCCTCGCCCACCCAGATTTGGGCCTCTCTCGTCGTCGCCGATATAGAAATAGGCAAATCTACGGTTGTCGCCGCCGCCAGATTTGACGCATTCGGCCGCCGTCACCTTTGTCATGGATTGGTCGGGTATCGAACTACACAACCCCAGCAAGGACTTTGCATCTCATCTGGGTATGGCCTCCTTTCTCTAATTGCTCGGATCTCACTAGTCGATGGACTGCCGGCAAAGACATGCTCGACCGTCGGGCGGGCTCGGCACTAACCGGCAGTTCGTCTACTCCCCGTTGCCGGTCATCAAGTGTGACGACTGCCCGTGGCAGATCGTGCGCCGAGTTTTGACCATGCCGCAACATCCCGGATGGGTGTTCTTCAAGTGCAAAAAAGATGGGGTGAGTGCTTCGTTGTCCGGTTGTTCATCGGATTCGTCGAAATTTTGCAGCTTGTTGATTGCTCAAAATTGTGTGTAGGATGGATGCAAGTTTTAGTATTGGGAAGAAGAGTACATCGATCTATTGATAGCGAGGAATTCGATAGATGTTTGTGCACTCCTTGCTAGAGTAGAGACTAGAGATGATACTACAGATGATGCAATGTCGAATTGTATGGAACCAAAGCAGAAAGAAGGTGCAAGCTCGAGAAGCCAATTGAGAGAATCAACAATGTTCAAAATGAAGACATGGAGAAAATATTAATCCAACTAGTGGGAGCAGTTATGGAAGTTGAGTTTCTGTTAAAGTGTCTAATTATGGTTTTTATTTTTTTTATATTGGTTCTCTTGGAGAAGAATTGGTGAATTATGCACTCGGTGTATCAAGATGATGTACAATAAAATAAAGAAGCAATGAAATTTGTTTCAGCGGCCAAAAATGAAATGAATTTGACAAAAAAAAACTACTCCATTACATTTAGGAGATCGGTTAGATCCGATAAAAACTACTCCCTCCGTTCCTAAATAATTGTCTTTCTAGAGGTTTCAACAAGTGACTATATACGAAGCAAAATGAGTAAATCTACATTCTAAAATATGTCTATATACATCCTATGTGATAACCATTTAAAATCTTTAGAAAAACAAATATTTA
Source organism: Triticum urartu (assembly GCF_056163025.1). NCBI lineage: Eukaryota > Viridiplantae > Streptophyta > Magnoliopsida > Poales > Poaceae > Triticum > Triticum urartu. The sequence goes on from NC_141879.1 coordinate 87,225,529, forward strand.
AGAACAGAGGGAGTAGTAAAGTATAAATAGTCCACTAAATTACTCGGCCGAATGCTCTCTAGTTTTTAAATGATCCGTTAGAGATGCTCTGGTATCGCTCCTAGAACGAAGAAGAAATCGTCCCAGATGCATTCCACGGGCGAGAGAAGATTATAAGAAGCGGCGCGACGACAGACGATGTGGTGACCATGCAGGTAGGATGTAGGCATGTAGTGGTAGTACTCCCTTCGTTTCAAATTACTCGTCGCAGAAATGGATGTATGTAGAACTAAAATACATTTAGATACATCCATACTTGCGACAAGTAATTCGAAACGGAAGGAGGTAGTACTGAGCATGCCCACACGCGCCAGCCTCGCACGGAGAAACATACTTGTAGCATAAGACTGCAGCTTAGTCCGGTCCATTCCCGTGAATGCCTACGCTAAAAACGTATAGTACAACCATACATGAACAGCTAGTGGTGCCTTTGGTCAGAACCAACAGCAGTACGTGTACGTTTCTATTTCAAAACAGTTATATACTCTACGTAGCAGTCGTACAAGCAAGCGTAAACAAGTGAACAAATTAGATACTACTGTGCGAGACATGACGCTGGATCGGGAGGAGCTTCGGCCGCACGCATCCACGTCCGCCCACGCAACCGAAAAGAAGCAGCACGACAGAGAACGGGGAACAGCTACTAAAAAAAGCTGGGCGGTTTGGCTGGCGGTTAAGTAAGTTAACCGGAACTGCTGCCACTAGACGATAAACCCCCGACGGAGCGAGCGGGCCGGTGAGGTGACCCACCCACCCGTCCAAATCATTTCGCAACTCCCAGTCACTCACCCAGCAGCAGCAGGTGAGCACACAACTCTCCGGTGGAACGGAGGTGGAAGGAAAGGAACCTCCTCGCTGTACGCTTCCAATCATCGCGCCGCCTGTTGCCGAATCAGCTGGTGTTGCTGTGCCGGAGATACCCCTGCGGCGAGGTGGTGCGGCCCCACCTGCATCGACCAAGGTTCATGCCCGGGACATGTCCGTCGATATGGATAGAGGAGCCAGCTATTTAATCGGAGTCATCAAAACTTCCATTATTGATCCGACCTCCTCCGTTTGACATGAATACCTACATCAATACAAATTTATGCATACGTGTTCATAGTCTTGCAAACGTATGCAATCACAACCAAAAAGTATTAGACATTCAATAAGTTTTTACATCTAACTGATCCCAAAAAGTTTATAGCCAGGTTGCTCATGTCAAAGATGTATTTCTTCGGCTTCCATTCTGTCGGTTGTCCGTGGCATAGACTCACTCTTCGGGGCCCTCCATTTTGCCCAAAGTGCTTCGACAATACCTTCAAGTCCTCCAAAGCGATCTTGATCTCAAAATTCTTCTCTTGAAGCTTGAGCTTCTTCTCTGCATCTCTATGAATTTGCTAAACATGCCCGCCATCTTTGACTCCTTAAATAGCATCATAGCCCTTGTCACATGCCTTCTCCTTCTTCATCATGATATCCTCGAATTTATCCATCATCTTGCCAGTGCCAATCGATCCCCCTTCTCCTTCTCCTACTCCCACTTCCTCCCTTGGTTCCTAATCACCTTCTTTGCCCGAGCAAACCCTTCTTGTGTGGTTGGAACGGTTGGATCATCACCTTTATCTTCATTGGCTGTGGCGGTCTTGATGGTATTGGCAAGAGCGGTGAGCTACTTGCTTTGCGCATTCAACTTCATCCAAGAACGCATAAAGATGAAGTGCATGTTCTTCGTCTTGTAGTATAACGCGCATGCACGCCCTGGGCTAGCAAAGGAAGACAACGGATGATCAACAAGTTGCGGCATTGAGTAGATCAATGAAACGGCTAACACATAGATCAACAGGCCACAACACTTACAAGGTCTTATTGTTGCGCCACTTGGTTATCAGTATTGCACTTGTTTGTATGTGACGCAATACTTGTTGAGATGCCCTTGACTGGTGTACCATCGGTTGTCGAACTCGAGCTACATGAGGGATTAGCATGCACTGGCCGCCGGACTAGAAGGAGGATGCATATACGTGGTCTCTCCTTGAAAAACTCGAGTGAGGCCATGAATCACGACACATTCATATCGCTCCCCATAGGATCCATTGTTAGATATGTATACTTCTTTGTACTAGTAAATGCGCATGTGCAATGCACGTTAATATTTAGGCAATATATTAATTACACGCGGATATTATGTATGCTATTATTTGTGTGCTAATTTTATGATTAGTGTAAAATTTGTATAATATTAATTGCACGTCGAACGCTCGCCATTAAAGCAGTTTAGGCCATTGGATTGACTTAGTTTGATGGCCGAGATCAGTTGGATCTATCTTTTTTAGGTCTTTTTATATTGATGATATAGATATAAATTTGTCAAAAAACTGACTTAGATCCCTACACATTTAGACGCCCAGATAACAGGAGCTCCTGCGATCAGGAGCCAAAACACCATCCTGCTATTTGGATCGCAATAGCTAGCGAGCGTTCCCCAGGAAGCATGGCATTTGTTAATGGTTTTTTGTGTCAAAATTTATGCTGCGGGGGCATGACAATTTCTTCACGCGAACACGGCAAAATTTGAGAAATTGACATGTGTAGGTGACGAAATTGCCATGCTCACACGGTGCGGCGACCATGCACGCTGGAACACATCCGCCTTCGCTCCACCAGAAAAAGCTAGCACAAAGAACAATGGCAACTACTGCTAGTACGAAATAAAGCCGTGTGGTCTGGCAGTTAACAACATCTTTAGCAGATACCTTAAAACTCCAACGAACTGCGTTTTATGAAATGGGCCAAAAAAGAAAACCAGCTCAATCAAATCCGCTAAAAAAGTCCCGGCCCGTAAGATTTTATAGGAGGCACGTAAACTGCCCTCGTTTGCTCCATATATGCGGGCACCAGTGATTTTTAGGGTTCCCGTCCCACAAATTCCCCACCCCCTCCGCCGCGTAGCTTCTCCCTCCGACGTTAAATCCCTCCTCCTCCGGCCACCTTTTCCTTCGCATTTCTTCGTTGGATCTTGCCGGAGATGTCGTCCGCGGGTTTCGGGCGTGGCGACAGCTAGGGTTTCGGCCATGGCAAGTTCAGGTGCCGCGGGGATCTCAGCCGCGGTGGGTTCGCCGGTTTACAAGCGACGCAACAACGACGAGGCCGGCAGCTCCTTCCTCCGCCCTCCCGTGTCGGACAAGTAGAGGGAGGCGACGCGTCCCCGCGGTGCTGGCTCGCGGGCGTGGGTGAGTTTCTGGCGTCTCGGGAGGCTCTTCGACCCGTCCCTCTAGCGGCTCCGGGCGACCGAGACTGCGTGGTGGCAAGCAAGGGAGGCCGCCGCAGTTGCGATCGCACGCATGCCGAAGCTCTGGGAGGAGTACCAACTCCAACAGATCCGGTGCGGCAGCCTGGTGTGGTACTCCAGCAGCAGACCAGGGTGTGGTACCTTGATCCACCACATCCTCCACGGCAATGAGCCGCCGCCACGCGAGGACGGCTCCGGCGACGAGTAGATCTATGCTAGCATGTTTAATATCGGTAGTGTGTAACTTCGGCGAGATGTTTCAGCGTGAACTAGTATGTTCATATTTGCATGATCTATTCCAGCTGTGCGCCCGACGTCCTGTAAAAAATTGTTTACGGATACCGTAAACAATTTTTCAGGGAATGGCGGGATCCTAAGTTAACCAGAAATTGCTAAGACTGGTCGTAATAATAATATCATAACTAATATCATGCATGCCAACTAGATATTTTTTATGAGGTGTCATAGAATAAAATGAAAAAAAAAGCATTGAGTATCATATCATAATATGATATGATAATAAATGCTATGTTAATATGCGTTATGCATGGTAATAAATAAAGTAGCATATGATACTAATATATAATACTATGCATTAGGGAGATGATATTATACATTTAGTATCATATGCATGATACTAGTACATGATACTCCGGTTACAACCAGCCTATCTGCAGACCGAGAGCGGGCTGGTGAGCGACCCACCCGTCAAAATCAAAATCTTAATCAAACCCCAACCCTCGGTCACCCACGCGGCATCGGCAGCCGGTGCAGCACACAACTCTCCCGGCGCGACGCGACCCGGCTTGATTATCAATCAATCGCTTGCGGGGTTGGTTCTCCCTCCCTCCCTCCAAGTTCCCAGCCCGCCGCCGGTCGCCATCTGCCCGGTGGTCAGTTCAACCTCACCGCTGTACGCTTCCAATCGTCGCGTCGCGCGTCGCCGAATCAGCCGCGCCCAAGATACTTGGTCGGCCCCACCCGCAGCGAGGTTTAACAAGACACGAAGGGATTAGCAGCAGCAGCAGAGAGAGACGCGCAAGTCTCAGAGACAGATAGAGTCGTAGATAGAGAGATGTTGTGTACGTAGCCAGGAACCCAATCCATCCATCCACCCGGATCAGATCATCAGAGAGGGAGAGGGTGGGGAGCGTGGAAGAATCCGCTTTTGGCCTTGGCCGCGCATATGCGTGCGCCTTCCCTTCCCTTCCGGCCGACTGACAAACCCAGCCAGGGAGGAAGATCGTTCGTACCACGGCAGGCGACAAATCTTCCCTCCCACTGCCGTCTCTCCTTCCTTCTCTGTCGTCTCCGTCCTCCTCGGCGCCGCTTCCATCCATCCATCCTCCCCACGGTGTGGGGGTTAAGGCCGGAAGGGGGTGGGTAGGTACGGTCGGGCTGCTGTTTGCGGTTTTACTACTGTATTTATTAGTCCACGGGTCGCCGCCCGGCCGCCTGCCTTGGCTTGGCTTGCTGAGGAGGAGGAGGGGGATGGGGAACCGGGTGGGGGGGAGGCGGCGGCGCCCGCCGGTGGACGAGCGCTACACGGCGCCGCAGGGGCTCTACCCGCACCCGGACATCGACCTCAAGAAGCTGCGCCGCCTCATCCTCGAGGCCAAGCTCGCGCCCTGCCACCCGGGCGCCGACGACCCCAGGCCAGACCTCGACGAGTGCCCAATCTGCTTCCTGGTCAGTCCTTCCTGCCCCCTTTCCCAATCTCTCCTGAGCTTCTTCTTCCTCTTCTTCCTCCAGTGGATCCATAGATTATAGATAGATGCAGAATTCTGACCAGCGCTTCTCCCCCCCTCCTCCGCCTGCAGTTCTATCCCAGCCTCAACCGGTCCAAGTGCTGCGCCAAGGGGATTTGCACCGGTGAGTCAGCTAGTTTCCCTTGAGAATTATTCCAGACGGATGTCTTCTTCCTTAATTCGCATGGTGTTTGACTTGCTCTGCTTCCTGCCTGCCTGCGTGCAGAGTGCTTCCTCCAGATGAAGTCGCCCACCTCCTGCCGGCCCACACAGTATCCTACTATCTCACTTCTCATCATCGGTTCTTCCTAGGATAGTACATGCTGTCCAGGGCTGTTTCTTGTTCTGGTGTCACAATCATGTGCACCACACCACACCCAATGGCAAATTCTTGTTTAAGTAGTTGCTGTTCCTTAACTTCTAAATAAGGTGTCCGTACTGCAAGATGCTGAATTACGCAGTGGAGTACCGCGGCGTCAAGACGAAAGAGGAGAAGGGCGTCGAGCAGATTGTGAGTGGCTGCAGTAAAACTGTTGTCCAGTGGTGTCTGCTTTCGTTTCTATGCTATAGTTTTGCTATAATTGGGCGGTGCTGCGAAATCGTGTGTAGGAGGAGCAGAGGGTGATCGAGGCGCAGATCAGGATGCGGCATCAGGAGCTCCAGGACGATGCGGAGCGGCTCAAGAATAAGCAGGTTGCTGCTTCGACCGACGAAGTAACGACCGCACGAGTCGAACCTTGTGATACTGGTGGCACGTCCACCCCAGGTGTGTAGATTGCCATAGGGCTATCTGCTTCTCTCTCTGTTTTTTTTTTGTTGCGAAGCAATTGCTGACTGGCGATGTCCATATTGTTGGTAGCTGCAAGCAGTGCCCAAGGGAATGATGCGGTCTCAGGTCAAGTACAGCATTCGGAGCTGCTATTGAGGAATGCTGAACGCTTAAGGCAGTTGCGGTATGTACTGGCTGACCATTTTCTGCCTTCTATCCTGCTCAAGTTGTGTGACTATGTAGCATCAATCAATTGTGGATTGCTTGTGCCCTCTAGATAAAGCTCAGTTGAAGTACTGTAATTATTGTTGCTTCAGTGGTTTGGACCCTCGCTGAAAGTTTTGTGTGCAAAGTAATTAATCCTCAGTTGCACCTAATTGGGGAATTCGATAGCTTACCACCTGTACTTATCCGTAATCAAAGTGTCCTTACTTATTCCCCATTATAAAATGTGACGGCTCACTATATGTAATTTCTGATAGAATTTTGTGCAGTCTCTCCACCTGCTACAATAGTGATGGTCTGCCTTGCAATTAATAAGTAACAGGATGTGTCAGCTAGATACTTATATGTTGTCTTGTTTGTTGTCAAGTAAGGTCTTGGCAGTACCATGGAGGAGACAATATAGCTATCAGTTTAAGATTTCTGTCTGCTCTTTTCTGTAGCAGTTTGTTGAACATCTTCGAGATGCCCTTGGCACCTTGATCATGCTGCTCTTTACTTGAAGCTAAATGGTTGTTGTGTGATCAATTAATACACCCAACTCTTGGTGTACCTTAGCTAAGCACTACATATATACGTGTTGCTGCCTTTGACTTTTCTAGAAGATCTTCAGTTTAATTGTATTAAAACAATATGAGAATCTCTACCTACATATTATGTTCAGTGGATTTCGTTACTAGGAGCTATAATGCTAAGACATCCATCTTGAACTGAGGGTTCTCTATGGGAATATCGTGGAAGCATCTATTGCTTGGTAGTCTTTCGTTTCCAGTAAAGGTCTGTTGAGTCTGAAATGCACCTGCTTTAAGGATCAATATATATGGCTTGAAAACAGAATTGTACTGTTTTCACCCGTTCCTTAGGCCCTATTAGGCAATAAGTTAATCCCTTTTCTGAGCATTTTAGTTGTTTTGCTTTAGTTTTCATTAGCTCTTTGTCATTTTGAGGAGTTAGAATCGAAGCCATCTAACCAGTGTTCCCGTCTTAGGAAACCATAAGAAAAGATGTGCTAGTTAAAAGTTAAAACACACTTGCTGCCATCCTGTTTCCTCGTACTAACTATATTCGTCTATATAGTATTGTTGTAATGTCATTATTGATGAATTCCTTAAAATGCAGGGATAATAATTTCGATATGGATCTTGAAGAAGTTATGCTTATGGAAGCGATTTGGCTTTCTGTGCAAGTATGTTAAGATATTGCTGAATGAGACCTCTTGCTAAACGTATTTTCCAGTACCGTTAATCTATATAACTTCTTTCTTTCATTCTTTTCTTAAAGAGCTCATCTGTTAAGTTTCAAAAAGGTGTATACAGGGATAGGTCACATTTTCCTGCCACATCACTTAAAATGAATTTTTAAAGGGTAGTTTGTAAGCATGCTGATTGTGTGAATTCTTAATAATACGGCTTACCCATACTAGCTACCTGTTTTGCTGTTTACCATCTCCATCCGCATAATAGCTGCTTTTCATTAATCATCATATGTCCTATCATTGGTCATCAGTCGGTTCAATGTCCTTTTGAGTTACATGCAAATTAACCTAGAACTTGCTTATTCACATAAATATGAATTTGTTGCTCATCACTTGATATGTGAACCTGCATGTGTTACCTCAAAAATTTGTGCATGATGATCATTGTCATGTCTGCGGCTAGCCAGGGTAGGTGGTTTCCATCAGTTGATTTTTAGAATTTTTAAGGAATAAAATACCATTAGATTGATTCGTAGACACTGCTAATTAACTTAGAACTTGCTTGTTCACATAAATCTAAATTTGCTGCTCAACACTTGATATGTGATGAACCTACTTTAAAAGTTATGCATGCCGATCATTGTCATGTCTGCGGGTAGCCAGGGTAGGTGGCTTCCATCATAGTAGAATTGTATAGAGTTTTCAAGGAATAAAAAACCATTAGACTTATTGGTAGACACTGCTTGTCGTATAATGGTGGAAAGGACAGTACTAATCATCTTACTAAAATTACCATGAACAGGATCAGGAAGCCTTAGGAAATCCGGGGAGCATAGGTGCCATGCCACCAACACTTCCTCTAAGATGCTACGATGCGTCTGGGGCCGCTTCAGCAGAAGCAGCTCCACCTGGTGGATTCGCCTGCGCGGTCGCGGCTCTAGCCGAGCAACAACACATGCTTGGAGACCCTTCCAGCGCAGCCACCTGCCAAACATCAAGACACGACATTCTCAGCAGGTCACAAAGGTCCTTCACAGAGGACCTGAGCATAGCCGGGAGCAGTTCCTCGGCCACCAGGGTCGAGGAACCATCAACCGGCAGAACGCCGCAGGCAAGAGACGGCGCGGATTACTCCAACAACGACGGGTGGTCGGAGGCGGCCGAGGCCAGCACCAGCTGCGCCGGCTCCGACATCACGGTAGAGGCCGGGGCTGCCAGTTTGGCGGCTGCTGCTTCGGATGTGTCGAGCATCGGTTCGGGCAATGTCCCTGATAGCTTTGAGGAGCAGATGATGCTGGCCATGGCGCTCTCGCTGGTCGATGCCCGGGGGGTCGGAGGCTCTCCTCCAGGGCTAGCTTGGCGGTAGCCGCTTTGCCCCCTCCTATTTATTCGCTTCGGCCGGCTGGTGTTGTTCTTCCTAGGTTTCCTCTTGTGTGACATAAAAAAGCATAGGATTTTAGGATGGGGGCGGGTAAACGAAGATTGGCTGTTGGATGGTGTGAAATTGTGAATAGGGACTGGTGGGATAAATCTGCATATTTTTGCAGGTAGTGCTTGGCCATTTCTGTTCTTTTCTTTTTGTTTCTTGTTAAATGTAGAAACTAGGTTGTGTCAGCCTGTGAGGCAGACCTTGTGCCTGCCTGCATAGCTAGATCGTGTGTGCCGTTGACGATGCAGAAATTGTGTAAATGGAGAAAGTGTCTCTCTTCTCACGCTGTGGGTGATCTAAATTACTGTCTGGAGGATAAATTACTCGTGGAGGCCACACGTTACGTCAGTGCTTATTACTACATTTTTGAGGCTGTCAGTGCTTGTTACTGTATCATTCCTGCCATGTGCTGAGCTGAAACCGGAGGTGCAGGCTCCGTTCCATGGCGGAATCCTCATGGCTGGCGCCGCCCGTGTCAGAGCCCATGGAAACTGAGGCGGCCTGTACTACTAGGATGCGGACGGGCTCAGTCAGGCCCGCGCCGTGCAGTTTGGCAGACCAACTGTTCAGCATGGAACGCACACATGACAAGTTCACAACCAATCAGCAGCTGCATTTCTGTCTGCACTGCAACACCAGATCACTGGCATTTGTACCTCGCTCGGGAGAGGACAGCCAGAGCACGCACGTACACGCTGCTGGTGTGTATGCTTTGGGCCAGGCCGGACCCTGCAGTCTGGATTTCTACTCTAGCCCAATCTGCTAGGAGCCACTCCGCATATGAAGGGCGCTGCATAAATTATTTGGGGAGATGCAGATAAATGGAACTTGCTAGCTATATGTGTCAATCATCGGTATGCGTAACCACTATGCGTCTCCTGTTCGAAAGGGTTACATCTATAAATATGCATGCATTTGCATATTTATAATCGTGATTCTTTCGAATTGTCCAACGTTATCCATGGACAGCCCGAGTATGTGTAGATTGGGTTCTTTTTCCATATGCTCTGCTCCGGATCCGATGCAGAATTTCGTCAGTGCCTCCCTGTTGTTCTCCGGGTACACATCCTCTCTGCTTATTGCCGAGACGTGTATCAGGAGAACAGCGGGGAGGTGCTGCCAAAATTTTGCGTCGGATCCAGAGTAGAGCATGGGAAAATGAACTCAATCTACACATACTCGGGTGGGATTAGGACCTATCTTTACCTATTAGCGTGTAGGTTGCATGGACGTAATAAAACTGACAAACTCCATTAACTGATGGATATGGTTTGCTTAATTATGTATATATTTCTTGTGTGCCCAGTAGGAAGTCAATATGAGTGATCGTGCATGGATGTACACCGGTTACACTAGTCAGAAAGTTTGGACCGAGGAATTGTTAACAAAAACCAAGGGGTTTGTTAGAGCCGCATTTGCAAATGGCAAGGAATTAAGCTGGTGCCCCTATGCCTGTTGCGACAACTATAAAAAGAGGGACAAGCTTGAAATGAGTAAAGACCTGCAGAAGTTTGGTTTTACGCCTGGTTACACGGTCTGGACATTACATGGTGAGTCTGCCTAACATGCCAGAGCCGAGGTGGTTCATCGTCGCACCGACGAGCATGGTACCGGGACCGCAGACATGGTGCAAGACTTTGACGATGTTTGTGACTCGGACGAGGAGATGGAGGAATCTGTAAAGGCCTTCACTGAAATGTTGGAGTCCTCAAAACATCCTCTCTACGAGCACACTGAGCTTTGTCAGCTGGATGCCATCTCATAAATAATGGCTTTGAAGGCTCAATTCAACTTGGGCAGAGAATGCTATGACGCGATGATGACAATATTCGGACGATTTCTACCCAAAGGCCATGTGCTACCTCCATACCTATACCAGTCAGACAAAATCCTTCGTGCTCTTAAGATGCCCTATGAGAAGATACATGCCTGTGAGAAAGGATGTGTCTTATTTAGGCTTCAGTATGAGGACTTGAACTATTTATATTTCCTTATATCATGATAAATGTTTGTTATTCATGCTAGAATTGTATTAACCGGAAACTTAGTACATGTTTGAATACATAGACAAACAAAGTGTCACTAGTTTGCCTCTACTTGACTAGCTCGTTGAATCAATGATGGTTATGTTTCCTGACCATAAACATGAGTTGTCATTTGATTAACGGGATCACATCATTAGAGAATGATGTGATTGACTTGACCCATCCGTTATCTTAGCACGATGATCGTTTAGTTCATTGCTGTTGTTTTCTCCATAACTATACATGTTCCTATGACTATGAGATCATGCAACTCCCGAATACCGGAGGAACACTTTGTGTGCTACCAAACGTCACAACGTTACTGGGTGATTATAAAGGTGTTGTACAAGTGTCTCCGATGGTATTTGTTGAGTTGGCATGGATCAAGATTGGGATTTGTCACTTCGATTGTCGGAGATGTATCTCTGGGCCCTCTCGGTAATGTACATCACTATAAGCCTTGCAAGCAATGTAGCTAATGAGTTAGTTATGGGATGTAGCATTACGGAACGAGTAAAGAGACTTGCCGGTAACGAGATTGAACTAGGTATTGAGATACCGATGGTCGAATATCGGGCAAGTAACATACCGATGACAAAGGGAACAACGTATACCGTTATGCAGTTTGACCGATAAAGATCTTCGTAGAATATGTAGGAACCAATATGAGCATCCAGGTTTCGCTATTGGTTATTGACCGGAGACATGTCTCGGTCATGTCTACATAGTTATCGAACCCGTAGGGTCCGCACGCTTAACGTTCGGTGACGACCGGTATTACGTGTTTATGTGTTTTGATGTACCGAAGGTAGTTCGGAGTCCCGAATTTGATCACGGACATAACGAGGAGTCTAGAAATGGTCCAGACGTAAAAATCGATATGTTGGAAGCCTATGTTTGGACATCGGAATGGTTCCGAATGAAAACGGGAGTATACCGGAGCGCATGGAGGTTACCGGAACCCCCCGGGGGGGTATATGGGCCTTATTGGGGGAAAGAGCAAAGGAGGGGGCGCGCCCCCCCAAGCCCAATCTGAATTGGGAGCCCCCCCCTTCCTTCCTCCTCCCTCCTCCTTCCTTCTCTCCTAAATCCAACAAGGCAAGAGGGGAATCCTACTCCCGGTGGGAGTAGGACTCCCCTTGGGGCGCGCCTAGGAGGCCGGCCCCCTCCCCTTCCTCCACTCCTTTATATACGGGGGAGGGGGGCACCCCATAGACACACAATTGATCATTGATCTTTTAGCCGTGTGCGGTGCCCCCCTTCACCATAATCCACCTCGGTAATATAATAGCGGTGCTTAGGCGAAACCATGTTCCCGTAGAAACATCATCACCGTCATCACGCCGCCGTGCTGACGAAACTCTCTCTCGAAGCTCTACTAGATCGTGAGTTTGGGACGTCACCGAGCCGAACGTGTGCAGATCGCGAAGGTGCTGTACCTTCGGTGCTAGATCGGTCGATCGTGAAGACGTACAACTACGTCAACCGCGTTGTCATAACGCTTCCGCTTATGGTCTACGAGGGTACGTAGACGGTACTCTCCCCTCTCATTGCTATGCATCACCATGATCTTGCGTGTGCGTAGGAAATTTTTTGAAATTACTACGTTCCCCAACAGTACTTGACATTGGTTTTTCCCAGGACCAAAATGCTCTCTCTCTCCTCCTTAATTGTTGTGTCATGCCATTTTTTCTCTTATGTGGCATGATTAGCACGTGTACATCACGAAGCACTGGTAAGCTATAACCCCTTCCTCTATCTTATTAATTATTACTCCTTCCGTTTCATAATATAAGAGTGTTTTGGACACCAACGCAAAGAAGTGAGTGTAACACATCAGCAAAACATCTATGAAACCGTGCTAAGAAATATGCATATAAAATTCCCTCGATGAAGTGAGCCTTTCCATTAGCGCTTACAAAATTCCCTAATAATCTCACCGTATACAGACCTACCAAAATCAGCTTCTGGTAAAATTACAGTGGAATCCCACACTCAAGTTTGACGGGGGGACATTTACATTTTCTCGATACATGACCACACGCATTGGGTTCCATTCTATTATTATCTGGCGATAATGAACAATATCATCAAAGCTGTTCAGGGACCAAAAATTTAATCAAGAGTGTCCAGGAGCAAGCAACGCGTTTTATTCGGTTGTGCGGCCGACAAATGAATCATCTGAACCCAACCTTTCCCTCTCTCTCAGGTACTATATCATTTCATTTCATACCCTGACAGAAGCACTAGTATATCATTTGAATTTCGCGTTCTATATTGCCACTCACGCCCACATGATTCGCAATCGCAATGGAGGTACATCCAATATGATTAATCAAACCATTATATAAAGCCATCATACATTTTGTAAATAAATCTCAAGCTGCTGCTACGCGCGTCGTCATGCTGGCCTGTCGCACTCGCTCCATTTCTTATGAATATTCTCTTGCAAGTAGTATCTGTACATATCTTTCCAGTTCATGTATGTAACGGTCGACTTGTCGCCATGATTAATCTGAGGTAGCAACAGCTAGCTAATCTGAATAAATATCCAGTGCATGCTGTGTGGATCCATTGATCCTGTAGCATCTTACAAAGATGATTGGTTGTAACGTCGTTTATTAAGACGAACGGCAATCGGTTATACCAATCAAATTATTGTCTGCAACTCAAAAATATATTTCAAAATAGTGTGTGTGTGTGTGTAATGTATGCATACTAATTATCATAGTTATATGCTAATCAAGCAATGGTTGCTCATGCAATTATCAATTAGTTCCAAGCCTCTCAACCGACGTGCAAGCACGCAAATCCGGAGCAGGTCCGGCAGCAAAGATCTCGACGGCGATTAGCCGTCTGTCCGATCATAATCCAGGTCATCGTCGAACAGTTTTATAATATGACCCGGCCGCGGTTTCGATACTGTCCGAGTCCCAGTTGTTGCAGACGACACGAAAGCGGGTGACCTGGCCTTCAACATGGCAAAGTAGAGGGTGGGCTGTTCCTGTTATCCACCTCACGATGTGGATCGGTTGGACAAAAACCCAGCCGAAAAGTGCAATGCAATGCATGCATAGTTGAATTCAATCAGTGCGCAACTAGATCAAATATATGCATCGACAATTTCGTGAGGAAATAGTGTATTACAGTATCATTGTGCGTCTACTTGACGCTGTTGGAAAAGCAAAACACATCGGATTAATGATGTTTAGGTGCTCTTGATTGGACCCGTCAGTCTCCCCGACTGATCCTGATTGGCACCTTGATCATTCGATGCGTTGCATTCAGGTGAGTACGCGCGTACACATCTATCAAGACGATCTCACACTACCTTGCATTGCACTACACACATGTATATGACATATGAATCGAAACGTAGCAATCATCACCCATAACAATCATTGTACACGCGGCGATCCCGACGGCCTGTCTCCACGATGGCAAGCAGCCACCAGCAGCAAATCATGCAGCCAAGTTAGCTAGGATAGGCGCAAATTGGCTTGGATATTTATTTGGTCGTTACCTGTAACTTGGGTTGCATTTGAGTTTAATTTAATTTCTCCATAGAACATACAGAAAGTGTACGTACCATATACTTGTTAATTAGGTTTTTTCAGAATATAATACTTGTTATTTTTTTGCGTAAAATAATACTCCACTTGTTAGTTGATTGCCACTTGTTTTAATTTCTTGAGCAAATATTTTTGAGTAAATTTCACTTCCCCATAGTGTTAACCTTGTGACAATGTTTACCCAGTTACAAAAAATCTGCACACTATCACTTGGTGTGACCTTGTGACGGCTTCTACCAATTTTATCAAAGAAATTCTCCAAACCAAGAAAGTGGAGCCATGCTAAAAATTGACACATTCGTTACTGAATTTGATTAAATCTGACATGAATTAGTGTATACATACCCTTATTCATCCAAGCTATCTAAGTTAATCCAGTTTTCATTTTAAGGAATAAAGTGACATTGAGTAAAAAACCTCCACATTGTCACAAATAAGGGGTAAAATATGGCAAACATTTTGTAGTTGAATAAAATATTGTTACAATGTTCTCTCGCACAGCCTTACCCCTCTTAATCTCCGTCCGCGAGCCCGTGGATTTGCCTCCCCTCTGCTAGCCGCTTCGGCGGCCGGTAGCGGGGAAGGGAATTCTAGTGCCTCGCTCCAGTTAGTAGATAGGTTAGGGTTTTAGTCTTGGGGCAGTGCTTGGGCAGATGGAGATGTTTCATCTTCGGGTAAATCTTTCGGGCTCTGATCCTCCTTGAGTTGTCCATCGGGACGGATTGGACGGAGCTCTGGCGTAGATTCCTTCTAACTTCTCGGGGCGGCGAGGTTAGGGTTTCTCGTTGTGCGTACGTCATGATGAGATTTGGTTTCAGGTTCTTCAAATATTGATTCAAAGGTTCAAAAGTGACAATTGTGGCTCTGGGGCGTTGGCCTTAGGGGCACGCGCATAGAGACTTCCCAGCTGTCATCAACAAAGGTCAGACCGACTTCGATATGAGAGGGGAGATAGTGGCGCTTCGGTGGCTCGTTTGGGGCGGCAATAGTGGTTGTTTGTTATCTATGGACCTTGATGTAATTTCTATTATGTTTGAAGTGATTTGTATTTCCGACGAACCTTTTCCTAACACAGTACAATCACAATTGATCACATACACACACCCCATGAACGCACATAGGCACACCCTATGTCTATGAGCACATCCGAAATACTGAGTCGGCACAACATTTTAAGATTGACGAAGTCACTATATGCGCCACTCGAACCATATGAGTTACGTTCAGCTCGCACGAACCTTTATAATAGATATGGACCCTTTTTGCAAAAAGAAAAATTGCCACAATCGTTTTAAGTAGCAGGTAAAAAAGTGGAAATTCTGCATGGACAAATATTGTGAAAAGGAGACTAGCGAGGCCACAAAGATCGATCTACAACGAAAGGGAGGAAACGGAGACACTTATTGCTTACTCGTCCAAAGCATGCAGTACGATATGGAGCAATCAATCGCTCGAAATAATTCGATCGCCTTCTCTCTAGCTTTAAGTAATAACAATCAGTACACAAAAAAGCGCCAAAACCGTACATAGACCGGGTGCTTTGCACTGCACGCTGTCCTGTCAACGTATGCTACATTGCCATTTCTCTCTCACTTCGCTTTTATCAAGCTTTAAGCCCCAGCGCTTCGACACCAATTTCATGAAGGACAATCTTGTCTAGTCTAGTAACCAACGCGAGGTCCGATGGAGACACACCTTCGCACGTCCCCCGATGACGCTATTCACACCATTGAGACGGGTTTATGATGTCGGCGACATTATTTGTACGGAGGGACATTGCCACCCCCACACTAACCAAGACGTTGAACCTCACAAAAACAAGAACGAGGTCCCTCCCGCCAGCGGGGGGTCGAGATCCTTCGCACCTCCACGACCCAAAGGCCACTGGAGGCGGGGCGGATTGGCGGCGACGCCGACGAGAGGAGGAAGGAGATTTCTTACACTCTAGTTTAATTTTGTGTATGTAAAAGCGATGATTTTGTGTATGTAGAAGTTTCATTGGATTTTCTGTCCCGAGCTCAAATCACCGGATGAAAAGTAAAATCCAATAAAATAGTAAACCAAAATTTTGTCGATGGACATCAATATATATTCAAACATCATGCAAAGTTCCACCTAGAAAAGACATCTGTGGAGGCCTGTAAAAAATGCCATCATAATTTTGTACAACCTTTTTCACATTTCTTTGTCACGATGTCACTATTCACATCCCCACAGGACATATTTTGTATATACTCTTGCTGTTGTCGTGTCATTTCTTCGAAAACCACTAAAACAACGCCGGGTTCACAAAAAGGAGAATAAAAAGCCCAGCAAAATCAGATATCGTTATGTCTTGGGAGGCGCACTTTGCATACAAAATAGGCATTGCTAGATACTCCCTCGGTAAAGAAGTACAAGAGCGTTTGAGTGACCTAAACGCTCTTGTATTTTCTTTATAGAGGGAGTACAAGAAAATTGCCCATGGTCTCTTGAAAATCATGTTTCTTTTCCCCAAAAGAAATCATGATTTTTATAGTGCAAGTTTGAAACGGATGGAGTAAAATATGTGTATACCGGAGGGTGGCATGGCAAACGTGCGACCAACCACGCATCCGGGCGGGGGCGGGGTGAGTGAGTGGCACGCGCGGTGAGACCAGACCAGACGGTCCGCCCCTTCCGGATCGGCTCCCCGGTCGCTTTTGGAGCCAGCCAACTAGGCAAGCCAAGCCACGCCACCACGCACGGTAGGAGAGACAGAGGGAGAGCAACGCCAACGTACCAACCGTTGGGAGGGATCCAACGTGCGCAGCTCTCCTCATCTTATCCACCCTACTTCGGTACTTCCTCCTGCCAAACACTAGCATAGGATTCTACTACAACTATATAGAGAAAAAAGAATCACATAGCTTGGTAACCTATGAAAAAGGGCAGTCTTGTGTGTGGGAGATACATCCAAACAACAGCTTGCTCCGAGCTGGATTATCCACCTTGGATCCGTTAATTCCCTTCTTTATCTCCGCATACACAACTTTGACCGCTGGCTTGCAAAACGATCTTATATTCTAAAACAAAGAGAGTACTTTTTACTACATGTATATAGCAGCGAGGATCGATTAAATAAAATTTCTAAATTACGATTTACACGAATATAACGACAATGCAAATCTCATCCCCGCTCTCGCAATTTAGGGCGGTGGGGGGAGATCTTCTCCCCCGGTCAGAGTTTCTAGGGCGTGCGCAGGTTCTAGCCCTCAATCCGGGAGATAATATGCGCGCTATTTAGTTCCATTAATAAGTAACATAAAGTGAGGACATAAGACCCGCACTCACCCTACCGAGCCTGGAAAAGAGGGAGTATGTACATCGAGAGCGGAGTACCCCGCAGAGCCGTGAAGTGCAAAATCGTATTCTCTCCGTCCCATAATATAAATTGAGTATTCTTTAACATGGTACGCGCGCCGACCGGACAACAGATATATATAACCGTAGAAGATCCGTGGCTGGCCTCCTCTGGTGAAGTGGATCCCCTGCCTTGCAAGTCAATTGGAAAGTTACCGCTTGTCCCCCACTCTCACTGACAGCAAGATCACTAGATCAGGACAAGAAAAATATTTAAAAGTAGTAGTAGTAGTAGGGTGATAAACTCCACCGCAATGAAGGCATTTCACACCGTGATAAAAATACTCCCCGAAAAAGAGAAGCGAGTCAGCAGAGCCATCAAAGGGCCGGGGCGTGCGCGTGGGCGTCGCGACGACGGTGGAGGTGGTGGAGCACACTGGCAGCCAGCCTCCCTCCTTTCGATCTCAACTTACACCCTCCTCAACGCCAACTCCAGGGCAAGGCAAGGCAGGCGCAGAGGAGGAGAAGAGAACCCTGCACCTTTCCACCTTCCCTCCCCCCCTCCCCTCCGTCTCCCCCACGCGACCGCACGAGGTGCAGGACGGGATCCGTCCGTTGCTTCCCACGGCCGCCTCCGTTCCGTGGACTCCACCGCGCCCGCCGTCCGTCCGTCCGTCCCTGAAAGCAACGCCTGATCGGATTCACTCGGGGGTCGACTGCCGCTGCTCCGCGACGGCCACCGCCGACCTGCCGCAGGTACCGCCGCGACTACTTAGCTCCTGCTCCGCTCCCCGCTCCTCTCTTCTTTCCCCTGCCTCTCGGGCTGTTTGTTTGGTGGTCTCCGCCCCGTCCTACACGCCGTGCGTGAGTGCGTGCGAATGGGGGAGCGGCGGGCTGGGCGAGCCATGCGTCCGATTTGATGCGATTTGGTTCTGGAGAGCTTGGTCAGGTGCGAGGAGGAAGAAAGCCCCGATCTTTCGTCCAGGGCCCGAGAGATTTCCGTTGGGTGGGTGGGTTCTTCTCGGGTTCTGCTCTGATTTGCTGCCCCTGTCAATTGTTTTATTCGATTCGAGTTGACCCGCCATCCTCGTTCAATTTCTGCATAGTACTACTACCACTGCAGTTTTTTCTTGAGATTTTGGAGAATTAAAAGGCTTCTCTTTCTCCGTTTCTCATGCTCCCGCTGCTGCCGTTGCATGCTCCTAGTAGCAGCAATTCAGAAACCCTGCGTGCGATTTCCTGTTTACTGTCTAGATAGCTGACATGAGTCTCAGAGAGATTCAGTTCAGGACACTGAACTTGTTCATCGGCTGCACTAGCACTAGCAGTTTCCATCCAAGCCATGTTTGTCTTCCTACAATAGAATAAGTGAATACCCATTCAAGCCCATGTTGCACCATCTTGGAGATGCTGTGACTTTTTTGTCTCACCCCAAATAAATCCTGCAGATATAATTTACTCTCCTTTCCCTTTCATGTGATCCAGGCAAGGGAATTTTCAAAGGAGAAATCTGAAGAGCACACAAACTTCGTCTCCTGAGCTGAACTCCTGGTCGACGAACCAGAAGCCATGGGGTCAGGGGACTGGTTCAAGACCATCATCAGCAAGAAGAAGTCGAAACGGGGCAAGTCAAAGCACGCAAAGGTACCCCCTCCATGCCTCCACCCACATCAACATGCCCCCTTTCTTTTCTTTACCACTCTCCAGAATCCAAGAAAAATATTATTACCATCAATCTTTAAATTTCCCTTTAACCCAACCTTCCACACCACACCCTGACTCACCCCGGCCCCCTTGCATGCCTTCGAAGCAACCTGAGATGAAAGAAAAAGATGCCATCGGTTTCATTCCACATCATATTCCATCATTATTCAGCAGCGAGGGCCAGGGCAGACAAACTACACCGCTTTGTGCTGCTACAACTTGGTGACTTGTCGCTGTGGCAATCATAATGGAGGAAAGTGAGAAAGCTTTGGTTTGTTTTGCCGGTGGCAATAATGGGAAAGGTGTCATCGATGCTGACTCGTAGCACAGTTTCTCTGTCGAGGGTGGGTGCTGGCTTGGATTTTGGGATGGGAACCATGCCTGCTTGCCTGCGTGCCTTGCAGAGTTTTGGTGAGCTACTGCTATGTGCTATCTGTATCTGACCTTGCCCACTGGCTTCAGGACGTCTGAAATCGTCAGCATAGGTGTTGGACGTGATAAACATCCAAATATTGCTCCTTGGTACTAGATGAGTTATGTCATCTATGTTGATATTTTGTGTGATATGGTTGGGGAAAACTGAAAGCCATGACCATTCTTTGCTATGCAATTAATCAACAACATTTTGGGTCAGATTAAGTTTCTGAATTTTCAGAAACTTGTGTTCCTTAGAAAAGAAGTACCCCGCGAGTTACGGTGTGGATGTACAAATGTCACTTTTGGCCGTTGTTCATTGGACTGGTCTGTGAGAGTAACTTGACTGCTGAAATGGGTCCAGAGAAAAAAGACCGTTGACTGTTGAATTGGTCCTTCGTAGCTTCTTTTTTTCTGCCACGTCGATTTCGATATGCCGATTGGCCTAACATCCCTTGACCCATTCCTTGTGATACAAAATAGGTGGTCTAAATTAGAATGAACTCTGGTACAAATTCGCTGTTCTAGTAAATGCTACTGACTACATTCCATTCTGGTCAACATTGACAATGAAACTTTTTGTTGCAGTTGTATTTGTCATACCAGCTACAGGCATATTATTGGTTTTCACCTGGACATCTGAACATCCTTGGATGGATTAAGCCATAAACATTTACAAAAGATTAAATTGTGCATTCATCCTGACATGCTTCCTTTTACATAGAAGGTTGCTGCGCAACGCAATGGAGCCAACCTGCCGCAGCAAAAGCCCAGCAACGCTCCTTCTTCCAGCAGCGACCCTGAAGACAACGCAGCACTGGAAGACTGGGCAGCTACCCGGATTCAGAACGCGTTTCGGCGCCACAAGGTAATATCGACAATCTACAGCAAAAACTTCATTTCTACTGTTTGATTGAGCGAATAGGTAACATATTGCATTTTCCCTACATAATCATCACTTAAATGCAGGCAAGGAGGACGCTCCGTTGCCTGAGGGGAGTTAAAAGACTGCGCATTGTTGGCCAGAGCAATCCAGTTACCAAGCAGACCAGTGCCACATTGAGCTACATACAGTCTTGGAACAAGCTACAGGCTGAGCTAAGAAACCGGCGTGCTTTCATGGTCACCGAAGGGCGCAACAGGAAGAAGAAGCAAGAGAATCAGGTCAAACTTGACGCGAAACTCCAGAATCTGCAGGTAATTCTCTTTCTTGCGCCAACTCTGTTTCTTCATCAGAAAGTTGCCCATTGGTTAACTTTACTAGGGACAAGAGTATGAGTTCCTTGGCATTTTATCTTGCTCATCGGCATGTTTTTATCAGGTTGCGTGGAATGGAGGCTCGAATACCATGGATGAAATAGTTGCCAGGATACATCTAAGGGAAGAAGCAGCAGTAAAGCGTGAGCGAGCCATGGCATATGCGTTTAACCATCAGGTTCATACTGGCTACTAATTCTCACACCGCAGCACATTATTTTGCAACAGTTCATGCCTAAAGATTGTAACAACTTCCCTTTTGCAGTGGAGGGCAAAGTCTGCCACAAGCCAAGGAAATTTCAACTATGGGGTCGGGAACGGTGGCTGGGGCTGGAGCTGGATGGACCGCTGGATCGCTGCACGGCCATGGGAGCCCCGATCCATGGTCACTCCTGAAAACCCGAAGAAGGGACAATCAAAGAAAGACAACACCAGCACAAACCAGTCAGCTCTGAAATTACAAGGTGCAATCAGTCTAAGCAACAACACCAGTGACCGGAAAGTTCCCAAGAAGAAGTCATCTCCCTCTCCTGATAAGAAGAAACCGGTAGCGAAAACGGAGCAGAAACCAGTAGCGAAAACAGAGCAGAAACCAAAGGCGGCAGGCCCTCCCAAGGCGAAGTCGAAGGACATGAAGAGGAACCAAGAGAAGCAGCAACAACCCGCGGTTCCTGCGATCACTGCTTGAAACCCGCGGCGAAAAGGTTACCGGACGCTGTATGATACATCCTGTGAAGTTTCTCTTTTCTTTTACACTCTTATGTGGTTTGTCTCTTACATTGCTGTTTTATCGGAACAAGAAGTGACCAATGTAGAATGTGTTTGGTTTGCGCGATTGCACACATACCTAATGAGAGTGGTTTTTGGTTAGGACTAGGATCTCTACTGTGCGCATTGTATGCGGGTGTGTAATATGATGCCATCTCTGTCTGCTGGGCTGAAATGGTTCTGTCGGAACAAAAATTCAAGTTCCATCTCTGTTCCTGACAAAATTTTAACTTCTTGGTTCTAAGTGTGTAACATATTGTTCTAGGTGATCGACCATATATCAGACAAAGGACTGAAGGTGCCGGGGACATGATTTTTCTGATAAACCTTTGCTAAGCAACACAAGTCTTCAAATTCAAACTGCATCTACTTCCACATTCTCATATAATCTGACTAAACCAGCTTGTGTATACCTAGAGCATTTGGAATTTTCTCTTCTTTCCATGTTTTGCACAGTTTCCAGAGCGCGCCGGTGAGGCACCGACCCCAGGGAAGAACCACCGCCCAGCTTTGTACTTCCCCGGCGAACCACCGACGGGGCGTTGAAACAGCACCTTCTGCTCCTCCATGGAATACACGCCCCAAATGCTGTTGCTGTAGGAATGCTTGTCGAGCTCGCTCACAAAGTAGATGCAGTTGGCCCTGCACCCCGGCGTCTCGGATGCGCGCACCGCCAACGATGATTGCTCGCTCACGAACAGCGCCCGGTCATCGGCGAGCCTCTCCACTTTCACCCACCGTGTCACCTTGACATCCAGCATGTACACCTCGAAGCCACCGACGGATTTGGGGCATCCGGGTTCTTGTGGTGCGAGCACCATACCAACGAACATGACCTCCCCTTCTGACACGAGCAGGTGGTTGTTGGTGTCGCGCAGGTAGGTGTACCCAGGGATCGAGGAGTACTGCTTGAGAATGCTCGGCGCACGGAGCCTCTTCAGCCCCCATGGCAGCGGCCCACGCGAAAACATGTTTCAGAGCCTATGCACCCGGGTACTCCTTATCCAACCACTCATTCCTGCATCACCATTCATGCAAATAATTTTCTCTTTTTTGTTTTTCTTATATAGAACATGTATTTGTACTTCAACTTTGCAGCACCAAACTTAAGAGGTTTAAGAATTACTTTAAAGGGTGGGGGTCCAATAAGTATGGTCATGACAAGAGAAGGAAAGAAGAGCTCAGGTTGGAGTTAGCCTTATTGGAAGAATTGGAAGAAAATGGCCCCCTATCCTCTGAGATGTACAGTAACAAAATGGATATTAGTATGGAACTGCATGAGCTTTTGGTGAACGAAGAGATCTTTTGGTTGCAGCAATCTCATGAAAGATGGCTGCTGAAAGGGGATCTCAATACTGACTACTATCATAAGATTGCGAACGGGCGTAAAAGGAAAAACACGATCCATTCCCTGAAAGTTGGGGATGTGGAAATAGAAGGGACTAGTAATCTGATTGCTCATGCAACAGAGTACTACAAAAACCTTTTCGGACCTGCACCCGGCAATGAGTTCCATATGGATCCTGATACTTGGACCATTAATGAAAAACTTGATGAGGAGCATAATGCTGATTTCTGTCGGGTCTTTACGGAGACTGAAGTTAAGGAAGCTCTGTTTGCTATGGCACACAATAGAGCACCCGGGCCGGACAACATTCCTGTAGAATTCTATCAGGTGTGTTGGGATATCGTGAAGGATGATATTATGCTCCTGTTTGAACACTTTCATAAAGGGGAATTGGACGTACAGCGCCTTAACTATGGAGTGATTACTCTTCTCCCCAAAACCGCGGGCGCAGACAAGATTCAACAGTTCCGGCCGATTTGCCTCCTGAGATGTCCGTACAAACTTATCACTAAGGTCCTAGATAGGCGAGTTGAAAAATATGCTGATAAGCTCATAAATAGGGCCCAGAACGCTTTCGTGAAAAAAAGGAACATCATGGACGGGGTGATGTCTCTGCATGAAATTCTTAACTATACTCACGTGAAAAAGAGAGTGGGGGTGATTCTGAAACTTGATTTTGAGAAGGCTTACGACAAAGTAAACTGGGATTTTATTCTTGAGTGTCATAAGCTCCGAGGCTTTAACGAAAAATGGTGCGGGTGGATTAGAAGTATCCTGCACAATGGGACTGTGAGCATTAAGTTGAATAACCAAGTTGGCCCTTACTTTCAAAGTGCGAAAGGGGTCCGGCAAGGTGACCCCCATTCCCCTTTCCTGTTCAATTTAGCTGTGGACTGTTTGGCTAAAATGATTACAAATGCCCAAAAAAGTGGCCTGATAGTGGGGCTGGCCGCTGATTTAATTCCTAATGGAGTAGCAGTTCTTCAGTATGCGGACGACACCATCATATGCCCGGAGCATGACATAGACAAAGCTGTTAACTTGAAAATGCTTCTCCATATATTTGAGTTGATGTCTGGTCTTAAGGTGAACTTCCAGAAAAGTGAGATCCTCACTGTGGGAGGCGATGATAATATAGTGAAAATGTATGCAGACCTATTTTGTTGCGAAGTGGGCAGTTTCCCCATTAAATATCTAGGGATGCCTGTCAGCTATACCAACCTTAGAAATTCAGATTGGGAATTCATTGTTACGAAATATATGAAAAAATTTGAAGCCTGGATAGGCAATGCAGCTTCGATGGGGGGGAGGCTGACCTTACTGGACTCGGTAGTCACTCAACTATCCTTATATCATATGTCTATGTGGCTCATGAATAAAACTTTCATTGAGCGCTTAGACAAACACAGAAGAAGGTTTTTCTGGCAAGGTTGCAATAAGAAGAGGAGGTACCATCTGGTTAGATGGGATAGGATCTGCAGATCCAGAGATAAGGGTGGCCTGGGTGTAAAGGATTTACACAAGCAGAATGTTAGTTTGATGGTCAAATGGTGGTGGAAACTAGAGACCCAAACGGGTATGTGGCAAGATATTGTTCGGGCGCGTTACCTGACTAATAAATCTGTGGCGTCGGTAAAGCCCAGATTTTCTGATTCCCCCTGTTGGAAAGCCCTGCTTAAAGTCAAAGATATCTATTTGGTAGGTAGGAAAATTCATTTGGAATCTGGTGACCTTGTTAGAGTCTGGAAAGATTCCATAGACGGATTGAGTCCTTTTCAGACCCTCTACCCTTCGCTGTTTGAGATCTGCAATAATCAGGATTGCACTATTGATAGTTTCAAGTCTGTGGACGTCCACTCTTTCTTTAGAAGAAGACTCACCCCTGAATTATCTCGTCAATGGGAGGAAATAAACAAAATGATCAATAATATCCAGTTGAGTCAAGGTGTGGACAGGGTCTACTGGGGGCTTAATAGCAATGGCAAATTCTCCACCAAATCTGTGTATAAATGGCTTGAAAACCCTCTTAGTGGTTGCCATTATAGATGGATTTGGAGAGCCAAGATCCCTCTCAAAATCAAAATCTTCATGTGGCAACTGTCCCAGGACGCTGTGCTCACTAGACAAGTAATGAGAACGAGGAAATGGACTGGGAATCCCACATGTTCTTTCTGTAATGAGTTGGAAAACTCCCAACATCTGTTTTTTACTTGCCCTGTTGCTAAAGTGATCTGGAGATGCGTTGGGATGGTTCTGGGTACTGAGATGTGCCCGAATAGCTACTGGCAATATTTTGCTTGGTGCCACACTTTTCTTCCTGATGGACAAAAGTACTATACAATGGGCTTGGTTGCTGCTTGCTGGGCCATTTGGCTAGCTCGAAATCGAGCTACATTCAAAAAAAAGTTTATCAAAACGCCTTTTGAGATTGTTTTCTCCATGTGTTCTTTCCTAATGTACTGGACAGGACTGCAGGAAGAGGAGGGCGCCAAGGAGCTGCGAAGCGGTGCTGAGATGATCAGGTCGAGCATGATGCGCATGATGGAGATGTGCAATGCGGCGAGGGTGGCGATCGGAGGAGATTGAAGGGCTACAATATCTCGTTGGCTGGAGCTGGGCGACCGTACGATCATGTGGTGGTGTTTTGGTTCTTTTGCGAATGTCTCATGTCTCGGTCTGTAGCTTAAAACTTATGGGTGTTTGCCGTGGATATTCGGTGTTGTCTAGGTTTTCGCCCCATGACATTCGTTTCGATGGCGGGCGAATGTAGTGGGTTTCCTAGCAGTGCCCGGACTCGCTTTACCTCTTTCCCTCCTCCTGACATGTTTCTGAACTCTGTATTTCCGTTCAATAGCAATGGAAAGGGGTATAGCCCGGTTCGAAAAAAAAACTTTGCAGCACCACAAAGCTTTCTATGTAGAATGTGGGATAAAACTTACAGATTTTTTGGTCCAACATAAATATACAAAATGAGATTTGTTTGATTAAAAAAATACATATTTATGTCGGACAAAAAAATCTGAAAGTTTCATCTCACATTCTAGTTACAAAGTTATGTTGTACTGCAAAGTTTGAAGTTCAAGACATGTTTTATATGAGAGGAACAAAAAAGAGAAAATTCCATGTAATAAGGTAGTTGTGTAGCACATATCTCAAAGTAACATTGGAGTGCTAGGATAGTGAGGCCCGGGTGCATAAGCTCACAAAATCTGCATTCGCGGCCCACGCCGGTCGACAATGTAGGTGAAGTCGTTGTAATCCATGGCGTAGAAGGTGCCGCCGGCGTAGTCCGCAAGGCGGATAGCGTCGCAGCCTCTGAACACTTCAGGCTAGAGGAGCTTCTCCTCGAACCACCGCTCCTCCTCGCACCACAGCAGAGAGACACTCCCAAAACACTCGGTAACGAACAACGCGTTGGCGCCAGCAGCGACCCTCAGCTGGGGTTCCACCTCAAACCTTCGCCGGGGGCCATACATCTCGATGCTCTGGAGCGTGCCGGTAATGGGGTTGACGATGACGACGCGGTTGTCCTCCACGAACGAGAAGTCGCCGCAGGGTAAGGCGCCAGACAACTCTATATCGCCCATCGCGTGGCTGAACGCGGCGGGCAAGCGGGCTGGCATCACCGGCGCCGGCGACTCCTCTTGGTCGATCAGCAAGGAGAAGATGGCACCGCGGTGATGCTGCTGGGTCGAGCAGGTACTGCTTGTGGGCCCGAGCAGGACCTTGAGCGCCAACAGGTGCGGGGTGGGCCGCGCGAGCCGCTCGGAGACGGTCGCCGCCCAGGACCTGCAGAGGGCGGCCAAGCGCACCGACTCTAGCGGGCTGATGCGGCAGAGAATCTCCTCCGTGAGGTGGAAAGGAAGGCCGCCGATGGTTCCGCTCGCCGCATCGCCATCGGCGGGTTCGTGCTGTAAATTGGGTTGGAAGCGTTGAACCCTTTGTCTCCGGCCGCATGTTTATATATAATGGCTATGCCTTGGAGTACAAGAAGAGATTAAGAAGATCAATCTCAGGTGGTTCGGTACAGGAGGTTAACGAGGAGAGGAAAGAAAGGAGATAGAGATAGATTACAATTTGAATAAAACTATCCTATACATATTCTAACACTCCCCCTCAATCTAAACCTCATGAACTTCGACCAAGGTTGAGATTGTACTTGAACTCATCTAACTTCCTCATAGTGAGAGGCTTTGTGAATCCATCAGCAAGTTGATCTCCAGTAGGAATGAACTGAATTTCGAGGAGCTTTCTAGCTACTCTTTCTCTGACAAAGTGAAATCAACTTCAATATGCTTTGTGCGTGCATGAAAAATAGGATTAGCTGACACATAGGTTGCACCAATATTATCACACCACAATCTGGCTGCTTTTGGAGTCTTAATTCCAAGTTCATAAAGCAATGTCTGTATCCACATTACTTCAGCTGTGGCATTTGCCAAAGCTTTGTATTCAGCCTCAGTACTTGATCTAGAGACTGTAGTCTGCTTTCTTGCACTCCATGACACAAGATTGGATCCCAGAAATACAGCAAATCCACCAGTTGACCTTCTATCATCAATACATCCTGCCCAGTCTTCATCAGAGTAGGCAGTAACAAGCATAGAAGAAGACTTAGTAATTTGAAGTCCAAGTCCCTCTGAAAACTGAAGGTACCTCAAAATCCTCTTAACTGCAGTCCAATGAGTAGTGCTAGGAGCATGTAAATACTGACATACCTTGTTGACAGCATAAGAAATATCAGGGCGTGTAAGTGTCAAATATTGCAATGCACCCACAACACTCCTCTAGTTTGTTGCATCCTCTGACCCAAGTGGCTCTCCACTTTCAATAGAGAGTTTTTCAGAAGTTGAGATAGGTGTACTCACAGGTTTACATTTTTCCAAACCTACTCTCCTGAGTATGTCAGCTGTGTATTTTCCCTGTGTCAGAAGTATACCATCTCTTATCTGTTTGACCTCAATACCAAGAAAATAATGAAGATCTCCCAAGTCCTTGAGGGCAAATTCTAACTTAAGATCCTTAAGCAAACAAGTGGTGGCACTTGAACTCGAGCTAGCAACAATAATATCATCAACATAAACCAGCACAAAAATAGTCACATTTCCTTTATTGTAAAAGAACAAGGATGTGTCTGCTTTGGATGGTACAAATCCAAGTTGTTGTAGTTGCATGCTCAATCGTGAATACCAAGCTCTTGGCGCCTGTTTTAAACCATATAGAGCTTTATCCAACTTACAAACATAATGTGGTGTACCTTTATTTTCATAACCTGGTGGCTGCTGCATGAACACCTCCTCAAGAACACCATGAAGAAACGCATTCTGAACATCTAGCTGTCTTAAGCTCCAAACTCTGGAAACATCAATGGACAAGACAAGTCGAATTGTGGCTGATTTAACAACTGGACTAAAAGTATCCTCATAGTCAATCCCAAACCTTTGCTTAAAACCTTTAGCAACTAATCTAGCCTTGTACCTGTCTATGCTTCAATCTGACTTCCTTTTTATCTTGTACACCCATTTACAATCAATAACATTCATTCCACTTTTTGATGGTACTAGGTGCCATGTTTTATTTTTCATAAGTGCATCATACTCACTATCCATGGCCTCTTTCCAATCTTTGTGAGCAAGGGCATCAGCAAGATTAACTGGTTCACCAGTAGTAGTGAGAAAAGCACGTTTTTTATCATACCTAATGGTGCCATCTTTGTATTCCTTTTCCTTGGTAATACTTGATTGTGACCGTGTGTGATGCCGAGGAACAATTTGTGCAGTAGAAGAGGCGTCCACAGAAGATCCAGCGTCCTGTACACGTCCAGCAGCCACGGGATCGCGCGCCGCCACGGGATCGCGCACTGTCTCTTCTGCAGACAGAATCGGCCTCGGGATTGATCCACCAGCAGAAGCAGGCTGCGTGTCGCTTGAGGACTCCACACGGGTGGACGTGCACATCGGGGCCCATGGGCTGGACCCAGCCGCGGTCGCCCGGTCGGGCGGCTGGTCGGCCACCCCCGCGGACCGTGGGCTCGTGGCAAGCGGGGATTCGCCTCCAGCCCCGCCTACGCTGGTGGGCTCCGCGCGGTCACTATCGGACACCGGGTCGCGCGCCGTCTCCGCATGCAGGTGGACAGGATCCTCCTCGGATCGTGCGCCAATGATTGCGCTGGCGCTGGCGCCAGGATTCGCCTGGGATCGCGCGCCAGATCGCCTGCTGCCGCCAGAATCCTCCTTGTGATCAGCAACACCTGTATTGTCTGTTTCTGGACACATAAAATCATGAGCTGCATTTGTACATACATCATTAGGGCTGCAATTTTCTGCGGATTTGTTCACATGGTCAGCTACAAATAATTCACCCCCGTGATCAGATAGTGTGTCAAGATCCGTAAGAAGTGCTATTTCAGCACGGAGAAGAGCGCCTGCGTTGGGATGAAGCTTGGCAAACGGAAAGAGAGTTTTATCAAAAATTACATCTCGAGAAATATATATACGTCTGGTGGAAATTTCTAGGCACTTGTATCCCTTGTGTAGATTACTATAGCCTAGAAAAACACATTGAGTGGAACGAAATTCAAGTTTGTGATGATTATACGGACGTAAGTTGGGGTAACAAGCACACCCAAAAGTTTTGAGAGAGTTGTAGTCTGGTTTTTGATGGTAGAGACGTTTCAAAGGAGTGGAGTTGCCAATAACTTTACTTGGAAGACGATTAATGAGATATGTTGCTGTAATAAAAGCTTCATCCCAATATTTTAGAGGCATAGACGCATGAGCAAGTAGAGAGAGTCCAACTTCAACAATGTGGCGGTGTTTGCGCTCGGCAGAACCGTTCTGTTGATGAGCATGAGGACAAGACACACGGTGCTGAATTCCTATGCTACGGAAGAAAGAGTTGAGTTTTTCGTACTCCCCTCCCCAGTCACTTTGGACTGTTAGAATTTTTCTGTTAAAGTGTCTTTCAACCAGTTTCTGAAATTCTTGAAAGACAGAGAAAACCTCAGATTTATATTTGAGTAAATAAATCCAAGTGAACTTGCTATAATCATCAATAAAACTAACATAGTATTTATTTTTTCCAAAGGAATCTCTTGCATGACCCCATACATCACTGAAAATAAGCTCTAAAGGAGCATGAGACACACTATTTAACTTGGGATAAGGAAGTTGGTGGCTCTTGGCACACTGACAAGCTTCACAAACTGACTCACTATTTTGACTATGTGACAAAGAAAGTTTGTCTTTATTGACTACTTGTTTAACTATGATTGATGATGGGTGTCCTAATCTTTGATGCCACCTTTCCAAGGAGGGTTTAGTGGCAGAATAAACTTGACGCCGATTGCGACTGAGTGCTCCGGATGTAATGGGGTAGAGCCCTCCAACGCATCTACCGTGATGAAGAAGTTCCCTCGTTGCCCGGTCCTTTATAAAAAAGTAACGAGGGTGAGTTTCAAAGAAGACGTTATTGTCAGTGGCTAGACGAGACATGGATGCAAGATTTTTATCAGCTTGTGGGACATCAAGAACGTCTTTAAGAACTAGATCACGTTTAAGGTTGGGGGAATTAATGTAAGCTTGTCCAATGTGACAAATATCCATACCTCCACCACTTGCCGCAGTGTGAATCCGATCGCCACCATGGTATCTCTCACGAAGTGCAAGTTTCTCTAACTCGCTGGTGACATGATCTGTTGCACCCGAGTCCACGTACCAGACGCCGTCTCCTCCTCCTTCTTCACGTATGGCAGCAACAACATGACGAGCGTCGGGGACGAAGTCTTCATCATACCTGTGCCAACAGTCCATGACCTCATGGCCTGACTTTTTGCACAGCTGACAATGAGGGCGGCGATTTGAGGAGGAGCGGCGGCTGTTGTTGTTGTTGAAGCCGCCACCTCCGGAGTTGTTGCCACCACCAGAATGAGCACCCTCGCCCTGGTAGTTGCCGCGGCCGCGTCCGCCGCCGTTGGAGCTGCGGTTCTGTCCCTGGTGACCGCGCCCACGGTCGCGCCCGTGAGCCGCCGAGTTGACGGAGGACTGCCTGATGTTGGTGCTATGGAGGAGGGTGAGGCGAGCATCAAAGCTCAAGAGCTGGTTGTACAGCTCCTGAACCGAGACCGGCTCAACCCTAGCAGACAGAGCGGACACGACTGGATTGTAGTCCAGATCGAGGCCAGCCATGATCTTGGAGACTATCTCTGGATCGGGAAGAGGAACTCCGGTGCAGCATGCAACTTCACCTGTAAGGGTTTTAATTTTGCCAAGATGTTCTGCCATGGACATGTTACCTTTCTTCAAGTTTGTGAGCTCGATGCGGGTGTTGATGGCCTGACTCTAGCTCTGGGCGGCGAACATGGCGTTGATGGCGCTCCAGACCTCTGCTGGCGTCTGGAGGGTGGCAACTTGAGAGAGAATCTCACGGGACAAAGATCCCATCAGATATCCCTGGAGTTGCTGCTGCTGCGTGTACCAGAGGGTTCGGGCGAAGTTGATGATCTGTTCGTCTTTTCCATCTTTGGTGATGGTGAGGGTGGCCGGTGGTTCCTGGCTCGTCCCATCAAGGTGGCGCTCCATCTGTGCGTCTCGGATTTGCGGGAGCACGACGGCCTTCCATAAGAGGAAGTTTCCCCTTGTTAGCTTCTCCTGTGGGGGCGGTCCGAGAGGAATAGAGCTGCTGCTAGATGATGATGCGAAGGTAGAGGCCGTGGAGGAGGAAAGCGCGCTCGTCGTGGAAGATAGGGCTGCGGAGGAGGACATGATCTCGGCCGCGGGAAGGTAGCTAGATGCGATCTTCGATCTAAGAGGAAGATGCTCTGATTACCATGTAAATTGGGGTGGAAGCGTTGAACCCTTTGTCTCGGGCCGCATGTTCATATATAATGGCTATGCCTTGGAGTACAAGAAGAGATCAAGAAGATTGATCTCAGGTGGTTCGGTACAGGAGGTTAACGAGGAGAGGAAAGAAAGGAGATAGAGATAGATTACAATTTGAATGAAACTGTCCTATGTTGGTGAACGTAGTAATTTCAAAAAAATTCCTACGCACACGCAAGATCATGGTGATGCATAGCAACGAGAGGGGAGAGTGCGATCTACGTACCCTTGTAGATCGACAACGGAAGCGTTTGGTTGATGTAGTCGTACGTCTCCACGGCCCGACCGATCAAGCACCGAAACTACGGCACCTCCGAGTTCTAGCACACGTTCAGCTCGATGACGATCCCCGGACTCCGATCCAGCAAAGTGTCGGGGAAGAGTTCCGTCAGCACGACGGCGTGGTGACGATCTTGATGTACTACTGTCGCAGGGCTTCGCCTAAGCACCGCTACAACATTATCGAGGACTATGGTGGCAGGGGGCGCCGCACACGGCTAAGAATATGATCACGTGGATCAACGTGTGTCCCTAGGGGGTGCCTCTGCCTCCATATATAAAGGCTCAAAGGGGGGGGGGGTGCGGCCGGCCAGGAGAGGCGCGCCAGGAGGAGTCCTACTCCCTCTGGGAGTAGGACTTCCCCCCCTTTCCTAGTTGGAATAGGATTCGCAGAGGGGGGAGAAGAGGAAGGGGGGCCGGCCCCCTCTCCTTGTCCTATTCGGACCAAGGGAGGGGAGGGGCGCGCGGCCCATCTCTGGCTACCTCTCCTCTCTTCCACTAAGGCCCACTAAGGCCCATATAGCTCCCGGGGGGGTTCCGGTAACCTCCCGGTACTCCGGTAAAATCCCGATTTCACCCGGAACACTTCCGATATCCAAACATAGGCTTCCAATATATCAATCTTTATGTCTCGACCATTTCGAGACTCCTCGTCATGCCCGTGATCACATCCGGGACTCTGAACAACCTTCGGTACATCAAAACGTATAAACTCATAATATAACTGTCATCGAAACCTTAAGCGTGCGGACCCTACGGGTTCGAGAACAATGTAGACATGACCGAGACACGTCTCCGGTCAATAACCAATAGCGGGACCTGGATGCCCATATTGGCTCCTACATATTCTACGAAGATCTTTATCGGTCAGACCGCATGACAACATACGTTGTTCCCTTTGTCATCGGTATGTTACTTGCCCGAGATTCGATCGTCGGTATCCAATACCTAGTTCAATCTCGTTACCGGCAAGTCTCTTTACTCGTTCCGTAATACATCATCCCGCAACTAACTCATTAGTTGCAATGCTTGCAAGGCTTAAGTGATGTGCATTACCGAGAGGGCCCAGAGATACCTCTCCGACATTCGGAGTGACAAATCCTAATCTCAAAATACGCCAACCCAACATGTACCTTTGGAGACACCTGTAGAGCTCCTTTATAATCACCCAGTTACGTTGTGACGTTTGGTAGCACACAAAGTGTTCCTCCGGCAAACGGGAGTTGCATAATCTCATAGTCATAGGAACATGTATAAGTCATGAAGAAAGCAATAGCAACATACTAAACGATCGGGTGCTAAGCTAATGGAATGGGTCATGTCAATCAGATCATTCAACTAATGATGTGATCCCGTTAATCAAATAACAACTCTTTGTCCATGGTTAGGAAACATAACCATCTTTGATTAACGAGCTAGTCAAGTAGAGGCATACTAGTGACACTCTGTTTTGTCTATGTATTCACACATGTATTATGTTTCCGGTTAATACAATTCTAGCATGAATAATAAACTTTTATCATGATATAAGGAAATAAATAATAACTTTATTATTGCCTCTAGGGCATATTTCCTTCAGTCTCCCACTTGCACTAGAGTCAATAATCTAGATTACACAGTAATGATTCTAACACCCATGGAGCTTTGGTGCTGATCATGTTTTGCTCGTGGAAGAGGCTTAGTCAACGGGTCTGCTACATTCAGCTCCGTATGTATCTTGCAAATCTCTATGTCTCCCACCTGGACTAGATCCCGGGTGGAATTGAAGCGTCTCTTGATGTGTTTGGTTCTCTTGTGAAATCTGGATTCCTTTGCCAAGGCAATTGCACCAGTATTGTCACAAAAGATTTTCATTGGACCCGATGCACTAGGTATGACACCTAGATCGGATATGAACTCCTTCATCCAGACTCCTTCGTTTGCTGCTTCCGAAGCAGCTATGTACTCCGCTTCACATGTAGATCCCGCCACGACGCTTTGTTTAGAACTGCACCAACTGACAGCTCCACCGTTTAATGTAAATACGTATCCGGTTTGCGATTTAGAATCGTCCGGATCAGTGTCAAAGCTTGCATCAACGTAACCGTTTACGATGAGCTCTTTGTCACCTCCATATACGAGAAACATATCCTTAGTCCTTTTTAGGTACTTTAGGATGTTCTTGACCGCTGTCCAGTGATCCACTCCTGAATTACTTTGGTACCTCCCTGCTAAACTTATAGCAAGGCACACATCAGGTCTGGTACACAACATTGCATACATGATAGAGCCTATGGCTGAAGCATAAGGAACATCTTTCATTTTCTCTCTATCTTCTGCAGTGGTCGGGCATTGAGTCTGACTCAACTTCACACCTTGTAACATAGGCAAGAACCCTTTCTTTGCTTGATCCATTTTGAACTTCTTCAAAATCTTGTCAAGGTATGTGCTTTGTGAAAGTCCAATTAAGCGTCTTGATCTATCTCTATAGATCTTTATGCCTAATATGTAAGCAGCTTCACCGAGGTCTTTCATTGAAAAACTCTTATTCAAGTATCCCTTTATGCTATCCAGTAATTCTATATCATTTCCAATCAGTAATATGTCATCCACATATAATATCAGAAATGCTACAGAGCTCCCACTCACTTTCTTGTAAATACAGGCTTCTCGAAAGTCTGTATAAAACCAAATGCTTTGATCACACTATCAAAGCGTTTATTCCAACTCCGAGAGGCTTGCACCAGTCCATAAATGGATCGCTAGAGCTTGCACACTTTGTTAGCTCCCTTTGGATCGACAAAACCTTCCGGTTGCATCATATACAACTCTTCTTCCAGAAATCCATTCAGGAATGCAGTTTTGACATCCATCTGCCAAATTTCATAATCATAAAATGCGGCAATTGCTAACATGATTCGGACAGATTTAAGCGTCGCTACAGGTGAGAAGGTCTCATCGTAGTCAACCCCTTGAACTTGTCGAAAACCTTTTGCGACAAGTCGAGCTTTGTAGACAGTAATATTACCGTCAGCGTCAGTCTTGTTCTTGAAGATCCATTTATTCTCAATTGCTTGCCGATCATCGGGCAAGTCAACCAAATTCCATACTTTGTTCTCATACATGGATCCCATCTCAGATTTCATGGCTTCAAGCCATTTTGCGGAATCTGGGCTCACCATCGCTTCTTCATAGTTCGTAGGTTCATCATGATCTAATAGCATGATTTCCAGAACAGGATTACCGTACCACTCTGGTGCGGATCTTACTCTGGTTGATCTACGAGGTTCAGTAGTATCTTGTTCTGAAGTTTCATGATCATTATCGTTAGCTTCCTCACTAATTGGTGTAGGTGTCGCAGAAACAGGTTTCTGTGATGTACTACTTTCCAATAAGGGAGCAGGTACGGTTACCTTGTCAAGTTCTACTTTCCTCCCACTCACTTCTTTCGAGAGAAACTCCTTCTCTAAAAAGGATCCATTCTTAGCAACGAATGTCTTGCCTTCGGATCTGTGATAGAAGGTGTACCCAACAGTCTCCTTTGGGTATCCTATGAAGACACATTTCTCCAATTTGGGTTCGAGCTTATCAGGTTGAAGCTTTTTCACATAAGCATCGCAGCCCCAAACTTTAAGAAACGAAAACTTTGGTTTCTTGCCAAACCATAGTTCATAAGGCGTCGTCTCAACGGATTTTGATGGTGCCCTATTTAACGTGAATGCGGCCGTCTCTAAAGCATACCCCAAAACGATAGCGGTAAATCAGTAAGAGACATCATAGATCGCACCATATCTAGTAAAGTACGATTACGACGTTCGGACACACCATTACGCTGTGGTGTTCCGGGTGGCGTGAGTTGCGAAACTATTCCGCATTGTTTCAAATGTACACCAAACTCGTAACTCAAATATTCTCCTCCACGATCAGATCGTAGAAACTTTATTTTCTTGTTACGATGATTTTCGACTTCATTCTGAAATTCTTTGAACTTTTCAAATGTTTCAGACTTATGTTTCATTAAGTAGATATACCCATATCTACTTAAGTCATCTATGAAGGTGAGAAAATAACGATATCCGCCACGAGTCTCAATATTCATCGGACCACATACATCTGTATGTATGATTTCCAACAAATCTGTTGCTCTCTCCATAGTACCGGAGAACGGTGTTTTAGTCATCTTGCCCATGAGGCACGGTTCGCAAGTACCAAGTGATTCATAATCAAGTGGTTCCAAAAGTCCATTAGTATGGAGTTTCTTCATGCGCTTTATACCGATATGACCTAAACGGCAGTGCCACAAATAAGTTGCACTATCATTATCAACTCTGCATCTTTTGGCTTCAACATTATGAATATGTGTGTTACTACTATCGAGATTCATCAAAAATAGACCACTCTTCAAAGGTGCATGACCATAAAAGATATTACTCATATAAATAGAACAACCATTATTCTCTGATTTAAATGAATAACCGTCTCGCATTAAACAAGATCCAGATATAATGTTCATGCTTAACGCTGGCACCAAATAACAATTATTTAGGTCTAATACTAATCCCGAAGGTAGATGTAGAGGTAGCGTGCCGACCGCGATCACATCGACTTTGGAACCATTTCCTACGCGCATCGTCACCTCGTCCTTTGCCAGTGTTCGCTTAATCCGTAGTCCCTGTTTTGAGTTGCAAATATTAGCAACAGAACCAGTATCAAATACCCAGGTGCTACTGCGAGCTCTAGTAAGGTACACATCAATAACATGTATATCACATATACCTTTGTTCACCTTGCCATCCTTCTTATCCGCCAAATACTTGGGATAGTTCCGCTTCCAGTGACCAGTCTGCTTGCAGTAGAAGCACTCAGTTTCAGGCTTAGGTCCAGACTTGGGTTTCTTCTCTTGAGCAGCAATTTGCTTGCTGTTCTTCTTGAACTTCCCTTCTTCTTCCCTTTACCCTTTTTCTTGAAACTAGTGGTCTTGTTGACCATCAACACTTGATTCTCCTTTTTGATTTCTACCTCCGCAGCTTTCAGCATTGCGAAGATCTCGGGAATAGTCTTATTCATCCCTTGCATATTATAGTTCATCACGAAGCTCTTGTAGCTTGGTGGCAGTGATTGGAGAATTCTGTCAATGACGCAATCATCTGGAAGATTAACTCCCATCTGAATCAAGTGATTATTATACCCAGACATTTTGAGTATATGCTCACTGACAGAACTGTTCTCCTCCATCTTGCAGCTATAGAACTTATTGGAGACTTCATATCTCTCAATCCGGGCATTTGCTTGAAATATTAACTTCAACTCCTGGAACATCTCATATGCTCCATGACGTTCAAAACGTCGTTGAAGTCCCGATTCTAAGCCGTAAAGCATGGCACACTGAACTATCGAGTAGTCATCAGCTTTGCTCTGCCAGACGTTCATAACATCTGGTGTTGCTCCAGCAGCAGGCCTGGCACCCAGCGGTGCTTCCAGGATGTAATTCTTCTGTGCAGCAATGAGGATAATTCTCAAGTTACGGACCTAGTCCGTGTAATTGCTACCATCATCTTTCAACTTTGCTTTCTCAAGGAACGCATTAAAATTCAACGGAACAACAGCACGGGCCATCTATCTACAATCAAACATACATAAGCAAGATACTATTAGGTACTAAGTTCATGATAAATTTAAGTTCAATTAATCATATTACTTAAGAACTCCCACTTAGATAGACATCCAAATCAGTGTGATCCAAATCAACTAAACCATAACCATAACCGATCATCACGTGAAATGGAGTAGCTTTCAATGGTGAACATCACTATGTTGATCATATCTACTATATGATTCACGCTCGATCTTTCGATCTCAGTGTTCCGAGGCCATATCTGCATATGCTAGGCTCGTCAAGTTTAACCTGAGTATTCTGCGTGTGCAAAACTGGCTTACACCCGTTGTAGATGGACGTAGAGCTTATCACACCCGATCATCATGTGGTGTCTGGGCACGACGAACTTTGGCAACGGTGCATACTCAGGGAGAACATTTTTATCTTGATAATTTAGTGAGAGATCATCTTATAATGCTACCGTCAATCAAAGCAAGATAAGATGCATAAAAGATAAACATCACATGCAATCAATATAAGTGATATGATATGGCCATCATCATCTTGTGCCTGTGATCTCCATCTCCGAAGCACCGTCATGATCACCATCGTCACCGGCGCGACACCTTGATCTCCATCGTAGCATCGTTGTCGTCTCGCTAATCTTATGCTTCCACGACTATCGCTATCGCTTAGTGATAAAGTAAAGCATTACAGCGCGATTGCATTGCATATAATAAAGCGATAACCATATGGCTCCTGCCAGTTGCCGATAACTCGGTTACAAAACATGATCATCTCATACAATAAAATTTAGCATCATGTCTTGACCATATCACATCACAACATGCCCTGTAAAAACAAGTTAGACGTCCTCTACTTTGTTGTTGCAAGTTTTACGTGGCTGCTACGGGCTTAAGCAAGAACCAATCTTACCTACGCATCAAAACCACAACGATAGTTTGTCAAGTTGGTGCTATTTTAACCTTCGCAAGGACCGGGCGTAGCCACACTCGGTTCAACTAAAGTTGGAGAAACTGTCACCCGCAAGCCACCTATGTGCAAAGCACGTCGGGAGAACCGGTCTCGCGTAAGCGTACGCGTAATGTCGGTCCGCGCCGCTTCGTCCAACAATACCGCCGAACCAAAGTATGACATGCTGGTAAGAAGTATGACTTATATCGCCCACAACTCACTTGTGTTCTACTCGTGCATATAACATCAACATATAAAACCTAGGCTCGGATGCCACTGTTGGGAACGTAGTAATTTCAAAAAAATTCCTACGCACACGCAAGATCATGGTGATGCATAGCAACGAGAGGGGAGAGTGTGATCTACGTACCCTTGTAGATCGACAACGGAAGCGTTTGGTTGATATAGTCGTACGTCTCCACGGCCCGACCGATCAAGCACCGAAACTACGACACCTCTGAGTTCTAGCACATGTTCAGCTCGATGACGATCCCCGGATTCCGATCCAGCAAAGTGTCGGGGAAGAGTTCCATCAGCACGACGGCGTGGTGACGATCTTGATGTACTACTGTCGCAGGGCTTCGCCTAAGCACCGCTACAATATTATCGAGGACTATGGTGGCAGGGGGCGCCGCACACGGCTAAGAATATGATCACGTGGATCAACGTGTGTCCCTAGGGGGTGCCTCTGCCTCCATATATAAAGGCTCAAAGGGGGGGTGCGGCCGGCCAGGAGAGGCGCCAGGAGGAGTCCTACTCCCTCTGGGAGTAGGACTTCCCCCCCTTTCCTAGTTGGAATAGGATTCACGGAGGGGGGAGAAGAGGAAGGGGGGCCGGCCCCCTCTCCTTGTCCTATTCGGACCAAGGGAGGGGAGGGGCGCGCGGCCCATCTCTGGCTACCTCTTCTCTCTTCCACTAAGGCCCACTAAGGCCCATATAGCTCCCGGGGGGGGGGGGTTCCGGTAACCTCCCGGTACTCCGGTAAAATCCCGATTTCACCCGGAACACTTCCGATATCCAAACATAGGCTTCCAATATATCAATCTTTATGTCTCGACCATTTCGAGACTCCTCGTCATGCCCGTGATCACATCCGGGACTCCGAACAACCTTCGGTACATCAAAACATATAAACTCATAATATAACTGTCATCGAAACCTTAAGCGTGCGGACCCTACGGGTTCGAGAACAATGTAGACATGACCGAGACACGTCTCCGGTCAATAACCAATAGCGGGACCTGGATGTCCATATTGGCTCCTACATATTCTACGAAGATCTTTATCGGTCAGACCGCATAACAACATACGTTGTTCCCTTTGTCATCGGTATGTTACTTGCTCGAGATTCGATCGTCGGTATCCAATACCTAGTTCAATCTCGTTACCGGCAAGTCTCTTTACTCGTTCCGTAATACATCATCCCGCAACTAACTCATTAGTTGCAATGCTTGCAAGGCTTAAGTGATGTGCATTACCGAGAGGGCCCAGAGATACCTCTCCGACATTCGGAGTGACAAATCCTAATCTCGAAATACGCCAACCCAACATGTACCTTTGGAGACACCTGTAGAGCTCCTTTATAATCACCCAGTTACGTTGTGACGTTTGGTAGCACACAAAGTGTTCCTCCGGCAAACGGGAGTTGCATAATCTCATAGTCATAGGAACATGTATAAGTCATGAAGAAAGCAATAGCAACATACTAAACGATCGGGTGCTAAGCTAATGGAATGTGTCATGTCAATCAGATCATTCAACTAATGATGTGATCCCGTTAATCAAATAACAACTCTTTGTCCATGGTTAGGAAACATAACCATCTTTGATTAACGAGCTAGTCAAGTAGAGGCATACTAGTGACACTCTGTTTTGTCTATGTATTCACACATGTATTATGTTTCCGGTTAATACAATTCTAGCATGAATAATAAACTTTTATCATGATATATGGAAATAAATAATAACTTTATTATTGCCTCTAAGGCATATTTCCTTCATCCTATACATATTCTAACACGTGCTGGTCGCCGATCTTGCTGCTTAGGGTTGTTGCGGGTTTGATCGGCTCCATATGGGGGAGACAGAGAGAAACGTAGGGGCGTCGACGCGGCGAGGGGGTGGAGAAGAGACCGGAGGAGAGAGTACATCACATATATGTTTTTTTCGTTTTTTCTTCACACTTTTTATTTGGTTTTTGCATGGCTTTTTTCCTATTGTTTATATTTCAAAAAATTGTAAATATGTGTACGAAAAAACACTTTACATTTTTTTGAAATATGTTAATCATGCATTTGCAAGTGTTAAACGTGTATATAAAAATGTTAATCATGTGTACGAAAAATGTTTGTGATTTAACAAGTCTGGCACGTTTAAAAATGTTTACGCAATGTGAAAAATGTTTGAGTACTTTTAAAAATACACCCATGAGTTTAAAAAATGTGTTTGTGACATTTGCAAAAAAAAACAATGTAAAAGCAATGTTTTCGTAATGTGAAAAAAAATTGTTTCGTGCCACTAAAAAATGTACGCAGCATTTTAGAGCAAAAATTCAAGCAATTCAAAAAAACATGCGTCACATTTAAAAAAATGTATATACAATGTATATGAATGTTCCTGTAGGTTTAAAAAATGCTTATTTCCAGTAAAAAAATGTTTGTGTAGTTTATAAAAATTCTTATTGACACTAAAACAATATACAGTATGTATTTGAAAAATATTACCGTCTATCCAAAAAGGTGTTCAAAACATGTATTTAAAAAATGTACATCATCTACTTGAAAATGTTCAAAGTGTAGAAAAACAAAATGTTTCGCGTGTACGCTAAGAATGCACATTGTGTACTCACAAAAGGTAGACATGTGCAAAAAAGGAAACCGGTTAATACCCACGAAGAAACAAACAAGAAAAGCAAAGAAAACCGAGGATTATGAAGAAAATAAAAAAAACAAAAAGAACCAAAGTATAAACGTGGATTAATTAGGGGTGGTTAATTAGAGGCGGGCCCCCTAAAAAACAGGGGGGCGATGATTAGTGTTGATTTGGGTGGGGCCGCCTCCCTCTTGCCTTGCCTAGCCTTTGCATGTGTGTGCGCTGGAAGTCTCACCCGGTGGGACTTGATGAAAAGACTTGTCGGCTGATTAGTTGTGCTGGACTAGATCGCCCGTTGTAGCGGCCGATCGCTAGGAAGTCGTTTCGGCAACACTGATCGTACAATCACGTCACGTCGTCTTATGTTATTATTTTTAGCATCAGTACAGATACAAGCGCTCATATACATGTACATATACTCACTTCTATGAACGTACACACGCACACCCTACCTTCTAGGAGCACCTCCGAGTGACTGAGCCATCATATTATCTTAAGATTTACGAAGTCACTGTAGGCGCCTCGTCGTCAATGAAAACGTCTCCTCTCACTGACAGCGCATCGTCGGAAATCCTGAAATAAATCCAGGAATAATGCGAGCATCAGGATTTGAACCTTGATGGGTTAGGGATACCACTGTCCACCTCACCAACTCAATCACAGGTATGTTTTAGTACAAGTACTGTTTCGTGCTTCGGACTCGACTTCAGTGACCGTTGGTATATTTATTTTGGATTATTATTTGAGTCAACTTTTTTTAGATGAATTATTTTTGAGTCAAACTTGGTGGGGATGCCGTGATGGCCCGCCAGTCGGCGGCAGCCCACGAGGTGAGACCGGCCTGGCCCGTAAAGTAACACGGGCAACCCAACCCACCACCTACGTCGTCGTCTCCGCCGCCTTGCTCTATCCATCCGTCGGCGATGCAGGCCGCCGTCGCCTTGAGCCAGAGCCAGGCGTCCCTTCTCGTCCGGCGGCTCCCAAGGCCTTACCACTACGCGTACGTATCCGCCACTCGATTCCTCTCGCCTCAATTCCATGGCTCCATCTCTGCCTTTTTGACCCCTGCATCTGCATGTGGTTGGTGGAGGAATTCCGCAGCGGCGGGCCGGACCCGGATGATGGCGTGCTGCTGCTAGCACGACGAGGCGTGTCGCTCCCGCTCCCGCGGCTGCGGCTGCGGCGCGCCTGTTGCTCCGCGAGCCTACCC
The DNA here is from genome assembly GCF_056163025.1 of Triticum urartu. Taxonomy (NCBI): domain Eukaryota; kingdom Viridiplantae; phylum Streptophyta; class Magnoliopsida; order Poales; family Poaceae; genus Triticum; species Triticum urartu. Next base: position 87,268,402 of record NC_141879.1, read on the forward strand.
GTCGGTACCGGCGCCGGCGCCGGCAGTGGTAACAACCCCGGCCCCTTGCTCCACCTCATGTTGGTTTACCATGTTCGTGTTACTTTACCCGTGGCAAGGTAACAAACCCCCCTGGCCGATTGCTTTGTAAGCTAGGCTGGAGAGGGTACCTTTGCAGATTTACCCCCTTCAGGCAAGGGCAAAATTTTCAGATCAGATTATAAATTTTTTGGCAGTGCCAAGATAAGTGGAATCAGTTACTAGGCCAAGGCTAAAATTTGAGATAATATTAAGGAGCACCTGTATATGCTTCAGTTATTAACTGAAAACAAATTCAGTTTTACTGGAATCCCTCCCCCTCGTAGCCTTCTTCTTTCTCCCACCCGCCCTGCCTAACTGCCTTCTGCCCTCCGACGCCTGCCTAACCGCCTAGCGCAGCCGCCACCCCCCGGCCATCGCTGTTAAATAGCAAATGCGATAATAATAATATGGTTTGGTGGTACAAATGTTTCAGTTCATTCGCTAATGCTAGTTATCGGCTTACCGTGGTTAAAAAGAACAATTCCGTGTGTTCATACTTCATAGTTCACGCGCGAAAGAAATTTGCATTTTTTTGAATGATGGAAAATGATGTGGAAATCAGAATCCTGGCCTTCAGGATAGACGGTATATGGGAATACAGGACTGCGTGCAAGTTTGAATAATGGGACCTAATGGGCGGTCCTTCCCTTACAAATGGTGTATGGCTCCCAAATACGGAGATTTCAGTACTAAAACAAGTAGTAGAAGCAATCCGTGCAAGCGGCAGTACCAAGGGTGATTGATGCAATAGGAAGTCACTTCCATGTTTGCCGTATTAATTTACAGTACCGCTGAGTCTCAGCTTGGAAGTTGCCATGCTGCTCTTAATTGTTTGCGGTATCTGTTCTTGACCTGCATATCTGGAATCAAATGCCATTAACCAGACGAGTTTTCTTATTTGTAAGCAAGGTTTGGGAGAATCAAATAGTACCTTTTTGCCATTTTGTTTGTGAGATAATTAAAAGTGTCATAGAAACAAGCAGTCCTGTCCGGTGAAATTAATCAACACATATTCCCTGTCTGTATTGGGCATAAACCAGGCATATCTGCTTAATTCGGTCCTTGCTATGTATCCAGAAACTGGTTGCGAAAAGCTATTGCCTAGCTTCGTTGACCTACCGAGATAAACATAGGTCGATTCTAGGTACGAAATCCACTTTTCATATTGTGAGACATTGAGAACAGAGCCGTCACTCTGTTGATAAGCTGTGCAGGTGCATGTTCGAGTTATCGAGTATCGGACTCCACAAGGCGCCCAGGTTGTTTCTTCTATCAAAAAAAGATGCCGCCAATGCCAAGGGCTCCTGGCTGGTCTTGTTTGTTTTTTTTCTAAATATTGTGACTTTGAATATAATTTCCTTTAATTTTTAATCATTCTGCGTTTCAAGAACCACAGATAGTAAAGTGGATTTGTAAATTATTTTTGTCTTCTACTCCCTCCGTCCCATAATATAAGAGCGTTGTGTCAAAAACGCTCTTATATTATGGGACGGAGGGAGTAGATTTGTTTATCATTAAAAGGCTGCGTACTATAGACCCAAAGTGGCCAGACCCTTCCCCGGACCTTGCTCAAGCGGGAGCTACGTGCACCGGGCTGCCCTAGATTTGTTTATCATTATGTGTTATGTATTGCTGAACCAGTGGTTAAAACAAGAAATTAAATGGTCATTTCATTTATTTAGCTGCAGCAGACTCTTGATGAATTATTATTTGCAAATTTTGCAATTGAAGCCTGTCTTTTGCCCAATTGCTAGTGGTAGAGATTGAATTGTCAAAGTATAGCGTAACTTGTCGTGAATGAACCTGGAACTCGTGCCTTTTATCATTTCCTTGGGTGCTGAATACTTTTCTTGCTCACTGCTCTTATGTCACTTCATGATTTTTTTTCTTTGTAGAGCATGTCCCTGTATTCCCAAGACAAAAAACATGGGATCCTTACAAGCTTCTTGGTGTTGACCATGATGCATCTGAAGAAGAGATCAATAGTGCAAGAAACTTCCTCCTTCAACAATACGCTGGGTATGAAGAAAACGAAGAGGCAATTGAAGGTGCCTATGATAAGATAATGATGAAGAGCTACTCACACCGTAAGAAGTCCAAAATCAACCTGAAAAGGAAATTAATTAAGCAAGTGGAAGAATCCCCATCATGGGTTAAGTCACTGCTTGGACACTTTGAGGTGCCATCGATGGATGTTGTGTCAAAAAGATTTGCTCTTTTTGGATTTATTGCTGGGTGGAGCATCGCAACTTCTGCTGAGACTGGACCTACCTTCCAGGTATATATATGCTTTTAATGATTCTCACAACTGATTCAATAATCCTTTTTTCCTAAGCATTGAACCTGTTAGAGATTACTTACAGCCTAAGACTGTTGTTTATTTCTCTTGCGGCTGGGGATTGGAACCATTAGGCAGAAAATATCCTCGGTTTGCTGCGTGGACTGTCTATGCATTTCCTACAGAGTGTAATGGAACCCAGCTCAGCTCCGCCGAGCCAAAAGAAAAGCACAGAACAGCCGGAGGCGAAGAGTAGAGTATAGCCAAGGGGCTTTCGTCGTCCGTAAAGGACCTAATGGAAGACCGTGCTCCGAAGTGTGCACTTCGAGTTTTGTTTTAAGAACACTTGACCTACCTATAAGATAGATTAAGCCTCCTATTATACCAATTATAGGTCTTGCTGGTTCTAACAATCTTTTTAACATTGATGGTTTTCTCTTGCAGCTTGCACTGGCACTCGTGTCATGCATATACTTTCTCAACGACAAGATGAAAAACCTTGCCAGGGCGTCTGCCACAGGGTTAGTTAGCACCTGCATAGCAACATACGAGTACTCCCTTGGTCGTTATCAGTCGCACACGTATAGGGCTTTTAATCCTCCTCCGTACTTGCAGGCTTGGACTCTTTGCGGGTGGCTGGATAGTAGGTTCGCTGGTAGTCCCAGTGATCCCGGCATTTATTTTCCCGCGTACTTGGTGTCTGGAGCTCCTTACTTCGCTGGTCGCTTATGTATTTCTATTCTTGGGTTGCACTCTCGTCAAGTGAAATCTGTGACACTTGAAACCGTTGTTGTTTCTGCGAGATTTTCTGTTGCCGACGTTGCAACTCCCTTTTGACCCGTGGGTATAGAAGATGACCTTTTGACAAGCCGAAACTTGGCCCACTATTGTTCAGATCCCATGAGGTGTTGTTGTTATCTCTAGTCTAAGCGAGCTTATATTGATCAGTATTGTATTGTATTGTATTGTATTGTTTTGTAGGCAGTTTCTGCAAGCTGCTGCTAGTTCTAGAGTGCTTGGGCATGCTACCGTTGTAACTATAATAAACAGCTGCAGATGTGCTTATCGCTTGTTTGTGCTTGTGATTTCACGGGCGGGCATCCACCGTGTGTTTGTTGTGAGATTTGTTCACCTGTGTTGCAGTGCAGTTGCATCGAAATGTTTTTACTTTGCTACTAATCACATCCCCGCGGATAACGCGGTGATTTCCATCAGCTGCTGTTTGGAGCCGACGTTTTGGTTTCTCATGTACTATGAATATGTGATGCTTGTCGGATATCTTTGCTGTGCCACAGTAGAGAAAAAAAGTTTCACAACAAAACGTCAAGGAGCCTGCCCAAACTTATGCAGTCCAAAAGCAACAGCGTAAAACACTGGCTGATTCACACTCTGAAGCTCGGCCCTGATATTGTGCTTTAGCAAACAGTTATGGTTATATAAGCTCACATATTAAGACTTTGAGGTGCACCCCTATGGTTTCTAAAGTTCAAAAAAAAAACACTCATACTGACAGATTCAGTTCGACAGCGCGCCTTTCAACAACAAATAAGTAACAACGCAAACAACTTTATGCTTGAAATCACAATCAACCAAAGGCGCGTAGCCTTGAATTTCATTATTTCAGCCCATCGAAACTTGGCTAGATGCTAAGGATAAAAAAGAGACACAAAAAAGAAATAAGCGCCCGCTAGGCTTCTTGTCCTCACAGCCGCACTAGGGTTGCCGCCCACGAGACTATTTGACCAGTGAACATTGACTATTCATCCTTGGCATCCAAGCATTGACCGCTGACGATGGCTGTTGACCATTGAATTTTGGGGAAAAAATTATAAAGTTGGAAAAATCATGGAGTTGATTTTTTTTACAATTTTTTTAAAGTTCAAGAATTTGAAAAATGTTCATGAATCCAAATAAATCTTCATTTTAAAAAATGAATAAAAAATATATTCATGAATTTGAAAAGTGTTAACGTCTTTAAAAAATGTTCATGAATTTGAAAAAAGTTCGCATATTTGAAAATGGTCACTAAAAGTGGAAAAAATTCACAATTTTTTTAGAAGTTCAAGATATAAGAAATTTCATAATATTTTTTAAAAAGAAAGAAAAAACAAAACGAAAAAATGATGAAAGAAAGACCATAGAAAACCCAGCCCAAAACCATTGGGAGGAGAGATATTGGACCGCACCATACTTAGATCTTGTGAGCAGGGGGTGTACGCCCTGCGCGAAGACAACATCTCGCTTATGGGGAGTATAGCATGTCTCTCGCCTGAAGAATCCCCCTCCCCATGTAGCTATCACGCCGAGCCATTGTTCGTGTTTTTTTTCGTGTGCTGTGTTTCGCTACCGACACTTGTGGTTTTGTTCAGTCATTGTACTAGTTTTGTCTCATTTTTATTTTTTGATTCTTTTATTATTTTGTTTGGGTTTCTTTGTGTCTTCACTCGCATCTTCGTCGGCTAAGGAGGGCATGTTGCGGTGGCATCATGGCTTATGTTGCAAATGACGGTTCCAAATCTTCGAGTGCTACATGGGCCAAGCACTCGTCGTGCAAACCTTCGCGCACAACAAGATCCATTTGGTAAACCTTTGAGGACAACATGGCCCATGTGGCAAACCTCATCAATTGGATTGGACCAAGCACAACACGAGTCAGATCGAACGACTATCCCATGATGGATCCAACGGCTTGCGAGCCAGTTAATCTATTCAAAAGATCAGCTGGACGGCGCCTAGCCTTGAATTTCTTTTTGAGGGGTTGTCGGGCCTTGATTTACTGCATTTTTGGGTGTGTTTCCAGCCTGAAAATAGCCCGGCCCGGCCCACAAAGAAAAGAAGAAAATTCTAACCTAGCCACCCACCCACTCGACCTCCGATTCTGCCGGCGGCGGTCGGTCGGTCGCTGCAGGCTGCATCTAGCTTGGGCATAGCATAGCCGGCGGGGACCTCCAGGCGGCGGGGCACCTTCGTTTCGTCGCTCTCTCCTCTGCTTCCTGGAGGTCCAAGTCGTCCTCTCCTTCCTCGCTCGCCGGTCAAGATCTCCACTTCGCACTCGCGGGCATCCTCGGGAGAGCAAACTAGAAGAAGAAGAAGAAGGTAATCCGCTGTTCCTAGCTAGCTTGTATGCGTTTCTGCTTTTCCAAAATGGCGAATTTACATAGTATCTGTGTCGGTGCATTTTAGGACCGGACTGCCGTGTGGGTGCAGTGAAGATCCCTTTGACCAGTAACGAACGAATCCATAGCTGCTGCTTGCCGTGAGGGATGGCCGGAAGCGGCCTGTGGGTAGTTGGATTGGCCTCCCTTCTTGCACTCCCTGGGATATTCGTCTCCATCTCCGTCGAGGCCAGCCCGGGAGATGCTGATCCGCACTACAGGTGAGGTGACACACACACACTTCTTGACTCATCTCCTGTTGCAGTTGGTTAAAAATATTAAATCTCCTTTTCTATCTCGAAATCGTCATATCTTAGCCTTGTTGGTACTGGAATCCATAATTCACTATCCTGCAGTTTGATTCCAAATATATGAACCGGAAAACTGGAGACCGTGGATCTAACATGGTTATTGTTTGACTTCGCCTTGACAATGGAATGATATTGAACCTTAAAGTATTGTGGATGCATTGTTTTAAGGATAGAAACACAATTTGTATTCCTGGCCGACAGATGGACAATTAATCAAGTTTCAGCTACCACACAATACTTACTGATTAATCTTTGCCACCTAATGTACGAGGCCCTGCCCCCCGCGTCGCTCCAACAGGGGCGACACGGGCGGCTAACCCTAGCCGCCGCCGGCGGTCCCCCTCCCCCTTCTTCTCCTCCTTGTCGCCACTAGAGGAGCCGCCGATGCGTCGCACGGCTGCCGAGGAAGGTGGCGGCGAGGCCTTCATCGTCCCTTCGCGGAGATCTGGATCCACGGGGCGGCGGCCCCTGCTGGTTCGGCGCCGCCGTTCGCGCTCTGGACGGTGTGCGCGGGGACTCTGCCCGGCGTCCTCGACCGCTCGGGTGGTGGGGAGTCGGCGCTTGGCGGCGGCAGTTCGGGGGCCTTCATCCTCGCCAGATCTGGAGGCCTGCTACTCCATCCTTCCTGCTCCTTCCCCTTTGCGCTTGTGGCCGGTGGATGCTGCTGGTTCCGGTGCTTCTGGGGATGGTGGTGCAGATTGGGAAACCCTAGGCCGGCTGGTTCGGCTTGACAGCGGCGTCGGCTTCGGGCGACGCATCCTTCCTGAAGGCGGTGTCGTGGTCCTTATTCTTGTCACCTCCGGTCCTCTCCCGGGTGAAAACCCAAAATCCGGTCTGGATTGGGCAGCGGTGGCGCCATGGGCGTCATCCCCTCCTTGGAGGCGTTGCCTGGGAAGCTAGGATTCGGGTGTGGGCTCATGAAGGTGTGGGCTTTGGCTGCCGGCTGGATTTCTGCAGCTGCTCGCGGCGGCTTTCAGGTTGTGCAGAGTGCCCCTTGTATCTTGAGGGCGTTTCCTGTTTTTCGTGTTCGCGTCGGAGGAGCGGCGTGGCATCTGGTACGTCGACAACGGCGAGTCTCGGCGGCATGGAGCAGTAGGGGTATCGCCGGTGGGCGTGTGATGATGGACGAGCGCAGGATGGTGGCGCTGTCTGGCGTCGTGGTGGCGTCGGTGGCAGAGAGGCCTGGCACGGTTCATGCAACAGTACAGCTCTGAAGATGGATTGATGGTACGTGGCTGCGGCGGCCTCATACCCGGCAGGGGGCCTGGTTGAAGAGCACGCCGGACTGGTGGGTGCCCATACCCGGAAGGAGTCCTGGTTGGGACCTCAGGTCTCAGATGTTAGGTTTGGCTGCGAGGTCTGTTTGGTATTAGGCCCAGACCATCAGCGCCCCTTCATCAGTTACTGTTGTACGACTTTGTAAGGTCTTGTGTTATAATCAATAAAGTGGCCGTATGCATCGTCCAGATGCAGAGGCCGGGGGTATTCCTCCTTTTCGAAAAAAACACAATACTTACTAGCGCAAGTAATTAATAAATTGGTACTCCCTCCGTCCGGAAATACTTGTCCTCAAAATGGTTGTATCGACTTATTTTAGTTATAGATACATCCATTTTATCCATTTCTAGGATAAGTATTTCCGGACGGAGGGAGTACAAAGGTGGATTCAGTTAAATTGGCCGACAGATGAACCTTTAGATTAGATTAGATGCACAAAGATTAAGTGGTGATACATGATTGGTATTCTTGCCATGGCAAATTAGTCCGTCATACTTATTAGATGGAGAGAGAGACTGCAGGTCAGACAATTTACTATTAGATTCATAGGAGCACTAGCTAGAGGTTAGATGCAACTCTGGTTACTATACTACCGCACCTACTTAAGAGCAATTTAAAAGTGTATAAACATATCATACATATGTTGGTAATGGTTGTTACTATATGTTTGATCCTTTTGTGTCACTTCATTGTGAAATACAGTATGTTTTTGTTCTCGTGCTGACTTGACTGAAATTATTTATGTTAAGAATTGCTATAATGGTTGTTGGTTGTTACAATATAATTGATCCTTTCTTGTTACTTCATTGTGACTTGTGACATATGTTTTTGTTTCTTGCCGACTTGACTGAAATACTGGGTTAGCACTTCCCTCCTAATCCAAAAGAAGGCACACACTCTTTTTGGAAGTCAAGTTTGACCATGATGATTGAACTAATAAAATGTGGGTTATGTGTCACAAAAATTAAACCATTAAATTTTTATCCGAAAAAAGACATAGTATGTCTTTTTATACGATTGTCTGATTATGAAAATGATAACAAACTAACTCATTTTTGCAGCAGTTGCTGTGCATCTACTGACCACCTTTAGCTAACTATTGTGACATCGTTGCCTCAGTTATTGTTGGAATTTTTTCATTTTATCGGTCTTGATTTGTGTGACATATCGTAGAACTATTTGTTAGGAGTTATGCATTGTGTTAGGGGCTGTACTTCATTATGATATCACATTGTTTAGAAGTTTCTGGTAACTTGCGTCGTGATTGACCTGCAGAACTTGTGTGGGGGAGTGTCAGAATACGGGGATTATTGGAGGCAACATCATCAGTCACTGTCAGTCCCGGGAGAACGACAGCATATCTGCTGGAAGTTCTTGGTACACACAGGAGGCTCTTCGTGTGCAGTGGAAGCAACTAAACTGTATGACAGACTGCCGCTACTACTGCATGATGCGAAGAGAAGAGGAACGGCGATTAGGTGGCCTGAGCCCTGTTCAATATCACGGAAAATGGCCCTTCAAACGTGTTTCTGTCTTCCAGGCATGTAACATTTGGCTTGTATGTTGATGAGTAGTGAGACTAGTATTTCACCATGATGACTAGTTGACTACTACTAATAACTTGTTTGGCATTTATTATCAGGAACCCCTGTCAGCTGCACTGTCTGCTCTCAACCTATTGATGCACTTCACTGGCTGGCTTTCGTTCTTCCTGCTAGTGAAATACAGATTACCTCTTAGACCTCAGACGAAGAAGACGTACTACGAATACACTGGCTTATGGCATATCTATGCAATATTATCAATGAATGCATGGATCTGGAGCTCTGTATTCCATACCAGGTGCACATTTGCTCAATCAAAGCTTGGGCATGCTGCTGTCATAATAATATATTTAATATCTTGCTCAGCATCATTCATTCTTCATTTTGTAGGGATATTGACTTGACTGAGAAATTGGATTACTCTTCAGCTGTGGCCGTACTTGGCTACTCTTTAATCCTTACACTGCTAAGAATTTTTAATGTCAAGGAGGGGGCTACCCGGGTGATGTTTGCTGCACCTATTCTAGCATTCGTCACAACACACATCTTGTATCTTAACTTCTACGAGCTTGACTACGGTAAAGTTCCTTTTGCATCTCCTAGAGTATTTTTTACCTTGCATACAGTTGCACAAACAGATTAATTCATGTGCATCTTCTGTGTTTATATGCCTGCCTTTTCTTCAGGATGGAACATGAAAGTTTGTGTGGCGATGGGAGTGGTTCAAATTGTCGCATGGGCAATCTGGGCTGGTGTGACCCATCATCCGTCACGGTTGAAGCTTTGGGTCGTTGTGTTCGGAGGAGCTCTAGCTATGCTTCTTGAGGTGTTTGACTTTCCTCCATACAAGGGGTATGCCGATGCGCACTCGCTGTGGCACGCGAGCACCGTTCCCCTCACCTATCTTTGGTGGAGCTTCATTAAAGATGACGCAGAGTTCCGCACCTCCACACTCACACTGGTTAAGAAGGCCAGGTGAATTAAAGGTCATTATGTTGTTCGGTTCTCTCAAGGCAACACAAGCAAAAGCTCGGTATGCTCGGTATTCCTGGGATCGATCAGGACGACAAATCATTCGTCTTCGGGTGTCACTGTTTTGGTCTGCAAACTCAGCATCTTGTTTCTGTGGCTCTAGCCCTCCTGACTTTTGTTTTGATCTATATGAGGAATAGTTGTGTAGTAGAAAAAGTGACATTATCTTTTTCCGTGCCCGTTGAGACAGTTGAGCCTGTGAGTTTCAATAGAAGATTATATGAAGCTAAGCATTGCAGAATGAGCCGTCAGAGATGATGAGATATTTGTAGGGAATGTGTGCTGATTTCTTCATAGGACTGCTTGTTTCTATGACACTTTTATATCTCACAAACTGGCAAAAAGGTACTCTCTCCGTCCGAAAATACTTGTCATCAAAATGGATAAAAAAGGATGTATCTACAACTAAAATACGTCTAAATACATCGAAAATGTATAGGACCTCTCGGGTGCTACGCCCACCTATATTCAAAAATAATTTAGTAATTCAAAAAAGGTCAAAAAATCCCGGAACTTTTTATGGAATCAAACATGACCAGGTATTGCACTTGTATAAAAAGATTTAAATAGGAAATGACTTTTATTGTATCCGGGGTCAAAGATTTCCCAAAAAAATGCTAGATACAAGTACTATTCATGCTATATTGTTGTCATAAATTTGTTTTTTTTTTTGCCCTGAAGTCAACGAGAATTATTCCTTGGCCAAACATTTTATATGAGTACAATACCTAGTCATATTTGGTTCAAAAATATATCCAAGATTTTTTTGGCTTTTTTTGAATTACTAAATTATTTTTTAATATAGGGGGTGAAGCACCCGAGTGCTCCTAATCCGCTTTCCTAGATACATCCCCTTTTGTTTATTTTGATAACTAGTATTTTCGGATGGAGGGAGTAGTATTTGAGTCTCCCAGTTCATGACAGTTGGTTCCAGCTTGTATGCAGGTCAAGAAAAAAGAAAAGAAAAAAAAAATACTTACTTGCAAACATATAACAACAGCAGCATGGTAGAGGCAACTGGAAATTAATACAGCAAACATGGAGGTGACGACTTCCTATTGCATCATCGTATTTGGGAGCCACACACCATTTTTATTAAGGGAACAAATGGCTACACATTAGCTCCAATTATTCAAACTTCCACGGAGTCATATACTACTGTCTGTCTATGATTCTGATTTCCACATCATTTTCCATCATTCACAAAATTGCAATTTCCTTTCCTGTGTGAACCACCACCACAGCACATAATTGTTTTCCTTTTATAACCACGATAACTAGGATTAGCGAATGAACTGAAAACAGTGACAAGAGCTGAGTCCCCCAACTCATCACATTTGCTGTTTAAAACAGTGATGGCGGTGGTCGAGGTAGTGGGCGGTGGTGGTGTTAGGCGGTTAGGCAGGCATTGGAGGGTGGGGCGGCACAGTGGGAGGAAGAAGAAGGCTACAACGAGAGGGATTGGACTGAAACCTATTTGTTTTTCATCAGTTAATAACTGATGCTTAGGTGATCCTTGATATTATTCTCAAATTTTACCCTTAGTCTATCTACTAGTAACTACAAAAAAAAAAGTTAGGGTGAGTCATGAACTTAGAGAAAATATACATGGGCCGTTGGATGTTGCTTTCCGAAGCCCATCTAGGCCCAATAAAAACCCTCTTGACGTGATCATCACCTAGCTCACGCCGCCGCCGCATTCCCCACTCACTCTCCTCCCTCTTGTGCCGACCGAGAACTAACGGCAAGGAGCGGAGGCGGCAGTGCTCTTCGTCTTCGTCCCCAATCTACCAGCCCACCCCAGTCCCGGGTGCTCCTCGCCGCGGCAGGCAACCGGCTGCTATTATCCATCCATCGTCCTACGCTAACGCTACCCTACCTCCGGATTGAATGGCAGGTCACTGCGAGGTTTCCGCCGTCAATGTAGCTGAGAAAGGTTCCTACTTGCTCAAGGTACATGGATACTCAAGAGGGAAGGAGCTATTCAGCAATGGTGAGTGCACGGCTTCTTCCCCTTTCAGTGTTGGAGGCCACAACTGGACTGTGAGGTATTACCCAAACGGTTATTTGCCAAAACATGCCAATGAGATAGTTGTTCGCCTGCTTCTTGATTCAGCTGGTGCCAAGAATGTCAAGGTGAATGCCATATTTAAGGCCTCTTTTGGTTCATAGGATAGGATTATCGTAGGAATAGGAATTTTGTAGGAAATGAGATGACATGTATCTCAAATCCTATGAGTAGGAATAGAAAATGAGATGTCATTTGGTTGACACCAAAGGAATTTTTTCATTGAGTCTAGGCTCATTTTTATTTTCCTATGAAATGTGAAGGATAGGAACCAATCCTATGTAGGAATAGGAATCCATTCCTATGTACCAAAGGGCTCTGAAGGAAAAAATTCTATAAGAATCCTATCCTCTAGAATTCTTATGAAATTTCTCCAAACCAAAGGAGGCCCAGTATGGTGGCAACCAGTTTGGCTCTGGCTGAGCAGCATAACTGCAATGGACTCAAGGAAGCTTGCCTCAAGTTCCTTGCTTCTCCATTCAATTTGGAGGCGATGATGGCAAGTGATGGCTACGAGCATCTGAAAAGCAGCTGTCCATCTGCCCTTAAGGAGCTGATTGCTAGACTCCTGCCGGCTCAAATGAAAGCGGCCAAGGATAATGATGACCCTACCTGAATTAGTTAAGTATATATATATATATATATATATATATATATATATATATATGCATGTTTCATCTTAATTAGTTCTCTACGTATGTGGTTGGATGTGTGCCTCGGGAGAGAAAAAACTGCTATCTATGCTACCTGTTGGCTCTGAAGTTTTATGTCTGCCCAGTCTGTAAGGAACTCTAATTTCTCTTTCTAGGAACCCTTTAATTGAAACTGAACTACTTATTTATATCTATATTGCAAGTAGAATGAGATTGATTATATCACCCCCTATGCTCTCTATGTATCTGCTGAGATTCATGAATGCCAAAAGACTGTAACAACTTCCCTATATGCATCTTAATGATTATGAATCATATGTTGCCGATAAAACGTTGCAGAGGCCGGTCTGCAGGTAGCTCGGAATCATCCCTGTCGAGCCAGCGTTGCGGTCGGTGTTGTCAGATGTATTTTAATTGCCACCATCGTAAGCAATGCTGTATTTCACCGTATTCAATGGATAGGCCACAAGTAGCTGACAGGTACCGAACCTGGGCGAAGCAGCTCCATCCCTCAAATCTGGGCATTTGCGCGGTTTGGACTAGTGACATGATGGGCCATCAATTTTTGCATGCAGGCCTACAGGTTTGGACTGTCATCAAGGGAGAAGATTACTTAAAGATCCTGGGTTATTGGCACTATAATTACGGATCTACAACCAATAGTTTAGGGTTTGTATATCATTTTTTTGGAGATTAGCGATGTGAAATAGAGAAACGCTTAGAAGGAAAGCAGTTTTTTTTCTTGGGAATGTTCAGGCTTGTTAATGTCGAATTGGAAAATGCAGTATATTTTTTGCTCACTAGTTCGTGAGTTCGATAGTATTTTTAAAAAATCATAGGTGCACAGTTACAGAAAACAAAAGAGAAAGGGCCTACACATAATTGTATCATTATCCGTTGGGAAAGAGTGGATCTAGAGCTTGGTACGTGACGTCTAACGAGCAACACTCTTAATTAACTTGGTTACTTTGCTCAAAATCTAAAACGTAACAGTGCATTAATTAGAGGATATAGTCATTAAAAAAAGTGCTGACTGCATAGGTTTGAAAGGTCGCCCAGGATAGCATGGTTAACTCTAATTACGGAGATTACTTAAAGATCCTAGGTTATTAGTACTCTAATTACGGATCTACAGACAATAGTTTGTTCACAAATAGTTTAGTGTATGAACCATTTGTTTGGAGATTAGCAATGTGAAAATAGAGAAACGCTTACAAGGAAAGCATGTTTAATATTTCTTGAGAATAGTTGTCCGTGTTAATTTTGAACTGAAAGTGCAGTATTTCTTTTTCAAAATGGAAATGCAATATATTTTTACTCACTAATTCAACGAGTTTGATGTATCGTAGGCTGCACAGTTACAAAAAACAAAAGAGAGGGGCCCTGCCGCTAATTGTATCATTATCAAGTGGGAAAGAGAGGATCTAGAGCTTCGTGCGTGATGCCTAATGAGCAATACTTTTACTTACATTAGTTAGTTTGCTCAAAATCTAACACGTAACAATACACTAATTAGAGGACTTGTCATTGAAAAAAGAAATACGCTGACTGCACATGTCTGGAAATTGCCAGGATAGCCTTTGCTCCAACAGGCAGCAACGGGCGAGACGCCTAGTCTAATATAAAATTGATACTATTCACTGCCTGCAATAGGTCCGTGTTAAATTCATGTCATATTGACTCAGAGTAGTCAAGTCACCGCTCCACCACGCGCGTCAAACAGCATCATTGCATTCACTCGAGCTGACAATGGGCAAAGGACATACATTTACACTATTCCTGTACCTGTATATTGCGAGGTATACTTAGAAAAAGGCTGCCAGAAGTGAATCACGAAGCATATTCCCACGAGGTAGATAACGAGCTACCTGACGCTCGGCCTCTGCGACGCCGCACTCCATATGTTGCACCCTTTTGCAGTGGAGGGCAAAGTCTGCCACAAGCCAAGGAAACTTCAACTATGGGGTCGGGAACAGTGGCTGGGGCTGGAGCTGGATGGACCGCTGGATCGTTGCACGACCATGGGAGCCCCGATCTATGCTCACCCCTCAAAACCACAATAAGGGCCAATCAAAGAAACACAACACCAGCATAAACCAGTCAGCTCTGAAGTTGCAAGGTGCAATCAGTCTAAGCAACAACACCAATGACCAGAAAGTTCCCAAGAAAAAGTCATCCCCATCTCCTGACAAGAAGAACCTGGTAGCAAGAACAGAGCAGAAACCAAGGGCGGCCGGCCCTAGGCCCTCCCAAGTCAAAGCCGAAGGACATGGAAAAGAACCAAGGGAAGCAGCGGTTCCTGCGGTCACTGCTTGAAACCCACCGCAAAGCAGTTACTGGTCATTGTATGATACATCCTGTGAAGTTTCTCTTTTCTTTTACACTCTTATGTGGTTTATCTCTTACATTGCTGTTTTACCGGAACAAAAAGTGACCAATGTAGAATGTATTTGGTTTGCGCGATTGCACACTTACCTAATAAGAGTGGTTTTTGGTTAGGACTAGGATCTCTACTGTGCATTGTGTGCGGGTGTGTAATATGTTGTTGCCTCGGTCTGCTGGACATAAATGGTTCTGTTGGGACAAAATTCAAGTTCCATCTCTGTTCATAACAAAATTTGAACTTCTAGCACTATGTAAAATATTATTATCGCGACCATGACAGAACAAACTACTCTCTCCATCAAAACATATAAGGCCTAATACGTTTTTCGAGGTAACCTTCGACCATGATTTAGAGTAATAATATATGACATGCATGTTACATAAAGCATGTGAAAGAAGTTTCTAATGATATAATTCATATGTGAAAGAAGTTTCTAATGATATAATTTTTATACTCCTTGCGTCCCAGAATAAGTGACTCAACTTTGTAATAACTTGAATACATCTCATATATTATTAATCTTACCAATGGTCAAAGGCAACCTCAAAAAATGTATTTAGGACCTATATATCAAGTGCTAGTAGGCTGGAAAATGAACAGTAACTATAATCTCAAGTAAACTTGCAACAAATCTAAAGAAGAAAGAAATCTTGAGGTGCTAGCACTATGCCCATTGTATGGTGTTAAGGATGAAGCTTTTTTCATGCTTTGAGAGAGGTTTGGCCGATGGAATTCTGGCCATGAATGGCTAGTACACATCAAGCTGGTAATGGGACACGAGCATCTGAAGCTGTTTCAACTTGCCAGACCATGTTCGTCATGCAAATTTGTTCCAATAAACCACCCTTCCGATACAAAGGACCGATTGAGCAATGCAATGCCCAGGCACAGGATTTCACTCATAAACCTTTGACAAGCAACACAACTCTTCAAATTCAGTGCATAGAGAAACGGAAGACACGTCGAACTGCAACTTACACTCATAATCTGATTGTACATACCTAGAGCATTTGGAAATTTCTCTTCTTTCCAGAGTTTGCACAGTTTGTGCGCACTGGTGATGCACCGACCCTAGGGAAGAACCACCGTGCAGCTTTGTACTTTCCCGGCGAACCACCGACGGGGCGTTGAAACAGCACCTTCTGCTCCTCCATGGAATACACGCCCCAAGTGTCCTGTATGTAGGTTTCGTCGAATTCGCTCACAAAGTAGATGCAGTTGCCCCTGCACCCCGGCGTCTCCGATGCACGCACTGAGAACGACGACTGCTGGCTCACGAACAGCGCCCGGTCATCGGCGAGCCTCTCCACTTTCACCCATCGTGACCGCTCGAGATCAAGCTTGTACACCTCGAAGCCTCTGATGGTCTTGGGGCAAAGGGGTTCATCTGGTGCGAGCAGGTGAGAGTTCCGGAGGTAGCGGTACCGGCAGATCGGGGAGTACTGCTCGAGAATGCTCGGCGCACGGAGCCTCGCCAGGCGCCACGGCGGCGGCGCACGCGTGTCCACGGTGTGGGTGAAGCCGAAGAACTCCATGGCGTAGAAGATGCCGCCGCTGTAGGCCACCAGGTCGATGGCATCGCTCCTTGTGAACTCTTCCGGCAGGAGCAGATTCTGCTCGGACCACTCCTCCTCCTCGCGCCACCGGAGAGTGACGGTTCGCTCGAAATACTGGCTAACGAAGAACGCGTCGGCGCCGGCCACGGCCCTGACCGTCGGTTGAATCAGAAGCCTGTGCCAGGGCGGGTACATCTCGATGCTCTGGAACGCGCCGGTGACGGGGTTGACGAGGACGACGCGGTTGTCTTCCGCGAAGGAGAGGCCGCCGCAGGGCAAGGCGCCAGACAACTTTATGCTGTCATCTTTCGCGTGGCTGACCGTGGCCGGCAGACGGGCGGGGATCACCGGCGCCGGCGACTCCTCGTCGTCGGTCGGCACGGAGAAGATGGCGCCACGGCGGCGCTCCAAGTCGGGCACGAACAGGAGATCGAGGAAGTACTCGTCCTCGTCGAGGACTTCGAGCGCGAACAGGTGCGGGGTGGGTCTCGCTAGCCGCTCGGAGATGGTCGCCGCCCAGGACTTGCAGACGGCGGCGAAGGGCGCCGACTCGAGCGGGCTGATGCGGCGGAGGATCCTCTCCGTGAGGTGGAAAGGGAGGCCGCCGATGGTTCCGCTCGCGGCATCTCCGCCGTCGGCGGGTTCGTGTTGGAAAAGGGTCTTGCTTGATGGAGTGGCCGTGGGTTTGATCAGCTCCATGGAGGAGAGAGATGAGAGGAATGTTGGGGTGTGCGTTGGCGCCGGCAGATGGTGGAGGAGACGACGGGGCTGGTGGCGTTGGCCGGAGCGAGACAAGGGAAACGGCGAAGAGAGAGGTTGGGAGCCAGGGTTTGGAGCGCAGCCACTGGGCCAGTTCGGACTTCGCAGACGGCTCTACATAGAAGGCCCGTCTAAGGAGTAGTTCTTTTCGAGGGCTGGGCCCACTGTAGAGGTTGCTCAAAAAAAAAACACCACCGAAGAGCGCCGGCCTCCGAGAAACCGGTACTGTTCATCTTCGTTTTTTTTCTTTTGAAAAAACATTTCATCTCTATCTCTAGTTCTTACTAGTAATTGTGCATGCGCAATGCGTGTATCTACCAACATAAATCAATGAAATCACATACGAGACCATTAAGAATAGACTTATCGAAGCATCATTGTCAAACCCAAGCCTAGAATGACAGTTCAACAACTCGACTCATCCTAATGAGTCAATCCATATTTTTCAGTGTCAGCACTCATATTACATGAAAAAATATACTCCCTCCGTTCTTAAATATTTGTCTTTCTAGACATTTTAAATGACTACTACATTCGGATGTATGTAGACATATTTTAGAGTGTAGATTCACTTATTTTGCTCCGTATGTAGTCACTTATTGAAATGACTAGAAAGATAAGTATTTAGGAACGGAGGGAGTACAAATCAACTGAACCATGAGCATTTTTTTATCTATTCTCGTAGTATCTTATTAAGAAAACCCACATACGGCATGTACTAACTTTCATTTGTAAGCATTATCACCCAACACGTTGAACTCAAGTCTTGTCATCCCTTCAGTGATGCAATGTAGTTTCAGTAAGAAAGTAAAATAAAAATCGTCAAAGCATTAGTGAGTCTCACAATATGATGTGGCATGTATCAAGCACCTAAGTGTTATGAGAGAATTCCTTATTTGGCCTTTTCTTAAATTTTGGTTCCCTTTTTGGCCCTAGTAAAAAAATTCTTCATGTTCTGGCACTCAAACTTCAGTTTGTTCCCTATATGACATTTTCGTCAGTTTTGGCAACTAACACCGTTAAATCCGACATGAAAAGTCCTTTTTACCCTTGGTGTAGTTTGTGACCAAAATTGTGAACTAGAAGTCAAAAGCAATGGTGATGTGATCCGTTTGTCTTGAATACATTACCAAATGAAACCAAATCTGCTATTTAGCACAGCTTTAATTTTAATTGGATAATTGGACAAAACCTCCCTTGTATATTGATGATATATCCCCTGTACAGTTCATATTTGCACAAATTATAATATACTTGGAGCAGATTCACATGTATGCAAACTAAAAGTTCATAGAAACTTGGTCCAGGTTCACATATACGGAAATAGTCCACATATTTAGTCCTCTACACACATTCAGGTTCACATAGAGTTCACATATAATAGTCCAGGTTCACATCATGTCAAATACAACACATGAAGGTCACATATAGCACTTACAAAAGCCCAGGTTCACATATATATTACATAAACAGCTCAAAAGTTTCCCAAATGAACCATGATATGGAAAGGGATCCAATGAGAATCACAAGCTAAGCCTCCTTTTGCTTCGTGTGCTCATTGCAGGGCTGGCAGGATTCATTTTTTTGCTACGTGTGCCCATTGCAGGGCTATCATGTGGCACCATAGGAAGGTGTGGCAACTTATCAGCAACCTCTTTGCCTTTTCTTTTGGCATGTAATTTCAAAGCAACAGATGCTTTCTTGTTGGTCCTCTTCTTTGACATTGATGCTTTGGTGGTCTTTGCCCTCTTCTTTGGTGGTCCTCTACATGAGCAACAAAAAAGTAGTTAACATGTATGGCTGCTTACAAAAAAATGCAAGTGAAGCAAGTTACACAATTATATTTATTACCTCGCAGCTAAAATAGCACCAATGTCATCTGGGTTACCCTTCTTGCATTTATGCCAATGATGCCCATAGTCCTTACAAATAGGGCATAAGTGTTGGCCGCCTTTTCTTTTCTTCTCACTGCAGCCTTTATACCTCTCAGTTTTATGCCTACCCGCCGTGGATTTTAGTAGTGGTGGAAACATGAAGAATCCATGGTCAGATTTAGGCCATTGGTTCTTGTCAACCATGGCAGGAATTAGTTGGTCATAGGCTGCCCTAAATTTGTGAATGGAGTAATACAAGTCCACATAATTCTGTATGTGTGCATTGATAAGAGATGTGATAAATGCTAGACCATGCTTGCAAGGAAGGCCAGAAACTTGCCATTGTCTACAAGAACATGTCCTGTCAAGCAAGTTGACCACAAACCTAAAGCCGCTGCCTCCCAATGCTGTCACTTCAGCGACTTCTTCTGAGCTTTCTACCACCTCCAAGTTTAATTCTCTAGTCTTTGCATTCAACTTCTTAATTATGTGGGGAAGAATCAACCCAACCAACTTCCTTGCTACTTTCCTCCTTCGGTTCCACATGATCATAATCATCTGCCTAACCTTATCAAAGAAGTCATCCAAGTTCAAGGACTTGTGATGCTTAATCCAATTATTGAAGCACTCAGCCAAGTTGTTTGTAACATAATCCACCTTGGAAATTGTTGAGAATTGACTCCTAGACCACAACCTAGTGTGCCACCTCCTAAGATATGTAGTTGTCGCTGGCTTTGCTATGTCCATTGCAGCCCAATTTTTTTCAAATATATATGGGTTCCATGAGTAAGCAGCAGCCCAAAGGTGGTCATCAAACACCTTTCCATGAAACTTCTTCTTGAAGTTGGACACCAAGTGAAACATACATTCCCTATGTTCAGCCTCTGGGAACACTTCTTTTACACCTGTCATCACTGGTTGCCCAGCATCGGTGCATATGGTTAAACCCCTTGGGGATCCTATAGCTTGTCTAACCATTTGCATGAACCAGGTCCAATTCTCATTAGTTTCAGAATCAAAAACACCCATACAAACTGGATACATCCAACTATGGCCATCAACGGCGGTAGCACTAGCCAGCTGCCCCTTGAACCTGCCTGTCAAGAAGGTGCTATCTACTGCCAAGTATGGCCTGCAGCCATTAAGAAACCCATTGATGCAAGGCTTGAAAGCAACAAAAATTCTTTTAAATCTGATTTTATCTTTTATTATGTGATGATCAATGATCACTATGCTACCGGGGCAGCAACTTTCAATTTACGACTTGAAACTATAAAGATTATCAAAGCTTGTATCCCAATCACCATATAGTTCCTTCAAGGCTAGCATCTTACCCATATAGACTCTCTTAGAGTTGATGTCGATTCCATGATGCTCTTTAAGCTTCTTTCGCAATGCCTTTGGTCCTAGAGTTGCATCCTCAATTAGCCAATCCTTCACATGCTCACATATCCACCACTTGTTTGCATTCTTCAACTTCTTTTTTCTTTTTGTACTAGAGCAATCATGACCACAAGGGTTCTTTCTCACCTACAAAAGATGAACATAGAAAATTAGTACTAGAGTAAAGACCATGACCACAAACTAAGCACACATGAGTAAAGTTAGAAAATTACCATTACTGTGCACTCATCTTCCATTATAGAAGCATATATCCTCCATGGACAATTATCTTCATCCCTTCTTGAACAATAAGCTCTGAACCTATGTGGTGCACTCTTTTCGGTGTCAAACTCAAATTCATGTTTGATTGCATGCTGAGAAAGCGCCAATTTAAACTCTGCCATATTGGGATATTTTCTTCCTTCGTTCATTGGAGGATCTAATTTATTATATTCAATGTGTGGTGCATGATCTGCCTCGTGATATTCCTCATCTTCCTCTACTTCAACCTCTGACATGCTCTCATCCTCGCTCTCAACCTCGCTCTCAGCCTCGCTCTCATGATCAGGAACATAGTCTTTGTCCTTTTCTTTGTTGGAACAAGGAACCATGATAAGAGGTACATGTTCATCCTCTAAATAAATATTTTCCTCATCAACACCAACATGCTCATTCTCAGGTACTGGGTTGCGAAGATAATCATCATCATCATCTTGTTCTATGTTGTTAGGTTGGCTATGCGCATCACTATGCCACTCCGTTATAGGCTCATATGGTTCCGATGGATCACAATATGCAACAAACATGTGCACAACCTTTGTCTTAGAGTGTTTCTCAAACATCGACACCAATTCTTGGTCAGATGTTACTTCAGGGTAGATTTTAAGAACATCATCATAATACTGAACATGTGCAACTTCCAAATAACGAGGCGAGTACTGCTCTACGATTGATTCAACCAAGTCCTTATAATTTGTTAAGTCGGAATCAATAACCTTATCAAAACAGAAGCATTTGATATCCTTTCTAGCCTTTTTTGGGTTGCCAAGCAGATTGATTTTCAGCACATAAGTTGAATTTTGATCCATCCTGTAAAAACAAATAAACTTAATCATGAGTTGCATTTGGGATCCATCTCTAAGTTCAGATTTTGCAGCAAATTATCATCTCTAAATGAAACTCCTAAGTAATCTGTTGCATTTCGACAAATCTAGAAGAGAGGTGCTGCAAATATGTTGCATTTGGGATCCATCTATTGGGTTTCGTAGTAATTTCAAAAAATTTCCTACGCACACGCAAGATCATGTGATGCATAGCAACGAGAGGGGAGAGTGTTGTCTACGTACCCACGCAGACCGACTGCGGAAGCGTTGACGCAACGTAGAGGAAGTAGTCGTACGTCTTCACGATCCAACCGATCAAGTACCGAAACTACGACACCTCCGAGTTCGAGCACACGTTCAGCTCGATGACGATCCCCGGACTCCAATCCAGCAAAGTGTCGGGGAAGAGTTCCGTCAGCACGACGGCGTGGTGACGATCTTGATGCACTACAGCAGCAGGACTTCGCCTAAACTCCGCTACAGTATTATCGAGGAATATGGTGGCTGGGGGCACCGCACACGGCTAAGGAATAGATCACGTGGATCAACTTGTGTGTTTCTGGGGTGCCTCTGCCTCAGTATATAAAGGACTAGAGGGGGGAGGCTGGCCGGCCATAGGAGGCGCGCCAGGAGAGTCCTACTCCCTTTGGGAGTAGGATTCCCCCCCCCCCCAATCCTAGTTGGAATAGGATTCCTTGAGGGGGGAAAGAGAGAGAGGGGGGCCGGCCACCTCTCCTAGTCCTAATAGGACTAGGGGAAGGGGGGAGGCGCGTCCACCTTGGGCTGCCCTTTTCTCCTTTCCACTAAGGTCCATCAAGGCCCATATGGTTCCCGGGGGGTTCCGGTAACCTTCCCGGTACTCCGGTAAAATCCCGATTTCACCCGGAACACTTCCGATATCCAAACATGGGCTTCCAATATATCAATCTTTATGTCTCGACCATTTCGAGACTCCTCGTCATGTCCGTGATCACATCCGGGACTCCGAACAACCTTCGGTACATCAAAATGCATAAACTCATAATATAATTGTCATCGTAACCTTAAGCGTGCGGACCCTACGGGTTCGAGAACAATGTAGACATGACCGAGACACGTCTCCGGTCAATAACCAATAGCGGGACCTGGATGCCCATATTGGCTCCTACATATTCTACGAAGATCTTTTATCGGTCAGACCACATAACAACATACGTTGTTCCCTTTGTCATCGGTATGTTACTTGCCCGAGATTCGATCGTCGGTATCCAATACCTAGTTCAATCTCGTTACCGGCAAGTCTCTTTACTCGTTCTGTAATACATCATCCCGCAACTAACTCATTAGTTGCAATGCTTGCAAGGCTTATGTGATGTGCATTACCGAGAGGGCCCAGAGATACCTCTCCGACAATCGGAGTGACAAAACCTAATCTCGAAATACGCCAACCCAACATGTACCTTTGGAGACACCTGTAGTACTCCTTTATAATCACCCAGTTACGTTGTGACATTTGGTAGTACCCAAAGTGTTCCTCTGGTAAACGGGAGTTGCCTAATCTCATAGTTATAGGAACATGTATAAGTCATGAAGAAAGCAATAGCAACATACTAAACGATCGGGTGCTAAGCTAATGGAATGGGTCATATCAATCAGATCATTCTCTTAATGATGTGATCCCGTTAATCAAATAACAACTCATTGTTCATGGTCAGGAAACATAACCATCTTTGATTAACGAGCTAGTCAAGTAGAGGCATACTAGTGACACTTTGTTTGTCTATGTATTCACACATGTATTATGTTTCCGGTTAATACAATTCTAGCATGAATAATAAACATTTATCATGATTATAAGTAAATAAATAATAACTTTATTATTGCCTCTAGGGCATATTTCCTTCAGTCTCCCACTTGCGCTAGAGTCAATAATCTAGATTACACCGTAATGATTCTAACACCCATGGAGCCTTGGTGCTGATCATGTTTTGCTCGTGGAAGAGGCTTAGCCAACGGGTCTGCAACACTCAGATCCGTATGTATCTTGCAAATCTCTATGTCTCCCACCTGGACTAGATCCCGGATGGAATTGAAGCGTCTCTTGATGTGCTTGGTTCTCTTGTGAAATCTGGATTCCTTTGCCATGGCAATTGCACCAGTATTGTCACAAAAGATTTTCATTGGACCCGATGCACTAGGTATGACACCTAGATCGGATATGAACTCCTTCATCCAGACTCCTTCGTTCGCTGCTTCCGAAGCAGCTATGTACTCCGCTTCAGATGTAGATCCCGCTACGACGCTTTCTTTAGAACTGCACCAACTGACAGCTCCACCGTTTAATGTAAACACGTATCCGGTTTGCGATTTAGAATCGTCCGGATCAGTGTCAAAGCTTGCATCAACGTAACCTTTTACGATGAGCTCTTTGTCACCTCCATATACGAGAAACATATCCTTAGTCCTTTTCAGGTATTTCAGGATGTTCTTGACCGCTGTCCAGTGATCCACTCCTGGATTACTTTGGTACCTCCCTGCTAGACTTATAGCAAGGCACACATCGGGTCTCGTACACAGCATTGCATACATGATAGATCCTATGGCTGATGCATAGGGAACATCTTTCATATTCTCTCTATCTTCTGCAGTGGTCGGGCATTGAGTCTTACTCAACTTCACACCTTGTAACACAGGCAAGAATCCTTTCTTTGCTTGATCCATTTTGAACTTCTTCAAAATCTTGTCAAGGTATGTGCTTTGTGAAAGTCCAATTAAGCGTCTTGATCTATCTCTATAGATCTTTATGCCTAATATGTAAGCAGCTTCTCCGAGGTCTTTCTTGAAAAACTCTTATTCAAGTATCCCTTTATGCTATCCAGAAATTCTATATCATTTCCAATTAGTAATATGTCATCAACATATAATATCAGAAATGCTACAGAGCTCCCACTCACTTTCTTGTAAATACAGACTTCTCCGAAAGTCTGTATAAAACCAAATGCTTTGATCACACTATCAAAGCGTTTATTCCAACTCCGAGAGGCTTGCACCAGTCCATAAATGGATCGCTGGAGCTTGCACACTTTGTTAGCTCCTTTTGGATCGATAAAACCTTCTGGTTGCATCATATACAACTGTTCTTCCAGAAATCCATTCAGGAATGCATTTTTGACATCCATTTGCCAAATTTCATAATCATAAAATGCGGCAATTGCTAACATGATTCGGACGGACTTAAGCATCGCTACGGGTGAGAAGGTCTCATCGTAGTCAATTCCTTGAACTTGCCGAAAACCTTTCGCGACAAGTCGAGCTTTGTAGACAGTAACATTACCATCAGCGTCAGTCTTCTTCTTAAAAATCCATTTATTCTCAATTGCTTGCCGATCATCGGGAAAGTCAACCAAAGTCCATACTTTGTTCTCATACATGGATCCCATCTCAGATTTCATGGCTTCAAGCCACTTTGCGGAATCTGGGCTCACCATCGCTTCTTCATAGTTCGTAGGTTCATCATGATCTAGTAACATGATTTTCAGAACAGGATTACCGTACCACTCTGGCACGGATTTTACTCTGGTTGATCTACGAGGTTCAGTAGTATCTTGATCTGAAGTTTCATGATTATCATCATTAGCTTCCTCACTTATTGGTGTAGGTGTCGCAGAAACAGTTTTCTGTGATGTACTACTTTCCAATAAAGGAGTAGGTACAGTTACCTCGTCAAGTTCTACTTTCCTCCCACTCACTTCTTTCGAGAGAAACTCCTTCTCTAGAAAGGATCCATTCTTAGCAACGAATGTCTTGCCTTCGGATCTGTGATAGAAGGTGTACCCAACAGTTTCCTTTGGGTATCCTATGAAGACACATTTCTCTGATTTGGGTTCGAGCTTATCAGGTTGAAGCTTTTTCACATAAGCATCGCAGCCCCAAACTTTAAGAAACGACAACTTTGGTTTCTTGCCAAACCACAGTTCATAAGGCGTCGTCTCAACGGATTTTGATGGTGCCCTATTTAACGTGAATGCGGCCGTCTCTAAAGTATAACCCCAAAACGATAGCGGTAAATCAGTAAGAGACATCATAGATCGCACCATATCTAGTAAAGTACGATTACGACGTTCGGACACACCATTACGCTGTGGTGTTCCGGGTGGCGTGAGTTGCGAAACTATTCCACAATTTTTTAAATGTACACCAAACTCGTAACTCAAATATTCTCCTCCACGATCAG
Organism: Triticum urartu; assembly: GCF_056163025.1. Taxonomy (NCBI): domain Eukaryota; kingdom Viridiplantae; phylum Streptophyta; class Magnoliopsida; order Poales; family Poaceae; genus Triticum; species Triticum urartu. Next base: position 87,294,055 of record NC_141879.1, read on the forward strand.
ATCGTAGAAACTTTGTTTTCTTGTTACGATGATTTTCAACTTCACTCTGAAATTCTTTGAACTTTTCAAATGTTTCAGACTTGTGTTTCATTAAGTAGCTATACCCATATCTGCTTAAGTCATCTGTGAAGGTGAGAAAATAACGATATCCGCCACGAGCCTCAATATTCATCGGACCACATACATCGGTATGTATGATTTCCAACAAATCTGTTGCTCTCTCCATAGTACCGGAAAACGGTGTTTTAGTCATCTTGCCCATGAGGCACGGTTCGCAAGTACCAAGTGATTCATAATCAAGTGGTTCCAAAAGTCCATCAGTATGGAGTTTCTTCATGCGCTTTACACCGATATGACCTAAACGACAGTGCCACAAATAAGTTGCACTTTCATTATCAACTCTGCATCTTTTGGCTTCAACATTATGAATATGTGTATCACTACTATCGAGATTCATCAAAAACAGACCACTCTTCAAAGGTGCATGACCATAAAAGATATTACTCATATAAATAGAACAACCATTATTCTCTGATTTAAATGAATAACCGTCTCGCATCAAACAAGATCCAGATATAATGTTCATGCTCAACGCTGGCACCAAATAACAATTATTTAGGTCTAATATTAATCCCGAAGGTAGATGTAGAGGTAGCGTGCCGACCGCGATCACATCGACTTTGGAACCGTTTCCCACGCGCATCGTCACCTCGTCCTTTGCCAGTGCCCGCTTATTCCGTAGTCCCTGTTTCGAGTTGCAAATATTAGCAACAGAACCAGTATCAAATACCCAGGTGCTACTGTGAGCTCTAGTAAGGTACACATCAATAACATGTATATCACATATACCTTTGTTCACCTTGCCATCCTTCTTATCCGCCAAATACTTGGGGCAGTTCCGCTTCCAGTGACCAGTCTGCTTGCAGTAGAAGCACTCAGTTTCAGGCTTAGGTCCAGACTTGGGTTTCTTCTCCTGAGCAGCAACTTGTTTTGCTGTTCTTCTTGAAGTTCCCCTTCTTCTTCCCTTTGCCCTTTTTCTTAAAACTAGTGGTCTTGTTGACCATCAACACTTAATGCTCCTTCTTGATTTCTACCTCCGCAGCTTTCAGCATTGCGAAGAGCTCGGTAATAGTCTTGTTCATCCCTTGCATATTATAGTTCATCACGAAGCTCTTGTAGCTTGGTGGCAGTGATTGGAGAATTCTGTCAATGACGCAATCATCTGGAAGATTAACTCCCAATTGAATCAAGTGATTATTATACCCAGACATTTTGAGTATATGCTCACTGACAGAACTGTTCTCCTCCATCTTGCAGCTATAGAACTTATTGGAGACTTCATATCTCTCAATCCGGGCATTTGCTTGAAATATTAACTTCAACTCCTGAAACATCTCATATGCTCCATGACGTTCAAAACGTCGTTGAAGTCCCGATTCTAAGTCGTAAAGCATGGCACACTGAACTATCGAGTAGTCATCAGCTTTGCTCTGCCAGACGTTCATAACATCCGGCGTTGCTCCTGCAGCAGGCCTGGCACCCAGCGGTGCTTCCAGGACGTAATTCTTCTATGCAGCAATGAGGATAATCCTCAAGTTACGGACCCAGTCCGTGTAATTGCTACCATCATCTTTCAATTTTGCTTTCTCAAGGAATGCATTAAAATTCAACGAAACAACAGCACGAGCCATCTATTTACAATCAAACATAAACAAGCAAGATACTAATCAGGTACTAAGTTTCATGATAAATTTAAGTTCAGTTAATCAAATTAATTAAAGAACTCCCACTTAGATAGACATCCCTCTAATCCTCTAAGTGATTACGTGATCCAAATCAACTAAACCATAACCAATCATCACGTGAGATGGAGTAGTTTTCAATGGTGAACATCGTTATGTTGATCATATCTACTATATGATTCACGCTCGACCTTTCGGTCTCCGTGTTCCGAGGCCATATCTGCATATGCTAGGCTCGTCAAGTTTAACCTGAGTATTCTGCGTGTGCAAAACTGTCTTGCACCCGTTGTAGATGGACGTAGAGCTTATCACACCCGATCATCACGTGGTGTCTGGGCACGACGAACTTTGGCAACGGTGCATACTCAGGGAGAACACTTCTTGATAATTTAGTGAGAGATCATCTTATAATGCTACCGTCAATCAAAGCAAGATAAGATGCATAAAAGGATAAACATCACATGCAATCAATATAAGTGATATGATATGGCCATCATCATTTTGTGCTTGTGATCTCCATGTCCGAAGCACCGTCGTGATCACCATCGTCACCGGCGCGACACCTTGATCTCCATCGTAGCATCGTTGTCGTCTCGCCAATCTTATGCTTCCACGACTATCACTACCGTTTAGTAATAAAGTAAAGCATTACATCGCGATTGCATTGCATACAATAAAGCGACAACCATATGGCTCCTGCCAGTTGCCGATAACTCGGTTACAAAACATGATCATCTCATACAATAAAATTTAGCATCATGCCTTGACCATATCACATCACAATATGCCCTGCAAAAACAAGTTAGACGTCCTCTACTTTGTTGTTGCAAGTTTTACGTGGCTGCTACGGGCTTAAGCAAGAACCAATCTCACCTACGCATCAAAACCACAACGATAGTTTGTCAAATAGACTCCGTTTTAACCTTCGCAAGGACCGGGCGTAGCCATACTTGGTTCAACTAAAGTTGGAGAGACAGTCGCCCGCAAGCCACCTATGTGCAAAGCACGTCGGGGGAACCGGTCTCGCGTAAGCGTACGCGTAATGTTGGTCCGGGTCGTCTCGTCCAACAATGCCGCCGAACCAAAGTATGACATGCTGGTAGGCAGTATGACTTATATCGCCCACAACTCACTTGTGTTCTACTCGTGCATATAACATCAACATAAATAACCTAGGCTCGGATGCCACTGTTGGGTTTCGTAGTAATTTCAAAAAATTTCCCACGCACACGCAAGATCATGTGATGCATAGCAACGAGAGGGGAGAGTGTTGTCTACGTACCCACGCAGACCGACTGCGGAAGCGTTGACGCAACGTAGAGGAAGTAGTCGTACGTCTTCACGATCCAACCGATCAAGTACCGAAACTACGGCACCTCCGAGTTCGAGCACACGTTCAGCTCGATGACGATCCCCGGACTCCGATCCAGCAAAGTGTCGGGGAAGAGTTCCGTCAGCACGACGGCGTGGTGACGATCTTGATGCACTACAGCAGCAGGGCTTCGCCTAAACTCCGCTACAGTATTATCGAGGAATATGGTGGCTGGGGGCACCGCACACGGCTAAGGAATAGATCACGTGGATCAACTTGTGTGTTTCTGGGGTGCCTCTGCCTCAGTATATAAAGGACTAGAGGGGGGAGGCTGGCCGGCCATAGGAGACGCGCCAGGAGAGTCCTACTCCCTTTGGGAGTAGGATTCCCCCCCCCCCCCAATCCTAGTTGGAATAGGATTCCTTGAGGGGGGAAAGAGAGAGAGGGGGGCCGGCCACCTCTCCTAGTCCTAATAGGACTAGGGGAAGGGGGGAGGCGCACGGCCACCTTGGGCTGCCCTTTTCTCCTTTCCACTAAGGTCCATCAAGGCCCATATGGTTCCCGGGGGTTCCGGTAACCTTCCCGGTACTCCGGTAAAATCCCGATTTCACCCGGAACACTTCCGATATCCAAACATGGGCTTCCAATATATCAATCTTTACATCTCGACCATTTCGAGACTCCTCGTCATGTCCGTGATCACATCCGGGACTCCGAACAACCTTCGGTACATCAAAATGCATAAACTCATAATATAATTGTCATCGTAACCTTAAGCGTGCGGACCCTACGGGTTCGAGAACAATGTAGACATGACCGAGACACGTCTCCGGTCAATAACCAATAGCGGGACCTGGATGCCCATATTGGCTCCTACATATTCTACGAAGATCTTTTATCGGTCAGACCACATAACAACATACGTTGTTCCCTTTGTCATCGGTATGTTACTTGCCCGAGATTCGATCGTCGGTATCCAATACCTAGTTCAATCTCGTTACCGGCAAGTCTCTTTACTCGTTCTGTAATACATCATCCCGCAACTAACTCATTAGTTGCAATGCTTGCAAGGCTTATGTGATGTGCATTACCGAGAGGGCCCAGAGATACCTCTCCGACAATCGGAGTGACAAAACCTAATCTCGAAATACGCCAACCCAACATGTACCTTTGGAGACACCTGTAGTACTCCTTTATAATCACCCAGTTACGTTGTGACATTTGGTAGTACCCAAAGTGTTCCTCTGGTAAACGGGAGTTGCCTAATCTCATAGTTATAGGAACATGTATAAGTCATGAAGAAAGCAATAACAACATACTAAACGATCGGGTGCTAAGCTAATGGAATGGGTCATGTCAATCAGATCATTCTCTTAATGATGTGATCCCGTTAACCAAATAACAACTCATTGTTCATGGTCAGAAAACATAACCATCTTTGATTAACGAGCTAGTCAAGTAGAGGCATACTAGTGACACTTTGTTTGTCTATGTATTCACACATGTATTATGTTTCCGGTTAATACAATTCTAGCATGAATAATAAACATTTATCATGATTATAAGGAAATAAATAATAACTTTATTATTGCCTCTAGGGCATATTTCCTTCAGTCTCCCACTTGCACTAGAGTCAATAATCTAGATTACACCGTAATGATTCTAACACCCATGGAGCCTTGGTGCTGATCATGTTTTGCTCGTGGAAGAGGCTTAGTCAACGGGTCTGCAACACTCAGATCCGTATGTATCTTGCAAATCTCTATGTCTCCCACCTGGACTAGATCCCGGATGGAATTGAAGCGTCTCTTGATGTGCTTGGTTCTCTTGTGAAATCTAGATTCCTTTGCCAAGGCAATTGCACCAGTATTGTCACAAAAGATTTTCATTGGATCCGATGCACTAGGTATGACACCTAGATCGGATATGAACTCCTTCATCCAGAATCCTTCGTTCGCTGCTTCCGAAGCAGCTATGTACTCCGCTTCAGATGTAGATCCCGCTACGACGCTTTCTTTAGAACTGCACCAACTGACAGCTCCACCGTTTAATGTAAACACGTATCCGGTTTGCGATTTAGAATCGTCCGGATCAGTGTCAAAGCTTGCATCAACGTAACCTTTTACGATGAGCTCTTTGTCACCTCCATATACGAGAAACATATCCTTAGTCCTTTTCAGGTATTTCAGGATGTTCTTGACCGCTGTCCAGTGATCCACTCCTGGATTACTTTGGTACCTCCCTGCTAGACTTATAGCAAGGCACACATCGGGTCTGGTACACAGCATTGCATACATGATAGATCCTATGGCTGATGCATAGGGAACATCTTTCATATTCTCTCTATCTTCTGCAGTGGTCGGGCATTGAGTCTTACTCAACTTCACACCTTGTAACACAGGCAAGAATCCTTTCTTTGCTTGATCCATTTTGAACTTCTTCAAAATCTTGTCAAGGTATGTGCTTTGTGAAAGTCCAATTAAGCGTCTTGATCTATCTCTATAGATCTTTATGCCTAATATGTAAGCAGCTTCTCCGAGGTCTTTCATTGAAAAACTCTTACTCAAGTATCCCTTTATGCTATCCAGAAATTCTATATCATTTCCAATTAGTAATATGTCATCAACATATAATATCAGAAATGCTACAGAGCTCCCACTCACTTTCTTGTAAATACAGACTTCTCCGAAAGTCTGTATAAAACCAAATGCTTTGATCACACTATCAAAGCGTTTATTCCAACTCCGAGAGGCTTGCACCAGTCCATAAATGGATCGCTGGAGCTTGCACACTTTGTTAGCTCCTTTTGGATCGATAAAACCTTCTGGTTGCATCATATATAACTCTTCTTCCAGAAATCCATTCAGGAATGCAGTTTTGACATCCATTTGTCAAATTTCATAATCATAAAATGCGGCAATTGCTAACATGATTCGGACGGACTTAAGCATCGCTACGGGTGAGAAGGTCTCATCGTAGTCAATCCCTTGAACTTGCCGAAAACCTTTCGCGACAAGTCGAGCTTTGTAGACAGTAACATTACCATCAGCGTCAGTCTTTTTCTTAAAAATCCATTTATTCTCAATTGCTTGCCGATCATCAGGCAAGTCAACCAAAGTCCATACTTTGTTCTCATACATGGATCCCATCTCAGATTTCATGGCTTCAAGCCACTTTGCGGAATCTGGGCTCACCATCGCTTCTTCATAGTTCATAGGTTCATCATGATCTAGTAGCATGATTTCCAGAACAGGATTACCGTACCACTCTGGCGCGGATCTTACTCTGGTTGATCTACGAGGTTCAGTAGTATCTTGATCTGAAGTTTCATGATTATAGTATCTTTGAGTTCACTGTTCACACAAAGGAAGCAGATGAGTTCTGGAGCCGCATTGCTGCGTCAGACAAAAGGTGCCTTTTTTTAATTTTGTTATCGGGTTAGCTGGCTGTAGGCTGCTTGAGCCCAATTGGTTCTGGTCGTTTTGTGACCAATGCATATGTTGGGCCTTGTGAGGGAAATCAACTGAGTATACGTTTTGTGTCCGTTTGATCAAATTTTTGCTATAGATGAGAAATCGACTAACCCAAATTCTAAATTTAGGCAACAGTCATAGGGTCCCAATTTAAAAATCATTAACCTACTTAGATTATCTGGACATAAGCATACGACCTTTGTTCTCGAAATGTTTTATGTTCTAATTTTCATCGCATACTCGACTAGACTAGGTTGCGATCTACTTTCTCCGTCCCATACTATATAATAATTGCTAGGTTATAAACGGGCTTGTTAAAACTCAGTCGATTGAGATTTAACCAGGTCCCAGTCGACCTTGCAGAATTTTGTCCCAACGTTTGCAACATTTCCCCCTAGCAATTGCAACATCTGTATTGTTGGTTGTAGCATGTCGTCTCATCTGTCGCAACATCCGTCATTGACGGTTATGGCATTTTTAGTCATAGCGGTTGCAACATCAGTTGTCGTTGCTTGCAAAACTGTCACGACATATTTCATCGCTGGTTGTAGCATCTTAGCCGCGGCAGCAAAACAACTATGCTGAAGTCACTTTACCCAGACTTCGTTCGATTGAGTTCTACATGCCTAATATAAAACGTGTTTGCAGTTTAAATTAAACCACGAAAATGTCTTATATCATAGGGCAGAGGCAGTATCTCTAAAGTTCAATTTCAATATATACGACATGATGGAATTTACCGAATTTCTCGTGGACCTCGCGGTGCAAATGTGGGCCAGAAGATTCGCGAAGATAAACATTCCCCGACGAATTTCTAGCGATCCCCAAATTTACAGTTTCCCCACTGAAGTGCAGTCACTGTCCTCATGCTGCCACAGTATCTCCTCCATCTCCTCTCTGAACCGGGGCACCGCCTCCTCCGGCACCGCGACGAACACCTTGAACCCTCGCCGCCGCCTCTCGTCCCCGGCGCCGTAGGGCAGCAGGAAGCACGGCTGCGTGCTCCCGAGCAGCCGCCACGAGAGCGGCAGCACGGCGTCGGGCCCGCCCCACCCGAAGTCCACCTCCGAGTGCCCCAGCCGCCGCCAGTCCGTGAACGCGCTCACGCCGCGCCGCCCCGCCGTGACGCCGCCCTCCCCGCGCCGCAGCTCCTGGAGGTCGACGTAGGACCGCACGTACTCCTCGTCCACCCCCCGCTTGCTCTTCCTGACCAGGGATGCCGTCTCCGCCAGCGGCCGGCCGACGAGGTCGCCGGCCGCGAGCGCCACGTACACCGGCACGCACACGTTGCCCCAGTACCCCTCTGGCAGCGGCGGGTCGAGGAGCGCGCTGATGTTCATGGAGTACACCATCTTCACGGTCTCGTCGGGGGCGGTTTGGTTGGCCTTCACCTTGGCGCGCCAGATGAAGGCGGCGAGAATCTCGAAGGTCGTGAACTTGACGCCGGCGTCCGCGGCGAGCCGCGCCCTGAGCGCCTCCACACGCGCGTCGCTGACGTGGAAGCACTCCCTCGAGAGCCGCTCGTGTCCCTGTCCGTCGCTCGCCGCGCCGTACGGGCCGAGCCGCGCGGCGTCGTCGTCGGTCGAGAGGACGGCGTCGAACGGCGTCACCACCCGCGGCGGGTCCCTGGGGCCCAGAAGCTCCCGGCGGTTCCACACCGGCGCCGCCGCGGCCTCCGGCTCCAGCCCCCGCGCGAACCGCGCGGCGGCGACGAGGAACTTGGTGGACCCCGCGCCGTCGCAGAGCGCGTGCGCCACCCGCATCCCCAGCGCGACGCCGCCGCACGTGAACCGCGTGACCTGGAGCGCAAGCGCTGCCGGCCCGCCGTCGCCGTCGCCCGGCGCGAGGCGGTCGAGCAGCGGCGAGTCCGGCCTGTCCGCGTCGACGTCGGCCACCGACAGGTCCGTCGCCGCGAGGACGAGGGTCACAGCGTCGACCTCGCCGGCCCCGGTGAGCACGACGCGGCCGTCGTCGCGGAGGAGGGAGCCGGCGAGCTGCGGGAAGAGGCCGAGCGCGTCGGCGAAGGCGGCCTGGAGGACGTCGAGCGGGTCGAGGGAGACCGGGTGGGCGGGGAAGAAGCGGACGGTGCGGAAGGAGACGTCGAGCGCGTTGCGGTCGGCGTCGAGGCCGGAGAGCGGCAGCGACGACGCCGGAGGCTGCGGCGCCGGGAAGAGCCTGACGCTGTCCAGGACCCGCAGGTGCAGCTGCGGCGGCGGTAGGGGCGGCGGCGCCGGCGGCTCCATGCGGTAGGGGAACCGGTGCTGTCGCGGCGGCCGGCGGTGGGGCGGGCGGACAGAGGAGCTCGCTCGCGCTTATTAAAACCCGGGGAAGTTTAATTGGGTGGATCGGAGTAGGTGGCCGTGGCGGGACGGCAGACAGAACTGGCCCGTCACGGCAGAGACCGATGGCGACGCGGTTGGTGGAACAAACTTGTGCGAGGTGTTTCCAGGACGACGAATGGCGACGTGGGAGCGCCGGGCGCCAGTAGTGCGGCGGCGCCGACACCACTTCAACTTCGCGGTCCGGCGGTTTCTGCTTGCAACACTGTTTTAGTACATGGTTTTCAGAAACTTCCCGGGAAATAGCTGTATCTCTACAGGATTTAAAAAGACACTGGTATATAAATCCAAACAGTCGCACGTTTACATCTATATATACGAGTCGGCAAATCTCACACAGTTAGGTCTTGTTTGGTTCCAAATAAGTCACCAACTTATAAGTCGAAAAGTATAAAAAATGACTTATTTTGCCAAACGGACCCAACTTATAAGTCACCCCAACTTATAAGTCATAAGCTGCTGCATCCCAACTTAAAACTTATAAGTCACCCCCTTTTGCATGGGTCCCATCACCTTTACATAAAAAAACAAGGTGGGAAGATGTGCTCAGGTGACTTATAAGTCAGGTGGCAACCAAATAGGTGTGACTTATAAGTCACTGGTTTTAAGTCACCTGACTTATAAGTTAGGTGACTTATTGAAACCAAACAAGCCCTAAATGTGTTCTTTTATTTCTCCGGAAAGAGGATAAACCTTCTTTAAAGAATATTCATACTTTCTCCGTTGCAAAATAAATGACCAAACTTTGTATTCCACTGCCCTTTGTTAAAGAATACCCAATGCTATGAAGCACAGCCACGTTTGGTTAGGAGTGACCTGCGTGAATAGAGTTTTTCTTTCTCAAACACATACAGACACATACATAGAGTTTTTCTTTCTCAAACACATACAGACACATACACATATATACTCATCCTTTTGAGCATATGCACACACACCCTATCTCTATAAGCATCTCCGAGAGACCTTGAGCCGGTAGTTTTGATGCACAATAAATTTCAAATTCTTGCCACTTAAGGTTAAAGTATACTATAGGATGAATCAAAACTACTAGGATCATCCGTGTAAGTCCAGGGATGAATCTTGTCTGATTTCAATAGTTGAGGGTGTAAGTTGTCCGGTTTCAAAATCGATGGACTAAATCTAGGCTCCGCTAAGAGTTAAGGGACCAAAAGTATACTTTCTTGTACATTTTATGTATTGGAGAGTTGCACTTGGTAAACCTATGAAACCCGGTCCAGTTTCCACCATAAGATTCACCTTCCAACTTTTATACGATGTTCTATTTTCAGTTTTGCTTTATTTCAAAAATACCAAAATATTTATCACACATTATCTTCTAATAATCGGTTTGTTCAACTAGCAACACCAGCATAGATTGACACCTTTGTTAGCATTGTTGGGGACACAAGAAAGATTTTATTTGTATCACAGGACATACATCTGTGCTGGTACCTTGTGCCTTTGATTTCTCACGAAGGGAAGGCTTACACGCTTGCTAGAAACTCTCACGCTGGGGAGCCACACACACAAGGGTCACTTCTAACGCCCGGTTTTTTGTACTAGTGAGCGTTGGACCAGAGGCGAAGCCACGTTGTGGCCATGTAGTCAAGCGAGTACACAGGAAATCGGTAAGTTAACTACCCCCAGGTAATATATGACTACATAAAGGCCCAGCCGTATTAGCTTTGTGTGACATTTGACTGGGCTAAAAAAATCAATGGGAGCTTTGGACGGCCCGATTGTATTAGTGCCTGCCTGTGGTTGCGAACGTGTAAGCCTGGGCTGGATCCCGTGATCTTCTCTTTGACGGTTCGACTTTGATTCCATCTCCTCCTTCGGTCCTCCACACCCTCCATGACCTTTGTCCATGCACAGCCGCCGCCCGCCGGCCGCCGCAGCTTCGGCAATCGTCATGCTCTCCATCAGGCTTCAGCGATCTTAGCCGTGAGGAGCGAGTGACACACCGTTCCCGTCGACGCCGGCGTCCGTCGGCATCCGTTATTGCTGTACGCTATACCTGTACTGATTGTGATTGGCATCACATCCAAAGAACCTCTCCAGTTTGTAAGTTTTTTTTCTCTTGTAATTATTATCTTTTACGAGCTGTGTAGGAATTATGATATTCTAGATTGCTCTTCAATCTTCATTAAGAAAAATGGATCTTGTTAAATCCAGAACAGATGAAAGCAAAACTTCCAGAAAAAAAAATTGGATCTCATTTTTCATAGCACTATCATTTTTTTGTCAGGTCGTCAGGTCAGTAAATGGATAAATTCGTAAAAAAGTGGCGGTCTGAATCAGATGTAGCAAATTCTTCAAGGCAACCACTGGAAAATGAAAAAGAACAAACACCTATTGATGCTAGAGCTGCTTTGGAACAGGTACTAATTAACAGCAATGCAAGACCACGCTCAACTGAAGAAGAAGAAGAACATGTTGATATATCCAATCTTCCGCCGGATCCTGCAGACCGTAAGCCAATTTCCCAATACAAAACTGCCAAAGTTCGTGATGATGTGCGAAGAGCTTACCTCCTAAGAGGCCCATGCCAACCTGGTGGACATGTTTTCCGTCAAACTGATTTCAGTGGAATTCAACGTCGTTTTAACAAAGAATGGTTCAAGACATACAAGCCTTGGTTGGAATATAGTATAAAGGAAGATGGTGCATTTTGTCTTGTCTGCTACTTGTTTCAAAATGAAAGTATAGGACGAGGTGGTGGAGATGTATTTTCATCTAAGGGCTGGAGAAATTGGAATAACCTAAAGAGATTGGATGTCCACGTTGGCGGTCCTTCGAGTACTCATAATCAGAATATGAAGCGACGTGATGACCTTATGAACCAGAATCAATCAATTGCAGCTAATGTACGCAAGCAAACAAAAAAAAAAATCCAAGATAGAGTACAAAACTCGGTTAATTGCATCAATAGATATTGCAAGGTTGCTTCTTATTCTGGGCTTGCCATTTCGAGGTCACGATGAAAGTGAGACTTCTTTGAGGAAGGGTAATTTCCTAACTTTTTATGAGTGGTATGTTGCACGTTGTCCAGATGTGGCTGCTGTTGCTTTGAAGAATGCTCCTAAGAATTTAAAGTTGGTTTCTTCTACTATCCAGAAAGATATTGTGGAAGCTTGTGCTATAGAAACAGTAAAGGCAATCATAGATGATCTTGGAGATGAATACTTTGCTATACTAGTTGATGAATCTCGTGATGTATCGCACAAGGAACAAATGGCTCTTGCTATAAGATATGTTGATAAAAGGGGGTTTTCAGTGGAGCGTGTTATTGGACTTTCTCATGTTACTCAAACAACTTCTCTTGCTCTCCAGGAAGCTATTTATGCAGTGCTTAAACATCATAACCTTAGCCCTTCTCGGATTCGTGGCCAAGGATATGATGGAGCTAGTAATATGCAAGGACACTTGAATGGTTTGAAAACATTAGTAATGGAAGATTCCAGGTCAGCTCACATCATCCACTATTTTGCTCATCAACTTCAGTTGACACTAGTTGCAGTTGCAAAAAACATGAAGATGTGGTATGGCTTTTTGAGTGGATGAGTGTTGTTCTGTCCACGGTGGGAAATTCTTTTAAGAACAGGGATATGCTTAGAGAAAAGCAAGCAAAAAGAGTTCATAATGCACTACAAAATGGTGAACTTGAAACTGGGAGAGGTTTGAATCAAGAACTTGGACTTAAAAGAGCCGATGATACTCGTTGGGGTTCTCATTTCAATTCTCTACTGAATATGATTGTTATGTTCCCCTCCGTAATTGAAGTTGTTGATGATAATGCACAAAATGCCAGCAAAGCTCTAGATAGGCTTAAAGCAAAAGGAGTTCATGATGCTATTCAAACATTTGACTTTGTTTTCATGATGCACTTGATGAAGGTTATACTCGGGATTACTAATGATTTGAATCTGGCTTTGCAAAGGAAGGATCAAGATATTGTGAATGTTGTGTCATATCTTTGTACAACAAAAAGAAGGCTACAAGAAATGAGAAACCAAGGTTGGGAAGGTATGTTTACAAAGATTACTCATTTTTGCCTCGAACATGATATTGAACTTCCAGATATGAATGATATGCATATTCCTCGAGGATCAAAATCAAAGCGTAAAGCTCAGATTGATGGCATATCGAATAAGGATTACTACCAAAGTGTAATGTATGCTGTTATCGATCTATTACGTGTAGAGCTTGATGACCGCTTTAGTGAGAGCAGCACAACATTGCTTCTTGGCATGGCTTGTTTGGATCCTTCTGAATCGTTCTCTAACTCTGATAAGGACAAAGTATTAGCAATGGCTCGTTTGTATCCTGATGATTTTGAAAGTGAAAGCAAGATTGAAGATCTTAGTGTCCAACTTGACAACTTCCTTGAAAACGTTCGTGATGATACAAGACTCTCCAATTTAAAAGGGGTTAGTGATCTTTGTAGAAAACTAGTTGAAACAAAGAAGTATACTAGTTTTCCTCTAGTGTTTCTTTTGGTGAAGCTAGCATTGATTTTGCCAGTTGCAACGGCAACAGTTGAGAGAGCATTTTCTGCAATGAAATATATCAATTCTGATTTGCATAATAGAATAGGCGATGATTTCTTGTATCATTGTCTCATTACTTATGTTGAAACGGATGTATTCCAGTCTATTAGTACTGATGCTATTATGCATGCATGATTGCGGAGAGCTGCTGCCATAAATATGTTTTGTACTTTTGTAATAAAGTATGATCTTTCTGGTTCATTTTAAATTGTTTGTAAAAAAATTATGAGTAAAGCTTGACATCACAAGGTTTGAATCCTGGCACCGCCACTGCGTTGGACAAACCGGGTCACCACATTCCCATTGTTTACTTGGGCCTTCCTCTATCTATCCGCAAGACTCCTCGGCCTTTCTATCGCTGGTGGACAAGCTTGTGAGGAAACTCAACTGGGAAGGGTGCTTTCTCTCTCTCTCAAAAAAAAAGGTGGCGCTCCTATCTCGCAGTGAGCGGGTGGCACTTGTTCGCCAATCGCCATGTGCTCTCAGCCTTGCCCATGCACATCCTTGTGGCCATTGTCGTCACCCCAACGATCCTTATGAAGATTACACGAATCATCCGTGACTTCCATTGGCACAGCCGATAAGATGCCAAGACGGACAGTTGCCTTGTTAGTTGGCTGTGTGTCTGCCGCCCCATGGAGTTTGGCGGTCTCGGCGTGTGCGGCCTGCATCTCACCGACATCTCACTTTGGTGCCGCTGGCTTTGGCCCAAGACCACGAACTCTTCCCGCCCTTGGCACCACCTGCAGCTCCCCTCAGATGATGTTACCAGCCAGTTGTCCACGCCTCCACATCCTGGCGGCTTGGAGATGGAAGAACTTGCTGTTTCTGGACCGACCATTGGCTTGTTGGGCAATCCATCTCCGAGCTTTCCCCATCCCTACTCTCACTCATACCGCGTCGCCGACGCCATCACACGCTAGTCTGCGAGGGCCTCACGCAGCGTGTGCCTGGACCAGGGACATACATGGCAGTTTCGTGCCGCTGGAGGTGATCGAGTACGTCCACCTCTGGCGCAAACTTCAGGGAATCGGTCTTACCTCCGAGCCCGATCGCATCACCTGGAGGCGGACTGTGAACGATGTATACTCGGCCAACTCGTGCTACCAGGCTCTCTTCCATGGCTCGACCTTGCTGCCATGTTGGCGTCTTCTCTTGAAGAGTTGGGCCCCACTCAACAACAAGATCTTTCTTTGGCTTGCGTCCCTCGACAAGTGATGGATGGCGTAGCGCCACGTGCGCCATGGCCTTACTTAAGACCCGACCTGCATTCTATGCTCTCAGGAGACCGAGTCCATCGACCACCTACTATTTGAGTGTGTGTTCTCTAGGATCACTTGACATGAAATACTATCATGGTGCCGTCTCACCGCACCCCCGATGGACGGCACAACGAGCTTCTTTGCCTGGTGTCTCTGGCTGCCAAAACCTCTCCAAGCTGCTTGCGTAAGGTCCTAAGCTCCATCGCCGCACTGACCGCCTAGGCTATCTGGAAGCACCGCAACGCTGTCGTCTTCGATGGCCTACGCCCCTCCATCAGTGACCTTGTACTATCGATCAAGGATGGTGCTCGCCTCTGGGCCAAGGCGGGCGCCAAGGGATTAGCCGCCGTTTTACCTGTAATATGAACTCTGTGTGCTGAGGCTGAGCATCCTCCCCTTCTGGTCATTCTTGCAACCTCGCAGACACTGGATCGTGTACGTCTGCAAGGTGACACTTTGTACTCTCCTTTTCTAACTATCAGTGAAATGATACGCTGCTCAGAGTATTCACCAAAAGGAAACGTTGCCAAACCATGGAGTATGTCGGTTGAAAGTGCTTGACCCATATGAAGCAATGCTGGCGTCGGCGGGTTCCTCGTGGCGGCGTTGTTTGTGCGTTGGATGATAGCGGAGGTGTGCACTATGTTGTGAGCCACGAAGATCATCTTCCTACCACTTCAGTGGCTACCCAACCCGATAGCCTTGGACAACGTGTACTGAGTGTTAGATATCGTTGGAGGTCTCCGTCCTCCCTGGACGGATGTGGATTTTTGAGCTTGGGCTTCCTCTTAGCCTTACCCTCCAATATAGCTTTGAGATCGTGCTAGACAACTAACTTATTCTCTTTTTTGTTTCATCCAAATAAAAACAACATATGAACTTCAAGCTTTGCAAGATAACAAAACATTCTTACTACAATATAGAAAAAACTTTTATATTTTTTGGTTCGACATAAATATACAAAATGAGATTTTTTTATTAAAAATTGTTATTTTTATTATTTATGATGAACAAAAAAAACTCAATTTTTTTTTCGCATTCTAGTTAGAATGTTTTGTTGTGCTGCAAAGTTTGAAGTTCATACTCCCTTCATTCCAAAATATAGTGCGCCCGCGCTTTCCGAGGTCCAACTTTGACCATAAATTTAACCAACGAGACCAGCTGCGGCGGGAGAAAAAAATATATAATTGAAAACTTCTTTTGAATACGAATTCGTCCATATAATTTTTACTCCCGCCGCAATCGGTTTTGGTAGTTAAATTTACGGTCAAAGTTGAAGCACGGGGATAGAGGAAGCACTACATTATGTAATGAAGGGAGTATGTTGGTGTACAAATCATGACATAGAAATGAGTGGTTAGATAAGGGGTGTCCACCGTCCTTGTGGCTGGACTCCCCCCCCCCCCCCCCCCCCCCCCGATTTTATATGTAATGAAGGGAGTATGTTGGTGTACAAATCATGACATAGAAATGAGTGGTTAGATAAGGGGTGTCCACCGTCCTTGTGGCTGGACTCCCCCCCCCCCCCCCCACCGTTACTTAAAGTTTAATAAAGCCCGTAAGGCCTTCCCTTTAAAAAATAAATAAATCGTGACACAGAAATGAGTGATTAGATAAAGTGGTGTCCTAAAGCCTCAGCTCAACAACATGTTTTTGCTCCCTGGACAACATCATCGGCGACAAGATTGAATTAAAGAAAAAGGTGCTTTGAGCGCTTTGGGTTCTTGTACCAAGCGATTCTTCAGGACGGCAGGCCCGCGAGTTCTGTGCAAGCCGAAGCTGCTCAGCAGCCTCAGCCACCGCAATCTAGCACGCCTGCTCGCCTACTACGCCGTCAGACACAACCACGTGCATTAGCAACGACAATGGTGGAAGTAGTGGAGGGCCACGTCTGTGAGGCGGCCCTTGAAGACGAGTTACTTGGAGGTCATCCCGCCCATGTCGCTACCGAGCTCACACACATTGCACGGTACCTCGAGGTTGGATAATAGGGCACACATTGGTCGACGGGGACGCTGATGTCGACAAGGTGGCTGTAACGACGTGAAGGCTTGGGTGCACCACGGGGTGCATGAGATCTCTGGGTTTGGCGGAGCCGGCACCCCAGGCCGCCACATGCCTCATGGAACCGACTGGCATGATGAGCAGGATCGCAGCGCTCCCGTATACCCGGCGAGAGGAGCACGCCAGCGGCGATATGGCGAGCAGCATGCAGGGGCGCATCACGCGCCGGCAGCTAGAATTTTGGGCCTCCTTTGGTTTAGAGGAATTTCATAGGAATTCTAGAGAATAGGATTCTTATAGAATTTTTTCCTTTAGAGCCCTTTGGTTTATAGGAATGGATTCCTATTCCTACATAAGATTGGTTCCTATCCTTCACATTTCATAGGAAAATAAAAATGAACCTAGACTCAATGGAAAAATTCCTTTGATGTCAACCAAATGACATCTTGTTTCCTATTCCTACTCATAGGATTTGAGATACATGTCATCTCATTTCCTACAAGATTCCTATTCCTATGATAATCCTATCCTATGAACCAAAAGAGGCCCGGTCTTCTAGATTGAATCGGGATTTCAAACAGGAAGTGGGGGAACGAGAGGGGGCTGCTGCTTTGAGATTCGTATCAGCACACGTCACTTGCACTAGAGGGTCTCACAATTGCTTTCGTACGACCCGGGTCTTACAGGATTTTTCCTCGGTGTGTGTGTGTGAACACCATCTCACGCGGTTGCCACATCTTCATTCGCGTGAGTCGACGCCGATGACCTGCAACATTGTATCAAGACGGAGGTGATGTGCCGCAGGCAACAACAAACAACACGCGCAAGTGTTTGACAAAATGACCACGCCGTGGAAAAAACAGATATATGTCCACATGGACACGGCCCAGTCAAAACCATGCCACATCATCTAAGAAACTGCTTTACTCCCGCTGAGGGGCCAAACTAGTTTGGTTTGAAGAGTTCAAGCTACGGCTTTATATTCCAGGCACCAAATCTAGACTTCTTTAACAGTTGAGGGTCGAAAAATAGATTTTTCTCTAAATAGTAATACAAAATTTATCACTCTCCAAAAACATATGCAAATATAACTTAAATCATGACATCTTACAAATGGTATCCATACAAATGCTTTGAAGGAACTTAAAGTAATATTTGTATACTAGTAGGAACAAAGTTCACTTGCCCCTACTGTGATGACAACATCATATGATTCTCACGCCAGACTGAATACAATCTCCATTTCTTCAACAACGACATCTCCAAACTAGGGTATATTGTTTATGGTGACAAATGGACTCGAAGGAGTTTGCAAATCGAAGCTTGAATTTTGGTTATCAGCACCGACTGTAGATTGCAAGGCAAGTGCTTGCCAGAAGTTAAAGCTATTCTCCATTTTCCATGGGTTAGCATCATCGAGCTCCACGTCGTTGATGCTGTAGCGTTGGCTTCCCGACCCTTTGCTCTTTAGCCTCATGAAGTACTTCTGTGCATGGCTTGAAATCTGGGTCGGAGTCCTACTAGTGACAAAGTGCTTTGATATGTCCTTCCATTTGCCACGGCCATATACGCTCAAGCCATGGAGAAAGAGCCTAGAATAAACAGGAAACATGTTTAAGATGAATAGTTAGGTTATATTCTTGACCAAGGACACATTGATTATTTAATATATCGGTAAAAAAATTTAAAAATGCAATAGTTGGAGAATTAAAACTTTAACCAAACATTAGCCCTCATGCTAATCATTTCAATGATGTTTGTTTTTATCTTTTATGGTGCTATTGTATAAGATGTGACATCAGATGATTAAAGACGAATAAGGAATTTCAAAATTACCATGGTCATATTGATAATAGATATAAATAGCCCATGATAATACTCGCAATCATAACTTCATCACTTTTGGTTGTAAGGATAGGCGTCAGTGGTATTCACTTATTAATGGAAGCACTACAATGAAATAAACTTGGATGTTCCCAAACAAAATATATACATCCTGGTATTATTGCTTCTGGTAAATGTCAAACAGGCACTATGAGTACAGTGTAAATAAAAAACAAACCTCCCGTCTCATGAGAATGAAAATCCACATAATGCTTAGTTAATATGCTTTCTTTTAAAACACACCCGACATCTCCAAATGAATAATCAAAATAAATGAAAATATTAAAAGTCTCATGGAAAATTAGGGTGAAACATGAATAACCTGTGTTCATCAGGGGTCCAAAACCCCTTGGCACGTGGTGCAAGCACTGGTTGGTGGATGCACGTCTTATTCTCCAACACCACCTTGTTCTGCTCCACCGTCGGCACCTCCTCTTGACTATCCATGGTTTGCCTAATATCTAATGGACAACCAAACAAAAAGCCGGTTCCTTCCATTGCGGCCTCCTCTTGCAATCCAAAGTTTTTACTCATTGGGCCATCCATGGTGTAATTGAGACCATGGTCACTATTGGTAACATGGCACTCCTTCTCTAGACACTGCAACATATGCATCTCTGCACCAAGATCAACATACAAGTTTGTTACCTGTTGCATGCTCTTCCTAGGGAACTATGTTTGGAGCTTCTCCATGATCTCATGCTTCTTGTTCTTACCATGGTTGGTGCCATCATTGTAGTAGTAGTTGTTGAGCCCATCGTTGATTGATCTAGCCCCCTCTACCTCAGAGGGGGTCCACTCCTGGTTGACTCTTGGATTCATGGTTGAAAGTTGAGGTTATTTGAGGGAAAAACTGTTGAGATTTGGATAAAACTATGAGAGATATCAAACTGAAAGAGTGTCTGAATGAAGAGGGTGGGGAGGGGGGGCATAATACTTATAGCATCACCATATAGCAAATCTTCTTGTAATGGTAAATCATGCTTAATTAGACTATAAATGCTAGTGAACAATATCCATTACATGAAATATCTATCCAATTTATGACGTATCGGGACTCACAATTTCATATCAGGTAATAACAATCAAAACATAACTCTTGTGCAATTAATAAGTGTAATGAGCAACATGTTCTGGAAAATGATTAACTAGTATGTCTTGGTATAATAGTGTGACAGGGTTGTTGCTAACACATGGTAAATCAATTTCCATCTTGAGAGTAGTGGTTAGCTTGTACATTCATGGTGTGCAGGATAGATGTAGGTTCAATTTAACCTAGTGCATGCATATCAACAGACGTGGCCCCTATTCTTATGGTGGACTACTCACATAGTGGATTACTACTGCCTTCATTAGAGCACCAAAAATTCTATCATTCATAGATTCATTTAATTAGAAGTGATATGTCTATGCACTTTTGGTGCACAATGAACATATATTTTGATTGTATTAGTAATATATACCTCACCAAAAATATATATACCTACGTCACATATATGACTCATTAAATGCTATCTAATTGAAGCATATCTCACTATTCGTCGTAATATTGCAGACACTATTCGACTTGCCATGTGATAGTGTAAAAGGTCAAACATTGACATTAATGTCTTAATCTCTTTTAAAGGATATTTTAAATAATATATAAATGGCAAAAATTGCATAAATCTTTTCCTTCTCAAGATTTAAAAGCATTAGCATTTAGATATGCATTGAGTTGACGAACGACCGGTCGCATCGGTGTATGATGCAAGAATGTTCATGATGATTGTTATTTTTATGCTGATCACACCCTAGATTAAACCGATTTATTTCATAAAAGCCAAGATATTTGCTCTGATATTGCTAATACTGACTAATGAATGCAAATGATTCCAAATTCCTTTCTTATTTTGTTTCCATGGGAAATTAGGATAAACATGGACGCAATCAAGCATATAGATGGAAAGGAGTAAACTCAAGATAAGAGATATCAAGTGGGAGGTGGACCAGAGCGCAAGCCGAAATCTGGTACAAGCACATAAGCGCTCGTACCATACACCTGCGGCTTGAGGAGATCTAGCCTGACAACTGTCATAAAGGGCTTTCATCAAATTCGCAACAGAGCATCGACTACAAACTCATCTCTGCAACAAAAGCCATTCTCCAACCCTAGTTGCCTCTATTTCCCATCTCATCTCCATAGCCACCACCATCTTCACCACTGCAACAAACCACCTCCAAGTTAGTTATACTTGTAACTGTGTATTGCACCCGACAACCATTGTAAAACATATTATCAATAAAGCATTCATCTTGACGTGTTCAGTCATTGATTTCTTCTTGCTATCTATTCGCCATGTGTGAGTAATTCGGTAAGGTCTTGGTTTGAGGCATAACCTTGCAACCCGATGTATTTGTTTGAGGGGTCGATGGAATGACTTTGAACTAACATCATGTATGTGTGAAATAAAATTGTATCATAGTTGTCTTTTATCTCTCTCATGTTCTTCATCCCTGCACGTACCTAGGATCATGGAGTTCGAGGCACGAGGAGGCTAAAGACAGGGAGAACATAAATCTCTATTCTGAACACAAGCACTGGTGCGCGTCGGTCCTAAACAAACGGTTTTAACCCCTTTCTGCGACGGCATATGAAACCGTCTCCAAGTGAGTGTGACCGATAGGGGGTCCTTCCCACACGACCCAGAAACCGTCTGAGATAGGGAGCCTTGATGCTTACAGTTGTCCCTGTATAACTAAAAGTGCGTTATATCGACTAGAGAGGGGGGGGTGGTGAATAGGCGATTTTTATGAATTCTTCACTGAGGAATTTGCGGGTGAGGAAATTCATGAGTGAAGAACTACTTGCAGCGGAATAAGTACTCAGAAGTAAACATAGCAGTGCATGAGCATGGTCTCCATGATGAAATGAAAATAAGTACAGAGTACAGAAAGCGTAAACACATGATAACACATGATAAGACAAACAGACTGAAGAAATTGAACTGAGGAAATAGAGGAAGTCTTCAATCAAAGTCTTCAAACAGATATGAACAAGCACTCAACACATAAAAGAGGAAATGAAAGGGTTGAGGAAATGGAACCAGGTAACTTGGTGAATACAATGATTTGGTAGACCACTTCCAACTGCTGTGACAGTTGTACGTCTGGTTAGGGCAGCTAGGTATTTAAACATGAGGACACACAGTCCTAGACACCCAGTTCTGAACACGCAGTTCAGAACATCCAGTCCTCACCATATTCCCCTCTAGCTAAGGTCACACAGACCTCTCCCAATCACTCGTGGTAAGTCTTCAGGTGACTTCCAAACCTTCACAGACTTGGTCACTCGGCGATCCACAATTTTCTCTTGGATGCTCTAGACCATGACGCCTAACCGTCTGGAAGATGCACAGTCTTCAAAGGTAACAAGCGTCGGATCCACGCAGGATCAATCTCTTCAGTGATGCTCAATCACTTTGGGTTTTTAGGTGTTTGGGTTTGGGTTTTCCTCACTTGATGATTTTTACTCAAAGTCCTCGGAGGATGGGATGCTCTCAAATGACAAGTGTCAGTTTCTCTTGGAGCAGCCAACCATCTAGTGGTTGTAGGGGGCGGCTATTTATAGCCTAGAGAACAGACCGACATGATAAGACACAAATGCCCTTCAATGATATGACCGTTAGGTGGAAGGATATTTTGGGACAGCTGGCACGTAGCACAACAACAGTCGGAAATTTAACTAACAAATTCCTCATGGCTATCATGTTCCTCACTGTGTAGGCAATCCGCACTGACGAATTCCTAACTCCTCAGTCAGAACAAATTCCTCAGAGACCAGAAGAACTTGGTCTCTGTCATTGAAGAAATTTGACTGAACTGTATGAGATTTCCAATGGCTTCACTCGAAAGGATTGGTAGGTAGGATTTGAGTTGAGCATCACATGGAAATTTTTCCTTAGTATTTCCTCGACCCCCTTTAACAGTGCGGTGTTTCCTATGACTCAAGAAAGAGAAAATGAAACTGCAAAAACAAAAGTCTTCATGCGTCATGCTCCTCGAATGAATACCAAGTCTTCAGGATTGCACCAATTTCTTCACTTTCAAAGTCTTCAGAAAGCCAAAGTCTTCAGTCGAAGAACTTCATTTTTAGGGGTCGACTTTCTCTGTAAATATCAAACTCCTCATAGACTTATAGACCTGTGTACACTCATAAACACATTAGTCCCTTAACCTATAAGTCTTCAATACACCAAAATCACTAAAGGGCACTAGATGCACTTATAATCTCCCCCTTTTTGGTGATTGATGACAATATAGGTTAAGTTTTCAACGAGGATAAACATATGAAGTGTAAATACTGGAATTGAGGAATTTGATTGCAAGATATAGAAGAACTCCCCCTGAAGATGTGCATAGTGAGGAATTTGCTTTTGAAGCAAAGCACACTTGAAGAGTAGAATCATGGAGATCTCCCCCTATATCTTGTAATTCATACACACATT
This sequence comes from Triticum urartu, assembly GCF_056163025.1. Lineage (NCBI taxonomy): Eukaryota > Viridiplantae > Streptophyta > Magnoliopsida > Poales > Poaceae > Triticum > Triticum urartu. The sequence continues at coordinate 87,317,111 of NC_141879.1, forward strand.
GACATATAATATGAAGAATTTGAAATGCATGATGAAATATGGTGACTGATGTAATCCAGCATGCGTGCATTAACATTAATAAGGAATAAGCATGCAGGAAAGCACAACAAAAGTATCAGGCCACCATAGAGATTAAGATTACAACTCGATCCAACAAAGTCTTCAAAAGAACGAGAGTTGTAACTTAGAAAAAAACGCCCATAAAAGTAGAGCCGCTTGAAGACTAACTAAAATTTCTCCCCCTTTGTCATCGAATGACCAAAAGGGTTGAAAATGAGGAATAACGCCCCTGAAGAATATCAAGTTGATGGAGGAGCACCAGCGTTGTTGGGGTCGTTTGTCGTTGTAGGGCCTGCCGCAGTGTCGTCCAAGTCTTCATACTCGTCGGTGTCGTGGGATGAAGAATATGAACTGGCCACCAAGGTAGGAACTTTGACCTTCTTGAATTTCTTCGGAGGAGGTGCAGACCAGTCAAAATCTTCCATGAGACCCATTTTCTTCAGATCTTCTTCACCATACAGATGAGATAAGACAGTCCAGGTGCGACTGAAAACTTCATGGAGATAGTAATGGTTTTTCTTCACTGCATTATGTGTAGTAGTCATGTTGTGAAGAATAGAACCAAACTGACGCTAACCCATTTATGATTTCGATCCACCTTCTGGTGAAGACTAAGAAGCAGCTCACGATCAGTCATCACACGTGGAGCTGTGGCTTGAGGAGTAGACTTGGGTGCATTGGCAGCAGAATCATGAGTGACAGAGTCATCATTGGTGGAGTAAGATGCAGCTTTGCGAAACTGACCATTCAACGGACGAATGCCTTCATCAATGACAAGAGGTGTCTTGGCCTTTTCATCAGTTGAAGTAAAAGTCTGCTTGAAGACTTCAATCGGGGGCAAGTAGCTGAGGTGATTCTTAAAATCAGCCTTGTAGTTGAGTGAAGACCTTGTTCTGAGGAATCTCATAATCCAAGGAGCATAAGGCTTCAACTCAAACGGAGAGAGTGCAACATTTGCGAGAGTCCTCATGAAGAAATCATAATAATTGGTTGGAATGCTATGAATGATGTTGAATAGTAGATTCTTCATGATGCCAACTATTTCCTCATTAGATGAGTCATGGCCTTTGATGGGACTCATTGTCCTCGTCAGAATGTGATAGACTGTTCTGGGCACATAGAGTAAGTCCTTTACGAGGAATTTGGTCCTGGGGCTTGACCGGGCTTCAGAGACTTCATTAACACTTCCATGTAATGAGCGGTGAGTTCAGGTTCTTGGTACAGGCAGCGAGCTCCTTCACTGGGTGGACTGATGGGCAGGGCATGAAGCAATTCAGAGTCCGGTGCCTTATAATGAGTATTATCGGTCATCCAGTCCAAGACCCAGGAGTTGATATCTTCAGGATCACCTGTGATATGCAGTGTAGCGTAGAACTGAAGAATAAGCTCTTCATTCCAATCAACAATGTTAGAGCAAAAGTTGAGGAGGCCCGCGTCATGAAGCACACTGAGTACATGAGTGAAACAAGGCAATGATTCCATGTCCACATGAGAAATATGCTCATGGTAGAAGATTTTGTCCTTGTTGAAAAGCAGCGAAGAATAGAAATTGGCCTGGCTGGCAGTCCAGAAGCGCTTCCTCCTAAGACGAGCAGAGTCATAAGGATTGTAGTCAATGAAGAATACATGCTCGCCAAAGAAGTCATCAGCTTTGAATTTTTGTGTCTTTGAGAAGGGATCCTTTGGCTTGGGGTGAGGAGTGTTAGTCAATTGCATCACAACCTCAAGGATCTCAATCTCTGGTTCCACAGGCTGAGGAATTTCAGGTACTTCTTCAGTGGCAGCCTGGGACTTCAATTCTTCATTTACATGTTCATCAACACTAGTGGCTGGAATTTCTTCATGGATGGACGGAGTTGCACGAGGTTCTTCAGATCTCATTTGGACTTCAGTAGTTACTGGGGACTGAGGAATTTGTTGAAGAGGTGTGAACAGAGGAGAGTTGGGGTGCTGACTTTCCCAAAAGTCATCATTCAGCACTGGCATGATGCATCAAATGTCCACATCGACTTCCTCATCCATTTCTTCAATGCCGGCCTCTTCAACAGTGAACTGAGGCATGGGCGATGAGATAATTGGGGTTGAAGGGATTTCATCCACTTCAATTTCTTCATCCAACTGCTCAGATGAAGCAGCAGAGGGATTCTCTTCATCGGATTCACCTGGAATCACATATTCTTCATCAAAAGGAACAAGGTCCTTTGATGGCATGGTTGAGATAGGAACAGCATCAATTGGGTTGGCAAATGAGCTGGTCAATGACTTCATCTTCTTCGGGGCTGAAGAATATGATGAAGTTGATGCCTTCCTTTTCTTCACTGCTGCACGCTCTGCAGCCTTGGTCTTCTTCACATCTGATGCAGATGGAAGGATTGAAGTTGGTGTAGGCGCAGGAGGAGCAGAGGAATTTGGTTGAATTTCTTCAGGCGCAACTGATGCAGTTGCCCTGACGTCTTCACTTTCTTCAGGCACAACTCTAGTGGTTGCCCTGGCAGTTTCTTCAGTGGCTGGAATGCAGTCATCAGCACTGGAATTAGCATTTTCTTCATCAGCCTGATTGTCATCAGTAGTGCTGGCATTTTCTTTGGTAGGCTGAGCAGATGCTTCAGCCTGAGGAATTTCCTGTTGCATTGGGGCTGCAACATTTGAAGTGAACTTGTCAGCGAGTCTCACAAAACGAATCTTGGCTCCCAGCCAATCAGCATGGTATGCGTCAAATTCATCTTGTCAATCAGTTGTCATAGAGACTATGTTTTTCTTCAGGTAGCGCTCCTTTTTGTACCGCGCTTTCTTGATCTGCCTGGCCTTCTCAAACTTCCATTTTTCTTCTTGTATGAAGTGAGTCAACATATGACTTTGGCCAGGAGTCAGCTTGAAATCAGGCATAGGAGTATTTGGGTCCTTGTGCCATAGGTCAATGTACTCAAGGATCAACTTTGGATCCAAAAGCAGAGGCACACTTGTGCCCTTGGCTATAGCGGCCTTGACCTGTCTGTCTCTGATGATTTCTGCAAGTTCATCATCATCAGCTTCGTCTTCATCTGACGGCACTTGAAAAGGAACCTGCTTCTTTTGAGGACTTGGTCGAGAGCCTCATCCAGCAGTTGCCTTGGTCTTCAACAGAGTGGGACCAGTTGAAGAATGCAGTGGTGCTGAGGAACTAGCAGATGCTCCTGAGGCAGTAGAGATGCCCGTCGTCCTTTGGCACGTGGCGAGATGCGCAGGTGCTGAGGATTTGGTCGGAGCAACTGAGGACTTTGGCGGAGGAGCTGAGGATTTTGAAGTGGGAGCAGCTTGAGGAGTTGGCCATGAGGGCTTTGAAGAATCTGGCCATGAGGGCATTGCTGCTGAAGCACTTGGCTTATGAGCAGGCTTCTTTGGCATGGCCTTCTTTGGCTTGCTTGCAGAGGCCTCAGCAGTGGCAGCAACAGCAGCAACAGAGTCTTCATTGAATTTCCTCACTGCTTCTCTCGCTTGTCTGGCCAACTCGGCCTGGCGCTTGGCCCGTTCATTAGGATAATCCTCAACGCGCTTGAGGCTGGTGGGATTTTCTTCTTGGCCAGGTGCCAACAGAGGTCTTGGGCATGCAGGATTGAGAGCGAATTTCTTCATGTACTTGGGAGTAACATACCTGTACTCCCTCCACTCTCTTGCCCATCTCCTCTCTATTCTTTGAATACGCACTTTGCGCCCATTCTTGGTTTCCTTTCCATGCGTGGCCTCATCAGGAGTGCAATAGTCCTTGTATATGTCATTAGGGATCTCAAAAGCAGTATTGACCTCAGGCTTCTTTCCTCCCTTCTGTGGCTTCTTTCCATCAGCCATTTTCTTCAGATGAGGAATTTGAACAATGGAATTCTCATGTATGCAACTTTTCTTCGAGGAACGCTGCAAATGAGTTAAGTTGATGAGAACCTAGTGATTCAGCAACTGACATGAGTACCTGTGAACAGAGTATAGTTGCGAGGAATATGGAGAGGTCATATGTGTTATCAGAGGTTTTTCAAAAAGGAGCAAGTTTGAGGAATTTGACCGGATGAGTCTTGAAGAATTTCACTAAGCGTTCTTTGTCTTAGGTTCCAGAGATGTATAGATCAAAAATCCACACATTTGAGGAATCTTGAAGAAAAATATAGCTTTAGAGAAATGAATCAAGAACAGATGACATGTGAGGTGCTCAGTGTGTGATGAATTTGAAGTATAAACACCTTTGAAGATTTTGTAGTTATCATTTGAATCAAAGAGGGCAGTAAAAGTAACTTTTAATTACCCTGGACGAAGAACACGACGAACTGAGAGGTGTAGATGTGAAGTTCGCCAGTTCAGATCTTCCACGCCCTAACTTGGCAGAGGAACACAGCTACAGCGGCGGCGGAGTGAAGAAATCCACAGCCGGCGCGAGTACGACGACGAGGTTGAGGCAGTGAAGCTCTTCCTCACCAACGACCATGAAGTAGTGGCGGCGCTAGGGTTTGAGAAGCTCGAGCTGGAGTGAGAACGAGTTGAGTAAAAGTGAAGTGAGGAAGGGAAGGGGTATTTATAGCCACGGTGAAAAAACTGTTCGCCCGAAGAAATTGGACGAACGTGCCCCTGACCCTTCTCATTCGCTTGACATGTGTCACCCATGTACTGAGAAGTGGAGATTGTGTGAGATCGCGGGTGAATGGATAAGTGTTGTCGTGGGATGTGGAACGGTTTGAGCGGCAAAGCCGAAAATTTAGATAAGATAGGTTTTAAAGTTCCGTTCGCAATTTCTTCAGCTGACAAGGACACAGTGAAGATTTTGAACGAGTTTCAAATAGAACACACATGAAGAATTTGTGAATAGACTGGATTGAGTTTAGCATAGAGGGGGAAGGGTCCGATCACATTCACTTAGCGGAACAAGCAACTTGAAGAAATAGCAATAAGTGAGTGCTGTAGAGGACATATATATATATACATATATATATATATATATATATATATATATATATATATATATATAGCCAATGAAGAAAAACGACGGAACTGGAGAAGACAATGCAAATTGAAAAACAACTGAGGAATTTCAAAGAACCGAGGAAAAGCTCAATTGAAGATTTTCAACATTTTGTGGTGGCATGACCCACCGTATAAGAATGATGATTTCAGACACCACGTACAATTGTCGTAGGGTTCTGAGAATCAAATTCTTCGTTAATTTCTTTACACTTAGAGTGTTAGTCTTCATTGATTGAAGAAAAATGTTTCTTCATGTGTTGCACATCTAAGTCATCAATTTTGCATAAGTTTTAGGATGGGTGTCCTTTTCAAAGAACATTCGAAGATTCTAGGATATTTAGCTCACACCGCAACTTGCTAAATCTCTTCTCATCCAAGGGCTTAGTGAAGATATCGGCTAGCTGTTCTTCAGTCTTCACATGCTCAATAGAGATGTCGCCCTTCAACACATGATCACGAAGAAAATGATGATGAATCTGAATGTGCTTTGCCTTCGAGTGCTGAACTGGGTTATGAGCAATCTTGATGGCACTCTCATTATCATAGTAGAGTGGCACATTCTTCACGTTGACACCGTAGTCCTTGAGAGTTTGCTTCATCCATAGCAGTTGAGCACAGCAAGAACCAACAGCAATGTACTCAACTTCAGCAGTAGACAGTGATACGCAGTTCTGTTTCTTTGAGGACCAACAGACCAAAGATCGTCTGAGGAAATGGCATGTGCCAGATGTTGACTTGCGATCCACACGACCACCAGCATAGTCAGAGTCTAAAAATCCAATGAGATCAAAAGCCGAGCCCTTGGTGTACCATAAGCCTAGTGTTGGTGTGTGAGCTAGATATCGAAGAATATGCTTCACAGCTTTATGGTGTGATTCCTTCGGTGTAGGTTGAAATCGGGCACACATGCAAACACTAAGCATAATATCTGGCCTAGATGCACATAGGTACAATAAAGAACCAATCATGGAGCGGTATACCTTTTGATCGAAGTCAATACCATTTTCATCAGTGCATAGATGGCCATTTGTGGGCATAGGGATTTTGACTCCTTTGCAATCTTGCATGCCAAATTTCCTCAATACATCCTTGAGATATTTCTCCTGAGATATGAATATGCCATTGCGTTGTTGACGAATTTGAAGACCTAAGAAGAATTTCAATTCTCCCATCATAGACATTTGATATTCTTCACTCATCATATAGGCAAATTCATCAGTATAACATTGGTCAGTATAGCCAAAGATAATATCATCAACATATATTTGGCACACAAACAATTCACCATCATAAGATTTAGTGAAAAGAGTTGGATCAAGTGAACCGGTTTTGAAGCCTTTCTTCATGAGGAATTCCTTCAAAGTATCATACCACGCCCGTGGGGCCTGCTTGAGGCCATAGAGGGCCTTATTGAGTCTGAAGACTTTGTCAGGATGCTTTGGATCTTCAAAACCTAGGGGTTGAGCAACATACACTTCTTCCTCAAGCTTACCATTAAGGAATGCACTTTTCACGTCCATTTGATATAAAGTGATATCATGATGGTTAGCATAAGCAAGTAATATGCGAATAGCTTCAAGTCTAGCAACAGGTGCAAAAGTTTCATTGAAATCAATTCCTTCAACCTGTGTGTAGCCTTGAGCTACAAGCCGTGCCTTATTCCTCACCACAAGGCCATTTTCATCTTGCTTGTTGCGGTAGATCCACTTTGTGCTGATGATATTGTGCTTGCGAGGATCTAGACGTTTGACCAATTCCCAGACGTTGTTGAGCTCGAATTGATGTAATTCCTCTTGCATAGCTTGAATCCACTCAGGCTCCAGAAATGCTTCATCTACCTTAGTGGGCTCTGTGATAGAGACGAAAGCAAAGTGCCCACAAAAGTTAGATAAATGTGAAGCTCTTAAGCGTGTGAGAGGACCTGGAATGTTGATGTCGCTGATGATTTTCTCAATTTGCACTTCATTTGCGATGCGAGGATGAGCGGGTTGACGTTGAGGAATTTGATCAACATTTTCTTCAGCACCGTTTCCTCAGGTGCATTAGCATGACATTCTTCATGCTCTGGAATAACTTCTTCAGCTGATTCTTCAGTAGGAATGACATCCTCTGTAGCCTTGAGCTTAATAGATTCCTCAGGAGGTATTTCATCTGTCACACGAGGTAGGTGCTCTCTTTGCGAGCCATTAGTCTCATCGAACTGCACATCTACAGTTTCAACAACCTTGTGATGACAGGTGTTGAAGACTCTATAGGTGTGCGAGTCCTTACCATAACCGAGCATAGAACCTTCATGTGCTTTCGGTGCAAATTTAGAACTGTGATGAGGATCTCTAATGCAACATTTAGCACCGAAGACTTTGAAATAACTCACATTGGGTTTCTTGTCAGTGAGAAGTTCATATGCTGTCTTCTTCAAGAATTTGTGAAGATATACCCTGTTGATGATGTGGCACGCAGTATCAATTGCCTCAGGCCAGAAGCAAGGAGGCATCTTGTATTCATCAAGCATAGTGCGGGCCATCTCCACGACGCCATTTTTCTCAGGAGTATAAGGAGCAGATAACTCATGAGTAATATCAAGTTCATCAAGATAGTCATCAAGGCCAGTGTTCTTGAACTCAGTTCCATTATCACTCCTGATGTGCTTGATCTTCACACCAAAGTTAGTTGAAGCCCTCGAGGAAAATCGTTTGAAGACTTCCTGCACTTCAGTTTTGTAAGTGATAATATGGACCCATGTATATCGAGAGTAATCATCAACAATGACAAAGCCATATAAAGATGCAGCATTGGTAAATGTGGCATAGTGAGTAGGGCCAAAGAGATCCATGTGAAGCAATTCAGATGGTCGAGTAGTAGTCATGATAGTCTTTGCTGGATGCTTGGCCTTGGTCATCTTTCCAGCTTCATAGGCTCCGCATAAGTGATCCTTGAGGAATTTGACATTTTCAATGCCAATGATATGCTTCTTCTTCGCGAGCGTGTGCAGATTCCTCATGCCAGGATGACCAAGTCGTCGATGCCATGGCCAGTCTTCTGAAGCTTTTGCAAGAAGACATGTAGCAGGTTGTGGTCCTATAGAGAAATCAACAATATACAAATCTCCTCTCCTAAAGCCTTTGAAGACTTTGGAATTGTCAGTTTCCATGATCACAACACAACGATACTTGCCAAAGACAACCACCATATCAAGATCACAAAGCATTGAGATAGACATGAGGTTGAACCCTAAGGACTCGACAAACATGACTTTGTCCATGTGTCGATCCTTTGAGATTACAACCTTACCTAGACCCAATACCTTGCTTTTGCCTTTGTTAGCGTAGGTGATATGCTTCAGATGTGATGGAGATAAAGCATAGTCCATCAATAAGCTCCTGTCACCAGTCATGTGATTTGTACATCCACTATCGAGGACCCACTCAGTGGCTTTGGGTTGATCATCCTGCAGATGAATTAGTGCAGCTTACGAACTCATATACTTCATCAGTGAAGAATATGGTATGAATTTCATCAGATCAAGTTCATCAAGCAATAAAACAGGTAAAGCAGTATGAGGACGTGAGAAATGAAAATTCATTTCTTCATGATTAGCTTGCGTCCTTTCAAGCACATTCAGGTCTCCAGCAAATCTTTCAGAAGATTAAGTTCGTCTAGAGACCTGACCCTGCATAAGAGGTTAGTTCTTTTTCTTCACCACCCACATCTGAAGGGGTGGCAAAGAGTTCATCATTCTGCGAGCTCCATAATAGAAAGGTGGCATAGACCCCAATCCACTTCGTTTCACATAAGAGGGGTTAGGATAAGCATAAGAGTAGGCAGAGAAATTCTTCGAGGACTTATGGACATAATGATTTGATGAATAATGCACATATCCATTATCCTTAGATCTTCCCTGTGAAACTGACGGGTTAGCACGATGATGTTCATATGAGGACTTTGATCCTTTTGAGGAATTTGATCCATGAGAGGAGTTTGGTCCGTATGAGGACTTGGATCCATATGAAGAATTTGGTTCACATGAAGAATTTGATCTGGGGTTCCTATTCTTCACAGGTGGTGTCATGATGACATTCACCTGAAGATTTTCAAGGCACCTTTTGGGAACCCAGATTTTCTTCATAGGAGGACCGTTCCTGTAGTTAGTGCCAACATATCTAGCAAATACTTCACCATTCTGATTTTTGAACAACTTATAGTTAGAGTCAATGGACTCATCAGAAGAATATGAAGATTCACATGTAAAGCCAGATCAAGTAGATGGATCCACTGAAGGTCCCTTTGCAGCAACCCATGAGGTTTTGGGATACTGCTCAGGTTTCCAGTAGGTCCCATCAGCATTGATTTTCCTCTCAAAGGCAATACCCTCTTTCCTAGGGTTCCTGTTGAGGATCTGCCTTTTAAGCATGTCACAAAGAGCCTGATGACCTTTGAGGCTTTTGTACATGCCTGTCATGTACAATTCCTTCAGCCCTGCATCATAAGTGATACTAGCAATGTCCTCAGATGAGGAATTAGTGATAGCAGAGGCAGTTGAAGAATTTGCAGCAATGGAAGTATTTGAGCATTCAGGTGAAGAATTAGCAGTTTCACGTTCAATGCACTTCAAACATGGAGGAGCAAATTCATCCTGAGTAGCGCTGATCTGTTGAGCAAGTAATGAATCACGCTCCTTCTGAAGATCTTCATAACTCACTCTTAGCTTCTCAAGATCTTGCTTTCTTTGAAGAAATTCATAAGAAAGCTTCTCATGATCAGATAGGAGAGTGTTATGATGAACTTGAAGATTGTCAAACTTGGACTGAAGTCTCTGAAGATTTTTAGTCAAGATTTTAGTGTGATCCATTTCCTCGCCTAACATATCATCGCTTTTATCTAGCATATTTTGAACCTTTTCAAGAGCCTTTTGCAGTTTCACAGCAATCTTAGCAAGTTGAGAATAGCTGGGTTTGAGGTTTTCATCAGATTTATTCTCACTAGATTCAGATGAGGGATATTTGAGTACCTTTGAGCCTTTTGCCATGAAGCAATAGGTGGGAGCATAGTCCTCATCGCCGTCATTAATAGTGTTGGGGAGGTCCTTTTCTTCAAAGTTGAAGATGGACTTGCTTACGAACGTGGTAGCGAGGACTAGGCTCGCCACACCCGAGTCTGACTCCTCAGATTCCTCCTCTTCCTCATTTTCCTCAAATTCAGCCTCAGAATCCATTTCCTTGCCAATGAATGCTTGAGCCTTCTTGGAGCTGCTTGCTACCTCTTGAGCTTGCGTTGGATTTCCCCGAAGAGGAAGGGATGATGCAGCAGAGTAGCGTAAGTATTTCCCTCAGTTTTTTAGAACCAAGGTATCAATCCAGTAGGAGGCCACGCTCAAGTCCCTCGTACCTGCACAAAACGATAGCTACTCGCAACCAACGCGATTAGGGGTTGTCAATCCCTTCACGGTCACTTACGAGAGTGAGATCTGATAGATATAATATTTTTGGTATTTTTGGTATAGAGATGCAAAGTGAAAAGTAAAAGGCAAAGTAAAAAGCAAAACAAGATTAAAGTGATGGAGATTAATATGATGAGAATAGACCTGGGGGCCATAGGTTTCACTAGTGGCTTCTCTCAAGAGCATAAGTATTCTACGGTGGGTGAACAAATTACTATTGAGCAATTGACAGAATTGAGCATAGTTATGAGAATATCTAGGCATGATCATGTATATAGGCATCACGTCCGTGACAAGTAGACCGAAACGATTCTGCATCTACTACTATTACTCCACTCATCGACCGCTATCCAGCATGCATCTAGAGTATTAAGTTAAAAATAGAGTAACGCCTTAAGCAAGATGACATGATGTAGAGATAAATTCATGCAATATGAAATAAACCCCATCTTGTTATCCTCGATGGCAACGATACAATACGTGCCTTGCTGCCCCTTCTGTCACTGGGAAAGGACACCGCAAGATCGAACCCAAAGCTAAGCACTTCTCCCATGGCAAGAACTACCAATCTAGTTGGCCAAACCAAACGGATAATTCGAAGAGACTTGCAAAGATAACCAATCATACATAAAAGAATTCAGAGAAGATTCAAATATTATTCATAGATAGACTTGATCATAAACCCACAATTCATCGGTCTAAACAAACACACCGCAAAAAGAAGAAGATTACATCGAATAGATCTCCACAAGAGAGGGGGAGAACTTTGTATCGAGATCCGAAAAGAGAGAAGAAGCCATCTAGCTACTAACTATGGACCCGAAGGTCTGAGGTAAACTACTCACACTTCATCGGAGAGGCTATGATGATGTAGAAGCGCTCCGTGATGACGACCCTCTCCGGCGGAGCTCCGGAACAGGCCCCAAGATGGGATCACGTGGATACAGAAAGTTGCGGCGGTGGAATTAGGTTTTTGGCTCCGTCCTGTTTGTTTGGGGGTACGTAGGTATATATAGGAGGAAGGAGTACGTCGGTGGAGCACCGAGGGGCCACGAGGCAGGGGGCGCGCCCTAGGGGGGTCCCACCCTCGTGACCGCCTCTTTGACTCCTTGGAGTAGGGTCCAAGTCTCCTGGATCACGTTCGGTGAGAAAATCACGTTCCCGAAGGTTTTATTCCGTTTGGACTCCGTTTGATATTATGTTTCTCCGAAACACTAAAATAGGCAAAAAAACAGCAATTCTGGGCTGGGCCTCCGGTTAATAGGTTAGTCCCAAAAAATAATATAAAAGTGGAAAATAAAGCCCAATATAGTCCAAAACAGTAGATAATATAGCATGGAGCAATCAAAAATTATAGATACGTTGGAGACGTATCAGGCATCCCCAAGCTTAATTCCTGCTTGTCCTTGAGTAGGTAAATGATAAAAAGAGAATTTTTGATGCGGAGTGCTACTTGGCATAATTTCAATGTAAATCTTCTTAATTGTGATATGAATATTCAGATTCGAAAGATTCAAGACAAAAGTTTATATTGACATAAAAAATAATAATACTTCAAGCATACTAACAAAGCAATTATGTCTTCTCAAAATAACATGGCCAAAGAAAGTTATCCCTACAAAATCATATAGTCTGGCTATGCTCTATCTTCACCACACAAAGTATTTAAATCATGCACAACCCCGATGACAAGCCAAGCAATTGTTTCATACTCTAACTTTTTCAAAAAAAATCAATCTTCACGCAATACATGAGCGTGAGCCATGGATATAGCACTATAGGTGGAATAGAATGGTGGTTGTGGAGAAGACAAAAAGGAGAAGATAGTCTCACATCAACTAGGCGTATCAACGGGCTATGGAGATGGCCATCAATAGATATCAATGTGAGTATGCAACGGATGCACTAGAGCTATAAGTATATGAAAGCTCATCAAAAGAAACTAAGTGGGTGTGCATCCAACTTGCTTGCTCACGAAGACCCAGGGCATTTTGAGGAAGCCCATCATTGGAATATACAAGCCAAGTTCTATAATGTAAAATTCCCACTAGTATTATCTTGCAAATTTCTATGTCTCCTACCTGGACTAGATCCCGGATGGAATTGAAGCGTCTCTTGATGTGCTTGGTTCTCTTGTGAAATCTGGATTCCTTCGCCTAGGAAATTGCACCAGTATTGTCACATAAGATTTTCATTGGACCCGATGCTCTAGGTATGACACCTAGATCGGATATGAACTCCTTCATTTGCTGCTTCCGAAGCAGCTATGTACTCCGCTTCACACGTAGATCCTGCCACGACGCTTTGTTTAGAACTGCACCAACTGACAGCTCCACCGTTCAATGTAAACATGTATCCGGTTTGCAATTTAGAATCATCCGGATCAGTGTCAAAGCTTGCATCAACGTAACCATTTACGATGACCTCTTTGTCACCTCCATAAACGAGAAACATATCCTTAGTCCTTTTCAGGTATTTTAGGACGTTCTTGACCGCTGTCAAGTGATTCACTCCTGGATTACTTTGGTACCTCCCTGATAAACTTATAGCAAGGCACACATCAGGTCTGGTAAAAGTGATAACATGAGAGACTCTCTACTATGAAGATCATGGTGCTACTTTGAAGCACAAGTGTGGTAAAAGGATAGTAACATTGTCCCTTCTCTATTTTTCTCTCATTTTTTTATTTGGGCCTTTTCTCTTTTTTATGGCCTCTTTTTCTCTCTCTTTTTTTGGGCTTCTTTGGCCTCTTTTATTTTTCGTCCGGAGTCTCATCCCGACTTGTGGGGAATCATAGTCTCCATCATCCTTTCCTCACTGGGACAATGCTCTAATAATGATGATCATCACACTTTTATTTTTCTTACAACTCAACAATTACAACTCGATACTTAGAACAAAATATGACTCTATATAAATGCCTCCGGCGGTGTACCGGGATATGCAATATGACAATGATGGAGTGTGTCATAATAAACGAAACGATGGAAAGTTGCATGGCAATATATCTCAGAATGGCTATGGAAATGCCATAATAGGTAGGTATGGTGGCTGTTTTGAGGAAGGTATATGGTAGGTGTATGATACCGGCGAAAATTGCATGGTATTAGAGAGGCTAGCAGAGGTGGAAGGGTGAGAGTGCGTATAATCCATGGACTCAACATTAGTCATAAAGAACTCATATACTTATTGCAAAAATCTAGAAGTTATCAAAGCAAAGTATTACGCACATGCTCCTAGGGGGATAGATTGGTAGGAAAAGACCATCGCTCGTCCCCGACCGCCACTCATAAGGAAGATAATCAGTAAATAAATCATGCTCCGACTTCATCACATAACGGTTCACCATATGTGCATGCTACGGGAATCACAAACTTTAACACAAGTATTCTTTAAATTCACAACTACTCAACTAGCATGACTTTAATATTAGCACCTCCATATCTCAAAACAATTATCATGTTTCAATCTTTTCTTAGTATTCAACACACTCAAAAGAAAGTTTCAGAAATCTTGAATACCAAGCATATTATTATTAAGAAAATTACCATGCTATTAAGAGACTCTCAAAATAATTTAAGTGAAGCATGGGAGATCAATAGTTTCTTTAAAACAAATCCACCACTGAGGGAGTCCTGGATTAGGGGGTGTTCGGATAGCCGGACTATACCTTCAGCCGGACTCCTGGACTATGAAGATATAAGATTAAATACTTCGTCCCGTGTCCGGATGGGACTTTGCTTGGCGTGGAAGGCAAGCTTGGTGATGCGATATTCAAGATCTCCTACCATTGTAACCGATTCTGTGTAACCCTAACCCTATCCGGTGTCTATATAAACCGGAGGGTTGTAGCCCGTAGAGGATCAACTCCATACACAATCATACCATAGGCTAGCTTCTAGGGTTTAGCCTCCATGATCTCGTGGTAGATCTACTCTTGTACTACCCATGTCTTCAATATTAATCAAGCAGGAGTAGGGTTTTACCTCCATCGAGAGGGCCCGAACCTGGGTAAAACAAAGTGTCCCCAGTCTCCCGTTACCATCCGGCCTAGACGCACAGTTCAGGACCCCCTACCCGAGATCCGCCGGTTTTGACACCGACATTGGTGCTTTAATTGAGAGTTCCTCTGTGTCGTCGCCTTTAGGCCCGATGGCTCGTTCGATCTTCAACAATGATGCGATCCGGGGTGAGACTTTCCTCCCCGGACAGATCTTCGTCTTCGGCGGCTTCGCACTGCGGGCCAATTCGCTTGGCCACCTTGAGCAGATCGGAAGCTACGCCCCTGGCCATCAGGTCAGGTTTGGAAGCCTAAACTACACGGCTGACATCCGCGGAGACTTGATCTTTGACGGATTCGAGCCACGGCCAAGCGCGCCGCACTATCTCGAGGGGCATGATCTAGCTCTGCCCCCGGACAGTGTCCTGGAGGCCGCACACGCTTCGGTTCCGACCCCTAACTCGGAGCCTATTGCGCCAATCGAGGATGAGCGGTTGGACGTCACCTCGGGGGCTGCGATCCCAAAAGCGATCGAGCCGAACGCTAGCCCCGCACTCTGCACGACCCGTGACTCCGAGGATCCGGACTCCTCCCCGGACTCCGAACCTCCCGCGCCCCTGCCAATCGAATCCGATTGGGCGCCGATAATGGAGTTCACCGCCACAGACATCTTTCAGCATTCGCCTTTTGGCGACATCCTGA
This sequence comes from Triticum urartu, assembly GCF_056163025.1. Classification (NCBI taxonomy): domain Eukaryota; kingdom Viridiplantae; phylum Streptophyta; class Magnoliopsida; order Poales; family Poaceae; genus Triticum; species Triticum urartu. The sequence continues at coordinate 87,332,293 of NC_141879.1, forward strand.
ATTCTCTTAAGTCCCTCTCTTTATCAGGAGAGCCCTGGCCGGACTACGGTCAGTGAGGGTGGGATACGGACGATGAGGAAATTCAAAGCCCACCCACCACCCACTTTGTAGCCACTGTCGACGATTTAACCGACATGCTTGACTTCGGCTCTGAAGACATCGACGGCATGGACGACGATGTAGGAGACGAACAGGAACCAGCACCTGTAGGGTGCTGGAAGGCCACCTCGTCATATGACATATATATGGTGGATACTCCAAAAGATGGAGATGGCGATGGAACAATGGGGGATAACGCCCCCAAGAAACAGCCAAAGCGCCGGCGTCAGCGGCGCTGCTCTAAATCCCGCCAAAGCAAAAACGGTGATTCCGGCACGGGAGATACTACTACCCCGGACAGCGCCGAAGAACACCCACCTCAGCAAGATTCGACACAGGAAGATGGAGAAGCCAGCCCTCACGAGAGAGCGGCTGACCAAGAGGTCGAGGATGATAACTATACGCCTCCCTCCGAAGACGAGGCAAGCCTTGATGACGATGAATTCGTCATACCATCAGACCCCGCCGAACAAGAGCGTTTTAAACACAGGCTTTTAGCCATGGCAAGCAGCCTCAAGAAAAAGTAGCAACAGCTTAGAGCTGCCCAAGATTTGCTAGCTGACAGATGGACTGAAGTCCTTGCGGCTGAAGAGTATGAACTCGAACGCCCCTCCAAGAGTTACCCGTAGCACAGGCCGCTACCCCGATCAGAGGAGGAAGCACCTACATCACCAGCGCATGACATGGCAGACCGGCCACCCCGTGGCTGTGACAGAGAGGCCGCTCAGCCCTCCACCCAAGCCATGCCCCGACGCCGCACAACTAAGGCATGGGAAAATGCGCCCTACCTGCGAGACATACTGGAGGATAAAGCAAGACAAACAAGATCGATCTACGGATCGCGCAGGCGCCCTACGGCATGTGACAATGATCTTCACTCCGGATACAACAAATCCGGCCAGGCCGAACACAACAGACATAGCTCTTCCGAGCTGCGTCGTGATATAGCCCAGTACAGAGGTGCCGCACACCCGCTATGCTTCACGAATGAAGTAATGGATCATAAAATCCCCGAGGGCTTCAAACCCGTAAACATCGAATCATACGATGGCACCACAGACCCGGCGGTATGGATCGAGGACTATCTCCTTCACATCCACATGGCACGCGGCGATGATCTACACGCCATCAAGTACCTCCCGCTCAAACTTAAAGGACCGGCCCGACATTGGCTTAACAGCTTGCCAGCAGACTCAATCGGTTCTTGGGAGGACCTGGAAGCCGCATTCCTCGATAACTTCCAGGGCACTTACGTATGACCGCCGGATGCCGACGACTTAAGCCACATAATTCAGCAGCCAGAAGAATCAACCAGACAATTCTGGACACGGTTCCTAACAAAGAAAAACCAGATAGTCGACTGTCCGGACACAGAGGCCCTAGCAGCCTTCAAGCATAACATTCGCGACGAGTGGCTTGCTCGGCACCTGGGACAGGAAAAGCCGAAATCCATGGCAGCACTCACGACACTCATGACCCGCTTTTGCGCGGGAGAAGACAGCTGGCTGGCTCGCAGTAACAACTTATCAAAGAACCCTGGTAATTCGGATACCAAGGACAAAAGTGGCAGGACACGTCGGAATAAGCAAAAACACCGCGTTAACAGCGACAACAATGAAGAGACGGCAGTCAATGCCGGATTCAGAGGCTATAAATCCGGTCAGCGAAAAAAGCCATTCAAAAAGAATACTCAGGGCCCGTCCAGTTTGGACCGAATACTCGGTCGCTTGTGCCAGATACATGGCACCCCCGAAAAACCAGCCAATCACACTAACAGGGATTGTTGGATGTTCAAGCAGGCAGGCAAGTTAAGAGCCGAAAACAGAGACAAGGGGCTGCACAGCGACGACGAAGAGCCCAAGCCACCGAACAACAATGGACAGAAGGGCTTTCCCCCACAAGTGCGGATGGTGAACATGATATACGCAACCCACATTCCCAAGCGGGAGCGGAAGCGTGCGCTGCGGGACGTATACGCGATGGAGCCAGTCGCCCCAAAGTTCAACCCATGGTCCTCCTGCCCGATCACCTTTGATCGAAGGGACCATCCCACTAGCATCTGTCATGGCGGCTTCGCCGCATTGGTTCTCGACCCAATCATCGACGGATCTCACCTCACAAGAGTCCTCATGGACGGCGGCAGTAGCCTGAACCTGCTTTATCAGGACACAGTGCAGAAAATGGGCATAGATCCCTCAAGGATCAAACCCACAAGAACGACCTTTAAAGGCGTTATACCAGGTGTAGAAGCCAAATGTACAGGCTCAGTAACACTTGACGTGGTCTTCGGATCCCCGGATAATTTCTGAAGCGAAGAGTTAATCTTCGATATAGTCCCGTTTCGCAGTGGCTATCACGCCCTGCTCGGACGAACCGCATTCGCAAAATTCAATGCGGTGCCGCATTACGCATATCTCAAACTCAAGATGCCAGGCCCTCGAGGAGTAATCACGGTCAACGGAAACACCGAACGCTCCCTCCGTACGGAGGAGCATACGGCGGCTCTGGCAGCAGAGATACAAAGTAGCCTTCTTAGGCAATTCCCTAGTCCGGCCATTAAAAAGCCAAACACCGCCAAGCGCGCCCGGAGTAACCTACAACAGGACCGCCTGGCACACTCTTAGCAAGCGTAGCAATGCGGCCCCAACCCCAGCTTTCGCGACCTAGCGAAACCAGTACCTCGCGTACACAACTACGCCCTTGAAATACCATGGGCACAGGGGAAGGGGCACAATAAATGGCACGCCCAACATACGGCTTAAAACGTACTAGGGGCTGCCGGATTCTTTTTTTTAATTTTTTCTTACTTTCAGGACTCCATACTTCGGACGACCTGTTCGGCAACTCGATTGCCGCACAAATGATGCAAGATCCAGGGAGGCAGACAAGCCATGCCGCATTATGGAACTCCCAGGTGGTCTCTGTTACGAGCGGTATACCTGTTTTAAATACAATTCCGCGGCCTGCCCCTGGTCAGGACATACTGAATAGTCCAATATCTTTTGCTTATCGCACTATTTGTATCATTCGGCTTTGATAAATAGCCTCTCTATAAACAATGCTTAGCTTCTCGTCTATTTTTTGCATTACTCTATTTTATATATGTTCATTAATGACATGTTGCACCCGTACACTATGGTACGACAAGTACGCCAGGGGCTTCAGTACCCTTTAATATGGTGTGAGAAGTCCGTACACTTTCACAAGTGCGGCACCCCGAACTTATAGCACTATATGCATCGGCTTCGAATCATGATTTGGGTCAATAGTTGGGTTTGCCCGGCTCCTATGTTTTGGTGCCTTACGTTCCGCTATATCGGCTAAGGTAGCACTAGGAGAACCACTGCGATTGTGCCCCGGTTGAGCTGGGGTAAGCACCTCAGTGGAGAAAGCTAAAACTGACTGTCATGATGAGGCGAGAGACCGGTCGCTGTTCGAGAGGTTTTTCGGGTCCCTAAAGGCCTATGCCGCTTCGAGCGAGGAGCTGGATAACCCCAACCAAGGCGTGGATAGCGCCCCGAACTCGGTCTTCCGAACTAGGGGCTTCGCCGAAATTTAAAATTATAAAGTTCTATGGCTAAGTGAGAGTGTTCAAGCATTATAGTCCGATTGCCTGGTTCGCCGTGCTGAGCACCTCCCTCGAAGGACCCAACTATGGGAAAAAGAGTGCTCAGGTTTATCCCCGAACACCCCAGCACTAGTGGCATGGGGGCAGAAGCCGACGACTGGCCATCTCTCAATTTTTTGATAAACGGCCGCACAGAAAATAATATTTTAAATTCAACAAGCATTGCTTAAGCGCCTATGAACAAGTTTTCAGCGCACAGGATAAAAACGAGCGAGTTTATTCAAAAATTACATCCTTGGTACATTCATCTGCCACAAGGCAAGCACCTGCAAGAACATCCTTGTAATAGTTCTCGGGCTTGCGATGCTCCTTCCCCGGCGGCGGCCCGTCCTTCACAAGCTTCTCACCGTCTAGCTTACCCCAGTGCACCTTTACATGGGCAAGGGCCCTACGGGCACCTTCGATGCAGACGGAGCGCTTGAGGACCTCGAGCCTTGGACAGGCCTCCACCAGCCGCCGCACCAGCCCGAAGTAGCTCCCAGGCAGGGCCTCTCCGGGCCACAGCTGAACTATGAAGCCCTTCATGGCCTGTTCGGCCGCCTTGTGGAGTTCGACCAGTTGTTTCAGCTGGTCACTCAAGGGCACAGGGTGTCCGGCCTCAGCATACTGAGACCAGAACACCTTCTCCGTCGAGCTGCCCTCTTCAGCTCGGTAGAATGCGGCGGCATCGGATACGCTGCGGGGAAGATCTGCGAATGCCCCTCGAGAACTCCGGATTTGGGTAAGTAACAAGTAGTTTACTTTTATATTTCTGCTTTGCATAAAGAATGCCTTACCCGCTGCTATCTTCTTCATATCCTCCAACTCTGGGAGGGCCTTTTGGGCTTCGGCCTTGGCAGACTTGGCAGTCTCAAGGGCCGCCGCGAGCTCGGACGCTCGGGTCTCTGACTCAAGCTCCAAACTCTCATGTTTTCTCATGAGAGCCTAAAGCTCTTGCTGCACCTCGCCGACCTGAGCCCCAAGTTTTTCTCGCTCGGTGCGCTCCGCAGCCGTTTTCTTTTCGGCCTCAGACAGCGCCTGCTTGAGGGTCGCCACCTCAGTCGTGGCCCCTACAATAAGCAGTGCAATCCTATTATTTTTTGCAATCACGCCTCTCTATAGGCACTTATTTCTGTAAGGTATTTCTTACCTTCTTTCTCCTCGAGTTGCCGCTTGGCAAGGCCGAGCTCTTGCTCGGACCGCTCGAGTCCCTATTTCAGGACACCCACCTCCGCAGTCAGTGTGGCGGTGGACAGCAGCGAAGCCTGCATACGCATATTGACTCTTTATTGTTGGACTCCTGCGAAATTTAATAGATCCTCTATTCGGCTTTTCTTTCTGAACACCAAATAGAGCATCAGGGGCTACTGTATATGCGGTAATATTTTTACATATTTTTACTTACCTCGAAGCCTGTTAGGAGGCTAGCGCAAGCTTCACTCAGCCCGCTCTTGGCGGATTGGACCTTCTGGATCACCGTACTCATAATAGTACGGTGCTCCTCGTTGATGGAGGCACCTTCAAGCACCTCCAGCAGATTGTCCGGCACCTCTGGTTGGACGGAGGTTGCCGGCTCAGAAGACTTGCTCCTCTTGGAAGGATCTCGCCTACCGCGGTCCGGAATCATTGAAGATTCTGGCACGGTGTCCGGCTTAAGGCCGGACTTGGAGCCCTGGGGGGTCTTGTCCCCTTTACTCCTGGAGTCCGGGAGGTTGCCTTGTGGCTCCTCCAGGACCACCTCCTCCTGCCCCGGAGCTTGTCGCGATGCCACTTCGGCGTCGTCCGCAGTGCGGGGGGAGACAGCGGGCGGAACGGAGTTCACGTTCGATGAATCCAGGGAGCCGCTCGACGACTCGTTGAGTTCGGCCCGGGGCGGGCTGCATAAGTATCATCAACATTAGGTAAAGCTGTGCAACAAAGGAACATCACGAGTTACTCTGATATCCGAACTTACGATTTCGCCGGACGCTTGGCCCTGTTCGGCCACTCCTCTTCGTCTTCTTCGGCGTCGGGGGAATAGTCCGGCGGAGGGGGTCTTCCTCTTCCTAGACCCCTCGGCCTCCCCAGTTGGGGCGGCCTCCCTCTTCTTTCCTCCCCCCGCTGGAGGGGGAGAGGTTTCTTCTTCCTCCTCCTCGTTTTCATGGGAGGAGGGCGTCTCGGACTCGCTGGATGACGAGTCCGACAACACCACATTACGGGTACTCCTTCGAGTCCCCGTGGTCTTCTTCTTCTTAGCCTTCTTCTCCGGCACCACATAAGGCGCCGGAGTCAGCAGCTTCACCAGTAGAGCTGGGGCTGGGTCTTCGGGCAGCGGAGCTGGACAGTTAATCAGTTCGGCCATCGCCCGCCAAGCCTGTCAAAGGCAAGGGAGTTTAGATCCCGCATAGAGTCAAACTATGAAAAAAGCTTGAACATCCTGTAACAGGTGTAGATAGCATACCTTGCTAGCGTGACGCTGTGAGCTATATCCGCGGTCCTCGGAAGCGAATGCGGGAGCCTCGGCGCCCTTGAATAGCATCTTCCAGGCATCTTCGTACGTTGTGTCGAAGAGCCTGCTGAGGGTTTGGTGCTGCGCTGAGTCGAACTCCCACAGATTGAAATCCCGGTGTTGGCACGGGAGGATCCGGCGGACGAGCATAACCTGGATTATGTTGACAAGCCGGATTGGCTTGTTCACCAGGGACCGGATGCATGTTTGCAATCCGGTCACCTCTTTCTCGTCGCCCCATGATAGGCCCGTCTCTTTCCAGGACACAAGCCGCGTGGGGGGTCTGGATCGGAACTCAGGGACCGCGGTCCATTCCGGATCGCGTGGCTCGGTGATATAAAACCACCCGGATTGCCATCCCTTTAGGGTCTCCACAAAAGAGCCCCCGAACCATAGGGCGTTGGCCATCTTGCCCGCCATGGCACCTCCGCACTCCGCCTGGCTGCCGCTCACCACCTTGGGCTTGACGTTGAAAGTCTTGAGCCAGAGGCCAAAATGGGGGCGGACGCAGAGAAAGGCCTCGCACACGACGATAAACGCCGAGATGTTGAGGATGAAGTTCGGAGCTAGATCGTGGAAATCCAGGATGTAGTAGAACATGAGCCCCCGGACAAATGGATGGAGTGGAAAACCCAGTCCGCGGAGGAAGTAGAGGAGAAATACCACCCTCTCATGGGGCCTTGGGGTGGGGATAAGCTGTCCCTTCTCGGGAAGCCGGTGCGCGATGTCCTTGGACAGATACCCGGCCTTCCTTAGCTTCTTGATTTTGTCCTCCGTAACGGTGGAGACCATCCATTTGCCTCCCGCTTCGGACATTGCTGGAGAAGGTTGAGGTGGGAAGTGTGGGCTTGGGCGCTGGAGCTCGGGTGCGCGAGAGATGGGTAGGCAAGGGAGGAAGAAGGCGTAGGTAAATAGGGTGGATCCTTATCCCCTTATATAGGCGGATGCGGTTATGCGTCCCCACTTGCCTAATAAAACTCGCTTGCCTCCCGAGCGCCGTGATAAATGGCGCGGTTGGGTTACCCACATCTGTATTAATGAGAATCCCGTAAAAAGGGTACACGATCTCTGCTTTGACAAGACGTGCCAAGGAAACCACCTCGCAAAACATGCTGAGGTGGAAAAGTAAAAATGATTCGAGTAAAGGACTTGGTTGTAGTGTGATGGCGCACTGCAGAATACGTCAGCAGATTTGTTTTGTGTTAATATTATTCTCTCTATAGCAATATGTGGAAACTTATTTTACAGAGCCGGACACTACTCTTGGTGATTACAATCTTCTATGAAGGACTTGGAGGAGGAACCCGCCTTGCAATGCCGAAGACAATTTGCACGCCGGACTCGTCGTCATTGAAGCCTGGTTCAGGGGCTACTGAGGGAGTCCTGGATTAGGGGGTGTTCGGATAGCCGGACTATACCTTCAGCCGGACTCCTGGACTATGAAGATATAAGATTGAAGACTTCGTCCCGTGTCCGGATGGGACTTTCCTTGGCGTGGAAGGCAAGCTTGGCGATGCGATATTCAAGATCTCCTACCATTGTAACCGACTCTGTGTAACCCTAACCCTATCCGGTGTCTATATAAACCGGAGGGTTGTAGCCCGTAGAGGATCAACTCCATACACAATCATACCATAGGCTAGCTTCTAGGGTTTAGCCTCCTTGATCTCGTGGTAGATCTACTCTTGTACTACCCATATCTTCAATATTAATCAAGCAGGAGTAGGGTTTTACCTCCATCGAGAGGGCCCGAACCTGGGTAAAACAAAGTGTCCCCAGTCTCCCGTTACCATCCGGCCTAGACGCATAGTTCGGGACCCCCTACCCGAGATCCGCCGGTTTTGACACCGACAACCACCGTGCTCTAAAAGATCTATGTGAAGCACATAGAGCAAAATTATAACGCTAACAGATATAAGTGAAGCACATAGAGCAAAATTACATAGCTCTAAAGATATAAGTGAAGCACATAGGGCAAAATTATAATGCTCAAAAGATATAAGTGAAGCACATAGAGTAAAACTACATAGCTCAAAAGATATAAGTGAAGCACATAGAGTATTCTATCAAATTTTAATTCATGTATGGCTCTCTCAAAAGGTGTGCACAGCAAGGATGATTGTGGCATACTAAAACACAAAGACACAAATAATACAAGACGCTCCAAGCAAAACACATATCATGTTGGTGAATAAAAATATAGCTCCAAGTAAATTACCGATGGAAGTGGACGAAAGAGGGGATGCCTTCCGGGGCATCCCCAAGCTTTGAATTTTTGGTGTCCTTGGATTATCTTGGGGGTGCCATGGGCATCCCCAATCTTAGTCTCTTTCCACTCCTTGTTCCATAATCCATCACAAGAATTCACCCAAAACTTGAAAACTTCATAACACAAAACTTAAAGTAGAAAACTCGTGAGCTCCGTTAGCGAAAGAAAACAAAAGACCACTTCAAGGTACTGTAATGAACTCATTCTTTATTTATATTGGTGTTAAACCTACTGTATTCCAACTTCTCTATGGATTATAAACTATTTTACTAACCATAGATTCATCAAAATAAGCAAACAACACACGAAAAAGAGAATCTGTCAAAAAACAGAACAGTCTGTAGTAATCTGTAGCTAGCGCAAGATATGGAACCCCAAAAATTCTAAAATAAATTGCTGGACGTGAGGAATTTATCTATTAATTATCTGCAAAAAGAATTAACTAAATAGCACTCTTCAAATAAAAATGAAAGCAGTTCTCATGAGCGCTAAAGTTTCTGATTTTTACAGCAAGTTCAACAAGACTTTCCCCAAGTCTTCCCAATGGTTCTACTTGGCACAAACACTAATTAAACACAAAAAACACAACGAAAACAGAGGCTAAATAATTTATTTTACTAAACAGGAGCAAAAAGCAAGGAATAAAAATAAAATTGGGTTGCCTCCCAACAAGCGCTATCGTTTAACGCCCCTAGCTAGGCATAAAAGCGAGGATAGATCTAGGTATTGCCATCTTTGGTAGGCAATCCATAAGTGGCTCTCATGATAGTTTCATATGGCAATTTTATTTTCTTTCTCGGAAAGTGTTCCATGCCCTTTTTTAATGGAAATTGAAATCTAATATTCCCTTCCTTTATATCAATAATCGCACCAACCGTTCTAAGGAATGGTCTACCAAGAATAATAGGGCAAGAAGGATTGCAATCTATATGAAGAACAATGAAATCTATGGGCACATAATTTCTATTTGCAACAATAAGAACATCATTAAGCCTTCCCATTGGTTTCTTAATAGTGGAATCCGCAAGATGCAAGTTTAGAGAGCAATCATCAAAATTGCGGAAATCTAGCAAATCACACAAAGTTTTGGGGATAGTGGAGACACTAGCACCCAAATCACACAAAGCATAAAACTCATGATCTTTAATTTTAATTTTAATAGTTGGTTCCCACTCATCATAGAGTTTTCTAGGGATAGAAACTTTCAACTCAAGTTTTTCTTCATAAGATTGCATCAAGGCATCAACAATATGTTCGGTGAAGGCTTTATTTTGACTATAAGCATGTGGAGAATTTAGCACGGATTGCAACAAGGAAATACAATCTATTAAAGAGCAACTTTAATAATTAAATTCCTTGAAATCCAATATAGTGGGTTTAGCAACATCTAGATTTTTATTTCTTTCAATCCCACTTTCATCAATTTCATCATAAAGATCTAAATACTCTGAATTTTTAGAACGCCTTCTAGGTAAAGGAAGATCATATGCAGTTTCATCAAGATTCATATTGCAAAACAAAGATTTAATAGGAGACACATCAATAAATTTTAGATCTTCATCTTGATTTTCATAGGAATTGGAAGAACACGCTTTAATAAAGGCATCTTTGGAAGCGCGCATCCTAGCGGTTCTTTCCTTGCACTCATTAATGGAAATTCTCATGGCTTTGAGAGACTCATTGATATCATGCTTAGGGGGAATAGATCTAAGCTTTAAAGAATCAACCTCAAGAGAAATTCTATCAACGTTCCTAGCCAAATCATCAACTTTAAGCAATTTCTCTTCAAGCAAAGCATTAAAATTCTTTTGTGAATTCATAAACTCTTTAACACTATTCTCAAATTCATAGGGCATCTTATTATAATTTCCATAAGAGTTGTTGTAGGAATTCCCATAATTATTAGAAGGATTACTAGGATATGGCCTAGGATTAAAATTCCCTCTATAAGCGTTGTTACCAAAATTATTCCTACCAACAAAATTCATATCCATAGATTCATTGTTATTCTCAATCAAAGTAGACAAAGGAATATCATTAGGATCAGAAGAAACACTCTTAGTAGCAAATAATTTCATAAGTTCATCCATCTTTCCACTCAAAACATTGATTTCTTCTATCGCATGCACTTTTTATTAGAAGATCTTTCAGTATGCCATTGAGAATAATTAACCATAATATTATCTAGGAGTTTAGTAGCATCTCCTAAAGTGATTTCCATAAAAGTGCCTCCCGCGGCCGGATCTAAACGATTTCTAGAAGCAAAATTCAATCCGGCATAAATTTTTTGTATAATCATCCACAAATTCAAGCCATGAGTAGGGAAATTACGTCTCATTAATTTCATTCTCTCCCAAGCTTGTGCAACATGTTCATGATCAAGTTGCTTAAAGTTCATAATATCGTTTCTAAGAGAGATGATCTTAGCGGGAGGGAAATACTTAGAGATAAAAGCATCTTTGCACTTGTTCCAAGAATCAATACTATTTTTAGGCAAAGACGAAAACCAAGCTTTAGCACGATCTCTAAGCGAAAAAGGAAATAGCTTCAATTTAATGACATCATTATCGACATCTTTTTTCTTTTGGATATCACATAAATCAACGAAGCTACTCAGATGAGTAGCGACATCTTCACTAGGAAGGCCGGCAAATTGATCTTTCATAACAAGATTCAACAAAGCAGTATTGATTTCACAAGATTTAGTATTGGCAAGAGGAGCAATCGGAGTGCTAAGGAAATCATTATTATTGGTATTGGTGAAGTCACACAATTTGGTAGTATCTTGAGCCATCGCGACAAACAAGCAGTCCAACACACGAGCAAACAAAAAGGCAACCGGAAAAGAGAGGGAGGAGAAGGAGATTGGGAAAGAGAGGGCAAATAAAAGGGCAAGGGTGAAGTGGGGGAGAGGAAAACGAGAGGAAAATGACAAATAATGTAATGCGAGATATAGGGATTGTGATGGGTACTTGGTATGTTGAATTTTTGCGTAGACTCCCCGGCAACGGCGCCAGAAATCCTTCTTGCTACCTCTTGAGCTTGCATTGGATTTCCCCGAAGAGGAAGGGATGATGCAGCAGAGTAGCGTAAGTATTTCCCTCAGTTTTTGAGAACCAAGGTATCAATCCAGTAGGAGGCCACGCTCAAGTCCCTCGTACCTGCACAAAACGATAGCTACTCGTAACCAACGCGATTAGGGATTATGTAGGATCTAGAAGTAGATGTGTCTAGAGGGGGGGGGGTGATTAGACACTTAGTGCTAAAGTTGCAATTTTTAGGCCTTTTTGGTTTGAGTGGAGTTTTAGGCACAATTTCAACATACACAATACATATCAAGCAAGCATGCAAAGAGTATATGAGCAGCGGAATGTAAACATGCAACTTGCAAGAATGTAAGGGGAAGGGTTTGGAGAATTCAAACGCAATTGGAGACACGGATGTTTTTCCCGTGGTTCGGATAGGTGGTGCTATCCTACATCCACGTTGATGGAGACTTCAACCCACGAAGGGTAACGGTTGCGTGAGTCCACAGAGGGCTCCACCCATGAAGGGTAATGGTTGCGCGAGTCCACGGAGGGCTCCACCCACGAAGGGTCCACGAAGAAGCAACCACCCACGAAGGGTCCATGAAGAAGCAACCTTGTCTATCCCACCATGGCCATCGCCCACGAAGGACTTGCCTCACTAGTGGTAGATCTTCATGAAGTAGGCGATCTCCTTGCCCTTACAAACTCCTTGGTTCAACTCCACAATCTTGTCGGAGGCTCCCAAGTAACACCTAGCCAATCTAGGAGACACCACTCTCCAAGAAGTAACAAATGGTGTGTAGGTAATGAACTCCTTGCTCTTGTGCTTCAAATGATAGTCTCCCCAACACTCAACTCTCTCTCATAGGATTTGGATCTGGTGGAAAGAAGGTTTGAGTGGAAAGCAACTTGGGGAAAGCTAGAGATCAAGATTCATATGGTAGGAATGGAATATCTTGGCCTCAACACATGAGTAGGTAGTTCTCTCTCAGAAATAGGATGCTGGAAGTGTAGGCGTAGTCTGATGGCTCTCTCTACGAATGAAGAGGAGGTGGAGGGGTATATATAGCCTCCACACAAAATCCAACCGTTACACACGATTTACCAATCTCGGTGGGACCGAATCAACAAACTCGGTCAGGCCGAAATAGGAAACCTAGTGACCGTTAGAGATTTTCGGTGGGACCGACTGGATCAACTCGGTGGGACCGATGTGCTAGGGTTAGGGTAAATCCAAAACTCGGTTTGACTGATTACTCAAACACGGTGGGACCGATTTGGGTAATAAGTGAAACAGAGAGTTGGCCAAGCAAACTCGGTGGGGCCGATTGCATATCTCGGTGGGACCAAAAATATTGCAATAGGTAACAGAGAGTTTGCAAGCCCATCTCGGTGAGACCGAGATCCCATCGGTGAGACCGTACTGATTAGGGTTTCTGGCAGTGGCTATGACAGGTGAAACTCGGTGGCTCCGGATAGGAATAATCGGTTGGTCCGAGTTTGGCTTTGGGTTTGGGTCATATGTGGAAGTGGGAAAGTAGCTGAGGATTTTGGAGCATATCATTAAGCACATGAAGCAAGAGGCTCATTAAGCAACACCTCATCCCTCCTTGATAGTATTGGCTTTTCCTATGGACTCAATGTGATCTTGGATCACTAAAATATAAAATGAAGAGTCTTGAGCTTGAAGCTTTAGCCAATCCTTTGTCCTTAGCATCTTGAAGGAGTTCCCACAACCTTTAGTCCATGCCACTCCATTGTTGAACTTATCTGAAACATGCTAGATAGAAATGTTAGTCCAACAAGAGTTATGTTGTCATCAATTATCAAAACCACCTAGGGAGCACTTGTGCTTTCAGATTATCAGCCCCTTCACGGTCACTTACGAGAGTGAGATCTGATAGATATAATATTTTTGGTATAGAGATGCAAAGTGAAAAGTAAAAGGAAAAGTAAAAAAGCAAAACAAGATTAAAGTGATGGAGATTAATATGATGAGAATAGACCCGGGGGCCATATGTTTCACCAGTGGCTTCTCTCAAGAGCATAAGTATTCTACGGTGGGTGAACAAATTACTGTTGAGCAATTGACAGAATTGAGCATAGTTAGGAAAATATCTAGGCATGATCATGTATATAGGCATCACGTCCGTGACAAGTACACCGAAACGATTCTGCATCTACTACTATTACTCCACTCATCGACCGCTATCCAGCATGCATCTAGAGTATTAAGTTAAAAACAGAGTAATGCCTTAAGCAAGATGACATGATGTAGAGATAAATTCATGCAATATGAAATAAACCCCATCTTGTTATCCTCGATGGCAACGATACAATACATGCCTTGCTGCCCCTTCTGTCACTGGGAAAGGACATCGCAAGATCGAACCCAAAGCTAAGCACTTCTCCCATGGCAAGAACTACCAATCTAGTTGGCCAAACCAAACGGATAATTCGAAGAGACTTGCAAAGATAACCAATCATACATAAAAGAGTTCAGAGAAGATTCAAATATTATTCATAGATAGACTTGATCATAAACCCACAATTCATCGGTCTAAACAAACACACCGCAAAAGGAAGAAGATTACATCGAATAGATCTCCACAAGAGAGGGGGAGAACTTTGTATTGAGATCCAAAAAGAGAGAAGAAGCCATCTAGCTACTAACTATGGACCCGAAGGTCTGAGGTAAACTACTCACACTTCATCGGAGAGGCTATGATGATGTAGAAGCCCTCCGTGATGACGACCCTGTCGACAGAGCTCCGGAACAAGCCCCAAGATGGGATCTCGTGGATACAGAAAGTTGTGGCGGTGGAATTAGGTTTTTGGCTCTGTCCTGTTCGTTTGGGGGTACGTAGGTATATATAGGAGGAAGGAGTACGTCGGTGGAGCACCAAGGGGCCCACGAGGCAGGGGGCGCACCCTAGGGGGGGCGCCCCCACCCTCGTGACCGCCTCTTTGACTCCTTAGAGTAGGGTCCAAGTCTCCTGAATCACGTTCGGTGAGAAAATCACGTTCCCGAAGGTTTTATTCCGTTTGGACTCCGTTTGATATTCTGTTTCTCTGAAACACTGAAATAGGAAAAAAACAACAATTCTGGGCTGGGCCTCCGGTTAATAGGTTAGTCCCAAAAAATAATATAAAAGTGGAAAATAAAGCCCAATATAGTCCAAAACAGTAGATAATATAGCATGGAGCAATCAAAAATTATAGATACGTTGGAGACGTATCACTGCTCTTCTTGTGAGATGAGGACCTTGAGGGTCTTGATGACGAGGACTTTGAAGATGTCTTCTTCTTCTTTGAATCATCAAAACTGTAATCCTTGTACTTCTTCTTATTCTTCTTTGATTCCTTTTCCCACTGAGGACAATCTTGAATGTAGTGTCCAGGTTTTTTGCATTTATGGCAGAGTCTCTTCTTGTATTCATGGGATGAGGAATCTGATCTCAAGTCACCACCTCTTGAGGATTTACCAAAATGACCACGTCTTGAAAACTTTTGGAACTTCCTCACGAGCATTGCTAGCTCCTGGCTCAGTTCTTCGGGGTCACCAAGGCTGCTGTCAGAATCTTCACCATCAGATTCGGATACTGCCTTGGCCTTTAGAGCCCGTGATCTACCATAACTTGGTCCATAGAGATCTCTCTTCTCAGCAAGCTAGAACTCATGAGTGTTTAGTCTCTCAAGGATATCAGCGGGATCAAGTGACTTGTAGTCTCCACATTCTTGTATCATCAATGCCAAGGTATCAAATGAGGAATCAAGCGATCTCAGCAATTTCTTCACCACCTCATGGTCGGTGATATCAGCGGCACCAAGTGCTTGAAGCTCGTTTGAGATGTCAGTGAGGCGATCGAAGGTTTGCTGAACATTTTCATTGTCGAGTCTTTTGAAGCGGTTGAAGAGATTTCGAAGAACGTCAACTCGAGAGTCACGCTGTGTTGAGACTCCCTCATTAACCTTGGACAGCCTGTCCCAGATAAGCTTAGCTGTCTCCAGAGCACTCACTCTGCCATACTGCCCTTTGCACAGATGGCTACATATGATATTCTTCGGTTGAGGAAATGGAACCAGGTAACTTGGTGAAGACAATGATTTGGTAGACCAGTTCCAACTTTTGTGACAGTTATACGTCTGGTTAGGGCGGCTAGGTATTTAAACCGGAGGACACACAGTCCCGGACACCCAGTTCTGAACATGCAGTTCAGAACACTCAGTCCTCACTGTATTCCCCTTGAGCTAAGGTCACACAGACCTCGACCAATCACTCGTGGTAAGTCTTCAGGTGACTTCCAAACCTTCACAGACTTGGTCACTTGGCGATCCACAATTTTCTCTTGGATGCTCTAGACCATGACACCTAACCATCTGGAAGATGCATAGTCTTCAAAGGTAACAAGCATCGGATCCACGCATGATCAATCTCTTCAGTGATGCTCAATCACTTTGGGTTTGTAGGTGTGTGGGTTTGGATTTTCCTCACTTGATGATTTTCACTCAAAGTCCTCGGAGGATGGGATGCTCTCAAATGACAAGTGTCAGTTTCTCTCGGAGCAGCCAACCATCTAGTGGTTTTAGGGGGCGGCTATTTATAGCCTAGGGAGCAGCCCGACATGATAAGACATAAATGCCCTTCAATGATATGACCGTTAGGTGGAAGGATATTTTGGGACAGCTGGCGCGTAGCACACCAACGGTCGGAAATTTAACTAACAAATTCCTTAGGGCTATCATGTTCCTCACTGTGTAGGCAATCCGCACTGGCGAATTCCTAACTCCTTAGTCAGAACAAATTCCTCAGTGACCAGAAGAACTTGGTCTCTATCACTGAAGAAATTTGACTGAACTGTATGAGATTTCCAATGGCTTCACTCGAAAGGATTGGTAGGTAGGATTTGAGTTGAGCATCACATGGAAATTTTTCCTTAGTATTTCCTCGACCCCCTTTAATAGTACGGTGTTTCCTATGACTCAAGAAAGAGAAAATGAAACTACGAAAACAAAAGTCTTCATGCTTCATGCTCCTCGAATGAATACCAAGTCTTCAGGATTGCACCAATTATTCACTTTCAAAGTCTTCATAAAGTCTTCAGAAAGCCAAAGTCTTCAGTCGAAGAACTTCATTTTTAGGGGTCGAATTTCTCTGTAAATATCAAACTCCTCATAGACTTCTAGACCTGTGTACACTCATAAACACATTAGTTCGTTAACCTATAAGTCTTCAATACACCAAAATCACTAAAGGGCACTAGATGCACTTACAATAACTGATCCCGATATCTCAAATATCCCAAACGCTTCATCCTTGCCACTCGTTTGTGCTCGCATTGCCATCGTAGTCGAAGTTTTGTGGTTCTGCCTAAAACCAGGCAGATTCGAGGCACGGGAGTTTTCTAGGCAGATTCTAGGCACGGGAGATTTACGATGCCTGGCACATCACAAACAGTTCATGATTATAAACCGTATACGATAGGTAGACAATCACACACATTTAGTTTTCCCGCACCGTATGTGATAGTGCCTAACATCACACACGCTTAGCAAACGGCAACTGTGTGCATGCTTGCACACGTTTCCTCTCTGTGAACTGTCTTAGATTATGGTGTATATCGCAAACGTTTGTGTTTTACCAACCGTGTGTGCCGTAATGACCCGCACAATGTAATTTCACCCTAATTTGATTGCTGCTATTTAAAATTGTACCTAATTTAAACTTGAAACTAGGCTATAGCTTTATTCATACCCATCAGGTTCAAACAACCAATGCATTATTCGATTCATAGGTACATATGTTTAAGAATTACAGAAGCACCAAATAAAAAATGATGTACTAGGGTTCTATACTTGTACTATTAAAAATGGTAAAGAAAGAGGCGACAAACATTCCAGTTGCTGAACAAGGTGAAGCGGAATGGCCCTATTGTGCTCTCCTGGATGCAGAATGCATGAAGGACTCTAGTCCAACCCCTTGTGATGGCCGGACGCCAATCATGTAGTTTGAGAGGTAATCTTGAGTAAACTGCTTCAGGATCCACTGCAAAAGAAAAAAGATTCAGATATTGTCATCTACCACAACTCATTACGGGCAGTAAAAAGAAGGCTACAGGGTTCTTACTTACCATCCTGCAGTTCACTGTTGTCTTGCATAAAGTGTAAACAGATAGTTCGATTGGCATCTTTTGACCCATTTTAGCAACAATCTTTATCAGTTTCCTCACTTGATGCTGGTTCATGAATATCTCAGTGCCCCATACACAGAAAGGGTCTAAGTGTGGATCTTTGGCAATGATATATGTACCTAAAAGCACCAAGTTAATATTAGAAGCTAAACAACAATTGAAAAATGATGTAGTACAACACTCCATCCATCCCATTATATAAGATTTTATCTAGACATCATCAGAACATTAAGGTAACACTCTTCCTTGTTGCTATTTAGTCATTCAGTACAATGCATGTTGCTAAACAACAATTGAAAAATGAAAAGGCATGTTAACTGAAATATCCTTAACAACAACCAAATATCGTAATTCATAGTGGTATTGTTAAAACTGTTATTGATGAAATTGATCTGCACAGCAAATAGTTGCACATATAGAGCATCACATTGTGAAGAACTGAAATAAACAAGTCATAAGGACATCTCTAGGCGATCCTTAAAAAGTTAAAGGACTAAAACCCTTAGTGGATATATATGTGTGTATATATATATACTCCAGCAATTTTTGGCCTTTTCTAGTTGATCCCCTAAACTTAATGTTGTAAACTTCAATTTGATCAAGTTCAAAGCAGGTTCAACCGAAAGTAGCATGCATTCAAACATAAACATAGATAGTTTTGCATAACCGAACTTAAAACATAAATTTAAACTAAGCTAAACTACTTTCGGTCAAAGTAGAGGTCGAGCCAATCCTTCCTCGTCATGTATGGTGTGCCGCGAGCCGGGTCCGGGCTAGTACCGTTGTTGGGGTCATTGGGGAAGGCACTCCTCCACACGTCGACGTCGATCTCCTCGTCCTTGGGGCCCACCCGATGCCCTCCACGCCTTCGTTGCTGCCGCCTTCGACCTCATCATCGAGGAGAGCGCGATAACCTCGCCGCCCTCCGCGCTGCCGTCCTCGCCGCCTTTGACCTCGTCATCGAAGGAGAGCGCAATAACCTCGCCGCCCTCCGCGCCGGCATAGATCGCCCGCTCCGCCTCCACGAGCTCCGGTTGCTGCCGGTGGAGCTCTTGCATGTAGGCCTCGTCAGCAGCCCCGGCCTCGAGATGCTCCCATGCCTCAAAGTCCTCCCACGCCATAGCCGAGCTCACCACCCCTGGCTCCGACGAAACGAGGTGGACCGGACATGTGCCGAAGGGGAAATTGAGCCTAGCCGCCGCACCGTGGTAGCGGACCTGCCAACGGTCGTACTCCATGGCCACGAGCTCAGCGTTGTGGAAGCTATCGTGCTAGGGGCGGGTGTGGGTCTCTCGATCTGTAATCTCGGCGACCCACATCCCCCAACGCCGCTGCTGGACCCCGAGGTAGGACTTCGTCGGCTGCCGTGTCCGGGGGAGCACGGGGAAGTCCTCGAACCAGCGTAGGGGCGCGGCGGTGGGTGGATTGGGGGACCGGCGACGGCGGATCGGGCCCGCGGAGGACGACGGGGACACCTCGGCGGCCACCTCGCCGGCGTCGGGCAAAAAGGCTGTGATAAACCTCTTTTTGGCCATTGGCTACTCGAGCTCCCCGGCACACAGGCAGAGGTTGAGGATGGAGGCGTCGGTGATGGCGGCGACCTACCAATGGTTTCGAGGGTTGTGTGTGTGTGTGTGTGTGTGTGAGCGGAGGTTGTGTTTGAGGAAATACTGTGGCAACTAAAAATTTTACTAGGCGGGAGTAACAAGGCGGTGCTACTGAAAATTTGGATCAAGGGCGAGCAGATATTTTTGAGATTGCGAGGGATGCAGAGGCGGGAGTAAAATGCCAAGGCTACTGAAAATTTGAATCACGGGAATGAAGCAGAGAGGGAGTGACAAACATCACACAAGGTCCGCACATACTAATCATGTGCTATCAAACATTAAAACCTTCCAGGCGGTAGATATTTTCGAGATTGAGAGGGATGCAGAGGCGGGAGTTTTGGGGGAGCGAGCTAGTGTGCTTGACACGCCGCCTGTGGACTGTAGCCGACGCACCTTCTCGCGTAAGACATAGGCGTACCATACACCGACGGTGCTCCAAGATATTTTGTACTACATCTCACACGGTTGGTGAGAATAAACTGTGTGGGATCTACTTGATTTGAATTACAAAATGGGGTCACAGCGGCAATGGACGGTGTTTGAATTGCTAGACCTTTTATCTGTAGTGAACATGCAACTGTATGTGTGTCGTAAAAGAATTGGAATTATTCAGGGTTTGTTTGGACATTTCATACATTAAACTGGTTTTGTAGCCATTTCAAGTGCACAATTGAAAATTAAACTACATGCACATGCTCCAGTGCATACAAATTGGTTGAAAATCAAATCTATGTCATGCTTAGGTCCCATGGAAGAAATGGGAATGAATTTTTTGGGGTTCGTTTGGCCTTTTTTATACATTAACTGGGTTTTCTAGGCATTTTATGTGCATAATTCATATTTGAACTACAAGCACATGCTCCAATGCACTAAAGTTGGTTGAAAAATCACATGTGTGTCCTTGGGTGAATTTCTAGGTCCCATGCAAGATATGGGAATGAATTTCAAACACAAGGGCACTGTTGATTGCCGACAAAATGTTGAGATACCTGGGTTTTAAATTCTAGTAAATCCAAAACTCGTCTAAAATTCATGAAACTTGGCATGCTATCATGGAGCGGCATCAACATGCCGTGGTGAAAATTTTGTCCCATTTGGGGTAGGCTTGGGTTTAAGCTTCTCACAAACCAGAGCTTCAGCTTCTCACAACAAGCATGATGGTTTCGATAGGCAACATACCACCTTTGGGGACGAGACAATATCCATTGGCTCTTATTGATTTCAAAAAAATTCTAGTGTCAACATAGAACAACGGAGTGTTGTGTTCAATCTTGGAATTTTTCGGGGTTCGTTTGGCCTTTTTTTATACATTAACTGTGTTTTCTAGGCATTTTATGTGCATAATTCTAATTTGAACTACAATCACATGCTCCAATGCACCAAAGTTTGTTGAAAAATCACATGTGTGTCCTTGGGTGAATTTCTAGGTCCCATGCAAGAGATGGGAATGAAATTCAAACACCATGGCACTGTTGATTATCGGCAAAACGTTGAGATGCCTGGTTTTTAAGTTCTAGTAAATCCAAAACTCGTCTGAAATTCACGAAACTTGGCATGCTATCATGGAGCGGCATCAACATGCCGTGGTGAAAATTTTGTCCCATTGGGGGCAGGTTTGGGTATAAGCTTCTCACAACAAGCATGATGGTTTCGATAGGGAACGTACCACCTTTGGGGACGGGACGATATCAGTTGCGTCTTATTGCTTTCAAAAAAAAATCAAGTGTCAACATAGAACAAAAGGAGTGTTGTGTTCAATCTTGGAAGTTTTTGGGGTTCGTTTGGCCTTTTTATACATTAACTAGGTTTTCTAGGCATTTTACGTGCATAATTCAAATTTGAACTACAAGCACATGCTCCAATGCACTAAAGTTGGTTGAAAAATCACATGTGTGTCCTTGGGTGAATTTCTAGGTCCCATGCAAGAGATGGGAATGAAATTCAAACACCAGGGCACTGTTGATTGCCGGCAAAATGTTGAGATGCCTGGTTTTTAAATTCTAGTAAATCCAAAACTCGTATGAAATTCATGAAACTTGGCATGCTATCATGGAGCGGCATCAACATGCCGTGGTAAAATATTTGTCCCATTTTGGGCAGGTTCGGGTATAAGCTTCTCACAAACCAGAGCTTCTCACAACAAGCATGATGGTTTCGATAGGGAACGTCCCACCTTTGGGGACGAAACGATATCCATTGCCTCTTATTGCTTTCAAAAAATTTCTAGTGTCAACATAGAACAACAGGAGTGTTGTGTCAATTTTTGTGATTTTTTGGGGTTCGTTTGGACTTTTTATGCATTAACTGGGGTTTCTAGGCATTTTATGTGCATAATTCAAATTTGAACTACAAGCACATGCTCCAATGCACTAAGGTTGCTTGAAAAATCTAATCTGTGTCCTTGGGTGAATTTCTAGGTCCCATGCAAGAGATGGGAATGAAATTCAAACACCAGGGCACTGTTGATTGCCAGCAAAACATTGAGATGCCTGGTTTTTAAATTCTAGTAATCCAAAACTCGTCTGAAATTCATGAAACTTGGCATGCTATCATGGAGCGGCATCAACATGCCGTGTTAAAAAAACTCCCATTTGGGGCAGGTTCGGGTATATGCTTCTCACAAACCAGAGCTTCTCACAACAAGCATGATGGTTTCGGTAGGGAACGTCCCACCTTTCGGGACGAAACGATATCCATTGCCTCTTATTGCTTTCAAAAAAATTCTCGTGTCAACATAGAACAACAGGAGTGTTGTGTCAATTTTTGGGATTTTTCGGGGTTCGTTTGGACATTTTTATGCATTAACTGAGTTTTCAATGCATTTATGTGCATAATTCAAATTTGAACTACATGCACATGCTCCAGTGCATATAAATTGGTTGAAAAATCAAATCTGTGTCCTTGGGTGCATGCTTAGGTCCCATGCAAGAAATGGGAATGAATTTCAAACACCAGGGCACCGTTGATTGCCGGCAAAACATTGAGATGCCTTGTTTTTAAATTATAGTAAATCCAAAACTCGTCTAAAATTCATGATACTTGGCATGCTTTCATGGAGCGGCATCAACATATCGTGGTAAAATTTTTGTCCCATTTGGGGCAGGTTTGGGTATATGCTTCTCACAAACCAGAGCTTCTCACAACAAGCATCATGGTTTCGATAGGGAACATCCCACCTTTCGGGACGACACGATATCCACTGACGCTTATTGCTTCCAAATTTTTTCTAGTGTCAACATAGAACAACAGGAGTGTTGTGTCAATTTTTGTGGGTTTTGGGGGTTCTTTTGGACATTTTTATGCATTAACTGAGTTTTCAATACATTTATGTGCATAATTCAAATTTGAACTACATGCACATGCTCCATTGCATATAAATTGGTTAAAAAATCAAATATGTGTCCTTGGGTGCATGCTTAGGTCCCATGCAAGAAATGGGAATGAATTTCAAACACCAGGGCACCGTTGATTGCCGACAAAACATTGAGATGCCTGGTTTTTAAATTCTAGTAAATCGAAAACTCGTCTGAAATTCATGAAACTTGGCATGCTATCATGGAATGGCACCCGACATGATGTGGTATTTTTCATGTCTATTTTGAGAGAAGGCGCACTCGAATAATGACAGCCAAGAAAGGAATTTTGAAAAAATGGCTGCCACTTTAATATCTCAAACGTTTGTATAATTCAAACCATGTGCGTTCTGTTAACCATTCACGTGACGCCACATGTCTTGGTTTTAATGGCTGTAGGAGGTGCCACGTGGACAACTGCTTGACCTTGACTGAATGGGAGGCGTGCGAGCACAGTCCGGTGCGCAGGCTCGGGTAGGGGGTCCGAACTGTGCGTCTAAGGTCGATGGTAACAGGAGACAGGCGACACGATGTTTTCCCAGGTTCGGGCCCTCTTGATGGAGGTAATACCCTACTTCCTGCTTGATTGATCTTAATGAATATGAGGATTACAAGAGTTGATCTACCACGAGATCTTAATGGCTAAACCCTAGATGTCTAGCCTATATGATTGTGATCGCCTCTACGGACTAAACCCTCCGGTTTATATAGATACTAGAGGGGCCTAGGATTGTACATAGTCGGTTTTACAGAGGAAGGAATCTTCATATCCGAACGCCAAGCTTGCCTTCCACGCAAAGGAGAGTCCCATCCGGACATGGGAGGAAGTCTTCTGTCTTGTATCTTCACGGCCCATCAGTCCGGCCAACGTCACATAGGCCGGACGCCCGAGGACCCCTTAATCCAGGACTCCCTCAATGCCCCACGGCGAGTCTTGTGGGAAAAGGAGAAGCGAGGACAGCTCGGTGCCGAGGTGGAGCAACTTAGGGCCATGATGATTGAAACCGAGACGCAGATGAAACACAAGGGAAGGCAGCCTGCGCAGCTAGGCGGTTTGCGCAGCAAGGTGAGTTGAAGGTCAGCCCGAGGCGCCCTTTGTTGGCTGCTGCAGTGGCAGATTCGGGCAGCTCCAAAACGCGGCCATGACAACGGCGAAAGGTCAAATAGCTCTCAAGGCAAAAATGAGGCAAACCGTGGCGATTCTTGGTGGAAGTCAGCACTCGAACGACGGCTTGCCCGACGTTCCCCTCACAACGGCAGGTTAAACATGGCAGGTCCAGCGTGGCGGAGCGAAACCAACAAGCAGGCGGATCTAATGACAGACACATCAGCCGGTGGGTTAGCATCACGGGGCCAGCAATGTGGCGACTCAGAGCGGTGTAAAGGCAGGGGCGGCTCAACAAATCAGTGATCACGCGAATCGGAGGTGACTCAGAGTCAGGTTGACGAGTCTGTCCCTCTCCTGCCCCTGGTCGTTGACGATTCCTCTTCTTCTAGGACAAGAACTCGACGATTCTGCCCAGTAGTCTTTTAATTAACACTTGTAGTTGCACGTGGATATAGCAGTAGCACTTGTCTCTATTTCCTGTGATAACTGGTAGCATCAGCGGTGCGTAGTCTCTTCGGGATTTGATCTGGACGGATGGACCGCCATATATGCTTGTGGCGGCGCATAGGTAGCAACCATATTTTCTCTTCTACCTTAAATCTCATAGATGATGAATCTGGACTGATGAACTTGAAATTGATGCAAGTTGCTTTCAAACCGGCACTTCTTCATCTGGAAAATTGTGAACTCCTTGATCCCTGGGAGAGATCCCTCTAAGAACTCATCACCACCGTGCACGAGCCCCATGATGGGTGCCAACTGTCGTGGAATTGTCACGGCAGATGTCCTAGTGTGAGGACTTAGTTGTGAGCCCAACGCATCTATGTGATAGCTTGAGAGGGGTTGATAGGAATCGAGAGACGCAACGCAAGACAAGGGTTTAAACAGCTCCGGGCCCCGGGAAACATCATCCGGTAACAACCCTACATGCTGTTTGTGGCTAGGTCTCATTATGCTCATGAGGGAGCCGCCGTAAACTGGCTCTCCTAGTTGTGTCTAGCCTTAACGATTATTTCCTGTCCTTCTTGGGGTACCTTGCCCTCCTTATATAAGTTGAAGGGGCGGGTTACATGTAGAGTCCAACTCGGATTAAGACTTAAATTATTCCGAATTCTCCTCACGGGCTTCTCTCCACGGGCTTCTCACCATGCATGGGCTTCTTAACTGCCGGCTTACAATCTGGCTTGCGATCTGGCTTAGAATCTGGCTTACTGATGTCTACTACACAACCTTCTTTTTGTAGACGTTGTTGGGCCTCCAAGTGCAGAGGTTTGTAGGACAGTAGCAAATTTCCCTCAAGTGGATGACCTATGGTTTATCAGTCCATAGGAGGCATAGGATGAAGATGGACTCTCTCAAGCAACCCTGAAACCAGATAACAAAGAGTCTCTTGTGTCCCCAACACACCCAATACAATGGTAAATTGTATAGGTGCACTAGTTCGGCGAAGAGATGGTGATACAAGTGGTATATGGATGGTAGATAAAGGTTTTTGTAATATGAAAATATAAAAACAGCAAGGTAACTAATTATAAAAGTGAGCGTAAACGGTATTGCAATGCTAGGAAACAAGGCCTAGGGTTCATACTTTCACTAGTGCAAGTCCTCTCAACAATAATAACATAATTGGATCACATAACTATCCCTCAACATGCAACAAAGAGTCACTCCAAAGTCACTAATAGCAGAGAACAAACGAAGAGATTATGGTAGGGTATAAAACCACCTCAAAGTTATTCTTTCCAATCAATCCGTTGGGCTATTCCTATAAGTGTCACAAAAAGCCCTAGAGTTCATACTAGAATAACACCTTAAGACACAAATCAACCAAAACCCTAATGTCACCTAGATACTCCAATGTCACCTCAAGTATCTGTGGGTATGATTATACGATATGCATCACACAATCTCAGATTCATCTATTCAACCAACACATAGAACCTCAAAGAGTGCCCCAAAGTTTCTACCGGAGAGTCAAGACGAAAACGTGTGCCAACCCCTATGCATAGGTTCATGGGCGGAACCCGCAAGTTGATCACCAAAACATACATCAAGTGGATCAATAGAATACCCCATTGTCTGAAGGAATATGCCCTAGAGGCAATAATAAAGTTATTATTTATTTCTTTATATCATGATAAATGTTTATTATTCATGCTAGAATTGTATTAACCGGAAACATAATACATGTGTGAATACATAGACAAACAGAGTGTCACTTGTATGCCTCTACTTGACTAGCTCGTTGATCAAAGATGGTTAAGTTTCCTAACCATTGACATGGGTTGTCATTTGATTAACGGGATCACACCATTAGGAGAATGATGTGATTGACTTGACCCATTCTGTTAGCTTAGCACCCCGATCGTTTAGTATGTTGCTATTGCTTTCTTCATGACTTATACATGTTCCTATGACTATGAGATTATGCAACTCCCATTTACCGGAGGAACACTTTGTGTGCTACCAAACGTCACAACGTAACTGGGTGATTATAAAGGTACTCTACAGGTGTCTCCGAAGGTACTTGTTGGGTTGGCGTATTTTGAGATTAGGATTTGTCACTCCGATTGTCGGAGAGGTATCTCTGGGCCCTCTCGGTAATGCACATCACTTAAGCCTTGCAAGCATTGCAACTAATGAGTTAGTTGCGGGACGATGTATTACGGAATGAGTAAAGAGACTTGTCGGTAACGAGTAAAGGGAACAACATATGTTGTTATGCGGTCTGACCGATAAAGATCTTCGTAGAATATGTGTGAGCCAATATGAAAATCCAGGTTCCCCTATTGGTTATTGACCGGAGACGTGTCTCGGTCATGTCTACATAGTTCTCGAACCCATAGGGTCTGCACGCTTAACATTTCGATGACAGTTATATTATGAGTTTATATGTTTTGATGTACCGAAGGTTGTTCGGAGTCCCGGATGTGATCCCGGACATGACAAGGAGTCTCGAAATGGTCGAGACATGAATATTGATATATTGGAAGCCTATGTTTGGATATCAGAAGTGTTCCGGGTGAAATCGGGATTTTACCGGGGTACCGGGAGGTTACCAGAACCCCCTGGGGACTTAATGGGCCTCAGTGGGCCTTGGTGGAAAGAGAGGAGAGGCGGCCAGGGCATGGGCCGCGCCCCCTCCCCCCTAGTCCGAATAGGACAAGGAGAGGGGGGCGGCGCCCCCTTCCTTCTTCTCCTCCACCTCTTTCCCCTCTCTCTCCTAGTCCAACAAGGAAAGGGGAGAGTCCTACTCCCGGTAGGAGTAGGACTCCTCCTGGCGTGCCCCTTCTCTAGGCCGGCTGTCGTGGTTCTAAGTCTGACAGTAATGTCGGGGGGTAAGTATGGAGAGAGAGATCTTAGCTATGGAGAAGTTGTAAGGACGCAAGGTTTACGAGTTCAGGCCCTTCTCGGAAGAAGTAAAAACCCTACGTCTCGGAGCCCGGAGGCGGTCGACTGGATTATGTGAGTATGAGTTACAGAGGTGCGAACCCTTGTCTCGGAGGAGGGGGGTGGCTTATATAGAGTGCGCCAGGACCCCGGCCAGCCCACGTTACGAAGGGTTCAATGTACATTAAGGTAGGGCGTTACTGGTAACGCTAGTAATAAAGTGCTATGATGACCATAAAAGCTATTTAATGACCGACCGTTAGCGTGCGGGGTGACTTTAGGTCTCCTGGCCGTCGAGTGGTTGGATCTTGGTCGAGTGATCGCTTCTTGGTCGAGTGACTTCGAGTCTGTCGAGTGGAACACCTTCAAGTCGATTGAAAGGTGATTTCTTCTAGAGATGTCCTTGGGTAGGGCAGTTAGGACAAGTCCATGACCCTACCCTAGGTACATAGCTTCATCATTAGCCCCCGAATGGATCAAGGTTTGAGTGGGGAAGGAGTTGAGGACCTCTCCGACTCGTTTTTCATGCCGTGAGCATATCTTGCTCTGGATCAATTGACCCGAGTGATGGCAGCAACTTCCTTTTCAGTCGCCTTGATCCATTCTTAACTCTTCGCCGAGTGAGTTTCTTTACTTGTAAGGCTCCGAGTGACGGTGCGGAGGAGATCTTTGGTCTGACAACTTATTTGCTGCCCGTGGATTTAGTGGGATCCGAATTTTGGGAAGCGCGCGGGACGGGGGAGGCCGCAGTAATCAGACGAGATAGAGCAGAGCCGCCTCGATCCCTGCGCCACCTTTTTCGCCACGTATCGCTCGTGCGGTCGTTATGGGATTTGACAGAGCCATCTGGGCCTACTTGTCAGACACTTGGAAGCGGCCTCATATAAGGCGTTGGACTGGAGTCTCCCGAATAGTGCGCCCCATTATCTCTTCTCCTCCTCACGCCTCTCCTCTGTGCTCGCTCTCGCTCCAGCGCCACCGCGCCACACGCGTCTCGTCGGCGACAATGGTGAAGGAGAAGACAGCGGCTCTGGAGCAGGCAAAGAAGGCGACGGCGAGGTCAAAGGGGAAGGCGACGAGCTGGGGCGGATCTTCCTTGCGGACTGGCCTGCCGAGGGGTTGGATCCAGGGCGATTGGATCCACTCAAGGATCTCCCAAGAAGACCTCGACGACCTGGCCGAGGGAGGGCTGATCCCCTACGACTCGGCGCGGCTTCCGGGGAAGGAATCCGAGCCTCAACCCCGGGAGGGTGAGCGCGTTCTTCTTGCCACCCACGTCGACCGTGGGTTTTCCTTGCCTCCTCATCCTTTCTTCCGAGGGTTTCTGAACTTCTTTGGGGCTCAACTCCACCATTTTACTCCCAACTCAATCGTTTATCTTGCCGCGTTCATTTCCTTGTGTGAGAACTTCTTGGGTTGTCGACCTCACTGGGGTCTTTTCAAGCATATTTTCACTTGTCGCTCCCAGACAGTGAAAAAGGCTAATCTGAGTGACGAGAGGACCCAAGTGACCCAGATGTGTGGGGGTCTTGGCATCCATACGAGGGGAAAAAGCTCCTTTCCGGCCATGATTCTTCCCGATTCACTTCGCGGATGGCAGTCGACCTGGTTCTACTGCAAAGACCAGTCGACGCCAGGGCAATCGACTGGCCTCCCTCCCTTTACCATGGACCGAGTGGAAAAACCCTCCCCTTTGAAGGTGCTCCCGGAGGAGAAGGCGCACGTGAAGGTGTTGGTCAACCGAGTGGTCCAGCTCATTTGTGACGGGGTCACTAGTATGGATCTCTTGGAGGTCTTCCTTCAGCGGCGCATCCAGCCTCTCCAAGCCCGAGACCACCCGATGTGGATGTATTCGGGTCTAGAAGACTCCACTCGGATCCACCCGGAGGAGGTCGATGACGACACGCTGGAGAAGTGGCTGTCGAGCATTACCGGGAACAAGGACAATCCCAGAGGAGCCAGGAGAGTTCCCCCATTCGACCAGTCGCATGCACCAGAGCAGGTCTGATTCTGAGTTTTTGCTTGTAATCTGAATTCACTCGCGCAGCTGTCTGTATTGCGTCGACTGACTCTCTTCTCCCTGATTTCTTTCAGGCCATTATTGAAATGTATTCGATGCCCAATGGGGAGCAAGAGCAAGCTCTAGAAGGCGAAGCGAGTGGTGGCGAAAGTGGTGAGTGGACTTCCGATGGTGAAGGGGATGGTGGAAGTGACGACTCAAGTGATGGGGAAGAAGTTGAGTCGCCTCCTCGCATAGAGAGACGATCCAAGCTTGACCAAGAACGGCCGAGTGCCCGCGACAAGGCAACTGCTCAGGCTGGTCAGTCTTCGAAGCGTCCTCGGGTCTCTTCACCAACCCCGACTGAGAAGGCGCCAAAGCACCCCAAAGTTGCAGAGCCGAAGACTCGGAAGGCACTGCCAAAGATCAAGATCGATATCCCTGTCGCCTCCACGTGAGTGTTTCTCCTTGTATTCACTCGACGCTCCGCGCTGTTTGTTTTTCTTGTTTTAACTGGACAAGCTTTGGAATTGTTAGCGCTGCCACTTCCAGGACCTCAGCTTACAGGGATAATGATGAGGTGATGGAGGATGCGGTCACTTCTAATCCGGGTATGATTTCTGCCATACTATCTTTCTTTGGACGATTCAACTGCATCGTGCATCATTGGGTGACGTGATTTTGGCAATTTGAACTTTGTACGGCTCCCAACATTATTGACCTCCCTGATGATGATGAAGAGCCCGAGAGGTCTTTGACGAGGAAGAGTAGGCGAGCTCCTGTAAGTGAGGCGCTGCAGTCGACGCCGAGGGCGGAACCAGTCGTTCAGGACACTGGTGACGTCAATCGGGGCTCTGTTACCTTCGCGGAGCCCCTGTCGAGTGCCTTGCCTTCTTCTTTGACTGCTCAGGCCCCTGTCGACCCGCCTTCACTTTTTGCAACCCATCATGTCCTGGAGGACGAGGTGAATGCTGCTAGGGAAGCCATACGCCAGTCGGGCATTATGATGGAGAAGATGAAGACGGTGCGGGACGCCAGCCAAGCCGCCTATGATGCCAGCTCGGCTCTCCAGAGTAATGTTCAGGTTAGTTGGTCGCCGCTTGTTCTGTTAGGATATGCTATCTGAAGATTCTTTCCGAAAATCTTTTCATCTGTACACCCACTGGGTGTGTCGATTGAATTTTTTGGACTAGTGGGAGCACGCTGAGTGCACCCACTGGGTGTAGTCCCTGAGGCTACGGCGGACTGCTGGCAGTTGACCGTAGTCTTTGTATTTTGTCGAGTAAAACTGAACTGGTAGTTTGTTTCTTCCGCTCGATCCGGTTGAGTGGGATCAGAACCGGTGGGGGCACGCAAAGTGCACCTGCTGGCAGTCGACTGTGGTCTGAGTTCTACTTTGTCTCTCTTTTTTTTGAACTCGACTCCGGCGGGCCGGTCGAGTGGAATCAAAACCGGTGGGGGCACGCAAAGTGCACCCACTGGGTGTAGTCCCCGAGACTATGGTGGACCGCGGGTAGTCGACTATAGTCTTAGTATTTGTCGTTTTTGCTATGGAATAATTTCTCCCCTTTGATTTCAGAAATCTTGTGATCTTGGAGCTCGCTTCACTGATTTGGAGAGGCAGCAGATTCAACTGAAACTTGACTTGGAGCTGGCCAGGACAGAACTGCAGACGGTCAGAGATGGCGCCACTGGTAAGACAAGTTTGTCGACTAGTCAGTTTTCAGCTCGAGCATCCTTCTGCTATTTCTGAATCAATCATCATTTCTTTGCAGAAAAACTAAGGGAAGCTTTGGCGAAAAAAGATCAGGATTTGGCTGCTGCCCAGAAGGAGGCTGACGACAGGACCGCTCTGGCCGGACAGAAGCTGGCTTCAGTCGGCCAGTTGGAAGAAGAGAATACCAGGCTGAAGACTGCTCTGAATGAAGCCAACAGGGAGTGCGCACGCTAGAAGAAGGAAAACCTCAACCTGAGCGAAAAGATGGAAGGCATCGCTCGCAGGAGGGACGATCTGGAGAGCTACCTAAGGAGCCTTGCCAGGAAGTTGTATATCAAGCTTGAAGGTGCACATTTAGTTCCGACTGATTTTTTTTGTGTCGACTCAGTGTATGAAGATTGACTTATCCTTGGATCGTGAATGCAGAGTTTTGCCAGAACTTTGAAGAAGAGACTGGGAGGATCAAACCAGGTTTGGATCCAATCAACTCTCCATTGAAAGATGAAACTGCCATGAATCTGCTCCGACTGGAATCTCGCATCGACGGTGCCGTGGACTACTTGGCTCGACTGAAGGTCGCCATGTCACGGATCGACCCGGCACTCTGGCCAGAGGCTACGCTCCAAAACGATCTTGAGTCTCTGATGGCTCGACTTAACGGAATCCCTGACCGAGTGCAGGAGTGGAAGAAGTCTTCTGCTCGTTGTGGCGCTGATGTGGCTCTGTCCTTGGTTCGTGTCCACTGCAAGGAGGTGCGACAAGACAAGCTGGCCGCAATCAAGGTCGCAAACACCCAGAAGCACGACTTCCGAACTTTTATGGAGACCTTCATAGCTGCCGCCACTCGGATTGCCGATGGCGTCGACCTGGACGAGTTCGTTGAGCCTGCCAGCCCTCCTCCCGCGGAGTGAACAAACTCTTGTGTCCTACCTTAAATTTGCCTCGGAATGCCGAGTGGTTTTTGTAACCATTAAACTTTTTCGGGCTGCATGCCCGAGTACCTCGATCCGTGATCCAGAACCTTTAGAATTTTATCTGAACTTGGTTTACCGTTGAATATCTTTATGAATCTCCTGTTGAGTGAACCCAATCTTTATTCGAGACAACTTTCTGTATTCGCAGCGCAGCTCCGAAGGAGGGGGAAGCAGTCGACCCATGTCTTGTATTTGTGGCGAAGCTCCCCAGGGGCAGGCGGTGGTCGACCCACACCCCGTCACTGCAGAGTGGGACGGAGCGCACATTGTATTTGTGGCGAAGCTCTCCAGGAGAAGGTGGCAGTCGACCCGTACTTCGTTACTGTAGAGCGGGATGAATCGCGCATTGTATTTGTGGCGACGCTCTCCAGGAGAAGGTGGCAGTCGACCTGCCCCTCGTCGTCCTTGAGGATTGAGACGTGTTTGGGAGAACTTAGGCGAGTACTGGACTGCAGCTAAGCCCCTGAGTGAGAGGATCGCTCTCCACTCGGTAGGATTTTTCAAACTTAGGCGAGTGCCTGACTGCAGCTAAGTCCTCAAGTGAGAGAACTTAGGCGAGTACTGGACCGCACCTAAGCTCCCGAGTGGGAGGACTGCTCTCCACTCAGTAGGATTTTTTCAAACTTAGGCGAGTGCTTGACTGCAGCTAAGTCCTCAAGTGAGAGAATTTAGGCGAGTACTGGACTGCAGCTAAGCCCCCAAGTGGGAGGACTGCTCTCCACTCGGTAGAATTTTTTCAAACTTAGGCGAGTGCCTGACTGCAGCTAAGTCCTCAAGTGAGAGAACTTAGGCGAGTACTGGACTGCAGCTAAGCCCCCGAGTGGGAGGACTGCTCTCCACTCGGTAGGATTTTTTCAAACTTAGGTGAGTGTCTGACTGCAGTTAAGTCCTCAAGTGAGGGAACTTAGGCGAGTACTGGACTGCAGCTAAGCCCCCGAGTGGGAGGATTGCTCCCCACTCAGTAGGATTTTTTTCAAACTTAGGCGAGTGCCTGACTGCAGCTAAGTCCTCAAGTGAGAGAACTTAGGCGAGTACTGGACTGCAGCTAAGCCCCCGAGTGGGAGGACTGCTCTCCACTCGGTAGGATTTTTTCAAACTTAGGCGAGTGCCTGACTGCAGCTAAGTCCTCAAGTGAGAGAACTTAGGCGAGTACTGGACTGCAGCTAAGCCCCCGAGTGGGAGGATTGCTCTTCGCTCGGTAGGATTTTTTCAAACTTAGGCGTGTGCCTGACTGCAGCTAAGTCCTCAAGTGAGAGAACTTAGGCGAGTACTGGACTGTAGCTAAGCCCCCGAGTGGGAGGACTGCTCTCCACTCGGTAGGATTTTTTCAAACTTAGGCGAGTGCCTGACTGCAGCTAAGTCCTCAAGTGAGGGAACTTAGGCGAGTACTGGACTGCAGCTAAGCCCCCGAGTGGGAGGATTGCTCTCCACTCGGTAGGATTTTTTCAAACTTAGGCGAGTGCCTGACTGCAGCTAAGTCCTCAAGTGAGGGAACTTAGGCGAGTACTGGACTGCAGCTAAGCCCCCGAGTGGGAGGATTGCTCTCCACTCGGTAGGATTTTTTTCAAACTTAGGCGAGTGCCTGACTGCAGCTAAGTCCTCAAGTGAGAGAACTTAGGCGAGTACTGGACTGCAGCTAAGCCCCCGAGTGGGAGGATTGCTCTTCGCTCGGTAGGATTTTTTCAAACTTAGGCGAGTGCCTGACTGCAGCTAAGTCCTCAAGTGAGAGAACTTAGGCGAGTACTGGACTGTAGCTAAGCCCCCAAGTGGGAGGACTGCTCTCCACTCGGTAGGATTTTTTCAAACTTAGGCGAATGCCTGACTGCAGCTAAGTACTCAAGTGAGGGAACTTAGGCGAGTACTGGACTGCAGCTAAGCCCCCGAGTGAGAGGATCGCTCTCCACTCGGTAGGATTTTTTCAAACTTAGGCGAGTGCCTGACTGCAGCTAAGTCCTCAAGTGAGAGAACTTAGGCGAGTACTGGACCACAGCTAAGCTCCCGAGTGGGAGGACTGCTCTCCACTCGGTAGGATTTTTTCAAACTTAGGCGAGTGCTTGACTGCAGCTAAGTCCTCAGGTGAGAGAATTTAGGCGAGTACTAGACTGCAGCTAAGCCCCCGAGTGGGTGGACTGCTCTCCACTCGGTAGAATTTTTTCAAACTTAGGGGAGTGCCTGACTGCAGCTAAGTCCTCAAGTGAGAGAACTTAGGCGAGTACTGGACTGCAGCTAAGCCCCCGAGTGGGAGGACTGCTCTCCACTCGGTAGAATTTTTTCAAACTTAGGCGAGTGTCTGACTGCAGTTAAGTCCTCAAGTGAGGGAACTTAGGCGAGTACTGGACTGCGGCTAAGCCCCCGAGTGGGAGGATTGCTCTCCACTCGGTAGGATTTTTTTCAAACTTAGGCGAGTGCCTGACTGCAGCTAAGTCCTCAAGTGAGAGAACTTAGGCGAGTACTGGACTGCAGCTAAGCCCCCGAGTGGGAGGATTGCTCTCCACTCGGTAGGATTTTTTCAAACTTAGGCGAGTGCCTGACTGCAGCTAAGTCCTCAAGTGAGAGAACTTAGGCGAGTATTGGACTGCAGCTAAGCCCCCGAGTGGGAGGATTGCTCTTCGCTCGGTAGGATTTTTTCAAACTTAGGCGAGTGCCGGACTGCAGCTAAGTCCTCAAGTGAGAGAACTTAGGCGAGTACTGGACTGTAGCTAAGCCTCCGAGTGGGAGGACTGCTCTCCACTCGGTAGGATTTTTTCAAACTTAGGCGAGTGCCTGACTGCAGCCAAGTCCTCAAGTGAGGGAACTTAGGCGAGTACTGGACTGCAGCTAAGCCCCCGAGTGGGAGGATTGCTCTCCACTCGGTAGGATTTTTTCAAACTTAGGCGAGTGCCTGACTGCAGCTAAGTCCTCAAGTGAGAGAACTTAGGCGAGTACTGGACTGCAGCTAAGCCCCCGAGTGGGAGGATTTCTCTTCGCTCGGTAGGATTTTTTCAAACTTAGGCGAGTGCCTGACTGCAGCTAAGTCCTCAAGTGAGAGAACTTAGGCGAGTACTGGACTGTAGCTAAGCCCCCGAGTGGGAGGACTGCTCTCCACTCGGTAGGATTTTTTCAAACTTAGGCGAGTGCCTGACTGCAGCTAAGTCCTCAAGTGAGGGAACTTAGGCGAGTACTGGACTGCAGCTAAGCCCCCGAGTGGGAGGATTGCTCTCCACTCGGTAGGATTTTTTCAAACTTAGGCGAGTGCCTGACTGCAGCTAAGTCCTCAAGTGAGAGAACTTAGGCGAGTACTGGACTGCAGCTAAGCCCCCGAGTGGGAGGATTGCTCTCCACTCGGTAGGATTTTTTCAAACTTAGGCGAAGCGGATTCGCGGCTAAGCCACCCACTAGGGGATTTCTTACGCAAACAAAAATAATAATGATCACTGGGAGAATTATAACACTCTTGTCTTTTGATAAATAAACTACAGGAGTTTTTCTTATTACATCTCATCCGAGTGAGAATTCAAGTATAAAAGGGGCGGAGTAGCTCCGCATTCCAGGCTCGTGGCTCATCAATCTGGCGATCGACATTGTAGAGGTGGTATGCTCCATTGTGGAGGACTCTGGTGACTATGAAGGGGCCTTCCCAAGTAGGAGCAAGATTGTGTGGTTTCTGCTGATCCACTCGAAGGACTAAGTCTCCTTCTTGGAAGGCTTGGCTCTTCATGTTTCTGGCATGGAATCGACGCAAGTCTTGCTGATAGATGGTCGATCGGATCAGGGCCATTTCTCTTTCTTCTTCTAGGAGGTCGACCGCGTCCTGCTGGGCTTGTTCTGCTTCATCTTCTGAGTAGAGCTCGACTCTGGGAGCGTTGTGAAGCAGGTCACTCGGTAAGACTGCCTCGGCTCCGTAGACCAGAAAGAATGGGGTTCTTCCGGTCGATCGATTCGGGGTTGTCCTCAATCCCCAAAGGACTGATGGGAGCTCGTCGACCCATGCACCTGCTGCATGCTTGAGATCGCGCATCAATCGGGGTTTCAGTCCTTTGAGAATTAGGCCATTTGCCCTTTCTGCTTGTCCATTCGACTGGGGGTGAGCGACCGAAGCATAGTCGACCCGAGAGCCCTGAGAGGCGCAAAAGGCCCTGAACTTGTCGGAATCGAAGTTTGACCCATTGTTCGTGATGATACTATGCGGAACTCCATATCTGAATATCAACTCTCTGATGAAACCGATAGCGGTGCAAGCATCGAGATTCTTGATAGGCTTGGCTTAAATCCATTTGGTGAACTTGTCGACTGCTACCAGCACATGAGTGAAGCCGCTCCTGCCTGTTCTCAGTGGCCCAACGATGTCCAGCCCCCAAACAGTGAAGGGCCAGACAAGTGGAATGGTTTTCAGGGCTGACGCGGGCTTGTGCGGCATATTGGAGTAATACTGACACCCTTCACATTTGTCGACTATCTCTTTAGCCATCTCATTGGCCCTTGGCCAGTAGAACCCCGCTTGGTATGCTTTAGCCACAATGGTCCGAGAGGACGCATGATGACCATAGGTCCCCGAGTGGATATCGTTAAGGATCATCTGACCTTCTTCTGGTGTGATACACTTCTGGCCGACCCCAGTCGCGCTTTCCCTATATAACTGTCCCTTTATGACTGTAAAGGCCTTGGATCGACGAACGATCTGTCAAGCCTCTTCCTCGTCTTCTGGGAGTTCTTTCCTTAGGATGTACGCGATGTACGGTTCTGTCCAGACAGGAGTGATAACGAGCACTTCCATTATCAGACTGACCACAGCTGGAACTTCAACTTCAGTCGGATCCGTGGCGCTTTTTGGCTACGGGGCCTCTTCCATGAAGGGATCCTCCTGGACTGATGGTGTGTGGATGTGTTCCAAAAACACGTTGCTGGGAATGGCTTCTCTTTTGGAACCTATTTTTGCCAAATCATCAGCTGCTTGATTTTTCAGTCGGGGTATGTGATGAAGCTCTAACCCCTCGAATTTCTTCTCCAGCTTTCTCACTGCATTGCAATAACCAGACATGGCTGGACTTCTGACATCCCACTCCTTCATCACCTGATTAACGACCAAATCTGAGTCGCCATAGACCATGAGGCGACGGACGCCGTGTGAGATGGCCATGCGCAACCCATATAGAAGTGCTTCATATTCTTCCTCGTTATTGGAGGAATCAAAATGGATTTGAAGAACATATCTGAGTTTATCTCCTCTGGGGGAGACCAACACCACTCCGGCACCGGAACCACTCAACATCTTGGAGCCGTCGAAAAACATAGTCCAATGCTCCGAGTGAATCTGAGTCGGCAGCTGCTGTTCAATCCACTCGGTGACGAAATCTGCGATTGCTTGGGACTTGATAGCTTTCTTTGCCTCAAACTTGATATCAAGGGGAAGGAGTTCAATCGCCCATTTTGCCACTCGACCAGTTGCATCCCTGTTATGCAGGATCTCTGATAATGGAGCGTCGCTGACAACTGTAATGGAATGATCAGAGAAGTAGTGAGCAACTTTCTTGGTGGTCATATAAATCCCATGTACAAGCTTCTGATAGTGAGGATATCTTTGCTTCGATGGGGTCAAGACTTCAGAAATATAATATACTGGGCGCTGAACTTTGAAGGTTTTCCCTTCTTCTTCCCGCTCGACCGTAAGTACCGTACTGACGACTTGTCTTGTGGCTGCAATGTAAAGCAGCAAAGGCTCTTTGCTGATTGGGGCAGCAAG
This sequence comes from Triticum urartu, assembly GCF_056163025.1. Taxonomy (NCBI): domain Eukaryota; kingdom Viridiplantae; phylum Streptophyta; class Magnoliopsida; order Poales; family Poaceae; genus Triticum; species Triticum urartu. The sequence continues at coordinate 87,369,843 of NC_141879.1, forward strand.
CATCGGCTGGGTGGAGAGCAGAGCTTTGAGCTCTGCAAACGCTGCATCAGCTTCGGGAGTCCACTCAAACTTGTTGGACTTCTTCATCAATCGGTAAAGAGGTAATGCCTTTTCATCGAGACGAGATATGAATTGACTTAGGGCGGCCAAACAACCAGTAAGCTTCTGGACATCGTGCACTCGCACGGGGCTTTTCATTCGGAGTATAGTGCCAACTTTTTCTGGATTGGCGTCGATTCCCCGTTCGGAAACAAGAAAGCCGAGTAACTTTCCGCCAGGGACTCCAAATGTACACTTTGATGGATTAAGCTTGATATCATACCTCCTGAGGTTGGCAAAGGTTTCAGCAAGGTCAGTCAGCAGGTCGGAACCCTTCCGTGACTTGACCACAATATCATCCATGTATGCTTCCACGTTCCGACTGATTTGAGTGAGTAAACACTTCTGAATCATCCTCATGAATGTGGCTCCGGCATTCTTGAGGCCGAACGGCATGATAACATAATAGAAGCACCCGAATGGAGTGATGAAAGCTGTCTTGATCTCGTCAGGTCCATGACGGATCTGATGGTACCCGGAATAGGCGTCTAAAAAAGACAGTCGCTCACATCCCGCAGTCGAGTCGACTATCTGGTTGATGCGAGGGAGAGGAAAATGATCTTTCGGGCAGGCCCGATTGATATGTTTAAAGTCAATGCACATGCGAAGTGACTTGTCCTTCTTGGGGAGCCACTCGGAGTGGTAGATTTCTCGGATGAACTCCGCTGCTAAGAGCCGAGCCACCTCTTCACCAATAGCTTTTCTCTTTTGGACGGCGGACCGTCGAAGATGTTCCTTGACAGGTTTTACTTTTGAGTCGACTCTCAGGCGATGCTTAGCCAGCTCCCTGGGAACACCTGGCATGTCAGAAGGCTTCCATGCGAAGATGTCCCAGTTCTCACGGAGGAACTGGATGAGCGCTTCTTCCTATTTGGAGTCGAGTGTTGTCGAGATATGAGTCGGGGCGGCGCTGGGGTCGGTCGGGTGGATGTGAGCTGTCTTCGTGTCGCCAGTCAACTGGAAAGCTAACTCTGTAGCGGGCTTCTTGGCTCGCAACAGATCACTCGGGTCCACAGTCTTCTGGTATTCCTGCAACTCCACCACTGCCACCTGTGCATCGGCGATCTTCGAACCCTTCTGAAAACATTCTTCCGCTTTCTTCCGATTGCTCGTAATGGTGATCACACCTTTGGGGCCAGGCATCTTCAATTTGAGATACACGTAACATGGTCGGGCCATGAAGCGTGCATAAGCCGGCCTGCCCAAAATAGCGTGATAGACACTCTGGAAGTCTACAACTTCAAATGTCAATTTTTCTTTGCGGTAATTCTTGGAATCACCGAAAACCACATCAAGAGCAATCTGGTCGAGTGATTCAGCCTTCTTCCCAGGAATGACTCCACGGAACCTCATGTTGCTGGCACTGAGTCTGGACATCGGAATGCCCATCCCCTTCAACGTCTCAGCGTATAATATGTTCAAACCACTGCCACCATCCATCAGGACTTTGGTCAGTCGAGTGCCTTCAACAACTGGGTCGACCACCAAAGCTTGCCTCCCAGGGGTGGCAATGTGCGTTGGGTGGTCGGACTGGTCGAATGTTATGGCAGTCTGAGACCATTTCAGGTAACCAGGTGTCGCCGGAGCGACCATATTCACCTCTCGGTTAATAACTTTCAGTCGACTTTTGCTCTCAACATCAGCAAAAATCATCAGGGTGGAATTGACTTGAGGGTATCCGTCATCACTGTCCTATTTGTCCTCGACCTTGTCTGACTCCTTTTCCTTTCCCCTGGGCTGCTTGCCCTGGAACTGCTGGATCAAGAGTCGACACTGCCGAGTGGTATGTTTCGGGTAAATAAAATTACCCTCTTCATCTTTCTTCGTGTGGACGAGACACAGTAAGTCCAACACATCATTTCCCTCCTGGTCTTTAACCTTTTTGGGGTTCCAAGGCCCTTTAGGTTTCCCTTTAGACTTTCCTTCAGCCAAAGCTAAGGCTTCCCCGGGAGCCGCTGGCTCGGCTTTCCGCTTCTATTTCCGACTGGAATTGCCTCCGGTTTCCTGGGCGACTGACTTGAGGTTGCCACTCCTGAGTCGATCCTCATCTTCGCCGTTAGCGTACTTGGTGGCAATCTCCATCATCCGATTCAGGGACATATCTCCGGTTCGACCGAATTTCAAATTCAGTTCTATGTATTTGACGCCTTCCTTGAAGGCACAAACTGCTTGGTGGTTAGGCACATTCTCCACCGAGTGATGTAACGTGATCCATCTCTGGATGTAATCCCTCAAAGTTTCATTCGGCTTTTGCACACAAGACCGCAGTTCCGTCAGTCCTGCTGGTCGCTTGCATGTGCCTTCAAATGTGGTGACGAACACTCAGGAGAGATCTTCCCAAGTGTAAATGCTGCTAGGCGCTAGCTGGTTTAGCCACGCTCTGGCCGAGCCCTCCAACATGAGAGGCGGGTGCTTCATGGCCACTTCATCATTGCCGCCACCAATCTGGACGGCCACTCGGTAGTCCTCAAGCCAAGTATCGGGCTTGGACTCGCCAGTGAATTTACTGACTCCAGTCGCCAACCTGAAATTGGGAGGAATCACAGCAGCCCTGATGGCTCTACTAAAGCACTCTGGCCCCGAAATATGTACTCTGCTGCTGGCAGGCGCATCTCTGTCGTGGCCTTCTCGATGAGCCCTGTTCCTGTCGACCAGACCTTGGACGAGGATGGATCTCGCGTCAAAGCCTGGCCCTCTGGGGTTGACTGGAATCCTTTGCCCACCACTATGAGGGCGCCTGTCGTCCTGCTGGCGGGGCACATACGACCCGCTCCTCGGGGAGGCGTGGGCACTCGACGTCGACCGTCACAATCGACTCGGTGATCATACTGCTCATGGTTCCCATACTGGTCATGCCGGTCTCCACGTCCCTCACGCCTCGGGGGCGATCTCGGGCTGTGAGCCGACTGGACTGTGTCCGCAGCAACGGATCTGCTGTGAATTCTGTTCCGCGACTGAGAAACAACGGAATTCTGATCTCCCGGAGTAACGCTCTGATCTGCAGCAAGCCTCTGCCAGCCTCTGACTGGGAAGGCTGAATCGACTCCGCTATACGGGCTGCAGCTGCTAAATTCTGAATCGGAGTCCGATATACCTGCGGGGGCGGGAAGAGCTGACGTCGACTGGATTCGGGAACCCGTTGTCGTGCCCGCTCGTCGAGTGCTCGCTGGAGGTTCTCCAGTCGAGTGCGCCCGGCCAAGTTTGCCAGGCGCGCATCCTCCAAGGCGCGAGCCTCGGGGGTTTCTCCAACGATAGGAGTGTGCAGCGCATCCACATTCCGGCGGCGAAGTTCTTCTCTCTGCAGCGACGTGAGAGGCTCGGGAAGATACTCCTCATGGGGACACGACGGGTCGCCTCCTCCCGTGCCTCCGTCGGTGCGGGTGAAACCGGGGGGACTGGGCGGTCCGTCGACCATCAGAACCTCTGCCGCCGGATCACTGCTGTCGCACTCGGATGCAGTCTCTTCGGAGCCAGTCGACAGGTTGAACAGGCCGTAGAGGGATTCGTCGGGCTCAATCGCCGCGACTTGAGGGATGGCCGACTGACGGGCCACCGCGTGTCTCACCCACCGCTGAAGTCTCGACCGACTGGAGCGCTTGCGCCGGCGGGAAACAGGGAGGGAGGACAACACAGGAGCCGACCGGTAGGGGGTCGACGATTGCCGCAGGAGAACGCCGCGGACGCACGCGCTAAAGTGCGTTGCCCCGCAGACAGGGAGTGCGTCCACGTCGAGCGGAGCCTCCTAAAGCCAGGCGGAGTCGTCGGCGATGAACGTGAGCGCGTCGAGACGGATCTCGCGGCCCTCCACCAAAACTCCGTCGAAAACCATGATGATTCGGGTCGGAAAAGATCGCAACTCCTCCAACAAAACGCTAAAACACTTGCCCCACGGTGGGCGCCAACTGTCGTGGTTCTAAGTCTGACAGTAATGTAGGGGGGTAAGTATGGAGAGGCGAGATCTTAGCTACGGAGAAGTTGTAAGGACGCAAGGTTTACGAGTTCAGGCCCTTCTCGGAAGAAGTAAAAACCCTACGTCTCGGAGCCCGGAGGCGGTCGACTAGATTATGTGAGTATGAGTTACAAAGGTGCGAACCCTTGTCTCGGAGGAGGGGGTGGCTTATATAGAGTGCGCCAGGACCCCGGCCAGCCCACGTTACGAAGGGTTCAATGTACATTAAGGCAGGGCGTTACTGGTAACGCTAGTAATAAAGTGCTATGATGACCATAAAAGCTATTTAATGACCGACCGTTAGCGTGCGGGGTGACTTTAGGTCTCCTGGCCGTCGAGTGGTTGGATCTTGGTCGAGTGATCGCTTCTTGGTCGAGTGACTTCGAGTCTGTCGAGTGGAACACCTTCAAGTCGATTGAAAGGTGATTTCTTCTAGAGATGTCCTTGGGTAGGGCAGTTAGGACAGGTCCATGACCCTACCCTAGGTACATAGCTTCATCACCGGTCGCACCCCCCCTTGCTTCTTTATATACGGGGGCAGGGGGGCACCCCATAGACACAACAACTGATCGTTTGATCTTTTAGCCGTGTGCAGTGCCCCCCTCCACCATAGTCCACCTCGATAATACTGTAGCAGTGCTTAGGTGAAGCCCTGCATCAGTAGAACATCATCATCATCACCACGCCGTCATGCTAACGAAACTCTCCCTTAACACTCGGCTGGATCGGAGTTCAAGGGACGTCATCGGGCTGAACGTGTGCTGAACTCGGAGGAGACGTACGTTCGGTACTTGATTGGTCGGATCGTGAAGACGTACGACTACATCAGCCGCGTTGTGCTAACGCTTCTGCTTTCGGTCTATGAGGGTACGTGGACAACAATCTCCCCTCTCGTTGCTATGCATCACAATGATCTTGCGTGTGCGTAGGAATTTTTTTGAAATTACTATGTTCCCCAAAAGTGGTATCAGAGCCAGGTATTATGCGTAGATTTCATATGCACGAGTAGAACACAAGTGAGTTGTGGGCGATATAAGTCATACTGCTTACCAGCATGTCATACTTTGGTTCGGCGGTATTGTTGGATGAAGCGGCCCGGACCGATATTACGCGTACGCTAACGCGAGACTGGCTCTACTGACGTGCTTTGCACACAAGTGGCTGGCGGGTGTCAGTTTCTCCAACTTTAGTTGAACCGAGTGTGGCTACGCCCGGTCCTTGAGATGGTTAAAACAACACCAACTTGAGAAACTATCGTTGTGGTTTTGATGTGTAGGTAAGAACGGTTCTTGCTAAACCAGTAACAGCCACGTAAAATTTGCAACAACAAAGTAGAGGACGTCTAACTTGTTTTTGCAGGGCATGTTGTGATGTGATATGGTCAAGACATGATGCTAAATTTTATTGTATGAGATGATCATGCTTTGTAACAGAGTTATCGGCAACTGGCAGGAGCCATATGGTTGTCGCTTTATTGTATGCAATGCAATCGCCCTGTAATGCTTTACTTTATCACTAAGCGATAGCGATAGTTGTGGAAGCATAAGATTGGCGAGACGACAACGATGCTATGATGGAGATCAAGGTGTCGCGCCGGTGACGATGGTGATCATGACGGTGCTTCGGAGATGGAGATCACAAGCACAAGATGATGATGGCCATATCATATCACTTATATTGATTGCATGTGATGTTTATCTTTTATGCATCTTATCTTGCTTTGATTGATGGTAGCATTATAAGATGATCCCTCACTAAATTATCAAAGTATAAGTGTTCTCCCTGAGTATGCACCGTTGTGAAAGTTCTTCGTGCTAAGACACCATGTGATGATCGGGTGTGATAGGCTCTACGTTCAAATACAATGGGTGCAAAACAGTTGCACACGCGGAATACTCAAGTTAAACTTGACGAGCCTAGCATATAACATATATGGCCTCAGAACACGGAGACCAAAAGGTCGAGCGTGAATCATATAGTAGATATGATCAACATAGTGATGTTCACCATTGAAACTACTCCATCTCACGTGATGATCGGACATGGTTTAGTTGATATGGATCACGGGATCACTTAGAGGATTAGAGGGATGTCTATCTAAGTGGGAGTTCTTAAATAATATGATTAATTGAACTTAAATTTATCATGAACTTAGTTCCTGATAGTATCTTGCTTGTCTATGTTGATTGTAGATAGATGGCCCGTGCTGTTGTTCCGTTGAATTTTAATGCGTTCCTTGAGAAAGCAAAGTTGAAAGATGATGGTAGCAATTACACGGACTGGGTCCGTAACTTGAGGATTATCCTCATTGCTGCTTAGAAGAATTACGTCCTGGAAGCACCGCTAGGTGTACCACCTGCACTAGCAACTGCAGACATTGTGAATGCCTGACAGACACGTGTTGATGACTACTCAATAGTTCAGTGTGCCATGCTTTACGGCTTAGAATCGGGACTTCAATGACGTTTTGAACGTTATGGAGCATATGAGATGTTCCAGGAGTTGAAGTTAATATTTCAAAAGAATGCCCGGATTGAGATATATGAAGTCTCCAATAAGTTCTACAGCTGCAAGATGGAGGAGAATAGTTCTGTCAGTGAGCATATACTCAAGATGTTTGGGTACTGCAATCACTTGATTCAACTGGGAGTTAATCTTCCGGATGATAGCATCATTGACAGAATCTCCAATCACTGCCACCAAGCTACAAGAGCTTCGTGATGAACTATAATATGCAAGGGATGGATAAGACAATTCCCGAGCTCTTCGCAATGCTAAAGGCAGCGGAGGTAGAAATCAAGAAGGAGCATCAAGTGTTGATGGTCAATAAGACCACCAGTTTCAAGAAAAAGGGCAAAGGGAAGAAAAAGGGGAACTTCAAGAAGAACAACAAGCAAGTTGCTGCTCAGGAGAAGAAACCCAAGTCTGGACCTAAGCCTGAGACTGAGTGCTTCTACTGCAAGCAGACTGGTCACTGGAAGCGGAACTACCCCAAGTATTTGGCGGATAAGAAGGATGGCAAGGTGAACAAAGGTATATGTGATATACATGTTATTGATGTGTACCTTACTAATGCTTGCAGTAGAACCTGGGTATTTGATACTGGTTCTGTTGCTAATATTTGCAACTCAAAACAGGGGCTACAGATTAAGCGAAGATTAGCTAAGGACGAGGTGACGATGCGCGTGGGAAATGGTTCCAAAGTCGATGTGATCGCGGTCGGCGCGCTACCTCTACATCTACCTTTGGGATTAGTATTAGACCTAAATAATTGTTATTTGGTGCCAGCGTTGAGCATGAACATTATATCTAGATCTTGTTTGATGCAAAATGGTTATTCATTTAAATCAGAGAATAATGGTTTTTCTATTTATATGAGTAATATCTTTTATGGTCATGCACCCTTGAAGAGTGGTCTATTTTTGCTAAATCTCGATAGTGGTGATACACATATTCATAACATTGAAGCCAAAAGATGCAAAATTGATAATGATAGTGCAACTTATTTGTGGCACTGCCGTTTAGGTCATATCGGAGTAAAGCGCATGAAGAATCTCCATACTGATGGAATTTTAGAACCACTTGATTATAAATCACTTGGTGCTTGCAAACCGTGCCTCATGGGCAAGATGACTAAAACGCCATTCTCCGGAACTATGGAGAGAGCAGCAAACTTGTTGGAGATCATACATACAGATGTATGTGGTCTGACGAATGTTGAGGCTCGTGGCGGATATTGTTATTTTCTCACCTTCACAGATGATTTAAGCAGATATGGGTATATCTACTTAATGAAACATAAGTCTGAAACATTTGAAAAGTTCAAAGAATTTTAGAGTGAAGTTGAAAATCATCGTAACAAGAAAATAAAGTTTCTACGATCTGATCGTGGAGGAGAATATTTGAGTTATGAGTTTGGTCTTCATTTGAAACAATGCGGAATAGTTTCACATCTCACGCCACCCGGAACACCACAGCGTAATGGTGTGTCCGAACGTCGTAATCGTACTTTACTAGATATGGTGCGATCTATGATGTCTCTTACTGATTTACCGCTATCGTTTTGGGGTTATGCTTTAGAGACGGCCGCATTCACCTTAAATAGGGCACCATCGAAATCCGTTGAGACGACGCCTTATGAACCGTGGTTTGGTAAGAAACCAAAGTTGTCGTTTCTGAAAGTTTGGGGCTGCGATGCTTATGTGAAAAAGCTTCAACCTGATAAGCTCGAACCCAAATCGAAGAAATGTGTCTTCATAGGATACCCAAAGGAGACTGTTGGGTACACCTATCACAGATCCGAAGGCAAGACTTTTGTTGCTAAATTCGGAGTTTCTCTAGAGAAGGAGTTTCTCTCAAAAGAAGTGAGTGAGAGGAAAGTAGAACTTGATGAGGTAACTGTACCTGCTCCCTTATTGGAAAGTAGTTCATCACAGAAACCGGTTTCTGCGACACCTACACCAATTAGTGAGGAAGTTAATGATGATGATCATGAAACTTTAGATCAAGTTGTTACTGAACCTCGTAGGTCAACCAGAGTAAGATCCGCGCCAGAGTGGTACGGTAATCCTATTCTGGAAGTTATGTTACTAGACCATGACAAACCTACGAACTATAAAGAAGCGATGGTGAGCCCAGATTTCGCAAAATGGCTTGAGGCCATGAAATCTGAGATGGGATCCATGTATGAGAACAAAGTGTGGACTTTGGTTGACTTGCCCGTTGATCGGCAAGCAATTGAGAATAAATGGATCTTCAAGAAGAAGACTGACGCTGACGGTAATGTTACTGTCTATAAAGCTTGACTTGTTGCAAAAGGTTTTCGACAAGTTCAAGGGATTGACTATGATGAGACCTTCTCACCCGTAGCGATGCTTAAGTCTGTCCGAATCATGTTAGCAATTGCCGCATTTTATGATTATGAAATTTGGCAAATGGATGTCAAAATTGCATTCCTGAATGGATTTCTGGAAGAAGAGTTGTATATGATGCAACCAGAAGGTTTTGTCGATCCAAAGGGAGCTAACAAAGTGTGCAAGCTCCAGCGATCCATTTATGGACTGGTGCAAGCCTCTCGGAGTTGGAATAAACATTTTGATAGTGTGATCAAAGCATTTGGTTTTATACAGACTTTTGGAGAAGCCTGTATTTACAAGAAAGTGAGTGGGAGCTCTGTAGCATTTCTAATATTATATGTGGATGACATATTGTTGATTGGAAATGATATAGAATTTCTGGATAGCATAAAAGGATACTTGAATAAGAGTTTTTCAATGAAAGACCTCGGTGAAGCTGCTTATGTATTGGGCATCAAGATCTATAGAGATAGATCAAGACGCTTAATTGGACTTTCACAAAGCACATACCTTGACAGAGTTTTGAAGAAGTTCAAAATGGATCAAGCAAAGAAAGGGTTCTTGCCTGTGTTACAAGGTGTGAAGTTGAGTAAGACTCAATGCCCGACCACTTCAGAAGATAGAGAGAAAATGAAAGATGTTCCCTATGCTTCAGCCATAGGCTCTATCATGTATGCAATGCTATGTACCAGACCTGATGTGTGCCTTGCTATAAGTCTAGCAGGGAGGTACCAAAGTAATCCAGGAGTGGATCACTGGACAGTGGTCAAGAACATCCTGAAATACCTGAAAAGGACTAAGGATATGTTTCTCGTTTATGGAGGTGACAAAGAGCTCATCGTAAACGGTTACGTTGATGCAAGCTTTGACACTAATCCAGATGATTCTAAATCGCAAACTAGATACGTGTTTACATTGAACGGTGGAGCTGTCAGTTGGTGCAGTTCTAAACAAAGTGTTGTGGCGGGATCTACGTGTGAAGCGGAGTACATAGCTGCTTCGGAAGTAGCAAATGAAGGAGTCTGGATGAAGGAGTTCATATCCGATCTAGGTGTAACCCGGTGCATCGGGTCCAATGAAAATCTTTTGTGACAATACTGGTGCAATTGCCTTGGCGAAGGAATCTAGATTTCACAATAGAACCAAGCACATCAAGAGATGCTTCAATTCCTTCCGGGATTTAGTCCAAGTGGGAGACATAGAAATTTGCAAGATACATACGGATCTGAATGTTGCAGACCCATTGACTAAGCCTCTTCCACGAGCAGAACATGATCAGCACCAAGGCTCCATAGGTGTTAGAATCATTACTGTGTAATCTAGATTATTGACTCTAGTGCAAGTGGGAGACTGAAGGAAATATGCCCTAGAGGCAATAATAAAGTTATTATTTATTTCCTTATATCATGATAAATGTTTATTATTCATGCTAGAATTGTATTAACTGAAAACATAATACATGTGTGAATACATAGACAAACAGAGTGTCACTAGTATGCCTCTACTTGACTAGCTCGTTGATCAAAGATGGTTAGGTTTCCTAACCATTTACATGGGTTGTCATTTGATTAAAGGGATCACACCATTAGGAGAATGATGTGATTGACTTGACCCATTCCGTTAGCTTAGCACCCAATCGTTTAGTATGTTGCTATTGCTTTGTTCATGACTTATACATGTTCCTATGACTATGAGATTATGCAACTCCCGTTTATCGGAGGAACACTCTGTGTGCTACCAAACATCACAACGTAACTGGGTGATTATAAAGGTGCTCTACAGGTGTCTCCGAAGGTACTTGTTGGGTTGGCGTATTTCGAGATTAGGATTTGTCACTCTGATTGTCGGAGAGGTATCTCTGGGCCCTCTCGGTAATGCACATCACTTAAGCCTTGCAAGCATTGCAACTAATGAGTTAGTTGCGGGATGATGTATTACAGAACGAGTAAAGAGACTTGTCGGTAATGAGATTGAACTAGGTATTGAGATACCAACGATCGAATCTCGGGCAAGTAACATACCGATGACAAAGGGAACAACATATGTTGTTATGCGGTCTGACCGATAAAGATCTTCGTAGAATATGTGGGAGCCAATATGAACATCCAGGTTCTGCTATTGGTTATTGACCGGAGACGTGTCTCGGTCATGTCTACATAGTTCTCGAACCCGTAGGGTCCGCACGCTTAACGTTTCGATGACAGTTATATTATGAGTTTATATGTTTTGATGTACCGAAGGTTGTTCGCAGTCCCGGATGTGACCACGGACATGACGAGGAGTCTCGAAATGGTCGAGACATGAAGATTGATATATTGGAAGCCTATGTTTGGATATCGGAAGTGTTCCGGGTGAAATCGGGATTTTACCGGAGCACCGGGAGGTTACCGGAACCCCCCGGGGACTTAATGGGCCTTAGTGGGCCTTGGTGGAAAGAGAGGAGAGGCGGCCAGGGCATGGGCCGCGCCCCCTCCCCCCTAGTCCGAATAGGAAAAGGAGAGGGGGGCGCCGCCCCCCTTCCTTCTTCTCCTCCACCTCTTTCCCCTCTCTCTCCTAGTCCAACAAGGAAAAGGGGGAGTCCTACTCCCGGTAGGAGTAGGAGTCCTCCTGGCGCGCCCCTTCTCTAGGCCGGCCGCACCCCCCTTGCTCCTTTATATATAGGGGCAGGGGGCACCCCATAGACACAACAATTGATCGTTTGATCTTTTAGCCATGTACGGTGCCCCCCTCCACCATAGTCCACCTCGGTAATACTGTAGCAGTGCTTAGGCGAAGCCCTGCGTCGGTAGAACATCATCATCGTCACCACGCCGTCGTGCTGACGAAACTCTCCCTCAACACTCGGCTGTATCGGAGTTCGAGGGACGTCATCAGGCTGAACGAGTGTTGAACTCGGAGGTGCATACGTTCGGTAGTTGATCGGTCGGATCGTGAAGACGTACGACTACATCAACCGCGTTGTGCTAACGCTTCCGCTTTCGGTCTACGAGGGTACGTGGACAAAAATCTCCCCTCTCGTTGCTATGCATCACCATGATCTTGCGTGTGCGTAGGAAATTTTTTGAAATTACTACGTTCCCCAACATTGTCACCACGGGTATGCCACACAAGGCATACATCAAGTGTTCTCAAATCCTTAAAGACTCAATCCGATAAGATAACTTCAAAGGGAAAATTCAATCCATTACAAGAGAGTAGAGGGGGGAAACATCATAAGATCCTAATATAATTGCAAAGCTCGCGATACACCAAGATTGTACCACCTCAAGAACACGAGATAGAGAGATCAAACACGTAGCTACTGGTACATACCCTCACCCCCGAGGGAGAACTACTCCCTCCTCGTCATGGAGAGCACCGGGATGATGAAGATGGCCACCGGAGAGGGATTGCCCCCTCCGGCAGGGTGCCGAAATGGGTCTAGATTGGTTTTCGGTGGCTACGGAGGCTTCTGGCGGCGGAACTCCCGATCTATTGTGCTCCCCGATCGTTTTAGGGTATATGGAGATATATGGGAGGAAGAAGTACGTCCGGGGAGCCACAAGGGGCCCACGAGGGTGGAGGGCGCGCCCTAGGGGGGTGGGCCCACCCCCCTACCTCGTGGCTTCCTCGAAGCTTCCTTGACGTGGACTCCAAGTCTCCCGGGTTGTTTTCCTTCCAAAAATAACTTCTCCGGAAGGTTTCATTCTGTTTCGACTCCGTTTGATATTCCTTTTCTTCGAAACATTGAAACAAGGGAAAAACAGTAACTGGCACTGGGCTATGGGTCAATTGGTTAGTTCCAAAAATAATATAAATGTGCATAATAAAGCCCAATAATGTCCAAAACAGAAGATAATATAGCATGGAGCAATAAAAAATTATAGATACGTTGGAGATGTATCAGCATCCCCAAGCTTAATTCCTGCTCGTCCTTGAGTAGGTAAATTATAAAAACAGAATTTTTGATGAGTATTGCTACTTGGCATAATTTCAATGTAATTCTTCTTAATTGTGTATGAAAATTCAGATCCGAAAGATTCAAGATAAAAGTTTAATATTGACATAAAAATAATAATATTTCAAGCATACTAACTAAGCAATCATGTCTTCTCAAAATAACATGGCCAAAGAAAGTTCAACCCTACAAAATCATATAGTTTGGTCATGCTCCATTTTTGTCACACAAGAATGCTCTCATCATGCACAACCCCGATGACAAGCCAAGCAATTGTTTCACACTTTAGTAATCTCAAACTTTTTTCAACTTTCACGCAATACATGAGCGTGAGCCATGGATATAGCACTATGGGTGGAATAGAATATGATGATGGGGGTTATGTGGAGAAGACAAAAGGAGAAAGTCTCACATCAACGAGGCTAATCAATGAGCTATGGAGATGCCCATCGATTGATGTTAATGCAAGGAGTAGGGATTGCCATGCAACGGATGCACTAGAGCTATAAATGTATGAAAGCTCAACAAAAGAAACTAAGTGGGTGTGCATCCAACTTGCTTGCTCACGAAGACCTAGGGCACTTGAGGAGGCCCATTGTTGGAATATACAAGCCAAGTTCTATAATGAAAATTTCCCACTAGTATATGAAAGTGACAAAACAAGAGACTCTCTATCATGAGGATTATGGTGCTACTTTGAAGCACAAGTGTGGCAAAGGATAGTAGCATTGTCCCTTCTCTCTTTTTCTCTCATTTTTTGGGCCTTATGTTTTTTGGGGGGGCCTTCTCTCTTTTTTATGGCCTTTTTAATTACTCACTTGGGACAATGCTTTAGAAAATGATGATGATGACACTTCTATTTATTTACAACTCAATGATTACAACTCGATACTAGAACAAAGTATGACTCTATATGAATGCTTCCGGCGGTGTACCAGGATTGCGATGAATCAAGAGTGACATGTATGAAAAATTATGAACGGTGGCTTTGCCACAAATACGATGTCAACTACATGATCATGCAAAGCAATATGACAATGATGATGCGTGCCATAATAAATGCAACGGTGGAAAGTTGCATGGCAATATATCTCAGAATGGCTATGGAAATGCCATAATAGGTAGGTATGGTGGCTGTTTTGAGGAAGATATAAGGAGGTTTATGTGTGAAAGAGCGTATCATATGACGGGGTTTGGATGCACTGGCGAAGTTTGCACCAACTCTCAATATGAGAAAGGGCTATGCACGGTACCGAAGAGGCTAGCAATGATGGAAGGGTGAGAGTGCGTATAATCCATGGACTCAACATTAGTCATAAAGAACTCACATACTTATTGCAAAAATCTACAAGTCATCAAAAACCAAGTATTACGCGCATGCTCCTACGGGGATAGATTGATAGGAAAAGACCATCGCTCGTCCCCGACCGCCACTCATAAGGAAGACAATCAAATAACACCACATGTTTCAAATTTGTTACACAATGTTTACCATACGTGCATGCTACAGGACTTGCAAACTTCAACACAGGTATTCCTCAAATTCACAACTACTCAACTAGCACAACTTTGATATCACTATCTCCATATCTCAAAACAATCATCAAGCATCAAACTTCTCTTAGTATTCAAAACACTCATAAGAAAGTTTTTACTAATCTTGAATACCTAGCATATTAGGATTATTTAAGCAAATTACCATGCTATTTAATACTCTCAAAATAATCTAAGTGAAGCATGAGAGTTCATCTATTTCTTCAAAATAAAACTACCACCATGCTCTAAAAGATATAAGTGAAGTACTAGAGCAAACAACAAACTACTCCGAAAGATATAAGTGAAGATCAATGAGTAGTCGAATAATTATGCAACCATGTGAAGACTCTCTAACATTTAATAATTTCAGATCTTGGTATTTTATTCAAGCAGAAAGAAAAACTAAATAAAATGAATTGACGCTCCAAGCAAAACACATATCTTGTGGGGAATAAAAATATAGCTCCAAGTAGAGTTACCGATGAACGAAGACGAAAGAGGGGATGCCTTCCGGGGCATCCCCAAGCTTAGGCTCTTGGTTTTCCTTGAATATTACCTTGGGGTGCCTTGGGAATCCCCAATATTAGGCTCTTGCCACACCTTATTCCATAGTCCATCGAATCTTTACCCAAAACTTGAAAACTTCACAACACAAAACTTAACAGAAAACTCGTAAGCTCCGTTAGTAAAAGAAAACAAAAGACTACTTCAAGGTACTGTAATGAACTCATTCTTTATTTATATTGGTGTTAAACCTACTGTATTCCAACTTCTCTATGGTTTATAAACTATTTTACTAGCCATAGATTCATCAAAATAAGCAAACAACACACGAAAAACAGAATCTGTCAAAAACAGAACAGTCTGTACTAATATGTAGCTAGCGCAAGATCTGGAACCCCAAAAATTCTAAAATAAATTTCTGGACGTGAGGAATTTATCTATTAATCATCTGCAAAAAGAATTAACTAAATATCACTTTCCAAATAAAAATGGAAGCAGTTCTCGTGAGCGCTAAAGTTTCTGTTTTTTACCGCAAGATAACAAGACTTTCCCCAAGTCTTCCCAACGGTTCTACTTGGCACAAACACTAATTAAACACAAAAAACACAACCAAAACAGAGGCTAGGTAAATTATTTATTACTAAACAGGATCAAAAAGCAAGGCATAAAAATAAAATTGGGTTGCCTCCCAACAAGCGCTATCGTTTAACGCCCCTAGCTAGGCATGATGATTTCAATGATGCTCACATAAAAGATAAGGATTGAAACATAAAGAGAGCATCATGAAGAATATGACTAACACATTTAAGTCTAACCCACTTCCTATGCATAGGGATTTTGTGAGCAAACAACTTATGTGAACAATAATCAACTAGCATAGGAAGGCAAAACAAGCATAACTTTAAAAGTTTAGGCACATAGAGAGGAAACTTGATATTATTGCAATTCCTACAAGCATATATTCCTCCCTCATAATAATTTTCAGTAGCATCATGAATGAATTCAACAATATAACCAGCACCTAAAGCATTCTTTTCATGATCTACAAGCATAGAAAATTTACTACTCTCCACATAAGCAAGATTCTTCTCATTCGGAATAGTGGAAGTATCATAAGAAAAAGGGTAATCATAATCATGACAAGTTTTATAAATATAATCATCACTACTTTTTATAGCATATGTATCATCACAATAATTATCATAATTAGCAACTTTGTTCTCATCATAATCGATTGAAACCTCTTCCAAGATAGTGGAATCATCACTAAATAAAGTCACGACCTCTCCAAATTCACATACATAATTATCATAATAAGATTCAACATCTTCCAAAATAGTGGGATCATTACTTCCTAAAATTGACACTCTTCCAAACCCACTTTCATCAATATAATCATCATAAGTAGGAGGCATGCTATCATCATTATAAATTTGCATATCAAAACTTGGGAGACTAAAAATATCATCTATAGCTTCCCAAGCTTGGGACAAACATTAATTGCAGCAAATATATTCTCAAAACATCATCTTCTTCAAACATAGCATCCCCAAGCTTGGGCCTTTTCATATCATAAGCATAATCACTTTCATCATTAATAATATGGATAGCACAAATAGTATAGGAATTATCATATTCTTCCAAGCAAGTGCCAAAAAGATTTTCAAGATCATAAGAAGAATCATTATCTTCCCAATCATAATCATCACAACAAGCAATAGGCATAACGAGATCATCATCAAGTGCATCATCTTCCACAATTATTTTTGATTTGTTTTCATGAGGCATAACAACAATGGGAGCAACATTATTTTGGAGAGATATCTTTTTACACTACTAGGAAAACCTTATACACAGAAGTTTATCAGTAGCGCGGTTTAAAAATGGGCGCTACTGCTAATTAGTAGTAGCGAGGGGTATAAAAACTGCTCTACTACTAAGTTGATAGTAGTAGCGAGGGGTATAAACTCGCACTGCTACTAAATGGTCTCCAACAATGCCCACGGGATCGGCCATAGTAGTAGCGAGGGATATAAAACCGGCGCTACTACTAAATAAGTAGTAGTAGCGCAGGTAAGACCCCACGCTACTACTAAGCGTGTCCACCCCTGCCAGATCCACACTCCCACCCCACCAACCGTCCCACACCACCCACCCCCCGTCTGTCTCAAAAAAACCACACAACCCGATCCATATCCCCAACCTCCTCTCCTCTCCCAACCCACTCGCCGCCGGCCTCCCTTCGACCTCCTCTCCTCCGTCCGTCCGCCCGCATGCCCCCTGCCGTGTGCGCCACGCCGGCGGCCGCGCGCCCGCCGCTCCCCGTCTCGTGCCACTGCCCGCCCCCGCCAGCTCCTCCTCCGCTATGGCATGTCGCTGCACCGCGACCTCCTCCCCCGCGGCATCGGCGTCGGCATGGGACTAGACCTGCTGGAGCCGGCACTTCGCGGAGATGGACCATGGCCAAGGCCAAGCGCAGGAGCCCCGATAGCACCACCAGCAGCATTGGCTCCTCCACTGTGCCCCCACGCATCCCCATGCCTCTGCCACCCGTGACCCTCTCCGTCTCCAACTCCGGTGAGCAGGGCAGAGCAGAGCACCCCCTTCCTTGCTTCCTTTCTTGCTAGGGTTTCGCTGGATTCGGGCGGGGATCACTTTCTTGTTCTTCCTAGCCTAGCCTAGGGTTGCTGAATGCTGATTCAGTAAGAGCTTACTAGTAGCTAGGGTTTCGTTGGACCCCTTAATCTCTCAATTACTTCTGTTCTGGTCCTTATTAATCCCATTATGTAAGAACCCATGCTCGCTTAGTTATCCATCCATTCACTACCTGCTACATCCATTTAATTTGTGCTCCTCTGCTAATTTGATAACAATCCTAGCCCTCTATAGTTTAGTTTCTGCTCAACTGAAGAAACTAGGCAGGCATGATGTACATGCTCTGCTCCAAGGCAATTGCTTCTGGCCGGACGTTACCACAAGGAATGCTCTGTAGAAAATGTGTTAGCTTCACTGAAAATGTGTTTCCCAGGATCTGATGCATGTGTGTGTTCGCGTGGTTGTGTGCAGGAAGTTGAAGGAAGGGGGCGGGCCATGGAGAAGCTGCTAGGTGCAGGCTCCGACCCTGAAGCCATGGATGGAAGGTACCTCTATTGCCCATCTCCTCTGTCTCTTCTTCTTCTTTTGCTGCTGCAGAGCAACCCATGTAGTGATATGGGTGCTCAATAGCCTCCGACCCTGGTTATTCTCTATGTAACAATTCATATCAGTAATTCTATCAATGACATCTATATTAAGTTCAGCGTTTATGCTTTGTGGAAGTATGTATTTACTCTATTTTGAAGCTGTTGCAGTAGTTGTTTTTGTAAAATATTTGCTAACTAGGAAATGATGCTCTCATAGACAATAACTAGCTTGTCAAATATTTGAGTAGATTTAGTGATTAGATCTTACGCCAGAGTAGGTTCATGTATATGTGCTGATTCAACTATATTAAAAGTGTTAGCCAAATTTTATTTCGTGGAATGAACACTTGAATTCAGCTCAGCATACTGGATGTTCTATCATCTTACTCCTTAGGTTTACAAACTAGTTGATGATGGTTTCCTTTGTCATGTTACTCTTGGAAGTCCATAGTCTGAAACGGTTTGTGAATGTAGTTAGCATTTCAATCTTATTCATGTGGTACTCAAGAATAAGAAGTTGCAAGTCTGTTACAATCCCTTGCTGTATGTTTATTGAAGGGGTCAGATCCTCGTGAATGTTCCACATGAGACATCCAGCACGCTTCCATGCCATGGACCCTTGACGAACGAAGGTCGAGGAAGGCCACTGCATCTATGCTCGGCCGTGAGAAGATGACATGGATCTCGTCTGCCCGCTCATCCGCTTGTTAGGTCACATCTATCTTCTCTGCTCCCTACTCTGAAAACTGAACCCCTTTCTTCTCTGTACATTTGATAAGTTGCAATTTGTCATTTCAACTAGATAGATGGTTGTATTCGTTTCGTCGTGCACTATATTTCTTGCTCAATTGTTGTTAGTGCTTAGATTGTACTAGTAGCCGTGGCACAAGTACAAGAAGGGTTTCAGATTTCTCACTTGTGCAAAGAATAAGTTCAGTCAATCTAATATTGATACTTACAGTGTAAACCTCTATATAATTTCGGTGAATTCCCTTTGTAATCTTAGTGCTTGCAATGTAAAAGTGCAGTGTAAGATAGACTATTAAAAGACTGAAACTACCACTTCAGTAATTATAGTGTAATTTAATGTGCATTTTGCCCAGTAATGTGTATTCCTTATCTTTATGGTGGCCTGAATTTAAAGTGGTGTTGGACTGTAATTTTCAGTAATGTGTCACTTCTAGTTTACCTAAATATTTTTGCATTCTTGTTAGTTTTGTGCCCCATTCTAAAGAAATCCAGTAAACGTGTACGTACGATTACGTAAATACAATATTTTACAAACCATTTAGATACAACAACCTGATCTCTGTTTTCTCTTCCACAAGAAGCTAATTTGGCTTACATGAAGGGGTGCATCCTCTTCATCTTGCAGGTGTGACTCATGTCCTCGCATTCTTACTTCACCTTCATTTCCATCAGCTTCTTGATCCTGAAATTTTAAGATAAATTGCAAGTACTCAGTATCATGTTCTTAAACAAAGCTATTGTTTTTTGCTTGAATGTTAGTGTTTTCTCTAACCTATGTATAGTGTCAACAAAGATCTAAATTACCACATGGAGATGCATTTTTTGGTGGCATCTTACATCACAGTAATTTACAATGAAGATAGGTTTACAGTGTATTTTTTATAGCAACTATAATGCATAGCTGCAGATTTTCTCGAATGCACATCTGTATTTTGTATGCATGACAGATTCTATCTTCGGTAGTGTTATCTATCTATCTGATTTATACACTGCATTCCTAAGCTGAAATATATTTTGTAACTTAAATATATAGTCCATGTTTCATTGAGTTATTTGTCACTTTTTAATCGAATATCTTTTTGTAACTGAAATATCTATGTACTTACAGTGCATATCTAATAAGGCCCTTCCCAGCGAGACCTAAGTTTAACCGAATATCTTTTTTGTCGATCGTCATAGGTTTTTATGCCCCATGTATTTAAGTGAATATCTTTTATGTCCTAATGCCTCATGTATTTATAGTAGTAATGTTCTAATTTAGTGTTTATTGAACATGCTCATGGACTCAGGGCAATGGATAAAATCTAGATGCTAAGTTGAATTTTTTCCTGCGGATTTGGTTATTGTGAAGAGATGCACATAGGGTTAATTGCTACAGATACTGAAAACTTTGAAACTAGTGACGGCGACGACCATGATCGTAATCATAAGCACCGAAGACCACTGCCATGTTCCTGCACTTTAGTATTATCTCAATCGCCGCATTGAAATAGTATGATCTATTACTTCACATTTTCTGTACCATGAGGACAACTGTCACATTGTGCCAATATATGTGTAGCCTTGAAAGGTGTCCTCTAAGTGTTGTTACTATTGATGATTTGAGTTTCAATTAACGTTCTTCACAATACGCTCCAAAATCCTATCTGAGTGTTGGATTTGAGTTGCTTGCCTAGATTATTTTCTGTGCTGCAGCATTTTATGCAGCATTTTTTGTTTTTATTTTTTTAATCCCTAATTAGTTACTAGTACCTGGGAATAAATGGTACGCTACTAGTATCTAGAATGCTAGTAGCGCCTGGTATTATAGACACGCTACCACCATTTCGTTAGTAGTAGCGCTGGTTTCCAATAGTAGTAGCGCGCACAGGAGAAGCGCGCTATAGCTATTAGCAGTAGCGAGCTTCCATTAAGCGCGCTGCTGCTACACTTGTGTAGCAGTAGCGCTGGTGAGCACGGGCTACTGCTACGTGTTAGCTGTAGCGCCTTATTAGTAGCGCCGGTCCCCGCGCTACTGATACACCTAAAACCCGCGTTGCTGCTAGCCTTTTCCCTAGTAGTGTTACCTCTCTTCCTTTTTATTTTCTTCTTCTTCACCTCATATGTGGGTTCAATCCTCTTTTTGGAGCTCCTTATTAATGAGATTGGTTGAATAGAAGGCTCCTCCTCGTTACCTGATTCATCATAAGAAATAATAGGAGAATATTGGGAAGTCTCTTCCCTTTCGTTAGTATTCTCTTCATCCTCTATTTGTTTTCTTTTTTTTTATGTAATTGGCAATATAAGGATTTTCAATGCAATTCACCGCACAATACATATAAATTTCCTCTAGATAAAAACCAAGAAGTTTATAACGGGCAAATTCTGGAAGATGCTTAGTTATATGTTTCATTTCTTCGTAACCCATAAGCAAACTGAGTTCATTATAATGTGCAAGGGAAATCAAGTCATCACAATTTTTGGACACGATTAGATCATGAAACAATTTGCATTGGATAGCTAAATGACCCTGTTCATTGCAAAGTCCACAAGTACGGCCAATAAAATTTAAATTTTCAGCACAATCATCTAGCCTTTCTGGCAACAATTTAGTTTGTAAGTACTTATGCCTCTTGCAATATCTATCTTCCCTAGTTGGTGTGTACTTACAAACCCAATGCACTCCACAAAAATTGACATGTTTATAGGAGACATTTTCATCATAAGTAGGGCAATCATCATTAGTACTATGGATATTCAAGGAGTTCATACTAACAACATTGCAATCATGCTCATCATTCAAAGATTTAGTGCCAAACATTTTAATGCATTCTTCTTCTAACACTTTGGCACAATTTTCCTTTCCATCATACTCACGAAAGATATTAAAAAGATGAAGCGTATGAGGCAAACTTAATTCCTTTTTTTATAGTTTTCTTTTATAGACTAAACTAGTGATAAAACAAGAAACTAAAAGACTCGATTGCAAGATCTAAATATATACCTTCAAGCACTCACCTCCCCGGCAACGGCATCAGAAAAGAGCTTGATGTCTACTACACAACCTTCTTCTTGTAGACGTTGTTGGGCCTCCAAGTGCAGAGGTTTGTAGGACAGTAGCAAATTTCCCTCAAGTGGATGACCTAAGGTTTATCAATCCGTAGGAGGCGTAGGATGAAGATGGTCTCTCTCAAGCAACCCTGCAACCAAATAACAAAGAGTCTCTTGTGTCCCCAACACACCCAATACAATGGTAAATTGTATAGGTGCACTAGTTCGGTGAAGAGATGGTGATACAAGTGGTATATGGATGGTAGATAAAGGTTTTTGTAATATGGAAATATAAAAACAGCAAGGTAACTAATGATAAAAGTGAGCGTAAACGGTATTGCAATGCTAGGAAACAAGGCCTAGGGTTCATACTTTCACTAGTGCAAGTCCTCTCAACAATAATAACATAATTGGATCACATAACTATCCCTCAACATGCAACAAAGAGTCGCTCCAAAGTCACTAATAGCGGAGAACAAAAAAAGAGATTATGGTAGGGTACGAAACCACCTCAAAGTTATTCTTTCCAATCAATCCGTTGGGCTATTCCTATAAGTGTCACAAACAGCCCTAGAGTTCATACTAGAATAACACCTTAAGACACAAATCAACCAAAACCCTAATGTTAGCTAGATACTCCAATGTCACCTCAAGTATCCGTGGGTATGATTATATGATATGCATCACACAATCTCAGATTCATCTATTCAACCAACACATAGAACCTCAAAGAGTGCCCCAAAGTTTCTACCGGAGAGTCAAGACAAAAACGTGTGCCAACCCTATGCATAGGTTCATGGGCGGAACCCGCAAGTTGATCACCAAAACATACATCAAGTGGATCAATAGAATATCCCATTGTCACCACGGGTATCCCACGCAAGACATACATCAAGTGTTCTCAAATCCTTAAAGACTCAGTCCGATAAGATAACTTCAAAGGGAAAACTCAATCCATTACAAGAGAGTAGAGGGGGAGAAACATCATAAGATCGAAATATAATAGCAAAGCTCGCGATACATCAAGATCGTACCACCTCAAGAACACGAGAGAGAGAGAGATCAAACACATAGCTACTGGTACATACCCTCAGCCCCGAGGGAGAACTACTCCCTCCTCGTCATGGAGAGCACCGGGATGATGACGATGGCCACCGGAGAGGGATTGCCCCCTCCGGCAGGGTGCCAGAACGAGTCTAGATTGGTTTTCTGTGGCTACGGAGGCTTCTGGCGGCGGAACTCCCGATCTATTGTGCTCCCTGGTCGTTTTAGGGTATATGGAGATATATAGGAGGAAGAAGTATGTCAGGGGAGCCACAAGGGGCCCACGAGGGTGGAGGGCGCGCCCCCTACCTCGTGGCTTCCTCGAAGCTTCCTTGACGTGGACTCCAAGTCTCCCAAGTTGCTTTCCTTCCAAAAATAACTTCTCCAAAAGGTTTCATTCCGTTTCGACTCCGTTTGATATTCCTTTTCTTCGAAACACTGAAACAAGGGAAAAACAGTAACTGGCACTGGGCTATGGGTCAATTGGTTAGTTCCAAAAATAATATAGAAGTGCATAATAAAGACCAATAATGTCCAAAACAGAAGATAATATAGCATGGAGCAATCAAAAATTATAGATACGTTGGAGATGTATCAGCATCCCCAAGCTTAATTCCTGCTCGTCCTTGAGTAGGTAAATGATAAAAACAGAATTTTTGATGAGTATTGCTACTTGGCATAATTTCAATGTAATTGTTCTTAATTGTGGTATGAAAATTCAGATCCGAAAGATTCAAGATAAAAGTTTAATATTGACATAAAAATAATAATATTTCAAGCATACTATATAAGCAATCATGTCTTCTCAAAATAACATGGCCAAAGAAAGTTCATCCGTACAAAATCATATAGTTTGGTCATGCTCCATTTTCGTCACACAAGAATGTTCTCATCATGCACAACCCCGATGACAAGCCAAGCAATTGTTTCACACTTTAGTAATCTCAAACTTTTTTCAACTTTCACGCAATACATGAGCGTGAGCCATGGATATAGCACTATGGGTGGAATAGAATATGATGATGGGGGTTATGTGGAGAAGACAAAAGGAGAAAGTCTCACATCAACGAGGCTAATCAATGAGCTATGGAGATGCCCATCGATTGATGTTAATGCAAGGAGTAGGGATTGCCATGCAACGGATGCACTAGAGCTATAAATGTATGAAAGCTCAACAAAAGAAACCAAGTGGGTGTGCATCCAACTTGCTTGCTCACGAAGACCTAGGGCACTTGAGGAGGCCCATTGTTGGAATATGCAAGCCAAGTTCTATAATGAAAAATTCTCACTAGTATATGAAAGTGACAAAACAAGAGACTCTCTATCATGAGGATTATGGTGCTACTTTGAAGCACAAGTGTGGCAAAGGATAGTAGCATTGTCCCTTCTCTCTTTTTCTCTCATTTTTTGGGCCTTCTGTTTTTTGGGGGGGCCTTCTCTCTTTTTTATGGCCTTTTTAATTACTCACTTGGGACAATGCTTTAGAAAATGATGATGATGACACTTCTATTTATTTACAACTCAATGATTACAACTCGATACTAGAACAAAGTATGACTCTATATGAATGCTTCCGGCGGTGTACCAGGATTGCGATGAATCAAGAGTGACATGTATGAAAAATTATGAACGGTGGCTTTGCCACAAATACGATGTCAACTACATGATCATGCAAAGCAATATGACAATGATGATGCGTGCCATAATAAATGCAACGGTGGAAAGTTGCATGGCAATATATCTCAGAATGGCTATGGAAATGCCATAATAGGTAGGTATGGTGGCTGTTTTGAGGAAGATATAAGGAGGTTTATGTGTGAAAGAGCGTATCATATCACGGGGTTTGGATGCACCGGCGAAGTTTGCACCAACTCTCAATATGAGAAAGGGCAATGCACGGTACCAAAGAGGCTAGCAATGATGGAAGGGTGAGAGTGCGTATAATCCATGGACTCAACATTAGTCATAAAGAACTCACATACTTATTGCAAAAATCTACAAGTCATCAAAAACCAAGCATTACGCGCATGCTCCTAGGGGGATAGATTGATAGGAAAAGGCCATCGCTCGTCCCCGACCGCCACTCATAAGGAAGACAATCAAATAACACCTCATGTTTCAAATTTGTTACACAACGTTTACCATTGGTCTTCCTGCTGCTCGGCCTTCCTGCTGCTCGAACTAAAACTAGAGCGTGAAACTTAAAATTTGGATCGACGATCGTCCATTGGTCTTTTTCCAACAATGCAGACATTTTCTTAGCATATGTTGCCTTAAACTTCACAATAAAGAAGTATTGTTGAGACACATACTGATGAACCTCACCATCTTCACCCCGATGAGTGTCATGAAAAATAGGGCATGCATGCATGGCTGCACACAGATCTGCCATTGCCTACAGCTGCATGTCTTAGTACTTAAATCCACTAGATACCTCCATTCCCTATTTTTATTATCACAGACGAGATTATGACATGGCCAACATATTGTGTATCTACAGTTCTTCTATGCTAATCCATCTTTATCATGATGATCTGCCTAATCTTGTCAAATGCTTGCCAGAGCACTCGACAAGGTTATTGGTCACATAGTCTACCTTGCATATTTTATTGAATTTGCTTCTTGACAACACCTTTCCATGATATGCTTCCATGTATTCCCACACAACAGAATTTTTAGCATACAAAACTTTCAAGTGGTGCTTATGCTTCCTCAAGCTGCAAGTGTATGATGCTGGCTAGGTTCTTATCATACACTTTCCCCTTGAATTTCTTTGCAAAATTAGTAGCTAGGTGTCTCATACATTCCCTATGCTCAACTCCATGGAATACTACATCTACTGCAGTCTCTAAACCCTAGCAAGCATCTGCGTGTATAGTCAATCCTGGTGGCTGCCCTATAATGTTGCGTAAATTCTTCAAAAACCACACCCAACTTTCCTATGACTCCATCTCCAACACATCATATGCCACTAGGAAAAGCCATTTGTGTGCATCAACTACGCAAGAAGCTAATAGTTGTCCCCTAAATCTTCCTTTCAAAGTTGTTGTATCCACAACCAAATAAGGCCTGCAACCGTCAAGAAACCTCTTCTAGCAAGGCTTGAAACAAACAAAAACCCTCCTGAAACATTCCTTCTAAAATGTCTTCCCCCTAATTTTGTACTCCGCAATATGCTTGCCAAGCTCTATAACACTGCCTGGACTTGCCATCTCCACTTCAGCTTTGTAGGTGTACAACTAAGCAAAACATTCATTCCATGGACCAGTAATTCTGTCAAGAACCATTTCCTTTGCATAAAAAATCCTCATGTACGGTATGCTCATCTTATACTTCTCAAACAACAACTTGTGTAGTGCTGTAGGACCAAGTGTTGGTGTCTCTCTAAGCCAATCCATGATTGCATCTGCCACCCACCAAGTTTTTGCTAATTTGTTGTTTGGGCCTCCCCCTCTAGGACAGAAAGTGTGTGTATGTGGGTTTAGTTTGACTTGAAATTCAATGAAACAAGTGTATCCAAGAAAAGGGATCAAGCATCACTAAAACTAATGTTGTGTGCAAAATTAAATACCTATATATATTTACTTGTACGCATACGGGAGGCATGCAACCTCCACCTACACCTCTCATATAGACAGTGAACCGTCAACCTTCTGGGTTCACTCTTGTAAATCACAAAAACATTTTGAGCAAGAAAGCAGCATGTACTCACTACATTCCGATAATCCATCATCGATTCAGATATTGTTCCTAGAGTAAGCTTAGGGCCGTCCCTGTCCCACTCAATAGTTGGCATGTTCTCACCAGCATATTCGTCTGGATCCAACATGTCAGTGTTCTTTTCCTTCCCTTCATCATCAATGTCATCAAATCTAGCAGGGTCGGTTGGCTCCTCCGGTTATTCATCCTACATTGCACATTTGCTACATTCATCAACCAATTCAGGGTACATCCTCTCATCCTCGTTATCGTTTCGAGGCACTAGCTCGCCAGGCTGTGCATCTGATACGTCTCCAACGTATCGATAATTTATGAAGTATTCATGCTGTTTTATTATCATTCTTGGATGTTTTACAATCATTTTATAGCAACTTTATATCATTTTTTGGGACTAACCTAATGATGCAGTGCCTAGTGCCAGTTGCTGTTTTTGCTTGTTCTTTACATCACATGAGATCAATATCAAACGGAGTCCAAATACCGTGAAACTTTTTGTGGATTTTTTATGGACCAGAAGACCACCAGTGGGCTAGAGAAGCACCTGGGGGGTGCCCCGAGGGGGCACAACCCACCAGGGCGCGCCCAAGTGAGTTGTGCCCACCTCGGTGGCCTTCCGCACCCCCTCTTTACCCTATAAATTCCCAAAAATTCCAAAAACCCTTGGGGTTAACCTAGATCAGAAGTTCCGCCGCCGCAAGGCTCTATAGCCACCGAAAACCAATCTAGACACTGTTCCGACACCCTGCTAGAGGGGGAAATCATCACCGGTGGCCATCTTCATCATCCCGGGGGCCACAACAGTGAGGAGGGAGTAGTCCACCCTCGGGGTTGAGGGTTTGTACCAGTAGCTATGTGTTCAATCTCTCTCTCTCTCGTGTTCTTGAGATGTCATGATCTTGATGTATCACAGGCTTTGTTAATATAGTTGGATCATATGGTGTTTTCCCCTCTCTATCTTGTTGTGATGAATTGAGTTTTTTCCCTTTGAAATTTCGTTGTTATCGGATTGAATATGATAACCCACAAGTATAGGGGTCACAACAATTTTTGAGGGTAGAGTATTCAACCCAAATTTATTGATTCGACACAAGGGGAGCCAAAGAATATTCTCAAGTATTAGCAGTTGAGTTGTCAATTCAACCATACTTGAAAGACCTAATATCTGCAGCAAAGTATTTAGTAGCAAAATAGTATGGAAGTAACGGTAACTGTGGCAAAAGTAACAGTAGTAGTTTTTGTAGCAATCATAACAGTGGCAACGAAAAAGTAACTAAGCAAAGATCAATATGTGAAAAGCTCGTAGGCAATGGATCAATGATGGATAATTATGTCAGATGCGATTCCTCATGCAACAGTTATAACATAGGGTGACACAGAACTAGCTCCAGTTAATCAATGTAATGTAGGCATGTATTCCGAATATAGTCATACATGCTTATGGAAAAGAACATGCATGACATCTTTTGTCCTACCCTCCCGTGGCAGCGGGGACCTATTGGAAACTAAGGGATATTAACGCCTACTTTTAATAGAGTACCGGTCCAAAGCATTAACACTTAGTGAATACATGAACTCCTCAAACTACGGTCATCATCAGGAGTGGTGTGACGCCCCCGATTCAATAGTACACTAATCATACACGCAAACGTGTACGATCAAGATCAGGGACTCACAGGAAGATATCACAACACAACTCTACAAATAAAATAAGTCATACAAGCATCATATTACAAGCCAGGGGCCTCGAGGGCTCGAATACAAGAGCTCGATCATAGACGAGTCAGCGGAAGCAACAATATCTGAGTACAGACATAAGTTAAACAAGTTTGCCTTAAGAAGGCTAGCACAAACTGGGATACAGATCGAAAGAGGCGCAGACCTCCTGCCTGGGATCCTCCTAACTACTCCTGGTCGTCGTCAACGGGCATCACGTAGTAGTAGGCACCTCCGGTGTAGTAGGGGTCGTCGTCGACGGTGGCGTCTGGCTCCTGGGCTCCAACATCTGGTTGCGACAACCAGGTAGAAGGGATAGAGGGAAAGAAGGAGAAAGCAACCGTGAGTACTCATCCAAAGTACTCACAAGCAAGAAGCTACACTACATATGCATGGGTAAATGTGTAAAGGGCCATATCGGTGGACTGAACTGCAGAAAGCCAGAATAAGAGGGGGATAGCTAATCCTTTCGAAGACTACGCTTCTGGCAGCCTCCGTCTTGCAGCATGTAGAAGGGAGTAGACTGAAGTCCTCCAAGTATCATCGCATAGCATAACCCTAACCGATGATCCTCCCCTCGTCGCCCTGTGAGAGAGCGACCACCGGTTGTATCTGGCACTTGGAAGGGTGTGTTTTATTAAGTATCCGGTTCTAGTTGTCATAAGGTCAAGATACAACTCCAAGTCGTCCTATTACCGAAGATCACGGCTATTCGAATAGATTAACTTCCCTGCAGGGGTGCACCACATACCCCAACACGCTCGATCCCATTTGGCCGGACACACTTTCCTGGGTCATGCCCGGCCTCGGAAGATCAACACGTCGCAGCCCCACCTAGGCACAACAGAGAGGTCAGCACGCCGGTCTAAACCTAAGCGCACAGGGGTCTGGGCCCATCGCCCTTAGCACACCTGCACGTTGCGTACGCGGCCGGAAGCAGAACTAGCCCCCTTAATACAAGAGCAGGCTTACGTTCCAATCCGGCGCGCGCCACTCAGTCGCTGACGTCACGAAGGCTTCGGCTGATACCACGATGCCGGGATACCCATAACTACTCCCGCGTAGATGGTTAGTGCGTATAGACCAAATGGCCAAACTCAGATCAAATACCCAGATCTCGTTAAGCGTGTTAAATATCCGCGAACGTCGACCAGGGCCAGGCCCACCTCTCTCCTAGGTGGTCGGAACCTGCCCTGTCGCTCCGCCTCAAAGATCCACTCGCGGGTGCTCCTCAAGCCGACCCGTCTTTAGTCACCACATGTATCATGTATAAAGTATATAGTATATACCCGTGATCAACTCCCGAGTGATCACGGCCCGATAGTATAGCATGGCAGACGGACAAGGATGTAGGGCCACTGATGAAAAACTAGCATCCTATACTAAGCATTAGGATTGCAGGTAAGGTAACAACAGTAGTAGCAAGGACAGGCTATGCATCAGTATAGGATTAACGGGAAGCAATAACATGCTACACTACTCTAATGCAAGCAGTATAGAGGAGAGTAGGCGATATCTGGTGATCAAAGGGGGGGCTTGCCTGGTTGCTCTGGCAAGAGAGAGGGATCGTCAACTCCGTAGTCGTACTGGGTAGCAGCGGCGTCGGTCCCGGTGTCTAGCGAGAGAAGAGGGGGGAGAAACAATAAATATTTAAGCAAACAGATGCATAGCGATGCATGACATGACAAGTATCGGTGCTAGGGGTGCCCTATCGCGGTATGAGGTGATACCGGTGAAGGGGGGAAAACATCCGGGAAAGTATCCCCGGTGTTTCGCGTTTTCGGACAGATGAAACAGAGGAGGAAAGTTGCGTGTTCGCTATGCTAGGGATGTGTGGCGGATAAACGGGCTGCGTATTCAAATTCGTCTCATCGTTCTGAGCAACTTTCATGTACAAAGTTTTTCCATCCGAGCTACGGTTTATTTTATATTAATTTTAAAAGATTTAAATCATTTTTAGGATTTATTTATTTAATTTAATCAACCTTATCCAGAATAGTGTCTGCTGACGTCATCATGACGTCAGCATGACGTCAGTAGTTGACTTGGTCAACCTGACAGGTGGGTCCCGTTCGTCATACTCTGTTTTAATTAACTAACAGTTAATTAGGTTAATTAGTGATTAGGTTAATCTAATTATAATTAATTAACTTAATTAATTCCTTAATTAATTAATTAATTAATTAATTAATTAATTTTATTATTATTATATTTTTTTAATTCTTCTCTTCTTCCTTTTTAAAAAAAAAACGTTCTGTGCGGGGCCCCCATGTCAATGGCTCAGCGAGAGCCTTAGCGGGCATTCGGGTAACGGGCACCGGCGTCGCTCGTGCGAAGACCGAGACCGACCCGGGGTGGGGGCAAGGCAAGGCCGTGGCCTCTCGAGGGCGCCGGCGCACTGCAGTAGAGGCCGGTGCGGGTGCGGCGGTGGCTGGGACAAGCGCGGCCCGGCGAGGTGCTTCGCGCGGCAAGGAACGGGGACGGTCGCGGCGACCGCGGCGCGGTCGGCCGGATCGATGGCGATGAGCAGCGAGGCAGAGGGAGTGGCCGGCGGCAGCGCCAGCGGTGGGGAAAGGGGTGCGGCCCGGCGGACGCAGCGGCAGGGGCACAAGAGGAGCGCGGGCAGTGGCGAGCCGGGCGGCCCTAAGCAGCGCGCAGCAGGCGCAGGCGGCAGCGCTAGCAGGGAGCGGGGCGGGGCGGCGCGGTAGTGGGCCTCGATGGCCGGGGACAGAGAGCCAGGGGAGAGAGGGAGGGAGGCCGGAGCTCACGGCGGGGCGTAGGGTCTCGGCAGTGGGGTCGAGGTGGTCCGGTGACGATGGCGCCGGCGAGGAGGAAGGCGATGGTGGCGTCGGGGGTCGTGGCGGCGAGGTCCAGGCGGCGGCGCGGGCTTCGGACGACGACGAGCGATGGGGCGCGGCGTCGGGGTCAAGGCGATGGGGAAGTGGGGCGCTGGCGTCGCGGGAGGGGGGCAGTTCGTCCCTGATCCAGATCGGATCGGGAGGCGAGAGGAGGGGGGAGAGCGACTGGGGGGAAGGGGGCGAGTGGGTGACGGGGTGGGGGTTAGGGTTTGGGTCGTGGGAATATGGGGAATGGGGTTGGCCGGCTGGGCCTTTGCCCAGTTGGGCCGGTTGGTGGCCTGGCCGGCTGGGCCGTCTGGCCCAGTGGGGGGGGGTGGCCTTCTCTCCTTTTCTTTTTCTTTTTATCTTGTTTTAGTTTTCTGTTTTCCTTTTATTTATTTTCTTTTATTATCTCTTTCCTGTTTAATTCATTTAAAAGTATTTAGGCATTTTATAAAAAGGTGTTTACTTCACCATAATTACCGATGCAATATTAGACATAGCCCGAACATTTTATTTTAATATTTGAAAACTTTTGTCGTTTGACTTATTTAGGATTTAAATTTGAAACGGTTTTGAATTAACCCGAGATTAATTACGGTGACAGAGGCGACGTGTCACCATTAACGTGAGATCACTGTAGCATGATTATCCGGGCGTTACAAATCTCCTCCACTACAAGAAATCTCGTCCCGAGATTTAGGAGGTAGAAGGAAACAGTGCAGGGTATTCATCGCGAAGACGATCCTCGCGTTCCCAGGTGGCTTCGTCTTCAGAGTGATTCGACCACTGGACCTTGAGGAACTTGATCGCCTTCTGACGGGTGCGGCGTTCAGCTTGGTCGAGAATGCGAACCGGATGCTCTTTATAGGAGAGGTCTTGTTGCAATTCAAGCACTTCATGATCCACTGCTCGGATTGGGTCCTTGAAGCAGCGTCGGAGTTGTGACACGTGGAACACATCGTGAACCTGAGAAAGGTTCGGCGGAAGCTCCAGTTGATATGCCACCTTTCCACGCCTTTCGAGAATAGTGAAAGGACCAATATAGCGGGGAGCTAGCTTTCCTTTGATCCCGAAGCGGTGTGCACCCTTCATTGGTGTAACTCGAAGATAAGCCTTTTCGCCAGGTTGATAGACCATGTCTTGGTGATGTCGGTCATACTGACTTTTCTGACGTGACTGAGCAGTCTTGAGATTCTCGCGAATAATGCGAACTTGTTCTTCGGCCTGTTGGATAATATCCGGACCGAAGAGTGGACGCTCCCCAGTTTCTGACCAGTTCAGAGGGGTTCGACACTTTCGTCCATATAGCACTTCGAAGGGGGACATCTTCAGACTAGCTTGATAGCTATTATTATAAGAGAACTCGGCATATGGAAGAGATTCCTCCCATTTCTTGCCGAATGAGATTACACAAGCTCGAAGCATGTCTTCGAGAACTTGGTTGACACGTTCAACCTGTCCTTGCGACTGAGGATGGAACGCAGTACTGAACGACAGATGAGTCCCCATAGCTTCTTGGAAACTCGCCCAAAACCTTGAAGTGAATAAGCTGCCACGGTCTGAACTGATAACCAGTGGAATTCCGTGAAGTGAAACAATTCTGGCCATGTAGAGAGTGGCAAGCTGACTAGCAGTGATTGTCTCTTTGACCGCCAGAAAATGGGCAACTTTGGAAAGCCGGTCAATGACGACAAGAATAGCATCATTACCTTTCTGCGATTTGGGAAATCCAGTGACGAAGTCCATTTCAACATGGTCCCATTTCCATTCAGGAATAGAGATAGGTTGCAGAGTTCCAGTAGGCTTTTGATGCTCTGCTTTGATTTGGCGACAAACGTCACACTCAGCAACATAACGAGCAATGTCCTGCTTCATATTAGACCACCAGAATCTGACGAATATCCTGGTACATCTTTGTACTGCCAGGATGGATGGACAGAGGCGTATCATGGGCTTCTTGCATAACCCTTTTAGTCTTATCCAGATTTTTCTTCGAACATGGTACCACTAGGCGGCCTTTGAAATACAAGGCGCCATCGTCGGTGATCGTGAAGAATGAGGGCTTTCCTTTTTTTAGGTCGCGCTTAATCTTGAGGACTTCATCGTCACATTTCTGTATCCATTTGATGGTGTCCACAAGATCTGGTTTCACAACCAGGGTATTGAGAGAACCCCTGGAAACAACATGGAGGTTCCGTTTGGGGAAATCTTCGGGAGGGGGAGCGAGTGATCCCGGAGGAACAATATTGAGGTTCAGCCTTCTAAATTCTTCGGCAAGCGAGGGCTGAACTTTGTGGACCTGGAGGTGGTTGCAGTAAGACTTGCGGCTCAAGGCATCAGCCATTACATTAGCCTTGCCGGGGGTATAGGATATACCCACGTCAAAGTCTGCAACAGTCTCCATCCATCTTTGCTGGCGTAGGTTCAAATCTGGCTGAGTAAACAGATACTTCAGACTTTGATGGTCGGTGAAGATCTCGCAACGATTACCGAGAAGGTAATGTCGCCACTGCTTCAGTGCATGAATGACAGCAGCAAGCTCGAGGTCATGAACTGGGTAGTTTTCTTCGTGAGGGCGCAGTTGACGAGAGGCATAAGCAATCACTCTGCGCTCTTGCATTACGACACAGCCTAATCCTTGACGGGAAGCGTCGCAGTAAATGACGAAGTCCTTCTTAGTATCAGGTGGAGCAAGTACGGGGGCAGAAGTCAACTTGTTTTTGAGCGCCTGGAAACTTTCCTGACACTTGTCTGTCCAGTCAAACTTGACACCCTTATGCAACAGATTAGTCAGAGGCCTGGCAATCTTGGAGAAGTTCTCGACGAATCGACGGCAGTAGCTGGCGAGGCCGAGAAAACTTCGGACTTGCTTCACATTCTTCGGAGGAGTCCAATCGAGAATAGCCTGAACTCGTTCAGGGTTGACGGTAATACCATCCTTGGAGATGACATGCCCAAGATAGGTTACTTCGGGGAGCCAGAATTCACACTTGGAATACTTAGCATACAGTTGATGTTCTCGAAGCTTCTCTAGCACAAGATGCAAATGTCCAGCATGTTCTTCCTCGTTCTTGGAAAATACAAGGATATCGTCCAGGTAAACCACGACGAACTTGTCGAGGGTAATCCATGAATATATAATTCATCAGACGAGAGAAGGTGGCGGGAGCATTCGTTAAGCCGAATGACATGACGGTGTACTCGTATGACCCATACCGAGTCACGAAGGCGGTTTTTGGGATGTCCTCCTCACGAACACGGATCTGGTGGTAACCCAACCTCAAGTCAAGTTTGGAGAACACTGATGAACCAGCCAGTTGATCATAAAGATCATTGATCCGAGGAAGAGGATATTTATTCTAAATGGTAGCTTGGTTTATAGGACGGTAGTCTTGGACTAATCGGTTTGTCCCATCCTTTTTCTTAACAAAGAGAGAAGGTGCTCCCCAAGGAGAGCAACTTGGGCGAATGAAACCTTTGACAAGAGATTTGTCGATTTCCTCCTTAAGCTCAATGAGTTCATGCGGCGGCATCTTATAGGGTCGTTTAGCTATAGGGGTGGTGCCGGGTTTCAAGTCGATGATGAATTCGACAGCTCTAGCAGGGGGAATCCCTGGAAGTTCTTCTGGGAAGACATCTTGGAATTCACGAATGACGGGAATGTTTTCAATGCCCTCGAGTGGTGCAGCGTTCAACGCATTCAAGGCATAAAGTCGTGCCTCGGCGTTCTGAACTAGATGAGCTTGGTAAGCTATTATTTCGTCAGAAGGGTGTAGCAGATGGACGACCTTAGTGGCGCAAACTATAGAAGCAGTATGCGCTTTCAACCAATCCATTCCCAGAATGAGGTCGATGTTAGACGACTTCAGGATAATGGGAGAGGCATAGAATTCCAGCCCTTCGATTTCCACGGGGACATCGATGCCAACCAGTGAGGTTTGACATTGTCCCACGGGGTTTTTTACCAATACCGAAGTGTTCATCTCCTCACATTTAACGTCATGCTTGTATGCAAAATCTTCTAACATGAATGAATGCGATGCCCCTGAATCGAATAAAACAGATGCAGGTACTGAGTTTACGAGGAGTGTACCCATCACGGTAGCAGGCTGGTCTAGAACTTCATTGAGATCAACATGGTTGGCATGAACATGACCATAAGACTTGGCACTGTTGTTGTGAGGCTGGTTGCTTCCACGGCCAGTTGCTGGGAGGGCCAGTTGATTCTGGTTTTGATTGCAATCCCTAGCACGGTGACCTGGCTGACCACACTTGTAGCAGAGGCCATTATTGGGAGTGGGAACAGGAGCTTGTGGTGGTGGAGCTGGAAGTCTTGTCTGCCTAGTTGGAGGAGCAGGCAGACGAGGTGCAGCATAGGACTGCCTTGGGGCAGGTGCATCCGGCTGGTACATGCTGTTGGGGATCCATATCTTGCGCTTCTGCGAGGACGGGCCCGAAGATGAGCCCGTGTCACGGCTGCGCTTGTGAGAGCTCTGGTATTCCTGCAGACCAGTTTCGACATTGATGGCTTTGTTCACCAGAGTGGCGAAATCAGCAAAGTCATGCACTAGAAGTGCGAGCTTGATGTCAGCTTGAAGGCCATCACGGAACTTCTCCTGTCTGCGTGCATCAGTTGC
The DNA here is from genome assembly GCF_056163025.1 of Triticum urartu. Lineage (NCBI taxonomy): Eukaryota > Viridiplantae > Streptophyta > Magnoliopsida > Poales > Poaceae > Triticum > Triticum urartu. The sequence continues at coordinate 87,405,640 of NC_141879.1, forward strand.
GATGTCTTCTTCAGCATAGCGGGACAAGTCAAGAAACTCCCGCTGGTAAGCTTCCACAGTTTTGTTGCCTTGGGTGAGATTGCGGAACTCACGCTTCTTCCGGTCCATGACTCCCTGAGGAATGAAGCGAGCACGGAAGGCAGCTTGGAAGTCTGGCCAGGTGATGATTGTTCCAGCTGGCAGAGTACGCCTGTGGCTATCCCACCATTGAGCTGCGGGTCCTTTCAGGAAGAAGGAAGCAAAGGTGACATAGCTGGCAGGGGCTACATCAGCAGACTCCATCTCATAGGTGATGTCACGGAGCCAGTCATCAGCATCCAGAGGCTGAGTTGAGCTGCGGTACACGGTTGGGTTGAGGCGCATGAAATCCTGCAGAGTCACTTGGGTTGGCTGCTGGTTCATATTGGGGCGAGGAAACTGAGCCATAATATTCTCCATGAACTGACGGTTCAGCTCAAACTGTTGCATCATCCCAGCCATGTACTCAGGCGGTGGTGGGGCGTTGCCACCACGACCACGACCACGACCACCTGGTCTAACCATCCTGCTAATATATAACAGGGGTAGTTCAGTATTGAGAAATGTGCAAAGACGAGAATCATTCATGATGAAACATGCACAACGAAAGCAGCACGATAGATACTACATAGTAGTCGGCATATCTTACAAAAGAGATCATGCATGGAGTTCGTTACACAGAGTCTGGTACATAGACTAAGACATCATAGGCGGCACGCAGGCTCGCGGCGAATGCGTCTAACACTAACAAGCAAGTCTACATCAGTCCCACGCGGTACTGCGGAGGTAGCTGTTGCCTGAAAGATGGTAGTGTGGCATCGGGTACACCACGTCGGCAACCTGGGGTCCGCGGGTACTCTGGTGCAGAACCTGACACTCAAGTGGCAGAAGAGGACCAAGTGCGGGAGGGTAGCCTCCCACCTCTGGCCAACCGACACCCTGGTGCATCACGGTCCGGGCAGGGTAGATCGCAGAACGCGACAGATCACCAGAGCGGACAGAGGGGTGCAACAGCGTCAGAGCACGATACAGGTGCTGACGGGTGGTGTACAACTCGTGGCGAAGAGCTCGGTTAGCTCTATCCAGCCCATCAGCATGCAGAACCAGGTTCTGATGGTAGAAGGGCTCTCGGGTGACAGTGGAGTAGGCAGCAGTGTAGTATCCCTCCGCACCAACATCGGATGCGATAGCAATGTGCCTGAAGGGGGAGGTGTCCAACTCCTGATACTCTCCACGAAGACGTGTCAGAGCAGCATAAGCATCATCGTGGACCGCCATATCGATAGTCACTCCAACACCATGAGCAGTGTGCAGCACGGTAGTGGAGTCATACTCCCGAGAGTAGAGGTGGACGATGGCACGGTACTGCTCCTGGTTGAAGTCCTGATACTCCTCATAGACGGTGTACTCAGGGTGCCAGCGATAACCCAGATAGGTCATCATCTCAACTAACACAGCAGGTGATCCTGAGGCACCAATGGCCGTCGTGTGGCGCACGACCTGCCTCGTGGGTTCCATCTGAAAACAAAGATGTTTTCACAGGAGTCAAATGACAATGTGGATAATGTTCAAGTACTACTCTAAAGAATAACTAGGGCTTATCCAACTTTGGGGTGAACGTGGTCACGGGATCCTAGTGTTAGAGTTAGTAAAATCGTTTAACCCGAGTAGAAGAGGGTTCAGAGTCCCAGAGTAAGGATCGAGGAGTAAAAGATCCTAATACCACCCAGATGGCGACGTGGGCCCGTAAGGCACACAGCCATGTTAGTAAAAGGTTTTGTAATGTCTAGACTCGACTTCGGCCAAGGAGTGTGGAAGGGGGATTCCTACAGGCAGTCGGCTCTGATACCAACTTGTGACGCCCCCGATTCAATAGTACACTAATCATACACGCAAACGTGTACGATCAAGATCAGGGACTCACGGGAAGATATCACAACACAACTCTACAAATAAAATAAGTCATACAAGCATCATATTACAAGCCAGGGGCCTCGAGGGCTCGAATACAAGAGCTCGATCATAGACGAGTCAGCGGAAGCAACAATATCTGAGTACAGACATAAGTTAAACAAGTTTGCCTTAAGAAGGCTAGCACAAACTGGGATACAGATCGAAAGAGGCGCAGACCTCCTGCCTGGGATCCTCCTAACTACTCCTGGTCGTCGTCAGCGGGCATCACGTAGTAGTAGGCACCTCCGGTGTAGTAGGGGTCGTCGTCGACGGTGGCGTCTGGCTCCTGGGCTCCAACATCTGGTTGCGACAACCAGGTAGAAGGGATAGAGGGAAAGAAGGAGAAAGCAACCGTGAGTACTCATCCAAAGTACTCGCAAGCAAGAAGCTACACTACATATGCATGGGTAAATGTGTAAAGGGCCATATCGGTGGACTGAACTGCAAAAAGCCAGAATAAGAGGGGGATAGCTAATCCTTTCGAAGACTACGCTTCTGGCAGCCTCCGTCTTGCAGCATGTAGAAGGGAGTAGACTGAAGTCCTCCAAGTATCATCGCATAGCATAACCCTAACCGATGATCCTCCCCTCGTCGCCCTGTGAGAGAGCGACCACCGGTTGTATCTGGCACTTGGAAGGGTGTGTTTTATTAAGTATCCGGTTCTAGTTGTCATAAGGTCAAGATACAACTCCAAGTCGTCCTATTACCGAAGATCACGGCTATTCGAATAGATTAACTTCCCTGCAGGGGTGCACCACATACCCCAACACGCTCGATCCCATTTGGCCGGACACACTTTCCTGGGTCATGCCCGGCCTCGGAAGATCAACACGTCGCAGCCCCACCTAGGCACAACAGAGAGGTCAGCACGCCGGTCTAAACCTAAGCGCACAGGGGTCTGGGCCCATCGCCCTTAGCACACCTGCACGTTGCGTACGCGGCCGGAAGCAGAACTAGCCCCCTTAATACAAGAGCAGGCTTACGTTCCAATCCGGCGCGCGCCACTCAGTCGCTGACGTCACGAAGGCTTCGGCTGATACCACGATGCCGGGATACCCATAACTACTCCCGCGTAGATGGTTAGTGCGTATAGACCAAATGGCCAAACTCAGATCAAATACCCAGATCTCGTTAAGCGTGTTAAATATCCGCGAACGTCGACCAGGGCCAGGCCCACCTCTCTCCTAGGTGGTCGGAACCTGCCCTGTCGCTCCGCCTCAAAGATCCACTCGCGGGTGCTCCTCAAGCCGACCCGTCTTTAGTCACCACATGTATCATGTATAAAGTATATAGTATATACCCGTGATCAACTCCCGAGTGATCACGGCCCGATAGTATAGCATGGCAGACGGACAAGGATGTAGGGCCACTGATGAAAAACTAGCATCCTATACTAAGCATTAGGATTGCAGGTAAGGTAACAACAGTAGTAGCAAGGACAGGCTATGCATCAGTATAGGATTAACGGGAAGCAATAACATGCTACACTACTCTAATGCAAGCAGTATAGAGGAGAGTAGGCGATATCTGGTGATCAAAGGGGGGGCTTGCCTGGTTGCTCTGGCAAGAGAGAGGGATCGTCAACTCCGTAGTCGTACTGGGTAGCAGCGGCGTCGGTCCCGGTGTCTAGCGAGAGAAGAGGGGGGAGAAACAATAAATATTTAAGCAAACAGATGCATAGCGATGCATGACATGACAAGTATCGGTGCTAGGGGTGCCCTATCGCGGTATGAGGTGATACCGGTGAAGGGGGGAAAACATCCGGGAAAGTATCCCCGGTGTTTCGCGTTTTCGGACAGATGAAACAGAGGGGGAAAGTTGCGTGTTCGCTATGCTAGGGATGCGTGGCGGATAAACGGGCTGCGTATTCAAATTCGTCTCGTCGTTCTGAGCAACTTTCATGTACAAAGTTTTTCCATCCGAGCTACGGTTTATTTTATATTAATTTTAAAAGATTTAAATCATTTTTAGGATTTATTTATTTAATTTAATCAACCTTATCCAGAATAGTGTCTACTGACATCATCATGACGTCAGCATGACGTCAGTAGTTGACTTGGTCAACCTGACAGGTGGGTCCCGTTCGTCATACTCTGTTTTAATTAACTAACAGTTAATTAGGTTAATTAGTGATTAGGTTAATCTAATTATAATTAATTAACTTAATTAATTCCTTAATTAATTAATTAATTAATTTTATTTTTATTATTATTATATTTTTTTAATTCTTCTCTTCTTCCTTTTTAAAAAAAAAACGTTCTGTGCGGGGCCCCCATGTCAATGGCTCAGCGAGAGCCTTAGCGGGCGTTCGGGTAACGGGCACCGGCGTCGCTCGTGCGAAGACCGAGACCGACCCGGGGTGGGGGCAAGGCAAGGCCGTGGCCTCTCGAGGGCGCCGGCGCACTGCAGTAGAGGCCGGTGCGGGTGCGGCGGTGGCTGGGACAAGCGCGGCCTGGCGAGGTGCTTCGCGCGGCAAGGAACGGGGACGGATCGCGGCGACCGCGGCGCGGTCGGCCGGATCGATGGCGATGAGCAGCGGGGCAGAGGGAGTGGCCGGCGGCAGCGCCAGCGGTGGGGAAAGGGGTGCGGCCCGGCGGACGCAACGGCAGGGGCGCAAGAGGAGCGCGGGCAGTGGCGAGCCGGGCGGCCCTAAGCAGCGCGCAGCAGGCGCAGGCGGCAGCGCTAGCAGGGAGTGGGGCGGGGCGGCGCGGTAGTGGGCCTCGATGGCCGGGGACAGAGAGCCAGGGGAGAGAGGGAGGGAGGCCGGAGCTCACGGCGGGGCGTAGGGTCTCGGCAATGGGGTCGAGGTGGTCCGGTGACGATGGCGCCGGCGAGGAAGAAGGCGATGGTGGCGTCGGGGGTCGAGGCGGCGAGGTCCAGGCGGCGGCGCGGGCTTCGGACGACGACGAGCGATGGGGCGCGGCGTCGGGGTCAAGGCGATGGGGAAGTGGGGCGCTGGCGTCGCGGGAGGGGGGCAGTTCGTCCCTGATCCAGATCGGATCAGGAGGCGAGAAGAGGGGGAGAGCGACTGGGGGGAAGGGGGCGAGTGGGTGACGGGGTGGGGGTTAGGGTTTGGGTCGTGGGGATATGGGGAATGGGGTTGGCCGGCTGGGCCTTTGCCCAGTTGGGCCGGTTGGTGGCCTGGCCGGCTGGGCCGTCTGGCCCAGTGGGGGGGTGGCCTTCTCTCCTTTTCTTTTTCTTTTTATCTTGTTTTAGTTTTCTGTTTTCCTTTTATTTATTTTATTTTATTATCTCTTTCCTATTTAATTCATTTAAAAGTATTTAGGCATTTTATAAAAAGGTGTTTACTTCACCATAATTACCGATGCAATATTAGACATAGCCCGAACATTTTATTTAAATATTTGAAAACTTTTGTCGTTTAACTTATTTAGGATTTAAATTTGAAACGGTTTTGAATTAACCCGAGATTAATTACGGTGACAGAGGCGACGTGTCACCATTAACGTGAGATCACTGTAGCATGATTATCCGGGCGTTACAAGTGGTCCCGATTATTGTCACTTCGGGGTTACCGGATCATAACACATAGTAGGTGACTATTGACTTGCAAAATAGAATCAAGAACTCACATATATTCATGAAAACATAATAGGTTCAGATCTAAAATCAAGGCACTCGGGCCCTAGTGACAAGCATTAAGCATAGCAAAGTCGTAGCAACATCAATCTTAGAACATAATGGATACTATGGATCTAACCCTAACAAAACTAACTCGATTACATGATAAATCTCATCCAACCCATCACCGTCCAGCAAGCCTACGATGGAATTACTCACGCACGGTGGTGAGCATCATGAAATTGGTGATGGAGGAAGGTTGATGATGACGATGGCGACGGATTCCCCTCTCCGGAGCCCCGAACGGACTCCAGATCAGCCCTCCCGATGAAGATTAGGGCTTGGCGGCAGCTCCGTATCGTAAAACGCGATGAATCCTTCTCTCTTATTTTTTTCTCCCCGAACGTGAATATATATAGTTGGAGTTGACGCCGGTGGAGCCTCAAGGGGCCCATGAGGCAGGAGGCGTGCCCTGCACCCTCATGGACAGGGTGTGGGCCCCCTTACACTGATTCGTTCACCATTATTTTTTATAAATTCCAAAACGTGTCTCCGTGAATTTTCAGGTCATTCCGAGAACTTTTATTTCTGCACAAAAATAACACCATGGCAATTCTGCTGAAAACAGCGTCAGTCCGGGTTGGTTCCATTCAAATCATGCAAGTTAGAGTCCAAAACAAGGTCAAAAGTGTTTGGAAAAGTAGATACGTTGGAGACGTATCAACTCCCCCAAGCTTAAACCTTTGCTTCTCCTCAAGCAATTCAGTTGACAAACTGAAAGTGATAAAGAAAAACTTTTACAACCTTTGTTTGATCTTGTTGTCCGATCATCACGTGATCAATATCAACTAAACCATGTCCGATCATCACGTGAGATGGAGTAGTTTTCAATGGTGAACATCACTATGTTGATCATATCTACTATATGATTCACGCTCGACCTTTAGGTCTTAGTGTTACGAGGCCATATCAGCATATGCTTGGCTCGTCAAGTTTAACCTGAGTATTTCGCGTGTGCAAAACTGGCTTGCACCTGTTGTATGTGAACGTAGAGCTTATCACACCCGATCATCACATGGTGTCTCAGCATGATGAACTATAGCAACGGTGCATACTCAGGGAGAACACTTGACCTTGAAATTTAGTGAGAGATCATCTTATAATGCTACCGCCGAACAAAGCAAAATAAGATGCATAAAGGATAAACATCACATGCAATCAATATATGTGATATGATATGGCCATCATTATCTTGTGCCTTTGATCTCCATCCCCAAAGCACCGTCATGATCACCATCCTCACCGGCTTGACACCTTGATCTCCATTGAAGCATCATTGTCGTCTCGCCAACTATTGCTTCTATGACTATCGCTACTGCTTAGTGATAAATAAAGCAATTACATGGCGATTGCATTTCATACAATAAAGCGACAACCATATGGCTCCTGCCAGTTGTCGCTAACTCCGTAACAAAACATGATCATCTCATACAATAAAATTTAGCATCATGTCTTGACCATATCACATCACAACATGCCTGCAAAAACAAGTTAGACGTCCTCTACTTTGTTGTTGCAAGTTTTACGTGGTTGCTGCGTGCTGAGCAAGAACCATTCTTTCCTACTGTCGGTGTCAAAACTGGCGGATCTCGGGTAGGGGGTCCCGAACTGTGCGTCTAAGGTGGATGGTAATAGGAGGCAGGGGACATGATGTTTACCCAGGTTCGGGCCTCTTGATGGAGGTAATACCCTACGTCCTTCTTGATTAATATTGATGATATGAGTATTACAAGAGTTGATCTACCACGAGATCGTAGAGGCTAAACCCCAGAAGCTAGCCTATGGTATGATTGTGTGTTGTCCTACGGACTAAACCCTCCAGTTTATATAGACACCGGAGGGGGCTAGGGTTACACAAAGTCGGTTACAAGGGAGGAGATCTACACATCCGTATTGCCAAGCTTGCCTTCCACGGCAAGGAAAGTCCCATCCGGACACGGGACGAAGTCTTCAATCTTGTATCTTCATAGTCCAATAGTCCGGCCAAAGGATATAGTCCGGTGTCCGGAGACCCCCTAATCCAGGACTCTGTCAGTAGCCCCCGAACCATGCTTCAAGGACGATGAGTCCGGCGCGCAGATTGTCTTCGGCATTGTAAGGCGGGTTCTTCTCCAAATTCTGAATATCTGCTGAGTAGTGTCCGGCTCCCCATAAATGTTGCACTTCTTGGCTTCTGCGCCCAATAAGGGCTATATTCCATGTGTCGGGAGAATGCGAGGAGCCAGGGCATTTTTCAATTTTCGACCCTAGCCATGTAAGTAAACTTGTCTATTAAAGGGGCGGGGATTCTTAGATCCAAACCACACCATCCTCTCACGGCGAGTATCCATCAGAGCGTGCTCAGAAAAATCCATTCCAACATGGCCGGCCATCACAGCTCCTCCTCCCGTTCCTGTAGCCCTAAGCCCGGTGATTGGGAGAAGTGTTCCGTCCTGCACAGCCAATTAGTAGAGCTACAGACCCATGGATTTCTCCCTCCAGCATATATGGTCCCCGTTTGAGCCGGGCTCGTCACCTATAATGGCGGGGAGCGAGCGGAGAGCTTCCCCAATCCCTCCAAGGGGGAGTGGGTATGCCTTGTCCCTTATTTACTAAGGGGACTTGGATTTCCAATCCATCCGTTCCTCCGCGTGCTCCTGGAGTTTTACAACCTCCAGTTGCATAATTTCACCCCCACTTCCATATTACACATTGCTGGTTATGTTGCCCTTTGTGAGTTGTTTCTGGGCTGTGAAGCTCATTTCAAGTTGTGGAAGAGGCTATTCTGCCTTGTGCCCCGTACACAAGAGGGGTCAATATATCAAGTGGGCGGAGCCGAAATATGGCGCATCGCTGGGACCGGATACCTGTCCGGTACCCCGAAGAAGACGTCCGAAGACTGGCCTTCGGAGTGGTTTTACATGGAGGACATCCCCCTTCTATATCCTATTCGGAGGGGTCTTCCCGAGTTCGATAATGCCCCTTTGAAGAAAACACCGAAGTTGGCGCCCACGGAGCCCTCGGGAGGAAGATAACGGAGAAGTCCTTTACCTGATGGGCCGGATAAAAGCGCTGGCTCAATCAGGATTGACAATAATCGAGGTTATGTCAATATGTATAATGTGGGGGGTGCAACCACTTCAATATCGAGGGCACCCCATGTGGCGCTTTAACGGGGAAGATGATGCCACCCACTGCGGGCGTAAGGGACCGGACTCTGCTACTGCTCTAGCAAAAATTCTGTCCAAGTTGTTCAAGGGAGAGGAAGAGGAGTTCATCCGTATTAAGCCATGGAATGGATTCTCCATGTACAACCCTCCAAGCCGGGTGAGCTGTCACTTTTTACTCCCAACCTTCCCACATTCTTCGTCATAAATACTCACCATGCCATTTCATGGCAGGAATTGTGAAAAGCTGTAAGGGAGGTCAACAGCCCACCTCCACAACCAGAGGACCCTGACCGGGCCCTCGATCCCTGACTCGATGAGGATCCGGACATATTTGTCGAGCTGATCGACAGGACATTCTATCAATTGAGCTGCGATGACGCCATGGTGGCCATCATAGCCGATTATCCCAGGCTTCTCCCTGCATCACAGGTAAGAAAAACCAGAATCCCAACTTCTGAGAAGGATCCCTTTTTATGCACTTCACCTACCGTATACATATGGTGTTTTACAGGGAAGGCCCTCTGGACACCGTGCCGAACCCGTGGTGAGTCGCCAGCGAGGGGCACCGAAGCCGGGTAGGCCAAAAAGGAAGGCAGTCAGGACTGAGACGCCAACGCAGAGGTATGATATAGAACCTCGCTCTGTGGTTGTCGTCTTTCTTAAAATATAACGACGTACATGTTTCCTGGTAGGAAAAACACCCGCCGGACTATATCCGGAGAGGTTGCCGATCGAGCCTCCACCAGTCAGGCTGCAGGGCCGAACATAGAGGCAGAAGCTAATATGGGGCGAACGCCGGATGCTCCTCCTACAGAGGATGCGGATAGACTATCCGCTACAAATTCCAAAGTGGAGAGCACCATGAATCACAGGGGTCGTCGGGCCGTACTCCGTGACGCTTGTTTCTCCCAAGAGGCGTTCGATGCCTTCAACTCAGGAGACGCGTACATCCGTGCTGCTCAAAATGGTCTTGCTAGAGCCACGGACCAGTATGTAAAGGACATACGGGTAAGAAAATCTGACTATATGTATCAGTAGCCCCTGAGACTTGAAATAGTTGACACAACTGATTTAAGGATCATTATTTGTGCAGGTTCTTACAGAGAAGAATACCCAATTGTCCCAAGAGCTAGAAGAGTGCAAAGCCCAGCTGCGGGCCGCGGTGGCCACATTAAAGGAGTCCGAGAAGGCCCCTCTGGTAGCACTTGTTTCCATTGCAAAGAGTGACAGGTACTAGATAGTATGCGACATGCATGCAAATCTAACCATAGATGTTGCAGATGACTTTGGAGTGAATCCGGAGACTGTGCCGGAGGATGCGTAACGTGCTAATCAACAGCTAAATGCTGGCGAACGCGTGCTTACGCGGGTCAGGCAGGAGAAAAATAATCTCCAAGACGCCAATATCCGGCTGAGCGTGGAACTGAAAGATGTCTGAGCCCAACTTGCGGACTCCATGAAGGAGAATAAGCGGCTTCGACGCGGCATTTTCAGTAAGTGCTTGAACGAACTTTTGAACGAGTTCGTCGAAGAAGCCGGCTAACAGAGTTATGTCTATAGGTATGCTGACGGGTCATCCCGCGGAGGAGATGCCCGGGTCTGCAGGTGATCTTCTACCAGAGCTCACACAACTGCACGAACAAGTTCGGCAGGTGATGCAGGGTATTGCCCAAGCCTTGTGGCCATCCGCCTCCCCGTCAGAAGGCATGGGGGAGCTTATAGAGAAGCTCAAGGGAGTGCGGCGGTGCTTTTGATTATGGAAGATATCAGCCTGCCGACAAGGTGCGAGGGAAGCCTGGGCCATGGTGAAGACACGATATATCAAAGCTGACCCAAACCACATGGCCGAGGTCGGACCTGTGGGGCCCGATGGGAAAGAGATCCCCATCAGTTTGGTGTATGACCAAGTAGAATTAGCCGCAAAGTATTCCCAATAGGATTGTAGGCTAGACAACCTGTTGGATGGTATAGAAGAAGAATTTAGTCAGTCTAAGTGACTGTGTACTTTAAGTGACATATATAATGTCCCTAGCCGGATTGTAAATCATTTTTCATGCCAGACCTTTTCGCTTCGACCTCTAGACCTGATAGTCCGAAGTGTATCCGAATACCCGCTCGGTTATGTAAAAACCGGGGTATGCATGGAAACCAGGCGTAGGGGTCATAAGTGCTTGAACAGACAAGTACCCAACTAGCTATGTTATATTACATGGATAGTAAGAAACATTTTCCAGGGAGAATAGTTCCGTTAAGAGTTCCTTTCCATGGGTATGCATGCCCTAAAGTGCATGTCCGAACTGCGAAAAGAGACGCAGGCTATAACATCTGGGGGCGTGTGTCAAAATAAATAAAAGTCATCTTTTGTTCACCGACCGAATATTCCCTTAAGAACGCTAGCTTTGGGCTTCACCCGGTCTGAGGTACACATCCGGCTGACCGGCAGTAACAATCGCAGAGGTGCTCCCCTTATGCCCTATCCGTATTAACAGGAACGTAGGGCATAAATACAAGAGCCAGGAAACCCAGCTTGGCCAAACTTAAGTCATATCGATGCATATAATGGCGAAAAAAGGTACATCCGGAAGAATAACACATGTGTGGGGCATAAAGCCCAGAAAAATAGTTATATTAAGCTTCTGTATAAGAAGCCCCCAGGTATAATGAGCGCGGTTAGTGCGTCAAGATTGTGTAACCAAGACACAAGTTAGCCTTTTAAGGCCTTGAGGAGAAGAAAAAAGAAGAGAGAAAGAGAGAAAAGACAGATAATTGATACGTAAAAAATTGACGGGGGCAAGGAGACGAACATAGAGTCCGGCACTAGGCGTAGAATCTTCGGAGTCTGGCTGCATTCCATGGGTTCGGCTTGAGTCGATTTTCCGATGCATCCCGCAAACGGTATGCTCCACCGGTCAGAAATTCTTTGCTTTGATACCTTCGAGCATGTTGCTGATAAAATGCGGAACAGGCTTTTTCTACGTCGCGCTCCTCCTCCAGGGCGTCCAAACTATCCTATCGATCGAGCTCGGCCTCTTTTTCTTCGTACATGCGCACTCGAGGTGAGTCATGAATTATGTCGCAGGGCAGAACCGCCTCTACGCAATACACCATAAAGAACGGTGTGTATCCGGTAGTGCGATTCGGCGTGGTCCGCAGCCCCCATAGTACAGAGTCGAGCTCCTCTACCCAGTGCGTGTTTGATTCCTTTAAGAACCGCACTAATCTGGGTTTGATGTCGCTCATGATAAGACCATTTGCTCGCTCGACTTGACTGTTGGTTTGCGGGTGATAGACAGAAGCATAATCGAGCTTGATGCCCATGTTGCTGCACCAAAGTTTCACCTCGTCGGCTGTAAAGTTTGTGCCGTTGTCAGTGATGATGTTGTGGGGGATGCCATAACGGTGTACAACCCCAGATATGAAGTCTATCACCGGTCCGGATTCAGCCGTTTTGACAGGTTTGACTTCTATCCATTTGGTGAATTTTATCCACCATGACCAGTAAGTATTTTTTCTTATGGGTTCCCCCTTTAAGGGGTCTAACCATATCAAGCCCCCAGACCGCAAAGGGCCAAGTAACGGGATTGTTTGAAGAGCGGTAGGCGGCATATGGCTTTGGTTTGCAAAAAGCTGGCAACCGACGCAATGTTGGACCAGATACTGTACATCTGATCGGGACGTCGGCCAATAGAAACCTGTATGAAAGGCCTTGCTTACAAGGGCCCGGGCTGCGGCGTGATGGCCGCCGAGTCCAGCATGGATTTCTGCCAAAAGCTTCCGCCCTTCCTCTTCGAAGATGTACCTTTGAAGGACTCCAGTAGTGCTTTTCTTATAAAGCTCTCCCTCATGGACCTTGTAGGCTTTAGATCTCCGCACTATGCAACGTGCCTCATTTTGGTCCTCGGGTAGTTCCTGTCTGGTTAGGTAGGCCAGGAATGGTTCTGTCCACGGGGTGATGACGACCATTATCACGTGGGCTAAAGGTGTTATTTCGATGGCAGAGCCTCCGATTGTGTCAGAGTGTTTGGTATCTGGTGTTGTGGCCGGGTCCGGACTATTGTTACCGGTGTCCCCTTCCCATACCACGGATGGCTTAAACAGCTTTTCTAGGAAGATGTTAGGTGGGACAGGGTCGCGCTTAGCGCCGATACGGGCAAGGATATCCGCCGCCTGATTGTTTTCCTGAGCCACATGGTGGAATTCAAGCCCCTCGAACCAAGCTGACATTTTGAGGACGGCATTGCGATATGCCGCCATTTTCGAATCCTTGGCATCGAAGTCTCCATTTATTTGGGATATTGCGAGGTTCAAGTCCCCACGCATCTCCAGGCGTTGAATGCCCATGGAAACTGCCATCCGGAGACCATGTAATAGGGCCTCGTATTCGACTGCGTTGTTGGAGTTTGTGTATAGTATTTGGAGTACGTATTGGACTGTATCTCCGGTGGGGGACGTCAGGACGACGCCAGCCCCCAGACCAGCCAGCATTTTAGAGCCGTCAAAGTGCATGATCCAATTGGAGTATGCGCCGTACTCTTTAGGGACTTCGGCTTCTGTCCATTCGGCGATGAAATCGGCCAGTACTTGCGACTTAATGGCCCGACGTGGTCTATATGTTATGTCGAACGGGAGGAGCTCGATAGCCCATTTGGCAATCCGGCCCGTGGCATCGCGGTTGTTTATTATGTCGTTGAGTGGTACTTCTGAGGCCACCGTAACTGAACACTCTTGAAAGTAGTTTCGTAATTTCCGGGATGCCATGAATACCGCGTATGCTATCTTTTGATAATGTGGGTACCGTGATTTGCACGGAGTGAGGACAGTGGATACATAATATACCGGCTTTTGAAGTGGGAATTTATGTCCGTCTATCTCTTGTTCGACAACGAGCACTGCGCTTACAACTTGGTGAGTTGCCTCTATATAAAACAGCATTGGTTCGCCGACATTTGGCGCGGCCAAGATTGGGTTGGTGGCCAAGATGGCTTTTATTTCTTCCAATCCGGCCATGGCTGCATCCATCCAATCGAAGTGTTCGGGGCGCCGAAGAAGGCGATAGAGGGGGAGTGCCTTTTCTCCTAATTGGGAGATAAAGCGGCTTAAGGCCACCACACATCTAGTTAACTTCTAGATTTGCTTGAGGTCAGTTGGGATAGCCAACTGCGACAGAGCCCAGATCTTAGCCGGATTTGCTTCAATTCCTCTACTGGAGACAATAAAGCCCAGGAGCTTTCCGGCGGGTAGGCCGATAACGCATTTCTCCGGATTGAGCTTAATGTCGTATGTTCGGAGATTGTCGAAAGTGAGCCTCAAGTCATCTATTAAGGAGTCGACGTGTCTGGTTTTAACGACCACATCGTCGATGTATGCCTCCACTGTTTTGCCGATCTGCTTTTCCAGACATGTCTGAATCATGGGCTGATACGTTGCGCCGGCATTTCTGAGCCCGAAGGGCATTGTGTTAAAACAGAAGGGGCCGTATGGAGTGATAAATGCCGTTGCGGCTTGATCAGACTTCGCCATCTTAATTTGGTGGTAACCGGAGTATGCGTCGAGGAAGCACAATGAATCGTGTCCTGCGGTGGCGTCGATAATTTGATCGATGCGAGGGAGGGGGAAGGGATCCTTTGGGCAAGCCTTATTAAGGTCCTTGAAGTCGACGCATAGGCGCCAGGATTTGTCCTTCTTTGGTACCATTACCAGGATTTGACTATTTCATCCGCTGGTTTAAAAGAGGTGGACTCGGATCATTTATCGAGTATCACGTCGTCCCTGTCCACTGTGGAGCGCAACGCAGTTAATTCCTCCGCCGTCAGGGCTTCGGATAATGCCTTGCTACCTCTTGAGCTTGCGTTGGTTTTCCCCGAAGAGGAAAGGATGATGCAGCAGAGTAGCGTAAGTATTTCCCTCAGTTTTTGAGAACCAAGGTATCAATCCAGTAGGAGGCCACGCACAAGTCCCTCGTACCTACACAACACAAAGAGCTCAACGCAACCAACGCGATTAGGGGTTGTCAATCCCTTCATGGTCACTTACGGAAGTGAGATCCGATAGATAATATTTTTGGTATTTTTGATATAAAGATGCAAAGTGAAAAGTAAAAGGCAAAGTAAAAAACAAAACAATATTAAAGTGATGGAGATTAATATGATGAGAATAGACCCGGGGGCCATAGGTTTCACTAGTGGCTTCTCTCAAGAGCATAAGTTTTCTACGGTGGGTGAACAAATTACTGTTGAGCAATTGACAGAATTGAGCATAGTTATGAGAATATCTAGGCATGATCATGTATATAGGCATCACGTCCGTGACAAGTAGATCGAAACTCTATTACTCCACTCATCGACCGCTATCCAGCATGCATCTAGAGTATTAATTTAAAAACAGAGTAACGCTTTAAGCAAGATGACATGATGTAGAGAGATAAATTCATGCAATATGAAATAAACCCCATCTTGTTATCCTCGATGGCAACGATACAATACGTGTCTTGCTGCCCCTTCTGTCACTGGGAAAGAACACCGCAAGATCGAACCCAAAGCTAAGCACTTCTCTCATGGCAAGAACTACCAATCTAGTTGGCCAAACCAAACGGATAATTCGAAGAGACTTGCAAAGATAACCAATCATACATAAAAAAATTCAGAGAAGATTCAAGTATTGTTCATAGATAGACTTGATCATAAACCTACAATTCATCGGTCTCAACAAACACACCGCAAAAGAAGAAGATTACATCGAATAGATCTCCACAAGAGAGGGGGAGAACATTGTATTGAGATCCAAAAAGAGAGAAGAATCCATCTAGCTACTAACTATAGACCCGAAGGTCTGAGGTAAACTACTCACACTTCATCGGAGGGGCTATGAGGATGTAGAAGCCCTCCGTGATGACGGCCCTCTCCGGCGGAGCTCCGGAATAGGCCCCAAGATGGGATCTCGTGGATACAGAAAGTTGCGGCGGTGGAATTAGGTTTTTGGCTCCTGTTCTGATCGTTTGGGGGTACGTGGGTATATATAGGAGGAAGGAGTACGTCGGTGGAGCACCGAGGGGCCCACGAGGCAGGGTCCAAGTCTCCTGGGTCTTATCCGAGAAGAAAATCACGTTCCAAAAAGGATTTTTTTGTTTGGACTCCGTTTGATATTTTGTTTCTTCGAAACACTGAAATAGGCAAAAAACAGCAATTCTGGGCTGGGCCTCCGGTTAATAGGTTAGTCCCAAAAATAATATAAAAGTGGGAAATAAAGCCCAATATAGTCCAAAACAGTAGATAATATAGCATGGAGCAATCAAAAATAATAGATACGTTGGAGACATATTAGGCATCCCCAAGCTTAATTCCTGCTCGTCCTCGAGTAGGTAAATGATAAAAAGAGAATTTTTGATGCGGAGTGCTACTTGGCATAATTTCAATGCAAAATTTCTTAATTGTGGTATGGATATTCAGATTAGAAAGATTCAAGACAAAAGTTCATATTAACATAAAGAATAATAACACTTCAAGCATACTAATAAAGTAATTATGTCTTCTCAAAATAACATGGACAAAGAAAGTTATCCCTACAAAATCATATAGTCTGGCTATGCTCTATCTTCACCACACAAAGTATTTAAATCATGCACAACCCCGATGACAAGCCAAGCAATTGTTTCATACTCTAACTTTTTCAAAACTTTTTCAATCTTCACGCAATACATGAGCGTGAGCCATGGACATAGCACTATGTGGAATAGAAGGGTGGTTGTGGAGAAGACAAAAAGAGGGGAAGATAGTCTCACATCAACTAGGCGTATCAACGGGCTATGGAGATGCCCATCAATAGATATCAATGTGAGTGAGTAGGGATTGCCATGCAACGGATGCACTAGATCTATAAGTATATGAAAGCTCGTCAAAAGAAACTAAGTGAGTGTGCATCGCTTGCTCACGAAGACCTAGGGCAATTTGAGGAAGCCCATCATTGGAATATACAAGCCAAGTTCTATAATGAAAAATTCCCACTAGTATATGAAAGTGACATAACGAGAGACTCTCTATCATGAAGATCATGGTGCTACTTTGAAGCACAAGTGTGGTAAAAGGATAGTAACATTGTCCCTTCTCTCTTTTTCTCTCATTTTTTTATTTGGGCCTTTTCTCCCGTTTTTTTTGTGGCCTCTTTTTTTCGTCCGGAGTCTCATCCAGACTTATGGGGGAATCATAGTCTCCATCATCCTTTCCTCACTTGGGACAATGCTCTAGAAAATGATGATCATCACACTTTTATTTTTCTTACAACTCAACAATTACAACTCGATACTTAGAACAAATATGACTCTATATGAATGCCTCCGGCGGTGTACCGGGATATGCAATGAATCAAGAGTGACATGTATGAAAGAATTATGAATGGTGGCTTTGCAACAAATACGATGTCAACTACATGATCATGCTAGCAATATGACAATGATGGAGCGTGTCATAATAAACGGAACGGTGGAAAGTTGCATGGCAATATATCTCGGAATGGCTATGGAAATGCCATGATAGGTAGGTATGGTGGCTGTTTTGAGGAAGGTATATGGTGGGTGTATGATACCGGCGAAAGGTGCGCGGTACAAGAGAGGCTAGCAATGGTGGAAGGACGGGAAAAAAGTGCATATAATCCATGGACTCAACATTAGTCATAAAGAACTCATATACTTATTGCAAAAATCTAGAAGTTATCAAAGCAAAGTATTACGCGCATGCTCCTAGGGGGATAGATTGGTAGGAAAAGACCATCGCTCTTCTCCGACCACCACTCATAAGGAAGACAATCAATAAATAAATTATGCTCCGACTTCATCACATAACGGTTCACCATACGTGCATGCTACGGGAATCACAAACTTTAACACAAGTATTCTTTAAATTCACAACTACTAAACTAGCATAACTCTAATATTATCACCTCCATATCTCAAAACAATTATCATGCTTCAATCTTCTCTTAGTATTCAACGCACTCAAAAGAGAATTTCACATATCTTGAACACCAAGCATATTTATATTAAGCAAATTACCATGCTATTAAGACTCTCAAAATAATTTAAGTGAAGCATGAGAGATCATAGTTTCTTTAAAACAAGCCACCACCATGCTCTAAAAGATCTAAGTGAAGCACATAGAGCAAAATTTCAACGCTCAAAAGATATAAGTGAAGCACATAGAGCAAAACTACATAGCTCAAAAGATATAAGTGAAGCACATAGAGTATTCTATCAAATTTTAATTCATAGATGACTCTCTCAAAAGGTGTGTACAGCAAGGATGATTGTGGCACACTAACAAACAAAGACACAAATAATACAAGACGCTCCAAGCAAAACACATATCATGTTGGTGAATAAAAATATAGCTCCAAGTAAATTACCGATGGAAGTGGACGAAAGAGGGGATGCCTTCCGGGGCATCCCCAAGCTTTGAATTTTTGGTGTCCTTGGATTATCTTTGGGTTGCCATGGGAATCCCCAAGCTTAGGCTCTTGCCACTCCTTGTTCCATAATCCATCAAAAGAATTCACCCAAAACTTGAAAACTTCACAACACAAAACTCAATAGAAATCTCGTGAGCTCCGTTAGAGAAAGAAAACAAAAGACCACTTCAAGGTACTGTAATGAACTCATTTTTTATTTATTTTGGTTCTAAACCTACTGTATTATAACTTCTCTATGGATTATAAACTATTTTACTAACCATAGATTCATCAAAATAAGAAAACAACACACGAAAAACAGAATCTGTCAAAAACAGAACAGACTGTAGTAATCTGTAGCTAGTGCAAGATCTGGAACCCTAAAAATTCTAAAATAAATTTCTGGAAGTGAGGAATTTATATATTAATCATCTGCAAAAATAATTAACTCAATATCACTCTTCAAATAAAAATGACAGCAGTTCTCGTGAGCGCTAAAGTTTTTTACAGAAAGTTCAACAAGACTTTCCCCAAGTCTTCTCAACGGTTCTAATTGGCACAAACAATAATTAAGCACAAAAAACACAACCAAAACAGAGGCTAGATAATTTATTTATTAAATAACAGAAAGGAAAAATATTGGGTTGTCTCCCAATAAGCGCTTTTCTTTAAAGCCTTCTTAGCTAGGCATTGATAATTTTAATGATGCTCACATGAATGACAAGAATTGAAGCACAAAGAGGGCATCATAAAACATGTGACAAACACATCTAAGTCTAACATACTTCCTATGTATAGGCATCTTATAGGCAAACAAATTGTCAAGGCTAGCAAAGACTAGCAGATGCAAGGAAGCGGAAAGAAACAATAGCAATCTCAACATAACGAGAGGTAATTTAGTAACATGAAGATTTCTACAACCATATTTTCCTCTCTCATAGTAATTACATGTAGGATCATAAGCAAATTCAACAAAATAGCTATCACATAAAATATTTTCAACATGATCCACATGCATGCAAAGTTGACACTCTTCCAAAATAGTGGGATTAACATTAACTAAAGTCATGACTTCTCCAAACCCACTTTCAATAATTTTGCAAACACTATTATCAATCTCATATTCATCATGGGGTTTAAATAAATTTTCAAGATCATAAGAAGAATCACCCCAATCATAATCATTGCAACAAGTAGTAGACATAGCAAAACTAGCATCCCCAAGCTTAGGGTTTTGCATCTTATTAGCACAATTGACATCAAGAGAATTTATAATAAAAGCATTGCAATCATGCTTTTTATTCAAAGATCTATCATGAGTCACTTCATAAAGCACTTCATCACGATTTTCAGATTTACGGATTTCAGGCAAAAGCTTATAAAGATAATCTAGTGCATCCAAATCACTAGGAATTGGTTCATCATAATTGGATCCCTTAAAAAGATTGGCAAGCGGATGAGGATCCATAGATCTTAAGTTCTCTGTTTAGTAATAAATAAACAACTATTCCAACCATACGAGCAAACAAAAAGCAAGCGGATAAAAGAGGCAAATAGAGAGGGAGGATAGAGAGAGAGGGCGAATAAAACGGCAAGGGTGAATTGGGGGGAGAGGAAAACGAGAGGCAAATGGCAAATAATGTAATGCGAGAGATAGGGATTGTGATGGGTACTTGGTATGTTGAATTTTTGCGTAGACTCCCCAGCAACGGCGCCAGAAATTCTTCTTGCTACCTCTTGAGCTTGCGTTGGTTTTCCCCGAAGAGGAAAGGATGATGCAATAGAGTAGTGTAAGTATTTCCCTCATTTTTTGAGAACCAAGGTATCAATCCAGTAGGAGGCCACGCGCAAGTCCCTCATACCTACACAACACAAAGAGCTCAATGCAACCAACGCGATTCGGGGTTGTCAATCCCTTCACGGTCACTTATGAATGTGATCCGATATATAATATTTTTGGTATTTTTGATATAAAGATGCAAAGTGAAAAGTAAAAGGCAAAGTAAAAACAAAACAAGATTACAGTGATGGAGATTGATATGATGAGAATAGACCCGGGGGCCATAGGTTTCACTAGTGGCTTCTCTCAAGAGCATAAGTTTTCTATGGTGGGTGAACAAATTACTGTTGAGCAATTGACAGAATTGAGCATAGTTATGAGAATATCGAGGCATGATCATGTATATAGGCATCACGTCCGTGACAAGTAGATCGAAACGATTCTGCATCTACTTCTATTACTCCACTCATCGACCGCTATCCAGCATGCATCTAGAGTATTAAGTTAAAAACAGAGTAACGCTTTAAGCAAGATGACATGATGTAGAGAGATAAATTCATGCAATATGAAATAAACCCCATCTTGTTATCCTCGATGGCAACAATACAATACGTGTCTTGCTGCCCCTTCTGTCACTGGGAAAGAACACCGCAAGATCGAACCCAAAGCTAAGCACTTCTCCCATGGCAAGAACTACCAATCTAGTTGGCCAAACCAAACGGATAATTCGAAGAGACTTGCAAAGATAACCAATCATACATAAAAGAATTCAGAGAAGATTCAAATATTATTCATAGATAGACTTGATCATAAACCCACAATTCATCGGTCTCAACAAACACAGCGCAAAAGAAGAAGATTACATCGAATAGATCTCCACAAGAGAGGGGGAGTGTCGGTGTCAAAACCGGCGGATCTCGGGTAGGGGGTCCCGAACTGTGCGTCTAGGCGGATGGTAACAGGAGACAAGGGACACAATGTTTTACCCAGGTTCGGGCCCTCTTGATGGAGGTAAAACCCTACGTCCTGCTCGATTAATATTGATGATATGGGTAGTACAAGAGTAGATCTACCACGAGATCAAGGAGGCTAAACCCTAGAAGCTAGCCTATGGTATGATTGTTGTATATATTGTATATCTATCGACTAGCCCGGCCTCGGTTTATATAATGCACTGGAGGCCTAGGATAACAAGAGTCCTAGCCGAATACGCCGGTGGGGAGAAGTCCTTGTCTTGATCGCCAAGTCTTGTGGAATCTTCCTTGTATGCGGTAGCCGTCCGAACCGGCCCATGAGTATACGGCCACGGGGGTCCTCGGCCCAATCTAATAGATCGGGAGACGACGTGGTGAGTACCCCCCAGTCCAGGACACCGTCAGTAGCCCCCTGAACCGGTCTTCAAGTTAGGGACGCTCCTCGATTCTTCCGAACTGTTCTTCATCTTCGGTTGCCGGTCTTGAAAACTTGTTCAACAAATCTTCTTTATCTTCGATCTTGAGGATCGCCGAAATGCATTCGATGAGTTTACACGTCGGGTATCCGAGGAGCCCCTTTAAGTTTCCGGGCTTTATCAATGCCTTGTTTATTTTTATGCCACACCTCGGGTTTGAAGTTGTTCCCGGGAGGCAGGGTCCTCTTGAGTCCGAGCTCCAACGCCGGACTGCATTCGACGTATCTTTTGCAGCCGAGCACCAACGCCGGACCGCTTCCCAGCGCTAGCGCCAGAATGTATCCGAGGTCCAACGCCGGACTATGTATCCGAGCTCCAACGCCGAAATATATCCGAGCTCCAACGCCGGACTGTGTCCAGGCTCCAATGCCGGACTATATCCGAGGTGTCATATCACCTTGGTTCAAAAAAGTTGAAGGAGTTTAGCCGAGCTTAATGCCGGAAATGCCCTCTATGGAGCCAGCCACTAGTGCCCGAGCTTTATGTCGGGCTGCTTCCGAGGTGGTGCACCATCCCGAATGTGGGCCGATTTTTTGTCAATATTTTTTATTGGTGCAATTTATTCTCTGCCGAGATATATAGCCAGTAGCCCTCAAGGTGTGTATCGGTCTAAAACTCGAGATGCACATGAAGGATGACATAAGACCACTGATCCCAGTAGCCGCTGAGACTCAGGTTGATTTGCAAAATCGGCCTGAGGATCAAGTCCTAGCTCGGCAGAATACTTCGGGACACAAAAGCGGCGTGCTCAGTCCTCAAGACTCAGGTTGGGTGCGGCCGACCAACCTGAGGATCAAAATCTCCTCGGGAACTATATTGCACATAAAATTTTCTGCATTGGACAAGCAATGCAGTAGCCCCCGAGACACTTGTCGGGTGGCAACACCAGATCAGGGGATCGATGTGCCCCTTTAATATTTGTAAATAATAAGCCCGAAGCCCAGTAGCCCCCGAGCCTTAATGCGGGCATGGGTGGCCGAATTAAGGATCAATATCCATAGTAAAATCACAAATTATGTGTAATGACTCTATTTATCCAAGTACTTTACGTCATTAATGCTCGGATCCGCATTGTACAGAACTTTGTTGACCGACCATCGGCTTCCACCTCCTTGGCCAGTAGCCGAGGAGTGTTTGTCCTACTTTATAAAGCCTTTATGAGGGCAAAGGTTTACGAAAAACAAGGCAATCTAGCCACACGGTTTTATAAACAAAGGTACGCAGAGAGATATGTTATATTACTGTTTAACAGAAGAAATGTATTCCAAAGAAAATAGTCCTGCTATCAGTTCCTTTCTTTGGGTTGTCATGCTAAGCATGATCATGAAACCTCAGCTCGAATGTAAGAGCAAAATATCGAGGATTTAGTTTGGGAGGCCAGTTAATAGCCCCCGGTAGTGTTCGGCGACAGTCGAGGTCAAGCCATAAACACTTCGGCCAATGTTATGAATGGCCCGTCATAGTCATCGGAACCCTGACCAGTTTACGCTTATTGTGACAGTCAGTTTTCGGCTTTCTCCACTAAGGTGCTTAACCATGTGAGCTGGAAGCACAATCGCAGTGGTTCTCCCTTTGCACGCCTAGCCGAACAAAATGGAACGTAGGAAGAAAGTGGAGGAGCCGGGCAACCCAACTATTGACCGAAGACACAATTCGAAACCGATGCATATATAGCAATATCTGAGAATGTTTTTGCCGAATCCCTAAAGGTGTCCGGCGTTGCACTGCGAGACTAATGCTGGAAAAGCACAAATAGTTTAAAAGTGCCAAAAAGCTTGGAAAACCAAGAAACGTCAGTAAAAACATGACGTCTGAACAATATCAAGTGTTCGGTGCCAATCCGAAAGTTGGTCTTAGAAAAAAGAAGTGCTTCTGTCGTGCTTTAACATGATACATCCTATCTCAAGACTTCGAGCGGGTCAGCCTACGGCTTCAACCTCCTATCCCGAGGGCGGAGTACTTCTCATCAGGCCAGTTTAGCAAACTAAACTCTAGCGGCTTTGAGAGAGAAATTAGGCTCCCCGGCTAGTGACCGCACACTCGTGTCGAAAAAAGGAGTGATAAATAATAATAAAACTTTGCAATGACTAAGAAGAAGAACACTTATTATAAAACGGCTCAAATAAACTTAAGAGCCCCCAAGTGACTTGGGTAGAAGAATGATTGCATGTATCGAAGTACTTATATCATATCTATGTTCAACCGAACTTTAAACGCGTCTTAACCGACCATCAGCTTCTCCCTCTTCGGTCAAGGACCGAAAAGTGTTATGTACTCCATCGGTCGAGAATATCGACGGTGTTTCCAATAACCAGGCAATCAGGCCATAAGGCTGTAACAGACAAAGCGCGCTCAGGGAACTTATGCTATATTACCGTGAAGTGTAAGAAGCATCTTCGAAGAAAATAGTACCCCCACCGATACCTTTCTTCGGTGCTCATTGTTATTATGAGACTTGTGCAATAGATTTTTTGTACTCATGAGTTCCGTTGTGTGCCGACCATCATTGAAAACTATAAGAGCACTAGCTTTCGGTTTCACCCAGTCTGAGGTCCGGCTCGGTTGACCCGATCGTGACAATCGCAGAGGTGCTCCCTTTACTCCCTAGCCGAACAATCGGGAACGTAGGGGTAAACACAGGAGCGAGGCAACCCAGCTTGCAAATCGCTTAAGTCAATATGGTGCATATTGTGGCGTAATACATGAACAAGGAACGAAGCCGTACAAGTATAATCATATGCAACAGGAAAAGCTTCATAAAGGAAGCCCCCAAGTAAATAGGGTATTTGAATTTATGCGTCACAAACAAAGTTTGGACAAGGAAATTTTATAGAAGCAACTTTTTTCCAAAAAAGTATAATGCTTGTCGAACCGAACGCAAGTTAGAAATTAAAGCTTTGAGCATGAAAGCGACTTAGCTGGTTAATGTGTTCGGTACTGATGACGTGGTCCGAGCTTGATGCGGGGCAAGGTTCCATCCCTCAAGCCAGTCCCGAGGTGGCGGAGCGGAGAGCTTGACACGCCGAAGTGGTGACATAGCACGATCAATGCAGACCGGCAGAGTGACGCCGAAGTCCCCGGATCATTTCCCTGTGCACAAAAAATAGTGCAAACCGGAGATAATAGTAATAATGAGAATTAAAAAATCGTTGCATAATAAATAATTTATGCAAAGTGAGTAATAAAATAAATATGGCCTGGCGCCGAAGTCAAGTCGATGCAGGGTGTCAGCGTGATGCGGTAAAGGCGTGGCAAAGCCTTAATTCGCAGGTCGGTGCGAGCTCCGAGTGCGGCGTTCGCCGGACTATGTACGGAAACTGACCGAACCACCATGCGACTGTCGTTAATGCAGCCACCATTTGATAGACCTGTGTACATATGACGAACAAACCAGAGTAATAATTCCTTGGGAAAAATGAACCCAAACAAGCAAAAAAATACTGGGATTAATAGAACCTGGTTTATTTGTTGTAGCAATCCGAAGGAAGGTGATTCCTAAAATTGGGACCTGCTCCGCACACCCATTACCTGATGGGCGATAAAACAATGGCATGGCAATGCTGGTAAAGGTTGACTCGCTGAGGCAAAGCCCTCGGCCCAGCTAACGTGACGGAGCTGGTCGGCTAGTGATGCCAAAGTGTCCGGAGTAGGTTGATGAAGAGATGGCGAAGCCCCCGGTCCAGCCGAGATGTCGAAGCCTCGATGTCAGCCGATGAGTCGAAGTAGGTCGGCGTGATGGACACCAGCTTGAAGAAGCAATAGTGCGGCCCTGTCGATGCAGGTCGTGACGTGGTCGATGCCGGCTTGATGAAGCGACCGTGCGGCGATGCCGGTATGCCCGCTCCGTGTAATCCGTGGGGCGGCGATGTTGGTGATGATTTATCCTTCGCGATGCCGGGCTCTTATTCAGCTTGCCGAGATGATGATCCGAAGAAGTTGAGCTCGGCTCAACAAAGTGACGCCGTGTCTAGCGCAGGTCGGCAGCCGTGGAGTAATATTGCCGGACTGGTTTGACACCGGCATGATGTTGAAGATCATGTTCAAAAGATCTTACAGTTAGTGGGATGTGTTCGGGAACAAAACACAATACCCCATACAAAACTTCTTTCAAAAGGGATGTCCGAAATCCTATTCATAAAAAAGATGAACTCGGGTCGGATTCATTTTCGCGCAGAAAACATATCCGAAAAGTGATACACTAATCGGAAGGTTCCCGGAGTTTGGACGGTCGGATCGAGCCGAAATTTTGAGAGGTGGTAGATATAGGAATTACGCAGCCGATCAACGGTTGGATCTTCCAAAGGACGTCCGAGCTAGAAGCTGGACACCACACCCTAAACTCATCCAAATTCCCATCCAGATTTGACAGGGCTTCGGTATATCGTGGATTGCCAGAGATTCCTCCATCGGAACTCAACGAAATTTTCCAGGGTTGTTGTAGACTCAATTCCGCACAATTCCACCAAAGAGATCGTCAAAGCGATACTCGAGGAGGTGGTGGTGGCAGATACGAGTTCACTGTCCAGAAAAACAACACGGTCGCTTGAGGGCAATGTTGACGTTGAGCCCCCGAGCTCCATAGATGATTCCTCCATGATCTTGATAGAGATCGGAGTTGATGTTTGATGAAGGCCCTCGTCCGTACATGGTGATCCGAACACGGGGCGCAATTCTTGGTCGAATCAAGGTGACCAGTCGAGCTGGTGAGGAAGATGCCGAAGTCGCAGTTGATCTGCAGGCGAGCCATCAATCCTTTTGTCGATCACACAGCGGAACTCTCAATGAAAGCACCAATGTCGGTGTCAAAACCGGAGAATCTCGGGTAGGGGGTCCCGAACTGTGCGTCTAGGCGGATGGTAACAGGAGACAAGGGACACAATGTTTTACCCAGGTTCGGGCCCTCTTGATGGAGGTAAAACCCTATGTCCTGCTCGATTAATATTGATGATATGGGTAGTACAAGAGTAGATCTAACACGAGATCAAGGAGGCTAAACCCTAGAAGCTAGCCTATGGTATGATTGTTGTATATATTATATATCTATCGACTAGCCCGGCCTCGGTTTATATAATGCACCGGAGGCCTAGGATAACAAGAGTCCTAGCCGAATACGCCGGTGGGGAGAAGTCCTTGTCTTGATCTCCAAGTCTTGTGGAATCTTCCTTGTATGCGGTAGCCGTCCGAACTGGCCCATGAGTATACGGCCACGGGGGTCCTCGGCCCAATCTAATAGATCGGGAGACGACGTAGTGAGTACCCCCTAGTCCAGGACACCATCAGGGAGAACATTGTATTGAGATCCAAAAAGAGAGAAGAAGCCATCTAGCTACTAACTATGGACCCGAAGGTCTGAGGTAAACTACTCACACTTCATCGGAGGGGCTATGATGATGTAGAAGCCCTCCGTGATGATGGCCCTCTCCGGCGGAGCTCCGGAACAGGCCCCAAGATGGGATCTCGTGGATACAGAAAGTTGCGGTGGTGAAATTAGGTTTTTGGCTCCTGTTCTGATTGTTTGGGGGTACGTGGGTATATATAGGAGGAAGGAGTACGTCGGTGGAGCACCGAGGGGCCCACGAGGCAGGGGGCTCACCCTGTAGGGGGGGCGCCCCCTACCCTTGTGACCGCCTCCGGTACTTCTTGGAGTAGGGTCCAAATCTCGTGGGTCTTATCCGAGAAGAAAATCACGTTCCAAAAAGGATTTTTCTGTTTGGACTCCGTTTGATATACTGTTTTTCGAAACACTGAAATAGGCAAAAAAATAGCAATTCTGGGCTGGGCCTTCGGTTAACAGGTTAGTCCCAAAAATAATATAAAAGTGGAAAATAAAGCCCAATATAGTCCAAAACAGTAGATAATATAGCATGGAGCAATCAAAAATTATAGATACGTTGGAGACGTATCATGCCTCGAGGGCTAGTGCGGCTATCTTGTTTTCAGCGTGGAGTGCTATGTCGGATCACTAACTAGAGTGATGATTCCATTAGGCCCGAGCATTTTGAGCTTCATGTACCCGTAATGGGGTATGGCTTGGAAGATCGTGAATGCCTCCCGCCTTAGAAGGGCGTGATATCCGCTACTGAACAGGGCCACTTGGAATGTAATTTCTTCGGACCGGTAATTCTCTGGAGTGCCGAATACAACATCTAGTGTGATTTTCCCGGCACAACTTGCCTCCCAACTAGGGATGATTCCTCGGATGGTTGTGCTGCTTTGCTCAATATCGTTTCTGTCTATTTCCATTTTTGAAGAGTTTCCTCATAAATGAGGTTTAATCCGCTGCCGTCGTCCATGAGCACTTTAGTAAGCCGAAAGCCGGCCACAATTGGACAGAGGACCAAGGCGGATGGTGCTCGGGCTGTTCGGAATTTAGGTTCGTCACTGGCATTGAAGGTGATAGCCGTGTCGCTCCATGGATTTATTGCTGCCATGTGGCAGACTTCGGCAAGGCTGCGGAGTGCTCGCTTACACCTATTATTTGAGGCGAAGGTCTCGAAGACTGTTAGTACTGTATTGTTATCCATGGGATGGTGCTCTGCGGTGTTTTGAATGAGGAGATCCTCACCGCTTTTGGCCACCTGCCGGACTACCCAACATGCTCTAAGGCTGTGTGTTGGTATGGTATCCGCTGTACAATGAATTTTGCAGGGCCCGTTAAGCCATCCCTCCAATACGGTTCCACGCCCTGTAGTGGGCTTTTGCTTCTTTGTAAGTGAGCCGTGTGACTTATGAGAGTGCACCCTTTTAGTTCGGACCGGGGGTTTTGTCAGAGCCGGATTATCCAAAAAATTTGTTTGGATTTTCCAGGCGCTTTCCATCGCACAGTACTTCCGTACTATGGCCGCCAAGTCAGCGAAGTGTGTAATGTCACGGTGACTTATGGCGTTGAGGATTCCCTTGTCCGTGCAATTGTTGTAGAAGAACGAAATTGCGTCTTCCTCGCGACAGTCCTTGACCTTGTTCATTAAAAGGAGGAATCTGGCCCAATAGTGATGTACTGTCTCTTGGGGATCTTGCCTAATGAGGGAAAGATCGTTTATGTCTGGGTGGGTGGGTGTATTTGAGTCTAGACCTTGACCCAATCTGAGACCCAGGGGCGGAGGAGTTTCCGATCTTGGGAGTTCGGGCTCCAGAATATTGCCCCATAGGTTTGGCATGCAGCCTGATTCTAGGCTCAGGTTTAGGGCGATGTCCTCCCGTGGACGGGTATCCGGCTCGGAGAGTTCGGGAACCCGGACATAGTTTGTCCTCAGGATAGAGGAAGATTCTCCGCATTGCTCCTCCACCACCGCTATCTAATGGGTGACCGGCAGAGAGTTAATCTCCCTTTGGTCGGGTTTAAGCCCAATCCGATCGTAGTCCGTAGCGACTCCCAGACCGGTGATGCAATCCAAGAGCTCGTTCAAAGAGGAGAGCTCCATTGGATCCATCTGCTCGGTGAATTTCGAGCCGATGTGGAGGCTATTTTCGATGACCCGAGAAGTCATCGTCGGTGCAACGGCCGAGCGGGCGGTCATGACGAAGCCGCCTAGTCGGAGAGTTTGGCCTACAGCCAGGGCTCCTCCAGAGGTGATGTTGTTCTTGACAACGAGACGAGCCATCCCTCCTTATGATGATGACATAGTGGAACTCTCAATAAAAGCATCAATGTCGGTGTCAAAACCGGCGGATCTCGGGTAGGGGGTCCCGAACTGTGCGTCTAAGGTGGATGGTAGCAAGAGGCAGGGGACACGATGTTTACCAAGGCTCGGGCCTCTTGATGGAGGTAATACCCTATGTCCTACTTGATTAATATTGATGATATGAGTATTACAAGAGTTGATCTACCACGAGATCGTAGAGGCTAAACCCTAGAAGCTAGCCTATGTATGATTGTGTGTTGTCCTACGGACTAAACCCTCCGGTTTATATAGACACCGGAGGGGGCTAGGGTTACACAAAGTCGGTTACAAGTGAGGAGATCTACACATCCGTATTGCCAAGCTTGCCTTCCACGCCAAGGAAAGTCCCATCCAGACACGGGACGAAGTCTTCAATCTTGTATCTTCATAGTCCAATAGTCCGGCCAAAGGATATAGTCCGGCTGTCCGGAGACCCCCTAATACAGGACTCCCTCACCTACGCACCAAAAACCACAATGCGGTATAGTGATTGCTTTTTGATCTTCAGAAAGAACCATGTTCATTGAATCCGATTCAACTATAGTTGGAGAAACTAACACCCACTAGCCACCTGTGTGCGAAGCACGTCGGTAGAACCAGTCTCGCATAAGCGTACGCGTAATGTCGGTCTGAGACGCTTCATCCAACAATACCGCTGAATCAAGAATCAACTAGTGACGGCAAGCAATATGTATATACCCACGCCCACAACTCCTTTGTGTTCTACTCATGCATATAACATCTACGCATAGACTTGGCTCGGATGCCACTATTGGGGAACTCAGTATTTCAAATATTTACCTATGATCACGCAAGATCTATCTAGGAGATGCATAGCAATGAGCGGGAGAGTGTGTCTACGTACCCTCGTAGACCATAAGAGGAAGCGTTAAGTAACACAGTTGATGTAGTCGTACGTCTTCACGATCCAACCAATCTTAGCACCGAAGGTACAGCACCTCCGTGATCTGCACACATTCAGCTCGGTGATGTCCCACGAACTCTAGATCCAGCTAAGGTCGAGGGAGAGTTTCGTCAACACGATGGCATGATGACGGTGATGATGAAGTTACTGACGCAGGGCTTCGCCTAAGCACTACAACGATATGACAGAGGTGGAATTCTGTGGAGGGGGGCACCGCACATGGCTAAACAATCAACTTGTGTGTCTATGGGGTGCCCCCCTCCCCCGTATATAAAGGAGTGGAGGAGGGGGAGGGCCAGCCCTCTATGGCGCGCCTTAAGGGGGGAGTCCTACTCCCGGTGGGAGTAGGATCCCCCCTTCCCTTGTTGGAGTAGGAGAGAAAGGAAGGGGGAGAGAGAGGGAAGGAAGGGGGCCCGGCCCCCCACCCAATTCGGATTGGGCTTGGGGGGCGCGCCCTCCATCTTGGCTGCCTCCTCCTCTCTCCCACTAAGGCCCATTAAGGCCCATACACTCCCCGAGGGGTTCCGGTAACCCCCCGGTACTCCGGTAAATGCCCGAACTCACACGGAACCATTCCGATGTCCAAACATAGCCTTCCAATATATCGATCTTTATGTCTCGACCATTTCGAGACTCCTCGTCATGTCTGCGATCATATCCGGGACTCCGAACTACCTTTGGTACATCAAAACACATAAACTCATAATACCGATCATCACCGAACGTTAAGCGTGTGGACCCTACGGGTTCGAGAACTATGTAGACATGACCGAGACTCATCTCCAGTCAATAACCAATAGCGGAACCTGGATGCTCATATTGGTTCCTACATATTCTACGAAGATCTTTATCGGTCAAACCACATAACAACATACGTTTGTTCCCTTTGTCATCGGTATGTTACTTGCCCGAGATTCGATCGTTGGTATCTCAATACCTAGTTCAATCTCATTACTGGCAAGTCTCTTTACTCATTTTGTAATGCAACATCCTGTAACTAACTCCTTTCAAGGCTTATAGTGATGTGCATTACCGAGAGGGCCTAGAGATACCTCTTCGATACATGGAGTGACAAATCCTAATCTCGATCTGTGCCAACTCAACAAACACCATCGGAGACACCTGTAGAGCATCTTTATAGTCACCCAGTTACGTTGTGACATTTGATAGCACATTAAGTGTTCCTCCGGTATACGGGAGTTGCATAATCTCATAGTGGTAGGAACATGTATAAGTTATGGAGAAAGCTATAGCAGTAAACTAAACGATCAAAGTGTTAAGCTAACAGATGGGTCAAGTCAATCACATTATTCTCTAATGATGTGGTCCCATTCATCAAATGACAACTCTTTGTTCATGGCTAGGAAACTTAACCATCTTTGATTAACGAGCTAGTCAAGTAGAGGGATACTAGTGACACTCTGTTTGTCTATGTATTCACACATGTACTAACTTTCTGGTTAATACAATTCTAGCATGAATAATAAAACATTTATCATGATATAAGGAAATATAAATAACAACTTTATTATTTCATCTAGGGCATATTTCCTTCATGAATATGCATTAAGATTAATCAACAATGAGTGCAAGCATGAGTAGGATATAAATCCTCATGAACATAAATATTGTGGAGGCTATGTTGATTTTGTTTCAACTACATGCGTGAATATGTGCCAAGTCAAGCCACTCGAATCGTTAAAAGGAGGATACCACCCTATCATACCACATCACAACCATTTTAATAGCATGTTGGCACGCAAGGTAAACCATTATAAACTACTAGCTAATTAAGCATGGTAAACTATAATCTCTAATTGTCATTGCAAACATGTTTCATTCATAATAGGCTGAATCAGGAATGATGAACTAATCATATTTATAAAAACAAGATAATTTGAGCTCATACTAGCTTCTCTCATCACATTCAGTCCATCATATATCATCATTATTGCCTTTCACTTGCACGACCGAACGGTGTGGATAATAATAGTGCACATGCATTGGACTAAGCTGAAATCTGCAAGCATTTAATACAAGGGAGAAGACAAGGTAACATGGGCTCTTGGTTAAATCAACAATAATGCATATAAGAGCCACTCAACATTTTCATCATGGTCTTCTCCTCTCGACCCCCAAAGAACAAGAAAAGAAATAAAACTATTTACACGGGAAAGCTCCCAACAAGCAAAAGAAGAATGAGAAATACTTTTGGGTTTTCTTTTAATTACTACTACTGCAGGCATGGAAAGTAAACTGGCTACAAGCTACAACTATTTTTTTGGTTTTTCTTAAGGGTTTTCAAACACACAAGAAGAGGGCTTAGAAAAGAAAATAAACTAGCATGGATAGTACAATGAAACAGTATGAGCACCGAACACTAGCATGAGTGCGTGAACATGAATGTAATGTCAATGAGAAATACATACTCCCCCAAGCTTAGGCTTTTGGCCTAAGTTGGTCTATGTCCACTGCTGTCCTGGTGGATATTCAAAGTTGTAGCTGGGGTCGTACTGATATGCAGTAGCTACTTCTTGTAAAGCTGCAGCTTGGAGGCGAGCTGCCTCCGTACTCCTCTCGTACTCGTTTGCCTCCTACTTGGTTATAACATATCTCCTTTTTGCCTGAAAGTTAAAGAAAGTAGGAGTAGGGAGGGAAACATGGACAGTGCGCTGTCTGTCGAAGATTAGTCGGCACTGGAGGAACTGTTCGTTCCTCTCAACAAACTGATGGTGAACCATAGCATTATAATCTAGGTAAGCAGGAGCTAGCTCTATATCATTTGCATGTATAGGCACATTAAGATAATTAGCTACACGAGTTGCATGAATTCTACCAAACAAGTCTCCACTTATACTGTTATGATGCAACCTTCATGCAACAATGGCCCCCAAGTTATATTATTTATCACCTAATACTGCACTTTTGAGGACACTTAGATCTGGAACACATATGTGACAGGCCTCATCCTTACCGTTAATGCATCTACCAATGAAGAGAGCAAAATAATGTATGGAAGGGAAATGAATGCTCCCAATGGTAGCTTGTGTGATTTCCCTAGATTCCCCCACAATGATACTAAAAAGAAATTCTTTATATTCAGATTTGCGAGGTTCACTAACATTGCCCTAGTGCGGGAGTTTACAGCCAGTATTAAAATCTTCTAGGTCCATGGTATATGATTTATCATAAAGATCAACTAAAACAGTGTGAGAATTGCGAGAGGATGTAAGTTTAAACCTCCTCACAAAGGAATCAGTTAGGTAGTGGTACTGTCGGCACTTATCTGACATGAAGTCCTCAAGATCAGCATTACGCATATACGCGTCAAATTCATCCTTGATGCCTGCTTGGACCATAAACTCCTCTGACAGACATTCACAAGGCCGCACTTGAGCTTCCCTCGGTGGTTCATCGTCCGGCTCACGTATCACGAGCCTTGGTCCTTGCTTCGTTGAGGAACCACCTTGTTACATTTTCCTAAACATTTTATTTCTCTGGAAAATTTCTGAAATTTTTAGTGACTCAAAATAAAAGTGAATCAAACTCAACAAGATTGATAGCAACTACCCCTACAAGTGCCTAGAGGCCATATCAAGCATTAAAATTACTTTTGACCATATAAATTTCACATGCAAGCTCAAGAACAGGGTCACCTTAGCAGCAAAATTTTGCAATAAATAAAGCACTAGAACGAAAACTAATTGGACCATTGGAGGAGTCACATACCGAAGAACAATCCCCCAAAGCAGTTTTGCGAATGTAGCTTTGAGCAAGGAGATCGAAACTACTAGCAAGATGAGCTAGAACGGGTTTGAGCTATGAGATGATTTTTTATGGAGGAAGATGAAGTGTGTGGGTGCTGGAATAAGTGGAGGGGGGTCCACATGGGGTCCATGAGGAAGGGGGGGCCCAGGGGGCGCGCCCTACACCCTCGTGGCCAAGTGGTGGGGCCCCTGGTGTGTTCTGAGTGCCAGTAATTCTAAAATATTCTACAAAAAATCATATCTCATTTTCAGGACATTTGGAGAACTTCTATTTTCGGGGTATTTTTATTGCAACGATAATTCAGAAAACAGACAGAAAATACTATTTTTGCTTTATTTAATATAAATAACAGAAAGTAAAAAGAGGGTACAGAGAGTTGTGCTTTCTAACTTCAGCCATCTCATGCTCATCAAAAGGAATCCACTAATAAGGTTGATCAAGTCTTGTTAACAAAATGTTTTCGAATAACATGAAACCGGAGAATTTTTTAATAACACTAGGTTACCTCAACGGGGATGTGTATGTCCCCAACAATAAGAATATCATATTTCTTCTTGATAGTAGGAAGAGGGAATTCAAAACCTCCAATAGTTATCATTAAATTTTTCCAATAGGACTGATACTGTGTACTTGAGGTTGTTTCCTCGGAAAGTGTATCGTATACTTATTACCATTAACATGAAAAGTGACATTGCCTTTGTTGCAATCAATAACAGTCCCTGCAGTATTCAAATAGGGTCTACTGATGTCTACTACACAACCTTCTTCTTGTAGACGTTGTTGGGCCTCCAAGTGCAGAGGTTTGTAGGACAGTAGCAAATTTCCCTCAAGTGGATGACCTACGGTTTATCAATCCATGAGAGGCGTAGGATGAAGATGGTCTCTCTCAAACAACCCTGCAACCAAATAACAAAGAGTCTCTTGTGTCTCCAACACACCCAATACAATGGTAAATTGTATAGGTGCACTAGTTCGGCGAAGAGATGGTGATACGAGTGCAATATGGATAGTAGATAATGGTTTTTGTAATCTGAAAATATAAAAACAGCAAGGTAACTAATGATAAAAGTGAGCACAAATGGTATTGCAATGCGTTTAAACAAGGCCTAGGGTTCATACTTTCACTAGTGCAAGTTCTCTCAACAATAATAACATAATTGGATCATATAACTATCCCTCAACATGCAACAAAGAGTCACTCCAAAGTCACTAATACATGAGAACAAACGAAGAGATTATGGTAGGGTATGAAACCACCTCAAAGTTATCCTTTCTGATCAATCTATTCAAGAGTCTGTAGTAAAATAACATGAAGCTATTCTTTCCGTTCGATCTATCATAGAGTTCGTACTAGAATAACACCTTAAGACACAAATCAACAAAAACCTTAATGTCACCTAGATACTCCATTGTCACCTCAAGTATCTGTGGGTATGATTATACGATATGCATCACACAATCTCAGATTCATCTATTCAAACCAACACAAAGTACTTCAAAGAGTGCCCGAAAGACTCTACTGGAGAGTAAAGACGAAAACATGTGCCAAACCCTCAGACACTACTGGAGAGAGAGAGAGAGAGAGATCAAACACATAGCTACTGGTACATACCCTCAGCCCCGAGGGTGGACTACTTCCTCCTCGTCATGGAGAGCACCGGGATGATGAAGATGGCCACCGGAGAGGGATTCCCCCCTCCGGCAGGGTGCCAGAACAGGTCTAGATTGGTTTCGGTGGCTACAGAGGCTTCTGGCGGCGGAACTCCCGATCTATTCTACTCCTTGAAGTTTTTAGGGTATATGGATATATATAGGAGGAAGAAGTACGTCAGAGGATCTCCGAACTGTCCACGAGGCAGGGCGCGCCCCCCACCCTCATGGGCAGCCCGGGACTCTTCTGGTCCATCACTGATACTCCGTGGGCTTCTTCTGGTCCAAAAATAAGTTCCGTGAAGTTTCAGGTCAACTGGACTCCGTTTGATTTTCCTTTTCTGCGATACTCTAAAACAAGGAAAAACACAAACTGGCACTGGGATCTAGGTTAATAGGTTAGTCCCAAAAATCATATAAAATAGCATATAAATGCATATAAAACATCCAAGGTTGATAATATAATAGCATGAAACAATAAAAAATTATAGATACGTTGGAGACGTATCAGCATCCCCAAGCTTAATTCCTGCTCGTCCTCGAGTAGGTAAATGATAGAAACAGAATTTTTGATGTGGAATGCTACCTAACATATTTATCCATGTTATTCTTTATTGTGGCAAGAATATTCAGATCCATAAGATTCAAGACAAAATTTTAATATTGACATAAAAATAATAATACTTCAAGCATACTAACAAAGCAATCATGTCTTTCTCAAAATAACATGACCAAAGAAAGTTATCCCTACAAAATCATATAGTATGGCTAAGCTCCATCTTCACCACACAAAATATTTAAATCATGCACAACCCTGATGACAAGACAAGCAATTGTTTCATACTTTTGATGTTCTCAAACTTTTTCAATATTCACGCAATACATGAGCGTGAGCCATGGATATAGCAATATATGTGGAATAGAAGGGTGGTTGTGGAGAAGACAAAAAGGGAGAAGATAGTCTCACATCAACTAGGCAAATCAACGGGCTATGGAGATGCCCATCAATAGATATCAATGTGAGTGAGTAGGGATTGCCATGCAACGGATGCACTAGAGCTATAAGCATATGAAAGCTCAAAAAGAAACTAAGTGGGTGTGCATCCAACTTGCTTGCTCACGAAGACCTAGGGCATTTTTAGGAAGCCCATCATAGGAATATACAAGCCAAGTTCTATAATGAAAGATTCCCACTAGTATATGAAAGTGACAACATAGGAGACTCTTTATCATGAAGATCATTGTGCAACTTTGAAGCACAAGTGTGGTAAAAGGATAGTAGCATTGTCCCTTCTCTCTTTTTCTCTCATTTTTTTGTTTTTTGTTTTTTTGGGTCTTTTTTATGGCCTCTTTTTCTCTCTCTTTTTTATTATTTTTCATCCGAAGTCTCATCCCGACTTGTGGGGGAATCATAGTCTCCATCATCCTTTCCTCACTGGGACAATGCTCTAATAATGATGATCATCACACTTTTATTTACTTACAACTCAAGAATTACAACTCGATGCTTAGAACAAAGTATGACTCTATATAAATGCCTCTGGCGGTGTACCGGGATGTGCAATGACTCATGAGTGACATGTATGGAAGAATGAACGGTGGCTTTGCCACAAATACGATGTCAACTACATGATCACGCAAAGCAATATGACAATGATGGAGCGTGTCATAATAAACAGAATGGTGGAAAGTTGCATGGCAATATATCTCGGAATGGCTATGGAAATGCCATAATAGGTAGGTATGGTGGCTGTTTTGAGGAAGGTATATGGTGGGTTTATGGTACCGACGAAAGTTGCGCGGTACTGGAGAAGGGTGAGAGTGCGTATAATCCATGGACTCAACATTAGTCATAAAGAACTCACATACTTATTGCAAAAATCTATTAGTTATCGAAACAAAGTACTACGTGCATGCTCCTAGGGGGATAGATTAGTAGGAAAAGACCATCGCTCGTCCCCGACCGCCACTCATAAGGAAGACAATCAATAAATAAATCATGCTCCGACTTCATGACATAACGGTTCACCATACGTGCATGCTACGGGAATCACAAACTTTAACACAAGTATTTCTCAAATTCACAACTACTCATTAGCATGACTCTAATATTACCATCCTAATATCTCAAAACAATCATCAAGTATCAAACTTCTCATAGTATTCAATGCACTTTATATGAAAGTTTTTATTATATCCCTCTTGGATGCCCATCATATTAGGACTAAATTCATACCCAAAGAAAATTACCATGCTGTTTAATACTCTCAAAATAATATAAGTGACACATGAGAGTTCATCTATTTCTACAAAATAAAACCACCGTCGTGCTCTAGAAGGATATAAGTGAAGTACTAGAGCAAATGACAAACTACTCCGAAAGATATAAGTGAAGATCAATGAGTAGTCGAATAATTATGCAACTATATGAAGACTCTCTAACATTTAAGAATTTCAGATCTTGATATTTTATTCAAACAGCAAGCAAAACAAATTAAAATGACATTCTAAGAATGGCAAACATCATGTGGAGAAGCAAAAACTTAGGATCAACCGAAACTAACCGATAGTTGTTGAAGAAGAAAGGTGGGATGCCAACCGGGGCATCCCCAAGTTTAGACGCTTGAGACTTCTTGAAATATTATCTTGGGATTCATTGAGCATCCCCAAGCTTGAGCTTTTGTGTCTCCTTAATTCCTCTCATATCACGGTCTCCCTAAATCTCAAAAGCTTCATCCACACAAAACTCAACAAGGACTCGTGAGATAAGTTAGTATAAACCAATGCAAAAACCTTATCATACTCTACTGTAGAAAATCACTAAAATTATTATTCAACATTGCATACTAAATTATTATGCATATTTAATAGTCCTATCCTCAAATGGAATCATTAAAGAAGCAAACATATGCAAACATAACAGCAATCTGCCTAAATAGGACAGTCTGTAAAGAGTGCAGCAAGATCCATAATTCCCTACCTCCAAAAATTATGAAAGAAAATTCCCACTGTAGTAAACTTATCAGAGATTATTGTGCAAACGGTTTCAAAATTTTATCACATTCTGACTTTTCTAGGGAATTTCTGCAACAGCGGTAAACTTTCTGTTTTCAAACAGCAACATGTGGACTTGTAAAATAGGCATAGTAAAGGATATCAATGCCACTTTTATTGAAATAAAAGATGCAAAACATTGTTATAAATAACAGAAAGCAAATCCTAACAAAATAAATTGATCATCCAAGGAAAACACATATCATGTGGTGAATAAAAATATAGCTCCAAGTAAAGTTACTGATGAACGAAGACGAAGGAGGGGATGCCTTCCGGGGCATCCCCAAGATTAGGCTCTTTTTTGTACTTGAATATTGCCTTGGTGTGCCTTGGGAATCCCCAATCTTAGGCTCTCATCACTCCTTATTCCATAGTCCATCGAATCTTTACCCAAAACTTGAAAACTTCACAACACAAAACTTAACAGAAAACTCGTAAGCTCCGTTAGTATAAGAAAATAAATCACCACTTAGGTACTGTTGTGAACTCATTCTAAATTCATATTTGTGTAATATCTACTGTATTACAACTTCTCTATGGTTCATACCCTCCGATACTACTCATAGATTCATCAAAATAAGCAAACAACACATAGAAAACAGAATCTGTCAAAAACAAAATAGGCTGTATTACTCTGTAGGTTCCGAATACTTATGTAACTCTAAAAATCCTGAGAAATTAGGAATTCCTAGGAAATTTGTTTATTAATCTACTGCAAGTGGAATTGGTATTTTATCGCTCTCTGGTAAAAAATGAAAATTATTCTCGTGAGCACATACTTTCTGTTTTTTACAGCAAGATCAAATAACAATCACCCAAGAAGATCCTAAAGGCTTTACTTGGCACAAATACTAATTAAAACATAAAAAAACACAATCATAACAGAGGATAGATGAATTATTTATTACTAAACAGGAACAAAAGGCAAAGAACAAAAATAAAATTGGGTTGCCTCCCAACAAGCGCTATCGTTTAACGTCCCTAGTTAGGCATGATGATTTTATTGATGCTCATATAAAAGATAGGAATTGAAACATACTGGGAACATCATGAAGAATATGACTAGCACATTTAAGTCTAACCCACTTCCTATGCATAGGATTTTGTGAGCAAACAACTTATGGGAACAAGAATCAACTTGCATAGGAAGGTAAAACAAGCATAGCTTCAAGATTTTCAATACATAGAGAGGAAACTTGATATTGTTGCAACTCCTACAAGCATATATTCCTCTCTCATAATAATTTTTAGTAGCATCATGAATGAATTCAACAATATAATCATCACATAAAGCACTCTTTTCATGATGCATAAGCATATAATTTTTATTACTCTCAACATAAGCAAATTTCTTCTCATAAATAGTAGTGCGAGCAAACTCAACAAAATAACTATCATGGGATTGAAAATTGAAATCAAGATGACAAGTTTCATTGTTATCAGTATTATTTAAAGCATACGTGTCATCACAATAATCATCATAGATAGGAGGCATGCTTTCATCATAATAAATTTGCACATCAAAACTTGAGGGAGAGAAAATATCATCTTCATCAAACATAGCATCCCCAAGCTTGTGGCTTTGCATATCATTAGCATCATGGATATTCAAGGAATTCATACTAAGAACATTGCAATCATGCTCATCATTCAAATATTCAGTGCCAAACATTCTAATGCATTCTTCTTCTAGCACTTGAGCACAAGTATCGGAATCCTTATTCTCACGAAAGACATTAAAAAGATGAAGCATATGAGGCATCCCTAATTCCATTTTTTGTATTTTTATTTTATAGACTAAACTAGTAATACAACAAGAAACAAAAAGATTCGATTGTAAGATCTAAAGATATACCATCAAGCGCTAACCTCCCCGGCAACGGTGCTAGAAAACAGCTTGATGTCTACTACACAACCTTCTTCTGGTAGACGTTGTTGGGCCTCCAAGTGCAGAGGTTTGTAGGACAGTAGCAAATTTCCCTCAAGTGGATGACCTAAGGTTTATCAATCCGTGGGAGGCATAGGATGAAGATGGTCTCTCTCAAACAACCCTGCAACCAAATAACAAAGAGTCTCCTGTGTCCCCAACACACCCAATACAATGGTAATTGTATAGGTGCACTAGTTCGGCGAAGAGATGGTGATACGAGTGCAATATGGATAGTAGATAATGGTTTTTGTAATATGAAAATATAAAAACAGCAAGGTAACTAATGATAAAAGTGAGCACAAACGGTATTGCAATGCGTTGAAACAAGGCCTAGGGTTCATACTTTCACTAGTGCAAGTTCTCTCAACAATAATAACATAATTGGATCATATAACTATCCCTCAACATGCAACAAAGAGTCACTCCAAAGTCACTAATAGCGAAGAACAAACGAAGAGATTACGGTAGGGTATGAAACCACCTCAAAGTTATCCTTTCTGATCGATCTATTCAAGAGTCCGTAGTAAAATAACATGAAGCTATTCTTTCCGTTCGATCTATCATAGAGTTCGTACTAGAATAACACCTTAAGACACAAATCAAACAAAACCCTAATGTCACCTAGATACTCCATTGTCACCTCAAGTATCTGTGGGTATGATTATAAGATATGCACCACACAATCTCAGATTCATCTACTCAAACCAACACAAAGTAGTTCAAAGAGTGCCCAAAAGATTCTACCGGAGAGTCAAGACGAAAACGTGTGCCAACCCCTATGCATAGGTTCATGGGCGGAACCCGCAAATTGATCACCAAAACATACATCAAGTGGATCACATGATATCCCATTGTCACCACAGATAAGCACATGCAAGACATACATCAAGTGTTGTCAAATCCTTAAAGACTCAATCCGGTAAGATAACTTCAAAGGGAAAAATCAATCCATTACAAGAGAGTAGAGGGGGAGAAACATCATAAGATCCAACTATAATAGCAAAGCTCGTGATACATCAAGATCGTACCACCTCAAGAACACGAGAGAGAGAGAGAGGGAGAGAGATCAAACACATAGCTACTGGTACATACCCTCAGCCCCGAGGGTGGACTACTTCCTCCTCGTCATGGAGAGCGCCGGGATGATGAAGATGGCCACCGGAGAGGGATTCCCCCCTCCGGCAGGGTGCCAGAACGGGTCTAGATTGGTTTCGGTGGCCAGAGAGGCTTCTGGCGGCGGAACTCCCGATCTATTCTACTCCTTGAAGTTTTTAGGGTATATGGATATATATAGGAGGAAGAAGTACGTCGGTGGATCTCCGAACTGTCCACGAGGCAGGGGGCGCCCCCCACCCTCGTGGGCAGCCCAGGACTCTTCTCGTCCATCTTCGATACTCCGTGGGCTTCTTCTGGTCCAAAAATAAGTTTCGTGAAGTTTCAGGTCAATTGGACTCCGGTTGATTTTCCTTTTCTGTGATACTCTAAAACAAGGAAAAACAGAAACTGGCACTGGGCTCTAGGTTAATAGGTTAGTCCCAAAAATCATATAAAATAGCATATAAATGCATATAAAACATCCAAGGTTGATAATATAATAGCATGGAACAATTAAAAATTATAGATATGTTGGAGACGTATCATCTACCAAGGATAATCGACATACTATCGTCCTTGGGAATATCAAGAATAACAAAGTCCGTTAAAATAGTAACGTTTGCAACCACAACAGGCACATCCTCACAAATACCGACAGGTATAGCAGTTGATTTATCGGCAATTGCAAAGATATTTCAGTAGGTGTCAACTTATTCAAATCAAGTATACAATATAAAGAGAGATGCATAACACTAACACCGGCTCCAAGATCACATAAAGCAGTTTTAACATAGTTTCTTTTAATGGAGGATGGTATAGTTAGTACTCCTGGATCTCCTAGTTTCTTAGGTATTCCACCTTTAAAAGTATAATTGGCAAGCAGGGTGGAAATTTCAGCTTCCGGTATCTTTCTTTTATTTGTAAAAATATCTTTCATATACTTAGCATAAGGATTCATTTTAAGCATATCAGTCAACGCATATGCAAAAAGATAGGTCTAATCATTTCAGGAAAGTGCTCAAAATCCTCATCATCCTTTTTCTTGGATGGTTTAGGAGGAAAAGGCATGGGTTTCTGAACCCATGGTTCTCTTTCTTTACCATGCTTCCTAGAAACAAAGTCTCTATTATCATACCGTTGATTCTTTGATTGTGGGTTATCAAGATCAACAACAGGTTCAATCTCTACATCATTGCTATTGCTAGGTTGAACCTCAACATGAACATAATCATTAACATTATCACTAGGTTCATGTTCATTACCAGATTGTGTTTCAGCATCAGAAATAGAAATCTCATTGGGATTCTCAGGTGTGTCAACAACAGGTTCACTAGAAGCATGCAAAGTCCTATCATTTTTCTTTTTCTTCTTCTTAGAAGGACTAGGTGCATCAACATTAGTTCTCTAAGAATCTTTCTCAACTCTCTTAGGGTGGCCCTCAGGGTACAAAGGTTCCTCAGTTATTTTACCCCCTCTAGTCACAAATCTAACAAAATCATCATTTTTATTATTATTTAATTCATTGAGCAAATCATCTTGAGCCTTAAGCACTTGTTCTACTTGAGTGGTAACCATAGAAGCATGTTTACTCATCAGTCTGAGGTCACCTTTAACTCTAGACATATAATCACTCAAGTGTTCAATCATATAAGCATTACGTTTCAATTGTCTACCAACATAAGCATTGAAGTTTTCTTGTTTAACAATAAAATTATCAAACTCATCCAAGCATTGGCTAGCAAACTTATTACGAGGAATATCACCTTCATCAAATCTATAGAGAGAATTTACCTTTACTACCTATGTCGGGTAATCAAGACCATGTATTTCTTCAATAGGTGGTAAATTCTTAACATCTTCAGCTTTAATACCTTTTTATTTCATAGATTTCTTTGCCTCTTGCATATCTTCAGGACTGAGAAATAGAATACCCCTTTTCTTCGGAGTTGGCTTAGGAGTAGGTTCAGGAAGTGTCCAATCGTTATCATTACTCAAGCATCATCCGAGCCATCTCAATGAGCATTCTGTTCTTGCGCTCCATGATGCCATTCCGCTGAGGTGTGTATGGAGCTGAGAATTCACGAGTGATGCCCAATGTATCAAGATAAGTGTCGAGGCTGGTGTTCTTGAACTCTGTTCCATTGTCACTTCTTATGTGCTTGATCTTGATGTCATAGTTCTTCATGGCACGATCTGCGAATCTTCTGAAGACATCTTGCACTTCAGTCTTGTAGAGAATTATATGCACCCAGGTATATCTAGAGTAATCATCAACAATAACGAAGCCATAGAGACAAGAAGTGGTAGTAAGGGTGGAGTAATGAGTAGGGGCGAATAGGTCCATGTGAAGCAGTTCGAAGGGACGTGATGTCTTCATGATTGTCTTCGAGGGATGCTAGGCCCTAGTCATCTTCCTGGCTTCGCAGGCACCACACAGATGACCCTTTTTGAACTTGATGCCCTCGATGCCTACAACATGCTTCTTCTTCGCGAGAGTGTACATGTTTCTCATGCCAGCATGCCCTAGCCTCCGATGCCAGA
The DNA here is from genome assembly GCF_056163025.1 of Triticum urartu. Lineage (NCBI taxonomy): Eukaryota > Viridiplantae > Streptophyta > Magnoliopsida > Poales > Poaceae > Triticum > Triticum urartu. Next base: position 87,449,691 of record NC_141879.1, read on the forward strand.
GCCAGCACTCTGAAGCTTTTGCTAGAAGACATACTGCCAACTATGGTCCTGCTGAGAAATCTACCATGTACAGATCACCTTTTCGGTCAGATCCCATTAGAACAAGGCAACGATATTTTCCAAATATCACAATCATGTTCAAGTCAGAAAGCATTGAGACAGAAATTAAGTTGAAACCAAGGGATTCAACAAGCATCACTTTATCAATGTGTTGATCCTTTGAGATTGCAACTCTACCTAGACCCAATACCTTGCTTTTAGCAGTGTTAGCAAATGTGATATGAGTCTTGTCAGATGGACTTAAGGTTGAGTCCATGAGAAGACTTTGATCGCCAGTCATGTGGTTAGTGCATCCACTATCAATAATCCATTCTGAAGCAGCTGGTGTCATACCCTACAGTGCAGTTAGGGGGATAGGCTTCACAAAGAGTATTGTGAAGCATAAACATTTGTCGAGCAAGTGGATTATGAAAGCTCAGATCTAGGTTAGGACTGATAGGATGAATACCAAGCGATTCAGAAATGAAATACATAATAATACCATTTGGGCATTTTATCTTGCGCCGCACTAGATGTTTTAGGTCCCCAGCAATAGCATTTGACGCCTTTGATTTCCGACTGGAGACCTTTCCCTGCAAAAGAGAGTTAAGTTTTCTTAACCACCCACATCTTCAGGGGTGGCTTCGAAGCAATGAGTCTAAGTGCAGCATCTGAGAACTTTGGCTTTGGAGCCCTAGCAAATAGTCTTGCAGGAGGTGAATAATACTCATAAGAATAATCAAAATAATTCTTGGTCTTATGAACATGGTGGTTTGATGAAACACGCTCATATTCATAGGCCTGAGTATGGTTTCCCTGCAAAACATTTGTGTTAGGGTGACTCTGGTGAGCCCTTTGTCTGTATGAAGCCTTTGGACCATGTGAAGCCTTTGGTCTGGGGTTTGTCTTCGTCCCAGGTGGTGTCATGATGACATTCACCTGAAGATTTTCAAGACAACTCTTGGGCACCCAGATCTTCTTCAAAGGTGGTCCATTCCTGCAGTTAGTACCAATATACCTAGCAAACACTTCACCATTCTGATTATTGAACAGTTTATAGTTTGCATCAAAGGATTCATCAATGATAATTGGGTTAGCACAAGTGAAGCCAGATAAGGTAGATGGATCCACTAAAGGTCCCTTTGCAGCAACTCATGTGGTTTTGGGGTACTGCTCAGTCTTCCAGTAAGAACCATCAACATTCATTTTCCTTTCGAACCCAACACCCTCTTTCCTAGGGTTTCGGTTCAGAATCTATTTCTTGAGGACATCACATAGTGTCTTATGCCCTTTGAGACTTTTGTACATTCCTGTCTCAAGCAATGTCTTCAACCTGGCATTTTCATCAGCAATAGTAGTGGTATCCTCAGCAGAGGGGTTAGTTACCACATCAGCAGTTGAAGATATTGTAACATTAGTAGCAGTAGAACATCCAGCAACAGAAGAAGCATTATCACGCTCAAGGCATTTTAGACATGGTGGTTCAAATCCTTCCTGAGCGGGACTGATCTGTTGAGCGCGAAGTGACTCGTTCTCCTTTTGAAGATATTCATGAGCCGCTCTCAATTTCTCAAGTTCTTGCTTCCTTTGAACATAATCATAGGAAAGCTTTTCATGAGTTGTTGAGAGCGTTTCATGATGACTTACAAGTTCCTCGTACTTAACATGAAGATTTTTAATGTCTTCAATGAAGGACTGAGTTCGAGTCATTTCCGCGTCCAACAGGTCATTGCTTTTGTCTAACAGTTTTTGAATATGTTCCATAGCAGTCTGTTGCCGTGTTGCAATTTTAGCGAGTGTTTTGTAGCTAGGTTTAGATTTACGTTCAGAGTCATCCTCACTAGATGTTTGATAGTGAGCATCGCGTGAGTTTACCTTGGCACCACGTGCCATGAAGCAGTAGGTGGGAGCAGAGTCATCCTCGTTAGCATCAGCGTTGGTGAAGAGGACATCGTCTTCAGTATCGAAGATGGACTTGGTGACGTATGCTGAAGCTAAAGCCAGGCTTGCCACGCCTGAATTAGATTCCTCTTCAGACTCCATCTCCACCTCCTCATATGCAGACTCCTCCTCTGAATCCATTTCCTAGCCTACAAACGCACGACCCTTGCTAGATGAGCTCTTCTTGTGTGATGAAGACTTCGACGAAGACTTGGAAAAAGACTTTGAAGATTTCTTCTTCTTGTCATCAGACTCATATTCCTTGCTCTTCTTCTTCTTCTTCTTCTTCTTGTTCTCATTGTCCCATTGAGGACATTCAGAGATGTAGTGACCAAGTTTCTTGCACTTGTGGCATGTTCTCTTCTTGTGGTCACGGGAGGAAGCTTCATCATTTCTTGAGCTGGATCTTGAAGACCGTTTGGAGCCTTTCTTCCTGGTGAACCTTTGGAACTTCTCCACAAGCATGGAAAGTTCCTTTCCAATGTCTTCAGGATCCTCAGAACTGTAGTCAGATTCTTCTTCAGATGAGGAAACAGCCTTTGCCTTCAAAGTGCGAGTTCGGACATAGTTGGGACCATAGATATCTCGTTTCTCAGATAGCTGGAACTCATGTGTGTTGAGCCTTTCAAGTATGTCAAACGGATCGAGATTCTTGAAGTCAGGGCGTTCTTGAATCATCAGGGCCGGGATGCCAAATGAGCTGTCAAGTGATCTCAAGAGTGTCTTGACGATTTCATGCTTGGTGATCTCAGTGGCGCCGAGTGCATGAAGCTCATTTGTGATGTCAGTGAGGCGATCAAACGTCAACTGAACATTCTCATTGTCATTTCTCTTGAAGCAGTTGAAGAGATTGCGAAGAACACTGATCCTTGAGTCTCTCTGGGTTGATATGCCTTCATTGACCTTGGAGAGCCAGTCCCAGACTAGCTTCGCAGTTTCCAAAGCACTCACACGGCCATACTGTCCTTTGGTTAGATGACCACAGATGATGTTCTTGGCAGTAGAATCCAGTTGAATGAACTTCTTGACATCATCTGGGGTGACATCTTCACCGGCCTTGGGAACGCCGTTCTTGACGACATACCAGAGGTCGACATCAATGGCTTCAAGATGCACGCACATCTTATTCTTCCAGTAGGGGTAATCAGTGCCATCGAAGACAGGGCACGCAGCAGAGACTTTAATTATCCCTCCAGTCGACATAGCTAAAACTCCAGGTGGTTAAACCGAATCACACAGATACCAATTGAAAGTGCTAGTTATTGACTAGAGGGGGGTGAATAGGCGATTTTATGGAAGTCTTCAATACACGGGGGTTTTGAAAACAAACAGTAGAAATGAACCTATTAACATGCAGCGGAAGGTAGACTACACTAGACAATCCATAGTCAAGTAAGCTATGAAGTGAAAGTACGAAGACTATCAACAGCTAGGTAGTATGGATCAAGATGGAAGATAGTATGAAGCCAGTCAACAACAGTCTTCACTCAGTGAAGTCAATCAGATCATGCGAGAAGACAATGACTTCATGAAGACAAACTGTAAATAAAGAGAGAGGTAAGGATAGAACCAGTTGCTTGGTGAGGACATGTATTTGTTGGACCAGTTCCAGTTGCTGTGACAACTGTACGTCTGGTTAGGGAGGCTGAGATTCAACTCAGAAGGCCGCGTCTTCACCTTATTCCCCTTGAGCTAAGGACACACAGTCCTCGCCCAATCACTCTGGTAAGTCTTCAAGGTAGACTTCCAAACCTTCACAAACTTCGTTCACCGGCGATCCACAATGACTCTTGGATGCTCAGAACACGACACCTAACCGGCTGGAGGATTCACAGTCCTCAAGTGTAATAAGTCTTTAGATCACGCAGACAGAAAGACTTCAGTGATGCCTAACACTCTTTGGCTCTGGGTGTTTAGGGCTTTTTCCTCACAAGGATTTCTCTCTCAAAGGCTTCGGAGGTGGGTTGCTCTCAAACGACAAAAGCCATGCACTAACTCTAAGCAGCCCCCAATTTATGGTGTAGGGGGTGTGCTATTTATAGCCACGAGGCAACCCGACCTGATTTTTCCGAAATGACCCTGGGTCACTAAGGAACTGACATTTGTCCAACGGTCAGATTTCAAACACACGCGGCAGCTTGACTTGGGCTACAAGTAAAGCTGACTCATCCAGCTCTGGATAAGATTTGCTCTCATTGTCTTCACTCGAAGACATAGGATTTGGTTGAGCATCACTCCAGTCACTCTGACTTTGTTCACTTGGACCCCACTTAACAGTACGGTGGTTCCTATGACTCAACAAAGAAGAAAAGGAAACTACGAAACAACTATGTCTTCGCAGTCCATAGTCTTCATACGATATCTTCTCATGTCATAGTCTTCAACATGAAACTCTTCACAGACCACCATTTTCTTTAATGTCTTCACACATTTTTAGGGGTCATCTCTGGTAGGTAAACCGAATCAAGGAGGGACTACTACCTGTGTTATCCTGCAATTCTCACAAACACATTAGTCCCTCAACCAGGTTTGTCGTCAATACTCCAAAACCAACTAGGGGTGGCACTAGATGCACCTACACCTTTAGGTCAAATTCTTCCTGTCTGTGCTCATCCCATGCACGTACACATGTTCCATTCCACAATTGTAAGAGTTCTTCAACTAATGGCCTTAGGTACATATCAATGTCGTTGTCGGGTTGCTTAGGGCCTTGGATGAGCACTGGCGTCATAATGAACTTCCGCTTCATGCACAACCAAGGAGGAAGATTATACAAACATAGAGTCACATGCCAGGTGCTATGGTTGCTGCTCTGCTCCCCAAAAGGATTAATGCCATCTACGCTTAGACCAAACCATACGTTCCTTGCGTCACCTGCAAACTCCTCCCTGTACTTTCTCTCGATTTTTCTCCACTGCGACCCATCAGCAGGTACTCTCAACTTTCCGTCTTTCTTACGGTCTTCTGTGTGCCATCGCATCACCTTGGCATGCTCTTTGTTTAGGAACAAACGTTTCAACCGTGGTATTATCGGAGCATACCACATCACCTTGGCAGGAATCTGCTTCTTCCTGCGGCACTCGCCCTCGACATCACCAGGGTCATCGCGGCTGATCTTATAGCGCAATGCACCGCATATCGGGCACGCGTTCAAATCCGCGTACTCACCGCGGTAGAGGATGCAGTCATTAGGGCATGCATGTATCTTCCGCACATCTAACCCTAGAGGGCAGACAGGCTTCTTTGCTTCGTACGTACTCTCAAGCAATTCGTTGTCCTTTGGAAGCATCTTCTTTAACATTACCAGCAACTTTCCAAATCCCTTATCAGATACACCATTCTCTGCCTTCCATTGCAGCAATTCCAGTGTGGTACCCAGCTTTTTATTGTTAGTTTCACAATTCGGGTACAACAATTTCTTGTAATCCTCTAACATGCGCTGCAACTTCTTCTTCTCCTTTTCACTTGTACAGTTTCTCTTTGTATCGGCAATGGCCCGACCTAGATCATCAGCTGGCTCATCTGATGCCTTTTCTTCAGCTTCTTTCCGCATTGCCGGCTCAGATTCTTCCCCCAATGTTGTATCATCGTATTCAGGGAACCCATGGCCAGTATAGCTATCGGTGTCCTCTTCTTCTTCATTGTCTTCCATCATAACCCCTCTTTCTCCGTGCTTGGTCCAAACATTATAGTGGGTCATGAAACCGGACTTAAACAGGTGGACGTGAATGGTCTTTAACTTAGAGTAATTCTGACCATTCTTATAGCCAGCACATGGGCAAGGCATAAAACCATCCGCCCGCTTGTTTGCCTCAGCCGCAAGAAAAAAAGTATGCACGCCATCAACGAAATGGGGAGAGCATCGGTCATCGTACATCCATTGCCGGCTCATCCTCATTACACAGCACCGAAAAGACCAAATTAATACAAGTTCAGACATAAAGTTCATACAACACTTATTCTCATAAAATAAACATACAAATAACTCTCTAGCTAAACCATTTAAATGCAACAACAAATGCGATCAAGATCGCAACTAAGGTAACAATTGATCCAATAGCATAATGATACCAAGCCTCGCTATCAATGGCATATTTTTCTAATCTTTCTAATCTTCAAGCACATTTTCTCCATCTTGATCTTGTGATCATCGACGACATCGGCAACATGCAACTCCAATTCCATCTTCTCCCCCTCAATTCTTTTCAATTTTTCTTTCAAATACTCGTTTTCTCTTTCAACTAAATTTAACCTCTCGACAATAGGGTCGGTTGGAATTTCCGATTCACATACCTCCTAGATAAAAATATCTATGTCAACTTGATGGGCATAATTTGTCATAAACACGAAATGCAACAAATAGTTATAAAAGAAAATATACCACATCTGAATCATAACCCGGACGAGGGCCGACGGGGACAGATATCAAAACCATGGCACTATGAATAACAAACAACGTACGGGTAAGATAATTATACAAGTAACTATATATCTAAATCACACAAACATGATTTTTTTATATAAAAAATATAGGAAACAAGAGGATCACCCCACAAGGTGGTGCCAGCGACAGGACGATGCGGACGATTGACGGTGGTTAGGACAGAGACGGGAAGGCACTAAGTAAGCCACACCTACATATGCAAACTAAGAGATATTTTGAGCTCAGATTGCATATAAATCAAATAAACTACCACATATAATTCCTCCCAAATTACTAAAACCCACAAATTAGTCACTATATAAAGCATTACAAGAGATAATCTAGCAATGAGAGATGAAAGGACAAAGTTGCTTACCTTTGTGATCACATGAATGGATGGGGGCCATCAAATCTTGACAAATTTTGGGCAAAATGTGTGATGAGATCGAGGTATAGAGGGGAAGAACAAAAAGGAGAGGGGAAAGGGGGAAAATAGAGCGAGCTCGCTCACGGGTGGACGAAGGGTTTATATAGGACGACCTTTAGTACCGGTTCGTGCCACCAATCGGTACTAAAGGTGCTGGAGGGGCCCCAGACTGACAACATTCTGCCACCACTCTATTTAGTAATGGTTCGTGACATGAACCGGTGCTAAAGGTTTAGCACGAACTGGTACTAATGAGACCGGCCCGGCTAGCCATTGGAACCGGCACTAATGGTCACATTAGTGCTGGCTCAAATACAAACCAGGACTAATGAGCTAAACATTTGACCCTTTTTCTACTAGTGCATAGAGGGGGAGAGAGTTGGTGATGACGGTGGCAAAGTTGTTGCTGTAGATTGCGGTCACGATGATGGCCCCGACGGCGTTCCGGCACCACCGAGAGAGGGGGAGGAGAGCCCCCCTTCTTCTTCTTATTCCTTGACCTTCCCCCTAGATGGGAGAAGGGTTTCCCCTCTGGTCCTTGGCTTCCATGGCGGCGGAGGGGCGAGAGCCCCTCCGAGATTGGATCTCTCTCTCTCTCTATCTATCTATCTCTCTCTATCTCTGTTTCCTTCTGTTTCTGCGCTCCCAGATTCTGGCCTTTCACCATTTCTTCAATTCCCGGATATCCGTAACTCTGATTGGGCTGAAATTTTAACACGGTTTTTATCTGGATATTAGCTTTCTTGCGCTAGAAGAAGGTCACCAACCGCCTTACGGAGTGGCCACAAGGACAAGGGGCGCGCCCTCCGTCCTTATGGGCCCCTCAGGCATCGTCTCGCATTGATTCTTTTTCCCAAAAATCACATATATTCCAAAAAAAAATCTCTGTAAGTTTTTATCCCGTTTGGACTCTGTTTGATATGGATTTTCTGCGAAACAAAAAACATGCAACAAATAGGAACTCGCACTGGGCCCTGGATTAATATGTTAGTCCCAAAAAATAGTATAATTTTTTCCAAAAGTATGTAAAACTTGTAGAATATTGGCATGGAACAATCAAAAATTATAGATACGACGGTGACATATCAGCATCCCCAAACTTAATTCCTGCTGGTCCTCGAGTAGGTAAATGATAAAAAAGATAATTTTTGATGTGGAATGATACCTAGAATAATCTTAATCATATAATCTAATCATGGCATGAATATTAAGACACGAGTGATTCAAAGCAATAGTCTATTATTTGCTATTAAAACAATAATACTTCAAGCATACTAATAAAGCAATCATGTCTTCTCAAAATAACATGGCCAAAGAAAGTTATCCCTACAAAATCATATAGTCTGGCTATGCTCCATCTTCATCACACAAAGTATTTCATCATGCATAACCCCGATGACAAGCCAAGCAATTTTTTCATACTTTTAATGTTCTCAAGCCTTTTCAACTTTCATGCAATACATGAGCGTGAGCCATGGATATAACACTATAGGTGGAATAGAATATGATGGTGGAGGTTGTGTGGAGAAGACAAAAAGGAAGAAATTTCACATCGACGTGGCTAATCAATGAGCTATGGAGATGCCCATCAATTGATGTCAATGCAAGGAGTAGGGATTGCCATGCAACAGATGCACTAGAGCTATAAGTGTATGAAAGCTCAAACTAAAAACTAAGTGGGTGTGCTTCCAGCTTGCTTGCTCATGAAGACCTCGGGCATTTGAGGAAGCCCATCATCGGAATATACAAGCCAAGTTCAATAATGAAAAATTCCCACTAGTATATGAAAGTGACAACATAGGAGACTCTCTCTATGAAGAACATGGTGCTACTTTGAAGCACAAGTGTGGTAAAAGGATAGTAGCATTGCCCCTTCTCTCTTTTTCTCTCATTTTTTTGTTTTTTTAGCCCTCTTTTTTGGCCTTTTTTATTATTATTTTTATTTTTCGTCCGGAGTCTCATCCCGACTTGTGGGGGAATCATAGTCTCCATCATCCTTTCCTCACTGGGGCAATGCTCTAATAATGATGATCATCACACTTCTATTTACTTAAACTCAATATTACAACTCGATATCTAGAACAAAGTATGACTCTATATGAATGCCTCTGGCAGTGTACCAGGATGTGCAATGATCTAGCGTAGCAAAGATATCAAAAAAGGACAAGCCATGAAAATATCATGCTAGCTATCTTACGATCATGCAAAGCAATATGACAATGAATGCTCAAGTCATGTATATGATGATGAAGGAAGTTGCATGGCAATATATCTCGGAAAGGCTATGGAAATGCCATGATAGGTTGGTATGGTGGCTGTTTTGAGGAAGATATAAGGAGGCTTATGTGTGATAGAGCATACCATATCACGAGATTTGGATGCACTGGCGAAGTTTGCACCGACTCTCGAGGTGAGAAAGGGCAATACACATTACCGAAGAGGCTAGCAATGATGGAATGGTGAGATTGTGTATAATCCATGGACTCAACATTAGTCATAAAGAACTCACATACTTATTGCAAAAATTTATTAGCTATCAAAACAAAGTACTACGTGCATGCTCCTAGGGGGATAGATTGGTAGGAAAATATCATCGCTCGTCCCCGACCGCCACTCATAAGGAAGAAAATCAAAAAAATAAATCATGCTCTGACTTCATCACATAACGGTTCACCATACATGCATGCTTCGGGAATCGCAAACTTTAACACAAGTATTCTTACCAATCCACAATTACTCACTAGCATGACTCTAATATCACCATCTTTATATCGCAGAACTATTGCAAGGAATCAAACATATCATATTCAGTGATCTACAAGTTTTATGTAGGATTTTATAACTAACCATGTGAATGACCAATTCCTGTCAACTCTCTAAATAGATATAAGTGAAGCAAGAGAGCTTAATTATTTTTACAAAATATATTCCCACTCTCTACCAAATATAAGTGAAGCAAGAGAGCATTATACAAATGGCGCTTTTCTATGTGTAGGGAAACAGGCAATCCAAACTTCAAATGATATAAGCAAAGCACATGAAGCATTCTATAAAGCAATACTCAAAAGATATAAGTGAGGTGCAAAGATCATTCTATAAATCAACAAAGTACAATCTCATACTAGCATGGTGCATTTACTAAAAAAGCACACCACACTCCAAGATATACTCATATCATGTGATGAATAAAAATATAGCTCCAAGTAAAATTACCGATGACTGTTAGATGAAAGAGGGGATGCCTTCCGGGGCATCCCCAAGCTTAGTTGCTTGGGAGTCCTTGAATAATACCTTTGGGTGCCTCGGGCATCCCCAAGCTTGGGCTCTTGCCACTCCTTATTCCTTCATCCATCGTGATCTTACCCAAAACTTGAAAACTTCAATCACACAAAACTTAACAAAACCCACGTGAGATCCGTCAGTATGATAAAGCGAATTACCACTTTAAGTACTGTTGCAAACTCATTCATATTTTATTTTTGCATTGTAGCTACTGTAATATAAATTTTACATGGCTTATACCACCGATACAATCGATAGTTGCATCAAAACGAGCAAAAGAATGCGTCAAAAACAGAATCTGTCTTAAACAGGACAGTCTATAGTAATCTGAACATCAACCATACTTCTATAACTCCAAAAATTCTGAAAAAATATGACAAAATAAACAATTTGTATAGAAGTACTGAGAAAAAATTTTCAGAAGTGTTTGACTTTCCAGTAAAAAAGGTAAAATCACGCAGTACAACCAAAGTTTCTGTTTTTGCACCGCATGTCGCGGGATTTCTGCAGCCACCTATGGGACTGGGTGGCCCCTTGTTGGTTCGGTAGGGGGACGGTGTGTTGCACAAAGAGCAGACTAGCGCACGGTAGCGCGTCAGGGAGCACATGAGCAATTTACCCAGATTCGGGCCACCTCAAGGCATAAGACCCTACTCTTGCTTTAGCGGATTGATGGAAGAATGAATGCGGTGGTGCATAGTACACATGCCCGGTAAGGTTTTCCTCGTGGGCGCAGCGACTACGTGCGTGTGGTGGCTTGGGGTTGTCAACTATCCAACCTTATAACCCCTCCTATGAGTGCCATGGGCCTCCTTTTATAAATTAAGGGGTCACCACAGTGGCAAAGTGGTTATTATCCATAGATATGATAGCGAACAGTGCTATCATACCTAACTCTGTGGGCTGACAGGGTGCATTAAATACGCCGCTGAGTGTCACATCACTGGTTGCCCGGCAAGGCCTGCCGGGCTATCTCGCCAGCTCCGCACCTGTTCTCCTGACACGTCGCAAGACGGGTGTCATCCGTAGGCTTCTCTCGTAGGAAATGGCTGCCATGTGGCAAACACTACCACTTAATCGTCTTGCGGCTTGACACCGCACTGATTGACGACGTGAGTCATGCTTGATTGGTTGGTGGGGTGGTTCTGCTCCCGCGAGCCCCGGCAGGTTCTGCTGGGGAGCCTCGGTAGTCTGCTTCTGGTGGTGCTCTCGCCCCTTGCCGGGCTCGCCTGTCCGGCAAGGGAGGCCCTTCTCTTGCCGATATCTTGCTCCTTGGGCTCGATCTTGGTCCCTCTGAGCTGCATGTTGGTTCTTCAAATCTCTTGGTTCTTCAATCCCTGACTTAAGCTGGTGCTTCAATCTTGATCTTGTGCCTGTGCACAGTTGGTCAACAAACCCAGGGTTTGTTGCACCAACAAAAGCCCCTGGGCCTGCCCCGAACGTGCTGCTGAGCGTCAGCGGAGTAGAGGGCCTAATAAGTGCACAAGCAAGGTTGTTGAAAGGGTTGGCCCCTTAAGTTTCCCGTTGCTGCTTCATCGGCCTTGATTTCGGGCCAATTTCTGGTTTCCTCGCGCGCGGCATAAAGCCAATAGTGGTGGGGCCACTCCAGTAATGGCCCGTGAATGACTTTAATGCACGGGGTAGAAACTTCCAATTTACTCTTCCCACAACGCGCCCTTATCCTTAGCCACGTATGCAGCATGCATCGCGCGGGGTAGGTAACGGAGGCGCGTGGCGCGGGAGAGTACCTTTGGTAAGGGCCCGTCCATCTTGAATTGGTGGAGGAGGGCGGTGGTCACCCGTGGATGGAGCAGCTGCCCCTTCTCACTTGGCTTATAAAAGGGAGGAGCAGAGAAGGGCGGAGTCATTCTTCTCCATGGTTCTCCTCTCCTCATCTTCTGTTTCTGCCAGCGATGCTGAAGAGAAGAGACTGGGGCCAGCCCCCGGGCTCCTGTTCGGGGTCTCCCTTGGATCTGAAAGGAAGGTTCGGGCGACACGGCGCCGACGCCAGGAGTGGCAACCCCGGCGTGCTTCCCGTCGGGTCACTCGTGGCCTTGACTTCAGTGGGAGGGGATGCGACCAACACCACGTCGCGGCTCGAGATGGGCACGACGCATGGTAGTCGACCGTTCCCCATTCTTCTTCCCTTTGCGGCATCGGGGAGGAGCCGTAGAAGAGATTCGCCACTAACGGGGGTGAATCTGGCTCCTCCTGGACGCGGTCTCCTTCGTCCGACAGGAAGGCTCCTTGCTTTCTCACACGTGTTCAGGACGTGCGGTAACTTCTAACATCGGGGATCCCGGGGAAAACCATGCTCTCTGTGGGAGGGTTTAGGGAGGCACCGAATCCCAGTTGTGCGCACCTCCGGCCCCTTCGACCTCTTCCTGCTGGAGATGGACATGGGCAAAGGCGTAAGGGGGCACTTATCTTTTTTCAATCTTAAACTTGTAGGCAAACGCCAAATTTCAATTTAAAATAATGTGATCTCTTGAGTCCATCTTTGTGTTATGTAATGCTTATACTTGTATCTTCATGTCAATGAAAGAGATAACCTTTGTCGGGAACTCGTGCTTGTATATGTCCATGCAGAGGTGGAGTGCCTCTTTATTGTAATTAAACAAGTTTTCGTCTGCCGGAGAACCATGTCTGCCAGGGAACAGACTGAGGCGCCAGCCCCTTGCCCACTCCCTTTTCACCAAGGGCCACTGCGACCATCCAGGCCGAAGCAGCGTTTGAGCCAAGGATGGGAGCACCCTAGTTACAAGAGAGCGGCGAGGTTTCTATATGCACAAGTTATAGCTTACATGACACTAATGGACAAGAGGTAAACTTATCTGTTTGGCTTGTCGGGGATCACTGTGCCGTGCAATCTTCTCGTCCCTTGTCGGAGTCAAGTCCACGGCAGGAACCTGCAACTCCATGTAGATGAGAATGAATGCAGGATGCAATCTTATCTATATGCATATGCAAATGCTCATGAAATGCTTATGCAGTGATCTGGGTGTGCTCGTGCATGCATGCGATCTCGATCGGGGGGCCCCCACAGCACTTCTTTATTTTATCTTGCACGGGGTCATCGCCCCGGCTTTGTATTACATGCTGATGTCGCTTGAAGCTACATCGGTATTTCCCCAAAGAGGAAGGGATGATGCAGCACAACGAAAGTAGGTATTTCCCTCAAATATGAAACCAAGGTTATCGAACCAGTAGGAGAACCAAGCAACGCAACATAAACAACCCCTACACATAGATAACAAATCCTTGCAACCCGGCGTGTTAAAGGGGTTTTCAATCCCTTTCGGGTAACGGTTCCACAAATTTGTGCGTGACAGGAAAAAGGTTGTAATAGATTGAATAAATAGATCACAAAGGCAAATATATGAGAAAGAAGACCCCGGGGGCGTAGGTTTCACTAGTGGCTTCTCTCGAGAAAAATAGCAAATGGTGGGTAAACAAATTACCGTTGGGCAATTGATAGAACTTCAAATAATTATGACGATATCCAGGCAATGATCATTACATATGCATCACGTCCAAGATTAGTAGACCGACTCCTGCCTGCATCTGCTACTATTACTCCACACATCAACCGCTATCTAGCATGCATCTAGTGTATTAAGTTCGTGGAGAAACAGAGTAATGCAATAAGAACGATGACATGATGCAGACAAGATATATCTATGTAGAGATAGACCCCATCGTTTTATCCTTAGTAGCAACGATACATACGTGTCGTTTCCCTTTCTGTCACTAGGATCAAGCACCGTAAGATCGAACCCACTACAAAGAACCTCTTCCTGTTGCAAGATAAATAGATCGAGTTGGCAAAACAAAACCCAAATATCAGAGAAGAAATACGAGGCTATAAGCAATCATGCATATAAGGGATCAAAGAAACTCAAATAACTTTCATGGATATAAAAAGATAGATCTGATCATAAACTCAAAGTTCATCGGATCCCAACAAACACACCGCAAAAGAGTTACATCATATGGATCTCCAAGAGACAATTGTATTGATAATCAAGAGAGAGAGAGAGATGAAGCCATCTAGCTACTAACTACGGACCCGAAAGTCTACAAAGAACTACTCACGCATCATCGGAGAGGCACCAACGGAGGTGGTGAATCCCATCTGAGATGGTGTCTAGATTGGATCTGGTGGTTCTGGACTCTGCAGCGGCTGGATGAATATTTTGTCGAGTCCCCTAGGGTTCTAGGATTTTTGGGGTATTTATAGAGCAAAGAGGTGGTTTGGGGGGTACCCGAGGTGGGCACAACCCACCAGGGTGTGCCTGGGCCTCCTGGCACTCCCTGGTGGGTTGTGCCCCCCCTCGAGGCACCCCCAGGCACATCCAGGGCCCGCTGTGTTCCTTTTGGCCCATAAAAATTCTCCGTAAAGTTTCGTGGCATTTGGACTCTGTCTGATATTGATTTTCTGTGATGTAAAAAACATGGAAAAAAATAGGAACTCACACTTGGCACTATGTCAATAGGTTAGTACCAAAAAATAATATAAAATGATTATCAAACATCCAAGATTGATAATATATCAGCATGGAACAATAAAAAATTATAGATACGTTGGAGACGTATCACATGCAACTGAGGCAAGGCCTGTACAAAAGGGTGGCTGTCGGGCAGTGCCCGGCAGCCTCGCACCTTACGAGTAGTACTTGCAGAGATGCTCAATATTCCATGAGTTTTCAACTGGGTGCCATCCCCGGTCTCCAGACGGACTGTGCCAGGTCTGATGAGTCGTACCACCCGGTAAGGGCCTTCCCACTTCGGTGATAACTTGTTTGTACCCTTGGCGGACTGAACGCGCCTAAGGACAAGGTCACCTTCCTCAAAACACCAGGCATGAAGCCTGCGGCTATGATAGCGACGCAGGGCTCGCTGGTAGCTCCTCAATCCACTGCCTGTCGTGCTTCTGCAGCATATCGAAAGTTCTTGTCTTGAGTCCAGAAGCACTTTAGCGTTCGCCCTCTCAACTTGTCCATTGCTCCGGGGGTGTGCCACATAAGTGAATGAGATTTTGCATCCGAGGGTGTGAACATATTGCATGAAGGCGTGGCTCGTGAACTGGGTGCCATTATCTGTGATGATCCTTGCTGGAACACCGAAACGACACACCAATTCTTTCAAGAACTTGATAGATGATTGGGAAGTCACCTTTCTCACGGCAGTCACTTCCGGCCACTTTGTAAACTTGTCGATGGCAACGAACAAGAATTCAAAGCCCCGATTGCTCGGGGGAAGGGGCCGAGGATATCGAGCCCCCAGACCGAAAATGGCCATGATAGAGGGATTGTCTGAAGGGCTTGGGCAAGCAGGTGTGTTCTCTTGGAATGGAACTGAGAGGCTTCACATTTCGTGACAAGCTCAACTGCATCTTGGAGGGTTGTGGGCCAATAGAATCCTTGCCGGAATGCTTTCCCAACTAATGCCCTTGATCCAATGTGTGAGCCGCACATTCCTCTGTGAATCTCAGCCAACAGTTCCTTTCCATCCTCCCGGAAAACACACTTCAATTTCACACCGTTGGGCCTCCTTTTGTACAGAGTGTCATCGCCAAACTGATACATACTGGCCCTCCGGGCTACTCTTTCAGCTTCATCCTGATTGCCAGGGAGTTCTCCGGTTTGTCGGAAGTGGACAATGTGCCTTTCCCAAGTTGAAGCCTTAGCCTCGGCAATGAGGACTAGCCGCACCTCCTCTGCTGCGGGAGCACCAGCCTCGTACGCGGGGTCCATAGGCCCGGCTGGAGGGGGTGGTCCGGCATGCTGTGAAGAGTTGTTTCCGGCAGGGTCTCTGCCGGGAGTGGATGGCTCTTCCAGGAGAGTCTTACCATAGTCCAACTTTCTCCTCTTCCGGGCCATTGTAGCTGGTGTCGGATCTCGGGTTTCGGCAAAACCCTCAAGGTTCGAACACTGGGGTGCGCACAAAGATCTCCCCCTACCGATCCACATCCTAGCTCTGCTAAGATCTCAGGGACTAACTCGACGAACTCACAAACACAGAGGACACAAGATTTATACTGGTTCGGGCCATCGTTGTGGTGTAATACCCTACTCCAGTGTGGTGGTGGTGATTGCCTCTTGGGCTAGGGACGAATAGTACAAGGGGAAGAACAACCTCCTGAGGCGAGGTCTTCTTGTGCTTGGTGGGTGTGAGGATGAGCTGAATGAGAAATCGATCCGTCCTAGACTACTTGCCTCCTACTGTGGTGGCTAATCCTATTTATAGAGGCCATGGTCCTCTCCCCAAATATTGAGCGGGAAGGGAGCCAACAACGGCCAATTTGAAAGGGGACAGCTAGTACAGCTTATCCTGACAAAAGCAGTCTTCGCCTGCCAAAGGCTTTGGTGGTGACGCCGTCTTGGGCTCCACAGTGACCACCGTCTTGTCGTCCTGCTGGTCTTGGTCTCGTTGCACTGATATGGAAACCTTTTGCTTGACGCCTCGGTACTCCGCGACTGCGCCTGCTTCCTTAGCACCAAAGAGGAAACAAGGATACTGTGCGTGCTGGCGCCCGCCTGGCCTTGGTCGTCATGGCTCATGTCACTGGAACCTCGCAAGCCAGCCTGGTGAGGCCGCTCCTGAGGAGGTCTTGTGTCGTCCGCCTCGCGAGGCTTGGCTCCTCACGAGGGTCTTGAATGCTTGTTGGTGAAGATGGGCCATACGGGCCCGCTCGCAGAGCCACCCCGTGGGCCGCAGACAAGCAAGTCTAGGGACCCCCGTTCCCAGAACACCGACAGTAGCCCCCGGTCCCAAGGCAGACTCGGGCTTGGCTTCGAGGCGAAGCCAAAGGGGCAAGTGCGGAGCGCTGCGGGCCCCAATAGCCTGCAGCCTTGGTCGACGCGTGGCGGTTGATTGGACGTGGGCGTCTCCGTTTCCGCACGCTGCCTTGGAGTCAGCCTCGCTATACGGCCACTGCAACCAACACGGTTATTCTTCCATCGCCTGCGCCATTCTCCCCCAATTCCTTTGCTTCCCCTGGACTCCGCTCTTCTTTCCAATCTGACCTGAGCTCTGCTCACTCCATCGCCATGGCGTCGACTCAAGCGGATAAGGGGAATAAACCTCTGTCTTCGGCTAGTGCGCCTCCGGCCGCCGAGCCCGCAGTTGGCCGATTGCTGGTGCTCAATGATGAGGCCATGAGCAAGGTGCGTCCCATGCTCGCCTCTAGCTTCAATGAGTGGGGAAAGACGGTGGCTTGGCCTGCGTCTCGTCCTCGCATTGACCGGGCAGCAACCGAGGTCCCATTCTTCATCGACGCCCTTTAGGCTGGCCTAGTCCCCCCTTTCTCCGCCTTCTTCAACGCAGTGCTTGAACACTATCAGATCCACATGTTGCACCTTGATCCCCAATCCATGACCCTTCTCGCCGTCTTCGCCTTTGTTTGCGAGGCCATGGTAGGCATTGCCCCTTCAGTGGCCCTTCTCCACCACTTCTTCTCGCTGCACCTGATTGATCCCTGACAGAGCTCGGGATGCCTGAGCTTTCAGGCCGTGGCGGCGATGGCCGGTGCAGGCATTGACTTCGAGCTCCCACCATCCACGAGCGGGTTTCGGGCACGGTGGGTATTTGTTGATGTCGGAGTGCTCAGCCCCCTGCTCTCTTCTTCGTCAGCGCCCGCTACTCTCAACTCCGGTTGGTGCCACCAAAGGCTCGCTGATTCGTGCCTTGCCCCTATCTGGCTCAGGCTGAAGTGGCTCAAGGACCTTGATGTGACAGCGCCTATGGTGGTGAAGGAGTTCGTCCGGCGCCGAATCGCTCCGCTTCAGCGCCATTCTCAACCGATGTGGGCCTTGCTCAACAGCAAGGACCACATGAGACTTTGGGAGTCCGGGCTCCCTCTTGAGGCGCGGCGAATGGTGCTCGAGGTCCTGACGGGTGTCCCGTTGCCAGACGACATGCCAAGGAAGAGTTGCCTTCTGTACTGCTGCTTGAACAAGGCGACAATCGCGGAGCAGATGCCCGCCTTTGATGAGTGGGCGTTGCGTCCAGTCGGCCTCATGGGGCCTCGTGAGAACCCCATCGTCGTGGTTCCTCTTCCCGTTGCTGGCGCCGAGCTCGCCCCAAGTTTGGATGCAGGGGGCGTGCACCGCCGGGGGCCGATGGCAAAGGTGCCGAGATGCTGATGCCGCCCAGGGCTCTAGAGGCGTCGTCCTCAGGAACTCACGATTCTTGCCCTGGGGCGGCGGTTGATGAGGCGATGCAGCCCGCGTCTCCCGAGGCCGGGGCTCCTGAGACCTCGACATGTCGCTGTGAGGCAGAGCCTGATGGCTCCCCCTAGCTTGGTGCTCCTGAGACTGCCCCTTCGAGCGCTTCTCCAGTTGCGCCTCATGTGGGCCGCCATGTCCAGCGCTTCAGTCGGCTCTGCGTGGACTTCGAAGAGCTTCGCAAGAGGAATGGGTCCCCAAGCAGCGGCACCTTTGGGCCGTTAAAACAGAGAAAGTACATCGCTATTGATGAATAAGTACCTTATCTTGGTAATTCTCCGCGTGTTGCTTCCCTTCCTGACGATATCTCTTCAGGATTCCTTCAGCCAAGGCCACATGATCTCCTGAGAAGCAGCCTCCTCTCACCTCGCTTCTCCCGCTAGACTCGAGCGCTGCAAGCCCGCATGCTGCTCACGGCGTGGAGTCGACCGGGGAAGCTAGCCCGTCGACAAGGCGCCTTGAGCTCGTGCCTTCGCCGTCTCTCCTTCGCGGTCTTGCTTGGAGTACAGCAAGCGTGCCAAGGGTTCCTCCCCTGGTCATGGACGGCGGCTGGATGGCTTCGGTCTTGGGTTCCTCTTCAAGCAGCGGGCCCCCACTCGTTCGGGCTTCTCGCGAGGCCTGGCCCGCAACTGGGCGGGCGCCAGCCCCCAGCCCCCCGCTGAAAGGGGACGAGCCGCTTTGGGCCCCGTCCGCGGTCTTCGCTGGGGAGGACGGAGTAAGCAGCATGCTTGAGTCCGTGCAAGAAAGGAGCACCGTCCTCCACGAGCACTTTCAGGAGGCGATGGGCGCGATGAACCAGCTTGGTGAAGAGCTCGTGGATGTGGACGCGTGCCTCGTGGCCGAGGGTCTTTGGCTGGTGGAGGAGCGGCATAAGCTGAAGGTGGCTATCAACCTCGGGCGCCACCAGCGCGAGCTCGATAATGCGAAGGCCGAGGCTTCCCTCGCAGCCTCTCGTGAGGCCTGCTGCCGAGCTCTGGAAGAGGCTCGGGAAGCTGACCGCTGCCGCGAGGTCGCGAAGAAGCGCGCGTGGGAGCTCCAAGCCTGGAGCGCCATCTTGGATCAGCAAGTGGAGGCGCGCAGAGCTGCCCTTGCGTCGTTGAGGGGGACGACCACCGAAGAGGAAGAGATCCGGAAACGCGAGGAGGCGCTGGAAGCCGTGGAGTGTAGCCTCGAGCTCGAAGACTGGAGACGAGGGAGCGTCAAGTTGGCCAGGCGGAGGATGCCGTCGGCGCGCGCGAGGCCAGGGCCTAGGAGGAGGTTGATCGCCGAGTGGCTGAGGCTCGCGTGGGTCTTGAGTGTAGGCTTGACCTGAAGTTGAAGCTCGTGGAAGCTGAGGCCGCTGGTAGGACTGCTGCCCTCAATTCCAGGTTGACCGAGGCGGAACGACGCGAGGAGGCCACCGCAGCCGCCCTGGTCTCGGTGCAGGCTGAACTGGCCTCCGCCCGCGCCGAGCTGCTCCCTCTTCAGCAACGGGTCGCTGACGCCGAGTCCGTCATGCGGCAGAACAGGGAGGAAGTGCTTCAGCGGCGGACACTGGAGCGCGTGCACGCCCCCATCCTCCAAGACCTCAGGAACAGGGCCAACATCGTCCTGGGCCACATCTGTGATGAGACTGCTCCTCATCCCCACGCGAATGACTAGACCAGCCACCTCCGCTTCTTCACCAAAGTGGTGACGCGCCTGGAGAACCGTTCTGAGAGGGCTCGCCAACTTGTTGAAGAGAGGAGCCACGGCCTGCTCGGGCGTGTGTTCTCCCGCGTCTTCAGCCATCTCTAGAACGCCGACCCCAACTTCGACTTTGACGCCACCATCGCTCCTGTACCCGAGGCCATCCGGGGCGACCTGTCGTGATGGGTGGAAGACAATGTGGACGTGCTGGTCAGGGCCTTCACTTCAGATGATGATGGGGTGGTGGTCGCGGCGGACGCGGGCGACGTGGTCGATGATGGTGATGGCGGCGCTGGTGGAGGTGATGGTGATGCCAGCGATGGTGGCAACGATGCCAGCGACGCGTCTGAGGGCGATCTGGGGGACGCGGCGAGCGACATGTCTGACTAATCCCGTGTTTCCCAGTTGTTTGTCCTGCACACAGAAGCTCGGGCGCTGCCCTTGAAGTTGTAAGAGCATTTTTTGGAGGGGAAGCCCCTCATGTAAATTTGCTACTTCCTCTATCATGTTAGGTCGAGTTGAATATGTGTCTTCGTGAACTCACGTATCCTGGGGCAAAGTGTTGGAAATATGCCCTAGAGGCAATAATAAATTGATTATTATTATATTTCCTTGTTCATGATAATCGTTTATTATCCATGCTAGAATTGTATTGATAGGAAACTCAGATACATGTGTGGATACATAGACAACACCATGTCCCTAGTAAGCCTCTAGTTGACTAGCTCGTTGATCAATAGATGGTTACGATTTCCTGACCATGGACATTGGATGTCGTTGATAACGGGATCACATCATTAGGAGAATGATGTGATGGACAAGACCCAATCCTAAGCATAGCACTAGATCGTGTAGTTCGTGTGCTAAAGCTTTCCTAATGTCAAGTATCATTTCCTTAGACCATGAGATTGTGCAACTCCCGGATACCGTAGGAGTGCTTTGGGTGTGCCAAACATCACAACGTAACTGGGTGGCTATAAAGGTACACTACGGGTATCTCCGAAAGTGTCTGTTGGGTTGGCACGAATCGAGACTGGGATTTGTCACTCCGTGTAAACGGAGAGGTATCTCTGGGCCCACTCGGTAGGACATCATCATAATGTGCACAGTGTGATCAAGGAGTTGATCACGGGATGATGTGTTACGGAACGAGTAAAAGAGTCTTGCCGGTAATGAGATTGAACAAGGTATCGGGATACCGATGATCGAATCTCGGGCAAGTGTCGTACCGATAGACAAAGGGAATTGTATACGGGATTGATTAAGTCCTTGACATCGTGGTTCATCCGATGAGATCATCGTGGAACATGTGGGAGCCAACATGGGTATCCAGATCCCGCTGTTGGTTATTGACTGGAGAGTCATCTCGGTCATGTCTGCATGTCTCCCGAACCCGTAGGGTCTACACACTTAAGGTTCGGTGACGCTAGGGTTATAGAGATATTAGTATGCGGTAACCCGACAGTTGTTCGGAGTCCCGGATGAGATCCCGGACGTCACGAGGAGTTTCGGAATGGTCCGGAGGTAAAGAATTATATATAGGAAATGCTATTTCGGCCATCGGGACAAGTTTCGGGGTCACCGGTATTGTACCGGGACCACCGGAAGGGTCCCGGGGGTCCACCGGGTGGGGCCACCTGCCCCGGGGGGCCACATGGGCTGTAGGGGGTGCGCCTTGGCCTACATGGGCCAAGGGCACCAGCCCCAAGAGGCCCATGCGCCAAGAGAAGAGGAAAAGGGGAGAGTCCTAAAGGGGGAAGGCACCTCCGAGGTGCCTTGGGGAGGATGGACTCCTCCCCCCCTTGGCCGCACCCTTCCTTGGAGGAAGGGGCAAGGCTGCGCCCTCCCCCTCTCCCTTGGCCCTATATATAGTGGGGGAAAGGGAGGGCAATCCAATCTAAGGCCTGGCGCCTCCCTCTCCCTCCCGTGACACATCTCCCTCCTCCCGCAGCGCTTAGCGAAGCCCTGTTGGAATCCCGCTACTTCCACCACGCCGTCGTGCTGCTGGATCTCCATCAACCTCTCCTCCCCCCTTGCTGGATCAAGAAGGAGGAGACGTCGCTGCTCCGTACGTGTGTTGAATGCGGAGGTGCCGTCTGTTCAGCGCTAGGATCATCGGTGATTTGGATCACGACGAGTACGACTCCATCAACCCCGTTCTCTTGAACGCTTCCGCGCGCGATCTACAAGGGTACGTAGATCTACTCCTCCCTCGTTGCTAGATGACTCCATAGATTGATCTTGGTGACACGTAGGAAAATTTTGAATTATTGCTACGTTACCCAACAGTGGCATCATGAGCTAGGTCTATGCGTAGTTTCTATGCACGAGTAGAACACAAAGTAGTTGTGGGCGTTGATTTTGTTCAATATGCTTGCCTTTACTAGTCTTATCTTGATTCGGCGGCATCGTGGGATGAAGCGGCCCGGACCAACCTTACACGTATGCTTACGTGAGACCGGTTCCACCGACTGACATGCACTAGTTGCATTAGGTGGCTAGCGGGTGTCTATCTCTCCCACTTTAGTCGGATCGGATTCGATGAAAAGGGTCCTTATGAAGGGTAAATAGCAATTGGCATATCACGTTGTGGTTTTTGCGTAGGTAAGAAACGTTCTTGCTAGAAACCCATAGCAGCCACGTAAAACATGCAAACAACAATTAGAGGACGTCTAACTTGTTTTTGCAGGGTATGCTATGTGATGTGATATGGCCAAAAGGATGTGATGAATGATATATGTGATGTATGAGATTGATCATGTTCTTGTAATAGGAATCACGACTTGCATGTCGATGAGTATGACAACCGGCAGGAGCCATAGGAGTTGTCTTCATTTATTTATGACCTGCGTGTCAACATAAACGTCATGTAATTACTTTACTTTATTGCTAACCATTAGCTGTAGTAGTAGAAGTAATAGATGACGTGACAACTTCATGGAGACACGATGATGGAGATCATGATGATGGAGATCATGGTGTCATGCCGGTGACGATGATGATCATGGAGCCCCAAGATGGAGATCAAAGGAGCTATATGATATTGGCCATATCATGTCACTATTATTTGATTGCATGTCATGTTTATCATGTTTATACATCTTATTTGCTTAGAACGATGGTAGTAAATAAGATGGTCCCTCATTACAATTTCAAGAATGTGTTCTCCCCTAACTGTGCACCGTTGCTAAAGTTCGTCGTTTCGAAGCACCACGTGATGATCGGGTGTGATAGATCCTTACGTTCACATACAACGGGTGTAAGACAGTTTTACACGTGCAAAACACTTAGGGTTAACTTGACGAGCCTAGCATGTGTATAGACATGGCCTCGGAACACAGAAGACCGAAAGGTCGAGCATGAGTCGTATAGAAGATACGATCAACATGAAGATGTTCACCGACGTTGACTAGTCCGTCTCACGTGATGATCGGACACGGCCTAGTTGACTCGGATCATGTAATCACTTAGATGACTAGAGGGATGTCTATCTGAGTGGGAGTTCATAAGATGAACTTAATTATCCTGAACATAGTCAAAAGGTCTTCGCAAATTATGTTGTAGCTCACGTTTCTGTTCTACTATTTAGATATGTTCCTAGAGAAAATTTAGTTGAAAGTTGATAGTAGCAATTATGCGGACTAGGTCCGTAAACTGAGGATTGTCCTCATTGCTTCATAGAAGGCTTATGTCCTTAATGCACCGCTCAGTGTGCTGAACCTTGAACGTCGTCTGTGGATGTTGCGAACATCTGACATACACGTTTTGATGACTACATGATAGTTCAGTGCGTGATGCTAAATGGTTTAGAATTGAGGCACCAAAGACGGTTTTGAAACATCACAGAACATATGAGATGTTCCAAGGACTGAAATTGGGATTTCAGGCTCGTGCCCACGTCAAGAGGTATAAGACCTCCGACGATTTTCTTAGCCTACAAACTAAGGAGAAAAGCTCAATTGTTGTGCTTGTGCTCAGATTGTCTGAGTACAACAATCACTTGAATCGAGTGGGAGTTGATCTTCCAGATGAAATAGTGATGGTTCTCCGAAGTCATTACCACCAAGCTGCTAGAGCTTCGTGATAAACTATGATATATCAGGGACATATATGATGATCCTTGAGATATTCGCGATGTTTGACACCGCGAAAGTAGAAATCAAGAAGGAGCATCAATTGTTGATGGTTGGTGAAACCACTAGTTTCAAGAAGGGCAAGGGCAAGAAGGGATACTTCATGAAACGAAATCAGCTGCTACTCTAGTGAAGAAACCCAAGGTTGAACCCAAACCCGAGACTAAGTGCTTCTGTAATAAGGGGAACAGTCACTGGAGCAGAATTACCCTAGATACTTGGTAGATGAGAAGGCTGTCGATAGAAGTATATTGGATATACATTATGTTGATGTGTACTTTACTAGTACTCCTAGTAGTGCCAGGGTATTAGATACCGGTTCGGTTGCTAAGTGTTAGTAACTCGAAACAAAAGGCTACGGAATAAACGGAGACTAGCTGAAAGGTGAGATGACGATATGTGTTGGAAGTATTTCCAAGGTTGATCAAATATCGTACGCTCCCTCTACCATCGAGATTGGTGCTTGCGTTGAGCATAGACATGATTGGATTATGTCTATCGCAATACGGTTATTCATTTAAGGAGAATAACGGTTACTCTGTTTATTTGAATAATACCTTCAATGGTCTTGCACCTAAAATGAATGGTTTATTGAATCTCGATCGTAGTGATACACATGTTCATGCCAAAAGATAGTAATGATAGTACCACCTACTTGTGGCACTGCCACGTAAGTCATATCGGTATAAAACGCATGAAGAAGCTCCATGTTGATGGATCTTTGGGCTCACTCGTTTTTGAAAAGTTTGAGGCATGCGAACCATGTCTATTGGTGTATATGCATGAAGAAACTCCATGCAAATGGACCGTTTGGACTCACTTGATTTTGAATCACTTGAGACATGCAAATCATACCACATGGGCAAGATGACTGAAAGCCTCGTTTTCAGTAAATGGAACTAGAAAGCAACTTGTTGGAAGTAATACATTTTGATGTGTGCAGTCCAATGAGTGCTGAGGCATGTAGTGGATATCGTTATGTTCTTACTTCACAAATGATTTGAGTAGATGTTGAGTATATTTACTTGATGAATCACGAGTCTGAATTATTGAAAGGTTCAAGTAATTTCAAGGTGAAGTTGAAAGATCGTCGTGACAAGAGGATAAAAGATCTATGATATGATCATAGAGATGAATATCTGAATTACGAGTTTGGCACAGAATTAAGACATTGTGGAAATTGTTTCACAACTAATACAGCCTGGAACACCATAGTGTGATGGTGTGTCCGAACATCATAACTGCACCCTATTGGATATGATGCATACCATGATGTCTCTTATCGAATTACCACGATAGTTTATGGGTCAGGCATTAGAGACAACCACATTCACTTTAAATAGGGCACCACGTAATTCCGATGAGATGACACCGTATGAACTATGGTTTAAAGAAACCTAAGCTGTCATTACTTAAAAGTTTGGGGCTGCGACGCTTATGTGAAAAAGTTTCAGGCTGATAAGCTCAAACCCAAAGCAGATAAATGCATCTTCATAGGACACCCAAAACAGTTGGGTATACCTCCTGTATCAGATCCGAAAGCAATAAGGGATTGTTTCTAGAATCGAGTCCTTTCTCGAGGAAAAGTTTCTCTCGAAAGAATTGAGTGGGAGGATGGTGGAGACTTGATGAGGTTATTGAACCGTCTCTTCAACTAGTGTATGGCAGGGCACAGGAAGTTGTTCCTGTGGCACCTACACCAATTGAAGTGGAAGCTTATGATGGTGATCATGAAACTTCAGATCAAGTCACTATCAAACCTCGTGGGATGACAAGGATGCGTACTACTTCAGAGTGGTACGTAATCATGTCTTAGAAGTCATGTTGCTAGACAACAATGAACCTACGAGCTATGGAGAAGCGATGGTGGGCCCGGATTCCGATGAATGGCTCGAGGCCATAAAATCCGAGAGAGGATCCATGTATGAAAACAAAGTGTAGACTTTGGCAGAACGACTCGATGGTCGTAAGGCTGTTGAGTACAGATGGATTTTAAAAGGAAGACGGACAATGAGGGTAAATGTCACCATTAAGAAAGCTCGACTTGTCGTTAAGATGTTTTCCGACAAGTTCAAGGAGTTGACTACGATGAGACTTTCTCACTCGTAGCGATGCTAAGAGTCTATTGGAATTATATTAGCGATTACTACATTATTTATGAAATCTTGCAGATAGGATGTCAAAAAACATTGTTTCCTCGACGACTTTTCTTGAGGAAAGGTTGTATGTGATACAACCGGAAGGTTTTGTCAATCCTGAAAGATGCTGATAAGTATGCAAAGCTCCAGCAATCCTTCTAAGGACTGGAGTAAGCATCTCGGAGTTGGAATGTACGCTTTGATGAGATGATCAAAGATTTTGGGTTTATACAAAGTTTATGAGAAACTTGTATTTCCAAAGAAGTGAGTGGGAGCACTATAGAATTTCTGATGAGTATATGTTGTTGACATATTGTTGATCGGAAATGATGTAGAATTTCTGGAAAGCATATAGGGTTATTTGAAAAGTGTTTTTCAATGAAAAACCTGGATTAAGCTACTTGAACATTGAGCATCAAGATCTATAAGGATAGATCAAAACGCTTAATGGTACTTTCAAATGAGCACATACCTTGACATGATCTTGAAGGTGTTCAAGATGGATCAGTCAAAGAAGGAGTTCTTGCCTGAGTTGTAAGGTATGAAGTTAAGACTTAAAGCTCGACCACGGCAGAATAGAGAGAAAGGACGAAGGTCGTCCCCTATGCTTAAGACATAGGCTCTACAGTATGCTATGCTGTGTACCGCACCTGAAATGTGCCTTACCATGAGTCAGTCAAGGGGTACAAGAGTGATCTAAGAATGGATCACAGGATAGCGGTCAAAGTTATCCTTAGTAACTAGTGGACTAAGGAATTTTCTCGATTATGGAGGTGATAAAGAGTTCGACGTAAAGAGTTACGTCGATGCAAGCTTAACACCTATCCGGATAGCTTTGAGTAGAGATACCGGATACGTATAATGGAGCAACAATTTAGAATAACTCCAAGTAGAACAGTTATTTGAAATGGCTCCAAATGTAGCATAGTAGTTGCATCTACAAGATGACATAGAAATTTGCGAAGTACATACGGATCTGAATGTTGCAGACCCATTGACTAAAACCTCTCTCACAAGCATAACATGATCAAACCCAGAACTCATCGAGTGTTAATCACATGGTAAATGTGAACTAGATTATTGACTCTAGTAAACTCTTTGGATGTTGGTCACATGGCGATGTGACCTGTGAGTGTTAATCACATGGCGATGTGAACTAGATTATTGACTCTAGTGCAAGTGGGAGACTGTTGGAAATATGCCCTAGAGGAAATAATAAATTGATTATTATTATATTTCCTTGTTCATGATAATCGTTTATTATCCATGCTAGAATTGTATTGATAGGAAACTCAGATACATGTGTGGATACATAGACAACACCATGTCCCTAGTAAGCCTCTAGTTGACTAGCTCGTTGATCAATAGATGGTTATGATTTCCTGACCATGGACATTGGATGTCGTTGCTAACGGGATCACATCATTAGGAGAATGATGTGATGGACAAGACCCAATCCTAAGCATAGCACTAGATCGTGTAGTTCGTGTGCTAAAGCTTTCCTAATGTCAAGTATCATTTCCTTAGACCATGAGATTGTGCAACTCCCGGATACCGTAGGAGTGCTTTGGGTGTGCCAAACGTCACAACGTAACTGGGTGGCTATAAAGGTACACTACGGGTATCTTCGAAAGTGTCTGTTGGGTTGGCACGAATCGAGACTGGGATTTGTCACTCCGTGTAAACGGAGAGGTATCTCTGGGCCCACTCGGTAGGACATCATCATAATGTGCACAGTGTGATCAAGGAGTTGATCACGGGATGATGTGTTACGGAACGAGTAAAAGAGACTTGCCGGTAACGAGATTGAAGAAGGTATCGGGATACCGACGATCGAATCTCGGGCAAGTGTCGTACCGATAGACAAAGGGAATTGTATACGGGATTGATTAAGTCCTTGACATCGTGGTTCATCCGATGAGATCATCGTGGAACATGTGGGAGCCAACATGGGTATCCAGATCCCGCTGTTGGTTATTGACCGGAGAGTCATCTCGGTCATGTCTGCATGTCTCCCGAACCCGTAGGGTCTACACACTTAAGGTTCGGTGACGCTAGGGTTATAGAGATATTAGTATGCGGTAACCCGAAAGTTGTTCGGAGTCCCGGATGAGATCCCGGACATCACGAGGAGTTCCGGAATGGTCCGGAGGTAAAGAATTATATATAGGAAGTGCTATTTCGGCCATCGGGACAAGTTTCGGGGTCACCGGTATTGTACCGGGACCACCGGAAGGGTCCCGGGGGTCCGCCGGGTGGGGCCACCTGCCCTGGGGGGCCACATGGGCTGTAGGGGGTGCGCCTTGGCCTACATGGGCCAAGGGCACCAGCCCCAAGAGGCATATGCGCCAAGAGAAGAGGAAAAGGGGAGAGTCCTAAAGGGGGAAGGCACCTCCGAGGTGCCTTGGGGAGGATGGACTCCTCCCCCCCTTGGCCGCACCCTTCCTTGGAGGAAGGGGCAAGGCTGCGCCCTCCCCCTCTCCCTTGGCCCTATATATAGTGGGGGAAAGGGAGGGCAATCCAATCTAAGGCCTGGCGCCTCCCTCTCCCTCCCGTGACACATCTCCCTCCTCCCGCAGCGCTTAGCGAAGCCCTGTTGGAATCCCGCTACTTCCACCATGCCGTCGTGCTGCTGGATCTCCATCAACCTCTCCTCCCCCCTTGCTGGATCAAGAAGGAGGAGACGTCGCTGCTCCGTACGTGTGTTGAACGCGGAGGTGCCGTCCGTTCAGCGCTAGGATCATCGGTGATTTGGATCACGACGAGTACGACTCCATCAACCCCGTTCTCTTGAACGCTTCCGCGCGCGATCTACAAGGGTACGTAGATCTACTCCTCCCTCGTTGCTAGATGACTCCATAGATTGATCTTGGTGACACGTAGGAAAATTTTGAATTATTGCTACGTTACCCAACACAAAGTTGCTGTTGCGGTTTACCTTTGCCTGGACGAGTCCAAACCGGCTCCCGAGGTTGCGGGCTTCTGGGAAACTCCTGAGGTACTCGTCGAGACGCCCGAGGGGGCCGCGTGATAAGCAAGCGCTAGCTGTGGCGCGTCATGCGCGCGGCGCGTGTGCGTCCTGCCCAGCCCTGCTCGAGGGGGCCCGCGAGGGAGGAGCAACAGGCGCGAACTCCGAAATAAGGCAAGAACCTGATGGCAAGAAATCGCTGGAACGAGAAAAGGCACCCCCCGCTCGCATCAATGAAAATTCAACTTCAACTCAAATCCAAATCCAAAAGGCAAGGCTACAGAAAAGGGATCCAAAGCAAATGGCCGCGCCCGGCGCCTAGTCTAGTCTTCTTGTCTTGAGTCTTCTCACCAGCGCAGAGCTAAGTGCTGCCACTAGGACGTGGGAGGGAGCCCCCGAGGCCCGAGGGCGGCACTCCACTACAAGAAATATGTCAACTTGCGACCATCACTATTGGTCGCTAAATGGTCATTGATTTTTATTTGTGACCTTTTTTTGACCAAAAACAGATGGTCAAAAGATGGGGGTCGTAAACTAGAATTAAAGACCTTCTTTGTGATATGTAAAATGTCGTTGGTTCCATGACCAAATTTTTGGTCACTAGCAGCCTCCCCAGACCACGTAGGATCCAGCATGGCAAGCTGACGTGGATAAGAATCAGCCTGGTCTAGCTCGGTGTTTTACATAGGCCGGGCCAACAATTCAGCCGATTTAGTACATTTATTTCTGTTAATTTCTGTCGGCTACATGGGCCAAGCCCAACTATTCAGCCCATCAATTTTTATGCACGTTTGGCCTTTCAAGAATACTAGAAAATATGCAGCAACCGGAGTCCACTCATCAATTGAGAAACCGGAGATAATGCTAAAACGATTGTTGCTGCAGACGATAATGGGTCACCATTTATCTAATTATCAGACTCCAAAACACTAAATTTAGAATACTAAGAAATAGAAATAAAGTTGAGATGATTGGTGACGGAGATGATGGCAACATATAACCATTTATTTGGTAGTCCGACTCAAAAACACTCAATTCGGAAAATGTTGCTAATCTTAAAGGTGGGTTATGAAAATCCTCAACAATGGTCTATTCAATGTTGTCATCTATTTTTGTAATTACAACAACAAAATAAAAGTTAAACCTTCCATATCTAGATTGTTGTATGCAAATGAAGTGCACCTACCGAACTTGCAAAATCGAAGTGGTCTTGTAGCCTAACTTTTGAAGTACATAAATGGTCTTGTCGTCTAAAAATGGTCTTAGTTCTTAGTTCTGCATGTTCTTATAATGCAACGTGCATGTATTAACCACAAAGAAGCATCATCATCAGAGAACAGTGTTTTCAAAGTGGTCTAGTAGTCTAGAATAAACTCCCTTTTCTTTTTGTATACTTAATACGGTTGCGCTTCTTTTGATTGGTTGTGCTTTCATTTGGGCTATATTTGTCCCAGAATATCGACCGAAGCTTCTTTTGGTTTGGTCATGGTTTTCCCACGGAATCACCCAAGCTCATGTGCAGCCAGGATAATTAATTGCTTCGTTTTTCATTTTCTCTTGGGTAATGGACCCATATCTCCACCTCTATCTGTTAATGCCTCGTCTGTTGATTCTCACAACTCCCAACATATATAAGCTAGTAGAATTTTGTGTAAAAAGGCGATGTGAGACTATTGATTCAAAAACGGATCCTAACTTTTAGCACATGCAGTGCTACATCAATTGGCGGCAGCCTTAACGTCGAGATGGCAGGTCGTGAGATTGATATAGACACACGCAAATCTTTTTTCATCGCTTCAATGAAGTCCCTATTTTTTTGGAACGGATTGATCGAACATGTTTTTCATGGAAACGGATTGATCAATGCTCGTATGTGCGCTAGGCGGCTGCTCGGAGACGCATGGTCAGGACCGTTCATTTTTTTTGGAATGGATCAACAGATATCAATTTGTGCGCCTGGTCAGCCGGTGCTTTGATGAAAGAAATACGCACGTGCGCTAGTCAGCTAGTGCTTGACGAAAGAAAGATGTATTGGGAACTAAAATGGAAAATGTAAATCCTTTCTTTTATCTAAAACCAGGCCGTCCCATTTCTTCCTCTCTCTCTCCCCAACATTTTCCTACAGCTTGGTGGCCCAATAGACCAAACCGGGCGAACCGGCCCAGCAACATCCCACATACGAGAGCGTGTGCTCGATCCCCAATCACTCCTCTTGGATCGATCTCCGCCGCCACACGCACGCACGCAACCGCGCCTGAGAGGAGCCCTGTGTCGACACCTCGGTCGCCGCTCCTCCGTCAAGCAAGCCAACCCGCCGCGTCACCACCGCCTCCGTCTGCCGCCTGACCTTCGTCTACCTCTGGCGCCTCCCTTCTCCTCCTTCCGGCTGCCCAGCGAGCCAGTTAGTTCGTGCCCGAGCTTGAGCTGCCGCAGCACCTTCACCGCCCTGCCCACGCCGATGCCGCCAGCCGCGGCGCCCTGCCTAGCCTGGCAGGCATGTCTGCAGCCGCTGCTCCGTCGTGCTGCTGCCGTCCCCGGCGTTCCACATCTCCAACCCGAGCACCTCGCTGGGAAACTGGGTGGTTCGAGGCGTCTTCACCGGAAGGAGGCAATGTGGCGAGGCAACGGCGGGGTCCGGCAAGGTCGGCAAGGGCGCGGAGGTTGTGGGGTGGCCGGATCTGAGCGACGGCAGCTTCCTGCTAGCCTCCTGGGGATATGAGAGAGACGGGGAGATCAGCGAGAGCAGGGGAAAGAAGGAGCGTACCTAAGAAGAGATGGGCGCCAGGAGGTTCCACGGTTAGCCAGCGAGAAAGGGGTTTGAAGACACGTGTTACAAGAACTTCATGGTGGCCGTATGGGACAAGGAGACATGCCGGTGCTCTCCTCATCTGTTTTTTCTCTATCGAGGCAGAAGGATGTAAAGAGAACACAAGGATCACTCAATTAAATCTCGACCGTCTATTTAACATAAAATCAACGGATACAAAAAAATGACTTATGGAAAACTATGAAATCTTCCTTTAATATTAGATAAAGCTAAGTACTCCCTCCATTTTTATATACAAGGCCACAAACTCAAATTACAGGTACCAATGTAAAATTTAATGTCTGCTTTGAAAGTCAGCCTTTCTTTTCGTTTACTGGGATCATTAATACCCTACATGCATGTAAGAAAACTGAATGGAGGAAGTAGCTGACTATCATTATGACTGCATGCATGCAACTATTAAATAGGTTGCTAGTATAAGAAAATATCATTAATTTTGCCTCGATTACTGTTGGTGGCCTTGTATAGATGCAAAACGTATATTCCATAGTGGCCTTGTATATAAAAATGGAGGGAGTACTATTTTGTGCAGCCCATTTTCTGGTTTACATTCAGCCATTTTATACAGTCAAATAATAATTCAATCTTGGTAGTTGGTCCAGTACACTTCTCAGCCCATTCACATATATGCGGCCCATATTCATACAAATGATTCTCCTTTTCGATAAATTTTGCAAATAATTTCATAATTCATCACTAAATATGTTTACATCACAGGCTGTAAAGCCCTACAAAATAGTATCACATGTTCCTATACAAAACTATCAAATCATATGTACAACAAAACATAATACAAAAAAATAGTTCAACAAAAATAAATTTTCTTCCTCTTCCATCTTCCAGAACACGCAACACCTGGCATTGGAAGGATCAGCCATTAGAAGCATATAGAATACAATGGAAACAATCAAAATATAGAATACACCTGGCACACACTATGAAAATTACAACAGCACCAATATTTTTTATACTACCATAACAAACAGAAATGTAATCTGATTGCATAGGACATATGGCATTATCAACAAGACAAAGCAAAATTTATAGTGCCAGCTCATGAAGAAGGCAAAGCATATTTTACAGTGCGGGCTCAGGATGCCACCATGCACACTCCAACAAAAACTAAACGGAGGGCAAGAGAGCCGGACACAACTGTACCTGGAAATGCTGCTAGCCAGCGACAAAAGTAAGTTGGTGGGAGCCAAAGAGGGGTGTGCCAAAGGAGCCAACCATGCCGACGAGGATGAGGTAACCGGTGATCATCTCCTGGTTCTCCTTGATCTTGCCCTCGAAGTTCTTCCGCTACAGGTCGTCCTGCTGCAGCTCATCCTACACCGCCCAGAAACAAACAATTCAGATCAACAACTGCATAGATCATACCTTGTTTGCTTATCCAGACCAGACACTACTACAGTACTTGTTTGCTTATCTAGACCAGACACTACTACTATTTGTGAATATAGCAAATGTAAAAACAATGTAAATGGTAAACAACACTTGAGAATATAGCAACAGATTAAGAGCATATTGTTTAGCATCACACAGATAGTAGCACAATGCTACATGCAACTGTTAGGATAAAGTAGAGCTTCTACATTACATAGTCAGATATGAAGGACCAAGCAAATTGTTCCGGAAAAGACAAGTTACAGAGCAATCATGTATAGACCATTCTACTGGTAGCAAGGGCATAAAGATAATCACTTAACAAGCAGTACCAACATGAGTAAATCACATAAAGAAGTGCAATCTAATATCCCAGCTGCCAAAACACCATATCAAGATTCCGTACAGACCGAAAAAGAGCATGTGCTGCAGGACATAAAAATATACCATGAGCATTATTTCTACAAGTAAAATCCCTGTAAATATTACAAACATGCCACTGGGTACTAATCAGCCAGAGTAGTGTCATGGCTACCCGAGGAATCACCTAAACACAGCCTCGAAGAGGATGGCCAACGATGCCTGTACTAGATTCACCATGTTGCCTATAATTCCATCAAGACAAATACAATCAGTATCAGGATCAAAGGTTCAGAGCAAGAATAGTGAAGGCGTTTATGCTATAAACGACAAGATGATGATGCAAACTGTAACGAAGTAGGCATAGAGTAACAAAACAGCTCCATTACACTTAAGCTGACAAGGAGATGGTGCTTTGCTGTAACTGGATTCACCATTTAGTCACAGGAATACAACACAGTTCAAGAAATACTCCACTAAAGACAAATCATAAATTAAACTACTGCAAGCAAGAAGAGATAAGAAGAGGGAACTACTGCTTGCAAGCACTACTGCTTGCAAGTCCCAACTTAACAACAACTATCATCAATTTAGTTAATCGAAGATGCTACTCTAACTACTCCATTTTGCAAGATTCTACTGTAACTATCAGTACTAGAGTAATCGAATGTGTTGCAAGATGCTACTCTAACTAGATGCTCCAAGTTGATACTCCAATATACTGCAAGCAAGTTCATACTCCCACAAGAAGAGAATTCAGACAAGAATTCGTTCCACACACACTGTTCATTCGAGCCTGTGCTCTCTGCAAAACTTGAAACAGTATCACACAGGCGTCCAACCAGCGGCAGAGAGGTCAGCCACAACACAATCGACCTAGAGCTACAACCTGACAGTAACAATAACCGCACAACACAACCATTCCTCACGCATGTGACTGAAAAAGTAACAGAAATTCATTTAACGGTGCTCTGGTAGGTGTACCTCTCGCCTAAGCTCCTCATCTGTGTCATCGCCATCTGCTGGTTCGACAATGTGCTCCCTGCAAAACCTGAAACAACACCACACAGACATCCAACCAGCGGCAGAGAGGTCAACCACAGGTACACAGCACACCAAACCAATACCGCGAAATCACAAATCTGACCGAGAAACCCAGGGCACCTTTCTCTTCGTCCGAGGCCGGGAGCGCCTCCCCTGTCCAGTCCTTGGGCACGAGCGGATCCTGCACAGACATGAACGCACCAAAAAATAAAAACATCACCGCCTGGGATCGAAGAACGAACGAACCGAGGAGCCGGACGCGAGGGAGAGGGAGAGGTAGGGTTGGCTTACCCGGTGGGCGGAGGCGGGGCTGTCGGGGCCGGGGCAGGGGGCGGCAGCGGCGGCACCAGAAGAGGAAGCAGTCGACGAGGAAGGCGTCGAAGAAGGCCACCACCGCCCTCACGAGCGCCTCCGCACACCCGCACATGGAGCTCCTCGAAGGAGAGACTTCGACACGGTGCTTGACGGGCTAGATCTTGGGGATGCGCTTCCGCCGCCGCCCCTTCCCGTGCGCCCGCGCAGCGGCGATCCACCCTCCCTGCCTAGGGTAGGGGCCGTGCCCGGTTGATCTGGCCGGAGAGGATGAAGGCCCGAAGCGAGGGGGCGTCGGGGAGAGGAAGGGAGGGGGTCGGGGTGGCGATGCAGTGAGGAAGGGCGCGGGGGAGGCCATGGATGCTGATGGAAGGGCGCGGGGGATGCCATGGATGGGCACGGGGGTGGCTATGCGGTGAGGAAGGGCTCGCCGGTGGAGCTGATGGGGAGGCGGCGATCTAGAAGGGGAAGGGAGGAGGGGTTTGCAATGGGGTGGAGACAGTTAGGGGTTTGCAGTGGGGAATGGATGGGTGGATGGATGGATGGATATGTGCCATGTCATCGATCCATGGCACAAACGTCTCCACCAATCAGAATTAAGCGCATGTAATTGTATTTCTTCTTTAGTTTCTCTTATATATTTTCTCATCAATGTAAAGAATCTATCAAATATTTGCTGCAAAATGGCACCATTTCATTTTTCAAAAATATTAGACCATATTTATGTCCAATTAACCAGATGATTGTGTGTTAAAAACTTTTCATCATCCTCCCATCAAATTGACAATTTTTTGCCGATTCAGCAGGAAACGGGTCAAATTTGAACTACAGTCATCACACAATTTGCTATTTATTTTTTTCAAAAATCATTTATAGGTACATAAGTATCTATTTAGGGCCAGTTCTTTTGGGCGATTCTACCAGAATAGCCCCCTCCCCAGCTTCTCCCAGAATCACCACTCCATATGTTTTTTACAATCCTAGCTAATTATACCTTAACTAGATAGGATTGTAAAAAAAATATGGAGTGGCGATTCTGGGAGAAGCTGGGGAGGGGGGCGATTCTGGCAGAATCGCCGAAAAGAACTGGCCCTTAATCAGAGAAACATCAAAAGTTTTCCAAGATTCAACCACTAGCTAGGAACGGTCAAACCCGCCGTTTTGACCGCATTTCGAAACGGGCATAAAAATTCAAAAAAATCCAAAAATTGGAAAACCTTCGCATTATGTCATTATATGTGACCAAGTATCCAGGAAAAATAATAAACTTGTAATACGACAATAATTTTAAAAAAGTATTCTCAGAAATGAGCTATCATGCGTGAAGATTCAGGGTTTTCAAGCCAAATGATCAATCTTATGGCCACATTCATGGCATAGTTTGTTCAAATGATCTCATATTGTGCACAAGGGTGCATCTTAGAATTCCAAACAATGTTGTCTAAGGGAGTTTTCATTTTCTTTGCACGAAAAAATCATTTTCCATTTTCCGAGTGCCCAAATTGAGTTCTTTTTGTGAAGGACCTACCATATATTTGTTGCAAAATTGGACCAAATCAATTTTCTAAAATACTAGGCCATATTTGATTCACAATTGGCCAAATGGTTGGGTGTCAAAAGTCTTGATCCACCTTTGGTGAAAAAGATACATTCCCGCCAATTTAGTAGGAAGCGGGTCAAATTTGAACTGCAGCTGCCTCATAGTTTGCTCTTAATTTTTTTTCAAAATTATGTACATAAGTATCTATTTAATCACAGAAAAATCAAAATTTTTCCAAGATTCAACCACTAGCTAGGAACGGTCAAACCCGTCGTTTTGATCGCATTTCGAAACAGGCATAAAAATTCAAAAAAATAAAAAAATTGTAAAACCTTCACATTGTGTCATTATATGTGACCAAGTTTTCAGGAAAAATAATAAACTTGTAATACGGGAATTATTTTTAAAAAGTGTTCTCAGAAATGAGCTATTATGCGTGAAGATTCAGGGTTTTCAAGCCAAATGATCAATCTTATGGCCACATTTATGGCATAGTTTGTTCAAATGATCTCATATTGTGCACAAGGGTGCAACTTGGAATTCCAAACAATGTTGCCTAAGGGACTCGGAAAATTCATTTTCCATTTTTTGAATGCCCAAAATGAGTTTTTTTGTGAAGGAGCTACCATATATTTGTTGCAAAATTGGACCAAATCATTTTTCTAAAATATTAGGCCATATTTTATTCACAATTGACCAAATGGTTGGGTGTCAAAAGTTTTGATCCACCACTTGTGAAAAAGACAAATTTATGTCGATTCAGTAGGAAGCGGGTCAATTTTGAACTGCATCTACCTTATAGTTTGCTCTTTATTTTTTACAAAAATCCTTTCTAGGTATATAAGTATCTATTTAATCAGAAATACATGGTTTGGTGGCGATACATCGAGGTTTGGATGGTGGACGAGGGCCCCAACTCCAGAGCACGTAAACTCGCATGCCCGCCGCGTGGTCACCGCGTGGCTGTGGCGTTGCCATGTGTTCTGGGAGGCCTAGGCATGTCTAGGGGGTTGGGTACTCCCCAGGAAGGTGCTAGGAAGAAAACTACAACATAAGATTCTCACGAGGAGACCGAACTATGCTCAAACATGAATTAGCAGCCAAGTGGTTGATTAGCGATACGGGAAATGCACGTGGCCAATGGGCATGAGTTTTGGCTGAGGATGATCATATACTAAGAAGACTGTCTTCACAATTTTTTAGCTCAAAAGGAGGAGCCTAGGTTGTACTTGCTTTGCAAAGTACCACACTGGACAGAAATATGAATATTGAAGCTGGGCTCAAAATAATGAATGGATTGAGCTGAAATTTGGTGGGGGTGGTTATTTGGGCATAGGAAAGCACTGTAGAAAATTGATACCATTTGGACATGCCAAAGTGGTACTTCCTTCACAATGCTATTCCCTGGACAGAAACTTGGGAAAATTAGCGAGAGAAATTGGATAAATGAAATGAGATAAAATTTGGTGTAGGTAAGTTACATAGGTACGGTCATGCCCTGGTAAATTTTCAGATCATTTGGGTAAGCCTAGCTAGTACTTACTTCACAAAGCTTCTCTCGAGATAGAAACTTTGGATATTTCCTGAGAAAGATTTACCAGGAAAATGGAGCTAAATATTCTAATGTGGCAATGATTTGGGTATGGAAGAGTGCCCAAAAAGTTTGAGGGTAATAGGAGGGATCTGGATAACACTTGCTTTGCAATGTGCCAATCTGGCCATAAAATATAAATTGAACCTGGGCTCACATATATGATTTGACTGAGCCGCAATTTGGAGGAGGGTGATAATTTGGGCATATGAAGGAACTGTATAAATTTCATGTCATTTGGATATATAAAAATGGTACTTCCTTCACAATGCTTCTAGGTGGAAAAAACTTTGGAAATTTGTCGAGGAAGAATTACTAGGCAAATGGAGCTGAATTTTGTCATGAGGCAATGATTTGGATAGGAAAGAGTGCCCAAAAATTTTGAGGGCAATCAAGAATATATAAATAGCACTTCCTTCACAAAGTATCACTACTAGGGAAAAGCCTGGATCTTCAAGAAGAAGACTGACGCTAACAGTAATGTTACTGTCTACAAAGCTCAACTTGTTGCAAAAGGTTTTTGAGAAGTTCAAGGAGTTGACTACGATGAGATCTTCTCACCCGTAGCGATGCTTAAGTCCATCCGAATCATGTTAGCAATTGCCGCATTTTATGATTATGAAATTTGGCAAATGGATGTCAAAACTGCATTCCTTAATGGATATCTTAAAGAAGAGTTGTATATGATGCAACCAGAAGGTTTTGTCGATCCAGAAGGTGCTAACAAAGTGTGCAAGCTCTAGCGATCCATTTATGGACTGGTGCAAGCCTCTCGGAGTTGGAATATACGCTTTGATAGTGTGATCAAAGCATATGGTTTTATACATACTTTTGGAGAAGCCTGTATTTATAAGAAAGTGAGTGGGAGCTCTATAGCATTTCTGATATTATATATGGATGACATATTGCTAATCGGAAATGATACTAAATTTCTGAATATCATAAAAGGATACTTGAATAAGAATTTTTCAATGAAAGACCTCGGTGAAGCTGCTTATATATTGGGCATCAAGATCTATAGAGATTGATCAAGACGCTTAATTGTACTTTCACAAAGCACATACCTTGAAATTTTTTTGAAGAAGTGAAAAATGGATCAAGCAAACAAAGGGTTCATGCCTGTGTTACAAGGTGTGAAGTTGAGTCAGAATCAATGCTCGACCACTGCTACGTCTCGAGCTAGCGTTGGTTTTCCCCGAAGAGGAGAGGGTGATGCAGCATAGTAGCGTAAGTATTTCCCTGAGTTTTTGAGAACCAAGGTATCAATCCAGTAGGAGGTCACGTGCAAGTCCCTCGTACCTGCACAAAACGGTAGCAACTCGCAATCAACGCTTAGGGGTTGTCAATCCCTTCACGGTCACTTACGAGAGTGAGATCTGATAGAGATAATATTTTTGGTATTTTCGGTATAAAGATGCAAAGTAAAAAATTAAAAGCAAAACAAGTAAAACAAAGTAATGGAGATTGATATGATGAGAATAGACCCGGGGGCCATAGGTTTCACTAGTGGCTTCTCTCAAGAGCATATATATTCTACGTGGGTGAACAAATTACTGTTGAGCAATTGATAGAATTGAGCATAGTTATGAGGTTATCTAGGTATGATCATGTATATAGGCATCATGTCCGTGACAAGTAGACCGACTCCTGCCTGCATCTACTACTATTACTCCACTCATCGACCGCTATCCAGCATGCATCTAGAGTATTAAGTTAAAAACAGAGTAACGCCTTAAGCAAGATGACATGATGTAGAGGAATAAATTCATGCAATATGATAAATACCCCATCTTGTTATCCTCGATGGCAAAAATACAATACGTGCATTGCAACTCTTTCTGTCACTGAGTAAGGACACCACAAGATTGAACCCAAAGCTAAGCACTTCTCCCATTGTAAGAACTACCAATCTAGTTGGCCAAACCAAACGGATAATTCGAAGAGACTTGCAAAGATAACTCAATCATACATAAAAGAATTCAGAGAAGATTCAAATATTATTCATAGATAAGTTGGATCATAAACCCACAATTCATCGGTCTCAACAAACACACCGCAAAAAGAAGATTACATCGAATAGATCTCCACGAGAGAGGGGGAGAACATTGTATTGAGATCCAAAAAGAGAGAAGAAGCCATCTAGCTACTAGCTATGGACCCGAAGGTCTGAAGTAAACTACTCACACTTCATCGGAAGGGCTATGGTGTTGATGTAGAAGCCCTCCGTGATGGATGCCCTCTCCGGCGGAGCTCCGAAACAGGCCCCAAGATGGGATCTCATGGATACAGGAAGTTGCGGCGGTGGAATTAGGTTTTTGGCTCCGTCTTTGGTCTAATGGGGGTACGTAGGTATATATAGGAGGAAGGAGCACGTCAGTGGAGCTCCGAGGGGCCCACGAGGCAGGGGGGCGCGCCCAGGGGGGCGCGCCTTCCACCCTCGTGACCTCCCCGGAAACTTCTTGGAGTAGGGTCCAAGTCTCCTGGATCACGTTCGGTGAGAAGATCACGTTCCCGAAGGTTTCATTCCGTTTGGACTCCGTTTGATATTATGTTTCCTCGAAATACTGAAATAGGCAAAAAACAACAATTCTGGGTTGGGCCTCCGGTTAATAGGTTAGTCCCAAAAATAATATAAAAGTGGAAAATAAAGCCCAATATAGTCCAAAACAGTAGATAAAGTAGCATGGAGCAATCAAAAATTATAGATACGTTGGAGACGTATCAGGCATCCCCAAGCTTAATTCCTGCTCGTCCTCGAGTAGGTAAATGATAAAACGAGAATTTTTGATGCGGAGTGATACTTTGGCATAATTTCAATGTAAATCTTCTTAATCATGGTATGAATATTCAGATCCGAAAGGTTCAAGACAAAAGTTCATATTGACATAAAAATGATAATACTTCAAGCATACTAATTAAACAATTATGTCATCTCAAAATAACATGGACAAAGGAAGTTCATCCCTACAAAATCATATAGTTAGGCTATGCTTCATTTTCGTCACACAAAGATGTTCCCAACTTCTATACCCCCGATGACAAGCCAAGCAATTGTTTCATACTCAAATAATCTCAAACTTTTTCAACCTTCACGCAATACATGAGCGCGAGCCATGGACATAGCACTATGGGTGGTATAGAATATGATGATGGGGATTGTGTGGAGAAGACAAGAAAGGAGAAAGTCTCACATCAATGAGGCTAATCAACGAGCTATGGAGATGCCCATCAATTGATGTTAATGCAAGGAGTAGGGATTGCTATGCAACGGATGCACTAGAGCTAAGAATGATCAACAAAAGAAAACTAGTGGGTGTGCATCCAACTTGCTTGCTCATGAAGACCTAGGGCATTTTGAGGAAGCCCATCGTTGGAATATACAAGCCAAGTTCTATAATGAAAAATTCCCACTAGTATGAACAAGACAACTTATGAGACTCACTATATGAAAATCATGGTGCTACTTTGAAGCACAATATATGAGACTCACTACATGAAGAACAAGGTGCTACTTTGAAGCACAAGTGTGGAAAAAGAGATAGTAGCATTGCCCTTTTTATTTTCTCTCCTTTTTTTGGGCCTTTCTTTTTTTATTTTTGGCCTTTCTCTCTTTTTCTTTTTTTGATTGGGCAATGCTCTAATAATGATGATCATCACACTTCTATTGATTACAACATAATGATTACAACTCGATACTAGAACAAGATATGACTCTATATGAATGCCTCCGGCGGTGTACCGGGATGGTGCAATGAATCAAGAGTGACATGTATGAAAAATAATGCATGGTGGCTTTGCCACAAATACGATGTCAACTACAAGATCATGCAATGGCAATATGACAAAAATAAAGCATGTCATGATGATGATGATGATGATGGAAGTTGCATGGCAATATATCTCGGAATGGCTATGGAAATGCCATGATAGGTAGGTATGGTGGCTGTTTTGAGGAAGATATAGGGAGTTTTATGTGTGAAAGAGCGTATCATATCACAGGGTTTGGATGCACCGACGAAGTTTGCACCAACTCTCAATGTGAGAAAGGGCAATGCACGGTACCGAAGAGGCTAGCAAATGGCGGAAAGGTAAAAGTGCGTATAATCCATGGACTCAACATTAGTCAAAAGAACTCATATACTTATTGCAAAAATTTAGAAGTCATGAAAAATCAAGTACTACGCGCATGCTCCTAGGGGGATAGATTGGTAGGAAAAGACCATCGCTCGTCCCCGACCGCCACTCATAAGGATGCACAAGCCAGGTACACTTCATGCTTCAAATTTGTTACACAACTTTAACCATACGTGCATGCTACGGGACTTGCTAACTTCAACACAAGTATTTCTCAAATTCACAACTACTCAACTAGCACGACTATGATATTATCACCTCCATATCTCAAAACAATTATCAAGCATCAAACTTATCTTAGTATTCAACCCACTAAAAAGAAAGTTTCACATATCTTGAATACCAAGTATATTAACATTAAGCAAATTACCATGCTATTAACGACTCTCAAAATAATCTAAGTGAAGCATGAGAGATCAAGTTTCTTTAAAAAAAACCACCACCGTGCTCTAAAAGATCTAAGTGAAGCACTAGAGCAAAAATTATCACGCTCAAAAGGATATAAGTGAAGCACATAGAGTAAACTATCAAGCTCAAAAGATATAAGCGAAGCACATAGAGTATTCTAACAAATTTCAATTCATACATGGCTCTCTCAAAAGGTGCGTACAGCAAGGATGATTGTGGTAGACTAACAAGCACAGACACAAAAAATACAAGACGCTCCAAGCAAAACACATATCATGTGGTGAATAAAAATATAGCTCCAAGTAAATTACCGATGGAAGTGGACAAAAGAGGGGATGCCTTCCGGGGCATCCCCAAGCTTTGACTTTTTGGTGTCCTTGGATTATCTTGGGGGTGCCATGGGCATCCCCAAGCTTAGGCTCTTGCCACTCCTTGTTTCATAATCCATCAAAAGAATTCACCCAAAACTTGAAAACTTCACAACACAAAACTCAATAGAAATCTCGTGAGCTCCGTTAGAGAAAGAAAACAAAAGACTACTTTAAGGTACTGTAGTGAACTTGTTCTTTATTTGTATTGGTGTTAAACCTACTGTATTACAACTTCTCTATGGTTTATAAACTATTTTACTAGCCATAGATTCATCAAAATAAGCAAACAACACACGCAAAACAGAATCTGTCAAAAACAGAACAGTCTGTAGTAATCTGTTACTAATGCAAACTTCTGGAACCCAAAAAATTCTACCAAAATTAGACGACCTGGGAAATTTGTTTATTGATCAGCAGAAATTGGAATCACTATTTTATCACATTCTGGTGATTTTTGACAATTCGGGCACTGAGCGCAAAGATTCTAGAAATTACAGCAAGATCAAATAACTATCTTCCAAGAAGATCTAATAGGTTTAACTTGGCACAAACACTAATTAAAAGATAAAACCACATCTAAACAGAATCTAGATGGATTATTTATTCCTAAAAAAACCAAAAACAAAAGACACAAAATAAAATTGGGTTGCCTCCCAACAAGCGCTATCGTTTAACGCCCCTAGCTAGGCATATAAGCAAGGATAGATCTAGGTATTGCCATCTTTGGTAGGCAATCCATAAGTGGCTATCATGATAGATTCATATGGTAATTTTATTTTCTTTCTAGGAAAGTGTTCCATGCCCTTCTTTAAGGAAAATTGGAATTTAATATTCCCTTCCTTCATATCAATAATTGCACCAATCGTTCTAAGAAAAAGTCTACCAAGAATAATAGGACATGAAGGATTGCAATCTATATCAAGAACGATAAAATCTACGGGCACATAATTCCTATTTGCAACAATAAGAACATCATTAATTCTTCCC
Organism: Triticum urartu; assembly: GCF_056163025.1. Lineage (NCBI taxonomy): Eukaryota > Viridiplantae > Streptophyta > Magnoliopsida > Poales > Poaceae > Triticum > Triticum urartu. The sequence goes on from NC_141879.1 coordinate 87,493,898, forward strand.
ATAGGCTTTTTAATAGTGGAATCCGCAAGATGCAAGTTTAGAGAGCAATCATCAAAGTCACGGAAATCTAGCAAATCACACAAAGCTTTGGGGATAGTAGAGACACTAGCACCCAAATCACACAAAGCATGAAACTCGTAATTTTTAATTTTAATATTAATTGTAGGTTCCCACTTATCATGGAGTTTTCTAGGGATAGAAACTTTCAACTCAAGCTTTTCTTCATAAGATTGCATTAAGGCGTCAACAATGTGTTCGGTAAAGGCCTTATTTCGACTATAAGCATGAGGAGAATTTAACACGGATTGCAACAAGGAAATACAATCAATTAAAGAGCAATTTTCATAGTTAAATTCCTTGAGATCCAAAATAGTGGGTTTAGCAATATCTAGATTTTTATTTCTTTCAATCCCTTTTTTATCAATTTCATCATCAGGATCTAAAAACTCAGAATTCTTAGAACGCCTTCTAGGTAAGGGAAGATCATAATCAGATTCATCAAGATTCATATTGCAAAACAAAGATTTAATAGGGGACACATCAATAACTTTCAGATCTTTAACTTGATTCTCATAGTTATTCGGTTTAGCGGCCATCTTATTGACTAAGGTGGCTTGCATATCCGAAATTTTAGCGGTCATTTTTTCAAGATGAGCAATTTGGGCTCTTATGTTGGGAAACGTAGTAATTTCAAAAAATTTCCTACGCACACACAAGATCATGTGATGCATAGCAACGAGATGGGAGAGTGTTGTCTACGTACCCAACGCAGACCGACTGCGGAAGCGTTGACACGACGTAGAGGAAGTAGTCGTACGTCTTCACGATCCAACCGATCAAGCACCGAAACTACGGCACCTCCGAGTTCGAGCACACGTTCAGCTCGATGACGATCCCCGGACTCCGATCCAGCAAAGTGTCGGGGAAGAGTTCCGTCAGCACGACGGCGTGGTGACGATCTTGATGCACTACAGCAGCAGGGCTTTGCCTTAACTCCGCTACAGTATTATCGAGGAATATGGTGGCTGGGGGCACCGCACACGGCTAAGGAATAGATCACGTGGATCAACTTGTGTGTCTCTGGGGTGCCTCTACCTCAGTATATAAAGGAGTAGAGGGGGGAGGCTGGCCGGCCAAGCTTGGCGCGCCAGGAGAGTCCTACTCCCTCTGGGAGTAGGATCCCCCCCCCCCCAATCCTAGTTGGAATAGGATTCGCGGAGGGGGAAAAGAGGAGGAGGGGGCCGGCCACCTCTCCTAGTCCTAATAGGACTAGGGGAAGGGGGAGGCGTGCAGCCCATCTAGGGCAGCCCCTTCTCTTTTCCACTAAGGCCCACTATGGCCCATATAGCTCCCGGGGGGTTCCGGTAACCCTCCCGGTATTCCGGTAAAATCCCGATTTCACCCGGAACACTTCGATATCCAAACATAGGCTTCCAATATATCAATCTTTATGTCTCGACCATTTCGAGACTCCTCGTCATGTCCATGATCACATCTGGGACTCCGAACAACCTTCGGTACATCAAAATGCATAAACTCATAATATAACTGTCATCGTAACCTTAAGCGTGCGGACCCTACGGGTTCGAGAACAATGTAGACATGATCGAGACACGTCTCCGGTCAATAACCAATAGCGGGACCTGGATGCCCATATTGGCTCCTACCTATTCTACGAAGATCTTTATCGGTCAGACCGCATAACAACATACGTTGTTCCCTTTGTCATCGGTATGTTACTTGCCCGAGATTCGATCGTCGGTATCCAACACCTAGTTCAATCTCGTTACCGGCAAGTCTCTTTACTCGTTCCATAATACATCATCTCACAACTAACATATTAGTTGTAATGCTTGCAAGGCTTATGTGATGTGCATTACCGAGAGGGCTCAGAGATACCTCTCCGACAATCGGAGTGACAAAACCTAATCTCGAAATACGCCAACCCAACATGTACCATTGGAGACACCTGTAGTACTCCTTTATAATCACCCAGTTACATTGTGACGTTTGGTAGTACCCAAAGTGTTCCTCCGGTAAACGGGAGTTGCATAATCTCATAGTTATAGGAACATGTATAAGTCATGTAGAAAGCAATAGCAACACACTAAACGATCGGGTGCTAAGCTAATGGAATGGGTCATGTCAATCAGATCATTCAACTAATGATGTGACCTCGTTAATCAAATAACAACTCATTGTTCATGGTTAGGAAACATAACCATCTTTGATTAACGAGCTAGTCAAGTAGAGGCATACTAGTGACACTTTGTTTGTCTATGTATTCACACATGTATTATGTTTCCGATTAATACAATTCTAGCATGAATAATAAACATTTATCATGATTATAAGGAAATAAATAATAACTTTATTATTGCCTCTAGGGCATATTTCCTTCAGTCTCCCACTTGCACTAGAGTCAATAATCTAGATTACACTGTAATGATTCTAACACCCATGGAGCCTTGGTGCTGATCATGTTTTGCTCATGGAAGAGGCTTAGTCAACGGGTCTGCGATATTCAGATACGTATGTATCTTGCAAATCTCTATGTCTCCCACCTGGACTAGATCCCGGATGGAATTGAAGCGTCTCTTGATGTGCTTGGTTCTCTTGTGAAATCTGGATTCCTTTGCCAAGGCAATTGCACCAGTATTGTCACAAAAGATTTTCATTGGACCCGATGCACTAGGTATGACACCTAGATCGGATATGAACTCCTTCATCCAGACTCCTTCGTTCGCTGCTTCCGAAGCAGCTATGTACTCCGCTTCACATGTAGATCCCGCTATGACGCTTTGTTTAGAACTGCACCAACTGACAGCTCCACCGTTTAATGTAAACACGTATCCGGTTTGCGATTTAGAATCGTCCGGATCAGTGTCAAAGCTTGCATCAACGTAACCATTTACGACGAGCTCTTTGTCACCTCCATATACGAGAAACATATCCTTAGTCCTTTTCAGGTATTTCAGGATGTTTTTGACCGCTGTCCAGTGATCCACTCCTGGATTACTTTGGTACCTCCCTGCTAGACTCATAGGAAGGCACACATCAGGTCTGGTACACAGCATTGCATACATGATAGATCCTATTGCTGATGCATAGGGAACATCTTTCATATTCTCTCTATCTTCTGCAGTGGTCGGGCATTGAGTCTTACTCAATTTCACACCTTGTAACACAGGCAAGAATCCTTTCTTTGCTTGATCCATTTTGAACTTCTTCAAAATTTTGTCAAGGTATGTTGTTTGTGAAAGTCCAATTAAGCGTTTTGATCTATCTCTATAGATCTTTATGCCTAATATGTAAGCAGCTTCACCGAGGTCTTTCATTGAAAAACTCTTATTCAAGTATCCCTTTCTGCTATCCAGAAATTCTATATCATTTCCAATCAGTAATATGTCATCCACATATAGTATCAGAGATGCTACAGAGCTCCCACTCACTTTCTTGTAAATACAGGCTTCTCCGAAAGTCTGTATAAAACCAAATGCTTTGATCACACTATCAAAACGTTTATTCCAACTCCGAGAGGCTTGCACCAGTCCATAAATGGATCGCTGGAGCTTGCACACTTTGTTAGCTCCCTTTGGATCGACAAAACCTTCTGGTTGCATCATATACAACTCTTCTTCCAGAAATCCATTCAGAAATGCAGTTTTGACATCCATCTGCCAAATTTCATAATCATAAAATGCGGCAATTGCTAACATGATTCGGACGGACTTAAGCATCGCTACGGGTGAGAAGGTCTCATCGTAGTCAATCCCTTGAACTTGCCGAAAACCTTTCGCGACAAGTCGAGCTTTGTAGACAGTAACATTACCATCAGCGTCAGTCTTCTTCTTGAAGATCCATTTATTCTCAATTGCTTGCCGATCATCGGGCAAGTCAACTAAAGTCCATACTTTGTTCTCATACATGGATCCCATCTCAGATTTCATGGCTTCAAGCCACTTTGCGGAATCTGGGCTCACCATCGCTTCTTCATAGTTCGTAGGTTCATCATGATCTAGTAGCATGACTTCCAGAACAGGATTACCGTACCACTCTGGTGCGGATCTTACTCTGGTTGATCTACGAGGTTCAGTAGTGTCTTGTTCTGAAGTTTCATGATCATTATCATTAGCTTCCTCACTAACTAGTGTAGGTGTCACTGAAACAGTTTTCTGTGATGTACTACTTTCCAGTAGGGGAGCAGGTACAGTTACCTCGTCAAGTTCTACTTTCCTCCCACTCACTTCTTTCGAGAGAAACTCCTTCTCTAGAAAGGATCCATTCTTAGCAACGAATGTCTTGCCTTCGGATCTGTGATAGAAGGTGTACCCAACAGTCTCCTTTGGGTATCCTATGAAGACACATTTCTCCGATTTGGGTTCGAGCTTATCAGGTTGAAGTTTTTTCACATAAGCATCGCAGCCCCAAACTTTAAGAAACGACAACTTTGGTTTCTTGCCAAACCACAGTTCATAAGGCGTCGTCTCAACGGATTTTGATGGTGCCCTATTTAACGTGAATGCGGCCGTCTCTAGAGCATAACCCCAAAACGATAGCGGTAAATCTGTAAGAGACATCATAGATCGCACCATATCTAGTAAAGTACGATTACGACGTTCGGACACACCATTACGTTGTGGTGTTCCGGGTGGCGTGAGTTGCGAAACTATTCCACAGTTTTTCAAATGTACACCAAACTCGTAACTCAAATATTCTCCTCCACGATCAGATCGTAGAAACTTTATTTTCTTGTTACGATGATTTTCAACTTCACTCTGAAATTCTTTGAACTTTTCAAATGTTTCAGACTTATGTTTCATTAAGTAGATATACCCATATCTGCTTAAATCATCTGTGAAGGTGAGAAAATAACGATATCCGCCACGAGCCTCAATATTCATCGGACCACATACATCGGTATGTATGATTTCCAACAAATCTGTTGCTCTCTCCATAGTACCGGAGAACGGTGTTTTAGTCATCTTGCCCATGGGGCACGGTTCGCAAGTACCAAGTGATTCATAATCAAGTGGTTCCAAAAGTCCATCAGTATGGAGTTTCTTCATGCGCTTTATACCGATATGACCTAAACGACAGTGCCACAAATAAGTTGCACTTTCATTATCAACTCTGCATCTTTTGGCTTCAACATTATGAATATGTGTATTACTACTATCGAGATTCAATAAGAATAGACCACTCTTCAAGGGTGCATGACCATAAAGGATATTACTCATATAAATAGAACAACCATTATTCTCTGATTTAAATGAATAACCATCTCGCATTAAACAAGATCCAGATATAATGTTCATGCTCAACGCTGGCACCAAATAACAATTATTTAGGTCTAATATTAATCCCGAAGGTAGATGTAGAGGTAGCGTGCCGACCGCGATCACATCGACTTTGGAACCGTTTCCCACGCGCATCGTCACCTCGTCCTTTGCCAGTGCCCGTTTATTCCGTAGTCCCTGTTTCGAGTTGCAAATATTAGCAACAGAACCAGTATCAAATACCCAGGTGCTACTGCGAGCTCTAGTAAGGTACACATCAATAACATGTATATCACATATACCTTTGTTCACCTTGCCATCCTTCTTATCCGCCAAATACTTGGGGCAGTTCCGCTTCCAGTGACCAGTCTGCTTGCAGTAGAAGCACTCAGTTTCAGGCTTAGGTCCAGACTTGGGTTTCTTCTCCTGAGCAGCAACTTGCTTGCTGTTCTTCTTGAAGTTCCCCTTCTTCTTCCCTTTGCCCTTTTTCTTGAAACTAGTGGTCTTGTTAACCATCAACACTTGATGCTCATTCTTGATTTCTACCTCCGCAGCTTTCAGCATTGCGAAGAGCTCGGGAATAGTCTTGTTCATCCCTTGCATATTATAGTTCATCACGAAGCTCTTGTAGCTTGGTGGCAGTGATTGGAGAATTCTGTCAATGACGCAATCATCCGGAAGATTAACTCCCAATTGAATCAAGTGATTATTATACCCAGACATTTTGAGTATATGCTCACTGACAGAACTGTTCTCCTCCATCTTGCAACTGTAGAACTTATTGGAGACTTCATACCTCTCAACCTGGGCATTTGCTTGAAATATTAACTTCAACTCCTGGAACATCTCATATGCTCCATGACGTTCAAAACGTCGTTGAAGTCCCGATTCTAAGCCGTAAAGCATGGCACACTGAACTATCGAGTAGTCATCAGCTTTGCTCTGCCAGACGTTCATAACATCTGGTGTTGCTCCAGCAGCAGGCCTGGCACCCAGCGGTGCTTCCAGGACGTAATTCTTCTGTGCAGAAATGAGGATAATCCTCAAGTTACGGACCCAGTCCGTGTAATTGCTACCATCATCTTTCAACTTTGCTTTCTCAAGGAACGCATTAAAATTCAACGGAACAACAGCACGAGCCATCTATCTACAATCAACATAAACAAGCAAGGTACTATCAGGTACTAAGTTCATGATTAGTTTAAGTTCAATTAATCAGATTACTTAAGAACTCCCACTTAGATAGACATCCCTCTAATCTTCTAAGTGATTACGTGATCCAAATCAACTAAACCATAACCAATCATCACGTGAGATGGAGTAGTTTTCAATGGTGAGCATCGTTATGTTGATCATATCTACTATATGATTCACGCTCGACCTTTCGGTCTCCGTGTTCCGAGGCCATATCTGCATATGCTAGGCTCGTCAAGTTTAACCTGAGTATTCTGCGTGTGCAAAACTGGCTTGCACCCGTTGTAGATGGACGTAGAGCTTATCACACCCGATCATCATGTGGTGTCTGGGCACGACGAACTTTGGCAATGGTGCATACTCAGGGAGAACACTTCTTGATAATTTAGTGAGAGATCATCTTATAATGCTACCGTCAATCAAAGCAAGATAAGATGCATAAAAAGATAAACATCACATGCAATCAATATAAGTGATATGATATGGCCATCATCATCTTGTGCTTGTGATCTCCATCTCCGAAGCACCGTCATGATCACCATCGTCACCGGCGCAACACCTTGATCTCCATCGTAGCATCATTGTCGTCTCGCCAATCTTATGCTTCCACGACTATCACTACCGTTTAGTAATAAAGTAAAGCATTACATCGCGATTGCATTGCATACAATAAAGCGACAACCATATGGCTCCTGCCAGTTGCCGATAACTCGGTTACAAAACATGATCATCTCATACAATAAAATTCAGCATCATGCTTTTGACCATATCACATCACAACATGCCCTGCAAAAACAAGTTAGACGTCCTCTACTTTGTTGTTGCAAGTTTTACGTGGCTGCTACGGGCTTAAGCAAGAACCAATCTCACCTACGCATCAAAACCACAACGATAGTTTGTCAAATAGACTCCGTTTTAACCTTCGCAAGGACCGGGCGTAGCCATACTTGGTTCAACTAAAGTTGGAGAGACAGTCGCCCGCAAGCCATCTGTGTGCAAAGCACGTCGAGGGAACCGGTCTCGCGTAAGCGTACGCGTAAGGTTGGTCCGGGTCGTCTCGTCCAACAATGCCGCCGAACCAAAGTATGACATGCTGGTAGGCAGTATGACTTATATCGCCCACAACTCACTTGTGTTCTACTCGTGCATATAACATCAACATAAATAACCTAGGCTCGGATGCCACTGTTGGGAAACGTAGTAATTTCAAAAAATTTCCTACGCACACGCAAGATCATGTGATGCATAGCAACGAGATGGGAGAGTGTTGTCTACGTACCCAACGCAGACCGACTGCGGAAGCGTTGACATGACATAGAGGAAGTAGTCGTACGTCTTCACGATCCAACCGATCAAGCACCGAAACTACGGCACCTCCGAGTTTGAGCACACGTTCAGCTCAATGACGATCCCCGGACTCCGATCCAGCAAAGTGTCGGGGAAGAGTTCCGCCAGCACGACGGCGTGGTGACGATCTTGATGCACTACAGCAGCAGGGCTTCGCCTTAACTCCGCTACAGTATTATCGAGGAATATGGTGGCTGGGGGCACCGCACACGGCTAAGGAATAGATCACGTGGATCAACTTGTGTGTCTCTGGGGTGCCTCTACCTCAGTATATAAAGGAGTAGAGGGGGGAGGCTGGCCGGCCAAGCTTGGCGCGCCAGGAGAGTCCTACTCCCTCTGGGAGTAGGATTCCCCCCCCAATCCTAGTTGGGATAGGATTCGCGGAGGGGGAAAAGAGGAGGAGGGGGCCGGCCACCTCTCCTAGTCCTAATAGGACTAGGGGAAGGGGGAGGCGCGCAGCCCATCTAGGGCAGCCCCTTCTCTTTTCCACTAAGGCCCACTATGGCCCATATAGCTCCCGGGGGGTTCCGGTAACCCTCCCGGTATTCCGGTAAAATCCCGATTTCACCCGGAACACTTCCGATATCCAAACATAGGCTTCCAATATATCAATCTTTATGTCTCGACCATTTCGAGACTCCTCGTCATGTCCGTGATCACATCCGGGACTCCGAACAACCTTCGGTACATCAAAATGCATAAACTCATAATATAACTGTCATCGTAACCTTAAGCGTGCGGACCCTACAGGTTCGAGAACAATGTAGACATGACCGAGACACGTCTCCGGTCAATAACCAATAGCGGGACCTGGATGCCCATATTGGCTCCTACCTATTCTACGAAGATCTTTATCGGTCAGACCGCATAACAACATACGTTGTTCCCTTTGTCATCGGTATGTTACTTGCCCGAGATTCGATCGTCGGTATCCAATACCTAGTTCAATCTCGTTACCGGCAAGTCTCTTTACTCGTTTCGTAATACATCATCTCACAACTAACATATTAGTTGTAATGCTTGCAAGGCTTATGTGATGTGCATTACCGAGAGGGCCCAGAGATACCTCTCCGACAATCGGAGTGACAAAACCTAATCTCGAAATACGCCAACCCAACATGTACCATTGGAGACACCTGTAGTACTCCTTTATAATCACCCAGTTACGTTGTGACGTTTGGTAGTACCCAAAGTGTTCCTCCGGTAAACGGGAGTTGCATAATCTCATAGTTATAGGAACATGTATAAGTCATGAAGAAAGCAATAGCAACACACTAAACGATCAGGTGCTAAGCTAATGGAATGGGTCATGTCAATCAGATCATTCAACTAATGATGTGACCTCGTTAATCAAATAACAACTCATTGTTCATGGTTAGGAAACATAACCATCTTTGATTAACGAGCTAGTCAAGTAGAGGCATACTAGTGACACTTTGTTTGTCTATGTATTCACACATGTATTATGTTTCCGGTTAATACAATTCTAGCATGAATAATAAACATTTATCATGATTATAAGGAAATAAATAATAACTTTATTATTGCCTCTAGGGCATATTTCCTTCATCTTACACCATCAAATTCTTTGGACATATCATCGAGCTCTTTATTCATATAACTCATAAAACTCTTTTGTTCCTTAAGCTCGTTTCTAAAGAAATTATTATGCTCAAATTGCAAGACCATAAACTTCCTGACATTGTTTTCGATATCTTCTAGCCTTTTAAGGTGAAGATCACCAAAATTAGGTAAGGCCATCGTGACGAACAAGCAAGCAAACTAACACACGAGCAAACAAAAGGCAAAGGGAAAGAGAGGGCGAATAAAACGGCAAGGGTGAAGTGGGGAGAGGAAAACGAGAGGCAAATGGCAAATAATGTAATGCGAGAGATAGAGATTGTGATGGGTACTTGGTATGTTGACTTTTGCATAGGCTTCCCCGGCAACGGCGCCAGAAATGGCTCGTTGACAGGAGAGTAAATCTTGACTTGACTTGGCGTAGGCCTCCCCGGCAACGGCGCCAGAAATCCTTCTTGCTACGTCTCGAGCTAGCGTTGGTTTTCCCCGAAGAGGAGAGGGTGATGCAGCATAGTAGCGTAAGTATTTCCCTCAGTTTTTGAGAACCAAGGTATCAATCCAGTAGGAGGTCACGCGCAAGTCCCTCGTACCTGCACAAAACGGTAGCAACTCGCAACCAACGCTTAGGGGTTGTCAATCCCTTCACGGTCACTTACGAGAGTAAGATCTGATAGAGATAATATTTTTGGTATTTTTGGTATAAAGATGCAAAGTAAAAAGTAAAAGCAAAACAAGTAAAATAAAGTAATGGAGATTGATATGATGAGAATAGACCCAGGGGCCATAGGTTTCACTAGTGGCTTCTCTCAAGAGCATATATATTCTACGGTGGGTGAACAAATTACTGTTGAGCAATTGATAGAATTGAGCATAGTTATGAGGTTATCTAGGTATGATCATGTATATAGGCATCACGTCCGTGACAAGTAGACCGACTCCTGCCTGCATCTACTACTATTACTCCACTCATCGACCGCTATCCAGCATGCATCTAGAGTATTAAGTTAAAAACAGAGTAACGCCTTAAGCAAGATGACATGATGTAGAGGAATAAATTCATGCAATATGATAAATACCCCATCTTGTTATCCTCGATGGCAACAATACAATACGTGCCTTGCAACTCTTTCTGTCACTGAGTAAGGACACCGCAAGATTGAACCCAAAGCTAAGCACTTCTCCATTGCAAGAACAACCAATCTAGTTGGCCAAACCAAACGGATAATTCGAAGAGACTTGCAAAGATAACTCAATCATACATAAAAGAATTCAGAGAAGATTCAAATATTATTCATAGATAAGTTGGATCATAAACCCACAATTCATCGGTCTCAACAAACACACCGCAAAAAGAAGGTTATATCGAATAGATCTCCACGAGAGAGGGGGAGAACATTGTATTGAGATCCAAAAAGAGAGAAGAAGCCATCTAGCTACTAGCTATGGACCCGAAGGTCTGAAGTAAACTACTCACACTTCATCGGAAGGGCTATGGTGTTGATGTAGAAGCCCTCCGTGATGGATGCCCTCTCCGGCGGAGCTCCGGAACAGGCCCCAAGATGGGATCTCGTGGATACAGGAAGTTGCGGCGGTGGAATTAGGTTTTTGGCTCCGTCTTTGGTCTAATGGGGGTACGTAGGTATATATAGGAGGAAGGAGCACGTCGGTGGAGCTCCGAGGGGCCCACGAGGCAGGGGGCGCGCCCTCCACCCTCGTGACCTCCCCGGAAACTTCTTGGAGTAGGGTCCAAGTCTCCTGGATCACATTCGGTGAGAAGATCACGTTCCCGAAGGTTTCATTCCGTTTGGACTCCGATTGATATTCTGTTTCCTCGAAATACTGAAATAGGCAAAAAAACAGCAATTCTGGGCTGGGCCTCCGGTTAATAGGTTAGTCCCAAAAATAATATAAAAGTGGAAAATAAAGCCCAATATAGTCCAAAACAGTAGATAAAGTAGCATGGGCAATCAAAAATTATAGATACGTTGGAGACGTATCAACCACTTCAGAAGATAGAGAGAAAATGAAAGCCATTCCCTATGCTTCAGCCATAGGTTCTATCATGTATGCAATGCTGTGTACTAGACCTAATGTGTGCCTTGCTATTAGTTTAGCAGGGAGGTACCAAAGTAATCCAGGAGTGGATCACTGGACAGCGGTCAAGAACATCCTGAAATACCTGAAAAGGACTAAGGATATGTTTCTCGTTTATGGAGGTGACAAAGAGCTCGTTGTAAATGGTTATGTCGATGCAAGCTTTGACACCGATCTGGATGACTCTAAGTCACAAACCAGATACGTATTTTTATTAAATGGTGGAGCTGTCAGTTGGTGCAGTTTCAAGCAGAGCTTCGTGGCGGGATCTACATGCGAAGTGGAGTACATAGCCGCTTCGGAAACAACAAATGAAGGAGTTTGGATGAAGGAGTTCATATCCAATCTAGGTGTAATACCTAGTGCATCAGGTCCAATGAAAATCTTTTGTGACAATACTGGTGCAATTGCCTTCACAAAAGAATCCAGATTTCACAAGAGAACCAAGCACATCAAGAGACGCTTCAATTCCATCTGCGATCAAGTCAAGGAGGGAGACATAGAGATTTGCAAGATACATACGGATCTGAATGTTGCAGACCCGTTGACTAAGCCTCTCTCACGAGCAAAACACGATCAGCACCAAGACTCCATGGGTGTTAGAATCATTACAATGTAATCTAGATTATTGACTTTAGTGCAAGTGGGAAACTCAAGCAAATATGCCCTAGAGGCAATAATAAAGTTGTTATTTATATTTCCGTATATCATGATAAATGTTTATTATTCATGCTAGAATTGTATTAACCGAAAACTTAGCACATGTGTGAATACATAGACAAACAGAGTGTCACTAGTATGCCTCTACTTGACTAGCTCGATGATCAAAGATGGTTAAGTTTCCTAGCCATGGACAAAGAGTTGTCATTTGATAAACGGGATCACATCATTAGAGATTGATGTGATTGACTTGACCCATCCGTTAGCTTAGCAGGATGATCGTTTAGTTTACTGCTATAGCTTTCTCCATAACTTATACATGTTCCTATGACTATGAGATTATGCAACTTCCAAATACCGGAGGAACACTTAGTGTGCTATCAAATGTCACAACGTAACAGGGTGACTATAAAGATGCTCTACAGGTGTCTCCGATGGTGTTTGTTGAGTTGGCATAGATCGAGATTAGGATTTGTCACTCCGTATATCGGAGAGGTATCTCTGGGCCCTCTCTGTAATGCACATCACTATAAGCTTTGCAAGCAATGTGACTAATGAGTTAGTTACGGGATGTTGTATTATGAAACGAGTAAAGAGACTTGCCGGTAACGAGATTGTACTAGGTATTGAGATACTGACGATCGAGTCTCGGGCAAGTAACATACCGATGACAAAGGGAACAACGTATGTTGTTATGCGGTTTGACCGATAAAGATCTTCGTAGAATATGTAGGAACCAATATGAGCGTCCAGGTTCCACTATTGGTTATTGACCGGAAATGAGTCTCGATCATATCTACATAGTTCTCGAACCCGTAGGGTCCGCATGCTTAACGTTTGGTGACGATCGGTATTATGAGTTTATGTTTTTTGATATACCGAAGGTTGTTCGGAGTCCCGGAGATGATCACGGACATGACGAGGAGTCTCGAAATGGTCGAGACATAAAGATCGATATATTGGATGACTATGTTTGGACATCAGAATGGTTCCGGGTGAGTTCGGGTATATACCGGAGTACCGGGAGGTTACCGGAACCCCCCGGGAAGTATATGGGCCTTATTGGGCCATAGTGGGATAGAGGAGAAGGGAGCCTAGGAGGGGGCGCCCCCCAAGCCCAATCCGAATTGGGTGGGGGGTCGGCCCCCCTTTTCCTTCCCCCTCTCCCCCCTTCCTTCCTCTCCTAATCCAACTAGGGAAGGGGGGATCCTACTCCCGGTGGGAGTAGGACTCCCTTGGGCGCGCCATAGAGGGTCGGCCCCTCCCCCTCCTCCACTCCTTTACATACGGGGGAGGGGGCACCCCATATATAAACACACAAGTTGACAATTGTATTAGCCGTGTGCGGTGCCCCCCTCCACCATAATCCACCTCGATCATATCATTGAAGTGCTTAGGCGAAGCCCTATTCCGGTAGCTTCATCATCACCATCATCACGCCGTCGTGCTGACGAAACTCTCCCTCGACACTCATCTGGATCTAGAGTTCGCGGGACGTCACCGAGCTGAACGTGTGCAGATTGCGGAGGTGTCGTACCTTCGGTGCTAGGATCGGTCGGATCGTGAAGAAGTTCGACTACATCAACCGCGTTGTCATAACGTTTCTGCTTACGGCCTACGAGGGTACGTGGACAACACTCTTCCCCTCTCGTTGCTATGCATCACCATGATAGATCTTTCATGTGCATAGGATTTTTTTTGAAATTACTGCGTGCTACCTCTTGAGCACTGCGTTGGTTTTCGCTTGAAGAGGAAAGGGTGATGCAGTAAAGCAGCGTAAGTATTTACCTCAGTTTTTGAGAACCAAGGTATTAATCCAGTAGGAGACCATGTGCGAGTCACCTCGTACCTACACAAACAAATCAGAACCTCACAACCAACGCGATAAATGGGTTGTCAATCCCTTCACGGCCACTTGCAAGAGTGAGATCTGATAGAGATAATAATAATAAGATAAATATTTTTGGTATTTTATGATATAGATTGAAAGTAAATATTGCAAAATAAAATAGATTGGAAACTTGTATGATGGAGAATAGACCCCGGGGCCATAGGTTTCACTAGTGGCTTCTCTCAAGATAGCATAAGTATTACGTTGGGTGAACGAATTACTATCGAGAAATTGATAGAAAAGCGAATAATTATGAGAATATCTAGGTATGATCGTGTATATAGGCATCACGTCCGTGACAAGTAGACCGACTCCTGCCTGCATCTACTACTATTACTCCACACATCGACCGCTATCCAGCATGCATCTAGAGCATTAAGTTCATAAGAACAGAGTAACGCCTTAAGCAAGATGACATAATGTAGAGGGATAAACTCATGCAATATGATGTAAACCCCATCTTTTTATCCTCGATGGAAACAATACAATACGTGTCGTTTCCCTTTCTGCCACTGCGATCGAGCACCGCAAGATTGAACCCAAAGCTAAGCACTTCTCCCATTGCAAGAGAGATCAATCTAGTAGGCCAAACCAAACTGATAATTCGAAGAGACTTGCAAAGATAGACCAATCATACATAAAAGAATTCAGAGAAGATTCAAATATTGTTCATAGATAAACTTGATCATAAACCCACAATTCATCCGATCTCGACAAACACACCGCAAAAGAAGATTATATCGAATAGATCTCCAAGAGAATCGAGGAGAACTTTGTATTGAGATCCAAAGAGAGAGAAGAAGCCATCTAGCTACTTGCTATGGACCCAAAGGTCCGAGGTAAACTACTCACACATCATCGGAGGGGCCATGGAGTTGATGTGTAGAGGCCCTCCGTGATCAATACCCCCTCCAGTGGAGCTCCAGAAAAGGCCCCAAGATGGGATCTCTTGGGTACAGAAGGTTGCGGCGGTGGAAATAGGGTTTCGTGGTGCTCCTGGATGATTACGGGGTATGTGGATATATATAGGAGGAAGAAGTAGGTTAGTGGAGCAACGAGGGGCCCGCGAGGATGGAGGGCGCGCCCAGGGGGGTGGGCGCGCCCCCTGCCTCGTGGCCTCCTCGATTGTTTCCTTGACGTCCACTCCAAGTCTCCTGGATCACGTTTGTTCAAAAAATAACGCTCCCGAAGGTTTCATTCCGTTTGGACTCCGTTTGATATTCCTTTTCTGCGAAACACTAAAATAGGCAAAAAGACAGCAATTTGGTCTGGGCCTCCGGTTAATAAGTTAGTCCCAAAAATAATATAAAAGTGTAAAATAAAGCCCATTAACATCCAAAACAGATAATATAATAGCATGGAACAATCAAACATTATAGATGCGTTGGAGACGTATCACTGCGTTCCCCAACAGTGGCATCTGAGCCAGGTCTACGCGTAGATGTTATATGGACGAGTAGAACACAAAGGAGTTGTGGGCATGGGTATATACATGTTGCTTGCCGTCACTAGTTGATTCTTGATTCAGTGGTATTGTTGGATGAAGCGGCTCAGACCGACATTACGCGTACACTTACACGAGACTGGTTATACCGACGTGCTTCGCACACAGGTGGCTGGTGGGTGTCAGTTTCTCCAACTTTAGTTGAATCGGATTAAATGAACAGGGCTCTTTCTGAAGATCAAAAAGCAATCACTATACCGCGTTGTGGTTTTTGATGCGTAGGTAAGAACGGTTCTTGCTCAGCCCGTAGTAGCCACGTAAAACTTGCAACAACAAAGTAGAGGATGTCTAACTTGTTTTTGCAGGGCATGTTGTGATGTGATATGGTCAAGACACGATGCTAAATTTTATTGTATGAGATGATCATGTTTTGTAACAGAGTTATCGGCAACTGGCAGGAGCCATATGGTTGTCGCTTTATTGTATGAAATGCAATCGCCATGTAATTGCTTTACTTTATCACTAAGCGGTAGCGATAGTCGTAGAAGCAATAGTTGGCGAGACGACAATGATGCTTCGATGGAGATCAAGGTGTCAAGCTAGTGACAATGGTAATCATGACGGTGCTTTGGAGATGGAGATCAAAGGCACAAGATGATGATGGACATATCATATCACTTATATTGATTGCATGTGATGTTTATCCTTTATGCATCTTATTTTGCTTAGTTCGGCGGTAGCATTATAAGATGATCTCTCACTAAATTTCAAGGTATAAGTGTTGTCCCTGAGTATGCACTGTTGCTACAGTCCGTCGTGCCGAGACACCACGTGATGATCGGGTGTGATAAGCTCTACGTTCACATATAACGGGTGCAAGCCAGTTTTGCACACGCGGAATACTCAGGTTAAACTTGACGAGCCTAGCATATGAAGATATGGCCTCAGAACACTGAGACCGAAAGGTCGAGCATGAATCATATAGTAGATATGATCAACATAGTGATGTTCACCATTGAAAACTACTCCATCTCATGTGATGATCGGACATGGTTTAGTTGATATGGATCACGTGATCACTTAGATGATTAGAGGGATATCCATCTAAGTGGGAGTTCTTAAGTAATTTGATTAATTGAACTTTAATTTATCATGAACTTAGTACCTGATAGTATTTTGCATGTCTATGTTGTTGTAGATAGATGGCCCGTGTTGTTATTCCGTTGAATTTTAATGTGTTCCTAGAGAAAGCTAAGTTGAAAGATGATGGTAGCAATTACATGGACTGGGTCCATAACTTGAGGGTTATCCTCATTGCTGCACAGATGAATTACGTCCTGGAAGCACCGCTAGGTGACAAACCCGCTACAGGAGCAATGCCAGATGTTATGAACACCTGGCAGAGCAAAGCTGATGACTACTCGATAGTTCAGTGTGCCATGCTTTACGGCTTAGAACCGGGACTTCAACGATGTTTTGAACGTCATGCAGCATATGAGGTGTTCCAGGAGTTGAAGTTAATATTTCAAGCAAATGCCCAGATTGAGAGATATGAAGTCTCCAATAAGTTCTACAGGTGCAAAATGGAGGAGAATACTTGTGTCAATGAACATATACACAGTATGTCTGGGTACCACAACCACTTGACTCAGCTGGGAGTTAATCTTCCTGATGATAGTGTCATTGACAGAGTTCTTCAATCACTGCCACCAAGCTACAAGAGCTTCGTGATGAACTATAATATGCAAGGGATGGATAAGACGATTCCCGAGCTCTTCACAATGCTAAAGACTGTGGAGGTAGAAATCAAGAAGGACCATCAAGTGTTGATGGTCAACAAGACCACCAGTTTCAAGAAGGGTAAAGGGAAGAAGGGGAACTTCAAGAAGAACGGCAAGCAAGTTGCTGCTCAAGTGAAGAAGCCCAAGTCTGGACCTAAGCCTGAGACTGAGCGCTTCTACTACAAAGGGACTGGTCACTGGAAGCGGAACTACCCCAAGTATTTGGCGGAGAAGAAGGATGGCAAAGTGAAAGGTATATTTGATATACATGTTATTGATGTGTACCTTATTAATGCTCGCAGTAGCCCCTGGGTATTTGATACTGGTTCTGTTGCTAATATTTGCAACTCGAAACAGGGGCTACAGATTAAGCGAAGATTGGCTAAGGACGAGGTGACAATGCGTGTGGGAAATGGTTCCAAAGTCGATGTGATAGCCGTCGGCACGCTACCTCTACATCTACCTTCGGGATTAGTTTTAGACCTAAATAATTGTTATTTGGTGCCAGCGTTGAGCATGAACATTATATCTGGATCTTGTTTGATGTGAGACAGTTATTCACCCTTAATGAGTGGTCTGTTTTTACTAAATCTTGATAGTAGTGATACACATGTTCATAGTATTGAAGCCAAAAAATATAAGTTTAATAATGATAGTGCAACTTATTTGTGGCACTACCGTTTAGGTCATATTGGTGTAAAGCGCATGAAGAAACTCCATGTTGATGGACTTTTGGGATCTCTTGATTATGAATCACTTGATGCTTGCGAACCATGCCTCATGGGCAAGATGACTAAGACTCCGTTCTCCAGAACAATGGAGCGAGCAACGGACTTATTGGAAATAATACATACTGATGTATATGGTCCGATAAGTGTTGATGCTCACGGCGGGTATCATTATTTTCTTACCTTCACAGATGATTTGAGCAGATATGGGTATATCTACTTGATGAAACATAAGTCTGAAACATTTGAAAAGTTCAAAGAATTTCAGAGTGAAGTGGAAAATCATTGTAACAAGAAAATTAAGTTTCTATGATCTGATCGTGGAGGTGAATATTTGAGTTATGAGTTTGGTCTTCATTTGAAACAATGCGGAATAGTTTCACAACTCACGCCACCTGGAACACCACAACGTAATGGTGTGTCCGAACCGCACTTTATTAGATATGGTGCGATCTATGATGTCTCACTGATTTACCGATATGATTTTGGGGTTATGCTTTAGAGACAGTTGTATTCACGTTAAATAGGGCACCATCAAAATCCGTTGAGACGACACCTTATGAACTGTGGTTTGGAAGGAAACCCAAGTTGCCGTTTCTTAAAGTTTGGGTTTGCGATGCTTATGTGAAAATGCTTCAACCTGATAAGCTCGAACACAAATCAGAGAAATGTGTCTGCATAGGATACCCAAAGGAAACTGTTGGGTACACCTTCTATAAAATATCCAAAGGCAAGATATTTGTTGCTAAGAATGGATCCTTTCTAGAGAAGGAGTTTCTCTCGAAAGAAGTGAGTGGGAGGAAAGTAGAACTTGACGAGGTAATTGTACATACTCCCTTATTGGAAAGTAGTTCATCACAGAAATCGGCTCCAGTGATTCCTACACCAGTAAGTAAGGAAGTTAATGATGATGATCATGAAACTTCTAATAAAGTTACTACCGAACCTCGTAGGTCAACCAAAGTAAGATCTGCACCAGAGTGGTACGGTAATCCTGTTCTGGAGGTCATGTTACTGAAGGAAATATGCCCTAGAGGCAATAACAAAGTTGTTATTTATATTTCCTTATATCATGATAAATGTTTATTATTCATGCTAGAATTGTATTAACCGGAAACTTAGTACATGTGTGAATACATAGACAAACAGAGTGTCACTAGTTGCCTCTACTTGACTAGCTCGTTGAATAAATGATGGTTACATTTCCTAACCATAGACATGAGTTGTCATTTGATTAACGGGATCACATCATTAGAGAATGATGTGATTGACTTGACCCATCCTTTATCTTAGCACGATGATCGTTTAGTTTGTTGCTATTGCTTTCTCCATAACTATACATGTTCCTATAACTATGAGATCATGCAACTCCCGAATAGTGGAGGAACACTTTGTGTGCTACCAAACGTCACAACGTAACTGGGTGATTATAAAGGTGCTCTACAGGTGTCTCCAATGGTGTTTGTTGAGTTGGCATGGATCAAGATTAGGATTTGTCACTCTGATTGTCGGAGAGGTATCTATGGGCCCTCTCGGTAATGTACATCACAATAAGCCTTGCCAGCAATGTAGCTAATGAGTTAGTTACGGGATGTAGCATTATGGAAGGAGTAAAGAGACTTGCCGGTAATGAGATTGAACTAGGTATTGAGATAGTGACGATCGGATCTCGGGCAAGTAACATATCAATGACAAAAGGAACAACGTATGTTGATGCGGTTTGACCGATAAAGATCTTCGTAGAATATGTAGGAACCAATATGAGCATCCAGGTTCCGCTATTGGTTATTGACCGGTGGGGGAGTCCTGGATTAGGGGGTGTTCGGGTAGCCGGACTATACCTTCAGCCGAACTCCTGGACTATGAAGATACAAGATTGAAGACTTCGTCCCGTGTCCGGATGGGACTTTCCTTGGAGTGGAAGGCAAGCTTGGCGATGCGGATATTCAAGATCTCCTACCATTGTAACCGACTCTATGTAACCCTAACCCTATCCGGTGTCTATATAAACCGGAGGGTTGTAGTCCGTAGGCAATCAACTCCATACACAACAATCATACCATAGGCTAGCTTCTAGGGTTTAGCCTCCTTGATCTCGTGGTAGATCTACTCTTGTACTACCCATATCATCAATATTAATCAAGCAGGACGTAGGGTTTTACCTCCATCAAGAGGACCCGAACCTGGGTAAAACATCGTGTTCCCTGCCTCCTGTTACCATCCGGCCTAGACGCACAGTCCGGGACCCACTACCCGAGATCCGCCAGTTTTGACACCGACGTTGGTGCTTTCATTGAGAGTTCCTCTGTGGCGTTGCCTTTAGGCCCGATGGCTCCTTTGATCATCAACAATGATGCGGTCCAGGGTGAGACTTTTCTCCCCGGACAGATCTTCGTCTTCGGCGGCTTCGCTCTGCGGGCCAATTCGCTCGGCCACCTGGAGCAGATCGAAAGCTATGCCCCTGGCCATCAAGTCAGGTTTGGAAGCTTAAACTACACGGCTAACATCCGCGGAGACTTGATCTTCGACGGGCTCGAGCCACGGCCAAGCGCGCCGCACTATCTCGAGGGGCATGATCTAGCTCTACCCCCGGACAGTGTCCTGGAGGCCGCACACGCATCAGTTCCGACCCCTAACTCGGAGCCTATTGCGCCAATCGAGGATGAGCGGTTGGACGTCACCTCGAGGGCTGCGATCCCGAAAGCGATCAAGCCGAACGCTAGCCCCGCACTCTGCATGACCCGTGACTCCGAGGATCCGGACTCCTCCCCGGACTCCGAACCCCCCGCGCCCCTGCCAATCGAATCCGATTGGGCGCCGATAATGGAGTTCACCGCCGCAGACATCTTTCAACATTCACCTTTTGGCAACATCCTGAATTCTCTTAAGTCTCTCTCTTTATCAGGAGAGCCCTGGCCGGACTACGGTCAGCGAGGGTGGGATACGGATGATGAGGAAATTCAAAGCCCATCCACCACCCACTTTGTAGCCACTGTCGACGATCTAACCGACATGCTTGACTTCAGCTCCGAAGACATCGACGGCATGGACGACGATGTAGGAGACGAACAGGAACCAGCACCTGTAGGGCGCTGGAAGGCCACCTCGTCATATGACATATATATGGTGGATACTCCAATAGATGGAGATGGCGATGGAATAGTGGGGGATGACGCCCCCCAAGAAACAGCCAAAGCGCCGGCGTCAGCGGCGCCGCTCTAAATCCCGCCAAAGCAAAAACGGTGATTCCGGCACGGGAGATAATACTACCCCGGATAGCGCCGAAGAACACCCACCTCAGCAAGATTCGGCACAGGAAGATGGAGAAGCCAGCCCTCATGAGAGAGCGGCAGACCGAGAGGTCGAGGATGATAACTATACGCCTCCCTACGAAGACGAGGCAAGCCTCGATGACGACAAATTCGTCATACCATCAGACCCCGCCGAACAAGAGCATTTTAAACGCAGGCTTTTAGCCACGGCAAGCAGCCTCAAGAAAAAGCAGCAACAGCTTAGAGCTGCCCAAGATTTGCTAGCTGACAGATGGACTGAAGTCCTTGCGTCCGAAGAGTATGAACTCGAACGCCCCTCCAAGAGTTACCCGAAGCGCAGGCCGCTACCCCGATCAGAGGAGGAAGCACCTACATCACCAGCGCATGACATGGCAGACCGGCCACCTCGCGGCCGCGACAGAGAGGCCTCTCGGCCCTCCACCCAAGACATGCCCCGACGTCGCTCAACTAAGGCACAGGAAAATGCGCCCGACCTGCGAGACATACTGGAGGATAAGGCAAGACAAACAAGATCGATCTACGGATCGCGCAGGCGCCCTACGGCATGTGACAATGATCTTCACTCCGGATACAACAAATCCGGCCGGGCCGAACACAACAGACATAGCTCTTCCGAGCTGCGTCGTGATATAGCCCAGTACAGAGGCGCCACACACCCGCTATGCTTCACGAATGAAGTAATGGATCATAAAATCCCAGAGGGTTTCAAACCTGTAAACATCGAATCATATGATGGCACAACAGATCCGGCGGTATGGATCGAGGATTATCTCCTTCACATCCACATGGCACGCGACGATGATCTACACGCCATCAAATACCTCCCGCTCAAACTTAAAGGACCGGCCCGGCATTGGCTTAACAGCTTGCCAGCAGACTCAATCGGTTCTTGGGAGGACCTGGAAGCCGCATTCCTCGACAACTTCCAGGGCACTTACGTGCGACCACCGGATGCCGACGACTTAAGCCACATAATTCAGCAGCCAGAGGAATCGGCCAGACAATTCTGGACACGGTTCCTAACAAAGAAAAACCAGATAGTCGACTGTCCGGACGCAGAGGCCCTAGCAGCCTTCAAGCATAACATCCGCGATGAGTGGCTTGCCCGGCACCTGGGACAGGAAAAGCCGAAATCCATGGCAGCCCTCGCGACACTCATGACCCGCTTTTGCGCAGGAGAAGACAGCTGGCTAGCTCGTAGTAACAACTTATCAAAGAACCCTGGTAATTCAGATACCAAGGACAAAAGTGGCAGGACACGTCGGAATAAGCAAAAACGCCGCGTTAGCAGCAACAGCAATGAAGACACGGCAGTCAATGCCGGATTCAAAGGCTATAAATCCGGTCAGTGGAAAAAGCCATTCAAAAAGAATACTTAGGGCCCGTCCAGTTTGGACCGAATACTCAATCGCTTGTGCCAGATACATGGCACCCCAGAAAGGCCAGCCAATCACACTAACAGGGATTGTTGGGTGTTCAAGCAGGCAGGCAAGTTAAGGGCCGAAAACAGAGACAAGGGGCTGCACAGCGACGACGAGGAGCCCAAGCCGCCGAACAACAATGGACAGAAGGGTTTTCCCCCACAAGTGCGGACAGTGAAAATGATATACGCAACCCACATTCCCAAGCGGGAGCGGAAGCGTGCGCTACGGGACGTATACGCGATGGAGCCAGTCGCCCCAAAGTTCAACCCATGGTCCCCCTGCCCGATCACTTTTGATCGAAGGGACCATCCCACTAGCATCCGTCATGGCGGCTTCGCCGCATTGGTTCTCGACCCAATCATCGACGGATTTCATCTCACAAGAGTCCTCATGGACGGCGGCAGTAGCCTGAACCTGCTTTATCAGGATACAGTGCGGAAAATGGGCATAGATCCCTCAAGGATTAAGCCCACAAGAACGACCTTTAAAGGCGTTATACCAGGTGTAGAAGCCAACTGTACAGGCTCAGTAACACTTGACGTGGTCTTCGGATCCCCGGACAATTTCCGAAGCGAAGAGTTAATCTTCGATATAGTCCCGTTTCGCAGTGGCTATCACGCCCTGCTCGGACGAACCGCATTCGCAAAGTTCAATGCGGTGCCGCACTACGCATATCTCAAGCTCAAGATGCCAGGCCCTCGAGGAGTAATTACGGTCAACGGAAACACCGAACGCTCCCTCCGTACGGAGGAGCATACGACGGCTCTCGCAGCAGAGGTACAAAGTAGCCTTCTCAGGCAATTCTCCAGTCCGGCCATTAAAAAGCCAGACACTGCCAAGCGCGCCCGGAGTAACCCACAGCAGGACCGCCTGGCACACTCTGAGCAAGCGTAGCAATGCGGCCCCAACCCCAGCTTTCGCGACATAGCGCAACCAGTACCTCGCGTACATAACTACGCCCTTGAAATACCATGGGCACAGGGGAAGGGGCACAATAACGGCACGCCCAAAATACGGCTTAAAACGTACTAGGGGCTGCCGGATGCTTTTTTTTAATTTTTTCTTACTTTCAGGACTCCATACTTCGGACGACCTGTTCGGCAATTCGACTGCCGCACAAACGATGCAAGATCCAGGGAGGCAGACACCATGCCGCATTATGGAACTCCCAGGTGGTCTCTGTTACGAGCGGTATACCTGTTTTAAATACAATTCCGTGGCCTGCCCCTGGTCAGGACATACTGAATAGTCCAATATCTTTTGCTTACCGCACTATTTGTATCGTTCGGCTTTGATAAATAGCCTCTCTATAAACAATGTTTAGCTTCTTGTCTATTTTTTGCATTATCTTCTTTTCACATTTATGTTTATTAAATGACATGATTGCACCCGTACACCATGGTACGGCAAACACGCCAGGGGCTTCAGTACCCCTCATAATGGTGTGAGAAGTCCGTACACTTTCACAAGTGCGGCACCCCGAACTTATAGCACTATATGCATCAGCTCCGAATCATGATTTGGGTCAATAGTTGGGTTTGCCCGGATCCTATGTTTTGGTGTCTTACGTTCCGCTCTATCGGCTAAGGTAGCACTAGGAGAACCACTGCGATTGTGCCCCGGTTCAGCTGGGTTAAGCACCTCGGTGGAGAAAGCTAAAACTGACTGTCATGATGTGGCGAGAGACCAGTCGCTGTTCGAGAGGTTTTTCGAGTCCCTAAAGGCTTATGCCGCTTCGAGCGAGGAACTGGCTTTGTCCGGCCAAGTCGTGGATAGCGCCCCGAACTCGGTCTTCCGAACTAGGGGCTTCGCCGAAATTTAAAATTATAGAGTTCTATGGCTAAGTGAGAGTGTTCAAGCATTATAGTCCGATTGCCTGGTTCGTTGTGCTAAGCGCCTCCCTCGAAGGACCCAACTATGGGAAAAAGAGCGCTCAGGTTTATCCCGAACACCCCAGCACTAGTGGCACGGGGGTAGAAGCCGACGACTGGCCATCTCTCAATTTTTGATAAACGACCGCACAGAAAGTAATATTTTAAATTCAATAAGCATTGCTTAGCGCATATGAACAAGTTTTCAGCGCACAGGATAAACATGAGCGAGTTCATTCAAATATCACATCCTTGGTACATTCATCCACCACAAGGCGGGCACCTGCAAGAACCTCCTTGTAGTAGTTCTCGGGCTTGCGATGCTCCTTCCCCGGCGGCGGCCCGTCCTTCACAAGCTTCTCACCGTCCAGCCTACCCCAGTGCACCTTTGCACGGGCAAGGGCCCGACGGGCACCTTCGATGCAGACGGAGCACTTGATGACCTCAAGCCTCGGACAGACCTCCACCAGCCGCCGCACCAGCCTGAAATAGCTCCCAGGCAGGGCCTCTCCAGGCCACAGCCGAACTATGAAGCCCTTCATGGCCTGCTCGGCCGCCTTGTGGAGCTCGACCAGCTGTTTCAGCTGGTCGCTCAAGGGCACAAGGTGTCCGGCCTCAGAATACTAAGACCAGAACACCTTCTCCGTCGAGCTATCCTCTTCAGCTCGGTAGAATGCGGCGGCATCAGATACACTGCGGGGAAGATCTGCGAATGCCCCTGGAGAGCTCCAGATTCGGGTAAGTAACAGGTAGTTCACTTTTATATTTCTGCTTTGCATAAAGAATGCCTTACCCGCTGCTATCTTCCTCATCTCCTCCAACTCTTGGAGGGCCTTTTGGGCTTCGGCCTTGGCAGACTTGGCAGCCTCTAGGGCCGTTGCAAGCTCGGATGCTTGCGCCTTCGACTCCAGCTCCAAACTCTCATGTTTTTTCATGAGAGCCTGAAGCTCTTGCTGCACCTCGCCGACCTGAGCCCCAAGTCTGTCTCGCTCAGTGCGCTCCGCGGCCGTTTTCTTTTCGGCCTCAGACAGCGCCTGCTTAAGGGTCGCCACCTCAGTCGTGGCCCCTACAATAAGCAGTACAATCCTGTTACTCCTTTTGCAATCAAGCCTTTTTATAGGCACTTTTTCTGTAAGGTATTTCTTACCTTCTTCCTCCTCAAGCCGCCGCTTGGCAAGGCCGAGCTCTTGCTCGGTCCGCTCGAGGTCCTGCTTCAGGACACCCACCTCCGCAGTCAGTGCGGCGGTGGATAGCAGCGAAGCCTGCATACGCATATTGACTCTTTTTTTAGACTCCTGCGAAATTTAATAGATCCTCTATTTGGCTTTTCTTTCCGAACGCCAAACAGAGCATCAGGGGCTACTGTCTATGCGGTAATATTTTTACATACCTCGAAGCCTGTTAGAAGGCTAGCGCAAGCTTCAGTCAGTCCGCTCTTGGCGGACTGAACCTTCTGGATCACCGTACTCATAATAGTACGGTGCCCCTCGTCGATGGAGGCATCGTCAAGCACCTCCAGCAGATTGTCTGGCACCTCCGGTTGGACGGAGGCCGCCGGCTCAGAAGGCTTGCTCCTCTTGGAAGGAGTTCGCCTACCGCGGTCCGGAACTATGGAAGATTCCGGCGCGGTGTCCGGCACAAAGCCGGACTAAGAGCCCTGGGGAGCCTTATCCCCTTCACTCCTGGAGTCCGGGAGGTTGCCTTGCGGCTCCTCCGGGACCACCTCCTCCTGCCCCGGAGCTTGTCGCGACGCCACTTCGGCGTCGTCTGCAGTGCGGGG
Organism: Triticum urartu; assembly: GCF_056163025.1. NCBI lineage: Eukaryota > Viridiplantae > Streptophyta > Magnoliopsida > Poales > Poaceae > Triticum > Triticum urartu. The sequence goes on from NC_141879.1 coordinate 87,520,265, forward strand.
GGAGACAGCGGGCGGAACTGAGTTCACGTCCGATGAGTCCAGGGAGCCGCCCGACGATTCGTTGAATTCGGCCCGGGGCGGACTGCATAATTACATTCGACATTAGGGAAAGTTGTGCAACAAAGGAACATCATGAGTTACTCTGATATCCGAACTTACGATTTTGCCGGACGCTTGGCCCTGTTTGGCCACTCCTCTTTGCCCTCTTCGGCGTTGGGGGCGTAGTCCGGCGGAGGGGTCTTCCTTTTCCTAGACCCCTCGGCCTCCCCCGTTGGGGCGGCCTTCCTCTTCTCTCCTCCCTCCGCTGGGGGGGGAGAGTTTTCTTCTTCCTCCTCCTCGTTTTCGCGGGAGGAGGGCGTCTCGTACTCGTCAGATGATGAGTCCGACACCACCACGTTGCGGGCACTCTTTCGAGTCTCCATGGTCTTCTTATTCTTGGCCTTCTTCTCCGGCACCACATAAGGCACTGGAACTAGCAGCTTCACTAGTAGAGCTGGGGCTGGGTCTTCGGGCAGCGGAGCCGGACAGTTAATCGGTCCGGATATCGCCCGCCAAGCCTGTCAAAGGTAAGGGAGTTTAGATCCCACATAGAGTCAAACTATGAAAAAAGCTTAACATCCTGTAAAACGTGTAGATGGCATACCTCTCTAGCGTGACACCGCGAGCTGTATCCGCGGTCCTCGGAAGCGGATGCAGGAGCCTCGGCGCCCTTGAATAGCATCTTCCAGGCATCTTCGTACATCGTGTCGAAGAGCCTGCTGAGTGTTTGATGTTGCGCCGGGCCGAACTCCCACAGATTAAAATCCCGTTGTTGGCACGGGAGGATCCGGTGGACGAGCATAACCTGGATTACATTAACAAGCCGGACTGGCTTGTTCACCAGGGACTGGATGCTTGTTTGCAATCCGGTCACCTCTTTTTCATCACCCCACGACAGGCCCGTCTCTTTCCAGGACATAAGCCGCGTGGGGGGTCCGGATCGGAACTCGGGGGCTGCGGTCCATTTCGGATCGCGCGGCTCGGTGATATAAAACCACCCGGATTGCCATCCCTTTAGGGTCTCCAAAAAAGAGCCCTCGAACCATAGGACGTTGGCCATCTTGCCCGCCATGGCGCCTCCGCACTCCGCCTGGCTGCCACGCACCACCTTGGGCTTGACGTTGAAGGTCTTGAGCCAGAGGCCGAAATGAGGGCGGACGCGGAGAAAAGCCTCGCACACGACGATAAACGCCGAGATGTTGAGGATGAAGTTCGGAGCCAGATCGTGGAAATCCAGGCCGTAGTAGAACATGAGTCCCCGGACAAATGGGTGGAGTGGAAAACCCAGTCCGCGGAGGAAGTGGGGGAGAAATACTACCCTCTCATGGGGCCTTGGGGTGGGGAGAAGCTGCCCCTTTTCGGGAAGCCGGTGCGCGATGTCCTTGGACAGGTATCCGGCCTTCCTTAGCTTCTTGACTTTGCCCTCCGTGGCGGAGGAGACCATCCACTTGCCTCCCGCTCCGGACATTGCTCGAGAAGGTTGAGGTGGGAAGTGCGGGCTTGGGCGCTGGAGCTCGGGTGCACAGGAGATGGATAGGCAAAGGAGGAAGAAGGCGTAGGTAAAAAGGTGGATCCTTGTCCCCTTATATGGGCTGATGCGGTTGTGCGTCCCCACCTGCCTAGTAAAACTCGCTTGCCTCCCAAGTGCCGTGATAAGTGGCGCGGTTGGGTTACCCACGTCCGTATTGATGAGAATCCCATAAAAGGGGGGTACACGATCTCTGCTTTGACAAGACGTGCCAAGGAAACCGCCTCGCAAAACACGCTGAGGTGGAAAAGTGAAAACGATTCGAGTGAAGGACTTGGCTGTAGTGTGATGACGCACTGCGGAATACGTCAGCAGATTTGATTTGTGTAAATATTATTCTCTCTATGGCAATATGTGGAAGCTTATTTTGCAGAGCCGGACACTACTCTTAGTGTTTACAATCTTCTATGAAGGACTTGGAGGAGGAACCCGCCTTGCAATGCCGAAGACAATTTGCGCGCTGGACTCATCGTCATTGAAGCCTGGTTCAGGGGCTACTGAGGGAGTCCTGGATTAGGGGGTGTTCGGGTAGCCGGACTATACCTTCAGCCGGACTCCTGGACTATGAAGATACAAGATTGAAGACTTCGTCCCGTGTCCAGATGGGACTTTCCTTGGCGTGGAAGGCAAGCTTGGCGATGTGGATATTCAAGATCTCCTACCATTGTAACCGACTCTATGTAACCCTAACCCTATCCGGTGTCTATATAAACCGGAGGGTTGTAGTCCGTAGGCAATCAACTCCATACACAACAATCATACCATAGGCTAGCTTCTAGGGTTTAGCCTCCTTGATCTCGTGGTAGATCTACTCTTATACTACCCATATCATCAATATTAATCAAGCAGGACGTAGGGTTTTACCTCCATCAAGAGGGCCCGAACCTGGGTAAAACATCGTGTTCCCTGCCTCCTGTTACCATCCGGCCTAGACGCACAGTCCGGGACCCACTACCTGAGATCCGCCGGTTTTGACACCGAAAATCGGAGATGAGTCTCGGTTATGTCTACATAGTTCTCTAACCCATAGGGTCTGCACGCTTAACGTTCGGTGACGATCGGTATTATGAGTTTATGTGTTTTGATGTCCCGAAGGTAGTTCGGAGTCCCGTATATGATCACGGACATGACGAGGAGTCTCTAAATGGTCGAGACATAAAGATCGATATATTGGATGGCTATATTCAGACACCGGAAGTGTTCCAGGTGATTTCAGAGAAAACCGGAGTGCCGGAGGGATTACCGGAACCCCTCGGGGAAGTATTGGGCCTTAGTGGGCCTTATGGGAGAGAGAGGGCAGCAGCCCAGGAGGTGGCCCCCAAGGGGAGTCCGAATAGGACTAGGGGAGGGGGCTGCGGCCCCTCTTTCCCTCTCCCTCTCCCTCTCTTTCCTTCCCCCTTCCTCCTTCCTAGTAGGACTAGGAAAGGATGAATCCTACTCCTACTAGGAGGAGGATTCCTCCTCTCCCTGTGTTCCACTAGGGCCGGCCGGCCTCCCCCTTGCTCCTTTATATACGGGGGCAGGGGGCACCCTAGAACACACAAGTTGATTGTTCCAAGCCGTGTGCGGTGCCCCCCTCCACCATAATCCACCTCGGTCATATCGTAGCGGTTCTTAGGAGAAGCCCTGTTCCGGTAGCAACATCATTGTCGTCGTTACGCCGTCGTGCTGACGAAGCTCTCCCTCGAAGCTCTATTGGATCGTGAGTTCGCGGGACGTCACCAAGCCGAACGTGTGCAGATCGCGGAGGTGTCGTACCTTCGGTGCTGGGATCGGTCGATCGTGAAGATGTACGACTACATCAACCGTGTTGTCATAACGCTTCCGCTTACGGTCTACGATGGTACATAGACGATTCTCTCCACTCTCGTTGCTATGCATCACCATGATATTGCGTGTGCGTAGGAATTTTTTTCAAATTACTACATTCCCCAACAGTTACTTGACCATGACGAACCTATGAACTATGAGGAAGCGATGATGAGCCTAGATTCCGCAAAATGGCTTGAGGCCATGAAATCTGAGATGGGATCCATGTATGAGAACAAAGTGTGGACTTTGGTTGACTTGCCCGATGATCGGCAAGCCATAGAGAATAAATGGATCTTCAAGAAGAAGACTGACGCTAACGGTAATGTTACTGTCTACAAAGCTCGACTTGTTGCAAAAGGTTTTCGAGAAGTTCAAGGAGTTGACTACGATGAGACCTTCTCACCCGTAGCGATGCTTAAGTCCGTCCGAACCATGTTAGCAATTGACGCATTTTATGATTATGAAATTTGGCAAATGGATGTCAAAACTGCATTCCTTAACGGATATCTTAAAGAAGAGTTGTATATGATGCAACCAGAAGGTTTTGTCGATCCAGAATGTGCTAACAAAGTGTGCAAGCTCTAGCGATCCATTTATGGACTGGTGCAAGCCTCTCGGAGTTGGAATATACGCTTTGATAGTGTGATCAAAGCATATGGTTTTATACAGACTTTTGGAGAAGCATGTATTTATAAGAAAGTGAGTGGGAGCTCTGTAGCATTTCTGATATTATATGTGGATGACATATTGCTGATCGGAAATGATACTGAATTTCTGAATATCATAAAAGGATACTTGAATAAGAATTTTTCAATGAAAGACCTCGGTGAAGCTGCTTATATATTGGGCATCAAGATCTATAGAGATAGATCAAGACGCTTAATTGTACTTTCACAAAGCACATACCTTGAAAAAGTTTTGAAGAAGTGAAAAATGGATCAAGCAAACAAAGGGTTCCTGCATGTGTTACAAGGTGTGAAGTTGAGCCAGACTCAATGCCCGACCACTTCAGAAGATACAGAGAAAATGAAAGCCATTCCCTATGCTTCAGCCATAGGTTCTATCATGTATGCAATGATGTGTACTAGACCTGATGTGTGCCTTGCTATTAGTTAAGCAGGGAGGTACCAAAGTAATCCAGGAGTGGATCACTGGACAGCGGTCAAGAACATCCTGAAATACCTGAAAAGGACTAAGGATATGTTTCTCATTTATGGAGGTGACAAAGAGCTCGTTGTAAATGGTTATGTCAATGCAAGCTTTGACACGGATCCAGATGACTCTAAGTCACAAACCGGATACGTATTTTTATTAAATGGTGGAGCTGTTAGTTGGTGCAGTTCCAAGCAGAGCTTCGTGGCGGGATCTTCATGCGAAGCGGAGTACATAGCTGCTTCGGAAGCAGCAAATGAAGGAGTCTGGATAAAGGAGTTCATATCCGATCTAGGTGTAATACCTAGTGCATCAGGTCCAATGAAAATCTTTTGTGACAATACTGGTGCAATTGCCTTCGCAAACGAATATAGATTTCACAAGAGAACCAAGCACATCAAGAGACGCTTCAAATACATCCGCGATCAAGTCAAGGAGGGAGACATAGAGATTTGCAAGATACATATGGATCTAAATGTTGCAGACCCATTGACTAAGCCTCTCTCACGAGCAAAACATGATCAGCACCAAGACTCCATGGGTGTTAGAATCATTACAATGTAATCTAGATTATTGACTCTAGTGCAAGTGGGAGACTGAAGGGAATATGCCCTAGAGGCAATAATAAAGTTGTTATTTATATTTCCTTATATCATGATAAATGTTTACTATTCATGCTAGAATTGAATTAACCGGAAACTTAGTACATGTGTGCATACATAGACAAGCAGAGTGTCACTAGTATGCCTCTACTTGACTAGCTCGTTGATTAAAGATGGTTAAGTTTCCTAGCCATGGACAAAGAGTTGTCATTTGATAAACGGGATCACATCATTAGAGAATGATGTGGTTGACTTGACCCATCGATTAGCTTAGCACGATGATCGTTTAGTTTACTGCTATTGCTTTCCCCATAACTTATACATGTTCCTATGACTATGAGATTATGCAACTCCTGAATATCGGAGGAACACTTAGTGTGCTATCAAACATCACAATGTAATTGGGTGACTATAAAGATGCTCTACAGGTGTCTCTGATGGTGTTTGCTGAGTTGGCATAGATCAATATTAGGATTTGTCACTCCGTATATCGGAGAGGTATATCTGGGCCCTCTCAGTAATGCACATCACTATAAGCCTTGCAAGCAATGTGACTAATGATTTAGTTACGGGATGTTGTATTACGAAACGAGTAAAGAGACTTGCTGGTAACGAGATTGAACGAGGTATTGAGATACCGACGATCGAATCTCGGGCAAGTAACATACCGATGACAAAGGGAACAACGTATGTTGTTATGCGGTTTGACCGATAAAGATCTTCGTAGAATATGTAGGAACCAATATGTGCATCCAGGTTCCGCTATTGGTTATTGACCGGAGATGAATCTCGGTCATGTCTACATAGTTCTCAAACCCATAGGGTCCGCACGCTTAACGTTCGGTGACGGTCGATATTACGAGTTTATGTGTTTTGATGTACCGAAGGTTGTTCGGAGTCCCGGATATGATGACGGACATGACGAGGAGTCTCAAAATGGTTGAGACATAAAGATCGATATATTGGATGAGTATGTTTGGACATCGGAATGGTTTCGGGTGAGTTCGGGCATATACTGGAGTACCGGGAGGTTACCAGAACCCCCCGGGAAATATATGGGCCTTATTGGGCCATAGTGGGAGAGAGGAGAAGGGAGCCTAGGAGGGCCCCCCAAGCCCAATCCGAATTGGGTGGGGGGCCGGCCCCCCTTTTCCTTCCCCCTCCCCCCTTCCTTCCTCTCCTAATCCAACTAGGGAAGGGGGGAATCCTACTCCCGGTGGGAGTAGGACTCCCTTGGGCGCACCCTAGAGGGCCGGCCCCTCCCCCTACTCCACTCCTTTATATACGGGGGAGTGGGGCACCCCATAGACGCACAAGTTGACAATTGGCTTAGTCATGTGCGGTGCCCCCTCCACCATAATCTACCTCGGTCATATCGTTGTAGTGCTTAGGCGAAGCCTTGTTCCAGTAGCATCATCATCACCGTCATCACACTGTTGTGCTGACGAAACTCTCCCTCGACACTCAGGTGGATCTAGAGTTCGCGGGAGTCACCGAGATGAGAGTGTGCAGATTGCGGAGGTGTCGTATGATACGTCTCCAATGTATCTATAATTTTTGATTGCTCCATGCTATATTATCTACTGTTTTGGATGTTTATGGGCTTATTATACACTTTTATATCATTTTTTGGGACAAACCTATTAACCCAGAGCCCAGTGCCAGTTTCTGTGTTTACCTTGTTTTAGGGTTTTGAAGAAAAGGAAAATCAAACGGAGTCCAATTGACCTGAAACTTCACGGAACTCATTTTTGGAAAGAAAGAAGCCCAGAAGACTTGAAGTGCATGTAAGGGAAGCTTTGAGGAGGCCACGAGGTAGGGGGGCGCGCCCACCCCCCTAGGGTGCACCCTCCACTCTCGTGGGCCCCTCGTGCCTCCCCTGACGTACTTCTTCCGCCTATATATCTCCATATACCCTAAAAACATCCGGGAGCACAATAGATCGGGAGTTCCGTTGCCAGAAGCCTCCGTAGCAACCGAAAGCCAATCTAAACCCGTTCCGGCACCCTGCCGGAGGGGGGAATCCCTCTCCGGTGGCCATCTTCATCATCCCGGTGCTCTCCATGACGAGGAGGGAGTAGTTCTCCCTTGGGGCTGAGGGTATGTACCAATAGCTGTGTGTTTGATCTCTCTCTCTCTCTCGTGTTCTTGATTTGGCACGATCTTGATGTATCGCGAGCTTTGCTATTATAGTTGGATCTTATTTTTCTCCTCCCCCTCTACTCTCTTGTAATGGATTGAGTTTTCCCTTTGAAGTAATCTTATCGGATTGAGTCTTTAAAGATTTGAGAACACTTGATGTATGTCTTGCCGTGTGTATCTGTGGTGACAATGGGATACCACGTGATTCACTTGATGTATGTTTTGGTGATCAACTTGCGGGTTCCGCCCATGAACCTATGCATAGGGGTTGGCACACGTTTTCGTCATGATTCTCCGGTAGAAACTTTGGGGCACTCTTTGAGGTCCTATGTGTTGGTTGAATAGATGAATCTGAGATTGTGTGATGCATATCGTGTAATCATACCCACGGATACTTGAGGTGACATTGGAGTATCTAGGTGACATTAGGGTTTTGGTTGATTTGTGTCTTAAGGTGTTATTCTAGTATGAACTCTAGGGCTGTTTGTGACACTTATAGGAATAGCCCAACGGATTGATTGGAAAGAATAACTTTAAGGTGGTTTCATACCCTACCATAATCTCTTCGTTTGTTCTCCGCTATTAGTGACTTTGGAGTGACTCTTTGTTGCATGTTGAGGGATAGTTATGTGATCCAATTATGCTATTATTGTTGAGGGAACTTGCACTAGCGAAAGTATGAACCCTAGGCCTTGTTTCAACGCATTGCAATATCGTTTACGCTCACTTTTATCATTAGTTACCTTGCTGTTTTTATATTTTCAGATTACAAAAACCTATATCTACTATCCATATACCACTTGTATCACCATCTCTTCGCCGAACTAGTGCACCTATACAATTTACCATTGTATTGGGTGTGTTGGGGACACAAGAGACTCTTTGTTATTTGGTTGCAAGGTTGCTTGAGAGAGATCATCTTCATCCTATGCCTCCTACGGATTGATAAATTTTAGGTCATCCACTTGAGGGAAATTTGCTACTGTCCTACAAACCTCTGCACTTGGAGGCCCAACAACGTCTACAAGAAGAAGGTTGTGTTATAGACATCAAGCTCTTTTTCTGGCGCCATTGCCGGGGAGGTGAGTGCTTGAAGTTATATCTTTAGATCTTGCAACCGAGTCTTTTAGTTTCTTGTTTTATCACTAGTTTAGTTTATAAAATAAAATTACAAACCTCATACGCTTCATCTTTTTAATATCTTTCGTGAGTATGATGGAAAGGATAATTGTGCTCAAGTGCTAGAAGAAGAAATCTATAAAATGTTTGGCACTAAATATTTGAATGATGAGCATGATTGCAATGTTGTTAGTACGAATTCTTTGAATATCCATGATGCTAATGATATGCAAAGCCACAAGCTTGGGGAAGCTATGTTTGATGAAGATGATATTTTTTGTCCCCCAAGTTTTGATGAGCAAATTTATTATGATGAAAGAATGCCTCCTATATATGATGATTATTGTGATGACATGTATGCTTTAAATAATAATAATAATAACAATGAACCTTGTCATCTTGATCTTAATTTTCAAGCACATGATAGTTATTTTGTTGAGTTTGCTCCCACTATTATTCATGAGAAGAATTTTGCTTATGTGGAGAGTAGTAAATTTTCTATGCTTTTAGATCATGAAAAGAATGCTTTAGGTGCTGGTTATATTGTTAATTCATTCATGATGCTACTGAAAATTATTATGAGGAAGGAACATATGCTTGTAGGAATTGCAATAATATCAAGTTTCCTCTCTATGTGCTTAAAGTTTTGAAGTTATGCTTGTTTTGCCCTCCTATGCTAGTTGATTATTGTTCCCACAAGTTGTTTGCGCACAAAATCCCTATGCATAGGAAGTGGGTTAGACTTAAATGTGCTAGTCATATTCTTCATGATGCTCTCTTTATGTTACAATTCTTATCTTTTATGTGAGCATCGTTGAAATCATCATGCCTAGCTAGGGGCGTTAAACGACAGCGCTTGTTGGGAGGAAACCAAATTTTACTTTAGTTCCTTGCTTTTTGTTCCTGTTTAGTAATAAATAATTTATCTAGCCTTTGTTTAGATGTTATACTTTTAATTAGTGTTTATGCCAAGTAGAACCTTTGGGAAGACTTGGGGAAAGTCTTGTTGATCATGCTGTAAAAAACAGAAACTTTAGCGCTCACGAGAATTGCTGCCATTTTTATTTGGAAAGTGCTATTTAGTTAATTCTTTTTGAAGATGATTAATAGATAAATTCCTCAGGTCCAACAATTTATTTGAGAATTTTATGAGTTCCAGAAGTAAACGTTTGATCCAGATTACTACAGACTGTTCTGTTTTTGACAGATTCTGTTTTCTATGTGTTGTTTGCTTATTTTGATGAACCTATGAGTAGTATCAGAGGGTATGAACCATAGATAAGTTGGAATACAGTAGATATTACACCAATATGAATTTATAATGAGTTCATTACAGTACATTATGATGGTGATTTGCTTTATTATACTAACGGAGCTTACGAGTTTTCTGTTAAGTTTTGTGTTGTGAAGTTTTCAAGTTTTGGGTAAAGATTCGATGGACTATGGAATAAGGAGTGGCAAGAGCCTAAGATTGGGGATGACCAAGGCACCCCAAGATAAAATTTAAGGACAACCAAGAGCCTAAGCTTGGGGATGCCCCGGAAGGCATCCCCTCTTTCGTCTTCGTTCATCGGTAACTTTACTTGGAGCTATATTTTTATTCACCACATGATAAAAGTGGCATTTATAGCCTTTACTATGCCTATGTTAGAAGTCCACATGTTGCTGTTTGAAAACAGAAATTTACTGCTGTTGCAATAATTCCCTAGAAAAGTAAGAATGTGATAAAATGTTGAAACCTTTTGCATATTAAGCTCTGATAAATTTACTACAGTGGTAATTTTCTTTCAAATTTTTTGGAGCTAGGGAAGTATGGATGTTGCTGCATTCTTTACAGACTGTCCTGTTTAGGAAGATTGCTGTTATGTTTGCATTGTTTGCATATGTTTACTTCTTTATTGATTCTATTTGAGGATAGGACTACTAAATATGCAGAGGCATTTAGTATGCAATGTTGAATAATAATTTTAGTGATTTTCTACAGTAGAGTATGATAAGGTTTTTGCAATGGTTTATACTAACTTATCTCACAAGTCCTTGTTGAGTTTTGTGTGGATGAAGCTTTTGAGATTTAGGGAGACCGTGATATGAGAGGAATTAAGGAGACACAAAAGCTCAAGCTTGGGGATTCCCAAGGCATCCCAAGATAATATTTTAAGAAGTCTCAAGCGTCTAAGCTTGGGGATGCCCCCGTTGGCATCCCACCTTTCTTCTTCAACAACTATTGGTTAGTTTCGGTTGCTCCTAAGTTTTTGCTTCTTCACATGATGTTTGCCATTCTTAGAATGTCATTTTATTTTGCTTTGCTTGCTGTTTGAATAGAATACCAAGATCTGAAATTATTAAATGTTAGAGAGTCTTCACATAGTTGCATAATTATTCGACTACTCATTGAGCTTCACTTATATCTTTCGGAGTAGTTTGTCATTTAATCTAGTACTTCACTTATATCTTTTAGAGCATGGTTGTAAGAAATAGATGAACTCTCATGCTTCACCTAGATTATTTTGAGAGTCTTAAATAGCATGGTAATTTGCTTAAATAATCCTAATATGCTAGGCATCCAAGAATAATATAAACTTTCATATAAGTGCATTGAATACTAAGAGAAGTTTGATTCTTGATGATTGTTTTGAGATATGGAGGTAATAATATCAAAGTCGTGCTAATTGAGTAGTTGTGAAATTGAGAAATGCTTGTGTTGAAGTTTGCAAGTCCCGTAGCATGCACGTATGGTAAACGTTATGTAACAAATTTGAAACATGAGGTGTTATTTGATTGTCCTCCTTATGAGTGGCGGTCGGGGACGAGCGATGGTCTTTTCCTACCAATCTAACCCCCTAGGAGCATGCGCGTAGTGCCGAGGTTTTTGATGACTTGTAGATTTTTGCAATAAGTATGTGAGTTCTTTATGACTAATGTTGAGTCCATGGATTATACGCACTCTCACCCTTCCATCATTGCTAGCCTCTTCGGTACCGTGCATTGCCATTTCTCACATTGAGAGTTGGTGCAAACTTCGCCGGTGCATCCAAACCCCGTGATATGATACGCTCTTTCACACATAAACCTCCTTATATCTCCCTCAAAACAGCCACCATACCTACCTATTATGGCATTTCCCTAGCCATTCCGAGATATATTGCCATGCAACTTTCCACCATTCCGTTTATCATGACACATTCATCATTGTCATATTGCTTAGCATGATCATGTAGTTGACATCGTATTTGTGGCAAAGCCACCGTTCATAATTTTTCATACATGTCACTCTTGGTTCATTGCATATCCTGGTACACCGCCGGAGGCATTCATATAGAGTCATACTTTGTTCTAGTATCGAGTTGTAATCATTGGTTGTAAATAAATAGAAGTGTGATGATCATCATTTTCTGGAGCATTGTCCCAAGTGAGGAATAAAAAAAAGAAAGGCCATATAAAAAAGAGAAGGCCCCCCAAAAAGAGAAAGGCCAGAAAAAAAGAGAAGGCCCAAAAAATATATTAAAAAATGAAAATGAGAGAAAAAGAGAGAAGGGACAATGCTACTATCCTTCGCCACACTTGTTCTTCAAAGTAGCACCATAATCTTCATGCTAGAGAGTCTCCTATGTTGTCACTTTCATATACTAGTGGGAATCTTTCACTATAGAACTTGGCTTGTATATTCCAACAATGGGCCTCCTCAAGTGCCCTAGGTCTTCGTGAGCAAGCAAGTTGGATGCACACCCACTAGTTTCTTTTGTTGAGGTTTCATACATTTATAGCTCTAGTGCATCCGTTGCATGGCAATCCCTACTCCTTGCATTAACATCAATCGGTGGGCATCTCCATAGCCCATTGATTAGCCTCGTTGATGTGAGACTTTCTCCTTTTTTCTTCTCCACATGACCCCCATCATCATATTCTATTCCACCCATAGTGCTATGTCCATGGCTCGCGCTCATATATTACGTGAAAGTTTATAGGTTTGAGATTACTAAAATATGAAACAATTGCTTGGCTTGTCATCGGGGTTGTGCATGATGAGAGCATTCTTGTGCGATGAAAATGGAACATGACCAAACTATATGATTTTGTAGGGATGAACTTTCTTTGGCCATGTTATTTCGAGAGGACATGATTGCTTAGTTAGTATGCTTGAAGTATTATTGTTTTCATGTCAATATTAAACTTTTGTCTTGAATCTTATGGATCTGAATATTCATGCCACAATTAAGAAGAATTACATTGAAATTATGCCAAGTAGCACTCCGCATCAAAAATTCTGTTTTTATCATTTACCTACTCGAGGACGAGTAGGAATTAAGCTTGGGGATGCTGATACGTCTCCAACGTATCTATAATTTTTGATTGCTCCATGCTATATTATCTACTATTTTGGATGTTTATGGGCTTATTATACACTTTTATATCATTTTTTGGGACTAACCTATTAACCCAGAGCCCAGTGCCAGTTTATGTTTTTACCTTGTTTTAGGGTTTCGAAGAAAAGAAAAATCAAACGGAGTCCAATTGACCTGAAACTTCACGGAACTCATTTTTTGAAAGAAAGAAGCCCAGAAGACTTGAAGTGCACGTAAGGGAAGCTTCAAGGAGGCCACGAGGTAGGGGGGTGCGCCCACCCCCCTAGGGCGCGCCCTCCACCCTCGTGCCTCCCCTGATGTACTTCTTCCGCCTATATATCTCCATGTACCCTAAAAACATCCGGGAGCACAATAGATCGGGAGTTCTGCCTCCAGAAGCCTCCGTAGCCACCGAAAGCCAATCTAAACCCGTTCCGGCACCCTGCCGGAGGGGGGAATCCCTCTCCGGTGGCCATCTTCATCATCCCGGTGCTCTCCATGACGAGGAGGGAGTAGTTCTCCCTCGGGCTGAGGGTATGTACCAGTAGCTATGTGTTTGCTCTTTCTCTCTCTCTCTCGTGTTCTTGATTTGGCACGATCTTGATGTATCGCGAGCTTTGCTATTATAGTTGGATCTTATGTTTCTCCTCCCCCTCTACTCTCTTGTAATGGATTGAGTTTTCCCTTTGAAGTAATCTTATCGGATTGAGTCTTTAAAGATTTGAGAACACTTGATGTATGTCTTGCCGTGCGTATCTGTGGTGACAATGGGATACCACGTGATCACTTGATGTATGTTTTGGTGATCAACTTGCGGGTTCCGCCCATGAACCTATGCATAGGGGTTGGCACACGTTTTCGTCATGATTCTCCGGTAGAAACTTTGGGGCACTCTTTGAGGCCCTATGTGTTGGTTGAATAGATGAATCTGAGATTGTGTGATGCATATCATATAATCATACCCACGGATACTTGAGGTGACATTGGAGTATCTAGGTGACATTAGGGTTTTGGTTGATTTGTGTCTTAAGGTGTTATTCTAGTATGAACTCTAGGGCTGTTTGTGACACTTATAGGAATAGCCCAACGGATTGATTGGAAAGAATAACTTTGAGGTGGTTGTCGGTGTCAAAACCGGCGGATCTCCAGTAGGGGGTCCCGAACTGTGCGTCTAGGCCGGATGGTAACAGGAGACAGGGGACACTTTGTTTTACCCAGGTTCGGGCCCTCTCGATGGAGGTAATACCCTACTCCTGCTTGATTAATATTGATGATATGGGTAGTACAAGAGTAGATCTACCACGAGATCAAGGAGGCTAAACCCTAGAAGCTAGCCTATGGTATGATTGATGTGTATGGAGTTGATTCTGTCCTACGGACTACAACCTACGGTTTATATAGACACCGGATAGGGTTAGGGTTACACAAAGTCGGTTACAATGGTAGGAGATCTTGAATATCGCATCGCCAAGCTTGCCTTCCACGCCAAGGAAAGTCCCATCCGGACACGGGACGAAGTCTTCAATCTTGTATCTTCATAGTCCAGGAGTCCGGCTGAAGGTATAGTCCGGCTACCCGAACACCCCCCTAATCCAGGACTCCCTCAGTAGCCCCTGAACCAGGCTTCAATGACGACGAGTCCGGCGCGCAAATTGTCTTCGGCATTGCAAGGCGGGTTCCTCCTCCCAGTCCTTCATAGAAGATTGTAAACACCAAGAGTAGTGTCCGGCTCTGCAAAATAAGCTTCCACATATTGCCATAGAGAGAATAATATTAACACAAATCAAATCTGCTGACGTATTCTGCAGTGCGCCATCACACTATAGCCAAGCCCTTTACTCGAATCGTTTTTACTTTTCCACCTCAGCATGTTTTGCGAGGCGGTTTCCTTGGCACGTCTTATCAAAGCAGAGATCGCGTACCCTTTTTACTGGATTCTCATCAATACAGACGTGGGTAACCCAACCGCGCCATTTATCACTGCGCTCGGGAGGCAAGCGAGTTTTATTAGGCAGGTGGGGACGCATAACCGCATCCGCCTATATAAGGGGATAAGGATCCACCCTTTTTACCTACGCCTTCTTCCTCCCTTGCCTACCCATCTCTCACGCACCCGAGCTCCAGCGCCCAAGCCCGCACTTCCCACCTCAACCTTCTCCAGCAATGTCCGGAGCGGGAGGCAAATGGATGGTCTCCTCCGTTACGGAGGGTAAAATCAAGAAGCTAAGGAAGGCCGGGTATCTGTCCAAGGACATCGCATATCGGCTGCCCGAGGAGGGGCAGCTTATCCCCACCCCAAGGCCCCATGAGAGGGTGGTATTTCTCCCCCACTTCCTCCGCGGACTGGGTTTTCCACTCCACCCATTTGTCCGGGGGCTCATGTTCTACTACGGCCTGGATTTCCACGATCTGGCTCCGAACTTCATCCTCAACATCTCGGCGTTTATCGTCGTGTGCGAGGCCTTTCTCCGCGTCCGCCCCCATTTCGGCCTCTGGCTCAAGACTTTCAACGTCAAGCCCAAGGTGGTGAGCGACAGCCAGGCGGAGTGCGGAGGCGCCATGGCGGGCAAGATGGCCAACGCCCTATGGTTCGAGGGCTCTTTCGTGGAGACCCTAAAGGGGTGGCAATCCGAGTGGTTTTACATCACCGAGCCACGCGATCCGGAATGGACCGCGGCCCCCGAGTTCCGATCCGGACCCCCCACGCGGCTTGTGTCCTGGAAAGAGACGGGCCTGTCGTGGGGTGACAAAAAAGAGGTGACCAGATTGCAAACATGCATCCAGTCCCTGGTGAACAAGCCAGTCCGGCTAGTTAATATAATCCAGGTTATGCTCGTCCGCCGGATCCTCCCGTGCCAACAAGGGGATTTCAATCTATGGGAGTTCGACCTGGCGCAGCATCAAACCCTCAGCAGGCTCTTCGACACAACGTACGAGGATGCCTGGAAGATGCTATTCAAGGGCGCCGAGGCTCCCGCATCCACCTCCGAGGACCGCGGATACAGCTCGCAGCGTAACGCTAGCAAGGTATGCCATCTACACCTTTTACAGGATGTTAAGCTTTTTTCATAGTTTGACTCTATGCGGGATCTAAACTCCCTTACCTTTGACAGGCTTGGCGGGCGATAGCTGAACCAATTAACTGTCCGGCTCCATTGCCCGAAGACCCAGCCCCAGCTCTACTAGTGAAGCTGCTAGCTCCGGCGCCTTATGTGGTGCCGGAAAAGAAGGCCAAGAAGAAGAAGACCACGGGGACTCGAAAGAGTACCCGTAATGTGGTGCCGTCGGACTCGTCATCCGATGAGTTCGAGATGCCCTCTTCCCGTGAAAACGAGGAGGAGGAAGAAGAAACCTCTCCCCCTCCAGCGGGGGGAGGAAAGAAAAGGAAGGCCGCCCCAGTGGGGGGGGCGAAGGGTCCAAGAAGAGGAAACCCCCTCCGCCGGACTACGCCCCCGACGCCGACGAGGGCGAAGAGGAGTGGCCGAACAGGGCCAGGCGTCCGGCGAAATCATAAGTGTTCAGATACCAGAGTAACTCATGATATTCCTTTTGTTGCACAGCTTCCCCTAATGTCAAATATAATCATGCAGCCCGCCCTGGGCCGCACTCAACGAGTCGTCAAGCGGCTCCCTGGATTCATCGGACGTGAACTCTGTTCCACCCGCTGTCTCCCCCCGCACTGCGGATGACGCCGAAGTGGCGTCGCAACGAGCTCTGGGGCAGGAGGAGGTGGTCCTGGAGGAGCCGCAAGGCGACCTCCCGGACCCCAGGAGTGAAGGGGACAAGACCCCCTAGGGCTCCAAGTTCGGCTTTAAGCCGGACACCGTGCCGGAATCTTCAACAATTCCGGACCGCGGCAGGCGAACTCCTTCTAAGAGGAGCAAGCCTTCTGAGCCGGCAGCCTCCGTCCAACCGGAGGCGCCGGACAATCTGCTGGAGGTGCTTGAAGGCGCCTCCATCGACGAGGAGCACCGTACTATTATGAGTACGGTGATCCAGAAGGTTCAGTCCGCCAAGAGCGGGCTGAGTGAAGCTTGTGCTAGCCTCCTAATAGGCTTCGAGGTAAGTAAAAATATGTAAAAATATTACCGCATAGACAGTAGCCCCTGATGCTCGGTTTGGCATTCGGAAAGAAAAGCCGAATAGAGGATCTATTAAATTTCGTAGGAGTCTAATAATGAAGAGTCAATATGCGTATGCAGGCTTCGCTGCTAGCCACCGCCGCACTGACTGCGGAGGTGGATGCCCTGAAACAGGGACTCAAGCGGTCTGAGCAAGAGCTCGGCCTTGCCAAGCAGCAGCTCGAGGAGAAAGAAGGTAAGAAATACCTTATAAAAAAGTGCCTATAGGGAGGCGCGATTGCAAAAAATAACAGGATTGTACTGCTTATTGTAGGGGCCACGACTGAGGTGGCGACCCTCAAGCAGGCGCTGCCCGAGGCCTAAAAGAAAACGGCCGTGGAGCGCACCAAGCGAGAGAAAGTTGGGGCTCAGGTCGGCGAGGTGCAGCAAGAGCTTCAGGCTCTCATGAAAAAACATGAGAGTTTGGAGCTTAAGTCGAAGACCCAAGCGTCCGAGCTCGCGACGGCCCTTGAGACTGCCAAGTCTGCCAAGGCCGAAGCCCAAAAGGCCCTCCGAGAGTTGGAGGATATGAAGAAGATAGCAGCGGGTAAGGCATTCTTTATGCAAAGCATAAATATAAAAGTAAACTACTTGTTACTTACCCGAATCCGGAGTTCTCCAGGGGCATTCACAGATCTTCCCCGCAGCGTATCCGATGCCGCCGCATTCTACCGAGCTGAAGAGGGCAGCTCGACGGAGAAGGTGTTCTGGTCTCAGTATGCTGAGGCCGGACACCCTGTGCCCTTGAGCGACCAGCTGAAACAGCTGGTCGAACTCCACAAGGCGCCCGAACAGGCCATGAAGGGCTTCATAGTTCGGCTGTGGCCCAGAGAGGCCCTGCCTGGGAGCTACTTCGGGCTGGTGCGGCGGCTGGTGGAGGCATGTCCAAGGCTCGAGGTCATCAAGCGCTCCGTCTGCATCGAAGGTGCCCGTAGGGCCCTTGCCCGTGTAAAGGTGCACTGGGGTAAGCTGGACGGTGAGAAGCTTGTGACAGACGGGCCGCCGCCAGGGAAGGAGCATCGCAAGCTGGAGAACTACTATAAGGATGTTCTTGCGGGTGCCCGCCTTGTGGCGGATGAGTGCACTAAGGATGTAATTTTTGAATGAATTCGCTCGTGTTTATCCTGTGCGCTGAAAACTTGTTCATATGCGCTAAGCAATGCTTATTGAATTTAAAATATTATTTTCTGTGCGGCCATTTATCAAAAATTGAGAGATGGCAAGTCGTCGGCTTCTGCCCCCATGCCACTAGTGCTGGGGTGTTCGGTGATAAACCTGGGCGCTCTTTTTCCCATGGTTGGGTCCTTCGAGGGAGGCGTTCAGCACGACGAACCAGGCAATCGGACTATAATGCTTGAACACTCTCACTTAGCCATAGAACTTTATAATTTTAAATTTCGGCGAAGTCCCTAGTTCGGAAGACCGAGTTCGGGGCGCTATCCACGCCTTGGCTAGGGTTATCCAGCTCCTCGCTCGAAGCGGCATAAGCCTTTAGGGACTCGAAAAACCTCTCGACCAGCAACCGGTCTCTCGCCTCATCATGACAGTCAGTTTTAGCTTTCTCCACTGAGGTGCTTAACCCAGCTCAACCGGGGCACAATCGCAGTGGTTCTCCTAGTGCTACCTTAGCCGATATAGCGGAACATAAGGTACCAAAACATAGGAGCCGGGCAAACCCAACTATTGACCCAAATCATGATTCGGAGCCGATGCATATAGTGCTATAAGTTCGAGGTGCCGCACTTGTGAAAGCATACGGACTTCTCACACCATATTAAAGGGTACTGAAGCCCCTGGCGTACTTGCCGTACCACAATGTACGGGTGCGACATGTCATTAATGAACATATATATGAAAAGAGTAATGCAAAAAATAGACAAAAAGCTAAGCATTGTTTACGGAGAGGCTATTTATCAAAGCCGAACGATACAAATGGTGCGGTAAGCAAAAGATATTGGACTATTCAGTATGTCCTGACCAGGGGCAGGCCGCGGAATTATATATAAAGTAGGTATACCGCTCATAACAGAGACCACCTGGGATTTCCATAATGCGGCATGGCTTGTCTGCCTCCCTGGATCTTGCATCGTTTGTGCGGCAATCGAATTGCCGAACAGGTCGTCCGAAGTATGGAGTCCTAAAAGTAAGAAAAAATTAAAAAAAAGAATCCGGCAGCCCCTGGTACGTTTTAAGCCGTATTTTGGGCGTGCTGCTATTGTGCCCCTTCCCCTGTGCCCATGGTATTTCAAGGGCGTAGTTATGTACGCGAGGTACTGGTTTCGCTAGGTCGCGAAAGCTGGGGTTGGGGCCGCATTGCTACGCTTGCTCAGAGTGTGCCAGGCGGTCTTGCTGTAGGTTACTCCGGGCGCGCTTGGCAGTGTCTGGGTTTTTAATGGCCGGACTGGAGAATTGCCTAAGAAGGCTACTTTGTACCTCTGCTGCGAGAGCCGCCGTATGCTCCTCCGTATGGAGGGAGCGTTCGGTGTTTCCGTTGACCGTGATTACTCCTCGAGGGCCTGGCATCTTGAGTTTGAGATATGCGTAGTGCGGCACCGCATTGAATTTTGCGAATGCGGTTCGTCCGAGCAGGGCGTGATAGCCACTGCGAAACGGGACTATATCGAAGATTAACTCTTTGCTTTGGAAATTATCCGGGGATCCGAAGACCACGTCAAGTGTTACTGAGCCTGTACAGTTGGCTTCTACACCTGGTATGCCGCCTTTAAAGGTCATTCTTGTGGGTTTGATCCTTGAGGGATCTATGCCCATTTTCCGCATTGTGTCCTGATAAAGCAGGTTCAGGCTACTGCCGCCGTCCATGAGGACTCTTGTGAGGTGAAATCCGTTGATGATTGGGTCAAGAACCAATGCGGCGAAGCCGCCATGACGGATGCTGGTGGGATGGTCCCTTCGATCAAAAGTGATCGGGCAGGAGGACCATGGGTGAACTTTGGGGCGACTGGCTCCATCGCGTATACGTCCCGTAGCGCACGCTTCCGCTCCCGCTTGGGAATGTGGGTTGCGTATATCATGTTCACCGTCCGTGCTTGTGGGGGAAAGCCCTTCTGTCCATTGTTGTTCGGTGGCTTGGGCTCCTCGTCGTTGCTGTGCAGCCCCTTGTCTCTGTTTTCGGCTCTTAACTTGCCTGCCTGCTTGAACACCCAACAATCCCTGTTAGTGTGATTGGCTGGCTTTTCGGGGGTGCCATGTATCTGGCACAAGCGATCGAGTATTCGGTCCAAACTGGACGGACCCTGAGTATTCTTTTTGAATGGCTTTTTCCGCTGACCGGATTTATAGCCTCTGAATCCGGCATTGACTACCGTGTCTTCATTGCTGTCGCTTTTAACGTGGCGTTTTTGGTTGTTCCGACGTGTCCTGCCACTTTTGTCCTTGGTATCCGAATTACCAAGGTTCTTTGATAAGTTGTTACTGCGAGCTAGCCAGCTGTCTTCACCCGCGCAAAAGCGGGTCATGAGTGTCGTGAGGGCTGCCATGGATTTCGGCTTTTCCTGTCCCAGGTGCCGGGCAAGCCACTCGTCGCGGATGTTATGCTTGAAGGCTGCTAGGGCCTCTACGTCCAGACAGTCGACTATCTGGTTTTTCTTTGTTAGGAACCGTGTCCAGAATTGTCTGGCTGATTCTTCTAGCTGCTGAATTATGTGGCTTAAGTCGTCGGCATCCGGCGGTCGCACGTAAGTGCCCTGGAAGTTGTCGAGGAATGCGGCTTCCAGGTCCTCCCAAGAACTGATTGAGTCTGCTGGCAAGCTGTTAAGCCAATGCCGGGCCGGTCCTTTAAGTTTGAGCGGGAGGTACTTGATGGCGTGTAGATCATCGCCGCGTGCCATGTGGCTGTGAAGGAGATAATCCTCAATCCATACCGCCGGGTCTGTGGTGCCATCGTATGATTCGATGTTTACGGGTTTAAAGCCCTCTGGGATTTTATGATCCATTACTTCATTCGTGAAGCATAGCGGGTGTGCGGCGCCTCTGTACTGGGCTATATCACGACGCAGCTCGGAAGAGCTATGTCTGTTGTGTTTGGCCCGGCTGGATTTGCTGTATCCGGCGTGAAGATCATTGTCACATGCCGTAGGGCGCCTACGCGATCCGTAGATCGATCTTGTCTGTCTTGCCTTTGAAGGAAATATGCCCTAGAATAGTTTCACAAACTCATGCCACATGGAACACCACAGCATAATGGTGTGTCCGAACGTCATAACCGTACTTTATTGGATATAGTGCAATCTATGATGTCTCTTACCGATCTACCACTATCGTTTTGGGGTTATGCATTAGAGACAGTTGCATTCATGTTAAATAGGGCACCATCTAAATCCGTTGAGACGACACCGTATGAACTATGGTTTGGCAAGAAACCTAAGCTGTCGTTTCTTAAAGTTTGGGACTGCGATGCTTATGTGAAAAAGCTTCAACCTGATAAGCTCGAACCCAAATCGGAGAAATGTGTCTTCATAGGATATCCAAAGGAAACTATTGGATACACCTTCTATCACAGATCCGAAGGCAAGACTTTTGTTGCTAAATTCGGGAACTTTCTGGAGAAGGAGTTTCTCTCGAAAGAAGTGAGTGGGAGGAAAGTAGAAAACTTGATAAGGTAATTGTACCTTCTCCCTTATTGGAAAGTAGTTCATCACAGAAATCTGTTCCTGTGACTACTACACCAATTAGTGAGGAAGCTAATGATGATGATCATGTAACTTCAGATCAAGTTACTACCGAATCTCGCAGGTAAACCAGAGTGAGATCCGCACCAGAGTGGTACGGTAATCCTGTTCTGGAAGTCATGTTACTAGACCATGACGAACATGCGAACTATGAGGAAGCAATGATGAGCCCAGATTCTGCAAAATGGCTTGAGGCCATGAAATCTGAGATGGGATCCATGTATGAGAACAAAGTATAGACTTTGGTTGACTTGCCCGATGCTCGGCAAGCCATAGAAAATAAATGGATCTTCAAGAGGAAGATGGACGCTGATAGTAGTGTTACTATCTACAAAGCTAGAATTGTCACAAAAGGTTTTCGACAAGTTCAAGGTGTTGACTACGATGAGATTTTCTCACTCGTATCTATGCTTAAGTCTGTCCGAATCATGTTAGCAATTGCCGCATTTTATGAAATCTGGCAAATGGATAAACAAAACTGCATTCCTTAATGGATTTACTAAAGAAGAGTTGTATACGATGCAACTAGAAGGTTTTGTCGATCCTAAAGGTGTTAACTAAATATGCAAGCTCCAGCGATCCATCTATGGACTGGTGCAAGAATCTCGGAGTTGGAATATATGCTTTGATAAATTGATCAAAGCATATAGTTTTATACAGACTTGCGGTGAAGCCTGTATTTACAAGAAAGTGAGTGGGAGCACTACATCATTTCTGATAAGTATATGTGTATGACATATTGTTGATCGGAAATAATGTAGAATTATTCTGCAAAGCATAAAGGAGTGTTTGAAAGGAGTTTTTCAAAGAAAGACTTCGGTAAAGCTGCATACATATTGAGCTTCAAGATCTATAGAGATAGATCAAGACGCTTGATAAGTTTTTTCAATGAGTACATACCTTGACAAGATTTTGAAGTAGTTCAAAATGGAGCAGTCAAAGAAAAGGTTTCTTGCATGTGTTACAAGGTGTGAAGTTGAGTAAGACTCAAAGCCCGACCACGGCAGAAGATAGAAAGAGAATGAAAGTCATTCCCTATGCCTTGGCCATAGGTTCTATAAAGTATGTCATGCTGTGTACCAGATCTATTGTATACCCTGCACTGATTTGGCAAGGGAGTACAATAGTGATCTAGGAGTAGATCACTGGACAGCGGTCAAAATTATCCTTAGTGGAATAAGGAAATATTTCTCAATTATGGAGGTGACAAAAAGGTTCGTCGTAAAAAGTTACGTCGATGCAAGTTTTGACACAGATCTGGATGACTCTAAGTCTCGATCTAGATACATATTGAAAGTGGGAGCAATAAGCTAGAGTAGCTCCGTGCAGAGCATTTTGACATAGAAATTCGCAAAATACTTACGGATCTGAATGTAACAGACCCGTTGACTAAAATTATCTCACAAGCAAAACATGATCACACCTTAGTACTCTTTGGGTGTTAATCACATAGCAATGTGAACTAGATTACTGACTCTAGTAAAACCCTTTGGGTGTTGATCACATATCGATGTGAACTATGGGTGCTAATCACATGGTGATGTGAACTATTGCTGTTAAATCACATGGCGATGTGACTAGATTATTGACTCTAGTGCAAGTGGGAGACTGAAGGAAATTTGCCCTAGAGGCAATAATAAAGTTATTATTTATTTCCTTATTTCATGATAAATGTTTATTATTCATGCTAGAATTGTATTAACCGGAAACATAATACATGTGTGAATACATAGACAAACAAAGTGTCACTAGTATGCCTCTACTTGACTAGCTCATTAATCAAAGATGGTTATGTTTCCTAACCATGAACAATGAGTTGTTATTTGATTAACGAGGTCACATCATTAGTTGAATGATCTGATTGACATGACCCATTCCATTAGCTTAGCACCCGATCGTTTAGTATGTTGCTATTGCTTTCTTCATGACTTATACATGTTCCTATAACTATGAGATTATGCAAGTCCCGTTTGCCGGAGGAACACTTTGGGTGCTACCAAACGTCACAACGTTACTGGGTGATTATAAAGGAGCATTACAGGTGTCTCCAAAGGTAGATGTTGGGTTGGCGTATTTCGAGATTAGGTTTTGTCACTCCGATTGTCGGAGAGGTATCTCTGGGCCCTCTCGGTAATGCACATCACTTAAGCCTTGCAAGCATTGCAACTAAATGAGTTAGTTGTGGGATGATGTATTATAGAACGAGTAAAGAGACTTGCCGGTAACGAGATTGAACTAGGTATTGGAATACCGACGATCGAATCTCGGGCAAGTAACATACCGATGACAAAGGGAACAACGTATGTTGTTATGCGGTCTGACCAATAAAGATCTTCGTAGAATATGTAGGAGCCAATATGGGCATCCAGGTCCCGCTATTGGTTATTGACCGGAGACGTGTCTCGGTCATGTCTACATTGTTCTCGAACCCGTAGGGTCCGCACGCTTAAGGTTACGATGACAGTTATATTATGAGTTTATGCATTTTGATGTACCGAAGGTTGTTTGGAGTCCCGGATGTGATCACGGACATGACGAGGAGTCTCGAAATGGTCGAGACATAAAGATTGATATATTGGAAGCCTATGTTTGGATATCGGAAGTGTTCCGGGTGAAATCAGGATTTTACCGGAGTACCGGGAAGGTTACCGGAACCCCCCGGGAGCTAAATGGGCCATGATGGGCCTTAGTGGAAAAGAGAAGAGGCAGCCCTACATGGGCTGTGCGCCTCCCCCTTCCCCTAGTCCTATTAGGACTAGGAGAGGTGGCCGGCCCCCTCTCTCTCTTTTCTCCCTCCGCGAATCCTATTCCAACTAGGATTGGGGGGGAGGGGGGAATCCTACTCCCAGAGGGAGTAGGACTCTCCTGGCGCGCCTCCTATGGCCGGCCAGCCTCCCCCCTCTAGTCCTTTATATACTGAGGCAGAGGCACCCTAGAACACACAAGTTGATCCACGTGATCTATTCCTTAGCCGTGTGCGGTGCCCCCTGCCACCATATTCCTCGATAATACCGTAGCGGAGTTTAGGCGAAGCCCTGCTGCTGTAGTGCATCAAGATCGTCACCACGCCGTCGTGCTGAAGGAACTCTTCCCCGACACTTTGCTGGATCGGAGTCCGGGGATCGTCATCGAGCTGAATGTGTGCTCGAACTCGGAGGTGCCGTAGTTTCGGTGCTTGATCGGTTGGATCGTGAAGACGTACGACTACTTCCTCTACGTTGTGTCAGCGCTTCCGCAGTCTGTCTGCGTTGGGTACGTAGACAACACTCTCCCCTCTCGTTGCTATGCATCACATGATCTTGCGTGTGCGTAGGAAATTTTTTGAAATTACTACGAAACCCAACAGCCTTGTCCTCCAGTATGTCTCGCAGGTCGGGCGAATTTTCCCGTGCCTTAGTTGTGCGGTGTCGGGGCATGGCTTGGGTGGAGGGCTAAGAGGCCTCTCTGTCGCGGCCATGAGGTGGCCGGTCTGCCATGTCATGCGCTGGTGATGTAGGTGCTTCCTCCTCTGATCGGGGTAGCGGCCTGCGCTTCGGGTAACTCTTGGAGGGGTGTTCGAGTTCATATTCTTCGGCCGCAAGGACTTCAGTCCATCTGTCAGCTAGCAAATCTTGGGCAGCTTTAAGCTGTTGCTGCTTTTTCTTGAGGCTGCTTGCCGTGGCTAAAAGCCTGCGTCTAAAACGCTCTTGTTCGGCGGGGTCTGATGGTATGACGAATTCATCGTCATCGATGCTTGCCTCGTCTTCGGAGGAAGGCGTATAGTTATCATCCTCGACCTCTCGGTCTGCCGCTCTCTCATGAGGGTTGGCTTCTCCATCTTCCTGTGCCGAATCTTGCTGGGGTGGGTGTTCTTCGGCGCTATCCGGGGTAGTATTATCTCCCGTGCCGGAATCACCGTTTTTGCTTTGGCGGGATTTAGAACGGCGCCGCTGACGCCGGTGCTTTGGCTGTTTCTTGGGGGCGTCATCCCCCATTGTTCCATCACCATCTCCGTCTTTTGGAATATCCACCATGTATATGTCATATGACAAGGTGGCGTTCCAGCGCCCTACAGGTGCTGGTTCCTGTTCGTCTCCTATATCGTCGTCCATGCCGTCGATGTCTTCGGAGCCGAAGTCCAGTATGTCGGTTAAATCGTCGACAGTGGCTACAAAGTGGGTGGTGGGTGGGTTTTGAATTTCCTCACCATCTGTATCCCACCCTTGCTGACCGTAGTTCGGCCAGGGCTCTCCTGATAAACAGAGAGACTTAAGAGAATTCAGGATGTCGCCAAAAGGCGAATGCTGAAAGATGTCCGCGGCGGTGAACTCCATTACCGGCGCCCAATCGGATTCGATTGGCAGGGGTGCGGGGGGCTCGGAGTTCAGAGAGGAATCCGGCTCCTCGGAGTCATGGGCCACGCGGAGTGCGGGGCTGGAGTTCGGCTCGATCGCCTCTGAGATCGCAGCCCCTGAGGCAGCATCCAACCGCTGATCCTCGATCGGCGCAGTAGGTTCTGAATCAATGGTCGAAACCGATGCGTGTGCGGCCTCCAAGGCACTGTTCGGCGGCAGAGCTATATCATGCCCATCGAGACAGTGCGGCACGCTTGGCTGTGGCTCGAATCCGTCGAAGATCAAGTCCCCGCGGATGTCAGTCGTGTAGTTTAGGCTTCCAAACCTGACCTGATGGCCAGGGGCATAGCTTTCGATCTCCTCAAGGTGGCCAAGCGAATTGGCCCGCAGTGCGAAGCCGCCGAAGACGAAGATCTGTCCAGGGAGAAAAGTCTCACCCTGGACCGCATCGTTGTTGAAGATCGAAGGAGCCATCGGGCCTAAAGGCGACGACACAGAGGAACTCTCAATGAAAGCACCAATGTTGGTGTCAAAACCGGCGGATCTCGGGTAGGGGGTCCCGAACTGTGCGTCTAGGATGGATGGTAACAGGAGACAGGGGACACTTTGTTTTACCCAGGTTCGGGCCCTCTCAATGGAGGTAATACCCTACTCCTGCTTGATTAATATTGATGATATGGGTAGTACAAGAATAGATCTACCACAAGATCAAGGAGGCTAAACCCTAGAAGCTAGCCTATGGTATGATTGATGTGTATGGAGTTGATTCTGTCCTACGGACTACAACCCTCCGGTTTATATAGACACCGGATAGGGTTAGGGTTACACAGAGTCGGTTACAATGGTAGGAGATCTTGAATATCGCATCGCCAAGCTTGCCTTCCACGCCAAGGAAAGTCCCATCCGGACACGGGACGAAGTCTTCAATCTTGTATCTTCATAGTCCAGGAGTCCGGCTGAAGGTATAGTCCGGCTACCCGAACACCCCCTAATCCAGGACTCCCTCAGTGGTTTCGTACCCTACCATAATCTCTTCATTTGTTCTTCGCTATTAGTGACTTTGGAGTGACTCTTTGTTGCATGTTGAGGGATAGTTATGTGATCCAATTATGCTATTATTGTTGAGGGAACTTGCACTAGCGAAAGTATGAACCCTAGGCCTTGTTTCAACGCATTGCAATACCGTTTACGCTCACTTTTATCATTAGTTACCTTGCTGTTTTTATATTTTCAGATTACAAAAACCTATATCTACTATCCATATACCACTTGTATCACCATCTCTTCGCCGAACTAGTGCACCTATACAATTGACCATTGTATTGGGTGTGTTGGGGACACAAGAGACTCTTTGTTATTTTGGTTGCAGGGTTGCTTGAGAGAGACCATCTTCATCCTACGCCTCCTACGGATTGATAAACCTTAGGTCATCCACTTGAGGGAAATTTGCTACTGTCCTACAAACCTCTGCACTTGGAGGCCCAACAACGTCTACAAGAAGGTTGTGTAGTAGACATCACCGTAGCTTAGGTGCTAGGATCGGTCGGATAGTTAAGACATTCGACTACATCAACCGCGTTGTCATAACGCTTCCACTTACGGTCTACGAGGGTACGTGGACAACACTCTTCCCGTCTCGTTTCTATGCATCACCATGATAGATCTTGCGTGTGCGTAGAATTTTTTTTGAAATTACTGTGTTCCCCAACATAACTTCCAATTGCTTCTCTTTAGTGAATTTTTTAAGTTCCCCTCTATATTTTTTTGTTTTAAAACTATTTAAAAGCACTCGACAGAAATAAATGACTCTCTAAAACTTTCGGGTTGTCTCCCTGGCTGCGCTTTCTTTAAAGCCATTAAGCTAGGCATAAAGTGCTGAAGTAATGGATCCACCCGGATCCCAAGGTATATCAAAGCCAATTTTAATTAACAATGATTTGTGATTTAGTAGTGAGCACAAAGTAACATATATCATGCAACATCGAAGTCTAACTCTCTTCCTATGCATCGGCATGTCATAAAAGAACAATTCATGCACACAAAGTAAAAGGCCAATAAATAGTATAAACAATTTCTTGCAATTTTATCATATTGGAAACATAGAGAGGCGAAGATGTAGTTCCTCTCACATAGAGGAGCAGCAAGCACATGCATATTATATTTATCAAAATCATCATGTGCAATAGTAGAATGCAACCCATCAATATGATCCTTAATAAGAGCAAACTTCTCCGATATAGTGTAGTTGGGAGAATTCAAAAAGATAATAGGACTACCATGTGTGGGTGCAGTAGCAACAATTTCATTCTTAACATAAGGAACAATAGCAAGTTCATCTCTATAAGCATAATTCATATTGGCATCATGGACACAAGCATAGCAAGCATCAAGTTCATCAAAAAGGGATATTTCAAAAGAATCAATGGGATCATAGCAATTATCATAGCATTCATCTTTCGGTAAGAACGAAGGGACATTAAACAATGTATGAGTTGGAGGGTTACTCTCATTAGAAGTTGGGCACGAGTAGCTAATCCGCTCTTCCTCCTTTTGTTCTTCGCTCTCCTCATCATCTCTTTCATCCAATGAGCTCACAATTTCATCAATTTCTTCTTCCATAGACTCCTGCAAAATGTTAGTCTCTTCTTGGACAGCAGAGGAGTCCTCAAAATATATGGTTTAACAAAGGCATTAGAAGCATAATTATCATAACAATATTTAAGTATGGCAATATTTTCAGATTTGTAAAGAGTAGCATCATAATTTTCAATCAAAGAAGCAATTTCATAAGCACCCTTAAAAGCAACAAATTCTTCTATTTGTTGAACATTATAGTAATTATAAACACCCTTAGCATATGAAGATATGATTCCATTATCACTAAACTCACATTGGTAGGGAAGGTGTTTCTTAGGGTCTTCAGAACAACAAGTAAAATCATATATTTCACATAAATTCCAAGCATAGCATTGCAAACGATGAATTTGATCCAGTCCTTTTTGAGATAAGCGGTGTCGCACATAACAAGCATGCTCATCTAAAGATTTTCCCTCAACTAAGCTAGTTGGGGTTTCAGCACGAGCACATAGGGATCGAAGATGATCCAAGTAGAAAGCTTCAGTAGTATGATAGATTTTGGGTGGTTCTTCAACCATTGGTTTAGTAGGTACAACTAATTTTTTTGGTATTTTCTATTTCCTACCCATAACTAAAGATAGAAAACAACTTAGAACAGAAAATAAAATCTACTTAGTGATAAAGCAAACAAGCACACACGAGAATATTCACCCCACGCTATTGCTCCCCAGCAACGGCGCCAGAAAAAGGTCTTGATAACCCACAAGTATAGGGGATCAATTGTAGCCTCTTTAGATAAGTAAGAGTGTCGAACCCAATGAGGAGCTAAAGGTAGAACAAATATCCCCTTAGGTTCTATCGACCACCGATCCAACTCTACGCACACTTAACGTCCGCTTTACTTAGAACAAGTATGAAACTATAAGTACTTTGTAGGTATTGTAGGATAGGTTTGCAAGATAATAAAGAGCATGTAAATAAAAGCTAGGGGCTGTTTATATAAAGACACAACTAAGTTAGTTTTAGTAGAGAGCTTTTTTGTCACGAGAAAGTTATTTGTCCCTAGGCAATCGATAACTAGACCGGTAATCATTATTGCAATTTTATATGAGGGAGAGGCATAAGCTAACATACTTTCTCTTCTTGGATCATATGCACTTATGTTTGGAACTCTAGCAAGCATCCGCAACTACTAAAGATCATTAAGGTAAAACCCAACCATAGCATTAAAGTATCAAGTCCTCTTTATTCCCATACGCCATGACCCACTTATCTGTGTTTGTGTTTCTATCACTCGCGCAACGCAGACAATAAGCAAACCATGAACATATTGCAAACCCTATAGCGGGGATCCCTCATGCTTGCGTGACACGGAGAGCACCATAGGACAACACCAATAATAAAACATGCAACTCAAATCAATCATGATCATCAACTAACCTATAGGACAAAACGGATCTACTCAAACATCATAAGATAGCCATACATCATTGAGAAATAATATATAGCGTTGAACACCATGTTCAAGTAGAGATTACAACGGGGAGAAGAGGTGTTACACCGCTGCATAGAGGGGGAGAGAGTTGGTGATGGCGGTGGCAAAGTTGTTGCTGTAGATTGCGGTCACGATGATGGCCCCAGCGGCGTTCCGGCGCTACCGGGGGAGAGGGGGAGAGAGCCCCCCTTCTTCTTCTTCTTCTTCTTCTTCCTTGACCTTCCCCCTAGATGGGAGAAGGGTTTCCTCTCTGTTCCTTGGCTTCCATGGCGGCGGAGGGGCGAGAGCCCCTCCGAGATTGGATCTCTCTCTCTCTCTCTCTCTCTCTCTCTCTCTCTCTCTTTCTGTTTCTGCGCTCCCAGATTCTGGCCTTTCACCGTTTCTTAAATTTCCGGAGATCCGTAACTTTGATTGGGCTGGAATTTTAACACAGTTTTTATCCGGATATTAGCTTTCTTGCGCCAGAAGAAGGGCACCAACCGCCTTACGGAGTGGCCACAAGGACAAGGGGCGCGCCCTCCGTCCTTGTGGGCCCCTCAGGCATCGTCTCACGTTGATTCTTTTTTCTCAAAAATCACATATATTCCAAAAAAAATCTCCGTAAGTTTTTATCCCGTTTGGACTCTGTTTGATTTGGATTTTCTGCGAAAAAAATGCAACAAACAGGAACTAGCACTGGGCACTGGATCAATATGTTAGTCCCAAAAAATAGTATATAAAAAGTTGCCAAAAGTATGTAAAAGTTGTAGAATATTGGCATGAAACAATCAAAAATTATAGATACAACGGAGACGTATCAGTGATGGTTGTTGCTTAGGTGCACAAGTCGTGTTGGGCCCTAGCAAGACGACTTCTTGAGTGTCTAATACAACAAAGTTTGTCCGACTCCGGTTAGGGGGGCGTGATGATGGCGACATGCCTTCGGCTCGCTCCAGTCCATGGACCCGATTGTATTTTTGTTACTTTTGGTGTTCTTTATACTGCCATGATTGATTATGAGTAGATTGGAAGTTCCTCCCGCAAAAAAAAACGGAAATTGAAATGTGACATCACGCTCATATGCTTCCTCATGAGCAATAAAATTTAAATAAATAGTAAATAAAATATTATAAAATGGTTTTTCCAAGGACATGTTCGTATGTTCTTAGTGTTTGCAACATCCTGTGCGGTGATCTGTGAAAGAAAGTGCTCCTTTCGATGCATATTACTTGTCGCTGGTTTAGTTTAAAATTGACTTGTACTAAACCAGCGATACAAAATACAGATTGGAGGGAGTAAAATTGGGGGATCAAAGAAAGGCTTTCCAAAGGACTCTCTTTGTTTACCACACACATGTTTTTTCTTGAAGGTAGAAGAGATGTTCATATTCATTGTCGTAAACAAGCTTTACGCTCGCCTCCAAAAAAGAAACAAGCTTTACGTTTCACCAGAAAATATATGACATGAGATCTTGACCGTCCAATCGCTAATCCAACCGCCCATCACTCGGGTTGCCCAATGAAGCGCGGCAGCTGGTCACACTCACACACGAGCAACACCGTCACACCGAGCCAGAGCAACCCATCCGCAACTCTTTCCCTCCACCCGCTCGCGCTCACGGCCGCCGCGATGCCGCCACCGCCGCCGCAGCCGGCCCACCTCCGCCTCCTGGTCTCCATCACCCCGCCCCACCCGCTCCCTCTCCCCTACTCCCGCCGCTTCTCCTCCGCCACGTCTGGCCTAGCCACCGCTCGCCACCTCTCCCTCCGCCGCGGCAGCCGGCGCCGCGCCCCCGTGTGCGCCGCGCGGAGCGAGGCCGCGGGGGCCGAGGGGTTCGACGAGGAGCTCGGAAGGCTCCTGGAGCTTCTCCCTGGGGAGCTGCGGCAGCGGGTGGAGGACCACCCGGAGCTCCCCGCTCTGGTGGAGGTGGTCATGGACCTCGGCCGCCCCCCGCTCGCGCGCTTCCCCTCCGGCGACTTCCTCCTCTCCCACCGCCCCATCTCCTTCGACGACCTCCGCCAGGCCACTGCGAAGGTCTGGCTCATTCTGGACACTACGATACGCTGCTACTGCTGCTGCCGCTGCATTATTATGAAACTAGTCCAAGTCCAGTTTTGCTTATCTACCTTTGGTAGGTTGGGGACTTTGGAGGGGACAATCGCGCCGGGATTAGCCGCACGCTGCACCGGATCAGCGCGATCAGGAACAGGCAGGGAGACATTGTAGGACTGACCTGCCGCGTCGGGAGGGCTGTGCCCGGAAGTGCTAATTTGCTTCAGGATTTGGTGAAGGATGGTGGGTCGTTGCTGCTCATCGGCCCACCAGGGGTGGGGAAGACAACTGTCATAAGGTATGCTTGGATGATTAAGAAACCTCGGGCAGTGATTTTACTACCTTGTATACTGTACAGTGTATTGGTGAATAGTGATAGATACTTACGAGTGGCAACTGTAATTAGAAGAGCTTCTATGCCAGTATGTACCAGTTTTAGCATCAGATTGTTGCCTCGTCTTGCAGAGAAATTGCACGAATGCTAGCAGATGACTATGAGAAGCGGGTGATGATTGTTGATACATCCAATGAGATAGGTGGAGATGGTGATATTCCTCACCCAGGAATAGGCAATGCTCGTAGGTTGCAAGTGCCCAACCAAGAAATGCAGCATAAGGTTTGTTCTCTCAAGTTTGTTGCCTTGTGGATTTTTGCATAATGTATATGCTTGCATTGTACTGCTCACAAGCCTATTGCTCGGCATTGACATGCATACTTAATACAGATGTTACTACTTGTTTGTTAAGTTCGTCAGATGATTTTATACAGTATTGAACATTTTTGTTTTTTTTAGCACACCGCTTACAATGTAAGTTAAATCTGTTTCTTTAATGCCGATCAGGTGTTGATAGAAGCTGTGGAGAATCACATGCCTCAGGCAATCGTCATCGATGAAATTGGAACTAAGCTAGAGGCTATGGCTGCTAGCACCATTGCACAGCGGGGGATACAACTTGTTGCTTCCGCTCATGGTGTAACAATAGAGAACCTGACCATGAATCCTTCACTAGATATGCTTGTAGGAGGAATACAGGTAATGACTTGCTGCACTTGATTCTATTTACTGTTATGAAACAACCGTATTTTCACACTGCAGCAAGATGAATCTGTATCATTTCAGTTGAAGTTATGAACAGTGATGCAGTTCACCAAAATAACCTTATTTGACTTTGTTTTTTAGAGACAGCATGATTTTCTGTTCGTGTAGCTTTAGAACATATTAAATTACATACTCCAAAATCAGTATCGTGAGATGGTGGTAGTGATCCAAATATTACTGGTTTTCTGTTTCATCATGGTTGCTAATTTACATCATTGTCTCTGCTCCATTGTTTCTCTAAGAGCGTCACCCTTGGTGATGAAGAAGCAAGCAGGAGAAGGGTCCAAAAAACGGTCCTAGAGCGTAAGGGCCCATCAACATTCGCATATGCTGTAGAGATCGTGTCGAAAACTGAGTTGCGTGTCCATCGTAGTCTGGAAGCTACAGTAGATGCTCTGCTTGCAGGTTCTCTCTGATTGTGCCACTAATCAACTACATTATGACGTTACATTTGATGCTATGATTTTCTCATAGTCATAGTATACATAAAGCTGTGATGCCATTATGATTAGATTTCGTTTTGTTGGTGCAGGTAGAATGCCTAATGTTGAAATTCGTAAGTTGGGTTCAACCGGCTCGGTGCAGCAGGAAGTTTCTGTCCAGAAGGATCAATTTCGTCGTGGTCCTTACGAAATTGCATCTCAATTTGAAGTTGCTTCCATAAGTAATGCAAGAACAAGCTTGGACTCTACATTTAATCTTGATTCTGCCAACGGACATATAGAGAACTCTAATGTGTCTGAGGCAGGCTTCAATCTCTATGCTTATGGGGTACGAATTTCTGCAATAGACCATTTCCTTGATGTTCAATTTTTTTACAGTTATCTTCAGTAGTTTGTTTACATGTTTAAGGTTTTACTTTGGGGGTGTTCTTGTTAACATGATGCTTATGTGGTATGGACGTTGATTCCATTTGGCTGTATAATATCAAACTTTTGAGGGTCTTTATGGAAGTATGGTCATATCCTTCCAAAAGCAACAACAAAGCCTTTTGTCCCAAACAAGTTGGGGGTAGGCTAGAGATGAAACCCATAAGATCTCGAAACCAATTCATGGTTCTAGCACATGGATAGCTAACTTCCATGTGCCCCTGTCCATGGCTAGTTCTTTGGTGATATTCTAGTCCTTCTGATCTCTCCTTACGGACTCCACCATGTTAAATTTGGTCTACCCTGACCTCTCTTGACATTATCAACGTACTTTAACCGTCCGCTATGCACTGGAGCTTCTGGGGGCCTGCGTTGTATATGCCCAAAACATCCCAGACGGTGTTGGAAAAGCTTCTCTTCAATCGGTGCTACCTCAACTCTATCATGTATATCATCATTCCAGATCCAATCCTTTCTTGTGTGGCCACACATCCATCTGAACATGTGCATGTCCGTTGCACCTAAATGTTGAACATGTTGCGTTTTAGTCGGCCAACCCTCAGCGCCATACAATACTGTGGGTCGAATCGTTGTCCTATAGAACCTGTCTTTTAGCTTTTGTGACACTCTTGTCACAAAGAAAGCCGGAAGCTTGGCGCCGCTTCATCCATCCACTTTGATTCGATGGCTCACATCTTCATCAATATCACCATCCTTCTGCAGCATAGACCCCAAACGTCGAAAGGTGTCCTTTTGAGGTACCATCTTCCCATCAAGGCTGACCTCCTCCTCGTGCCTAGTAGTACCGAAACCGCATCTCATGTACTCAATTTTAGTTCCACTAAGCCTAAAACCTTTTGATTCCAAAGTTTGTCTCCATAGCTCTAATGTTCTATTAACCACCGTCCGACTATCATCGACTAGCACCACATCATCCCCAAAGAGCATACACCATGGGATGTTTCCTTGTATATCCCTTGTGACCTCATTCATCACCAAAGCAAAAAGATTAGGGCTCAAAGCTGACCCTTAGTGCAGTCCTATTTTATAGAAAGTCATCAGTGTCGCCATCACTTTTTCAAACACTTGTCACAACATTATCAGCATTATCGTACATGTCCTTGATGAGGTAATGTACTTTGTTGGGACTTTGTGTTTCTCCAAGGCTCACCACATCACATTTTGTGGTATCTTATCGTAGGCCTTCTCCAAGTCAATGAACACCATATGCAGGTCCTTCTTTTGCTCCCTGTATCTCTCCATAAGTTTTCGTACCAAGAAAATGGCTTCCATGGTCGACCTCCTAGGGATGGCACCAAACTAATTTTTGCTCATGCTTGTCATTTTTCTTAAGCGCTGCTCAATGACTATCTCCATAGCTTCATCGTATGACTCGTCACCTTAATTCCACAGTAATTAGTACTCCCTCTGTAACGAAATATAAGAGCATTTAGATCAACGCTCTTATATTTCTTTACGGAGGGAGTACAACTTTGAACATCCCCATTGTTCTTGAAGATTGGTACTAATATACTCTGCGTCCATTCTTCTGGCATCTTGTTTGCCCGAAAAATGAGGTTGAAAAGCTTAGTTAGCCATACTGTGCTATGTCTCCGAGGCCTCTCGACACCTCAATGGGGATACAATCAGGCCCATCACCTTGCCTCTTTTCATCCTTTTTAAAGCCCCCCTTGCCTCAGACTCATGGATTCATCGCACAAAACGCCTGCTGGTATCATCAAAGGAGTTGTCGTCCATCTCAATGGTAGAGCTCTCATTCTTTCCATTGAATAACTTGTCGAAGTTCTCGCACCATCTATGCCTGATCTCCTCGTCCTTCAGCAGGAGCTGATCTGCTCCGTCTTTAATGCATTTGACTTGGTTGACATCCCTTGTCTTCTTCTCTTGTATCTTGGCCATCTTATAGATGTCCTTTTCGCCTTCCTTCATGTCTAAGTGCTGGTAGAGGTCCTCATACGCCCGACCCCTTGCTTCACTCACAGCTCGCTTTGTGTCCTTCTTTGCCACTTGTACTTCTCTATGTTGTCTGCTCTCCTATCCAAGTGTAGGCGTCTGAAACAAGACAATGGTGAATTTGGGGCCTTCTTTGCCACATTGATAGTCCTAGTTTGGTTTGTTGGGAAATGCTCCTGCATGCTGCTAGTGTGTGTGTTGGGGGGTGAGGGCCTAATGTTGCCTTTTGTTTTTTATTGTTCCTGTGACTGCAACAAGACAATGGTGAATTTGCGGTAAATGGTCCATGAATATTGTTAGCTGTGAATTAGTTGTTTAAAAATATTTTGTACTCCCTCCGTCCCATAATATAAGATCGTTTCTCAAGCTAACATAGCTTGAAAAGCGCTCATATATTGTGGGGCGGAGGGAGTCGAATTTTCAGTACTTAAATGTAAAAAAAGAGTTTGACAGTCCTAGTTTGGTTGTTGGAAAGCGCTCCCGCGTGCTGCTAGTTTGCGTGTTGGGGTGAGGGGTTAATGTTGTTTACAACTTATGTAACTTGTCTTCCTTTGACTGCAATAATACAGTGGTAAATTTGTGGTAAATAATTGATGATTTTTGTTAGCTGTCAATTACCTGTTTATACATTTCGTGTAGAATTTTCAGTACTTAGTTTGAAACTTATTGGATAGGGTGTTCTAGATATCCGAGGAAATTGCCTTGCAAGCAATTAAACAACTGGAGCTGGAGGACATGATTACTTTGACTTATAACATCAGTGAAGCTGATGCAGTGATTGCTTTGCAATCGAAGCTCAAGAAGAATTCTCAGATTCAGGCTGTGTTGAAATCTGAAGATATACCGGTTTTCTTCGCTAAGGTACGCACTTGCGCTCTTCATCTTCAATGTACTGTTATTTTTTTCAAGTGGCAGAATGATTATATGGTGACTCACTTTCCTTCATAGACAAACTCCCTGGTGCAAATTACCCGGGCACTTCGTGTCCTTGTCGATGATCACGTGGATGGATTGATCGATGTTGAAGATAAGGAGGAAGTAAGATCATCAGAGGAAACCGATGCTTTGGAGGTACCATCATCATAGTCAACTTGCCCTGGATACAACCTTTCTTGAGCATAACAAACCCATTGTTTCTTTGATAACAGGAAGCGAGATTGGCAGTCGAGCAGGTAGTGATCCCGAAAGGGGAGAGCGTGCAGCTCCTGCCTAGACCATCGACCATCATCTCCTCCCAAGTGAACCTCGTCGAAAGCTTCAACCTCAAGTGGGAAGTCACAGGCCAGGAGCCGAACGCGTGCCTGAGGATCCTTCCGCAGTTCGCGGACAGGGAAGAAGGTACCGCCTCGGAGCAAGAGTCCGCACCTGGGTTCACAGATTCAGATAGCAGCTGCTCTGATGGCATGGACTATTCGCAGAGTGGTGTCACCAGGCTACCCTTCCTCCCAGAGTAGCATCCTGCCGAGTTCCACTGTATATTCCATTCCTTTCTTTTTGCAGCCATTCATCGTTGTTGATACCCTGGTAATTTTCTCTCTCTCAACAGAACGTGAATCTGTTTAATTACAGTGGCTGTTAGGCAGATGAGTAGTGCTGCTTTCCAACTCACACCGAACATAACGGGATCGGATCCAACTCAGAACTGCACGACAACGTCCGGATCGTTTCGCGTCTTTGCTAGTTGGTGACATCGTCATTGGCATGAATCTGGCCAACTATCAGTGCTGAGACGACGAGCAAACTCTGTATTTTATTTGGCTGAGTCGCAACTACGCCATGGGGGATCGTCCATCGATGTATCTGTCGAATGTTGCGTCCATCACTGTCATCCATGGCACCATGCATGCCCACGTTTTCACACGGCACTATGCATGCATGCATATCCAGAATGCCAGCCTCCTCACTATACTCTGCTGCCATTCTATTGTGTATCATTTTATTTTCGAAAAGAGGAAACGACCCTCTGCCTCTGAATGCACATATCCATATATATTATTAATTGTTCATAATGCCGGACAAATCGGTCTACAAAGGAAAAATAAAATCAAAGCCATCCAAGTAGGACATGTCTCACGACAACATCGCCAAATCGTACCATCCATTATACAACCTACAACAACATATTAGCAGGCAAAAGATGCCACCTTCAAGAAGGACCTGACGCTCGTGCGCCTAGGTTGGCTGGTCTGAGTAGATGTCAGACCAAGGCTATCACACTGAAGCAGATATTCGAACCAACACCTTCAACAAGATAACGACGCATGGGCCACAAGGCAAGATCATGGGGTTTCACCAGATGTCTGCCTGCTGCCATGGTCATTTTCTTTTTGTTTCATGAATCGTATCTACATCCTGCAGTCACGCGTATCTTCCTCTGTGCCCCACACCATTTCCATTTTCTTCTCCGGGGAGAAGATCAATAATGCTGCAGCCGGTGGCCTGGCGCTGTACCTGTACCTTGCATGTGTGCCCATACATGGCTCCCCCCTGGTTGCCGCATCCGTCCTATCTGCCCTCCCGAGAGTCGCATGGCCCATGGGCGGAAAGCTTCCAATGGCCGGCCACCTTCGTGCATGCACGCACGCACGCCCATGGCCGCCAGAGTGCATTCCGTGGATGGGCTCTCCTAACCGTAGTTTATAACCTGCATGGCCGCCATTGGAGCCATATACCTCCCTCGCGCCCATTGCTCCGCCCAGCTTATATATACAATTAGCCGGCAGGCCGAAAGTGACACGGAGAGCCCTATAGGTAGCTGACCTAGGCGATGGAACCATGGGTATTTGCATGCACTGTGCTGCACTCATGCACGGGTGGCCAACGAGCTGCCGGTACGCATAGTATAGACGTCCTAGGGTGGTTACTCTCCTTTAAGAGTAGCCTACTTCTTTTAGCAACGGGAAACTCTTAAAGAACGGTGCTCCTCCTGCCTAGCTCGATGACTCGACCGATCTCGGCTCCAATTTGGTAAGGCCGATGGAGTTATAAATGGGTGCGTACGCGGACACAACCTCCTTGACAAGTACGTTAATGGTGCGTGCGTGCGTAGTGTGGAGTAGGGACAAAGTTCATGTGGTGACAAACGAGGAAATGCTACTCCACTTATGAAGCGGTGAGAGATATGCATCGGGATGAAGATCACGGCGGCCGCTGATTCGCGCGGGGTGATCCGGATCAAAGATACCATGTCCCACGGATTTGGCTGTCATGTCAACATGTCATACTACAACGGTTTTCAACTCGTACAAACACCGAATGGACCTTGATAACGATGGTTCGGTCCAACGAACAAATCAGTCACTTCAGCACCGAACACATGGTGCATGCATGCGAGATTCCTGCCCTGATGAATGAAGAAGAACCGATCTGGAGGGGCCAGCAGATAAAGGCCCTTTTCTGCGTCCAACATGGCAATTTGTATTTGCGACATGGTATAGGTCTGGACCACCAGCACCGGCCGGCGCCGCACACAGGCCGGCGATGAGCAGAAAGTTGGCCCGTTTTATTCGGTGAGGAGGATATGATGTGAGGTCACCGCCCTCGTCGTTCGTTCGTTCGTCGCAGTCAGGGCGAGTGCGACACAGGCGACCTCCACCATCGCAATGCTTGGTCCCTCGTAAGTCGTAACGGAAAACCGCTAGCACTGGCAGTGGCAGGCCCCTATAAATCACCTCGGCGTCGTGCAGCTATGTACCCAACTCACTAGTCACCACCACCGCCACAGTCTAGAGCGCCTAGCATTTCACCACGTACTACGAATCTAGCTAGCTCCTCGATCGCTCCTCTCATGGCGTCCAGCTCGAGCGCGTTGAGGATGCCCGCGGCGGTGTGCGCCGTGCTCGTCCTGCTGCTGCTGTCCGCCGTCTCGCGCTGCGAGGCCGACCTCCTGCAGGTAACGGTGGCCGGCGGCCGGAGAATGCTGGCCGGTGGGAGCAATGCCGCCGCCGCCTTCTCGCGGCCGACGGAGACGACTGCCGGGAGTAGCTCGTGGCGGGCAGCAGATGGGAGGGCGACGGCGGCGATGCCGTACTCTGAGTCGAAGAGGTCCAGCCCCGGCGGCCCGGACCCTCAGCACCACTAATGATCAAGTAAACTCGCCTTGTAAAGTAACTTGTGTCGGCTAAGGATGCGCCGTAAGTTGGAATCTATGAGTCCCTCGACTTCGACTTCTAGAGAGTCATATACTATCTTACTCTTTCCATTAATAAATGACTCAACTTTGTAATAACTTTATAGAGAATACTTAACACACAAGTCTTTCGTGTCTCTGCAGCACGCTAGAAAAATAAAGCGTATCGATCATGCCATATACCCTTCTTTTCTCCTTTTCATGCGATGGCGGGTGAATTCAGCATTTACCGTACCTGCAACATGGGCATGTGCCCGGGCTCCGCCACGTCTCCGGCGAGCTCCCAAGGCAGTCAAAATCGTTTCAAAAAGACGACTAGGTTCGTAAATGGACCAGCTAGGCTCCCAAGTCAGTCAAAATCGCTTCAAAAAGATGATTAGGTTCATAAATGGGCCAGCTAGGCCGCTCCATGCTGCTTGGGCCTTACTCCATAACAGAAGTCGGCGCCTAACAATTCCATAGGCCCATTTCTCTTACTCCTCCTGCTTGAACCTAAGGGTGGAAATGTCCCTAAAAATACCTAAGGGTGGAAAGTGGGAGTGGTAATCTGAAATATCCGATATTCGTATTCGAGAAAATGTCTATTCGTATCTGAATACAGATTAGAACTATAATGGAAATGGACATGGAAATGAAAGATATTCGGGTTTATTTTACAAATACAAATACGCTACGGGAGTTTGACACAAATATGGATATGGAAGTGAACAAATCTGCATCCGAATAAATTTTCGTGAACTAATTTTAAGCAATTCTAGCCTCGATATGCCAATTATCCAACAAAAAAGCTTAATGAGTTGTCAAAATTTACTTTTTGTATGGCTAAACTTATGGTTATTATGCATTATAGTACTCCCTCCGATCCATATTAATTTTCGCTGAAATAGATGTATCTAGACGTATTTTAGGGCTAGATACATCCGTTTGAGCGACAACTATATGGATTGGAGGGAGTAGTATTTATTGATAAACATGCCTATCGTTCACTTATTATAAGTTGCAAATAGATTATATTTTGTCACATAGCTATTGACTTATTTCCTTTACCTAATATATCACTATTATTCGTATCCAATTCGAATTGATTAAACTTCGATATGTATCCGTATTCGAGTAACGTCCGACCCGCATTAGTATCCGATAACATTTGTATTAGGGAAAGCCTCTGAAAGAATTTTCATATTGACTTGGGTATATAAGAGTTCGATCTGAATCAAATCTCTTTAAAAAGAGGAGCTTTTTCTCATGGTAGCTTGCTCCAGTCCCCTATAAAACTTTTTTATCAGGTTAGCCATATTCACATTTATAGTTGATTTTGAAAATATGAAAATGGAAGTGATAAGAGCACTATCCAATTCATTCCCACGCCTGAACCACATCAGGATGGGGCAGTATCGCATGATAATTATGGATCAAGTGTGAGAGGGAAGCTTGGTTTGAACTGTTGAAAAAAGGTGTTATCTAGCGGGTTGCTAATGGCACCTCTATACGGACTTGGCAGGATCCGTAGATCCATAGTAGCCCACGCATCGTTCCATTACACCAAAGCGTCAGTGTCGGTTGCTTAGGGTCTCATATTTCCTACACAATAATGGGGCATGGAGATACAATTGTTGCAACAACACTTTGAGGCTGCAGATCTTGAGGTCATAAGGAGAATTCGCACATCACTGTGCTACCAACATGATTTCCTCGCTTGGCAACCTGGCCCGAAGGGACATTTTAGTGTCTGTAGTGCTTATAAGATGGCAATGGCACCATGAAGAGAAATTCACGTCGGGTGCCTCAAGCTCGAGGCCGGATGGTGAAGGAAGATTTGGAACCTGATTTGGCAAGCTGATGTACCACACAAGATGCATGTGAATGCATGGACGGTGCTTCGGGTGCACTGGTCACTACGTAATAAAAGCTGGATCACCATCTTCGGCACGTAGTGACCTATCCCTTGTACGGTGCTACTCATGAAGACACATATCATGACCCGATCACATGTGATAATTTCTCAAAATTGTGGAATGTTGTGGGGGGAAACCTGGCCTATCCCCCAATTGAGCAGGTCACATACACTGGGGATGAGTGGCTACAACATTTACTCCCTATGCACTGCAATGAGTTACTATAGCTCCACCCGGATGCACACCAACTGACAATGTAAAGCCCTTTTTGATGGTCACTAGTAGAAAAGATGGCTTTGGTTCAGGCCGGGTCAGCCCATTAGTCCCGGTTCAATCCAGAACCGGGACCCATGGGAGCATTGGTCCCGGTTCGTGAGGCCAGGGGCCTGCCGGGCCTCGTGAGGGCATTGGTCCCGATTCGTCTGGCCCCTTTGGTCCCGGTTGGTGGGACGAACCGGGACCAATGGACCTGCTTCTGACCCACCACCATTGGTCCCGGTTGGTGACTTGAACCGGGACCACAGGCTTCCCTTTGGTCCCGGTTCATGCCACGAACCGGGACCAATGAGGTCCCTATATATACCCCTCGCCCGCAAGCAGAGCACCCCAGTGCTCTGTTTTTCTCTGGCCGGCGAGGGGAGGGCTTTGTGGTGCTCTAGCTCACCTCCTATGCACATGAGGTGTTCGATGAAATGCCCGAGCCACACTAGTTAAGCTTTCTCCTCTGGAAGCTCGACCTCAAAGCTTCATTTTCCTTGAGATTTGTCTAGATTTAACGGTCCGTCACGTCCCATTCCCGTCTTCACCGCCGTCGATCGCCCGCACCGATCTCGTCGCCGGCACCACCGTGGTGAGCCTCTTGTTCTTATCTTCTTTCTGAAAGAAAAAATTCTTACTTTACATAGATACTTGTCTAATTTTCTTACTTTTATTATTGCTTGTTATTATATAGTGCGATGGTTTTGGTATCCGCCCCCGTCGGCCCTCGTCCTGGCTATGATTTGGATGTGGTATATATTATCTTTTTATAACTATTTGGTTCATTTATTGTTTATGACAATTATGCCGACCAACGTGACATAGATTTTATTTATCTAGGAGGTAGTTGAACCAGAAATTCCAACCGACCCTATTGTCGAGAGGTTAAATTTAGTTGAAGAAGAAAACAATTACTTGAAGGAAAAAAAATTGAGGAGGAGAAGATGATATTGGAGTTGCATGTTGCGGATGTCGTCGATGATCACAAGATTAAGATGGATGCAATGCGGTTGAAGATGAGAAAGATTAGAAAATATGCCATTCATAGCGAGGCTTGGTATCATTATGCCGTTGGATCAATTGTTACCTTGGTTGCGGTTATGATCGCATTTGTTTTCGCATTGAAATATTTTACATAGTTTCAATGTATGGTTTAATTAATTAGATGCTCTGGAGAGCTATATGTTGTTAGATGAGAACTATGTATGTACTTTGGTTTTAATGTGATGATGAACTTCTATTAATTTGGTCACTTAATTATCTATTCATGATGTTCTGTAATAGTTTTTGACACACTTAATTATATATAATGCACACAGATGAACCGACAATGGGTGTACGGTGACAGACACACCTCCACACCCATTGTCGGTTCATCTGTGTGCATTATATATAATTAAGTGTGTCAAAAACTATTACATCCATTCGAGATATATAGTGCATGATTTTCTCGAAGTGGCTGAGGCAAACAAGCAGAATGGTTTTATGTGTTGTCCATGCCCTAAATGTGGGAATACGAAGTCTTACTCTGACCGAAAAATCCTTCACACCCACCTGCTTTACAATGGTTTCATGCCACACTATAATGTTTGGACGAGGCACGGAGAAATAGGGGTTATGATGGAAGACGGCGAAGAAGAAGAGGACGATGACAACTATGTGCCCCCTGAATACGGTGATGCTGCAACGGGGGAAGCTGCTGAAGATCAAGAGGAACCAGACGATGTGCCCAATGATGCTGCAACGGGGGAAGCTGCTGAAGATCATGAGGAACCAGACGATGTGCCCGATGATGATGATGTCCACCGGGTCA
Source organism: Triticum urartu (assembly GCF_056163025.1). Lineage (NCBI taxonomy): Eukaryota > Viridiplantae > Streptophyta > Magnoliopsida > Poales > Poaceae > Triticum > Triticum urartu. The sequence continues at coordinate 87,564,285 of NC_141879.1, forward strand.
TTGTCGATGCAAGGACGCAATGCGAAAGTCAAAAGGAGAAGCTGAAGTTTGATCGCATGTTAGAGGATCACAAAAAAGGGATGTACCGCAATTGTGAAGATGACAACACAAAGCTCGGTACCGTACTGGAATTGCTGCAGTGGAAGGAAGAGAATGCTGTGCCTGACAAAGGATTTGAGAAGCTACTGAAAATATTGAAGAAGAAGCTTCCAAAGGATAACGAATTGCCCGACAGTACATACGCAGCAAAGAAGGTCGTATGCCCTCTAGGATTGGAGGTGCAGAAGATACATGCATGCCCTAATGACTGCATCCACTACCGCGGTGCGTACAAGGATCTGAACGTATGCCCGGTATGCGGTGCATTGTGCTATAAGATCAGACGAGATGACCCTGGTGATGTTGACGGTGAGCCCCCCAGGAAGAGGGTTCCCGTGAAGGTGATGTGGTATGCTCCTTGTGACGCCCTCGATTCAATCATACACTAATCATACACGCAAACGTGTACGATCAAGATCAGGGACTCACGGGAAGATATCACAACACAACTCTACAAATAAAATAAGTCATACAAGCATCATATTACAAGCCAAGGGCCTCGAAGGCTCGAATACAAGAGCTCGATCATAGACGAGTCAGCGGAAGCAACAATATCTGAGTACAGACATAAGTTAAACAAGTTTGCCTTAAGAAGGCTAGCAGAAACTGGGATACAGATCGAAAGAGGCGCAGGCCTCCTATCTGGGATCCTCCTAAACTACTCCTGGTCGTCGTTAGCGGGCTGCACGTAGTAGTAGGCACCTCCCGAGTAGTAGTAGTCGTCGTAGTCGACGATGGCGTCTGGCTCCTGGGCTCCATCGCCTGGTCGCAGCAATCAGGTATAGAAAGGGGGAAAAGAGGGAGCAAAGCAACCGTGAGTACTCATCCAAAGTACTCGCAAGCAAGGAGCTACACTACATATGTATGCATTGGTATCAAATGGAATAAGGGTATCATATGTGGACTGAACTGCAGAATGTCGGAATAAGAGGGGGGATAGCTAGTCCTATCGAAGACTACGCTTCTGGTAACCTCCATCTTGCAGCAAGAGAAGAGAGTAGATGGTAAGGGCATCTCCAGCCGCGCCCCCAACAGGGCCTCCCCAGGCGATTTTGCCGCGCCGGCGCCAAAAAAAGGCCCCAGTCGCGCCCCCAGAAGGCCGTTTTTCGCCGGCTCGGGCCAAAACTGGTGCCGGTGGACCCAGGCCGAACCCGGCGCCCTGGGGGGCGCTTGGGGAGCCGGCGCAAGCGAAAAAGGCGCGTGGGCCCGCCCTGAAGGCGACCCGAGGGCCTTTTCCCGACGTTTGTTGACGCTTTTCCCTCGCATCTCTCCCGCTCGCTCGCCTTCCTTCCGCCATTCTCCCCCTTTCTCCCGCCAGACCCCCTCCCGCTCGCCTTCCAGTCGCCGCCATGCCGCTGAAGAAGTACGCCATGCCGCGCGCGGCGGCAAACACGACTGGCGCCATGGTCCAGCCGAAGCAGAGGAAGCCGAGGGCGCCGCCATCGAAGCCACCGGGCCTGTCGAACGCCGAGTGGAGGGTGGAAGTTCAGCGGCGCGAAGCAGTCACCGCCGACAGGCGGAACAGAGCCATCGCCAAGAAGGCCCGCGACAACGCGACGCTCTTGGCGGCGTCTTCCTCATCGGTCGACCAGGCGGGGATGAATCCACCCGTCGTCAGCCACGCCCAGTACGCGCCCTGGGGACAGCAAGGCGCCAGATCTCCATGGGGTTCATCATCGCCCGGCTACACCGACGGCGACGCGCACGGTGGGTTCAACCCAAACGTGACCTTCCCTCATTGTCACCCCGCTACGCGCACGCCCTCGCCCGCCTTCGTTGGCGTGCAGTACCCTCCATACAACTACTCGCCACCCGCCTCCTACGCGTCCACACCGACGCCCCATCTCTACCGTGGACCCCTGCCCTTCTCGCACCTCGGCGACGCTGACGACACGGGAGCCGACATGGACGACATCATCGCGACAGGATCGACCGCGGCCGCCGCCTCTCCCGGGTTCGCCACCCAGGACGAGGTAGTGGATCTCAGCGGCGACATGGAGGCCGAGCTCGGCTACGTCTACGGCGAGGACGCGCAGGAACCCGATGAGGAGGAGGAGGAGGATGAGCCGGCTCCTGTTCCGACGAAGGGGCGCCAGAAGAAGAAGAAGCGGGCGGCCAGGTCAGGCGAACCGCGCATCAAGTGGACGTCCAAGGAGGAGGAATGCTTCGCCGAAGCATGGAAAGTCGTCTGCCTCGACCCGACCACCGGCGCGAACCAGAGCTTGGAGACGTACTGGGACCGCATCAAGGCCGAGTTCGACGAACGGAAGCTCGTCGACCCCTACTTCAAAGGCGTCTACATGCAGCGCGGCTCCAAGGCGATGGCGAACCATTGGGGCCGTGTCCAGTTGGCGTGCAACAAATGGCATGAAATCGTCGAGGAGGTCGCGGCTCGCCCGGAGAGCGGCGCCAGCGTTGAGGATCAGCTGCTGCGTATGTTCGCCATGTATCGGGGCGACAACCAAGACGCCGACTTCAAGCACCTCCACGTCTACAAGCGCATTGACAAGTGCGAGAAGTGGACGGAAGTCCGACGTGCCCTCGACAAGGCCAAGGAGACATACAAGCCGGACGCGCCGACTCCGGGCGCGTCAGAGGGGCGGCCGGACGGCCACAAGTTGGCAAAGAAGGGGGAAAACGCCGACGCGGCAACCGCGCGAGTGCAGGAGTCCATCGAGCATTGCCTCGCCGACGCGCAGGCCCGGGCCGTCCTGCGCGAAGAGAAGACCGAGGCGCGGTGGTCGTCGCTGATGAAGAACAACGCCATCAAACTCGACCTGCTCCGGACGAACGTCGCCGCGAAGAAGAGGAACACTGACATGGCTTTTCTGATGGGCGGGGCGGACATGCTCCAGAGCAACGACAAGAAGCTCAAGGCGTGGTACCTGGTGCAGCGCGGCCTCATCCTAAACGAGCTGCCGACGGCAACGCCGACGACGCTGACGACGCCCACGACGCCCACGACCACCCGGACGCCAAGCCCAAACGATGCCTCTACGTCGCCGCCCAGCAGTGCCGAAGCCGCGCCGACACAGCCCAGCACCGAAGCAGCTCCGACACCGCCGAGCCCGCGCACGCCGACTCCGCCAACGCCTGGAGCCGACCCCGCCGAGTGAATCATTGCGCACGCGAACTCTGTTTTTTGTAACGCCAGACTACGTCCGATCGCCGGATTTGCAGCGTCTTTTGTGAGCGGGAACGACCAAGTTTAAATTTCCTGCATCCTGGGGCCGGCGCATGGGGGCGTGACTGGGCGCTAGGTCGCCCCCAGGGGCCGAACTAGCGCCGGCACGCCCCCAGGCCGCTCTATTTAGGCGTCCTGGGGGGCCGAACGGCTGGAGATGCCCTAAGTTCACCAAGTGGCATCGTGTAGCATAATCCTAACCGATGATCCTCTCCTCGTCGCTCTGTTAGAGAGCGACCATCGGGTTGTATCTGGCACTTGGAAGAATGTGTTTTATTAAGTATCCGGTTCTAGTTGTCATAAGGTCAAGGTACAACTCCAAGTCGTCCTGTTACCGAAGATCACGGCTATTCGGATAGATTAACTTCCCTACAGGGGTGCACCACATTTCCCAACACGCTCGATCCCCTTTGGCCGGACACACTTTTCTAGGTCATGTCCGGCCTCGGAAGATCAACACGTCGCAGCCCTACCTAGCACAACAGAGAGGTCAGCACACCGGTCTAAATCCTATGGCGCAGGGGTCTGGGCCCATCGCCCATTGCACACCTGCACGTTGCGAGGGCGGCCGGAAGTAGACCTAGCCTAGCAGGCGTTCCAGTCCAATCCGGCGCGCGCCGCTCAGTCGCTGACGTCACGAAGGCTTCGGCTGATACCACGACGTCGAGTGCCCATAACTGTCCCCGCGTAGATGGTTAGTGCGTATAGGCCAGTGGCCAGACTCAGATCAAATACCAAGATCTCGTTAGACGAGTTATCTTGAAATAACCGCGAACGCCGACCAGGGCCAGGCCCACCTCTCTCCTAGGTGGTCTCTACCTGCCCTGTCGCTTCGCCACAAAAATCCACACAGAGGGCCGTCGGGAAAGTATGTCCTTCCAGCCCCCCAATTTGTGAATCAACCGCGGGTACTCCTCGAGCCAACCCGACTTTAGTCATCAAATGTATCATGTATATAGTATATACCCGTGATCACCTCCCGAATGATCACGGCCCGATAGTATAGCGTGGCAGACGGACAAGAGTGTAGGGCCACTGATGATAAACTAGCATCCTATACTAAGCATTTAGGATTGCAGATAAGCTATCAACAGTTGTAGCAACAATGACAGGCTATGCATCAGAATAGGATTAACGGAAAGCAGTAACATGCTACACTACTCTAATGCAAGCAGTAGAGAGAAGAGTAGGCGATATCTGGTGATCAAGGGGGGGCTTGCCTGGTTTCTCTGGCAAGAGAGAGGGGTCGTCAACACCGTAGTCGTACTGGGTAGCAGCGGCGTCAGTCTCGTAGTCTATCGGAGAGAAGAGGGGGAAGAAACAATGAATATAATGCAAACAGATGCATAACGATGCATGACAAGACAAGTAGCGGTGTTAGGGGTGCCCTAACGCGGTATGAGGTGGTACCGGTGAAGGGGGGAAACATCCGGGAAAATATCCCCGGTGTTTCACGTTTTCGGACAGATGAATCAGAGGGGGAAAGTTGCGTGTTCGCTATGCTAGGGATGCGTGGCGGACGAACGGGCTGCGTATCCAGACTCGTCTCGTCGTTCTGAGCAACTTTCATGTAGAAAACATTTTCATCCGAGCTACGAATTATTTTATATTATTTTTAAAGTTTTAATTTTTTTTGTGATTTTTATTATTTAATTAATTTGAAAAAGAATTATTGTGTCATCACGACATCAGCGTGATGTCGGTGGTCAAAGTTGACCGTTGACCAGTCAACTGATGGGTGGGTCCCAATCGTCATAGTCTATTTACCCTAACTAACAGGTTAGTTAGTTTTAGTTAGATAGTTAGGTTGATTAAGTTTAATTAAACTAGTTTAAGAAGTTAATTAATTAATTATTACTTTTATATTTCTTTTCCTTTAAAAAAATCGTTTTAATAAAAAAAAAGGTGTGGAGCCCGAATGGCAGTGGCCCATCTGGCCAAACGGGGCGGGCGCTAGCGGGCTCGCAGGAGCGTGTGGGCGCCTGCGCCTGGTTGGCGCTGCCCGCCGGGCAGCGGCCCGACAGGGCACCGGGCGCGGGGCATGCGCAGGCCGGGCGGCGAGGGCAGGCAGCACGGGGCGGGCAGCGGCGCTGGAGGGGAGACGCGGGGCGAAGGGGAGGCAGCAGAGCGACGGCGGCGAACGCGAGGCGCTGGAGGCGCGGTTCAGCGGCTCCCGGCAGCAAGCAGGATGCGCGAGCGGGGCATGGCGGCGGGGCACGGCGAGCGGGAGGTGCGAGCGCAGCAGGTGGCCTGCGAGCACGCAGGGACGGGCGGCGGCGCACCGCTAGCCGCAGTAGCACTGTAGCAGGAGCGGCGACGAGACAGGACGGCAACGGGTGGCTGTGGTCGGAACTTCGCCGGAATTGCGCTACACGCGACGGGAGCCGGCGCCGATGAGTTCTATGCGAAGCTGGAGCTCGGCCGCGTCTAATGGTGAGCGTGGTGTTCGCTGGGGTGGCCGGAATCAGACACGGCGTCGAGAGGTAGCGGCGGCCGACGACGGTGGCTACTGGAGCGCAAAGGCTCCGGCGTCTCAGCTCGCATCCGAGCGGTCTAAGGGTGCAGGCAGCTTCTACGCGAGTTCACGAGCGCGATGGCGTGCTTGCCTGGCCTGGGAACGGACAACGGCGGCGGTAACGAGCTCGATAGCGGCGGTGAGCTGCGGCAGTCATGGTGATAGCAGCTAGGGGCGGCAAGACCGAGGGAAAACAGAGGGGAAGTGCTCGGGAGCTCACAGTGAGCACGAAGGCGAGCTCGTGGTGGGCGGAGAGGTGCTGGGGGCGACGAATTGTCGATGAGCGGTGGCGGGGGACCGTTGGGGGAAGACGGGACGATGGCGATGCCGATGGGGCTTCCCCGCCTCATTCCGGTGAGGTAGTCGATGAAGGCGTCGACGACGCGCCTCCTGGACCTGGTGCGATGACGAGGGTAGCTTGGTGGCGCGAGATCGACGGATTGACGACGACGGCAGCGGGCGATTTAGCTCGGGAGAGAGAGAGAATGTGTGTGTGGGGCGCGAGGGGGCGGATCGAGCGGTCTAGGGTTGGCCAAGGGGTCACGGGGGCGGTTATGTAGGCATCGGCGACGTCGAGGAGGCCGCGGGATGGCCGCCCCGTGTCTGATCTGGTCATGCACGCCAGACAGTCATCCACCGCGACTGGTGAACAGAAGAGGAAGAAGAACGGGGGCAAGTGGGCTGTGCCTGCTTATGTAGCAGTTGGGCCGAAGTGCATAGTAGTAGTTAGGCCTTTTCCCTTTTCCTATAATTATTTTTCTGTTTTGCTTTTCTTTATAGTTTTGTATTTTTCTTGATCTACTAAACGAGTATAGTTAAAAGTGCCACTTAGCACATAAATACTTGGCAAGGTTTTGAAGCAGCACACAAAGTTCCAAATTATTTTGAGTAGTTTAAATATTTGTTTAAGTTGAAATGGTTCAAATTAATACTCATGGTTTAGTTTTAAAATGGTTAGGGCCACTTTTAAATATTCAGAGGAGGTTGGTTCCAACATGACAAATAGTTAGGGGATATTTTCAACCCAGCGAACAGTTTTGTTGTACCGCTTGAAGAAATAATAAGTTGACTTTATTTTAATTTGATTTTGAATTGAATTTTTAATCAGTTTCGGATCAACGTGAGTTTATCAACAGTAATCGAGGTGACATGGAATCATTAGTAGAGGGTTACTGTAGCTTAATTATTCAAGCGTCACACTCCTATAATATCACGGTTGAAATGTCTGTTCAGAAAAGAAGAGCATGCCAAGTTGATGCGATGGCACAGTGAGGACCATAAGAAAGACGGGAAGTTGAGAGCACCCGCTGACGGGTCGCAGTGGAGAAAAATCGAGAGAAAGTACTGGCCTGAGTTTGCAAGTGACCCAAGGAAGATGGTTTGGTTTAAGCGCGGATGGCATTAACCCTTTCGGGGAGCAGAGGAGCAATCACAGCACCTGGCCCGTGACTCTATGTATGTATAACCTTCCTCCTTGGATGTGCATGAAGCGGAAGTTCATTATGATGCCAATTCTCATCCAAGGCCCTAAGCAACCCGGCAACAACATTGATGTGTTCCTAAGGCCATTAGTTGAAGAACTTTTACAGCTGTGGAATGGAAACGGTGTACGTACGTGGGATGAGCACAAACAGAAGGAATTTAACCTGTACGCGTTGCTGTTTGTAACCATCAACGATTGGCCCGCTCTCAGTAACCTTTCAGGATAGACAAACAAGGGATACCACGCATGCACGCACTGTTTAGAAGAAACTGAAAGTATATACCTGGACAAATGCAGGAAGAATGTGTACCTGGGCCATCGTCGATTTCTTCCGACCAACCATCAATGTCGAAAGAAAGCCAAGCATTTCAAAGGCGAGGCAGATCACCGGAAGAAGCCCGCCATGCGTACCGGTGATCACGTACTTGCTATGGTCAATGATTTACACGCAATCTTTGGAAAGGGTGCCGGCGAACTAGCTGTTCCGAATGACGTTGAGGGACACGCACCCATGTGGAAGAAGAAATCTATATTTTGGGACCTACCCTACTGGAAAGACCTAGAGGTCCGCTCTTCAATCGACGTGATGCACGTGACGAAGAACCTATGCGTGAATCTCCTAGGCTTCTTGGGTGTGTATGGGAAGACAAAAGATACACCTGAGGCATGGGAAGACCTGCAACGTTTGCACGAAAAAGACGGCATGCCTCCGAAGCAGTATAAAGGTCCTGCCAGCTACGCTCTTACAAAAGAAGAGAAAGAAATCTTCTTTGAATGCCTGCTCAGTATGAAGGTCACGACTGGCTTCTCGTCGAATATAAAGGGAATAATAAATATGCCAGAGAAAAAGTTTCAGAACCTAAAGTCTCATGACTGCCACATGATTATGATGCAATTGCTTCCGGTTGCATTGAGGGGGCTTCTACCGGAAAACGTCCGATTAGCCATTTTGAAGCTATGTGCATTCCTCCATGCAATCTCTCAGAAGGTGATTGAGGGAGTCCTGGATTAGGGGGTGTTCGGATAGCCGAACTATACCTTCGAACCGGACTCCTAGACTATGAAGATACAAGATTGAAGACTCCGTCCCGTGTCCGGAAGGGACTTTCCTTGGCGTGGAAGGCAAGCTTGAAGATACGGATGATCAGATCTCCTACCATTGTAACCGACTCTATGTAACCCTAACCCTCTCCGGTGTCTATATAAACTGGAGGGTTTTAGTCCGTAGGACAACATACACATCAACAATCATACCATAGGCTAGCTTCAAGGGTTTAGCCTCTCTGATCTCGTGGTAGATCAACTCTTGTAATACCCATACCATCAATATTAATCAAGCAGGACGTAGGGTTTTACCTCCATCGAGAGGGCCCGAACCTGGGTAAAACTTCATGTCCCCTGCCTCATGTTACCATCCGGCCTAGACGCACAGTTCGGGACCCCCTACCCGAGATCCGCCGGTTTTGACACCGACATTGGTGCTTTCATTGAGAGTTCCTCTGTGCCGTCGCCGTCAGGCCCGATGGCTCCTACAATCATCAATGGCGATGCAGTCCAGGGTGAGACCTTCCTTCCCGGACAGATCTTCATCTTTGGCGGCTTCGCACTGCGGGCCGATTCACTTGGCCATCTAGAGCAGATCGAAAGCTACGCCCCTAGCCGTCAGGTCAGATTCGGAAGTTTAAACTACACGACAGACATCCGCGGGGACTTGATCTTCGACGGATTCGAACCACTGCCGAGCGCGCCGCATTGTCACGACGAGCATGATCTAGCTCTGCCGCCGAGCAGTGCCCTGGAGGCCGCACCCGCGTCGGCTCCGACCCCTAGTTCGGAGCCGGCCGCGCCGATTGAGGACGGGCGGTTGGACGCCGCCTCGGGGGCTGAGATCCCAACGGCGGTTGAGCCGTACACCAGCCCCATACCCTGCAAGACTCGTGACTCCATGGATCCGGATTCTTCTCCGGACTCCGAACTCTCCGCGCCCCTGTCGAGCGAATCCAATTGGACGCCGATCATGGAGTTCACGGCCGTGGACGTCTTTCAGCACTCGCCTTTCGGCGATATCCTGAAGTCACTGAAGTATCTCTCTTTATCAGGAGAGCCCTGGCCGGACTACGGCCAGCAAGGTTGGGATTCGGACGATGAAGAAATTCAAAGCCCACCCACCACCCACTTTGTAGCCATTGTCGACAACTTAACCAACATGCTCGACTTTGACTCGAAGACATCGACGGTATGGACGCCGATGAAGGAGATGATGAAGAACCAGCACCTACTAGGCCCTGGAAAGCCACCTCGTCATATGACATATACATGGTGGACACCCCAAAAGAGGGAGAGGGCGATGGAACAGCGGAGGATGACCCCTCCAAGAAACAGCAAAAGCGCCGGTGTCAGCGGTGCCGCTCAAAATCCCGCCAACACAAAAACGGCGATTCCAGCACGGGAGATAATAATACCCCGGAAAGCGCCGAAGAACATCCCCCCGAGCAAGATTTAGCACAGGAGGATGGAGAAACCAGCCCTCATGAAAGAGCGGCCGACAGAGAGGTCGAGGACGATAATTGTATGCCTCCCTCCGAAGACGAGCCAAGCCTCGACGTCGACGAATTCGCCGTGCCAGAGGATCCCGTCGAACAAGAGCGTTTTCAACGCAGGCTTATGGCCACGGCAAGAAGCCTTAAGAAAAAACAGCAACAACTTAAAGCTGATCAAGATCGGCTAGTCGATAGATGGACTGAAGTCCTTGCGGCCGAAGAGCATAAACCCGAACGCCCCTCCAAGTGCTACCCGAAGCGCAGGTTACTACCCCGATTAGAGGAGGAAGCACTCGACACGGCCGACAGGCCACCTCGTGGCCGCGACAGAGAGGCCTCATGGCCCTCCACCCAAGCCGCACCCCGTACCAAGGCACGGGAATACGTGCCGGACTTACGAGACATGTTGGAGGACAAGACAAGACAAGACAAACAAGATCGATCTACGGATCGCGTAGGCACCCCACGGCTTGAGACGACAACCGTCACACCGGCCACAAATTCGGCAGGGCCGAACACAGTAGACAAAGCTCATTGGAGCTACGTCATGATATCGCCCAATACAGAGGCACCGCACACCCATTGTGTTTCACAGACGAAATAATGGATCATCAAATCCCCGAGGGTTTCAAGCCCGTAAACATCGAATCATATGATGGCTCAACAGACCCCGCGGTATGGATCGAGGATTATCTCCTTCATATCCACATGGCCCGCGGCGATGATTTCCACGCCATCAAATACCTCCCACTCAAGCTTAAAGGACCAGCCCGGCAGTGGCTTAACAACCTGCCAACAGGGTCAATCAGCTGTTGGGAGGACCTGGAAGCCGCATTCCTCGACAATTTCCAGGGCACTTATGTGCGACCCCCAGACGCTGACGACCTAAGCCACGTAATTCAGCAGCCAGACGAATCGGCCAAGCAATTCTGGACACGGTTCCTAACAAAGAAAAATCAAATACTCGACTGTCTCGACGCAGAGGCCTTAGCAGCCTTCAAGCATAATATCCGCGACGAGTGGCTTGCCGGCACCTAGGACAAGAGAAGCCGAAATCTATGGCAGCACTCACGGCACTCATGACCCGCTTTTGCGCGGGAGAAGACATCTGGCTTGCTCGTAGCAACAACATGACCAAGAACCCTGGTCGTTCGGACACCAGGGACATTAGTGGCAGGTCGCGTTGCAACCAGCAGAAGCGCCGCATCAACAGCGACAATGCTAAGGATATGGCAGTTAATGCCGGATTCAGAGGCTCTAAATCCGGTCAACGGAAAGGTCATTCAAAAGGAATCCTAGGGGCCCGACCAGCTTGGACCGAATACTCGACCGCTTGTGCCAAATACATGGCACCCCCGAAAAGCTGGCCAATCACACCAACAGGGACTGTTGGGTGTTTAAGCAGGCAGGCAGATTAAGCGGCGACAATGAAGACAAGGGGTTGCATAGCGATGACGACGAGGAGCCCCGGCCGCCGAACAACAATGGACAGAAGGGTTTTCTGTTGGGGAACGTAGTAATTTCAAAAATTTCCTATGCACTCGCAAGATCATGGTGATGCATAGCAACGAGAGGGGAGAGTGTTGTCTACGTACCCTCGTAGACCGAAGCGGAAGCTTTGACACAACGTAGAGGAAGTAGTCGTACGTCTTCCCGGTCCAACCGATCCAAGAACCGTTACTCCGGCACCTTCGAGTTCTTGACACACGTACAGCTCGATGATGCACCCCGGGCTCCGATCCAGCAAAGCTTCGGGGAGGAGTTTCATCAGCACGACGGCATGGTGACGATCTTGATGTTTAACCGTCGCAGGGCTTCGCCTAAGCACCGCTACAATATGATCGAGGTGTAATATCATGGAGAGGGGCACCACACATGGCTAAGGAACGATCACGAAGATCAACTTGTGTGTCCTAGGGTGCCCCCTGCCCCTGTATATAAAGGAGCCAAGGGGGGGGGGGGGTGCGTCCGGCCCTAGTAGGAGGCGCGCAGGAGGAGTCCTACTCCTACCGGGAGTAGGACTCCCCTCCCTTTCCTTGTCCAAGTAGGAGAGGGGGAAGGAAGGAAGAGAGGAGAGGAAGGAAAGGCGGGGCGCTGCCCCTCCCTCCTTGTCCAATTCGGACTAGGGGGAGAGGGGGCACGCGGCCTGCCTTGCCTGCCTTTCCTCTTCTCCACTTTAGGCCCATGAGGCCCATTAACCCCCCCGGGGTTCCGGTAACCCCCCGGTTCTCCGGTTTTATCCGAAACTTCCCCAGAACACTTCCGGTGTCCGAATATAGCCATCCAATATATCAATATTTATGTCTCGACCATTTCGAGACTCCTCGTTATGTCCGTGATCATATCCGGGACTCCGAACAACCTTCGGTACATCAAAACTCATAAACTCATAATATAACTGTCATCGAAACCTTAAGCGTGCGGACCCTACGGTTCGAGAACAATGTAGACATGATCGGGACACGTCTCCGGTCAATAACCAATAGCGGGACCTCGATGCCCATATTGGCTCCTACATATTCTACGAAGATCTTTATCGGTCAGACCGCATAACAACATACGTTGTTCCCTTTGTCATCGGTATGTTACTTGCCTGAGATTCGATCGTCGGTATCCAATACCTAGTTCAATCTCGTTACTGGCAAGTCTCTTTACTCGTTCCGTAATACATCATCCCGCAACTAACTCATTAGTTGCAATGCTTGCAAGGCTTAAGTGATGTGCATTACCGACAGGGCCCAGAGATACCTCTCCGACATTCGGAGTGACAAATCCTAATCTCGAAATACGCTAACCCAACATGTACCTTTGGAGACACCTGTAGAGCTCCTTTATAATCACCCAGTTACGTTGTGACGTTTGGTAGCACACGAAGTGTTCCTCCGGTAAACGGGAGTTGCATAATCTCATAGTCATAGGAACATGTATAAGTCATGAAGAAAGCAATAGCAACATACTAAACGATCGGGTGCTAAGCTAATGGAATGGGTCATGTCAATCAGATCATTCAACTAATGATGTGATCCCGTTAATCAAATAACAACTCTTTGTCCATGGTTAGGAAACATAACCATCTTTAATTAACGAGCTAGTCAAGTAGAGGCATACTAGTGACACTCTGTTTGTCTATGTATTCACACATGTATTATGTTTCCGGTTAATACAATTCTAGCATGAATAATAAACATTTATCATGATATAAGGAAATAAATAATAACTTTATTATTGCCTCTAGGGCATATTTCCTTCAGTCTCCCACTTGCACTAGAGTCAATAATCTAGATCACATCGCCATGTGATTTAACATCAATAGTTCACATCTTTATGTGATTGGTTCACATCTCCATGTGACTAACACCCAAAGGGTTTACTAGATTCAATAATCTAGTTCACATCGCTATGTGATTAAGACCCAAAAAGTGATCATGTTTTGCTTGTGAGAGAAGTTTAGTCAACGGGTCTGCCACATTCAGATCCGCGTGTATTTTGCAAATTTCTATGTCAACAATGCTCTGCATGGAGCTACTCTAGCTAATTGCTCCCACTTTCAATATGTATCCAGAGTGAGACTTAGAGTCATCTGGATCAGTGTCAAAACTTGCATCGACATAACCCTTTACGACGAACCTTTTGTCACCTCCGTAATCGAGAAACATATCCTTATTCCAGTAAGGATAATTTTGACCGCTGTCCATTGATCTACTCCTAGATCACTATTGTACTCCCTCTCTTAACACAGTGTATGGTATACAATAGATCTGGTACACAGCATGGCATACTTTATAGAACCTATGACTGAGGCATAGGGAATGACTTTCATTCTCTTTCTATCTTCTGCCGTGGTCGGCCTTTGAGTCTTACTCAACTTCACACCTTGTAACACAGGCAAGAAACCTTTTCTTTGACTGTTCCATTTTGAACTACTTCAAAATCTTGTCAAGGTATGTACTCATTGAAAAAACTTATCAAGCGTCTTGATCTATCTCTATAGATCTTGATACTCAATATGTAAGCAGCTTCACCGAGGTCTTTCTTTGAAAAACTCCTTTCAAACACTCCTTTATGCTTGCACCAGTCCATAAATGGATCGCTGGAGCTTGCATATTTTGTTAGCACCTTTAGGATTGACAAAACCATCTTGTTGCATCACATACAACTCTTCTTTAATAAATCCATTAAGGAATGCAGTTTTGTTTATCCATTTGCCAGATTTCATAAAATGCGGCAATTGCTAACATGATTCGGACAGACTTAAGCATAGATACGAGTGAGAAACTCTTATCGTAGTCAACACCTTGAACTTGTCGAAAACCTTTTGCGACAATTCTAGCTTTGTAGATAGTAACACTACTATCTGTGTCCGTCTTCCTCTTGAAGATCCATTTATTATCAATGGCTTGCCGATCCTCGGGCAAGTCCACCAAAGTCCACACTTTGTTCTCATACATGGATCCTATCTCAGATTTCATGGCCCCAAGCCATTTATCGGAATCTGGGCTCATCATCGCTTCCTCATAGTTCGTAGGTTCGTCATGGTCAAGTAACATGACCTCCAGAATAGGATTACCGTACCACTCTGGTGCGGATCTCACTCTGGTTTACCTACGAGATTCGGTAGTAACTTGATCTGAAGTTACATGATCATCATCATTAGCTTCCTCACTAATTGGTGTAGTAGTCACAGGAACAGATTTCTGTGATGAACTATTTTCCAATAATGGAGAAGGTACAATTACCTTATCAAGTTTTCTACTTTCCTCCCACTCACTTCTTTTGAGAGAAACTCCTTCTCTAGAAAGGATCCATTCTTAGCAATGAATGTCTTGCCTTCGGATCTGTGATAGAAGGTGTACCCAACTGTCTCCTTTGGGTATCCTATGAAGACATATTTCTCCAATTTGAGTTTGAGCTTATCGAGATGAAACTTTTTCACATAAGCATCGCAACTCCAAATTTTAAGAAACGACAGCTTATGTTTCTTGCCAAACCATAGTTCACACGGTGTCGTCTCAACGGATTTAGATGGTGCCCTATTTAACGTGAATGCAGCTGTCTCTAATGCATAACCCCAAAACGATAGTGGTAGATCGGTAAGAGACATCATAGATCGCACTATATCTAATAAAGTACGGTTATGACGTTCGGACACACCATTACACTATGGTGTTCTAGGTGGCGTGAGTAGTGAAACAATTTCACATTGTTTTAATTGAAGGCCAAACTCGTAACTCAAATATTTTACCTCTGCGATCATATCGTAGAAACTTTTATTTTCTTGTCATGATGATTTTCCACTTCACTCTGAAATTCTTTGAACTGTTCAAATGTTTCAGACTTATGTTTCATCAAGTAGATATCCCCATATCTGCTCAAATCATCTGTGAAGGTCAGAAAATAATGATATCTGCTGCAAGCCTTAATATTCATCGGACCACATACATCAGTATGTATGATTTCCAACAAATCTGTTGCTTGCTTCATTGTTCCGAAGAACGGCGTTTTAGTCATCTTGCCCATAAGGCATGGTTCGCAAGCATCAAGTGATTCCAAAAGCCCATCAGCATGGAGTTTCTTCATGCGCTTTATACCAATATGACTTAAACGGCAGTGCCACAAATAAGTTGCACTATCATTATTAACTTTGCATCTTTTGGTTTCAATATTATGAATATGTGTATCACTACGATCGAGATCCAACGAACTTGTTTCATTGGGTGTATGACCATCGAAGGTTTTATTCATGTAAACAGAGTAACAATTATTCTCTGACTTTAATGAATAACCGTATTGCAATAAACATGATCAAATCATATTCATGCTCAACGCAAAAACCAAATAACACTTATTTAGGTTCAACACTAATCCCGAAAGTATAGGGGAGTGTGTGATGATGATCATATCAATCTTGGAACTACTTCCAACACACATCGTCACTTCAACCTTAACTAGTCTCTGTTTATTCTGCAACTCTTGTTTCGAGTTACTACTCTTAGCAACTGATCCAGTATCAAATACTGAGGGGTTGCTATAAACACTAGTAAAGTACATATCAATAACATGTATATCAAATATACTTTTCTTCACTTTGCCATCCTTCTTATCCGCCAAATACTTGGGGCAGTTCTGCTTCCAGTGACCAGTCCCTTTGCAGTAGAAGCACTTAGTCTCAGGCTTAGGACCAGACTTGGGCTTCTTCACTTGAGCAGCAACTTGCTTGCTGTTCTTCTTGAAGTTCCCCTTCTTCCCTTTGCCCTTTTCTTGAAACTAGTGGTCTTGTTAACCATCAACACTTGATGTTTTTCTTGATTTCTACCTTCGTAGATTTCAGCATCACGAAGAGCTTGGGAATTGTTTCCGTTATCTCTTGCATATTATAGTTCATCATGAAGTTCTAGTAACTTGGTGATGGTGACTAGAGAATTCTGTCAATCACTATTTTATCTGGAAGATTAACTCCCACTTGATTCAAGTGATTGTAGTACCCAGACAATCTGAGCACATGCTCACTGCTTGAGCTATTCTCCTCCATCTTTTAGCTATAGAACTTGTTGGAGACTTCATATTTCTCAACTCGGGTATTTGCTTGAAATATTAATTTCAACTCCTGGAACATCTCATATGGTCCATGACGTTCAAAACGTCTTTGAAGTCCCGATTCTAAGCTGTTAAGCATGGTGCACTAAACTATCAAGTAGTCATCATATTGAGCTAGCCAAACGTTCATAACGTCTGCATCTGCTCCTGCAATAGGTCTGTCACCTAGCGGTGCATCAAGGACATAATTCTTCTGTGCAGCAACGAGGATAAACCTCAGATCACGGATCCAATCCGCATCATTGCTACTAACATCTTTCAACACAATTTTTCTCTAGGAACATATCAAAATAAACATATGAAAGCAACAACGCGAGCTATTGATCTACAACATAGATATGCTAATACTACCAGGACTAAGTTCATGATAAATTAAAGTTCAATTAATCATATTACTTAAGAACTCCCACTTAGACAGACATCCCTCTAATCTTCTAAGGGATCACGTGATCCATATCAACTAAACCATGTCCGATCATCACGTGAGATGGAGTAGTTTCAATGGTGAACATCACTATGTTGATCATATCTACTATATGATTCACGCTCGACCTTTCGGTCTCCGTGTTCCGAGGCCATATCTGCATATGCTAGGCTCGTCAAGTTTAACCTGAGTATTCTGCGTGTGCAAAACTGGCTTGCACCCGTTGTAGATGGACGTAGAGCTTATCACACCTGATCATCATGTGGTGTCTAGGCACGACGAACTTTGGCAATGGTGCATACTCAGGGAGAACACTTTTATCTTGAAATTTAGTGAGAAATCATCTTATAATGCTACCGTCAATCAAAGCAAAATAAGATGCATAAAAGATAAACATCACATGCAATCAAAATATGTGACATGATATGGCCATCATCATCTTGTGCCTTTGATCTCCATCTCCAAAGCATCGTCATGATTTCCATCGTCACCGGCATGACACCATGATCTCTATCATCTTGATCTATATCAATATGTCGTCACATGGTCGTCTCGCCAACTATTGCTCTTGCAACTATTGCTATCGCATAGCGATAAAGTAAAGCAATTATTTGGCGCTTGCATCTTATGCAATAAAGAGACAACCATAAGGCTTTTGCCAGTTGCCGATAACTTCAACAAAACATGATCATCTCATACAACAACTTATATCTCATCACGTTTTGACCATATCACATCACAACATGCCCTGCAAAACAAGTTAGACGTCCTCTACTTTGTTGTTGCAAGTTTTACGTGGCTGCTACGGGCTTAAGCAAGAACCAATCTTACCTACGCATCAAAACCACAACGATAGTTTGTCAAGTTGGTGCTGTTTTAACCTTCGCAAGGACCGGGCGTAGCCACACTCGGTTCAACTAAAGTTGGAGAAACTGACACCCGCCAGCCACCTGTGTGCAAAGCACGGCGGTAGAACCAGTCTCGCGTAAGCGTACGCGTAATGTTGGTCCGGGCCGCTTCATCCAACAATACCCCCGAACCATAGTATGACATGCTGGTAAGCAGTATGACTTATATCGCCCACAACTCACTTGTGTTCTACTCGTGCATATAACATCAAACCATAAAAACCTAGGCTCTCATACCACTGTTGGGGAACGTAGTAATTTCAAAAATTTCCTACGCACTCGCAAGATCATGGTGATGCATAGCAACGAGAGGGGAGAGTGTTGTCTACGTACCCTCGTAGACCGAAGCGGAAGCTTTGAAACAACGTAGAGGAAGTAGTCGTACGTCTTCCCGGTCCAACCGATCCAAGCACCGTTACTCCGGCACCTCCGATTTCTTGACACACGTACAACTCGATGATGCACCCCGGGCTCCGATCCAGCAAAGCTTCGGGGAGGAGTTTCGTCAGCACGACGGCGTGGTGACGATCTTGATGTTTAACCGTCGCAGGGCTTCGCCTAAGCACCGCTACAATATGATCGAGGTGTAATATCGTGGAGAGGGGCACCGCACACGGCTAAGGAACGATCACGAAGATCAACTTGTGTGTCCTAGGGTGCCCCCCTGCCCCCGTATATAAAGGAGCCAGGGGGGGGGGTGCGGCCAGCCCAAGTAGGAGGCGCGCAGGAGGAGTCCTACTCCTACCGGGAGTAGGACTCCCCTCCCTTTCCTTGTCCAAGTAGGAGAGGGGGAAGGAAGGAAGAGAGGAGAGGAAGGAAAGGGGGGGGGGCGCTGCCCCTCCCTCCTTATCCAATTCGGACTAGGGGGAGAGGGGGCGCACTGCCTACCCTGGCTGCCTTTCCTCTTCTCCACTTTAGGCCCATGAGGCCCATTAACCCCCCGGGGGTTCCAGTAACCCCCCGGTTCTCCGGTTTTATCCGAAACTTCCCCGAAACACTTCCGGTGTCCGAATATAGCCGTCCAATATATCAATCTTTATGTCTCGACCATTTCGAGACTCCTCGTTATGTCCGTGATCATATCCGGGACTCCAAACAACCTTCGGTACATCAAAACTCATAAACTCATAATATAACTGTCATCGAAACCTTAAGCGCGCGGACCCTACGGTTCGAGAACAATGTAGACATGACCGGGACACGTCTCCGGTCAATAACCAATAGCGGGACCTGGATGCCCATATTGGCTCCTACATATTCTACGAAGATCTTTATTGGTCAAACCGCATAACAACATACGTTGTTCCCTTTGTCATCGGTATGTTACTTGCCTGAGATTCGATCGTCGGTATCCAATACCTAGTTCAATCTCGTTACCGGCAAGTCTCTTTACTCGTTCCGTAATACATCATCCCGCAACTAACTCATTAGTTGCAATGCTTGCAAGGCTTAAGTGATGTGCATTACCGAGAGGGCCCAGAGATACCTCTCCGACATTCGGAGTGACAAATCCTAATCTCGAAATACGCCAACCCAACATGTACCTTTGGAGACACTTGTAGAGCTCCTTTATAATCACCCAGTTACGTTGTGACGTTTGGTAGCACACAAAGTGTTCCTCCGGTAAACGGGAGTTGCATAATCTCATAGTCATAGGAACATGTATAAGTCATGAAGAAAGCAATAGCAACATACTAAACGATCGGGTGCTAAGCTAATGGAATGGGTCATGTCAATTAGATCATTCAACTAATGATGTGATCCCTTAATCAAATAACAACTCTTTGTCCATGGTTAGGAAACATAACCATCTTTGATTAACGAGCTAGTCAAGTAGAGGCATACTAGTGACACTCTGTTTGTCTATGTATTCACACATGTATTATGTTTCCGGTTAATACAATTCTAGCATGAATAATAAACATTTATCATGATATAAGGAAATAAATAATAACTTTATTATTGCCTCTAGGGCATATTTCCTTCATTTTCCCCCACAGGTGCGGACGGTGAACATGATATACGCCACCCACGTCCCCAAGAGGGAGCGGAAGCGCGCGTTAAGGGACGTATATGCGGTAGAGCCAGTCGCCCCAAAGTTCAACCCATGGTCCTCCTGCCCGATCACCTTTGATCGAAGAGACCATCCCACTAGCATCCATCATGGCGGATTCACCGCATTGGTTCTCGACCCAATTATTGACGGATTTCGTCTCACTAGAGTCCTTATGGACGGCGGAAGTAGCCTGAACCTGCTTTACCAGGATACAGTGCGGAAAATGGGCATAGATCCCTCGAGGATTAAGCCCACCAAAATGACCTTTAAAGGCGTAATACCAGGTGTAGAGGCCAGCTACATAGGCTCAGTCACACTTGAAGTGGTCTTCGGATCTCCGAATAATTTCCGAAGCGAGGAGTTAATCTTCGACATAGTCCCGTTCCGCAGTGGTTATCATGCACTGCTCGGGCGAACCGCATTTGCCAAGTTCAATGCGGTCCCGCACTACGCATACCTTAAGCTCAAGATGCCAGGCCCTCGAGGAGTAATTACGGTCAATGGAAACACCGAACGCTTCCTCCGTACGGAGGAGCACACGGCGGCCCTCGCAGCAGAAGTACAAAGCAGCCTTTCCAGGCAGTTCTCTAGTCCGGCCATTCAACGACCGGACACCATCAAGTGCGCCCAGAGTAACCTACAACAAGACCGCCTGGCATGTTCCGAGCAGGCGTAGCAATTCGGCCCCGACTCCAACCCTCGCAAAAAGGCGACGCCAGTACTTCGCGTCCATAACTACGCTCTAGAGATACCCTGGGCATAGAGGGAGGGGCACCATCACGGCACGCCCAAAACACGGCTTAAACCGCACCAGGGGCTGCCGATTTTTTACTTCTCTCTTACTTTCAGGACTCTACTCTCCGGAAGGCCTGTTCGGCAGTTCAACTACCGCACAAACGATGCAAGAACCAGGAAGCAGATAAGCCATGCCGCATTACGGAAATCACAGGTGTTCTCTATCACGAGCAGTATACCTGTTTCGCATACTATTCCGCAGCTTGCCCCTAGAGCAGACATGTTAAATAGTCCAACTTTTCGTTTATCACATTACTTGTATCGTTCTGCTTTGATCCCAGCCATTTTAATGAACAATGCATAGCTTTTGTCTATTTTTTGCATTACCTTTTTTTTCTTAATGACATGTTGCACCCGTACACCTTGGTACGGCCAAAATACGCCAGGGGCTTCAGTACCCCTCAACATGGTGTAAGAAGTCCGAACACTTTCACAAGTGCGGCACCCTGAACTTATAGCATTATATGCATCGGCTCCGAATCATGTCTTGGGTCAATAGTTGGGTTTGCCCGGCTCCTATGTTTTGGTGCCTTACGTTCCGCTATATCGGCTAAGGTAGCACTAGGAGAACCATTGCGATTGTGCCCCAGTTGAGCTGGGCCGAGCACCTCAGTGGAGAAAGCTAAAACTGACCGTCATGATGAGGCGAGAGCTGGTCGCTGTTTGAGAGGTATTTTCGAGTCCTTAAAGACTTATGCCGCTTAGGGCGAGGAGTCGGCTCTGTCCGGCCAAGGCGTGGATAGCGCCCCGAACTCGGTCTTCCGAATACTAGGGGCTTCGCTGAAATTTAAAATTATAGAATTCTATGGCTAAGTGAGAGTGTTCACGCATTATAGTCCGATTGCCTCGTTCGTGCGGCTGAGCGCCTCTCTCGAAGGACCCAAATATGGGAAAAAGAGCGCCCAGGTTTATCCCTGAACACCCCAGCACTAGCGGCAAGGGGGCAGAAGCCGACGACTCGCCATCTCTCAGTATTGATAAACAGCCGCACAGAAGGTAATATTTTAAATTCAAGCAGCATTGCTTAGCGCATATGAACAAGTTTTCAGCGCACAGGATAACACGAGCGGGTTTTATTCAAAAAATACATCCTTGGTACATTCATCCGCAACAAGGTGGGCACCCTTCAGAACATCCTTATAATAATTCTCGGGCTTGCGATGCTCTTTCCCCAGCGGTGGCCCGTCCTTCACAAGCTTCTCCGCATCCAGCTTGCCCCAGTGCACCTTAGCACGGGCAAGGGCCCTACGGGCACCTTCGATGTAGACGGAGTGCTTGATGTCTTCAAGCCTCGGACAGGCCTCCACCAGCCGCCGCACCAGCCCGAAATAGCTCCCAGGCAGGGCCTCTCCAGGCCACAGCCGAACTAGGAGGCCCTTCATGGCCTGTTCGGCCGCCTTGTGGAGCTCGACCAGTTGCTTCAGCTGGTCACTCAGGGGCACGGGGTGTCCGGCCTCAGCGTACTGCGACCAGAACACCTTCTCCATCGAGCTGCCCTCCTCGGCTCGATAGAATGCGGCGGCATCAGATACACTCCGGGGAAGATCTGCGAACGCTCCTGGAGAGCTCCGGATTCGGGTAAGTAACAGGTAACTCACGTTTATGTGTTTGCTTTGCATAAAGAATGCCTTACCCGCCGCAATCTTCTTCACCTCATCCAACTCCTGGAGGGTCCTCTGGGACTCGGCCTTGGCAGACTTGGCATTCTCTATAGCTGCCGCGAGCTCGTACGCTCGCGTCTTCGAGTCAAGCTCCAAACTCTCATGTTTCTTCATGAGAACCTGGAGCTCTTGCCGCACCTTGCCAACCTTAGCCTCGTACCTCTCCCGCTCGATGCGCTCCACGGCCGCACTCTTCTCGGCCTCAAGCAGCGCTTGCTTAAGGGTCGCCACCTCAGACGTGGCCCCTACAATAGCCATGTCAATCCTGTCATTTTTTTAATTGCACCTTTTTTATATACATATTCAAACAGGGTATTTCTTACCTTCCTTCTCCTCGAGCTGCTTCTTGGCACGCCCGAGCTCTTGCTCGGACTTCTCGAGACTCTGCTTCAGCACGTCAACTTCCGCAGTCAGTGCGACGGACGCTAGCAGAGAAGCATGCATACGCATATTGACTCCTTTTGTTAGACTCCTGCGAATTCTTTGATCCTCTATTCGGCTTTTCTTCCCGAACGCCCAACAGAGCATCAGGGGCTACTGTCTATGCGGTAACATTATTTGAACATTCTTTACTTACCTCAAAGCCTGTTAAAAGGCTTGTACAAGCTTCAGTCAGTCCGCTTTTGATGGACTGAACCTTCTGGATCACCGCACTCATAATAGTGCGGTGCCCCTCATCAATGGGGGCACCTTGGAGCGCCTCCAACATATTGTCTGGCGCCTCCGGTTGGACGGAGGTCACCGGCATGGCAGGCTTGCTCCTCTTGGAAGGAGGTCCCCCGCCGGACTCTGGAACCCTTGAAGATTCCGGAGCTGTGTCCGGCCTTAAGCCGGACTTGGAGCCCTGGGGAGTTTCATCCCCTTTACTCCTGGAGTCTGGGAGGTCGCATTGCGGCGCCTCCAGGACCACCTCCTCCCGGCTTGGAACCTGATTGGGACAACACTTCGGTGTCGTCCACAGGGCAGGGGGATAAAGCCGTCGGAAGCGAGTTTACCTCCGACGGATCCAGTGAGCCGCTCGATGATGTGTCGAGCCGGTCTTTAGGTGGGCTGCATAAACACATTCGACGTAAGGGAAAGCTGTGCAATAAACAAATACTATGAGTCGCTCCGGTATCCGGATACTTACGATTTCGCCAGGGGCTTGGCCCTGGGCTGCCACTCCTCTTCGTCATCATCGACGTCGGTGGAGCAGTCTGGAGGAATGGTTTTCCCCTTCTTGGACCCTCCGGCCTCCTCAGAGAGGGCGGCCTTCCTTTTCTTCTCTCCTCCCGCTGGAGGGGGAGATGTCTCTTCTTCTTCCTCCTCGTCTTCATGAGAGGAAGGTGCTTCGGGACCGTCGGATGACGATTCTGACACCTCCTAGCGCCGGGCACTCTTTCGAGTCCCCGTGGCCCTTTTCGTGGCCTTCTTCTCCGGCACCACATAGGGCGTCGGAACCAGCAGCTTCGCCAAGCGAGCGTCCGCTGGGCTTTCGGGCAAAGGAGCCAGACAGTTGATCTGTCCGGACGTCACCTCCCAATCCTGTCAAAGATAAGGGAGCTTAGATCCCGCATAGAGTCAAACTATGAAAAACTAATACCTTGTAAAATGACGAAAACAGCTTACCGCCAGAGCGCGGTGCTGAGCACTGAATCCGCGATCCTCGGCAGCGGATGCGGGAGCCTCGGCGCCCTTGAAAAGCATCCTCCAGGCATCTTCGTACGTCGTGTTGAAGAGCCTGTTAAGAGTTTGATGCTGCGCCGGGTCGAACTCCCAAAGGTTGAAGGCCCGTCGTTGACACGGGAGGATCAGGCGGATGAGCATAACCTGGACTACGTTGACAAGCTTGAGCTTCTTGTCCACTAGGGTTTGGATGCATGTTTGGAGTCTGGTCAGCTCTCCTTTTTTACCCCACGACAGGCCGGTCTCCTTCCAGGAGGTGAGCCGTGTAGGGGGTCCGGACCGAAACTCGGGGGCTGCAACCCATTCGGGGTCGCATGGCTCGGTGATGTAGAACCACCCCGACTGCCACCCCTTCAGGGTCTCCACAAAGGAGCCCTCGAGCCACAGGACGTTGGCCATCTTGCCAACCATGGCGCCGCCGCACTCCGCCTGGCTGCCGCGCACCACCTTCGGCTTGACGTTGAAGGTCTTTAGCCATAAGCCGAAATAGGGGCGGATGCGGAGGAATGCCTCGCACACGACGATAAACGCCGAGATGTTGAGGACGAAGTTTGGGGCCAGATCGTGGAAATCCAGGCCGTAGTAGAACATGAGCCCCCGAACAAATGGATGCAGAGGGAAGCCCAGTCCGCGGAGGAAATGGGGGAGAAATACCACCCTCTCATGAGGCCTAGGAGTGGGGATGAGCTGCCCCTTTTCGGGGAGTCGGTGCGCGATGTCGCTGGCCAGATATCCGGCCTTCCTCAGCTTTTTTATGTGTCCCTCCGTGATGGAGGAGACCATCCACTTGCCTCCCGCTCCGGACATGACTGGAGAAGGTCGAGGTGGTAGTGCGGACTTGGGCGCTGGAGCTCGAGTGCGCAAGAATGGATAGGCAGAGGAGGAAGAAGGCGTGGGTGAAAAGGTGGATCCTTATCCCCTTATATGGGTGTACGCGATTACGTGTCCCCACCAGCCTGATAAAACTTGCTTATCTCCAAGCGCCGTAATCAAAGGCGCGGTTGGGTTACCCACGTCCGTATTGATGAGAATCCCGAAATGAGGGGGCACGATCTCTGCTTCAACAAGACGTGCCAAGGAAACCACCTCGCACAACGTGCTGAGGTGGGATAATTAAATGGATATAGGCTTGGCCGTGGCATGTTGCACCATGGAATACGTCAGCAGATTAGATTTGTGTCAATATTATTATCCTCTCTATGGCAATATGTGGAAACTTATTTTGTAGAGCCGGACACTATCTTTGTGTTCAAGATCTTCTATGAAGTATTCGGAGGAGGAACCCGCCTTGCAATGCCGAAGACAATTTGCGCGCCGAACTCGTCGTCATTGAAGCCTGGTTCAGGGGCTACTGAGGTAGTCCTGGATTAGGGGGTGTTCGGATAGCCAAACTATACCTTCGAACCGGACTCCTGGACTATGAAGATACAAGATTGAAGACTCCGTCCCGTGTCCGGAAGGGACTTTCCTTGGCGTGGAAGGCAAGCTTGAAGATACGGATGATCAGATCTCCTACCATTGTAACCGACTCTATGTAACCCTAACCCTCTCCGGTGTCTATATAAACCGGAGGGTTTTAGTCCGTAGGACAACATACACATCAACAATCATACCATAGGCTAGCTTCTAGGGTTTAGCCTCTCTGATCTCGTGGTAGATCAACTCTTGTAATACCCATACCATCAATATTAATCAAGCAGGACGTAGGGTTTTACCTCCATCGAGAGGGCCCGAACCTGGGTAAAACTTCGTGTCCCCTGCCTCCTGTTACCATCCGTCCTAGACGCACAGTTCGGAACCCCCTACCCGAGATCCGCCGGTTTTGACACTGACAGTGATCGATCCAAAAATCATACCAAGGCTAAGGAGTGATGTGGCGCATTGTCTTGTCAGTTTCGAGCTGGTATTCCCACCAACCTTCTTCAATATCATGACGCGCGTCCTAGTTCATCTAGTCGACGAGATTGTCATTCTGGGGCCCGTATTTCTACACAATATGTTCCCCTTTGAGAGGTTCATGGGAGTCCTAAAGAAATATGTCCGTAACCGCGCTAGGCCAGAAGGAAGCATCTCCATGGGCCATCAAACAAAGGATGTCATTGGGTTTTGTGTTGACTTCATTCCTGCCCTTAAGAAGATAGGTCTCCCTAAATCGCGGTATGAGGGGAGACTGATTGGAAAAGGCACGCTGGGAGGGGCCTCAATAATATGCAGGGACGTATATTCTTGGTCTCAAGCACACTACACAGTTCTACAGAACTCTACCTTGGTGACCCCGTATGTCGATGAACACAAGAACAGTCTGCGCTCCAAACACCCGGAGCAGTGCGACGACTGGATTACATGTGAACACATAAGGACTTTCAGCAGTTGGTTGGAAACACGTCTCAGAGGTGACAACACTATTTGTGATGAGCTGTACTTGTTGTCCAGCGGACCATCTTTGACTGTATTGACTTACAAAGGATACGAGATAAATGGGAATACATTTTACATGATCGCCCAAGATCAAAAGAGCACCAACCAAAACAGCGGTGTCCGCTTTGATGCAGCAACCGAGAGGGGAAAGGACACATATTATGGTTACATAGTGGACATATGGGAACTTGACTACGGACATGATTTTAAGGTCCCTTTGTTTAAGTGCAAATGGGTCAATCTGTCAGGAGGCGGGGTACAGGTAGACCCACAGTATGAAATGACAACAATGGATCTGAAAAATCTTGGGTACACTGACGAACCGTTCGTCCTAGCCAATGATGTGGCATAGGTTATCTATGTGAAGGACATGTCTACCAAACCGAGAAAAAGAAAAGATAAGGAAGCGAATACATCATACGATGAGCCAAAGCGCCACATAGTTCTTTCAGGAAAAAGGGACATCGTGGGAGTGGAGGGCAACACAGACATGTCTGAAGATTATGAAAAGTTTCATGAAATTCCTCCCTTCAAAGTCAAGGCTGACCCAAGCATCCTGATAAACGATGAAGATTATCCATGGTTACGGCGCAATAAGCAAATAACACAAGCGAAGAAAAAGTGAAGACTTTCTCCCGCAACTATTATGATGATACCATGCCAACTTTGTAACAGACGAGTATGATACCATTGTCCATTTTGTACATGCACATGCTATGTGGGTGAAATTATGATACCATGCCAACTTTCAACTTTTTCAGAGTTCATTTGAAATGCTTTAATGTCTTATGGTTCGGCCCTCGTAATACCGGGACAAAAGGCCATTATTCAAATTTTAACTATTCAAATTTGAAAACTAATGGCACTAACAGAAAGTTTATAATTTTTGTGACCTAAAAGAAAAATAATTTAAAATAAACTTTAATAAAATAAATAAAAATAAAAGCAATAAGTATTTTGTTGTAAGTAGAAACAAAATAAAATAAATAAAGCAACAAAGAAAACAAAAAAAAGTGCCACCTACTGGGCCCCCACGGCCCAAATACGACTAGAAACCCTGCCATGGGCCATGATTCAGGCCCGCAGGTCGCCCAATAGGCCCACATGCACACAGCGTATGGTTAGGCCCGAAAGCCTACAATTGAGAGGAGCTCGAGAGGGTGGGCGCAGCAGCGCTTATAAACCACTTTCGAGCTCTCTCAGCTAGCGAGGTGGTACTAAACTTTTGACTCGGGGCAACACAAGGCCTTTGGTCCCAGTTGGTACCACCAACCGAGACTAAAGGGGGCATTGGTCCCGGTTCGTGGCACCAACCGGGACCAATGCTCCTCGCCCCTGGCCCATGACCATTAGTCCTTGTTTGTGCCACAAACTGGGACTAAAGGGTTAGTCCTCGTTGCGGTCAGAGTTTAGTCCCACCTCACCAATGGAAGGGGGCTCACACCGGTTTATAAGCCCTTCCCTCTCTGCCTTGTTGAGCTCCTCTCAAAGTGAAAATAGATGCCCTTATACAAGAAATTTAACCTAAATTCAGAGTGAATTTCTCTGAAATTCATAGAAATTTACTATGAATTTAGGTTGATTTTTCTCTATAAGCGCATCTATGCTCATTTTTTTAGTAAGTTAATCACAAACTTGTGATTCACATAAATTTCAAAGAATTCAAATTTTAACTATTCAAATTTGAAAACTAATGGCACTAACAGAAAGTTTATAATTTTTCTAAAACTAATGGCACTAACAGAAAGTTTATAATTTTGCTAACCTAAAAGCAAAAAGAATTAAAAATTAAAGCAAAAAACAAAAGAAAATAAATAATGCAAAAAACAAAACAAAAAAACTGGAAAAAACTATTTTTATAGTAAAGTTAATCACAAACTTGTGATTCACACAAATTTCAAACAATTCAAATTTGAAAACTAATGGCACTAACAGAAAGTTTATAATTTTTCTAAAACTAATGGCACTAACAGAAAGTTTATAATTTTGCTGACCTAAAAGCAAAAAGAATTAAAAAAAGCAAAAAACAAAAGAAAATAAATAATGCAAAAAACAAAACAAAAAAATAAAAAAACTATTTTATAGTAAAGTTAATCACAAACTTGTGATTCACACAAATTTCAAAGAATTCAAATTTTAACTATTCAAATTTGAAAACTAATGGCACTAACAGAAAGTTTATAATTTTTCTGACCTAAAAGCAAAAAGAATTAAAAAATAAAGCAAGAAATAAAAGAAAATAAATAATGCAAAAAACAAAACAAAAAACTGAAAAAATAAAAATAGCAACATTAAGTATTTTGTTGTAAGTAGAAACAAAATAAAATAAATAAAGCAACAAAGAAAACAAAAAAACAAAAAAGTGCCACCTACTGGGCCCCCACGGCCTGAATATGACTAGAAACCCTACCATGGGCCAGGATTCAGACCCGCAGGAGGCCCAGTAGGCCCACAGACAGATAAAGTGACTTTAGACCCGTAAGCCTGCATTTGAGAGAAGCTTGAAGTGGTCAGCGCAGCAGCGCTTATAAACCACTGTCGAAGCCTCTCGGCTAGCGAGGTGGGACTAAACATCCCACCGCACCACGCCAGTTCCAGCACAAGGCCATTGGTCCCGGTTCGTGGCTCGAACCGGGAGGAAAGGCTGCCTTTGGTACCGGTTGGTGGCACCAACCGGGACCAATGCCACCCTTTAGTCCCGGTTGGTGGCACCAACCGGGACCAAAGGCCTCTTTTCAGCAGCCCAAAGGGCGGGAAGCAGAGGCCTTTGGTCCCGGTTGGTGGCACCAACCGAGACTAAAGGGGGGTATTTGTCCCGGTTGGTGCCACGAACCGGGACCAATGCTCTCAGTATATAAGAAAGCACTTGGCGTTTTTCAGATTCATCTGCATCAGTTCCCCCGCCCCGACGCCGCCGCCAGGCTGCCCGAGCTCGCCTCGTCGACGCCGTTGCTGCCCTCTGCTGCCTCGTCGACGCGCAGCCGCCCTGCCCCGAGCACGCCGCCGGCGGCCTGCCCCGACCACGCCGCGCGCCCCTGCCCCGACCACGTCGTCATCGCCCCAGCTGCCCCGCGCCGCCGTTGCCTCTGCCTCGCCCTGCCCCGACCACGTCGCCGTCGCCTCTGCCCCTTCCCCGACCACGCCGCCGTCGCCTCTACCCCGACGCGCGTCGTGCCCCTACCCCGACCACGCCGCACCTCTCATCCCTTTGGTCAGGGCCGGCACCGCCCCCCTCTTCCTCCCTGTTTTTTTGCACATATATAGATGTTTTTTCCTGATTATATGTATATGTATGAGTATATGTATGTATGTATATCTGTTTATATGTCTTTTTTTAGATTTTTTGTTTTTTGCATTTTTATAAAAATGTATATATGTATGTATATATGTTCTGTGTGTGTGTGTATATATATATGTTCATGTATATATGCAAAAGATAGATTTTTAGAAAAATTAGGATTTTTTTTCTGTTCATAGATTTTTTTGGTGATATTAATTATTGTAAATATGCAAATGTTTGTATATTCATATGAACAATGAATTAGGCAAAACCTTTACTTTTTTCTAAAATTTCTATTTGAAAATTATTTTAAAAAAAGCAAGCAATACTACTTCATGTATTTTTAAGAAGGAAGAAGAAGAAAAAGAATGAGAGGAAAAAGGAAATAAGAAGAGGAAGAAAGGAGAAGAAGAGGAGAGGAAGAAGAGGAGAAATAAATAAGAAGAGCAAAAAAGAAGGAAAAAAAGAGGAGGAGAAGAAAGGAATAGAGGGGAAGAAGAAAAAAAATAGAATATTCTATTTTTTTCTTCTTCTCCTCTTTTTTTTTTCTTTTTTTCTTCGATCTTCTTCTCTATTCCTTTCTTCTTCTCCTCTTTTTATTTCTTCTTCGTCTTCTTATTTTTTATCGGGTCTGTCGTCGTCGATATACCCCGTGTCCCGATAACTTCAACACGGGGGGGGGGGGGGGGGTTCGACCTACCCCCTCCCCGATAATATTATTTTCCCATGTATGTATGCAAAAGTTACATTTTTAGAAAAGTTTTTATATATCTTGCTAGGAAAGGAAGAATAAGAAAAAGAATGAGAGGAAAAAGGAAAATAAGAAGAGGAAGAAAGGAGAAGAAGAGGAGAAATAAATAAGAAGAAGAAAAAAGAAGAAAAGGAAGAGGAGAAGAAGAAAGGAATAGATGAGAAGAAGAGAAAATAGAATATTCTATTTTCTATTTTCTCTTCTTCTCCTCTATATATTCTATTTTCTCTTCTTCTCCTCTATTCCTTTCCTTTTCTCCTCTTTATTTTTCTTCTTTTTTTTCTTCAATCTTCTCCTCTATTAATATCTTCTTCTTCTCTTTTTATTTCTTCTTCGTCTTCTTATTTTTTATCGTATATGTCGTTGTCGATATACCCCGTGTCCCGATAATTTCAACACGAGGGGGGGGGGGTTCGACCTACCCCCTCCTCGATAACATTATTTTCCCATGTATGTATGTCGTCGTTGTCGATATAACCCCCTCCCGGATAACTTCGACCGTGATAATTTATACCACGGGAGCACCCCCCCCCTCGGCCCTCTCGCTCGACCAAAACTCTCGAGGACACCCAAACCCTAGAAAAAAACGATGTCGATCTCCTACCCCCTCCCGCCGCGCCCCTACCCGTGAAGTGTTGCCGAGGCCACCCCAAACCCGGAATAAGCTAGGTCTACGTTTGCCACTAATATATCCACATGTTGTCATGTTTGTGTAATAATTGCCATGTTGTAATATTTGCAGAAACAATGGAGTTTGGACGAGACGAGGAACAACAACAGGTGTTGGGGGACATAATCTTAGCCGGAGGTGATGTCATGTCGTATCTTAACGACAATGATGGTCTAGAAGCAGAACAGGGTGAAGAAGAAGCAGGCTACGGTGATCGAAGAATGGAGGAGGAAAGGCATGATTATGATGGCTCCGGTGACCCAATGCTGGTGCAAGAAGGAGCCCGTGGTGACGGCTCCGGTGACCGAACAGTGTCCGGCTAGGTAAATATATTAGTTAAGCCTGTGATGACTAGCTAATTGATGCATTCATTGTTTTGGTATGTACACATATTAATTAACTCTTGTCTAATTCTTCTTTTTTCTAGCCCTCCAGATCGAGCACAACTTCGGTAAAGAGACGAGGCCCGAAGAAAAAGTTGCGCTCGGATGAAAGGTTTGAGATCACAGCAATCGCGCGCGATGGCATGCCGATTGAACCCATCTGGACAAAGGAAGCATTTGCTGCTCAGTGCGGGGTTCTTGTTAGGGACAAGATCCCGATCAGCATGCATCGAACAATGGTGTAAGCCTAAGAACGAAGACCCTGAGGTGTCTTATGTCAATGATATGCAGAAAGATGATCTTTGGACTGAGCTGAAGGCAAATTTCACCCTACCGCCAGAGGAGGATCCGAAGAAGCCAGTTAAAGAGCAATTAATCAAGTCTCATACTCTTAAGAAGATGGCAGACCTATTCAGGAGGTGGAAGAATGAGCTGAAAATGTTTGTCGACAAAGAAGAGACACCAGAATTCATCGGCAGATATGAGAAAATCAGAGATCACTGGCCCACATTTGTGGCCTACAAGACATCGGAAAAGAGTAAGAAGATGTCGGCGACAAACAAGAAAAATTCTGCAAAGAAGAAGCTTCACCATCGCACGGGGTTAGGTGGCTACCTCAAAGCCCGGCCTAATTAAGTGGGCCAAGGCTGAGAATGATCTGCTTGATAAAGGGATCGAACCAGAGACAATGAACTGGCCAGACCGTTGCCGGACTTGGTTCTTCGGGGCGGGCGGAACCTTGGACCCTGTATCAGGGAAATGCGTTTGGACGGACGAGCAAATGAACATACCAGTCAAGAAGCTAAAGCACTATATTGATGCAGCGCAGCAAGGGACTTTCGTTCCAGACAGAGAGAACGAGGAGCTCACAATGGCCCTCGGGAATCCTGAGCACCCTGGACGGACACGAGGCACGCCAGGCTCCGTTCCGTGGAAGGATGGTTTTCCGGACGCAGGCGGTTACAAATGCCAGGAGAGGAGGAAAAAGTGGAGCATGCCCAAATTCAGACGCTGCACGAAAGGGTTCAAGCGCTAGAGGAACGAGAAGTAGCTCGCAGCAAGCGACCTGCCGAAACTACCCCCGAAGCTACCCCGCCATCTCAGCGGAGAAGCGGCGTGGCTTCCACCGAGCTGCTTCAGCCGGAGCATGTCTTGACGGCTCCTACTAGCTACCCCGTGGATGCTATCACGGAGTCTCAACATTGCCACCTTATGACGCAATGGCAGAACTTCAAAGTCAAGGCGACTGTCGGCTTTGTTCGACCTACTGAACCCGGTGCAACTTTTCACTGTAGTCCGATTCCAGAAGGATATGCCAGGGTGACGGTGGACGAAATAACGAAGGGATTTGAGGACCTCCAGCTTGACTACCGTACCGGTGAAGGGGAGACTCGGCTGGGTTCTTGTCTATTGACTCCATGCCTATGGCGGAAGGAGCTCATCAAGCTTCTGAACTGGACGCCTCCGCCTCCTCCTCCTCCTCCGGCGAGTCAGGGCACTCCGCCTCCTCCTCCGGCGAGTGATCAGGGCACTCAGCCTCCTTCTCCGGCGCGTGGCGGCACTCCGCCTCCTTCTCCGCCTGCGCCGGCGCGCCCGAGCAGCCAACCTCCTCCTTCTTCGCCTCGTCAGCAAGGGCGGAAGAGACCCGCTGCCGCTCCGGCTGCTCTGGCGCGTCGTAGTCCTTATCCTCCGCCTCGTAAGCAAGGAAAGAAGACAGCCGCAGCCGCTCCGTCTGCTTTGCCGGCGTCTAGCAGTACATCCAGAGGCCGGAGGCAATACAGATTTGGTCCTTCTCTAAAGACTCCAGAGAAGTTACCATACGAAAGGACCCCGGAGAAGAACGCCAAGATCGCGCGAGCCGAAGTGAGGAACTTCTTTGAAGGGGTGAAAGCAAAGAAACATCCACCTCCGGAGGAGAAGGTAGATCCGGTGAAAGCGAAGCGCACTCTGGCTGCCCTGAAAAAAACCAGCAAAGTCTCCGCCGAAAGGCAACTATGACCGCATTATTGCAAAGTCATTTGTCGAAGCGGAGCGGTCGGGAAGTACTGTCAGTGATCAAAGGTTAAAAGAACGACGAGCTGGGAAAAAAAATTCCCCAGCTCGGCGAACAAGCGAACCAATCGTGCCCCCCGCTCAAGGTGCCTACTAATGATCCGAGGATGGTGCCCGGTTATAGCAATCTTGGAGATTACCTGCCCGACGATGTACATTATGAGTTCTTGGAGGTGGAGGAACACAAATACGAGTACGGGAAGCCTCTCGTCAAAGATGAAAGATCTCTAACAACGATGATGCGAAGATTTCATGATTGGTATATGAAAACCTGCAGAGAGTCTGGGGGAAGGAATACTTTGACACTGAGAGTTAGAGAGGAGCATGACCTCGTTGGAATTGAACTGTTGAATGTTCCATTTGAGTTCTTCCAGTTTTTCAATCAAAAGGCCCTCGATAAAGCAACGGTCACTTGCTACTGTCTGTAAGTAGTACTACTTCTGTCATTAAGTCTCTTTATATAGGTCAGCTCTTTCATTGCATGTATTTATAATTATCCTCACTATATTATGCAGATTGAAGATCGCCGAATTGAAGAAAAGACAAATCGGTGATATTGGGTTCATTAACACAAATCTCATAGATGCAACTGAGGATAAATATCGTGCCGAAGATACCGAGGCCAACTTGCTACGATCGTTGGTAATAAATGAAAACAAAGATATAGTACTCTTTTCTTACAACTTCAAGTGAGTGTTACTCTCTTGTGCATATTCGGTTTCCCTTATTAGTCCAGGTTATAGTAATGTAATTGATGAGTTATGCATGCGTGCCCAGCTTCCACTATATTCTCCTAGAGATTAAGCTTGAGCAGGGACTAGTAACCGTCTTAGACTCGAGATGAAAAGATCCCTCGGACTATTCGGACATGACTCAAATGCTCGAGAAGTAAGTTAAATCGATCGTTATCCACCATATCAGCAATTTTGTTCATTTCCTGATATATCAAGTAATTGTTTTCTTTGTCTGGCAGGGTTTGGAGAAAATTCACCAAAAAAGCTCCGGGACTGCCAAAGAAGCTGCAATTTAGACATCCGAAAGTAAGTACTATAGTAACATGTTCCACGCATCTCCTAGTGATTCAAGCGCTAGTTTCATCAATACCATTTATAGCATGCTTGCTTATCAGTTTGATTGACCTCTATTTCTTGTAAAGTGGTTGTGGCAGGAAGCCGGAAATAATTACTGTGGATACTACGTTTGCGAGTCCATCCGCCACACGACCTGTGAACGAGGGTACTCTGACGAACAATATGAAGTGCGTAAGCAATAATATTCACAATTTTATTTTATTACCATCATTTGTGTTGAGTTTCATTTATTCATATATACATGTATTGACCCCCTTGTTCAAATTAGATGTTTCAGATGCGGGATGAACTCCTAGCACCAGACCGTATGCGAGTAATTCAAGAGGAATTGGCGGCATTCTTCCTTGACCACGTAATCGCTGAAGACGGAGAATACTATGTGGACCCTGTGTTCATATATAACTAGGAGATTATATTGTAAGAGATAATTATTGTATATATGTAGCCGGTAGTGTCGGATAGATATACGAGAACTTGTTGTTCGACCAATTTTTCGGAGAAGGAGAGGTGGTCGATATCACTTCTCTCTGTATGCATATGTTCATGACGATCTTCTCTTTCCTTTATTTGCTTACTAGCTAGCGTGTCTAGTCCTCTCTATATATACGTATATATAGCGTCGTCCAAGCACGGACATAAGAGAGGACACTTCTCTCTATTAATTAACTAGCTAACACAATGTATGAAACACCTAAATTAAACCCCCAAAACCCCCGACCCCCTCCCCCTTTCAAAAAAAAACAAACCCCAGCCCCGAAATGCTGACGTGGATGCCTATTGGTCCCGATTGGTGCCACCAACCGGGACCAAAGGCCCTCCTGCCTGGGCTCGGCACACCGGCCACGTGGAGGCCCATTTGTCCCGGTCCGTGTAAGAACCGGGACTAAAGGGTTAGGGCATTAGTAACGACCCTTTAGTCCCGGTTCACAAACCGGGACAAAAAGCCCTTATCAACCGGGACGAATGAGGTTTTTTCTACTAGTGGGTTCATGCGTTCGGACAGAACAACATGAGCACCGAGAGAGTATCTGGTGCTCGAGAGGCTTAGGTGCTATGACGATACGAGCTCCTCAGCCACTGTATCTAAGATCGGACAACATCTGCGAATCTGCTGGACCTATGCGCAATTTGCGGACTCCTAGGGGGCTTTTCTACAAGATGTCCGCGAGCTCCCTAGAAGAGATTGGATCTCAGATCCAGTGGCTCTCAAAAGCCCGTATCACCGTAGCACCTGAGCACGCGGAGCAGCAAATCCACCCCGCCGCCCGAGCGCCCACCAGATCCGCCTTGGTCTCCACCACCGATAGACTGGCGAGGGCTCTTTGTTGATGGCTCCTATTCTCGCGAGGATGGCTCGACGGGTGCTGGGATGGTGCTAAGAAATAGTGCACGAGAGGTAATCTCTGTCTTCTATCAGATATTATTCTACAGAAATGGTGTGGGGATGTCTCCTCTCCGATGGTTGACCCTCTCAGTCATTGTGCAATCCGATTCTTTGGAGGCTTTATCTACTCTTTCCAATGGGTCTCTCACCAAATCGCCATATGGTCACCTCACAAATGAAATCAAGACGCTCATGCATGGTTGAG
Organism: Triticum urartu; assembly: GCF_056163025.1. Taxonomy (NCBI): domain Eukaryota; kingdom Viridiplantae; phylum Streptophyta; class Magnoliopsida; order Poales; family Poaceae; genus Triticum; species Triticum urartu. The sequence goes on from NC_141879.1 coordinate 87,600,443, forward strand.
AGGGGGTCTGTTCCGGCCAAGAATGCTTGATCCGATGATAAGGATTCACACCGTCTAGCTAATTATGCCCGCACGGCTCAGAGCACCATTTGTTGGTTACAGGGAGGCCCTCCTCTCATTTATAACTAGTAGAATGCCCGTGTTTTGTCATGGGCCTTTTTAAATTTTATGTGATTGCAGCCATAAACACATCAAATCTCGCATGTATAAAAGTACAATTTTTCTAACTTTTAGTCGTCTATTTTAAAATTTGTTTCAGGCCGTTCTCTATGACTGTCGGATCTTCCTCTGTGACTGTCGGATCTACACAATCGTAGCGTTGTTTTGTGAGAAAATTCTAACAAAAAAACCTTAAACTCATAGAGCCAGTTTGAATTAAACCATGGAATTTTAATCCGAGAAATTAGCACTCTGTACTTATCGATCCCGGTCAATCCCGACCTTCTACCGATCTAGACCAGTTTGAGGCGCTGAGAAACAGATAAATCCCTAGTGGGATCATAACTTCCCTCACCAACTAAGCGGGTCCACTTGTCACACACATATTCTCCCTACTTAAAGAGCATAAACATGTAGTTATAGTAAATCAACGACAAGTAATATGGAACGGAGGGAGTACAACGTCAAGCATACTAATCTCTTCCTCCAGGCCATGGAGAGGCAACCACTACTAAGTAACATAGTTATTATCTACGAGTCTGCGACAAGTTAGCAATGTTATCCGCATATTCTTGGATTTGCACGGGCGTGCGACAGAGAGAGCGAAGATTGTAGTTGACACGTGAGCATCCCGTTCAGGATTGAAATTTTTTTCCGGTATGACAAACAGATCTAAAGACGGAATTGACCAGGATTGATAGGGTGCTAATTTCAGGAATTGAGAATTCGGAGTTCGATTCAGACCGGCTCCATGAAGTCAAGGTTTTTTCAAACTTTTCTCCTTGGTTTATTCACTCGCTCCCGTCTGTCCCCTGTGTGGGGCGTGTTGGGTCTCGGTTGATTTTCTTTTCAGGAGGTCAGGCTAATATTGCTCCGCACCGTTTATTTCGAAACGATCCATTTTTATCCACATAATTTATTTCAGGATTTCCGACGATGTGTTTTCAGTGGGAGGAGACGTTCCCGTCGAGAACAAGGTACCCACGGTGACTTCGTAAATCTCAAGATGATATGCCGACTTAGCCACTCGAAGGTGCTCATAGGTCAGGATGGACACGGTCCGGGCCGGTACGGTCCCGGTCCGAGCCGTCGTTTGGACTGGCCGCAGGCGGTCCGGGCCGGACCGGACTGGAGTAGCGTCGCGGTCCTGATTTCAGGGACCGGACCGGCAATGGAGAAGCTCGGGCCAGACCGAGAGGACCGGCCGCGAGACAAGGGCAGAGCGCGCACTGGAGCTCCGACGACGGCTGCTCATCAGGATGCAACGCTAGAGGAAGCGCAGCTCATCGCGAGATGTCTGGAAGCTTCAAAAGAACCAGAGGGAGCTAGATGAACCAAGATGATCACCAAAGGGAGCTAATCGGCGACCAATTTAGCACGATGGCCGGTGAACGGAGATGAAAGGTATGATGGCCGATGCGGCGATGTAGGGCCTCCCGCGTTGATTTCTTTGGTGGAGACGATGGATCTTAGTGGGGTGCGTCTAACGGACATGGACTCCGGGGCCAGAGAGTTCAGTGGCCGCGCGGGCGACGGCCTCGCGCTGGCAGACGTAGACGGCGACAATTTTCTTGCTCCCCGCCACGCCTGGGCCGCCACGCCCTTGCAAGCCGCCACCACGCCTCCGCCACACCCCTGGCAAGCCGCCGGCACGCCCCTGCCATGCCGCCTGCTGTGTTCTTCGGTCCGCTCGGTCGGACCGAGCTTTAACCGGACCGGACCGGACTGGACCGAAGTATTTTTGGTCCTCTTTTCAGGGACCGGACCGGCTGATTTTTTTGCCGGGCCAAGACCGAGCCGGCTCGGACCGAGCGGGCCACGAGCCGGTCCGAAAAGACCGTTCATGTCGTTCACCCTGACTCATAAGGTACGGGTTTATGCGTTCTTAAGGGTGAGTGTATCATGTACGAGCGCTTGCGTATGTAGTCTTAAATAAAGTTTTTTTTGTGGTCGGCGGCCCATATCAGAAATCATTTTGTATCAGAGAGAGAGAAGGGAAGGGGAGAAGAAGTGGAGGCGGTGGAGGGGGGTCACCGGTCACCACCATCGGCGAGGAGCGGCAAGGGGTTAGATGGAGGTCATGGAGCGCGGGAAGCTGCCGCGGGACAGCCCTGCTGTGAAGGTGGAGCTGCTGTCGTGGAGGAGCAGGGGGAGGAGAGAGGGGGGCGGCGAAGATTTTTTGCTAGTCCCGCCACCAACAGGGTTTCGCCGGTGATGTCGGAACCATTCGTCGGCGCCGTTCACGCGGGAGGTACGGCTAATTATCCCTTTCCCCTCGCTACAGCTCTGATTTCTAGTTATTTTAGTCGTGCAGCTCTGGGTTCATCTCTGCACGCCGTGCGCTCAGATCCCTTGATGTGTGGGGGTTGTTTTTCTCATCACGCTTCAGACTAATTTCATGAGAAATCATCGTAATGTCCGGGTTATTAGTTCAGCAGATATTTTTATGTCGCTCGATTTCGCGGATACGAACATTTTGGGGATTTGCCCTCAGCATTTCCCCCCTTTGTTTTCCTTTAGATTATGGGCGTTTTAGTGATGACAATTGATATGAGTATACTTATATGATCCACATACAAAGTGGGTTGGAGCGAGCGTATAGGTGTGTGTTCAGATTATGGGCATTTTGTTCGCATGTGTGTGTGTTCGGCAGATGTGCCATTCAGTTTTGTTAGTTCTTTGTAAGTAGTTGTTCAGATTTTTGGTAGTGTTGGATTTTGTTCTTAGCGTGTCTGTGATTTCTGAACAGCCAGGCATCTCTCTCTCAGCCGTTTCAGTGTTAGGTGTCATTTTATTCAGTTATGGTTGTAGTTTCCGTGTTAGGTGTAAGTTTATTCAGTGTTCCTCTCAGACTGAGGTTTCGAAATTAAGGTGCAGATTGTGTCAACACAATACATTTTAGTGATGGGGGTGGGGGTGGGGATGGGAAGAGAGAGAATCCAGCATGTAGGGAACATCTTCAGCAGGTGTCACTTTCTTCAGTTAACATTTAGGGTAGGATAGTTAGCTAGTTTTACCAAGTCATTAATTCCGGAGTAACAATAATCAGCGTGCACCCTGCCGACGTTTATTTTCTAATTGTGTAAAGCAATGTCCCGGGGGAAAGTTGCTCATACATACTCGATGAAAACGGCACTGTCCATCTAACACCTTTTTTGCACCGACGCGGCGGCTGCTGAAGCTATGTATTTGCAAAATGTGGAAAATACCCATCCGTGTTTTTTCAACATATTTTATAGCCTGTAGTCTTTTCTCTTGTCAGCTATGTGGAGTTTTTTTAGTTTGCTTTCATTTTTTACCTTTTCAACAGCAGGGTTGGGGATTCTTGGGGGCAGAGATCGTCGAGTGGATGCTATGAACCCAACTACGACCCTGATGACGGTTCGTCAAACACTGAGAGTTGCGATGAGAGCATTGCATCTAGTGATGAAGAATCTGTATCCAGGAGGAAGAAGTTATTAGAAGATGCTTTATTTGATTTTTGTAGGAAGGAGGTATCCATCTCTTTCTCTCGTGCACTTTTTTTCTCGATCCATGGTATGCACATATTTGTTTTCTCTCTTCTTTCTTTCCGCTACAAAATTATCTGATATAATCATCTTTTTCATGTCATCTAACAGGCAGTCAAATCACTCGAGATTTTTCAAAATTGTACGAGAACATGGTGATTCATTAGAGATATACATCTGGGCAAGGCATTGCGATGCATTCAGCGCACGGGGTCTTCCGCTTAGCTGCAAGGTCCGCGTTTCGCTGAGCCCGCAATGCCTTCCTCTCATCCGGTGGTATGCTCTGCCTGCGTGCTCTTCGACGGGCGTTCATCTCTTGGCTCTGCTCAACTGGTATATTTTTACTCGCTGCCCTTCTACGGGCGTTCATCTCTTGCCTCTCCTTGGTTGTCAGATTTTGTCTTGCAGCCCTTTGGCTCGCATTCCTATATTCAATAGTTTTATTTTGTCTAGATGCTCTTCGACGTGCATTCACTTCTTCCCTTTGCTCGCGTGTTAGGCTATCTCGCCTTGCTTTATCACGGTTCCGTCTTTGTTGATTTTTGTCTTCTTTAACGCGCTTGCATTGGAAGCTATATCTTCAGCACCACTCGGTGTTCCTTGAGGTGATGTAGGGTTTTCTACATGACCAGTGTGTAATTTGTTAAATCCAAGACCCACATTTGAAGCAATATACGCAGTACATGGTTAGACTTAATAAATCTAGATCTATAGATGACCATACTTCACTGGTAAAAACGTCGTGTGAAAGGGTAAATATCATTTGATGTTCCCACATGGTCCTGTGGCGCCAATGCTATCATGGTACTGGTTGTGGGAAGCATTGTAGCTAATTGGGTGGACGGTTCCCATATGAACATTCCGTATGACCGTTCCACAACAACAGTTAAGATTACAAGATGGTCAGCTTCAAATCATTAATTTAAGACATTATGTCTCCACAATTTGTTAGAGAATACACATCTCTTTTTCCCTTATCCTCCGACATCTTATAAGCAAATGTTGCATGGATAATGATTAACGACCTTTGGACCTTCACCACCGTGGTTCATAAACAAAGTAAAATAGTTGATGCTACGATTTCAGTCAATAAAGATGTTATGAGGGAGAATTCAGACAAAAAGGTCAAAATAAAATACAGTATTAGTACATGGTGCATGGATAGTGAATTAGTGATTAAGGCCCTTTGAACCTTCAACACCATGGTTCATAAACAAAGAAAAATAAATAATAATTACCTACATACGCAGTTTCTCCTCCATGCGCACATTATTGTCTTCTCCAGACATCTAATGAATTTCTACAAGTTTGCTTGGTGAGGTTGCATTTCTTATTGCCCAAGTTGAAAGTTCCAGGAGACAATCAGCGGTCGATATGCAGGTGAGTGTTGTGTATCATTCATGAAGTTGATTCAAATCAAGATGTGGCAGAATATTTCTTGATAAGTGATTTTTTGTAGTTACAACCCATCTGGCCTACGAATTGCAGAAACTATTTCAATCATTTTTAGTAGTAGTTTCCGTTTCAAAAAAAATTAGTAGTAGTTCGCAGGCCAGATGCATATGACACTAGTCTAAATTACTTCCTACTATGACTAGCGGTATTTTAACTAGGCCGACATTGGAGCCATACCTGAACTCCGTCCATTGTTCCGTCCTAGTTCCTACGTGTATACTATTAGTAGTATAATACAATTAGCGGGCCGTTGGAAAGTGACACGGAGCGCCCTAGCTAGGTGTTTGCATGCTGCAATGCCACTCATGCACGGATGCTCAACGAGCAACTGGTGCGCGTGTACAAGAGTAGCTAAGTAGTTAGGGTGGTTACTCGCCTTTAACTTTAGGAGTAGCCCGTAGATGTATTTTTTTTCGCAAACAAGAAACTCTTAAACAAACGGTACTCCAACTGCCAAGCTCGATGACTCGATCGATCCATCTCAAGCTCCAATTTGGTAAGGTAGAACGATCCAGTTATAAATGGGTGTGTGTGGACGCAACCGCTTTGACATATCAATGGGGTACAGGCCTACAAGCAAGTACAATAGTGGGCTATAAGCCCACTTACATGACACTTTTGCCTATGCGGAGGAGAGACAAAAAAAAGTGATGAAGTGGGCTAACATGCAAGAGCGAGCCTCTACGCGTGCTCCTAGATAAAAACATTTAATCCATCTAAAAAAATAAAAACATTTAATGAGAGGAAAGAGATGGAGAGAGAGTTAAAAAAAGTTCTAACCTTATAGCCAGCTCTATTGTATGAGTAATTAATAATGCTAATTCTTGATCACATGTCATGTTTATATAGCTTGCTGACTATATTATTAACCATACTCGGGCAAAGTTCATGTGGCGGTGAAAGATATATGTATATACAGTTTTGCTAAAGCACATTTAGATGTGTCATAAGTATTGCACATCTAAATCCTATGACATTGATCTTATGCGGAGATTCGTGTGGGAATTTTTTTTTGCCTTTTCTTTTTCTTTCTATACTTGATTGCGTCACTTAGATGTGCAATAACTACCTAGACAAACCCATGAATATATATCCAGGCCGATGACGATTACAGCGATTCCTGATTCGCCCGCGGTGATCTGGCCAGAGATACCATTCCTACGGATTTCTCATGCCATACAACGGGTCAACGGTGCAGTGAACCCGGCCGATGATGATGGTTGGTCCAACAAACAATGTCAAACATGCATCGATATCTTTCTTTTTTCGAGATTTGCGTGGATATTCATAATACGAGATTTCTCCTTCTAGAAAATCCGATCGGGAGGGGCCATAGAAAGAAAGGCCTCTTTTTACGTCCAAGTTGCCAATTTGAATATGCAACAGGGCATCTATATGATCGATCACACGGGGCCATGAGCAGAAAGTTGCCCCTTTTTTCGATCGGTGAGTGAGCGTAATGGCCACTGCCCTTGTCGCTCGTTGGTCGCTGTTAGCGCGACTGAGACAGAGGCGAGTCTCCACCCATGGCGCCAACGGCAAACCGCTTGCTTAAATGACCCCGCAAAAAAAAAAACCCTATAAATGAGCTCAGCGTCCTGTAGCTACGTACGTACCGAACTCACCAGCGCGGCCACTTTCTACTCTAGCGCGAGCTGTGAGGTAGCATTCCATTCATGGCGTCCAGCTTGAGCGCGTTGAGGATACATGCGTTTGGCGCCGGCAAATCCATCTTGTTTATTGTTCTTCTTCATCTCTTCCGTCCCGCGTTCGTCGCCGGAGGTCTGGTTCTGCGTGTGTCGTCGGAGGGCAGCCCCCAACAATTGGTCAATTGGTATTCAGAGCCTCAAGAATCATGGTCGTGGCACGGTGAGTCTGCGGCGAGTGCGGTGGGCCCGGAGGAGGCGCGTTGTGGCGTCGTACGTGCGCGCGGCGAGCTCGCAAGCCACGGAGACGCTGCGTGCCGATGCAGAGGCCGCAGCGCTGCGGCGAGGAGGCCGCGGAGGCACGGCACGGCGCGGCGATGTGAAAGTGCTGCATGGTGGTGGAGGCCACATCGGCCCGGTGCGGCGACCGTGGATGCGTTAGTCTCGTGCGTAACGGCGCGCAGTGGCGGTGGACAGAGGCGATCAAACGACGGCCGGCCATGAGCCAAGTCAAGACAAAAGGAAATTGTTAGCACTAATCTTGATCGAGTCGTGGCGCGGTTGCCGTTAGTGGGCAGCGGATCGTGCATGCGTGGGTTGCTAGCAGTCTGCATGTGAGTTTGTTAGCTACGTGAGCAATAGGCCTTGTCTTTGGGGCGTTGGAGCTAAATATACGTGATTTTAGCTGTATGCAAGTAGTTGGATAGGCTTGTACGTGATTTTAGGCATGAGTTAGTGGCTGAGTTTAGCGGCCGGTTAGTTAGCGCGTGCGTGCGTGGGTGTATGTAAGCAGAGCTTATGTGTGGTGTGTTCATAGAGTAGCTAGGAGGAACAATGTAGTTCTCAGTGGTCTCTCGTGTGGGTGTGACCGTGATGGTTGCCGGGGGTCATAGCATTGAGCCCTTGTACATATGTTCGTGAGTGCTGGGGTGTTTGTCACCATGTTTGTGAGTTGGAATACAAGCCAAGATAACAGGCGTTTGACGCCACGGTCTTCGTCGCCGACAAATTCATTTTGTCACTGTTTATATTCGTCTCTTCCCTCGGGCGTTCATCGCCGGAGGGCTGGTTCAGCATGTGTCCCTGCAGGGCAGCCCCAACAGAGGATACCGACGGTGTGCGTTGTGCTCATCCCGCTGCTGATATCCGTCGTCTCGCGCTGTGAAGCCGACCTCCTACAGGTTGTGGGAGGGCGGAGAATGATGGCCCGTCGGAGCAATGCCGCCCCCGGCGGAGACGACTGTCGCTAGTAGCACGCGCGGAGCAACAGCTGGGAGGCTGCCGGCGGTGCCGTACTGCGAGTCGAAGAGGTCCAGCCCCGGCCGCCCTTGCCCTCAGCACCATTAACTAAGTTTTCTTGCCCCGGCGTATGTACATGCATGCAAGCTTAGAACATCTCCAACAGTGCCCACAAAAAATGCGCGCGCCGGGTAAAATGAGATTTTAGTGTGCGGGACGATTTAACGCGCTTCAGCGGAGATGGAAAAATCAGGCGCGCAGGAAACGATGTGCGCGTGGGGAAAAAGCGGCCAGCCGCGCGTTAGATTTGGCGCGCCGCTTTCGGCGCGTCTATAAAATGCAGCGCCCGCCCACGCGCCGTTCCATCGCTATCCACATAGCCACGCGCCCTCTGCCGCTCTCTCCTCGCTCCCTCTGTCGCTTTCTCGCCTTGTCGCTGACGCGCCACCATGCCGCCGCGCCGCCGGGGAGCTTCGGGCTACCGCAGCGTCCGTGTGCGCCCGTCCGACACTTACTCCGCCAAGATTCGGTCCGGCGATGTGTGCCTCGGCCTTGGCACCTTCGACACCGCCCACGAGGCCGCCCGCGCGTACGACGTGACGGCGTGGCGCCTTCGGCGGTCCCGTTGGGACATGAACTTCCCAGACGTGCCGACGCGGGAGTGGGCGCAGGAGTTGGCGCCTCTGCTGCGGCTTATCACCGATGAGGATCCTGGCGAGAACCGGAGGCGGGAGCGCCGTCTCAGCCTGGCCAAGATGGACGAGGAAGCCATGGCGTTATGGCGCCAACGCTTCCCGCAAGACGTCATCAACGAGCAACAGTTCTTCGCCAAGAGGAGGACGGAGAGGGATGAGAGGAGGGTGGAGCCAGCCGCTTATCGCGAGGACAGGCAAAGCGGAAGGCGGCTGCTGAATTCAACATCGCGCTAGGAGATGCGTCGTCCTGAGGCTCCAACGAAGAGCGGTTCTTTAACGCCTTCATTCAGAAGTCAGAGAAGGACATCACCGAGGCGGAGTCCGAGTCGAAGGAGGACGACGAGTAGTAGTTTTTCGTTTTATCTATTTATCATAGGAGGAGGCTATGAACTATCTATGCACTATCTATGTATCGTTTTATATAATCTATTGTTTTATTTATCTATGGACTATCTATCTATTGTTTTTTATCTATCTATGTCTGTAGAATCGGAGTCAAATGTATATGGAGTCATAGTACAAAAAATAAGAAGTATAGCGCGTCTGCTCGAGCGGCTCGGGCATGCTTTATTTTGTGGCGACAGCTGGAGCCGGCGCACCGCCGTGTGCAAAAGTTGGCTCACCCGACGCTGTATACTGTTTTTAGCGCGTTGCGCGTCTATTGGAGATGCTCTTAGGGGATCTCCAAGGCGGACTCTCAAATCGCGGTAATACGTCTTGATCACATTGTTCGAACCGTGGAAGCCATCCAAGGCGGGCCTGTATCGGTCCGCTGAGGGGTCCGGACGTATTTTTTCCTGCAAACCCGAGACAAATGTGAAGGGCCTTGCGGGAGTCCAGACAACCGACACGTAGGACTCCGATAACCCTGACCCATCCAAAACCCTTCATGGACCCCACCTCCAACCTCCCCATTTTCTTTCCTTCATTCCTTCTCTCTTGCCTTCGTTGCCACTCCACCACCCTAGCCGCGACCTGCCGGAACTCTACGTCTCCGTCACCTCTAGCGTTCTAGTCGGGCTCCACCCTGTTTCTCCTCCATCACCGTTCAACCCATCTCATCCGATCGACCCGGCAACTGTTCGATGCATTACCGAAGCTAATAAAAAAGTTGTTCCTTCTTCTTTCAAGCAATGGATTCCGATATGAATACATATATGAGTACTATGATGAGTCGTCTGACTGCTCTTTCGACGAGGAGGACTACACGGATGAGATGGCGATGATGCAGGTAGTCCTTGAAGACGCGGAGCGTGCAGAGGAGCATGTTCTCAATTTTAATGAATCGGTCAAGGGTCATCGAGTGCTCAACTGCAACAGGGCGTGCAACCATTTGAAACTGATGCCTGACTACTTTGCCCCCGATGCATTCTTCGCTGACCATTTTTGCCACCGTTTTCGAATACACAAGACTGTCTTCGATCATTTGTACCATGTCGTCCGGTCTTATGATGACTACTTCCTTCTAAAGAAGGACGTTGCGGGAACGACTAGGTTCTCTGGTTACCAGAAGTGCACGGCCGCACTCCGGATGCTTACATATGTCACGACCGCTGATTCGTGGGACGAGTACCTACGGATGTCTGAGAGCACATGCGGAGATGCCATGGTTAGGTTTGCAACTGCCGTAGTCGAGTTGTTTCGACCTCAATACCCGAGAGAACCAACTGTGGCAAACACCAAGAGGCTCTTGGCAATCTCAGAAGCAAGAGGGCGGACTGGTTTGTTTGGATCCCTTGACTGTATGCATTGGAAATGGAAAAACTGCCCGAAGGCTTTACAAGGGCAATATCATGGTCATGCTAAGAAGCCCACCATTATTCTTGAAGCAGTTGCATCACATGATTTTTTGAATTTTCAAGCTTTCTTTGACATGTCCGGGTGTCACAATGACATCAATGTGTTGTAGCGATCACCGTTGTTTGTGAGGCTGACTGAAGGAAAAGCTCCTCCGTGCCACTATATTGTGAATAGACACGAGTACAATATGAGCTACTATCTGGTTGACGGTATCTATACTCCATGGGCTACCTTTGCCAGCACCATCTCTAATCCAGTTGGCCATAAAAACTCTCACTTTGCCTAAAGACAAGTAGCAGGTAGAAAGGATGTCGAGAGGGCATTTGAAGTTCTGCAAGCCCGTTTCGCAGTTATTCATGGACCTGCTAAATAATGGGATCCAAAGACCTTGTGGGAGGTGATGACATGTTGTGTAATCATGCACAACATGATCGTCGAGGATGAGGGTGAGAATCCCGCCGCAACTCTAGAATTTGAGAACATGGATTATCCTTTCCACACCAGAATCCAACCACATTTGAAGAGTTTATTGAAATGCATCAACAAATTCGGCATCGACCAACTCACGAACAACTAAAGTAAGATCTGATTGAGCATCAGTGGCGGTAAAAGGGGACAAAAATGTTGGAATATAATATTTGAACTAGTTTAAATTTAAACTACTGCTGCATGCGGTTATTTGAACGTCTATAGTCTATGTATGCTGCCATTTGAACATCTAAACTCTATGTATGCGTCTATTTGGACGCGCGGACTTTTAAAAAATAAAAAATTAGGGAGGCCAGATATTTACGGACAGCGTTGGATGGCGGCCTCCCGCATCCGTGTCGTGGACTTGCCATTCTGTCCGCGGGCGAATGCGAGAGAAAATTTGCTGGTCGCCGTTAGAGATGTCATTATACTCCATCCGTTTCTAAACTTTAAAAAATATTTCAATATAAACTACATATGGATGAATATACATGTATTTTAAAGTGTAAATTCATTCATTTCGCTTTGTATGTAGCTTATATTGGAATCTCTAAAAGGATGATTTAGGAATGCAGGGAGTATATTGCATTGATCAAGAGGACGTACGTGGTAAGCTGGAATCTAGAAGTCCCTCGACTTCTATAGAGTTATATACTACTAGTATTGCTCAAACATGAGTTTTGTAATTCGTGTCTTTGAAGCATGCAAGAAAAATAAGGCATATATCATCTTTCACTCTTTCCGACTCATATATCGGTCACGAATGATCTTTCTACCATGCATGCTATATAATACCGTCAAATGTGGTGTAGATTGGTACATCTGGAATTCAATGGTATACTTCAGATGAAACAATGCAAAACACTAAGATACATTCCAAAATAAGAAGAAACTTGATAAAGTACCTAAAAATCCTGAGTGCATTCATATTTTGTCGGCACACAAAGTAACATCATGAGTGAGGGATGCATGATGACTTTGTTAAATGGTCTGTCTAGGACACATCTAGATGATGTCCACTATGTTTGTAGTTTTTTTTTGCTCCCAGTTATTTTTATTCCTTGTTTGTGCGGTATTTATGGGAACTTAGATGTGACATCCTTAGAAAATATTTAGATGTGAATTAGACAAACTGTTGTCAAAAGGAAAAAACGTGGCTCCAATGACAACGAGTCAGTGCTCATTTTAATTGTATCACCTTGATGCTTTGTTTTGAGTAAATAAGGAACAACTTTTATCAGAAAAAGAAAAAGAAAAGAGGGACAATGAATGTTGCACGCTGTATAGCAAGAGCATGTAAAAGTCATTTCTGTTGATACACCATTCTCTTTTTCTGAGAAAAAAATCGATACAATACTATACATTCATCACATTTTTATTAATGTAATACATATGTAGACACTCATATATACACGCACACACTCGTCTTTATGAACGCACGCACCCGCCACCCGCACTCTACTTCTATAATTAGAGACTGAGTCAGCACGTCATTTTGAGATTGACGAAAACGCTACAGATGTCTTCGTAGTCGACGGAAACGCCTCCTCTCACTGAATGCACATCGCTAGAAGGCCTGAAATAAATCCAGAGAAATACGAGCACCAGTGTCAAGTCTAAGACTTGAACTCTAATGGGTTGAGGATACCACTGTCCTCCTAACCGTCCGGTGGTTCGGTAGACATTCATTGCATTAAGATGTACTTTCCTTCAAATCTACCACTGTGATATTCGGCCAATGAAACGCTTGTGGACGGCTGGTCTCAATGAAATTTACCACTGACGTGTCTTTTTTGTTTCGAGAGTGGAGGGAGTAAAAAAATGTGCTTGTTCTTGACACAGTGGCTTGGTTACCGACAATATAGACACCCAGAGAAGAGAAAGAGAAGGAGATTTCTTTTCAAAAAGCACATATGCTCACAACAAGCATGCACACTCATCCATATAAGCACATGCACACATCCCTATCCCTTTGATCATCTTCGAAAGACTAAGTCGGTAGATCTTGAGATTGACGAAGTCAGCACATGCCCCTTGTAATTGACTGGCACGTCATATCACTGAAAGAGTAGCATCGAGGAGCCTGAATTAAATCTAGGAAATATTCGAGTATCTATGTCAAGTCTAGGTATTGAATATGGGTGGGCCGATTTCATCATAAGCAACCTAACAATCCAAGCTAAGCTTAGTTCACAGTAGAAAGAAAAGTGAGACTATGATTCTCCAACCATGGACACAAGAGTTTATGAAGGAGTTCATGAAGCAGGAAACGAGTTCAAGCACGGCATGAGGTCTGTTTGTGGCAATATTCAGCAAATCCCATTGCAAGCGGCATCTATATGTTGCCGTTAGCGGGCCAGATGCTCGCCTCTCCTACAGGGATCGGTTTTCGACCCGACCGACGATGTACGCCGCATCCCACCGGCTTCCTTCAGCTCTCTTACTGCTCATCAAGCGTTTTTTATCACCCCGGCAGACTTCAGGTTACTCTATTTTCCGCCGATTTCACTGGTTCTGCCTTTTTATATTTTTTGCTTTCTGCTTTTTATATTTACTAACTAATTGCTCATGTGTTGCAACGCGTGCATATATATTCTTGTGATTCAACATTAATATTTTCTGATATATACCTTACACTCATCATATTCTAGAATTTTTGCAAGATTTAATTTGATTTGAATATAGTATGGGAATGCAAGTAAAGTTCTAATTTAGTTGAGGTTTTGTAAGATTTGATTTGATTTGGTTATGGGTAGGGGAAAACAAGAAAGTTTTGATTTAATTGATATTTTGATAAAAATTTGATTTGATTTGATTGAGTTAAAGCAAGACGTGGTTTTGGGAATGTACCAATTTAGTTTAAATAATTTCAAGTTACTCTATTTACGTTGGTTTTAATTTTATGTTGCATCCGTGTAGATTACCAAAACAATCAACAAGAAAAAACCATAGAACAAGGTGATGCAAACCTACCAACTCCCCTTAAATAATAAGAGTAAAGATATTTTGCTAAGTTCAAAAACTTTGTCTTTTGGAATCTATTTTTTGTTTTTCTTATTAAGGAACATTTATCGTCTATAAAAATGTTCAACAAATATTTAGAAATTATTTGTTGTGTATTAGAAAATGGGCGACACTACGTGTCGGCTAGCAGATCTTTCAAAAAGATATGCCGCCTCCACATCTGTTTGATCGGGGCCATCCAGTGGCCTGGCCTCTTCCTCACCATTGCAACAAAGCGAGTGTTGCAGAACCCTTTGCAACAGAGGTCCTGTTGCAGTTTTTTTTCGTCTGAACTCTTTTTGAAACATGAGTATCGTTGTGGAAGGACTTTTGCAACACACAGATGATGTTGCAGAATTTTTTGTCTTAACTTTTTGTCAACATGGGTGTTATTGCGAAAAGACTTCTGCAGCACAGATGATGTTGCAGAACCTTTTTTTCTCAATTTTTTTGCAACATGGATGTTGTTGCGGAAAGACTTCTGCAACACAGATAAAGTTACAGAAGAACTGTAAGTGGTAGAGGCACGCGTTCAGTGGTGGAGGTCCTGCCCAGTTGTTCGTCGGCTGATCAAACTCGTATCTGACGGTTGTGCATGCGACGGAAGTGTACGAGTGATCGGCCGACTGACTCTAATTCTTTCCCATGGGGCGTGCTACGCGTACGCCGGCTGATCCTTTTTAAAGATCAAATGGGGCGCTGCCACCTCTTGAGCACTTGCGTTGGTTTTCCCTTGAAGAGGAAAGGGTGATGCAGCAGAGTAGCGTAAGTATTTCCCTCAGTTTTTGAGAACCAAGGTATCAATCCAGTAGGAGGCCACGCACGAGTCCCTCGTACCTACACAAACAAATAAATCCTCGCAACCAACACGATAAGGGATTGTCAATCCCTACACGGTCACTTACGAGAGTGAGCTTTGATAGATATGATAAGATAACATTTTTGGTATTTTTATGATAAAGATGCAAAGTAAAATAAAAGGCAAAGGAAATAACTAAGTATTGGAAGATTAATATGATGGAAGATACACCCGGGGGCCATAGGTTTCACTAGTGGCTTCTCTCGAGAGCATAAGTATTCACGGCGGGTAAATAAATTACTGTTGAGCAATTGACAGAATTGAGCATAGTTATGAGAATATCTAGGTATGATCATGTATATAGGCATCACGTTCGAAACAAGTAGACCGACTCCTGCCTGCATCTACTACTATTACTCCACACATCGACCGCTATCCAGCATGCATCTAGAGTATTAAGTTCAAGAGAACAGAGTAACGCTTTAAGCAAGATGACATGATGTAGAGGGATAAACTCATGCAATATGAAATAAACCCCATCTTGCTATCCTCGATGGCAACAATACAATACGTGCCTTGCTGCCCCTACTGTCATTGGGAAAGAACACCGCAAGATTGAACCCAAAGCTAAGCACTTCTCCCATTGCAAGAAAGATCAAACTAGTAGGCCAAACCAAACTGATAATTCGAAGAGACTTGCAAAGATAACCAATCATACATTAAAGAATTCAGAGAAGATTCAAATAATGTTCATAGATAAACTTGATCATAAACCCAAAATTCATCGGTCTCAACAAACACACCGCAAAAGAAGATTACATCGAATAGATCTCCACAAGAGAGGGGGAGAACTTTGTATTGAGATCCAAAAAGAGAGAAGAAGCCATCTAGCTAATAACTATGGACCCGTAGGTCTGAGGTAAACTACTCACACTTCATCGGAAGGGCTATGGTGGTGATGTAGAAGCCCTCCGTGATCGATGCCCCCTCCGGCGGAGCTCCGTAACAGGCCCCAAGATGGGATCTTGTGGATACAGAAAGTTACGGCGGTGGAGTTAGGTTTTGGCTCCGTATCTGGTAGTTTGGGGGTACATAGGTATATATAGGAGGAAGGAGTACGTCGGTGGAGCAACAGGGGCCCCACGAGGGTGGAGGGCGTGCCAGGGGGGTAGGCACGCCCCCTACCTCGTGGCCTCCTGGTTGATGTCTTGACGTAGGGTCCAAGTCCTCTGGATCATGTTCATTCCGAAAATCACGTTCCCGAAGGTTTCATTCTGTTTGACACCGTTTGATATTCTTTTTCTGCGAAACCCTAAAATAGGCAAAAAAACAGCAATTCTGGGTTGGGCCTCCGGTTAATAGGTTAGTCCCAAAAATAATATAAAAGTGTATAATAAAGCCCAATAATGTCTAAAACAGAATATAATATAGCATGGAACAACCAAAAATTATAGATACGTTGGAGACGTATCAAGCATCCCCAAGCTTAATTCCTGCTCGTCCTCGAGTAGGTAAATGATAAAAACAGAATTTTTGATGTGGAATGCTACTTGGCATAATTTCAATGTAATTCTGTTAATTGTGGTATGAATATTCAGATCCGAAATATTCAACACAAAAGTTTAATATTGACATAGAAATAATAATACTTCAAGCATACTAACTAAGCAATTATGTCTCTTCAAAATAACATGGCCAAAGAAAGTTATCCCTAAAAAATCATTTAGTCTGGCTATGCTCCATCTTCACCACACAAAGTATTCAAATCATGCACAACCCCGATGACAAGCCAAGCAATTGTTTCATACTTTTAATGTTCTCAAACTTTTTTAATTTTCACGCAATACATGAGCGTGAGCCATGGACATAGCACTATAGGTGGAATAGAATGGTGGTTGTGGAGGAGACAAAAAGGGAGAAGATAGTCTCACATCAACTAGGCGTATGAACGGGCTATGGAGATGCCCATCAATAGATATCAATGCGAGTGAGTAGGGATTGCCATACAATGGATGCACTAGAGCTATAAATATATGAAAGCTCAACAAAAAGAAACTAAGTGGGTGTGCATCCAACTTGCTTGCTCACGAAGACCTAGGGCATTTTGAGGAAGCCCATCGTTGGAATATACAAGCCAAGTTCTATAATGAAAAATTCCCACTAGTATATGAAAGTGATAATAAAGGAGACTCTCTATCATGAAGATCGTGGTGCTACTTTGAAGCACAAGTGTGGAAAAGGATAGTAGTATTGCCCCTTTTTATTTTTATTTTTTTGGGCCTTTTTTTTCTTTGGCCTTTTCTTGGGACAATACTCTATGAATGATGATCATCACACTTCTATTTATTTACAACTCAATGATTACAACTCGATACTAGAACAAAGTATGACTCTATATGAATGCCTCCGGCGGTGTCCCGGGATAGCAATGATGCATGAGTGACTTATATGAAAGAATTATGAACGGTGGCTTTGCCACAACTAAAATGTCAACTACATGATCATGCAAAGCAATATGACAATGATGGAGCGTGTCATGATAAATAGAACGGTGGAAAGTTGCATGGCAATATATCTCGGAATGGCTATGGAAATGCCATGATAGGTAGGTATGGTGGCTGTTTTGAGGAAGGTATATGGTGGGTGTATGATACCGGCGAAAGGTGCGCGGTATTAGAGAGGCTGGCAATGGTGGAAGGGTGAGAGTGCGTATAATCCATGGACTCAACATTAGTCATAAAGAACTCACATACTTATGGCAAAAATCTATTAGTTATCGAAGCAAAGTACTACGCGCATGCTCCTAGGGGGATAGATTGGTAGGAAAAGACCATCGCTCGTCCACGACCGTCACTCATAAGGAGGACAATCAATAAATACATCATGCTCCGACTTCTTAACATAACGGTTCACCATACATGCATGCTACGAGAATCACAAACTTCAACACAAGCATTTCTCAAATTCACAACTACTCAACTAGCACGACTCTAATATCACCATCTCCATATCTCAAAACAATTATCAAGTTTCAAACTTCTCATAGTATTCAACACACTCATAAGAAAATTTTATTTTTTTAAGCTTGAATGCCTCAAATAATTAAAGCCAATTACCATGATGTTTTGTAGGACTCTCAAAATAATCTAAGTGAGGCATGAGAGAACAATGGTTTCTATAAAACAAATCTACCACCGTGCTCTAAAAGATATAAGTGAACACTACTAGGGAAAAGCCTAGCAGCAGCGCGGGTTTTGGGTGTATCAGTAGCGCGGGTGCCCGCGCTACTGATACAACACCACAACTAACTTGTAGCAGTAGCGCGTGTTAACACACGCTACTGCTAATTATCTGTAGCGGGTCTTATACCCCGCGCTAGTGCTATTACTTTCAAAAACAAAAAAATCTCGATGTCGTGCGTGTTGTCAATGGCAGCAGTGGTTCGATCTAGCGACGATTGGCATCGCCGGAGGCATGAACGGACAGCGGAAGACCAGATCCGGCGGTGGCTATTGGAGAGGGCCCGTTTCTATGGCAGAGCCAGGCCGCAGCGTGGGGCTCCTCTTCCCAACTATGCCAGATAGCTTCGGGTCGTCCATGGCGACGACTTGCACGGGCATGGACATGGGAGGGTGAGTCAAACCAGAGGGAGAGAGGGAGAGAGAAAAGGAAAACCGAGGGAGAGAGGAAGGTGATGGAGGGAGCATCGGAGCTAGTCACCGGTGGTGAGGTGCTCCGGTGTGGTGGCGCGGGGCGGCGGCCTCCTAGACGTTGGTGGAAGACCGGCGAGCTCCTAGACGCCTGTGGCACGAGGCGGCGGCCTCTTTCGGTGCCACGGAGGAGGATGGGCGCATGGGCAAGAGGTCCATGTGAGAGCGTATGAAAAGTGAAAGGAGAGAGTGGCGGAAGAGAGGAGGGATTTGGGGGAGGAGATGGGGATTCGGCCGAGGATATGGCGACTTCACCTACCTCATACTTAGTAGTAGCGAGGGGTATAAAACCGCGCTACTACTATCAACTTAGTAGTAGCGCGGGTTTATACCCGTCGCTACTACTATGGCATGTCTCGGGGGACACGGTAGAGACCGCTTAGTAGTAGCGAGGGTTAAAAACCCGCGCTACTACTATCAACTTAGCAGTAGCGAGGGATAAAAACCCGCGCTACTAGTAAGTAGCAGTAGCTAGGGGTATAAACCCTCGCTACTAGTAAGCGTCTGCCTATAAGCTTTTCCCTAGTAGTGGAAGTACTAGAGCAAAAACTATATAACTCAAAAGATATAAGTGAAGCATATAGAGTATTCTAATAATTTCTGAATCATGTGTGTCTCTCTCAAAAAGGTGTGTGCAGCAAGGATGATTGTGTAAAACTAACAAATAAAGACTCAAATAATACAAGACGCTCCAAGCAAAACACATATCATGTGGTAAATAAAAATATAGCTCCAAGTAAAGTTACCGATAGAAGTAGACGAAAGAGGGGATGCCTTGCGGGGCATCCCCAAGCTTTGGCTGGTGTCCTTAGATTATCTTGGGGGTGCCATGGGCATCCCCAAGCTGTGGCTCTTGCCACTCCTTGTTCCATAATTCATCAAATCTTTACCCAAAACTTGAAAACTTCACAATACAAAACTTAAAGTAGAAAATCTCGTGAGCTCCGTTAGCGAAAGAAAACAAAACACCACTTCAAGGTACTGTAATGAACTCATTCTTTATTTATATTGGTGTTAAACCTACTGTATTCCAACTTCTCTATGGTTTATAAACTATTTTACTAGCCATATATTCATCAAAATAAGCAAACAACACACGAAAAACAGAATCTGTCAAAAACAGAACAGTCTGTAGTAATCTGTAGCTAACGCAAGATCTGGAACCCCAAAAATTCTAAAATAAATTTCTGGACGTGAGGAATTTATCTATTAATCATCTGCAAAAATAATTAACTAAATATCACTTTCCAAATAAAATGGCAGCAGTTCTCGTGAGCACTAAAGTTTCTGTTTTTTACAGCAAGATTAACAAGACTTTCCCCAAGTCTTCCCAACGGTTCTACTTGGCACAAACACTAATTAAACACAAAAAACACAACCAAAACACAGTCTAGAAAAATTATTTATTACTAAACAGGAGCGAAAAGCAAGGAATAAAAATAAAATTGGGTTGACTCCCAACAAGCGCTATCATTTAACGCCCCTAGCTAGGCATAAAAAGCAAGGATAGATCTAGGTATTGCCATCTTTGGTAGGCAATCCATAAGTGGCTCTCATAATAGATTCATAAGGTAATTTAATTTTCTTTCTAGGGAAGTGTTCCATGCCTTTCCTTAATGGAAATTGGAATATAATATTCCATTCCTTCATATCAATAATTGCACCAATCGTTCTAAGGAAAGGTCTACCAAGAATAATAGGACATGAAGGATTGCAATCTATGTCAAGAACAATAAAATCTACGGGCACATAATTCCTATTTGAAACAATAAGAACATCATTAATTCTTCCCATAGGTTTCTTAATAGTGGAATCCGCAAGGTGCAAGTTTAAAGAGCAATCATCAAAATCACGGAAACCTAACAAATCACACAAAGTCTTTGGAATCGTGGAAAACTAGCACCCAAATCACACAAAGCATAGCATTCATGATCTTTAATTTTAATTTTAATAGTAGGTTCCCACTCATCATAAAGTTTTCTAGGGATAGAAACTTCCAACTCAAGTTTTTCTTCATAAGATTGCATCAAAGCATCAATGATATGTTTAGTAAAAGCTTTATTTTGACTATAAGCATGAGGAGAATTTAGCACGGACTGCAACAAGGAAATACAATCTATCAAAGAGCAATTTTCATAATTAAATTCCTTGAAATCCAAAATAGTGGGTTCATCAATATTTAAAGTTTTGACTTCTTCAATCCCACTTTTAACAATTTTAGCATCAAGATCTAAAGACTCTGAAATTTTGGAACGCCGTCTAGGTAAAGGTGGATCATATTCAGTCCCATTATTATCAAGATTCATATTGCAAAACAAAGATTTAATAGGGGACACATCAATAACTTTTAGATCTTCATCTTTATTATCATGGAAACTAGAAGAACACGCTTTTATAAAGCAATCTTTCTTAGCACGCATCCTAGCGGTTCTTTCTTTGCACTCATCAATGGAAATTCTCATGGATTTGAGAGACTCATTGATATCATGCTTAGGTGGAATAGATGTAAGTTTCAAAGAATCAACATCAAGAGAAATTCTATCAACGTTCCTAGCCAACTCATCAATCTTAAGCAATTTTTCTTCAATCAAAGCATTGAAATTCTTTTGCGAAGTAATAAATTTTTTAATATTAGATTCAAAATCAGAGGGCATCTTATTATAATTTCCATAAGAATTGTTGTAGGAATTACCATAATTATTAGAGGAATTACAAGGATACGGCCTAGGGTTAAAGTTTCCTCTATATGCGTTGTTACTAAAATTGTTCCTACCAACAAAATTCACATCCATAGATTCGTTACTATTCTAAATCAAAGTAGGAAAAGGCATATCATTAGGATCAGAAGAAACACTTCTACTAGCAAATAATTTCATAAGTTCATCCATCTTTCCACTCAAAACATTAATTTCTTCTATCGCATGCACTTCCTTATTAGTAGATCTTTCAGTATGCCATTGAGAATAATTAACCATAATATTATCTAGGAGTTTAGTAGCTTCTCCTAAAGTGATTTCCATAAAAGTGCCTCCCGCGGCCGAATCTAAAAGATTTCTAGAAGCAAAATTCAATCCGGCTTAAATTTTTTGTATAATCATCCACAAATTCAAACCATGCGTAGGGCAATTATGTATCATTAATTTCATCCTCTCCCAAGCTTGTGCAACATGTTCATGATCAAGTTGCTTAAAATTCATAATATCGTTTCTAAGAGAGATGATCTTAGCGGGAGGAAAATACTTAGAGATAAAAGCATCATTAATTTCACAAGATTCAACATCGGTAAGAGGAGCAATCGGATTGCTAATAAAATCATTGTTGTTGGTATTGGTAAAGTCACACAATTTAGTGTTATCTTGAGCCATCGTGACAAGCAAGCAATCCAACACGCAAGCAAACGAGGAACGGAAAGAAAAGGCAAATAGAGAAAGAGAGGGAGGATAGAGACAGAGGGTGAACAAAACGGCAAGGGTGAAGTGGGGGAGAGGAAAACAAGAGGCAAATGTCAAATAATGTAATGCAGGAGATAAGGGTTGTGATGGCTACTTGGTATGTTAACTTTTGCGCAGACCTCCCCGACAATGGTGCCAGAAATCCTTCTTGCTACCTCTTGAGCACTTGCGTAGGTTTTCCCTTGAAGAGGAACGGGTGATGCAGCAGAGTAGCGTAAGTATTTCCCTCAATTTTTGAGAACCAAGGTATCGATCCAGTAGGAGGCCACGCACGAGTCCCTCATACCTACACAAACAAATAAATCCTCGCAACCAACGCGATAAGGGGTTGTTAATCCCTACATGGTCACTTATGAGAGTGAGATCTGATAGATATGATAAGATAATATTTTTGGTATTTTTATGATAAAGATGCAAAGTAAAATAAAAGAAAAAGGAAATAACTAAGTATTGAAAGATTAATATGATGGAAGATAGACCCGGGGGCCATAGGTTTCACTAGTGGCTTCTCTCGAGAGCATAAGTATTCACGGCGGGTAAACAAATTACTGTTGAGCAATTGACAGAATTGAGCATAGTTATGAGAATATCTAGGTATGATCATGTATATAGGCATCACGTCCGAAACAAGTAGACCGACTCCTGCCTGCATATACTACTATTACTCCACACATCGACCGCTATCCAGCATGCATCTAGAGTATTAAGTTCAAGAGAACAGAGAAACACTTTAAGCAAGATGACATGATGTAGAGGGATAAACTCATGCAATATGAAATAAACCCCATCTTGTTATCCTCGATGGCAACAATACAATACGTGCCTTGATGCCCCTACTGTCACTGGGAAAGGACACCGCAAGATTGAACCCAAAGCTAAGCACTTCTCCCATTGCAAGAAAGATCAATCTAGTAGGCCAAACCAAACTGATAATTCGAAGAGACTTGCAAAGATAACCAATCATACATAAAAGAATTCAAAGAAGATTCAAATATTGTTCATAGATAAACTTGATCATAAACCCACAATTCATCGATCTCAACAAACACACCGCAAAAGAAGATTACATCGAATAGATCTCCACAAGAGAGGGGAGGGGGGACTTCGTATTGAGATCCAAAAAGAGAGAAGAACCATCTAGCTAATAACTATGGACCTGTAGGTCTGAGGTAAACTACTCACACTTCATCGGAAGGGCTATGGTGTTGATGTAGAAGCCCTCTGATACGTCTCCAACGCATCTATAATTTTTGATTGTTCCATGCTATTATATTATCCACCTTGGATGTTTTATATGTATTTATATGCTATTTTATATGATTTTTGGGACTAACCTATTAACCCAGAGCCCAGTGCCAGTTTCTATTTTTTTCTTGTTTTAGAATATCGCAAAAAAGGAAAATCAAATGGAGTCCAATTGACCTGAAGCTTCACGGAGCTTATTTTTGGATCAGAAGAAGCCCAGAAGACTTGGAGTGCACGTCAGGGGATCAACGAGGAAGCCACGAGGCAAGGGGGCGCACCCACCCCCTGGGCGCGCCCTCCACCCTCGTGGCCCCCTTGACGTACTTCTTCCACCTATATATCTCCATATACCCTAAAACGATCGGGGAGCATAATAGATCGAGAGTTCTGCCGCCAGAAGCCTCCGTAGCCACCGAAAGCCAATCTAGACCCGTTTCGGCACCCTGCTGGAGGGGGCAATCCCTCTCCGGTGGACATCTTCATCATCCCGGTGCTCTCCATGACGAGGAGGGAGTAGTTCTCCCTCGGGGCCGAGGGTATGTACCAGTAGCTATGTGTTTGATCTCTCTCTCTCTCTCGTGTTCTTGAGGTGATACGATCTTGATGTATCGCGAGATTTGATATTATATTTGGATCCTATGATGTTTTCTCCCCCCTCTACTCTCTTGTAATGGATTGAGTTTCCCCTTTGAAGTTATCTTATCAGATTGAGCCTTTAAAGATTTGAGAACACTTGATGTATGTCTTTCCGTGTGTATTTGTGGTGACAATGGGATATCACGTGATTCACTTGATGTATGTTTTGGTGATCAACTTGCGGGTTCCGCCCATGAACCTATGCATAGGGGTTGGCACATGTTTTCGTCGTGATTCTCCGGTAGGAACTTTGGGGCACTCTTTGAGGTTCTATGTGTTGGTTGAATAGATGAATCTGAGATTGTGTGATGCATATCGTATAATCATACCCATGGATACTTGAGGTGACATTGGAGTATCTAGGTGACATTAGGGTTTTGTTTGATTTGTGTCTTAAGGTGGTATTCTAGTATGAACTCTAGGGCTGTTTGTGACACTTATAGGAATAGCCCAATGGATTGATTGGAAAGAATAACTTTGAGGTGGTTTCGTACCCTACCATAATCTCTTCATTTGTTCTCCACTATTAGTGACTTTGAAGTGACTCTTTGTTGCATGTTGAGGGATAATTATATGATCCAATTATGTTATTATTATTGAGAGGACTTGCACTAGTGAAAGTATGAACCCTAGGCCTTATTTCCTAGCATTGCAATATCGTTTATGCTCACTTTTACCATTAGTTACCTTGCTGTTTTTATAATTTCAGATTACAAATACCTTTATCTACCATCCATATTGCACTTGTATCACCATCTCTTCGCCGAACTTGTGCACCTATACAATTTACCATTGTATTGGGTGTGTTGGGTACACAAGAGACTCTTTATTATTTGGTTGCAGGGTTGCTTGAGAGAGACCATCTTCATCCTACGCCTCCTATGGATTGATAAACCTTAGGTCATCCACTTGAGGGAAATTTGCTACTGTCCTACAAAACTCTGCACTTGGAGGCCCAACAACGTCTACAAGAAGAAGGTTGTGTAGTAGACATCAAGCTCTTTTCTGGCGCCTTTGCCGGGGAGGTTAGCGCTTGAAGGTATATCTTTAGATCTTGTAATCGATTCTTTTAGTTTCTTGTTTTATCACTAGTTTAGTTTATAAAAGAAAATTACAAAAAATGGAATTAAGGTGTCCTCATACGCTTCATCTTTTTAATATCTTTCGTGAGTATGATGGAATGGAAAATTGTGCCAAAATGTTAGAAGAAGAATGCATTAGAATGTTTGGCACTAAATATTTGAATGATGTGCATGATTGCAATGTTGTCAGTATGAATTCCTTGAATATCTATGATGCTAATGATATGCAAAGCCACAAGCTTGGGGAAGCTATGTTTGATGAAGATGATATTTTTTGTCCCCCAAGTTTTGATGAGCAAATTTATTATGATGAAAGCATGCCTCCTATTTATGATGATTATATTGATGAAAGTGGATTTGGAGAGGTCATGAATTTATTTTGTGATTAATCCACTATTCCGGAAGAGGTTCCAATTGATTATGAGAACAAAGTTGCTATCTATGATGATTATTGTGATGACTTGTATGCTATAAAGAATAATGATATCCATGAAACTTGTCATCATGATTTTAGTTTTCAATTGGATTATGCCTCACATGATAATTATTTTGTTGAGTGTGCTCCCACTATTATTCATGAGAAGAATTTTTCTTGTGTGGAGAGTAATAAAATTTCTATGCTTGTAGATCATGAAAAGAATGCTTTAGGTGCTGGTTATATTGTTGAATTCATTCATGATGCTACTGAAAATTATTATGAGGGAGGAATATATGCTTGAAGTATCCAGTGAAAACAACAATTCGATGAAAATCTAGAAACTAATGGCATGGGTCGTTGGATCAAGAGCGAAGGGTAGAGATGAAAACTGGGATTGCTAACAGGTCACTTAACCCCCTTTTACACATAACCCCTCATTAAGTCCTACGATTAGACAAATCCTAGTGCCCCTTTGTCTGTTCGTCTTCGAACGACTCATGTTCGATCTAGGTAAGGGCATGGCGCCATCACCGACCAGGGCCCGTCCTTCACCGCCGGAGACCATGGCACCCCATCCTTCGCCGTCAGAGATCATGGCACCCCGCCCTTCAAACCATGTGGTGCCGCCACCCCTCCTCTCTGCTGCTCTTGTCGCTCCTCTGTACCCTCCCATGCCCCCACAGGTCATGCCACGATCGCCTCCGAGGCCACAACCTTATCTGTCGGAGTTCATGGAGATGCTCCCTACAGACCGTGTCGCTCCTCTGTCTCCTGCCATGCCCCCTCCTCCTCGTATCTGTACAGATGTAAGTCCCTGACCAATCCATGTATGACGCATCACTTTTTTTTTCTAAATTGATATGAACATGAACGTTCAATCCTTACTCCCTGTATTGATGCATATTTATTTTTTCTGAATTATAATGAGTGTGTCATGGTAATGCCTATTTCTTTGTAAATTGATATGAACTTGTGTGCTCAGTCCTTACTCTTTGTGTAAATGCATCTTTGTTTTTTCTGAATTCTAATGAACATGTCATCGTAGTGCCTTTTTTGTAAATTGATATGAACTTGTGTGCTCAGTCCTTACTCCCTGTATGATCATTTTTTAATTCTAATGAACATGTCATGGTCATCCCTATGTGCTTGCAACAGATCAAGCCCAAGTTAGCGTGTGATATTGCTTTGCAAAACCATGAATGCACTAACAAATGACACCGTGATGTGGAAATACGTCCTCCCCCCATCATACTTGAGAACTTCAGCACCCCTAAAAAGAAAGCTACCAACGGCCCATTTTGTGTGAGTATTGTTATCAACATAATTTTTAGAAATTTCTTTAACATTCACTAACTTGTGCGACCAATGGATCATGTAATTTCAGGGTTCAACATGTACTCCCAATTGTGACGATAACTTAAAACCATCCTTGGGTATGACATTTGATAGTATGGAAGATGTTGAGATTTTTTACAAGGCTTATGCACACAATGTTGGATTTTCAGTCAGAATTGGGCAGAAAAAGTCCATAGATGATGTGGTGGTCTGGAGGCAATTTCTTTGTTCGAAAGAAGGTTTCCGAACGAAGAAGGAGGAGGAACGCAAGAAGGATTTGAAGGGAGGGAAGATAAGAACACATGCAAGAAAGATTACTAGATGTGGTTGTGAAGCCATGATAACTGTCAAGCATATGCAGGATGGCAAATACCCAATATCATATTTTCACGAAGAACACACCCATCAATTTATCACACCCACCAAGCAAAATTTAATCAAGTCAAATAGAGAAGTCAGTGAGAAGGCCAAGACCACACTATTCACATGTCATGCAGCTAGTATTGGCACATCTGGAGCCTTTCGATTGCTTCGTGTTGGTGAGGGTGGATTTCAGTTTGTGGGGTGCACGAAGAGAGACTTGCAGAATTATCACCGTGACATGAGAAGTACTTTCAAGGATACAGATGCTCAAATGTTTATTGACAACCTCAGAAAGAGGAAGCAAATCAACCCAGGATTCTTCTTTGAGTATGTTCTTGATGATAAAAATCAATTGAAACGTGTGTTTTGGGCAGATGCATTTTGTAGAAAGAATTATGCTTTATTTGGAGAAATGGTGTCTTTTGACTCCACATACAGCACAAATCAGTACAAGATGATTTTTTGTCCATTCACGGGAATAAACCACCATATGGGATCTGTTTTCTATGGTGCTGCCTTGACTGTTGATGAGAAAGAAGAGTCGCACAAATGGGTGTTTGAAACATTTTTGAAAGCCATGGATGGGGCAGCACCGAGGCTTATAGTAACTGACGAAGATGCTAGCATGAAGGCTGCCATTGATATAGTTATGACAAACACCGTCCATAGGTTACACATGTGGCACATAATGAGAAAGCTTCTAGAAAAGGTTGGTCCTTCACTGAAAGAGGATGGAAATTTTTACAACTCAGTTAATGCATCTGTATGGGGTTCTGAAAGCCCAACCGAATTTGAGGCAAAGTGGTCTTCCATGGTTTCTGAATTTGGTCTTGAAGAAAACACATGGTTTGCTAGGAGATATGAAATTCGTGACTCATGGATACCAGCCTACTTTAGAGGTGTATTCTTGGGTGAAACTCCGAGAACCACTTCGAGGTCAGAGAGTGCTAACTCATTCTTTAATCACTTTATTGGTTACAAGCATGCTTTGGTGGAGTTTTGGATTAGGATTGGTACAACCCTGGAAGAACAACGTCAGAATGAACTCAAGGCTGACCATGATTGCCTCAACTCCATGTCTCCACTGATTACATCATGGGAGATCGAGAAGCATGCAAGCCTATACTTCACCCATGAGGTTTTCAAAGCTTTTCAGAAGGAGGTGCGTGCGGCTAGAGATCACTGCTTAATTGAAAGCATATTGCAGGAGGGTGATGTGAAAACCATGGTTGTAGGAGGTGATCGCTCTTACAAGTCTAGAGAAGTTAAGTTCAACACAACATCCATGAGTGCCCACTGCTCTTGCATGTTATTTGAGACATGTGGAATTCCATGCCGACATATCATCGTGGTTTTGAGAGGTGCAAAAATTAATGAGCTACCAAGCCATTTCATTCTAGATAGGTGGAAGAAAACAGTTAACAGGAGGTCACTATACGATAGTGATGGCAACTTGCTTGAAGAGAACGAGAGTAGTTCTTTAGATTTGGCAAAGAGAAAACTGGTTTCAGAGATACACCAAACATTAGATGACACTATCAGGTTGGCTGAACATTCTTCTGAAGAATTGGAAGCGTTGAGAAACGGTCTCCTTGACACAAAAAGAAAGTTATCTGAAAGGGTTACTGCCAATAATCCTAGTAGACAAGATGAATTCGAGGCATACATTGGTTGTAGTATGCCTAATGAAGTTGAAATTTATCCACCAACTGATGTGCATACAAAGGGGAGGTGCAAAAGAATTAAGGGACACTTAGACAAGGGTGGAGAAGGGAAACAAAAAAAGGATGGAGAAGGGAAGCAAAATAAAAATGGAGAGCGGAAGAAAAATGCCGGAGGACCGAAAGAGCCTCGCGCATGTGGGACTTGTAAGCAGGTTGGCTTCCATGATAGTCATAGTTGCCCCAACAAGAACTAAGAAACGAATAGGTATTTTCCATAAAGTATTTCTTATCTATGTATATTCGCTTTCAAAAAGTGACTATATATTCCATTATAACTGATCATATCATTTCTACTTGCAGGTTCTTTTATTCTGATTTGAGTCAACATAAGACTTTCTTTTTGGTGTTGTGCAAGATGGAAATCAAAGCTTAAGTGTTATGTACTGGGTGTTACCACTTTGTTTCAATGTTAGACTGTAGTAGAAGAAGTTTATGTGTATCTCTAAATCTTGTGTTGGTCTGAAAATCCTACGAATCAATGATATGTACTGAATGTTACCACTTGTTTTAATGCACTGGATTGTCTTATTTATCTGAAATTCTCTAGTGGTTATTTGGCATTATATTGCTGGTACCTGTCGCTGATTATTTGAGAGCTCTAGAATCCTTATACATCATGTATACTTATTCCAAGAGGATTCCAAAGTTGTACATATTTAGTTTCTCTGCTTGCTGTGGTATGCGCCAATTTTTTCCTACCACAAACAGATTGATAGAAGGCTTGTACTTTCTAACTGAATGTATGTACTGATGTATGCACTAACAGGATACAATGCTATCTTAGTCAGTGAGTATTTCTCATCTCAACTTGTAATTTCTCATCTCACTTAGTGAGTATGCATTGAAGCACACCATCCAGTCAATATATTCACACACCAAATGTTTACATAGTCTTGCTTGATAAATATTTCACATCTCTGTACCTGCAAATATTCAGTACGGTTGTATACATTGTGTTCAGAAACACTATTTTCTAAATTACATGAGAAGCTCATACTACTACTGGATTCTCCTCTCCTATTCTTAGTAAACAACAAACATGCCTTTGCTCAGCTCGATAAACCATCGAGTACAGCTATTTCAGATACAATAAAGTTGCAAAATTCAGATACTTCATATACAGTAGGAAGCAGTCTTCATATACAGCAGGAAGCAGTTCTCCACACCGGCACACGCCCGTCATGTCGCAAAGTAGTGAAGGAAATATGCCCTAGAGGCAATAATAAAGTTATTATTTATTTCCTTATATCATGATAAATGTTTATTATTCATGCTAGAATTGTATTAACCGGAAACATAATACATGTGTGAATACATAGACAAACTTAGTGTCACTAGTATGCCTCTACTTGACTAGCTCGTTAATCAAAGATGGTTATGTTTCCTGACCATGAACAAAGTGTTGTTATTTGATTAACGAGGTCACATCATTAGTTGAATGATCTGATTGACATGACCCATTCCATTAGCTTAGCACCCGATCGTTTAGTATGTTGCTATTGCTTTCTTCATGACTTATACATGTTCCTATAACTATGAGATTATGCAACTCCCGTTTACCGGAGGAACACTTTGGGTACTACCAAACGTCACAACGTAACTGGGTGATTATAAAGGAGTACTACAGGTGTCTCCAAAGGTACATGTTGGGTTGGCGTATTTCGAGATTAGGATTTGTCACTCCGATTGTCGGAGAGGTATCTCTGGGCCCTCTCGGTAATGCACATCACATAAGCCTTGCAAGCATTACAACTAATATGTTAGTTGTGAGATGATGTATTACGGAACGAGTAAAGAGACTTGCCGGTAACGAGATTGAACTAGGTATTGGATACCGACGATCGAATCTCGGGCAAGTAACATACCGATGACAAAGGGAACAACGTCTGTTGTTATGCGGTCTGACCAATAAAGATCTCCGTAGAATATGTAGGAGCCAATATGGGCATCCAGGTCCCGCTATTGGTTATTGACCGGAGACGTGTCTCAGTCATGTCTACATTGTTCTCGAACCCGTAGGGTCCGCACGCTTAAGGTTACGATGACAGTTATATTATGAGTTTATACATTTTGATGTACTGAAGGTTGTTCGGAGTCCCGGATGTGATCACAGACATGACGAGGAGTCTCGACATGGTCGAGACGTAAAGATTGATATATTGGAAGCCTATGTTTGGATATCGGAAGTGTTCCGGGTGAAATCGGGATTTTACCGGAGTACCGGGAGGTTAGCGGAACCCCCTGGGAGCTATATGGGCCTTAGTGGGCTTTAGTGGAAAGCAGAAAGGGGCAGCGCAAGGTGGCTGTGCACCTCCCCCCTTCCCCTAGTCCTATTTGGACTAGGAGAGGTGGCCGGCCCCCTCTCTCTCTTTCCCCCCTCAAGGAATCCTATTCCAACTAGGATTGTGGCGCGCCCTCCCTTGGCCGGCCAGCCTCCCCCCTCTAGTCCTTTATATACAGAGGCAGGGCACCCCAAAGAACACACAAGTTTATCCACGTGATCTATTCCTTAGCCGTGTGCGGTGCCCCCAGCCACCATATTCCTCGATAATACTGTAGCGGAGTTTAGGCGAAGCCCTGCTGCTGTAGTGCATCAAGATCGTCACCACGCCGTCGTGCTGACGGAACTCTTCCCCGACACTTTGCTGGATCGGAGTCCGGGGATTGTCATCGAGCTGAACGTGTGCTCGAACTCGGAGGTGCCGTAGTTTTGGTGCTTGATCGGTTGGATCGTGAAGACGTACGACTACTTCCTCTACGTTGTGTCAACGCTTCCGCAGTCGGTCTGCGTGGGTACGTAGACAACACTCTCCCCTCTCGTTGCTATGCATCACCATGATCTTGCGTGTGCGTAGGAAAATTTTGAAATTACTACGAAACCCAACAGTGGCATCCGAGCCTAGGTTATTTATGTTGATGTTATATGCACGAGTAGAACACAAGTGAGTTGTGGGCGATATAAGTCATACTGCCTACCAGCATGTCATACTTTGGTTCGGCGGCATTGTTGGACGAGTCGACCCGGACCAACATTACGCGTACGCTTACGCGAGACCGGTTTCCCCGACGTGCTTTGCACATAGGTGGCTTGCGGGCGACTGTCTCTCCAACTTTAGTTGAACCAAGTATGGCTACGCCCGGTCCTTGCGAAGGTTAAAACGGAGTCTATTTGACAAACTATCGTTGTGGTTTTGAGGCGTAGGTGAGATTGGTTCTTGCTTAAGCCCGTAGCAGCCACGTAAAACATGCAACAACAAAGTAGAGGACGTCTAACTTGTTTTTGCAGGGCATGTTGTGATGTGATATGGTCAAGACATGATGCTAAATTTTATTGTATGAGATGATCATGTTTTGTAACCGAGTTATCGGCAACTGGCAGGAGCCTTATGGTTGTCGCTTTATTGTATGCAATGAAATCGCGATGTAATGCTTTACTTTATCACTAAGCGGTAGCGATAGTCGTAGAAGCACAAACTTGGCGAGACGACAACGATGCTACGATGAAGATCAAGGTGTCACGCCGGTGATGATGGTGATCACAACGGTGCTTCGGAGATGGAGATCACAAGCACAAGATGATGATGGCCATATCATATCACTTATATTGATTGCATGTGATGTTTATCCTTTTATGCATCTTATCTTGCTTTGATTGACGGTAGCATTATAAGATGATCTCTCACTAAATTATCAAGAAGTGTTCTCCCTGAGTATGCACCGTTGCGAAAGTTCTTCGTGCTGAGACACCACGTGATGATCGGGTGTAATAGGTTCTACGTTCAAATACAACGGGTGCAAAACAGTTGCACACGCGGAATACTTAGGTTATACTTGACGAGCCAAGCATATACAGATATGGCCTCGGAACACGCAGACCGAAAGGTCGAGCGTGAATCATATAGTAGATATGATCAACATAATGATGTTCACCGATGAAACTACTCCATCTCACGTGATGATCGGACATGGTTTAGTTGATTTGGATCACGTGATCACTTAGAGGATTAGAGGGATATCTATCTAAGTGGGAGTTCTTAAGTAATATGATTAATTGAACTTAAATTTATCATGAACTTAGTACCTGATAGTATCTTGCATGTTTATGTTGATTGTAGATAGATGGCTCGTGCTGTTGTTCCGTTGAATTTTAATGCGTTCCTTGAGAAAGCAAAGTTGAAAGATGATGGTAGCAATTACACGGACTGGGTCCGTAACTTGAGGATTATCCTCATTGCTGCACAGAAGAATTACGTCCTGGAAGCACCGCTGGGTGCCAGGCCTGCTGCAGGAGCAACGCCGGATGTTATGAACGTCTGGCAGAGCAAAGCTGATGACTCCTCGATAGTTCAGTGTGCCATGCTTTACGGCTTAGAATCGGGACTTCAACGACGTTTTGAACGTCATGGAGCATATGAGATGTTCCAGGAGTTGAAGTTAATATTTCAAGCAAATGCCCGGATTGAGAGATATGAAGTCTCCAATAAGTTCTATAGCTGCAAGATGGAGGAGAACAGTTCTGTCAGTGAGCATATACTCAAAATGTCTGGGTATAATAATCACTTGATTCAATTGGGAGTTAATCTTCCAGATGATTGCGTCATTGACAGAATTCTTCAATCACTGCCACCAAGCTACAAGAGCTTCGTGATGAACTATAATATGCAAGGGATGAACAAGACTATTCCCGAGCTCTTCGCGATGCTGAAAGCTGCGGAGGTAGAAATCAAGAAGGAGCATCAAGTGTTGATGGTCAACAAGACCACTAGTTTCAAGAAAAAGGGCAAAGGAAAGAAGAAGGGGAACTTCAAGAAGAACGGCAAGTCAGTTGCTGCTCAAGAGAAGAAACCCAAGTCTGGACCTAAGCCTGAAACTGAGTGCTTCTACTGCAAGCAGACTGGCCAGTGGAAGCGGAACTGCCCCAAGTATTTGGCGAATAAGAAGGATGGCAAGGTGAACAAAGGTATATGTGATATACATGTTATTGATGTGTACCTTACTAATGCTCGCAGTAGCACCTGGGTATTTGATACTGGTTTTGTTGCTAATATTTGCAACTCGAAACAGGGGCTACGGATTAAGCGAAGATTGACTAAGGACGAGGTGACGATGCGCGTGGGAAACTGTTCCAAAGTCGATGTGATCGCGGTCGGCACGCTACCTCTACATCTACCTTCGGGATTAATATTAGACCTAAATAATTGTTATTTGGTGCCCAGCGTTGAGCATGAACATTATATCTGGATCTTGTTTAATGCGAGACGGTTATTCATTTAAATCAGAGAATAATGGTTGTTCTATTTATATGAGTAATATCTTTTATGGTCATGCACCCTTGAAGAGTGGTCTATTCTTGTTGAATCTCGATAGTAGTAACACACATATTCATAATGTTGAAGCCAAAAGATGCAGAGTTGATAATGAGAGTGCAACTTATTTGTGGCACTGCCGTTTAGGTCATATCGGTGTAAAGAGCATGAAGAAACTCCATACTGATGGACTTTTGGAACCACTTGATTATGAATCACTTGGTACTTGCGAACCGTGCCTCATGGGCAAGATGACCAAAACACCGTTCTCCGGTACTATTGAGAGAGCAACAGATTTGTTGGAAATCATACATACAGATATATGTGGTCCGATGAATATTGAGGCTCGTGGCGGATATCGTTATTTTCACACCTTCACAGATGATTTAAGCAGATATGGGTATATCTACTTAATGAAACATAAGTCTGAAACATTTGAAAAGTTTAAAGAATTTCAGAGTGAAGTTGAAAATCATCGTAACAAGAAAATAAAGTTTCTACGATCTGATCGTGGAGGAGAATATTTGAGTTACGAGTTTGGTGTACATTTGAAAAATTGTGGAATAGTTTCGCAACTCACGCCACCCGGAACACCTCAACGTAATGGTGTGTCCGAACATCGTAATCGTACTTTACTAGATATGGTGCGATCTATGATGTCTCTTACTGATTTACCGCTATCGTTTTGGGGATACGCTCTAGAGACGGCCGCATTCACGTTAAATAGGGCACCATCAAAATCCGTTGAGACGACGCCTTATGAACTATGGTTTGGCAAGAAACCAAAGTTGTCGTTTCTAAAAGTTTGGGGCTGCGATGCTTATGTGAAAAAGCTTCAACCTGATAAGCTCGAACCCAAATCAGAGAAATGTGTCTTCATAGGATATCCAAAGGAAACTATTGGATACACCTTCTATCACAGATCCAAAGGCAAGACTTTTGTTGATAAATTCGGAAACTTTCTAGAGAAGGAGTTTCTCTCGAAAGAAGTGAGTGGGAGGAAAGTAGAACTTGACGAGGTAACTGTACCTGCTCCCTTACTAGAAAGTAGTACATCACAGAAAACTGTTTCTGCGACACCTACACCAGTTAGCGAGGAAGCTAATGATGATGATCATGAAACTTCAGAACAAGATACTACTGAACCTCGTAGATCAACCAGAGTAAGATCCGCGCCAGAGTGGTACGGTAATCCTGTTCTGGAAGTCATGCTACTAGATCATGATGAACCTACGAACTATGAAGAAGCGATGGTGAGCCCAGATTCTGCAAAGTGGCTTGAAGCCATGAAATCTGAGATGGGATCCATGTTTGAGAACAAAGTATGGACTTTGGTTGATTTGCCCGATGATCGGCAAGCAATGGAGAATAAATGGATCTTCAAGAAGAAGACTGACGCTGACGGTAATATTACTGTCTACAAAGCTCGACTTGTCGCAAAAGGTTTTCGGCAAGTTCAAGGGATTGACTACGATGAGACCTTCTCACCCGTAGCGATGCTTAAGTCTGTCCAAATCATGTTAGCAATTGCCGCATTTTATGATTATGAAATTTGGCAGATGGATGTCAAAACTGCATTCCTGAATGGATTTCTGGAAGAAGAGTTGTATATGATGCAACCAGAAGGTTTTGTCGATCCAAAGGGAGCTAACAAAGTGTGCAAGCTCCAGCGATCCATTTATGGACTGGTGCAAGCCTCTCGGAGTTGGAATAAACGTTTTGATAGTGTGATCAAAGCATTTGGTTTTATACAGACTTTTGGAGAAGCTTGTATTTACAAGAAAGTGAGTGGGAGCTCTGTAGCATTTCTAATATTATATGTGGATGACATATTATTAATTGGAAATGATATAGAATTTCTGGATAGCATAAAAGGATACTTGAATAA
Organism: Triticum urartu; assembly: GCF_056163025.1. NCBI lineage: Eukaryota > Viridiplantae > Streptophyta > Magnoliopsida > Poales > Poaceae > Triticum > Triticum urartu. Next base: position 87,636,378 of record NC_141879.1, read on the forward strand.
AAGTTTTTCAATGAAAGACCTCGGTGAAGCTGCTTACATATTAGGCATTAAGATCTATAGAGATAGATCAAAACGCTTAATTGGACTTTCACAAACAACATACCTTGACAAAATTTTGAAGAAGTTCAAAATGGATCAAGCAAAGAAAGGGTTCTTGCCTGTGTTACAAGGTGTGAGATTGAGTAAGACTCAAAGCCCGACCACTGCAGAAGATAGAGAGAAAATGAAAGATGTTCCCTATGCTTCAGCCATAGGCTCTATCATGTATGCAATGCTGTGTACCAGACCTGATGTGTGCCTTGCTATAAGTTTAGCAGGGAGGTACCAAAGTAATCCAGGAGTGGATCACTGGACAGCGGTTAAGAACATCCTGAAATACCTGAAAAGGACTAAGGATATGTTTCTCGTATATGGAGGTGACAAAGGGCTCACCGTAAAAGGTTACGTTGATGCAAGCTTTGACACTGATCCGGACGATTCTAAATCGCAAACCGGATACGTGTTTACATTAAACGGTGGAGCTGTCAGTTGGTGCAGTTCTAAACAAAGCATCGTAGCGGGATCTACATGTGAAGCGGAGTACATAGCTGCTTCGGAAGCAGCGAACGAAGGAGTCTGGATGAAGGAGTTCATATCCGATCTAGGTGTCATACCTAGTGCATCGGGTCCAATGAAAATCTTTTGTGACAATACTGGTGCAATTGCCTTGGCAAAGGAATCCAGATTTCACAAAAGGACCAAGCACATCAAGAGACGCTTCAACTCCATCCGGGATCTAGTCCAGGTGGGAGACATAGAGATTTGCAAGATACATACGGATCTGAATGTTGCAGACCCGTTGACTAAGCCTCTTCCACGAGCAAAACATGATCAGCACCAAGGCTCCATGGGTGTTAGAATCATTACAGTGTAATCTAGATTATTGACTCTAGTGCAAGTGGGAGACTGAAGGAAATATGCCCTAGAGGCAATAATAAAGTTATTATTTATTTCCTTATATCATGATAAATGTTTATTATTCATGCTAGAATTGTATTAACCGGAAACATAATACATGTGTGAATACATAGACAAACAAAGTGTCACTAGTATGCCTCTACTTGACTAGCTCGTTAATCAAAGATGGTTATGTTTCCTGACCATGAACAAAGTGTTGTTATTTGATTAACGAGGTCACATCATTAGTTGAATGATCTGATTGACATGACCCATTCCATTAGCTTAGCACCCGATCGTTTAGTATGTTGCTATTGCTTTCTTCATGACTTATACATGTTCCTATGACTATGAGATTATGCTACTCCCGTTTGCCAGAGGAACACTTTGTGTGCTACCAAACGTCACAACGTAACTGGGTGATTATAAAGGAGCTCTACAGGTGTCTCCAAAGGTACATGTTGGGTTGGCGTATTTCGAGATTAGGATTTGTCACTCCGATTGTCGGAGAGGTATCTCTAGGCCCTCTCGGTAATGCACATCACATAAGCCTTGCAAGCATTACAACTAATATGTTAGTTGTGAGATGATGTATTACAGAATGAGTAAAGAGACTTGCCGGTAACGAGATTGAACTAGGTATTGGATACTGACGATCGAATCTCGGGCAAGTAACATACCGATGACAAAGGGAACAACGTATGTTGTTATGCGGTCTGACCGATAAAGATCTTCGTAGAATATGTAGGAGCCAATATGGGCATCCAGGTCCCGCTATTGGTTATTGACCGGAGACGTGTCTCGGTCATGTCTACATTGTTCTCGAACCCGTAGGGTCCGCACGCTTAAGGTTACGATGACAGTTATATTATGAGTTTATGCATTTTGATGTACCGAAGGTTGTTCGGAGTCCCGGATGTGATCATGGACATGACGAGGAGTCTCGAAATGGTCGAGACGTAAAGATTGATATATTGGAAGCCTATGTTTGGATATCGGAAGTGTTCCGGGTGAAATCGGGATTTTACCGGAGTACCGGGAGGTTACCGGAACCCCCCGGGAGCTATATGGGCCTTAGTGGGCTTTAGTGGAAAGGAGAAAGGGGCAGCCCAAGGTGGTTGTGCGCCTCCCCCCTTCCCCTAGTCCTATTTGGACTAGGAGAGGTGGCCGGCCCCCTCTCTCTCTTTCCCCCCTCAAGGAATCCTATTCCAACTAGGATTGGAGGGGGGGGGGGAATCCTACTCCCAGAGGGAGTAGGACTCTCCTGGCGCGCCCTCCCTTGGCCGGCCAGCCTCCCCCTCTAGTCCTTTATATACAGAGGCAGGGCACCCCAAAGAACACACAAGTTGATCCACGTGATCTATTCCTTAGCCGTGTGCGGTGCCCCCAGCCACCATATTCCTCGATAATACTGTAGCGGAGTTTAGGCGAAGCCCTGCTGCTGTAGTGCATCAAGATCGTCACCACGCCGTCGTGCTGACGGAACTCTTCCCCGACACTTTGCTGGATCGGAGTCCGGGGATCGTCATCGAGCTGAACGTGTGCTCGAACTCGGAGGTGCGGTAGTTTCGGTGCTTGATCGGTTGGATCGTGAAGACATACGACTACTTCCTCTACGTTGTGTCAACGCTTCCGCAGTCGGTCTGCGTGGGTACGTAGACAACACTCTCCCCTCTCGTTGCTATGCATCACCATGATCTTGCGTGTGCGTAGGAAAATTTTGAAATTACTACGAAACCCAACAAGTAGCTGTCCCCGATTCATGCTCACATGGAACCAGCACCATGCCATAGCAGCGGAGCCTATCGCGGGGGGCCCCTAGCTGTTGTTGTCAGGGTGGGGAGACCGTCTCACCGCTGATGCTCCGGTGCGTGGCGGAGAGCGCCGTGCCGCCGGGTCTCCGTCGCGTGGGGAGAGCGCCGCGCCGCCAGGTCTCCGTCGCAGGGGAGAGCGCCGCACCGCCGTCGTTGGGCACCAAGATGTGGTGGCGCTGCCATGGAGCGAGCCTAGGTTTAGAGCGAGCCCGCAGGATCGAGTGAATTGAACTGGTTAATCAGGGGAGGGGGTTGTGTGTAAAATGGGGTTAAGTGACCTGTTGCAATCCCACTTTTTATCTCTACCCTTCGCTCTTGGTCCAACGACCCATGCCATTAGTTTCCAGATTTTCATCGAATTGCTGTTTTCACTGGATACCGCCTGTAGGAATTACAATAATATCAAGTTTCCTCTCTATGTGCTTAAAGTTTTGAAGTTATGCTTGTTTTACCTTCCTATGCAAGTTGATTCTTGTTCCCATAAGTTGTTTGCTCACAAAATCCCTATGCATAGGAAGTGGGTTAGGCTTAAATGTGCTAGCAATATTCTTCATGATGCTCTCTTTCTATTTCAATTCTTATCCTTTATGTGAGCATCATTGAAATCAACTTGTTGGGAGGCAACCCAACTTTATTTTTGTTCCTTGCCTTTTGTTACTGTTTAGTAATAAATAATTCATCTAGCCTCTGTTTAGATATGGTTTTATGCTTTTAATTAGTGTTTGTGCCAAGTAGAACCGTTGGGAAGACTTGGGTGAAGTCTTTATGATCATGCTGTAAAAAACAGAAACTTTAGCGCTCACGAGAATTGCTGCCATTTTTATTTGGAGAGTGCTATTTAGTTAATTATTTTTTAAGATGATTAATAGATAAATTCCTCAGGTCCAGCAATTTATTTGAGAATTTTATGAGTTCCATAAGTATACGTTTGATCCAGATTACTACAGACTGTTCTATTTTTGATAGATTCTGTTTTCGATGTGTTGTTTGCTTATTTTGATGAATCTATGAGTAGTGTCTGAGGGTATGAACATAGATAAGTTGGAATACAATAGATATTACACCAATGTGAATTTAGAATGAGTTCACAACAGTACCTAAGTGGTGATTTATTTTCTTATACTAACAGAGCTTACGAGTTTTCTGTTAAGTTTTGTGTTGTGAAGTTTTCAAGTTTTGGGTAAAGATTCGATGGACTATGGAATAAGGAGTGGAAAGAGCCTAAGCTTGGGGATGCCCAAGGCACCCCAAGGTAATATTGAAGGACAACCAAGAGCCTAAGCTTGGGGATGCCCCGGAAGGCATCCCCTCTCTCGTCTTCGTTCATCAGTAACTTTACTTGGAGCTATATTTTTATTCGCCACATGATATGTGTTTTGCCTGGAGCGTCATCTTATTTTATTTTATTGTGTTTGATGTTTGAATAAAATACCAAGATCTGAAATTCTTAAATGTTAGAGAGTCTTCACATAGTTGCATAATTATTCGACTACTCATTGAGCTTCACTTATATCTTTCGGAGTAGTTTGTTGTTGCTCTTGTGCTTCAGCATGGTGGTTGTTTTATTTTGAAGAAATAGATGAACTCTCGTGCTTCACTTATATTATTTTGAGAGTCTTTAAAACAGCATGGTAGTTTGCTTTGGTTATGAAACTAGTCCTAATATGATGGGCATCCAAGAGGGATATAATAAAAACTTTCATATAAAGTGCATTGAATACTATGAGAAGTTTGATACTTGATGATTGTTTTGAGATATGAGGATGGTAATATTAGAGTCATGCTAGTTGAGTAGTTGTGAATTTGAGAGATACTTGCGTTGAAGTTTGTGATTCCCGTAGCATGCACGTATGGTGAACCATTATGTGATGAAGTCGGAGCATGATTTATTTATTGGTTGTCTTCCTTATGAGTGGTGGTCGGGGACGAGCGATGGTCTTTTCCTACCAATCTATCCCCCTAGGAGCATGCGCGTAGTACTTTGTTTCGAAAACTAATAAATTTTTGCAATAAGTATGTGAGTTCTTTATGACTAATGTTGAGTCCATGGATTATACGCCCTCTCACCCTTCCACCATTGCTAGCCTCTCTAGTACCGCGCAACTTTCGCCGGTACCATAAACCCACCATATACCTTCCTCAAAACAACCACCATACCTACCTATTATGGCATTTCCATAGCCATTCTGAGATATATTTCCATGCAACTTACCACCGTTCGGTTTATTATGACACACTTCATCATTGTCGTATTGCTTTGCATGATCATGTAGTTGACATCATATTTGTGGCAAAGCCACCGTTCATAATTCTTTCATACATGTCACTCATGAGTCATTGCACATCCCGGTACACCGCCGGAGGCATTCATATATAGTCATATCTTGTTCTAAGTATCGAGTTGTAATTCTTGAGTTGTAAGTAAATAAAAGTGTGATGATCATCATTATTAGAGCATTGTCCTAGTGAGGAAAGGATGATGGAGACCGATTCCCCCACAAGTCGGTATGAGACTCCGGAAGAAAATAAATAAATAAAAGAGGCCAAAGAAGCCCAAATAAAAAAAGAGGAAAAATAGGCCATAAAAAATAGAAGGCCCAAATAAAAAAAATTAAAAATAAAAAAATGAGAGAAAAAGAGAGAAGGGGCAATGCTACTATCCTTTTACCACACTTGTGCTTCAAAGTAGCACCATAATCTTCATGATAGAGAGTCTCCTATGTTGTCACTTTCATATACTAGTGGGAATTTTTCATTATAGAACTTGGCTTGTATATTCCAATGATGGGCTTCCTCAAAATGCCCTAGGTCTTCGTGAGCAAGCGAGTTGTATGCACACCCAGTAGTTTGTTTTGTTGAGCTTTCATACACTTATAGCTATAGTGCATCCGTTGCATGGAAACCCCTACTCACTCACATTGATATCTATTGATGGGAATCTCCATAGCCTGTTGATACGCCTAGTTGATGTGAGACTATCTTCTCTCTTTTTGTCTTCTCCACAACCACCATTCTATTCCACCTATAGTGCTATGTCCATGGCTCACGCTCATATATTGCGTGAAGATTGAAAAAGTTTGAGAACATCAAAAGTATGAAACAATTGCTTGGCTTGTCATCGGGGTTGTGCATGATTTAAATACTTTGTGTGGTGAAGATGGAGCATAGCCAGACTATATCATTTTGTAGGGATAGCTTTCTTTGGCCTTGTTATTTTGAGAAGACATGATTGCTTGGTTAGTATGCTTGAAGTATTATTATTTTTATGTCAATATTAAACTTTTGTCCTGAATATTATGGACCTGAATATTCTTGCCACAATAAAGAGAAATTACATGAATAAATATGTTAGGTAGCATTCCACATCAAAAATTCTGTTTTTATCATTTACCTACTCGAGGACGAGCAGGAATTAAGCTTGGGGATGCTGATACGTCTCCAACGTATCTATAATTTTTGATTGTTCCATGCTACTATATTATGAACCTTGGATGTTTTAGATGCATTTATATGCTATTTTATATGATTTTTGGGACTAACCTATTAACCCAGAGCCCAGTGCCAGTTTTTGTTTTTTTTCTTGTTTTAGAATATCGCAAAAAAGGAAAATCAAACGGAGTCCAATTGACCTGAAACTTCACGGAACTTATTTTTGGATCAGAAGAAGCCCAAAAGACTTGGAGTGCACGTCAGGGGATCAACGAGGAAGCCACGAGGCAGGGGGCGCGCGCTCCACCCTTGTGGGCCCCTCGTGGCCCCCCTGACGTACTTCTTCCACCTATATATCTCCATATACCCTAAAACGATCGGGGAGCATAATAGATCGGGAGTTCCGCCGCCAGAAGCCTCCGTAGCCACCGAAAGCCAATCTAGACCCGTTCCGGCACCCTGCCGGAGGGGGCAATCCCTCTCCGGTGGACATCTTCATCATCCCGGTGCTCTCCATTACGAGGAGGGAGTAGTTCTCCCTCGGGGCTGAGGGTATGTACCAGTAGCTATGTGTTTGATCTCTCTCTCTCTCTCTCGTGTTCTTGAGGTGATACGATCTTGATGTATCGCGAGCTTTGCTATTATATTTGGATCCTATGATGTTTTCTCCCCCCTCTACTCTCTTGTAATGGATTGAGTTTCCCCTTTAAAGTTATCTTATCGGATTGAGTGTTTAAAGATTTGAGAACACTTGATGTATGTCTTGCCGTGCGTATCTGTGGTGACAATGGGATATCACGTGATTCACTTGATGTATGTTTTGGTGATCAACTTGCGGGTTCCGCCCATGAACCTATGCATAGGGTTGGCACATGTTTTCGTCATGATTCTCCGGTAGGAACTTTGGGGCACTCTTTGAGGTTCTATGTGTTGGTCGAATAGATGAATCTGAAATTGTGTGATGCATATCGTATAATCATACCGATGGATACTTGAGGTGACATTGGAGTATCTAGGTGACATTAGGGTTTTGGTTGATTTGTGTCTTAAGGTGTTATTCTAGTACGAACTCTAGGGCTGTTTGTGACACTTATAAGAATAGCCAACAGATTGATTGGAAAGAATAACTTTGAGGTGGTTTCGTACCCTACCATAATCTCTTCATTTGTTCTCCACTATTAGTGACTTTGAAGTGACTCTTTGTTGCATGTTGAGGGATAATTATATGATCCAATTATGTTATTATTATTGAGAGGACTTGCACTAGTGAAAGTATGAACCCTAGGCCTTATTTCCTAGCATTGCAATATCGTTTATGCTCACTTTTACCATTAGTTACCTTGCTGTTTTTATAATTTCAGATTACAAATACCTTTATCTACCATCCATATTGCACTTGTATCACCATCTCTTCGCTGAACTAGTGCACCTATACAATTTACCATTGTATTGGGTGTGTTGGGGACACAAGAGACTCTTTGTTATTTGGTTGCAGGGTTGCTTGAGAGAGACCATCTTCATCCTACGCCTCCTACGGAATGATAAACCTTAGGTCATCCACTTGAGGGAAATTTTGCTACTGTCCTACAAACCTCTGCACTTGGAGGCCCAACAACGTCTACAAGAAGAAGGTTGTGTAGTATACATCACCCTCCGTGATCGATGCCCCTCCAGCGGAGCTCCGGAACAGGCCCCAATATGGGATCTCATGGATACAGAAAGTTACGGCGGTGAAATTAGGGTTTTGGATCCGTATCTGGTAGTTTGGGGGTACGTAGGTATATATAGGAGGAAGGAGTACGTCGGTGGAGCAACAGGGGGCCCACGAGGGTGGAGGGCGCGCCAAGAGGGAGTAGGCGAGCCCCCTACCTCGTGGCCTCCTGGTTGATGTCTTGACGCAGGGTCCAAGTCCTCTGGATCATGTTCATTCCGAAAATCACGTTCCCGAAGGTTTCATTCCGTTTGGACTCCGTTTGATATTCTTTTTCTGCGAAACCCTAAAATAGGCAAAAAATAGCAATTCTGTGCTGGGCCTTCGGTTAATAGGTTAGTCCCAAAAATAATATAAAAGTGTATAATAAAGCCCAATAATGTCCAAAACAGAATATAATATAGCATCGAACAATAAAAAATTATAGATACGTTGGAGACGTATCAGGCGCGAGCCATCAGATTTACCACATCAAGCGGCGAAATGCGTCTCCACTACTGCAACACAGATCTTGTTGCAGAATTATTTCTGCAACACATGTCTTGTTACAGATTTATTTTTGCAACTAAGAATTTGTTGCATTTTTTGAAGTTGAGGTTTTGTTGTAATTTTTTTGCAACTAAGGTTTTGTTGCAAATTTTTTTTGCAACTAAAGTCCTGTTGCAGAAAGTTTTCGCAAGAGAAGTTTTGTTGCAAAACGTAGACCCGCCGTACATCATTGCAACACCACATATGTTTCAGAAGCATAGCTCCTATTACAGAAGCGAGTTCAACAAAGGATGGTATGCAGGACCTCACTTGGATGCATGTCATGTAGGGAAGGTGGCGGACGTGACCGCTATGATCCACCGCATGATGGTAAGTATTTCCCTTAGAAAATAGTCACCATGTATTGGAAAAAATTTACCCACATATCTAATCCCATGCTCATCTCATATGTAGAACATTTAGCTCGTATCTATCAACCGTCCATCTCATATTAAAAATTATTCATCATGTATTTGACAAATGTTCATGACGTATTTGAAATATATTTGCTGCAAATTTAGTAAATATTTGCTGGGTATTAGAAAAATATTTGCTAGACATTTAGAAAACGTTCAACATATATTAGAAAATTTTCCTACCCAATTCAAAAAATAGTCATCAGCTATTTGAAAAATGTTCATAGTGTATTTAGAAAATGTCCGATACTTATTGGAAAATTGTTCATCACGTGTTCAAAACAATTCATGGCGTATTTGGAAAACATTCATCATGTATTAAAAGTATTATTCATAGTGTGTTTAAAAAAATGGTCATATTATATTTAAAAAATGCTTGTTGCTCAATTTAAACATTGATCATGTATTGAAAATTGTTCATCATATATTCAGTAAATGCATATGTAATTTAAAAATGTTCAAACTTTTCCTAAAAATCATATAATTTCTGAAAGACGTTTATGCATTTTGGTAAATATGTTCATGTAATTTTTAGAAGTGTTGACACAGTTTTATTAAAATTAATATATCTATAAAACATCATAGCACATTTCAAAAGATGGCAATATATTTTTAAAGCACAAAAGGGACAAAAGAAGAAAAAAACTAGAAACATGGAAAAGGGAAAAGGAAAAAGGGAAGGGAAAAAAGCAGGAAATACAGTAAAAACCAAAAAGGCAAAACAAAACACATCAAACACAAAGCCAAAACTATTGCTTAGGAAACAAGACCAAAGAACTAATAACAAAATATCGTAGAAAATGGGAAGCTAGGCCGGCCACGGCCTTGGCGTTGTAGGCAACGACATTATAGGTTTGCAATAGGCGAGATTTAGTAATTGCGCCCACTAAAGGAAATTTCTATTTGGGCGCTTGCTGCGCTGGATACGATAGTACGAAACACACACCCTCTATAATTCACTAATTAAGGGGTACCCTTTGAAAAGGCCACTCACACCTTCGTCGGTGGTGACAAGTTGCATCGTGCACTTGTAGCAATTAGACAATTTTGGTGTGATTTCTTTCCCACACGTGCAGGAGATATCGGTTGGTTTATTTGTGTTGTTTTCGTAGATTCAATTTTTAAATTATTTATCGGTGCATCCAGATCATGCACCACTTTGACCGATGCATTCCTCGCGTGAAGATCTTCAAAACTAGATCTCATATTGATAAGTTTGGACGAAATTTTTTCAGGCAAAATCTATGGTCCAAAATTGTACTAACATGGTTCAAGAATGTACTAACTATGCTTCACTTTCGGGAAAAATATTTTGTCCTTTTCACGCGAGTAGCACGACTGTGCTTCATGCAGAACTGCATCTGTCGAAGCTAATTCCGGCAGATTCCTTGGTAGGGTATTCTAGCTAGGCGACTTGGCACGATGGTAATAGGGGCAAGGTTTTATCCCGGTTTGGGCTCTCAGGAATGAGATAATACTGTATGTCCTGCTTGTGTACATTGTGTTGGTGTGTATACAAAGTACAGGTAAAGTACCAAGGGATTGAATATTCTCTAAGATGTGTTCTATCGACTAGCCCGGCCTTGGCCTATATAAGATATCGGGGTCCTAGGATTATATGAGTCCTTGTCGGCTAGGTTGGTGGAGGGGAGTCCTACAAGGATACAAATTCCTTGTCTTGAACATCAAGGCTTCCAGAGCCTCCGTATAATGCTTTGTGGACAGTCCAATGTGGCCCAAGATGAAACTGTCCTAGGGATACTCAATCTGGCACACTAGGCCAGGAACCGACATGGCAAGGCAAACCTGAGGTTGGGACACTAACAGTAGCCTCTGAATCAGTCTTCAAGCTTGGCTGCACCTTGGTCACTCCGAGCTGCACGTCTTCTTTGGTCATCAGGCTTGAAACTACTTCGACGAAGCATTCTCCGATAGTGTCTGTATGCAGTTAGCCTCCACAAGTTGGGCTGAGACAGCCAAGGAGCTCAACAAGATGCTACTACTCCGGGAGGAAAGGTAGCCTGGTGACACCACTCTACATATACTCCATGCCACCGGAGCTGTTATCCGAATATTTGAGCCCTGGTGATGCACCTTGCTCCAAGGTGGTACTTTCTTCCCTATCCACAAATTGTGGAAGGATCCTCGGGCAAGCATTCGGCTCCTTGATTATGACTTCTGATGTCTACTACACAACCTTCTTCTTGTAGACGTTGTTGGGCCTCCAAGTGCAGAGGTTTGTAGGACAGTAGCAAATTTCCCTCAAGTGGATGACCTAAGGTTTATCAATCCGTAGGAGGCGTAGGATGAAGATGGTCTCTCTCAAGCAACCCTGCAACCAAATAACAAAGAGTCTCTCATGTCCCCAACACACCCAATACAATGGTAAATTGTATAGGTGCACTAGTTCGGCGAAGAGATGGTGATACAAGTGCAATATGGATGATAGATATGGGTTTTTGTAATCTGAAAATATAAAAACAGCAAGGTAACTAATGATAAAAGTGAGCACAAACGGTATTGCAATGCTAGGAAATAAGGCCGAGGGTTCATACTTTCACTAGTGCAAGTTCTCTCAATAGTAATAACATAATTGGATCATATAACTATCCCTCAACATGCAATAAAGAGTCACTCCAAAGTTACAAATAGCGGAGAACAAACGAAGAGATTATTGTAGGGTATGAAACCACCTCAAAGTTATTCTTTCTGATCAATCTATTCAAGAGTTCGTACTAGAATAACACCTTAAGACACAAATCAACCAAAACCCTAATGTCACCTAGATACTCCAATGTCACCTCAAGTATCCGTGGGTATGATTATACGATATGCATCACACAATCTCAGATTCATCTATTCAACCAACACAAAGAACTTCAAAGAGTGCCCCAAAGTTTCTACCGAAGAGTCAAGACAAAAACGTGTGCCAACCCCTATGCATAAGTTCACGAGGTCACGGAACTCGCAAGTTGATCACCAGAACATACATCAAGTGAATCACATGATATCCCATTGTCACCACAGATAAGCACGTGCAAGACATACATCAAGTGTTCTCAAATCCTTAAAGACTCAATCCGATAAGACAAATTCAAAGGGAAACCTCAATTCATCATAAGAGAGTAGAGGGGGAGAAACATCATATGATCCAACTATAATAGCAAAGCTCGCGATACATCAAGATCGTGGCGAATCAAGAACACGAGAGAGAGAGATCAAACACATAGCTACTGGTGAGGGAGTCCTGGATTAGGGGGTCTCCGGACAGCCGGATTATATCCTTTGGCCGGACTGCTGGACTATGAAGATACAAGATTGAAGACTTCGTCTCGTGTCCGGATGGGACTCTACTTAGCGTGGAAGGCAAGCTAGGCAATACGGATATGTATATTTCCTCCTTTGTAACCGACCTTGTGTAACCCTAGCCCCCTCCGGTGTCTATATAAACCGGAGGGTTTTAGTCCGTAGGAAAACATACAATCATACCATAGGCTAGCTTCTAGGGTTTAGTCTCTCTGATCTCGTGGTAGACCTACTCTTGTACTACCCATATCATCAATATTAATCGAGCAGGACGTAGGGTTTTACCTCCATCAAGAGGGCCCGAACCTGGGTAAAACTTCGTGTCCCCTGCTTCCTGTTACCATCCGCCTAGACGCACAGTTCGGGACCCCCTACCCGAGATCCGCCGGTTTTGACACCAACATTGGTGCTTTCATTGAGAGTTCCTCCGTGCCGTCGCCAGAAGGAAGGATGTCTCGTCTCGTCTTTAAAGACGGTACTACTGTCGGGGGAGCTTTGGCTGTCGGCCAAACTCTCCGGCTAGGCGGTTTCATCATGACCGCCTGTTGGGCCGTCGCGCTGACGATGACTTCTCGGGTCATCGAAAACAGCCTCCACGTCAAATCGGCACTCGCCGAACAGATGGATCCAATGGAGCTCGCCTCCTTAAACGAGCTCTTAGATCGCATCGCCGCCTTGGGAGTGGCTACGGACTATGATCGGATTGGGCTTAAACCCGATGAAAGGGAGATTAACTCTCCACCGGTCACCCATCATATTGCAGTGGTGGAGGAACAATGCGGCGACCTTTCCTCCATCTTGAGGACCAACTATGTCCGGATTCCCGAGCTCTCTGAGCCGGACGCCCGTTCGCGGGAGGACAACATCCAATCCCTGAACTTAGAGTCAGGCAGCAGGCCAGGATTATCGGGTCACACCCCGGAACTGGAACTTCCAAAATTGGAAATTCCTCGGCCCCTGGATCCCAGATCAGGTGAAGGTTCGGATTCAATTACACCCACCCACCCAAACATAAGTGATCTTTCCCACATCAGGCAAGAGCCCCAGGAAACAGTACATCACTATTGGGCCAGATTCCTCCTTGCGATGAACAAGGTTAAGGACTGTCGCGAGGAAGACACAATCCTATTTTTCTGCAACAATTGCACGGACAAGGGAATCCTTAACGCCATAAATCGCCGTGAGATAACATGCTTCGCTGACTTGGCGTCCATAGTACGAAAGTACTGTGCGATGGAAAGTGCCTGGAAAACCGAAATAAACTTCTGGGATAATCCGGCCCTGAATACAAACCCAGTCCGAAACAAAAGGGTGCATTATCACAATACACCCGGGTCAACTACCAAAAAGCAAAAACCCTCTAGGGTATGGAACCGTACTGGAGGGATGGCTCAACGGACCCTGCAAAATTCATAGTACAGCGGATACAATAACAACGCACAACCTTAGAGCATGTTGGATACTCCGGTAGGTGGCCAAAAGTGGTGAGGATCTACTTCTCCCAAATACCACAGAGCACCATCCTGTGGATAACAATACGCTGTTAACGGTATTTGAGACCTTCGCGTCAAATAATAGACGCAAGCGAACACTCCGCAGCATGGCCAAAATCTGCCACGTAGCAGCAATAAATCCATGGAGTGACACGGCTATTACCTTCAATGCCAGTGACGAACCTAAATTCCGAACAGCCCGAGCACCAGCTGCACTGGTCCTCAGTCCAATCGTGGACGGCTTTCGACTCACGAAAGTACTCATGGACGGCGGCAACGGATTAAAACTCATCTATGAGGAAACTCTTCAAAAGATGGAAATAGAGTGGAACCACATTGAGCAAAGTAGCACAACCTTTAGAGGAATCATCCCCAGTCGGGAAGCACGCTGTGCTGGGAAAATCACACTAGATGTGGTATTCGGCACGCCGCATAATTAAAGGTCTGAAGAAATTACATTCCAAGTGGCCCCGTTCAGCAGTGGTTATCACGCTCTTTTAGGACGGGAGGCATTCACAATCTTCCAAGCCGTACCCCATTACGGGTACATGAAGCTCAAAATGCACGGGCCCAACGTAATCATCACTCTCGCCAGCGATCCGGACACAGCACTCCGCGCCGAAAACAAAACAGCCGCATTGGCCCTCGAGGCATTATCCAAAGCCCTCTCGACCGAGGAATTAACCACGCTACGCTCCAAAGTGGACAGGGACGACGTGATACTCAACAAGAGATCCAAGTCCACCTCTTTTAAACCAGCGGATGAAATAGTCAAATTCCAAGTCCACCCAACGGACCCTACAAAAACAGCCTCCATCGGGGCACAGCTAAGCCCCGCTGTGGACGCGGCACTACGAGAGTTCCTGCGCGAGAACTGGGACATATTCGCCTGGCATCCCTCAGACATGCCAGGAATCCCACGCAGGCTGGCCGAGCATAGCCTCAATATCCTAAAGGGATTCAAGCCGGTCAAGCAAGCTCTTCGGCGTTTCTCCGAACCTAAGAGACATGCCATGGGAGAGGAACTAGCCAAGTTATTGGAGGCCGGATTCATCAAACAAATAAAACATCCGGACTGGCTAGCAAACCTGGTGATGGTACCAAAGAAGGACAAATCCTGGCGCCTTTGTGTCGATTTCAAAGACCTCAATAAAGCTTGCCCAAAGGATCCCTTCCCCCTCCCACGCATTGATCAAATCATTGATGCTACCACAGGACACGAGTCATTGTGTTTCCTCGACGCATACTTCGGTTACCACCAAATTAAGATGGCGGAGTCCGACCAAGCCGCAACGGCATTCATCACACCATACGGTCCCTTATATTTTAACACAATGCCTTTTGGGCTCAAGAACGCCGGCGCAACATATCAGCGCATGATTCAGACATGTCTGGAGAAACAAATTGGCAAAACAGTAGAGGCATACGTAGACGATGTGGTTGTTAAAACCAAACACATCGACTCTTTGATAGACGACTTGAGACTCACATTCGACAACCTCCGAACATACGACATCAAGCTCAATCCGGTAAAATGCGTTTTCGGCGTACCAGCCGGAAAGCTCCTGGGTTTCATTGTCTCCAGTAGAGGTATCGAAGCTAATCCAGCCAAAATCCGAGCTTTGTCACAGTTGGCTACACCAAAAGACCTCAAACATATCCATAAGTTAACTGGATGCGTGGCGGCTCTAAGCCGCTTTATCTCCCACTTAGGAGAAAATGCTTTACCCCTTTATCGCCTTCTTCAGCGCACCGAACACTTCGAGTGGACGGACACTGCCACAGCCAGATTGGAAGAAATAAAGGCCATTTTGGCAACCAACCCAATCCTGGCCGCGCCAAACATTGGCGAACCAATGCTATTGTACATTGCGGCAACTCATCAAGTTGTAAGCGCAGTGCTCGTCGTCGAACGAGAAGCTGCCGGACATAAATTCCCTCTTCAAAAGCCGGTATACTATGTATGCACTGTCCTCGCTCCATGCAAATCACGGTACCCACATTATCAAAAGATAGCCTATGCGGTATTCATGGCGTCCCGGAAGCTACGACACTACTTTCAACAGTGTGCGATTACGGTAGCCTCGGAAGTGCCACTTAATGATATTATAAACAACCGCGACGCTACAGGCCGGATTGCCAAATGGGCCATTGAGCTCCTCCTGTTCGACATAACATACAAACCCCGACGAGCCATTAAATCGCAAGTATTGACCGACTTCGTCGCCGAATGGACGGAGGCCGAACTCCCTAAAGAGTACGGCGCATACTCCAACTGGATCATGCATTTTGACGGTTCTAAAATGCTGGCCGGTCTATGGGCTGGCGTCATCCTGACATCCCCAACTAGGGATACCGTTCAGTACGTACTGCAAATATTGTATACAGACTCCAACAATGCAGCCAAATACGAAGCTCTGTTGCATGGTCTTCGAATGGCAGTCTCCATGGGCATTCAACGCCTGGAGGTGCGTGGGGATTCAAACCTCGCAATATCCCAAATAAATGGAGACTTTGACGCCAAGGATCCGAAAATGGCGGCCTATCGAAACGCCGTCCTAAAAATGTCAGCTCGGTTTGAGGGGATCGAATTTCACCATGTGGCTCGGGAAAACAATCAGGCGGCGGATGTCCTCACCCCATCGGCGCAAAACGCGATACCGTCCCCCCAACATATTTCTGGAAAGGCTGTCGAAGCCATCCATAGTATGGGAAGGAGACACCGGTAACAATACTCTGGACCCGGCCAGAATGCCCGATACCGAATACTCTGACACAATCGAACGCTCTGCCACCGAAATAACACCTTCAGCCCACGTAATAATGGTTATTATTGCCCCGTGGACAGAACCATTCCTGGCCTACCTAACTAGACAGGAACTTCCGGAGGACCAAAATGAGGCACGCTGCATAGTGCGGTGAACCAAGGCCTACAGGGTCCATGAGGGAGAATTGTACAAAAAAAGCACCACCGGAGTCCTTCAAAGGTGCATCTCCAAAGAGGAAGGGCGGAATCTTTTGGCAGAAATTCACGCCGGACTCGGCGGTCATCACGCCGCAGCCCGGGCACTTGTAAGAAAGGCCTTTCGCACAGGATTCTATTGGCCAACAGCCCGGCCAGACGCACAGGACTTGGTCCAACGTTGTGCCCGTTGCCAGCTCTTTGCAAATCAAAGCCACATGCCACCCACCGCCCTCCAAACAATCCCCATTACATGGCCCTTTGCGGTCTAGGGGCTTGACATGGTTGGAACCCTTAAAGGGGGAACCCACAAGAAAAAATACTTACTGGTCATGATGGATAAATTCACCAAATGGATAGAGGCCAAACCTGTTAAAACAGCCGAATCCGGACCGGTGATAGACTTCATATCCGGGGTTCTACATCGTTATGGCGTCCCCCACAGCATCATCACTGACAATGGCACGATCTTCACGGCCGATGAGGTAAAACTCTGGTGCAGCAAAATGGGCATCAAGCTCGATTATGCTTCAGTCTGTCACCCACAAACCAACGGTCAAGTCGAGCGAGCAAACGGTCTTATAATGAGCGGCATTAAACCCAGATTAGTGTGTTCCTTAACGGAGTCCGACACGCACTGGGTAAAGGAGCTCGACTCCATACTCTGGGGGCTGCGGACCACGCCGAATCGTAGTACCGGATATACACCATTCTTTATGGTGTACGGCGCAGAGGCAGTCTTGCCCTATGACATAATTCATGACTCACCTCGAGTGCGCATGTACAAAGAAAGAGAAGCCGAGCTCGATCGGCAGGACAGTCTGGACACCTTGGATGAGGAGCGCGACATAGCCAAAGCCCGTTCCGTACTTTATCAGCAACAGGCTCGCAGATACCAAAGCAGAGAAGTACGGGCCAAAACATATAACGTTGGCGAACTAGTTCTACGCCTGCCGGATAAGAAAAAGAACAAGCTCGAGCCCAAATGGAAAGGTCCCTATATTATTGACCAAGTTCTGACTGGTCGAGCGTACCGACTGCGGGATGCATCGACTAGTCTACTCGAGCCGAACCCATGGAACGCGGCCAGACTCCGAAGATTCTACGCCTAGCACTGGACTCTATGTTAGTCCCCTCCCTTTGTCCATTTTCTGCATATACATCATCTGTCTTGTTTCCCTTTCTTTCTTTCTCTTATTATTTCTCTAGGCCTTCAAGGGTCACCTTGTGCCTCGCTTGTACATTACAGATGCGCTAGCCGCACTCTTCATACCTGGGGGCTTCTTTCACAGAAGCTTAAATTATTTATCTGGGCCTCATGCCCCACACATGTGTTATACTTCCACATGTACCTTTTTTCACCATTATATGCATCGATATGACTTAAGTTTTGGCCAAGCTGGGTTGCCTGGCTCTTGTATTTATGCCCTACGTTCCCGTTAATTCGGCTAGGGCATAAGGGGAGCACCTCTGCGATTGTTACTGCCGGGTCAGCCGGATGTGTACCTCAGACTGGGTGAAGCCAAAAGCTAGCGTTCTTAAGGAAATATTCGGTCGGTGAACAAAAGATGATTTTTTATTTATTGTCCATATCTGCCCCCCAGATGTTTTTTCTGTGTTTCCTATCGCATTCCGGACATGCACATTAGGGCATGCTTACCCAGGGAAAGGAACCCTTAACGGAACTATTCTCCCTGGAAGATGTTTCTTACTACCCATGTAATATAACATAACTAGTTGGGCACTTGTCTGATAAAGCACTAATGACCCCTACGCCTGGTCTCCATGCATACCCCGGTTTTATATAACTCAGCGGGTATTCGGATTCACTCCGGACTATTGGGCCCGGAGGTTGAAGCAAAAAGGTCCGCAATGACAAATGATCTACAATCCGGCTAGAAGGCATTATACATGTCACTTTAATTACATAGTCATGCAGACTGACTAAACTCCTCCTCTATACCATCCAACAGGCAGTCTAGCTTACAATCCTGTTGGGAATACTTTGCGGCTAATTCTACTTGCCCATAAACTAAGCTAACGGGGATCTCTTTTCTGTCAGGACCCACAGGTCCGACCTCGGCCATGTGATTTGGGTCTGCCTTGGTATACCGCGTCTTCACCATGGCCCAGGCTTCTCTGGCACCCTGTCGGCAGGCTGATATCTTCCATAATCGGAAGCACCGCCGTGCTTCCTTCAGCTTCTCCGCAAGCTCTGCAATGCCTTCTGGCAGGGAGACGGACGGCCACAAGGCCTGGGCAACACCCTGCATCACCTGCCGAACTTGTTCATGCAGATGTGACAGCTCGGACAGAAGATCACCCGCAGACCCGGGCATTTCCTCCGCTGGACGACCCGTCAGCATACCTACAGATATAACGCTATTAGTCGACTTCTTCGCCGAACTCCTTTAACATGATTCATTCAAGCACTTACTGAAAATGCCGCGTCGAAGCCGCTTATTCTCCTTCTCGGAGTCCGCAAGCTGGCCCCGAATGTCTTTTAGTTCAACGCTCAGCTTAACATTGGCATCTTGGAGATTGTTGTTCTCCCGCCTAACCTCAGTCAGCACGCGTTTGCCAGCTTCTAGCTGTTGTATAACATGCTGGTCCTCCGGATTCTCGCCGGACTCATCTGCAACATCTGTTGTTAGAACTGCAGCTATGCCACACACTATATGGTAACCATCACTCTTTAAAGTAAATGTTACCAGCGGGAGGCTTTTTCTGTTCCTGCAATGCGGCAAGAGCGGCCCGCAGTTGGGCCTTGCATTCCTCCAGCTCCTGGGACAGCCTAGTATTCTTCTCTGAAAGAACCTGCACATTAAAGATGATCCTTAAATCAGTTCTGCTAACTGTTTCAAGTCTCAGGGGCTACTGATACATATAAATCGCTAGATTTACTCACCCATACATCCTTTACATACTGATCCGTGGCTCTGGCTAGACCATCTTGAGCAGCACGGAGGTACGCCTCTCCAGAATTAAAGGCGTCGAACGCCTCTAGTGAGAAACAAACGTTGCGGAGTACGGCCCGGCGGCGCCTATGATTCATGGCGCTTTCCACTGCTGAGTTTGTAGCGGACAATCTTTTAGAGCACTCTATGTGCTTCGCTTATATCTTTTGAGTTATATAATTTTGCTCTAGTACTTCACTTATATCTTTTAGAGCATGGTGGTGGATTTGTTTTATAGAAACTATTGATCTCTCATGCTTCACTTAGGTTATTTTGGGAGTCTTAATAGCATGGTAATTTGCTTTAAATCCTAATATTCTAGGTATTCAAGAATAAAAAAAATCTCTTATGAGTGTGTTGAATACTATGATAAGTTTGATACTTGATAATTGTTTTGAGATATGGAGATGGTGATATTAAAGCCATGCTAGTTGGGTAGTTGTGAATTTGAGAAATACTTGTGTTGAAGCTTGTGATTCCCGTAGCATGCACGTATGGTGAACCGTTATGTGATGAAGTCGGAGCATGATTTATTTATTGATTGTCTTCCTTATGAGTGGCGGTCGGGGACGAGCGATGGTCTTTTCCTACCAATCTATCCCCCTAGGAGCATGCGCGTAATACTTTGCTTTGATAACTTGTAGATTTTTGCAATAAGTATATGAGTTCTTTATGACTAATGTTGAGTCCATGGATTATACGCACTCTCACCCTTCCACCTTCGCTAGCCTCTCTAATACCGCGCACGTTTCGCCGGTATCATACACCCACCATATACCTTCCTCAAAACAGCCACCATACCTACCTATTATGGCATTTCCATAGCCATTCCGAGATATATTGCCATGCAACTTTCCACCGTTCCGTTTATTATGACACACTCCATCATTGTCATATTGCTTAGCATGATCATGTAGTTGACATCGTATTTGTGGCAAAGCCACTATTCATAATTCTTTCATACATGTCACTCATGAGTCATTGCATACCCCGGTACACCGCCGGAGGGATTCATATAGAGTCATATTTTGTTCTAAGTATCGAGTTGTAAGAAAAATAAAAGTGTGATGATCATCATTATTAGAGAATTGTCCCAGTGAGGAAAGGATGATGGAGACTATGATTCCCCCACAAGTCGGGATGAGACTCCGGATGAAAAAAAAAGAAAAAGAAAGAAAAGAGGCCATAAAAAGGGAGAAAAGGCCCAAATAAAAAAATTCAGAGAAAAAGAGAGAAGGGACAATGTGACTATCCATTTACCACACTTGTGCTTCAAAGTAGCACCATGATCTTCATAGTAGAGAGTCTCTCATGTTATCACTTTCATATACTAGTGGTAATCTTTCATTATAGAACTTGGCTTGTATATTCCAATGACGGGCTTCCTCAAAATGCCCAAGGTCTTCATGAGCAAGCAAGTTGGATGCACACCCACTTAGTTTCTTTTTGAGATTTCATATGCTTATAGCTCTAGTGCATCCGTTGCATGGCAATCCCTACTCACTCACATTGATATCTATTGATGGGCATCTCCATAGCCCTTTGATACGCCTAGTTGATGTGAGACTATCTTCTCCCTTTTGGTCTTCTCCACAACCACTACTCTATTCCACCTATAGTGCTATATCCATGGCTCACGCTCATGTATTGCATGAAGATTGAAAAAGTTTTGAGAATGTCAAAAGTATGAAACAATTGCTTGGCTTGTCATCGGAGTTGTGCATGATTTAAATATTTTGTGTGGTGAAGATAGAGCATAGCCAGACTATATGATTTTGTAGGGATAACTTTCTTTAGCCATGTTATTTTGAGAAGACATAATTGCTTTGTTAGTATGCTTGAAGTATTATTATTTTTATGTCAATATGAACTTTTGTCTTGAATCTTTCGGATCTGAATATTCATACCACAATTAAGAAGAATTACATTAAAATTATGCCAAGTAGCACTCCGCATCAAAAATTCTGTTTTTATCATTTACCTACTCGAGGACGAGCAGGAATTAAGCTTGGGGATGCTTGATACGTCTCCAACGTATCTATAATTTTTGATTGCTCCATGCTATATTATCTACTGTTTTGGACATTATTAGGCTTTATTATCCACTTTTATATTATTTTTGGGACTAACCTATTAACCGGAGGCCCACCCCAGAATTGCTGTTTTTTGCTTGTTTTAGGGTTTCGAAGAAAAGGAATATCAAATGGAGTCCAAACGGAATGAAACCTTCGGGAATGTGATTTTCTCAACGAACAAGACCCGGGAGACTTGGACCCTACGCCAAGAATGAAAAAAGGAGGCCAGGAGGTAGGGGGGCGGGCCTACCCCCCAGGCGCGCCCTCCACCCTCGTGGGCCCCTTGTTGCTCCACCGACGTACTCCTTCCTCCTATATATACCTACGTACCCCCAAACGATCAGATACGTAGCCAACACCCTAATTCCACTGCCGTAACTTTCTGTATCCATGAGATCCCATCTTGGGGCCTGTTCTGGAGCTCCTCCGGAGGGGGCATCGATCATGGAGGGCTTCTAGATCAACACCATAGCCTCACCGATGAAGTGTGAGTAGTTTACCTCAGACCTAAGGGTCCATAGTTAGTAGCTAGATGGGTTCTTCTCTCTTTTTGGATCTCAATACAATGTTCTCCCCCTCTCTTGTGGAGAACTATTTGATGTAATCTTCTTTTTGCGGTGTGTTTGTTGAGACCGATGAATTGTGGGTTTATGATCAAGTCTATCTATGAATAATATTTGAATCTTCTCTGAATTCTTTTATGTATGATTGGTTATCTTTGCAAGTCTCTTTGAATTATCAGTTTGGTTTGGCCTACTAGATTGATCTTTCTTGCAATGGGAGAAGTTCTTAGCTTTGGGTTCAATCTTGTGGTGTCCTTTCCCAGTGAAAGTAGGGGCAGCAAGGCACATATTGTATTGTTGCCATCGAGGATAAGAAGATGTGGTTTTGTTCATACTGCATGAGTCTATCCCTGTACATCATGTCATCTTGCTTAAGGTGTTACTCTGTTTTTAACTTAATACTCTAGATGCATGCTGGATAGCGGTCGATGAGTGGAGTAATAGTAGTAGATGCAGGCAGGAGTCGGTCTACTTGTCTCGGACGTGATGCCTATATACATGATCATACCTAGATATTCTCATAATTATGCTCAATTCTGTCAATTGCTCAACAGTAATTTGTTCACCCACCATAGAATACTTATGCTCTCGAGAGAAGCCACTAGTGAAACCTATGGCCCCCGGGTCTATCTTTATCATATTGATCTCCTACTACTTAGTTATTTCCTTTGCTATTTCCTTTTCCTTTATTTTACTTTGCATCTTTATCATAAAAATACCAAAAATATTATCTTATCATATCTATCAGATCTCACTCTCGTAAGTAGCCTTATAGGGATTGACAACCCCTATTTGCGTTGGTTGCGATGATTTATTTGTTTTGTGCAGGTACGAGGGACTCGCGCGTAGCCTCCTACTGGATTGATACCTTGGTTCTCAAAAACTGAGGGAAATACTTACGCTACTTTGTTGCATCATCTCTTCCTCTTCGGGGAAAACCAACGCAGTGCTCAAGAGGTAGCACGCGCCCAGGGGGGTAGGGTGTGCCTCCCTGCCTCGTGGCTTCCTCGAAGCTTCCCTGACGTCTACTCCAAGTCTCCTGGATTGCTTCCGTTCCAAAAATAACTCTCCCAAAGGTTTCATTCCGTTTGGACTCCGTTTGATATTCCTTTTCTTCGAAACACATAAATAGGCGATAAAACAACATTTTTGGCTAGGCATCCGGTTAATAGGTTAGTCCCAAAAATAATATAAAAGTGTATAATAAATCCCATAAACATCCAAAACGGGTAATATAATAGCATGGAACAATAAAAAATTATAGAAACGTTGGAGACGTATCAAGCATCCCCAAGCTTAATTCCTGCTCGTCCTCGAGTAGGTAAATGATAAAACAGAATTTTTGATGTGGAATGCTACCTAACATATTTATCATTGTAATCTTCTTTATTGTGGCAAGAATATTCAGATCCATAAGATTCAAGACAAAAGTTTAATATTGACATAAAAATAATAATACTTCAAGCATACTAACAAAGTAATCATGTCTCATCAAAATAACATGGCCAAAGAAAGCTATCCATACAAAATCATATAGTCTGGCTATGCTCTATCTTCATCACACAAAATATTTAAATCATGCACAACCCCGATGACAAGCCAAGAAATTTTTTCATACTTTTGATGTTCTCAAACGTTTTCAACTTTCACGCAATACATGAGCGTGAGCCATGGACATAGCACTATAGGTGGAACAAAATGGTGGTTGTGGAGAAGACAAAAAGGAGAAGATAGTCTCACATCAACTAGGCGTATCAACGGGCTATGGAGATTCCCATCAATTGATATCAATGTGAGTGAGTAGGGATTTCCATGCAACGGATGCACTAGAGCTATAAGTGTATGAAAGCTCAAAAAGAAACTAAGTGGGTGTGCATCCAACTCGCTTGCTCACGAAGACCTAGGGCATTTTGAGGAAGCCCATCATTGAAATATACAAGCCAAGTTCTATAATGAAAGATTCCCACTAGTATATGAAAGTGACAACATAGGAGACTCTCTATCATGAAGATCATTGTGCTACTTTGAAGCACAAGTGTGGTAAAAGGATAGTAGCATTGCCCCTTCTCTCTTTTTCTCTCATTTTTTTGTTTTTTTTGTTTTTTTGGGCCTTCTCTTTTTTATGGCCTCTTTTTTTCGTCCGGAGTCTCATCCCGACTTGTGGGGGAATCATAGTCTCCATCATCCTTTCCTCACTGGGACAATGCTCTAATAATGATGATCATCACACTTTTATTTACTTACAACTCAAGAATTACAACTCGATAGTTAGAACAAAATATGACTCTATATGAATGCCTCCGGTGGTGTACCGGGATGTGCAATGAATCAAGAGTGACATGTATGAAACAATTATGATCGGTGGCTTTGCCACAAATACGATGTCAACTACATGATCCTGCAAAGCAATATGACAATGATGAAGCGTGTCATAATAAACGGAACGGTGGAAAGTTGCATGGCAATATATCTCGATATGGCTATGGAAATGCCATAATAGGTAGGTATGGTGGCTGTTTTGAGGAAGGTAAATGGTGGGTTTATGGTACCGGCGAAAGTTGCGCGGTACTAGAGAGGCTAGCAATGGTGGAAGGGTGAGAGTGCGTATAATCCATGGACTCAACATTAGTTATAAAGAACTCACATACTTATTGCAAAAATCTATTAGTTATCGAAACAAAGTACTACACGCATGCTCCTAGGGGGATAGATTGGTAGGAAAAAACCATCGCTCGTCCCCGACCGCCACTCACAAGGAAGACAATCAATAAATAAATCATGCTCCGACTTCATCACATAACGGTTCACCATACGTGCATGCTACGGGAATCACAAACTTTAACACAAGTATCTCTCAAATCCACAACAACTCAACTATCATGACTCTAATATTACCATCTTCATATCTCAAAACAACCATCAAGTATCAAACTTCTCATAGTATTCAATGCACTTTATATGAAAGTTTTTATTATACCCATCTTGGATGCCTACCATATTAGGACTAAATTCATAACCAACGCAAATTATCATGCTGTTCTAAAGACTCTCAAAATAATAAAAGTGAAGCATGAGAGTTCAACTATTTCTTCAAAAAACCACCACCGTGCTCTAAAAGGATATAAGTGAAGCACTAGAGCAAATGACAAACTAATCCGAAAGATATAAGTGAAGATCAATGAGTAGTCGAATAATTATGCAACTATGTGAAGGCTCTATAATATTTAATAATTTAAGATCTTAGTATTTTATTCAAACAGAAAACAAAACAAAATAAAATAAAATGACGCTCCAAGCAAAACATATATCATGTGGTGAATAAGAATATAGATCCAAATAAAGTTACCGATGAACGAAGACGAAAGAGGGGATGCCTTCCGGGGCATCCCCAAGCTTAAGCTCTTGGTTTTCCTTGAATATTACCTTGGGGTGCCTTGGGAATCCCCAAGCTTAGGCTCTGGCCACTCCTTATTCCATAGTCCATCGAATCTTTACCCAAAACTTGAAAACTTCACAACACAAAACTTAACAGAAAACTCGTAAGCTCTGTTAGTATAAGAAAATAAATCACCACATAGGTACTGTTGTGAACTCATTATAAATTCATATTGGTGTAATACCTAGGTATTCCAACTTATCTATGGTTCATACCCTCCGATACTACTCATAGATTCATCAAAATAAGCAAACAACACATAGAAAACATAATCTGTCAAAAACAGAACAGGCTGTAGTAATCTGTATCAAACGTATACTTATGGAACCCCAAAAATTCTAAAATAAATTTCTTGACGTGAGGAATTTATCTATTAATCATCTTCAAAAAGAATTAACTAAATAGCACTCTCCAATAAAAAGGGCTGCAAATATCGTGAGCGCTAAAGTTTCTGTTTTTTACAGCATGATCGCAAAGACTTTCCCCAAGTCTTCCCAAAGGTTCTACTTGGCACAAACACTAATTAAAAGCATGAAACCACTTATAAACAGAGGCTAGATGAATTATTTATTACTAAACAGGAGAAAAAATCAAAGAACAAAAATAAAAATTGGGTTGCCTCCCAACAAGCGCTATCGTTTAACGCCCCTAGCTAGGCATGATGATTTCAATGATGTTCACATAAAGGATAAGAATTGAAATATAAAGAGAGCATCATGAAGAATATGACTAGCACATTTAAGTCTAACCCAGTTCCTATGCATAGGGATTTTGTGAGCAAACAACTTATGGGAACAATAATCAACTAGCATAGGAAGGCAAAACAAGCATAACTTCAAAACTTTAAGCACATAGAGAGGAAACTTGATATTATTGCATTCCTACAAGCATATATTCCTCCCTCATAATAATTTTCAGTAGCTTCATGAATGAATTCAACAATATGACTATCACATAAAGCATTCTTTTTCATGATCTACAACATAGAAATTTTATTACTCACCACATAAGCAAAATTCTTCTCATTCGGAATAGTGGGAGTATCATAAGAGATTCAAATACTATAAATTGTTTCCATTTTAAAAGAGTAATGTTCAGGAAAAGGGTAATCATAATCATGACAAGTTTTAATATAATCATCACTACTTTTTATAGCATGAGTGTCATCACAATAATCATCATAAGTAGCAACTTTGTTGTCATCATAATCGATTGAAACCTCTTCCAAGATAGTGGAATCATTACTAAATAAAGTAATGACCTCTCCAAATCCACTTTCATAATTATCACAATAAGATTCAACATCCTACAAAATAGTGGGATCATTACTTCCTAAAGTTGACACTCTTCCAAACCCACTTTCATCAATATAATCATCATAAGTAGGAGGCATGCTATCATCATAATAAGTTTGCATATCAAAACTTGAGAGACTACAAATATCATCTTCATTAAACATAGCATCCCCAAGCTTGGGACAAACATTAATTGCAGCAAATATATTTTCAAACTTGTCATTCTCATCAGACATAGCATCCCCAAGCTTGGGCCTTTTCATATCATAAGCATAATCACTCTCATCATTGATAGTATGGATAGCACCAATAGTATAACAATTATCATCATCACAATGAGTAATAGGAGCAACATCATTTGGGAGGGATACCTTTTTACCTTTACTTCTCCGTCTTTTGTTTTTCTTCTTCACATTATGTGTGGGTTCAATCCTCTTTTTGGAGCTCCTTATTGATGAGATTGGTTGGATAGAAGGCTCCTCCTCATCACCTGATTCATCATAAGAAACAATAGGAGGATATTGTGAAGTCTCTTCCCTTTCATTAGTATTCTCTTCATCTTCTATTTGTTTTCTTTTCTTTATGTAATTAGTAATATAAGGATTTTCAATGCAATTCACCGCACAATACATAAAAATTTCTTCTAGATCAATATCGAGGAATTTCTCAAGGTTATATTCTAGAATATGCTTAGTTATACGTTTCATTTCTTCATAACCCAAAAGCAAACTAAGTTCATTATGATGTGCAAGGGAAATCGAATCATCAAATTTTTGGACACAATACGATCATGAAACAATTTGCATTGGAGATTTAAATGACCATGTTCATTGCAAAGTTCACAAGTACGGTGAAGAAATTTTAAATTTTCAGCATAGACATCTAGCCTCTTTTGCAACCACTTAGTTTCCAAATACTTATGCCTCTTGCAAAATCTATTTTTCCTAATTGGTGTGTACTTGCCAGCTCTATGTATTCTAGAAAAATTGACATGCTTATAAGAGACAATTTCATTATGACTAGTGCAATCATCATTAGTACTATGGATATTCAAGGAGTTCATACAAACAACATTGCAATCATGCTCATTATTCAAAGATTTAGTGCCAAACATTTTAGAGACTTCTTCTTCTAGCACTTGAGCACAATTTTCCTTTCCATCATTCTCACGAAAGATATTAAAAAGATGAAGCGTATGAGGCAAACTCAATTCCATTTTTTTGTACTTTTCTTTTATAAACTAAACTAGTGATAAAACAAGAAACTAAAATATTCGATTGCAAGATCTAAAGATATACCTTCAAGCACTCACCACCCCGGCAACGACGCCAGAAAAGAGCTTGATGTCTACTACACAACCTTCTTCTTGTAGACGTTGTTGGGCCTCCAAGTGCAGAGGTTTGTAGGACAGTAGCAAATTTCCCTCAAGGGGATGACCTAAGGTTTATCAATCCGTGGGAGGCATAGGATGAAGATGGTCTCTCTCAAGCAACCCTGCAACCAAATAACAAAGAGTCTCTTGTGTCCCCAACACACCCAATACAATGGTAAATTGTATAGGTGCACTAGTTCGGCGAAGAGATGGTGATACAAATGCAATATGGATGATAGATATGGATTTTTGTAATCTGAAAATATAAAAACAGCAAGGTAACTAATGATAAAAGTGAGCACAAACGGTATTGCAATGCTAGGAAACAAGGTCTAGGGTTCATACTTTCACTAGTGCAAGTTCTCTCAACAATAATAACATAATTGGATCATATAACTATCCCTCAACATGCAACAAAGAGTCACTCCAAAGTCACTAATAGCGGAGAACAAACGAAGAGATTATTGTAGGGTACGAAACCACCTCAAAGTTATTCTTTCTGATCGATCTATTCAAGAGTTCGTACTAGAATAACACCTTAAGACACAAATCAACCAAAACCCTAATGTCACCTAGATACTCCAATGTCACCTCAAGTATCCGTGGGTATGATTATACGATATGCATCACACAATCTCAGATTCATCTATTCAACCAACACAAAGAACTTCAAAGAGTGCCCCAAAGTTTCTAACGGAGAGTCAAGACAAAAACGTGTGCCAACCCCTATGCATAAGTTCACGAGGTCACGGAACTCGCAAGTTGATCACCAAAACATACATCAAGTGAATCACATGATATCCCATTGTCACCACAGATAAGCACGTGCAAGACATACATCAAGTGTTCTCAAATCCTTAAAGACTCAATCCGATAAGACAACTTCGAAGGGAAAACTCAATTCATCACAAGAGATTAGAGGGTGAGAAACATCATAAGATCCAACTATAATACAAAGCTCGCGATACATTAAGATCGTGCCGAATCAAGAACAAGAGAGAGAGAGATCAAACACATAGCTACTAGTACATACCCTCAGCCCCGAGGGTGAACTACTCCCTCCTCATCACGGAGAGCGCCGGGATGATGAAGATGGCCACCGGAGAGGGATTCCCCCCTCCGGCAGGGTGCTGGAACGGGTCTAGATTGGTTTTCGGTGGCTACGGAGGCTTCTGGCGGCGGAACTCCCGATATATTCTCCTGGTCGATGTTTTTAGGGTATATGGACATATATAGGCGAAAGAAGTCGGTCAAGGGAGCCACGAGGGTGGGGGCGCGCCCAGGGGGGTAGGGCGCGCCTCCCTGCCTCGTGGCTTCCTCGAAGCTTCCCTGACATCTACTCCAAGTCTCCTGGATTGCTTCCGTTCCAAAAATAACTCTCCCGAATGGTTCATTCCGTTTGGACTCCGTTTGATATTCCTTTTCTT
Source organism: Triticum urartu (assembly GCF_056163025.1). Lineage (NCBI taxonomy): Eukaryota > Viridiplantae > Streptophyta > Magnoliopsida > Poales > Poaceae > Triticum > Triticum urartu. The sequence goes on from NC_141879.1 coordinate 87,666,098, forward strand.
CGAAACACTGAAATAGGCAATAAAACATCATTTTGCGCTGGGCCTCCGGTTAATAGGTTAGTCCCAAAAATAATATAAAAGTGTATAATAAAGCCCATAAACATCCAAAACGGGTAATATAATAGCATGGAACAATAAAATATTATAGATACGTTGGAGACGTATCAACTTCCCACTTGAGGTTGAAACTTTTAACGAGGTTCACTTAGGAGGAGATGATGGTTGACGGTTTGGGAAGGAGCTGCACACTCTCCCCTTTCGGGATCACTACTTGCTCGACTGCCAATCTGGCCTCCTGTTATCAAAGAAACAATGGATTTGTTTTGCTCAAGAAAGGTTGTATCCAGGGCAAGTTGACTATGGTGATGGTACCTCCAAAGCATCGGTTTCCTTGGATGATCTTACTTCCTCCTTAGGGCATGTACAATGGTGCTATTTTAAGAGTACCATGTAGGATAAATGATGAGGTGGAGGAGAGAGAACTCATAAGAAAAGGCTTGTCTTCTCTTATTTAAGATAAGACAAGAGATGATATCTTAGCACAATATGTGTCACCACGTTTTTAGGAATAACTAGTTATGAAGATAAGGCTAAAAAAGACCTATGTAGATATCTTTTTTGTCATCTCTTAATTAGATGCAAGACCTAAGATAAGACTATCTTATCAACCATTGTACATGCCCTTATCTTCTAGATCGATCAATGCATTCACGTGATCATCAACATGGACACGAAGTGCCCTGGTAATTTGCACCAATTAAAACATTCGAAAAAATTGGCTCGCGGTAGCCGGTTTGGCGGAAAACTTTTTTCCGCGGAGGCCGACTATCTTCATTGACAAATCAAGATCGAGGTGGTTTGCATCACTTTGAAGGTAGTACGTAGCTGTATATTCTGTTTCTTTCTTTTTGCAGCCATTCGTCGTTTTTTTAGCCATTCGTTGCCGTTGATACCCTGGTAATTCTCTCTCAACAGAAAGCAACTGCTTACAGTGGCCGTTAGGCAGATTGATAGGGCTGCTTTCCAACTCACACCGAACATAACAGGATCGGATCCAACTCAGACCTGCACGACAACATTGCTGGTATCGTTTCGCATCTTTCTGAGATGGTGGCGTCGTCATTGGCATGAATCTTGCCAACTATCAGTGCAGAGACGAGGGAACTCTGTATTCTATTCATCTGAGTTGCAACTAAGCCCTGGCGGATCATCGATCACTGTATTTGTCGAATGTTGGGACCATCACTGTCAAAAACCACCTCTTCACTTTAGCCATGGCACCATGCCACCATCACCATGCATGCCCGCGTTATCACATGGCACCATGCATGCCTCAGCTCGTGCTCCAGCTGCCACACCTGCTATAGCACTCGATCAATAATAGTGCAACAGCACTCGATCGATCGGCCGGTGGCCTGGCGCTGTGCCCGTACCTTCCATGTTTGTTAATCAGAGGGGCGTGGGACTCCCATATATGGCTCCCCCCTGATTGCCGCATCCGGCTCCTCTGGCCGCCGAGAGTCGGGTGGCCTATGGGGAGAAAGCTACCAATGGCCGGCCACCTTCGTGCATGCATGCACGGCCATGGCCATAGTGCATGTCGTGGGGGTGGGTCTCCTTACGCTAGTTTAACCAGAACCCCGTTGGAGCCAGACCCAGAACTCCCCTTCCATTAGCCATACCTAGAACTCCATCAATTGCTCCGTCCTACTTATACAATATTGATGGGCTGGTGGAAAGTGACACGGACCGCCCTCGCTAGCTAGGTGAGCTCGGCACTGGCTGGGCTCGTCTTAGTCCTGCTTGGTTCGACTTAGCTGGGAGAGGGCATTTGCATGCATGCATGCACCGAACTGCGCTCCACGCATGCACGGATCGATGACCAACGAGCTGTCGGTACGCATACTATTACTAGTGTAGCTAGCTAGGGTGGTTACTCGCCTTTACGAGTTTGGCGAATGGGAAGCTGTTGCCTAGCTCAATGACTCGGCCGATCTCAGGCTCCAATTGGCAAGGTCTTTGGAGTTACAAATGGGTGTGTGCGTGGACGCAACCTCTTTGACATATCCATGGCGTGTGCGCCTACGTACATAGTGTGGACAAAGTTCGTGTGGTGGCAAGAGGCGGTGAGAGATATGCATGTATCCGGGTGAAGATTACGGCGGCTGCTGATTCGACCGCGGTGATCTGGCCCAAGATACCCATTCCCACGGATTTAATTGCTCATGTCATTCCAATGGTGCAAAGAAACCTACTACCGATAATGATGGTTGGTCCAACAAACAATGTCAAACATGCATGGATGTCTTTCACTTTTTTTTTGAGGTTTGCATGGATATCTATAATGCGATCGAGATTTCTTCTGCCTGAAAATCCCATCGGGAGGGGCCAAAGAAAAGAAAGGCCTCTTTTCTCGTCCAACTTGCCTATTTGTATTTGCAACATGGCGTATATATGATCGATCACGCCGGGCCATGAGCATAAATTCACCCCGTTTTCGTTCCGTGCGTGAGCGTATGCATGGATTCTTTCTAAAGATCGATAATGCGAGATTTCTCCTTCCTGAAAATCCGATCAGAAGGGGCCATGGAAAAGAAAGGCCCCTTTTCCACGTCCAACTTGCCAATTTGCATTTGCAACATGGCATATATATGTATGTATGATGATGATCACACCGCGCCAAGAGAAAAGGCTTGTCCAGTTTTCGTCGGGTGAGCGAGTGAGAGTGAGGTCATTCCCCTCGTCGCTGGTTCGTCGCTGTCATCGCGAGTGCGACACAGCCGATCTCCACCCATAGCGCCAACGCTTAGTACTAGTACTATTTTGTATAACGGCAAACCGCCTGCCCGGCCTCGGACGCGCCCCTATAAATCACCTCGGCGTCGTGCAGCTACGTACCCAACTCACCACCACCGCCACAGTCCACTCGATCTAGTGAGTGCTGCGAGGTAGCGTTCCGTTCCACGACGGATCTAGCCAGCTAGCTACAGCGTTACCTCATAGGCTCATATACCCTTCATGGCGTCCAGCACGAGCACGTCGAGGAGCATGCCGGCGGTGTGCGCCGTGCTCGTCCTGCTGCTGTTGCTGTCCGTCGCCTCACGCTGCGAGGCCGACCACCTGCAGGTTACGGTGGCTGGCCGGAGAATGCTGGCCGGTGGGAGCAATGCCGCCGCCGTCTTCTCGAGGGAGGCTGTGACGACCGTGGCGAGTAGCGCACGGCGGTCAGCAGCTGGGAGAGCGGCGATGCCTTACTCCGAGTCGAAGAGGTCCAGCCCCGGCGGCCCGGACCCTCAGCACCACTAATTAAGTAAACTCGCGTTGTAAAGTAGTTTGTGTTGGCTAAGGATAATGTACGCCGTAAGTTGGAATCTACGAGTCCCTCGACTTCTAGAGAATCATATGTTACTCAACACATGAGTCTTGTAATTCGTGCCTGTGCAGCACGCAAGAAAAATAAACGTATGAATCATGCCATATGGGTGACACTTCAGGGGGTGGGCCGTTTCATCCTCGCACCTCTCCAATCCTATCTGTACACGACGTCGGGTGACACTAGACCACCATCCCTCGGTTCTCCTTTATTGTTTGGCAATGCAACTCTCATATATATATATATATATATATATATATATATATATATATATATATATATATATATAATATATATATAGACACACACACACACAAGATGTAGTCCACGGCCTCGACTATACAAGAAAACAAGGAGGAGGGGCTAAGTAGAAAATGATCCTATCCATACATGCGATATACTGCCTATACATATATATTCAACATCCTTTTCATCGGACGGCGGGTGAATTCAGAATTTACCATACCTGTAACATGGGCATGTGCCTGGGCTCCGCGTCGCAAACTCCCAAGCCAGTCAAAATCGCTTCAAAAAGATGATTAGGTTTGTAAATGGGCAAGCTAGGCTCCCGAGCCAGTCAAAATCGCTTCAAACAGACGATTAAGTTCATAAATGGGCTAGCTAGGATGCTCCATGCTGCTTGGGCTTTACTCTATCCCAGCCAGCGCCTAAGGGTGAGAGTGGCAGGGGATAATCCGAAGTATTTGGTATTCGTATTCAAGAAAATGTCTATTCATATTTAAATCATCCGCATTTGAACTGAAAAAAATGGAAGAAGTTTGGGTTTGTTTTACAAATACATACACGGTACGGGATTTTGACACAAATATGAATATGGAAGTGGATTTATCCGTATCCGACTAAACTTTCGTGAGCTAACTTAAGCAATTCTAGCCCGAATATGCTCATTGTCCAACATGAAAGCTTAATAAGTTGTAAAATTTTACTTTCTGTATGGCTAAACTTGTGAACTAATATGCATTATAGTAGTATTTATTGATAAACATGTCTATCGCTCACTTATTATAAGTTGCAAATTGATCATATTTTTTACGTAGCTATTGAATTATTATTTTTAACTAATCTGTCAATATTCTTTGTATCCATTTAGAATTGAGTAAACACCAATATTTATCCGTATTCGAGTAATATCTAATCCGCATTATTATCCGATAACATCTGTATTTGCATTCATAGTTGTTTTGAAAATATGAAAATACTAGTGATAAGAACACTATCCAATCCGTTTCCACGCCTGAACCACATCAGGCTGGGGCGGTATCGCATGACAATTATGGGTCAAGTGCGAGAAGGAATCTTGGTTGGAGAACACAGAACAGGGACAATAGGGCAAGCTGAAGTGCCGAGCAAGCTAAAGCGCCAAGAAAGCTTCGGGTTTTTGCTTAGAGATTGGCAAGGCATCGATTCCCACGGCCGTTGTTCTTCTTCACCAGGGAATGGCACAGACGACGATATGTTTAGTGTGCTCAGCTACATATTGTTCTTTATCACTAGGAAATGGCCCGGACGACGATATGTTCAGTGTGCAGTTACGTAAGTGCTAGACCATATGTTGGCTAATGAAATGGAGGATCTCATGGTTGTGGTTATTTGCAATGATGGAGACACTAGCTCTGCCGATTTTTTCAAGATGCTTCTCACGTTATGGGCAATTTGGAAAGCAAGGAGAAAGGTGATTCATGAAGGTGAATATCAGAGCCCCCTGTCAACTCATTGTTCACTGTCCGTTTCTTGGAAGGTTGAAGTGACCACATGTCATAATAAGCAAGCTAGAAATCAGGTAGTCCGTGCGCGTGTATGGCAATGGCAGCCACCATCTCCAGAGTGTGTGAAGATCAATGTAGATGATGTTGTTGCATGGGTGGAAAATAAAGGAGTGGTGGTTGCATTATGTACATATGCTACGGAGGCATCCATAGCAGCTCCTTACGGCCGTATATATAGTACTACTAGCCATACCCGCGCGGCAGTACACCGCGCCCAGTCGATACGTGGTGTTTATAGATGTCTTTGTTGTATATAGTTAATTTTTGAATTAAAGTAAGAATACTATGTGGATAAAGTTGTATCCTTAAAACAGAAAGTAATGCTTAGAAGCAAACTGGAAAGGATACATTTAGGGGGTGTTTGGTTCAGGGACTTTTTAGTCCCAGAGACTAGAAAAAGTCCCTAAAAAGTTTCTAGAAACCAAACGGGAGGGACTTTTTCTACAGGGACTAGAAAAAGACTCTACTAGAGAGTCTTTTTTGATTAGTCCCTGGGACTAGAAAAAGTCCTAGGACTTCTCAACCAAACACCCCTTTATTGTCATCATGTATGGTGCATCTTAGACAACGGGAAATACACAATGACACTGTTCTAATAACACTAAACACCATATTTATTCCTAACCTACACCATTCTACTTTCATCTTTGGTCTATATCATTCTAATTGACACCATTGCAGATTGGTTCCCGTAATGAAGTCGTAGAGGGCATTTGCAATTTGTTGCATGCAAAAGATGGTTTGGCGCATGTGTATGTAATGACTGGATCATTCACCTGCAAAAAAAATATATTATTGGATAATTAGTATGTGGGCGGGGTGAGGATACATGCAGAATAAAATTATTTCTCTGTCACATATTTTTGCCAGAACTCTAGTCTCCCTTGTGAACTGATCATTTTGTTGGGCAGTTATTTGCTGATGGGCCATGTTGAATTGGCATTGTTTGGTGCCTGCATTCTCTTGTCTTGAGATTAGACTTTGCTTTGTGACCTCCAGTGCATGGTAGTTGTGAGAGTACATGGCAGTTGTGATCATCGTTAGTGATGCCGTAGTGAGAAAACTGTATTCCAAGGCTACCTGGGCAGTTTTCTATTTGGCTGCGTCCAAAGTTTTAGTTAGCTGACCTGTGAATGTAGCCTGCTTCGTGTCAAAGTCGCGTAGTTGATGTGGGTGTGTGATGAAGCTAAATTCACAAACTAAGTTTTTGCACTCCAAAATATGACTGGCAGATAAAGTAACTCTTTGAAGAACATGCACGGAAAAAAAATGTAAGCTCTTTATAAAGGTATTCTTCTGCAGAAAATATTGGATACTGAAAATGACAACTTACACCAATATCCTGCATCATCATGTAGACATAGTAAGTATTTTAACATGGCTAGAAGATGGCAGTACAAACTTTACAATCTTCACATACAAATAAAATCTGGCTCAACATGCACAAAGAGACAGCTCAACAAACGGAATGTCCCAAATCCTATGCAAAATTGCTGGGCACATCTAAGATCGTACCCAGACAGATCCCCCACTAACTGCATGTGTCAACACCTCATTGACCAGTTTTAGGCTGTAAAATAAGTATTAAAACCCACACAAAAAATCCTAGTGACAAATAGAGAACTTAATCATTGACATGCGTGCATCTGTCACGACATGGATTAAATTTAATAACAAAAAGATTTAAAAATCTGAGGAAATAGCTGCAACCAGGGAACAACATAAAACATAAAACCTAATGTGAACATGTTTCAAACATTCAAACATCGGAGAGTAGAGGCACCTTCCCGATTGATATTCTCTGTCAAAGTTCTGAAGAGAATACCGCGTCAGCTCTGCTGCCAAACTGCGACGACACCGAGTAAAAATTCATAATCTTCTATAATATCTGTTGGCTACATTTCTTCCTTCTTTGTGCACAACTTCAATACCTCAGATATAAAAATATGAAATACCATACAATGAACACAAGATTGAATCAAATAGCATTATTCATTATCTCGTATCTCGATGAAAATACATAATCTGAAATACAATGTCGGAAACATAACAGTGAAGAATCACTTTTTAAATTCTTCATAGAAGGGAACACATAACCAGATATTTGAAAATAATATCATAATGACAATAAATCCTTCTACATAATTGTTTACAATGCTACTTTTTATTTCAATTAAAACTGGTTGCTTTTTCACATTTGTTCATTATGCTTAACAAACATATTTGGACTGTATACGTTTCAATGTGTCAATGATAATATCTTTTATATAAAAAGGAAAAGAATAAAAAATAAACTTACAATTATACAAAGATAGTAGCATAAGAATCTTGTCTGGATTACATGACGTGTAGTTAACGCAAGCGTAAGTCTGCAAATGGAAATCCAGCCAGGCAAATAAAATGGGACGAATTAGCTGATAAAAATCAGGAGAAAGAGGAAGCGTCACATCAGTCTATTCTATATACAACATGGATCCGGCTTGCCTGCTCCTTTCTCATGCTCCTATCCGTACTTCCACTTCATTATATGGCTGTTTTTTTTTCCTTTTTCCTTCCTAATCTAATCATCCTCTGATTTTAACGGGATGGGCATGGGCCTTATTTTGTTCCAATCAAATCAAGCCACGTACACGGGAACACGGATGGGCGCACGCATGGGGCGCAAGCATGTCTTGTCCGTACAACATAAACAGGAGATCTCCATAAGACACAAACGCACAGAAAAGGAAACAGTACTAGGAAAAACCTTATACACAGAAGCTTACCAGTAACGTTGGTTAAAGAAGCGCTGCTGCTACCTACCAGTAACGCGTTGTATAAAAGAACGCTAAGCGCTACTACTATAACTGCCACACCGTTGCCGGCAGGCTAGGTTTAGTAGTAGCGCCGGTCTACAATCAGTGCTACTGCTATTGGTCTTAGCAATAGCGCTCTTCCATGCCCCGCCCTACTGCTATGGGTACCTGATCCCGCCATTTTTTCCTCCCGCGCGCGCGTCCTCACTCTCCCCCTCACACTCTCACTCGCCTCCGCCGCCGCCCCCCACGCCGGTCCTCCCCCGCAGGCTGCCCTCTCCCGCGCCGGCCCTCCCCCACCAGCCACCCTCCCCCGCGCCGGCCTCCTCCCGCGCCGGCCGCCCTCCCGCACCGGCCCTCCTCCCCCGCCAGGCCCCCCCCCCCCCCGCGTCGGTCGTCCTCCACCAAGAGGTACTCCTCCTCCCTAGTTTATTTTGAACCCTAGCTAGTTGAAAAATGTAGGCTAAATCTTAGAATGATGTAGTAGGTTGTGATCTTAGGTGTTTAATCTTAGAATATGTAGTATGAACCCTAGCTAGTTATGATTGAACCATGTTGAAAATGTAGGTTTTTAATTAGGTGTAGTTAATATAATTTAGGTATTTTAGGTGTTTAATCTTAGAATAATGTAGTATGAACCCTAGTTATGATCGAACCATGTTCAAAATGTAGGTTTTTAATTAGGTGTAGTTAATAGAATTTAGGTGTTTTAGGTGTATTTAATAGAATTCTAGGTTGATTCGTTTTGAAGTGGACATGTCATATTTTCAACATGTCACATTTGTTGTTTTTTTAGTTAAAGCAATTATTCCCGCATCAACGTCGATGATGCCTATCCCGCATCCTCATTGTCGACTCGGCGGAGGAGGCATGCTTGATTAGAGGGGCCATGTCCAGGACTGGGCTCCGCCGGGCTGGTACTGGGAGGTGCTACCTTCCGGGGGCGCAGCTTGGTGAGGAGCCAGCCTGTCATTGACCCGAACCATTTTTGGTGGCGATCGCGTGGGCTAGTGACGGTGCGGAGGCTTTCGTCCCTCGTGGAGGTGGTACGTCACTGTGTTAGCGAGGAGGACGAGCACGTCCGTTGCTACATGGTTGTATTGGAGGGCAGGTTCGACAATACTTGGCAGGTTCTTCAGGGATCTCACTGGAGCTATGATCCTGCGATGGTTCCTTCTCTTTGGTTGTCCACCGCCCGTGCCGATACCTGTCGTTCGCTAGGGTTTTAGCTGTATTAGTGATGTTATATGTATGATACTATTCGAGATGTATTAGTGATAATATTCGATGATGTACGGACGCAAGAGATGATTTAGTTTTGCTTATTGAATGCATCCTAATTTGAATGCTAATTTATTTTATGATTTAGTTTTGCTTATTGAATGCTCAAATTGGAGAACTACTCCTATTTTGAATGCTCAAATTGGAGAGCACTATGCAAGGCGTATGCATTTGATTAGTTGATAGCTTATAGGGTTTCACTAAGTCCTAAGATGAGAATAATAATGTTTTTGTTTATATTTTGTTTTTGCTGAAATCAAGGAGCCCCTCCATCATCCTCGCCGTCGTCCCCGTCACCGACCCCCTCCGACCTCGAGGTGAGACCAACCAAATCTCCATGTCAATATGAGTCCTATAAGATATTTTGAAATGTTTTTGTTCATATTTTCAACCATTGAAATGCAATGACCATCAAGTTTCAATGCTCATATGATGTAGATATAAACATGTATATCTTGTGTTGCTCAAATAGGATATGTGCTTGTGAAGGAAATATGCCCTAGAGGCAATAATAAAGTTATTATTTATTTCCTTATATCATGATAAATGTTTATTATTCATGCTAGAATTGTATTAACCGGAAACATAATACATGTGTGAATACATAGACAAACAGAGTGTCACTAGTATGCCTCTACTTGACTAGCTCGTTAATCAAAGATCGTTATGTTTCCTAACCATGAACAAAGAGTTGTTATTTGATTAATGGGATCACATCATTAGGTGAATGATCTGATTGACATGACCCATTCCATTAGCTTAGCACCCGATCGTTTAGTATGTTGCTATTGCTTTCTTCATGACTTATACATGTTCCTATGACTATGAGATTATGCAACTCCCGTTTGCCGGAGGAACACTTTGTGTGCTACCAAACGTCACAACGTAAATGGGTGATTATAAAGGAGCTCTACAGGTGTCTCCAAAGGTAGATGTTGGGTTGGCGTATTTCGAGATTAGGATTTGTCACTCCGATTGTCGGAGAGGTATCTCTGGGCCCTCTCGGTAATGCACATCACATAAGCCTTGCAAGCATTACAACTAATAAGTTAGTTGTGAGATGATGTATTACGGAACGAGTAGAGAGACTTGCCGGTAATGAGATTGAACTAGGTATTGGATACCGACGATCGAATCTCGGGCAAGTAACATACCGATGACAAAGGGAACAACGTATGTTGTTATGCGGTCTGACCGATAAAGATCTTCGTAGAATATGTAGGAGCCAATATGGGCATCCAGGTCCCGCTATTGGTTATGGACCGGAGATTTGTCTCAGTCATGTCTACATTGTTCTCGAACCGTAGGGTCCGCACGCTTAACGTTACGATGACAGTTATTATGAGTTTATGCATTTTGATGTACCGAAGTTAGTTCGGACTCCCGGATGTGATCACGGACATGACGAGGAGTCTCGAAATGCTCGAGACATAAAGATTGATATATTGGACGACTATATTCGGACACTGGAAGGGTTCCGGGGAAGTTTCGGATAAAACCGGAGCACCGGGGGGTTACCGGAACCCCCCGGGGGGTTAATGGGCCTCATGGGCCCAATGTGGAGAAGAGGAAGGGGCTGCCAGGGCAGGCCGCGCGCCCCCTCTCCCCCTAGTCCGAATTGGACAAGGAGGGAGGGGCGGCGCCCCCCCTTTCCTTCTCTCCCTCCACCTCTCCTAGTTGGACAAGGAACAGGAGGGGAGTCCTACTCCCGGTAGGAGTAGGACTCCTCCTGCGCACCTCATCTAGGCCGGCCGCACCCCCCTGGCTCCTTTATATACGGGGGCAGGGGGGCACCCTAGAACACACAAGTTGATCTTCGTGATCGTTCCTTAGCTGTGTGCGGTGCCCCCCTCCACCATATTCCACCTCGGTCATATCGTTGCAGTGCTTAGGCGAAGCCCTACGTCGGTAGAACATCATCATCGTCACCACGCCGTCGTGCTGATGGAACTCATCCCCGAAGCTTTGCTGGATCGGAGCCCGGGGAGCGTCATCGAGTTGTACGTGTGCTAAGAACTCGGAGGTGCCGGAGTAACGGTGCTTGGATCGGTCGGATCGGGAAGACGTACGACTACTTCCTCTACGTTGCGCTAACGCTTCCGTTGCGGTCTACGAGGGTACGTAGACAACACTCTCCCCTCTCGTTGCTATGCATCACCATGATCTTGCGTGTGCGTAGGAATTTTTTTGAAATTACTACGAAACCCAACAGTGGTATCAGAGCCTAGGTTTTATGTGTTGATGTTATATGCACGAGTAGAACACAACTGAGTTGTGGGCGATATAAGTCATACTGCTTACCAGCATGTCATACTTTGGTTCGGCGGTATTGTTGGACGAAGCGACCCAGACCAACATTACGCGTACGCTTACGCGAGACCGGTTCTCCCGACGTGCTTTGCACAGAGGTGGCTTGCGGGCGACAGTTTCTCCAACTTTAGTTGAACCGAGTGTGGCTACGCCCGGTCCTTGCGAAGGTTAAAACGGAGTCTATTTGACAAACTATCGTTGTGGTTTTGATGCGTAGGTGAGATTGGTTCTTACTTAAGCCCATAGCAGCCACGTAAAACTTGCAACAACAAAGTAGAGGACGTCTAACTTGTTTTTGTAGGGCATGTTGTGATGTGTATGGTCAAGACATGATGCTAAATTTTATTGTATGAGATGATCATGTTTTGTAACCAAGTTATCGGCAACTGGCAGGAGCCATATGGTTGTCGCTTTATTGTATGCAATGCAATCGCGCTGTAATGCTTTACTTTATCACTAAACGGTAGCGATAGTCGTGGAAGCATAAGATTGGCGAGACCACAACGATGCTATGATGGAGATCAAGGTGTCGCGCCGGTGACGATGGTGATCATGACGGTGCTTCGGAGATGGAGATCACAGGCACAAGATGATGATGATGGCCATATCATATCACTTATATTGATTGCATGTGATGTTTATCTTTTATGCATCTTATCTTGCTTTGATTGACGGTAGCATTATAAGATGATCTCTCACTAAAAATTATCAAGAAGTGTTCTCCCTGAGTATGCACCGTTGCGAAAGTTCTTCGTGCTGAGACACCACGTGATGATCGGGTGTGATAGGTTCTACGTTCAAATACAACGGGTGCAAAACAGTTGCACATGCGGAATACTCAGGTTATACTTGACGAGCCAAGCATATACAGATATGGCCTCAGAACACGGAGACCGAAAGGTCGAGCGTGAATCATATAGTAGATATGATCAACATAATGATGTTCACCTATGAAACTACTCCATCTCACGTGATGATCGGACATGGTTTAGTTGATTTGGATCACGTGATCACTTAGAGGATTAGAGGGATGTCTACCTAAGTGGGAGTTCTTAAGTAATATGATTAATTGAACTTAAATTTATCATGAACTTAGTACCTGATAGTATCTTGCTTGTTTATGTTTGATTGTAGATAGATGGCTCGTGCTGTTGTTCCGTTGAATTTTAATGCGTTCCTTGAGAAAGCAAAGTTGAAAGATGATGGTAGCAATTACACGGACTGGGTCCGTAACTTGAGGATTATCCTCATTGCTGCACAGAAGAATTACGTCCTGGAAGCACCGCTGGGTGCCAGGCCTGCTGCTGGAGCAACACCAGATGTTATGAACGTCTGGCAAAGCAAAGCTGATGACTACTCGATAGTTCAGTGTGCCATGCTTTACGGCTTAGAATCGGGACTTCAACGACGTTCTGAACGTCATGGAGCATATGAGATGTTCCAGGAGTTGAAGTTAATATTTCAAGCAAATGCCCGGATTGAGAGATATGAAGTCTCCAATAAGTTCTATTGCTGCAAGATGGAGGAGAACAGTTCTGTCAGTGAGCATATACTCAAAATGTCTGGGTATAATAATCACTTGATTCAATTGGGAGTTAATCTTCCAGATGATTGCGTCATTGATAGAATTCTTCAATCACTGCCACCAAGCTACAAGAGCTTCGTGATGAACTATAATATGCAAGGGATGAATAAGACTATTCCCGAGCTCTTCGTAATGCTGAAAGCTGCGGAGGTAGAAATCAAGAAGGAGCATCAAGTGTTGATGGTCAACAAGACCACTAGTTTCAAGAAAAAGGGCAAAGGGAAGAAGAAGGGGAACTTCAAGAAGAACGGCAAGCAAGTTGCTGCTCAAGAGAAGAAACCCAAGTCTGGACCTAAGCCTGAAACTGAGTGCTTTTACTGCAAGCAGACTGGTCACTGGAAGCGGAACTGCCCCAAGTATTTGGCGGATAAGAAGGATGGCAAGGTGAACAAAGGTATATGTGATATACATGTTATTGATGTGTACCTTACTAATGCTCGCAGTAGCACCTGGGTATTTGATACTGATTCTGTTGCTAATATTTGCAACTCGAAACAGGGACTACGGATTAAGAGAAGATTGGCTAAGGACGAGGTGACGATGCGCGTGGGAAACGGTTCCAAAGTCGATGTGATCGCGGTCGGCACGCTACCTCTACATCTACCTTCGGGATTAGTATTAGACCTAAATAATTGTTATTTGGTGCCAGCGTTAAGCATGAACATTATATCTGGATCTTGTTTAATGCGAGACGGTTATTCATTTAAATCAGAGAATAATGGTTGTTCTATTTATATGAGTAATATCTTTTATGGTCATGCACCCTTGAAGAGTGGTCTATTCTTATTGAATCTCGATAGTAGTGATACACATATTCATAATGTTGAAGCCAAAAGATGCAGAGTTGATAATGATGGTGCAACTTATTTGTGGCACTGCCATTTAGGTCATATCGGTGTAAAGCGCATGAAGAAACTCCATACTGATGGACTTTTGGAACCACTTGATTATGAATCACTTGGTACTTGCGAACCGTGCCTCATGGGCAAGATGACTAAAACACCGTTCTCCGGTACTATGGAGAGAGCAACAATTATGTTGGAAATCATACATACAGATGTATGTGGTCCGATGAATATTGAGGCTCGTGGCGGATATCGTTATTTTCTCACCTTCACAGATGACTTAAGCAGATATGGGTATATCTACTTAATGAAACATAAGTCTGAAACATTTGAAAATTTCCAAGAATTTCAGAGTGAAGTTGAAAATCATCGTAACAAGAAAATAAAGTTTCTACGATCTGATCGTGGAGGAGAATATTTGAGTTACGAGTTTGGTGTACATTTGAAAAATTGTGGAATAGTTTCGCAACTCACGCCACCCGGAACACCACAGCATAATGGTGTGTCCGAACGTCGTAATCGTACTTTACTAGATATGGTGCAATCTATGATGTCTCTTACTGATTTACCGCTATCGTTTTGGGGATACGCTCTAGAGACGGCCGCATTCACATTAAATAGGGCACCATCAAAATCCGTTGAGACGACGCCTTATGAACTGTGGTTTGGCAAGAAACCAAAGTTGTCGTTTCTGAAAGTTTGGGGCTGCGATGCTTATGTGAAAAAGCTTCAACCTGATAAGCTCGAACCCAAATCGGAGAAATGTGTCTTCATAGGATATCCAAAGGAAACTATTGGATACACCTTCTATCACAGATCCGAAGGCAAGACTTTTGTTGCTAAATTCGGAAACTTTCTGGAGAAGGAGTTTCTCTCGAAAGAAGTGAGTGGGAGGAAAGTAGAACTTGACGAGGTAACTGTACCTGTTCCCTTATTGGAAAGTAGTACATCATAGAAAACTGTTTCAGTGACACCTACACCAGTTAGTGAGGAAGCTAATGATGATGATCAAGAAACTTCAGATCAACATACTACTGAACCTCGTAGATCAACCAGAGTGAGATCCGCGCCAGAGTGGTACGGTAATCCTGTTCTGGAAGTCATGCTACTAGATCATGATGAACCTACGAACTATGAAGAAGCGATGGTGAGCCCAGATTCCGCAAAATGGCTTGAAGCCATGAAATCTGAGATGGGATCCATGTATGAGAACAAAGTATGGACTTTGGTTGACTTGCCCGATGATCGGCAAGCAATTGAGAATAAATGGATCTTCAAGAAGAAGACTGACGCTGACGGTAATATTACTGTCTACAAAGCTCGACTTGTCGCAAAAGGTTTTCGACAAGTTCAAGGGATTGACTACGATGAGACCTTCTCGCCCGTAGCGATGCTTAAGTCTGTCCGAATCATGTTAGCAATTGCCGCATTTTATAATTATGAAATTTGGCAGATGGATGTAAAAACTGCATTCCTGAATGGATTTCTGGAAGAAGAGTTGTATATGATGCAACCGGAAGGTTTTATCGATCCAAAGGGAGCTAACAAAGTGTGCAAGCTCCAGCGATCCATTTATGGACTGGTGCAAGCCTCTCAGAGTTGGAATAAATGCTTTGATAGTGTGATCAAAGCATTTGGGTTTATACAGACTTTCGGAGAAGCCTGTATTTACAAGAAAGTGAGTGGGAGCTCTGTAGAATTTCTGATATTATATGTGGATGACATATTACTGATTGGAAATGATATAGAATTTCTGGATAGCATAAAGGGATACTTGAATAAGAGTTTTTCAATGAAAGACCTCGGTGAAGCTGCTTACATATTAGGCATAAAGATCTATAGAGATAGATCAAGATGCTTAATTGGACTTTCACAAAGCACATACCTTGACAAGATTTTGAAAAAGTTCAAAATGGATCAAGCAAAGAAAGGGTTCTTGCCTGTGTTACAAGGTGTGAAGTTGAGTCAGACTCAATGCCCGACCAATGCAGAAGATAGAGAGAAAATGAAAGATGTTCCCTATGCTTCAGCCATAGGCTCTATCATGTATGCAATGCTGTGTACCAGACCTGATGTGTGCCTTGCTATAAGTTTGGCAGGGAGGTACCAAAGTAATCTAGGAGTGGATCACTGGACAGCGGTCAAGAACATCCTGAAGTACCTGAAAAGGACTAAGGATATGTTTCTCGTATATGGAGGTGACAAAGAGCTCATTGTAAACGGTTACGTTGATGCAAGCTTTGACACTGATCCGGACGATTCTAAATCGAAACCGGATACGTGTTTACATTAAACGGTGGAGCTGTTAGTTGGTGCAGTTCTAAACAAAGCGCCGTAGCGGGATCTACATGTGAAGCGGAGTACATAGCTGCTTCGGAAGCAGTGAACGAAGGAGTCTGGATGAAGGAGTTCATATCCGATCTAGGTGTTATACCTAGTGCATCGGGTCCAATGAAAATCTTTTGTGACAATACTGGTGCAATTGCCTTGGCAAAGGAATCCAGATTTCACAAGAGAACCAAGCACATCAAGAGACGCTTCAATTCCATCCGGGATCTAGTCCAGGTGGGAGACATAGAGATTTGCAAGATACATACGGATCCGAATGTTGCAGACCCGTTGACTAAGCCTCTTCCACGAGCAAAACATGATCAGCACCAAGGCTCCATGGGTGTTAGAATCATTACTGTGTAAACTAGATTATTAACTCTAGTGCAAGTGGGAGACTGAAGGAAATATGCCCTAGAGGCAATAATAAAGTTATTATTTATTTCCTTATATCATGATAAATGTTTATTATTCATGTTAGAATTGTATTAACCGGAAACATAATACATGTGTGAATACATAGACAAACAGAGTGTCACTAGTATGCCTCTACTTGACTAGCTCGTTAATCAAAGATGGTTATGTTTCCTAACCATGAACAAAGAATTGTTATTTGATTAATGGGATCACATCATTATGTGAATGATCTGATTGAAATGACCCATTCCATTAGCTTAGCACCCGATCGTTTAGTATGTTGCTATTGCTTTCTTCATGACTTATACATGTTCCTATGACTATGAGATTATGCAACTCCCGTTTGTCGGAGGAACACTTTGTGTGCTACCAAACGTCACAATGTAAATGGGTGATTATAAAGGAGCTCTACAGGTGTCTCCAAAGGTAGATGTTGGGTTGTCGTATTTCCAGATTAGGATTTGTCACTCCGATTGTCGGAGAGGTATCTCTGGGTCTCGCTAATGCACATCACATAAGCCTTGCAAGCATTACAACTAATAAGTTAGTTGTGAGATGATGTATTACGGAACGAGTAAAGAGACTTGCCGGTAACGAGATTGAACTAGGTATTGGATACCGACGATCGAATCTCGGGCAAGTAACATACCGATGACAAAGGGAACAACGTATGTTGTTATGCGGTCTGACCGACAAAGATCTTCGTAGAATATGTAGGAGCCAATATGGGCATCCAGGTCCCGCTATTGGTTATTGACCGGAGATTTGTCTCAGTCATGTCTACATTGTTCTCAAACCGTAGGGTCCGCACGCTTAACGTTACGATGACAGTTATTATGAGTTTATGCATTTTGATGTACCGAAGTTAGTTCGGAGTCCCGGATGTGATCACGGACATGACGAGGAGTCTCGAAATGGTCGAGACATAAAGATTGATATATTGGACGACTATATTCGGACACCGGAAGGGTTCCGGGGAAGTTTCGGATAAAACCGGAGCACCGGGGGGTTAATGGGCCTCATGGGCCCAATGTGGAGAAGAGGAAGGGGCTGCCAGGGTAGGCCACGCGCCCCCTTACCCCCTAGTCCGAATTGGACAAGGAGGGAGGGGCGGCGCCCCCCTTTCCTTCTCTCCCTCCACCTCTCCTAGTTGGACAAGGAACGGGAGGGGAGTCCTACTCCCGGTAGGAGTAGGACTCCTCCTGCGCGCCTCATCTAGGCCGGCCGCACCCCCCCTTGGCTCCTTTATATACGGGGGCAGGGGGCACACTAGAACACACAAGTTGATCTTCGTGATCGTTCCTTAGCCGTGTGCGGTGCCCCCCCTCCACCATATTCCACCTCGGTCATATCGTTGTAGTGCTTAGGAGAAGCCCTGCGTCGGTAGAACATCATCATCGTCACCACGCCGTCGTGCTGACGGAACTCATCCCCGAAGCTTTGCTGGATCGGAGCCCGGGGAGCATCATCGAGCTGTACGTGTGCTAAGAACTCGGAGGTGCCGGAGTAACGGTGCTTGGATCGGTCGGATCGGGAAGACGTACGACTACTTCCTCTACGTTGCGCTAACGCTTCTGTTGCGGTCTACGAGGGTACGTAGACAACACTCTCCCCTCTCGTTGCTATGCATCACCATGATCTTGCGTGTGCGTAGGAATTTTTTTGAAATTACTACGAAACCCAACAACTTGCCCAAGTGGCCGGCCATGTTTGCAGGTAACACCTCCGAGTGGCCTATGTTTTGCCGAAGTGTTGATTAGTTTCCGTTCCGGCAAATTTCAGGCCCTCGATATGTTCTTTTTTAGCAAAGGTCACGCCGAATTTTTCCGTGAATTTTGGCATGACTTGTGCTAGAATATGTAGGAAATATCGAGTGGCCTGGATTTTCTAGAAAGATAATTAAACGACATTTCGGGTTGACTTTAAGTCTGTCGAGGCTCCATACATGACAGTCAACAAATGAGTGAGGGAGAAAGTCTGCACCATATATGAGAGAAGAAGAATCCTGACTTTTGTCGTGGGGGTCATTTGTTCTTCTTCTTCTTGTGCTAGACCTTTGTTATGCACCAGGGGAAGGAGGAATAACGACCATCACCGACGGTCGAAAAATCTGTGAGGGAGTGTGTCCACCATATATGAGAGAGGATGAAGAATCCCGACTATTGTCGTGGGGGTGGTTTCTCCTTCTTCTCCTTGTGCTAGACCTTTATTATGCACTAGGGGAAGGAGGAGTAACGGCCATCACCGACGGTCGCAAATGTCAGAAAAGACTCAACAGACCGATAGTCAACCCGTGATGAATAATAATGATCTAATTTAGTTTTTTAGTATATATATATATATATTTTATTGTACAAGTTTAATCTTTGAATTATGAACATAGGAAATGTCGTCCATGTCGTCGTTGGACGATAAAAGTCTCCCGGCGGAGTGCGACTGGTGTGGCGACGGCCGGAGTCTGTGCGACAGGCCTCACCTGGTAGAAGGTCGGCGCTTCAGCATTAAGCTCCAGGAGACCTTCGATGTTGAAACGGTACGCAATGACGACAAGTGTTTTTTCGTAATTAAGCACGACTTCTGCTTCTTCAACGTGTAATTTTTTTCTTTTACAATTGGACTAGCTTATCTCATGCCATGCAAGACGCTATATCTTGGAGAGGATGGATTATGAAGATCATGAAAGTATGGAAACAAAGATAATTCACCTAAGGACCCATCATGATATGGATTTTGATGTAAATCTATACAATTCTGAGAGCGTAACCCATTTTGGTTGCTCGAATTGGGAAGCACATTGAAAGACGTATGATTTTCATGAGGGTATGCTTGTCAACATGGATCTTGGTGATCCTGACATCGGCGAAGACAGTATGGACATTTGGGTCCTTGTTGATACGCTTCCAATTCTACCGCTATGTGAGTTTCTCAAACATAGTTATTATGTAATTTATATAATTTATATTATTTATTTTAAAATAGTTGACAGCTTATTTTCATTCTACGAAGAATGTGCGGAAGATGGTAAACATAACCTACTACACCGATGGCTCAGAATTAACTAATTAGGGAAAAAATCATCTGATCTCATTTATTAATGATCTTGAGAATTACAATATCTATTATCAAACTCCTGCACATTATGGTCAATACGTGCCACTAGTGCATGTGTTGAACTACGGTAACATCCATGGAGATGTCATGGTAAGATTTTTTTACTATTATGACATCCGTGCATCTTTTGCACAAATTCTTCTAAAACTCAACTACATTGCTAACTATGAAGTTATTACTATATTTTTCAACAGAAAATCCCGAACGATTGTTTGCCTCATCTGATGTTTCCAAAAGGTCGCCTTGATGTTATGAGCGTACGGCCAGGTCATCCTACGCATCACTGTTATTCATACCAGATTTCTAAAACCGATGGAGACATGACAATCAAAGATTGGAAAAAAGTATGGTCAATCGTAGGGAGCTACTGTAGCGACCCGACCCGAATGGATCAAGACTCTGTGCTTAAGTGTCATCCCTAGATCGGTATGCTGACACACATAGTACTCGAGGATTTATAACAGAGGTAAATCACATGTATAAAGTAACGTAAATACTATTACCTCAATCCAAATTGCGGAAGTAACAACAAGGTTGTGGATTCCCATCAACCCCAATGGCAAAGTTGAGTATAGAAATCGTAACCCTAACGTATCACTTACTCGTCGTAAGAATTCTGTAACATGAGACGTTGCAGCCACAAGGGTCAGTACATTGAATGTACTGGCAAATTCACACCATAGGATAATGTTGAATAATAGCTATCACTACATGCATATTTGGCTGGTGGAAGATCTATGGTTATAATGTTTTTGTGAAAAGCCAATTTTTTCCTACAACAAAGGAATATATTTTATTTAACTATCAAGGTAGTTGATAAACATTGAGAATGGTAAATCCCTATCTCAATCCCAATTAAAAAGTAATTAACATCCCAACAAATTAATTTTGAGTGATGAGATCAACATGATAATTCAAGAACCAGATACTCAAGATGTCCATAACCGGGGACACGGCTAACCATGATTAGTTTGTACACTATGCAGTGGTTTGCACACTTTTCCCCACAAGACTCGATCTCCTCCGTTGGTTTTCTCGCACTACATGGTGTTTGAGAAAGAGATGACCGAGACACAGTCTTTCCGAAGAGGTCCCCTTAACCGATAGATGGGCCGATACACCTACAATCCCCTACATATGCTAGCCCATCATGGAAAGGTTTCCCACAACTTACTCAACTATGCCAGAGCTCATAATGGCTTGTGGCTGCACGCGGAAGTTTCTAGCATGAATAATCTTATGATCCCTTTGAGCCTGGGTGGAGAACCATAGGATGATCACACGGTAACCCCGGGATCTCCTAGGACAACACTGATATAACCCCAGGTGTCCGGGCAAGTCCACTGGTATATCCCTAGGGTGCCCCAACCAATCCACCTAGATGTGTATTAAAGTAGACACCTTAAGTTAAACCTTAGTTAACAATAATCTCTCGTAGCTTTCATGAATTCTCTCAAACCAATCCACGTCTACGAGCATAGCATAGTAGTATAAGCATAACATAGAAGTAACTCCCAGGGGTTTGATATAAAGGACAATAGGTTCTACCTCATCAACTGTTGGGGAACGCAGTAATTTCAAAAAAATTCCTACGCACACGCAAGATCATGGTGATGCATAGCAACGAGAGGGGAGAGTGTTGTCTACGTACCCACGCAGACCGACTGCGGAAGCGTTGACGCAACGTAGAGGAAGTAGTCGTACGTCTTCCCGATCCGACCGATCCAAGCACCGTTACTCCGGCACCTCCGAGTTCTTAGCACACGTACAGCTCGATGACGATCCCCGGGCTCCAATCCAGCAAAGCGTCGGGGAGGAGTTCCGTCAGCACGACGGCGTGGTGACGATCTTGATGTTCTACCGTCGCAGGGCTTCGCCTAAGCACCGCTACAATATGATCGAGGTGGAATATGGTGGCAGGGGGCACCGCACACGGCTAAGGAACGATCTCAAGGATCAACTTGTGTGTGTAGAGGTGCCCCCTGCCCCCGTATGTAAAGGATCCAAGGGGGAGGGGGCGGCCGTCCAGGAGGAGGGCGTAGGAGGAGTCCTACTCCTACCGGGAGTAGGACTCCCCCCCAATCCTAGTTGGAATAGGATTCCTCGAGGGGGAAAGAGAGAGAGGGGGGCCGGCCACCTCTCCTTGTCCTAATAGGACTAGGGGAGGGGGGAGGCGCGCGGCCCACCTTGGGCTGCCCCTTTTCTCCTTTCCACTAAAGCCCACTAAGGCCCATATAGCTCCCGGGGGGTTCCGGTAACCTCCCGGTACTCCGGTAAAATCTCGATTTCACCCGGAACACTTCCGATATCCAAACATAGGCTTCCAATATATCAATCTTTATGTCTCGACCATTTCGAGACTCCTCATCATGTCTGTGATCACATCCGGGACTCCGAACTGACTTCGGTACATCAAAATGCATAAACTCATAATAACTGTCATCGTAACGTTAAGCGTGCGGACCCTACGGTTCGAGAACAATGCAGACATGACTGAGACACATCTCCGGTCAATAACCAATAGCGGGACCTGGATGCCCATATTGGCTCCTACATATTCTACGAAGATCTTTATCGGTCAGACCGCATAACAACATACGTTGTTCCCTTTGTCATCGGTATGTTACTTGCCCGAGATTCGATCGTCGGTATTCCAATACCTAGTTCAATATCGTTGCCGGCAAGTCTCTTTTACTCGTTCTGTAATACATCATCCCGCAACTAACTCATTTAGTTGCAATGCTTGCAAGGCTTAAGTGATGTGCATTACCGAGAGGGCCTAGAGATACCTCTCCGACAATCAGAGTGACAAAACCTAATCTCGAAATACGCCAACCCAACATGTACCTTTGGAGACACCTGTAGTACTCCTTTATAATCACCCAGTTACGTTGTGACGTTTGGTAGTACCCAAAGTGTTCCTCCGGTAAACGGGAGTTGCATAATCTCATAGTTATAGGAACATGTATAAGTCATGAAGAAAGCAATAGCAACATACTAAACGATCGGGTGCTAAGCTAATGGAGTGGGTCATGTCAATCAGATCATTCTCTTAATGATGTGATCTCGTTAATCAAATAACAACTCATTGTTCATGGTTAGGAAACATAACCATCTTTGATTAACGAGCTAGTCAAGTAGAGGCATACTAGTGACACTTTGTTTGTCTATGTATTCACACATGTATTATGTTTCCGGTTAATACAATTCTAGAATGAATAATAAACATTTATCATGATATAAGGAAATAAATAATAACTTTATTATTGCCTCTAGGGCATATTTCCTTCAGTCTCCCACTTGCACTAGAGTCAATAATCTAGTTCACATCGCCATGTGATTTAACAGCAATAGTTCACATCACCATGTGATTAACACCCATAGTTCATATCGATATGTGATCAACACCCAAAAGGGTTTACTAGAGTCAGTAATCTAGTTCACATCGCTATGTGATTAACACCCAAAGAGTACTAAGGTGTGATCATGTGAGATAATTTTAGTCAACGGGTCTGCCATATTCAGATCCGTAAGTATTTTGTGAATTTCTATGTCAACAATGCTCTGCACGGAGCTACTCTAGCTTATTGCTCCCACTTTCAATATGTATCTAGATCGAGACTTAGAGTCATCCAGATCTGTGTCAAAATTTGCATCGACGTAACTTTTTACGACGAACCTTTTTGTCACCTCCATAATTGAGAAATATTTCCTTATTCCACTAAGGATAATTTTGACCGTTGTCCAGTGATCTACTCTTAGATCACTATTGTACTCCTTGCTTAACACAGTGTAGGGTATACAATAGATCTGGTACATAGCATGGCATACTTTATAGAACCTATGGATGAGGCATAGGGAATGACTTTCATTCTATTTCTATCTCCTGCCGTGGTCGGGCTTTGAGTCTTACTCAATTTCACACCTTGCAACACAGGCAAGAACTCTTTCTTTGACTGTTCCATTTTGAACTACTTCAAAATCTTGTCAAGGTATGTACTCATTGAAAAACTTATCAAGCGTCTTGATCTATCTCTATAGATCTTGATGCTCAATATGTAAGCAGCTTTACCGAGGTCTTTCTTTGAAAAAACTCCTTTCAAATATTCCTTTATGCTATCCAGAAAATTATACATTATTTCCGATCAACAATATGTTGTTTACATATACTTATCAGAAATGTTGTAGTGCTCCCACTCACTTTCTTGTAAATACAGGCTTCACCGTAAGTCTGTATAAAACTATATGCTTTGATCAATTTATCAAAGCGTATATTCCAACTCCGAGATGCTTGCACCAGTCCATAGATGGATCGTTGGAGCTTGCATATTTTGTTAACACCTTTAGGATTGACAAAACCTTCTGGTTGCATCATATACAACTCTTCTTTAGTAAATCCATTAAGGAATGCAATTTTGTTTATCCATTTGCCAGATTTTATAAAATGCGGCAATTGCTAACATGATTCGGACAGACTTAAGCATAGATACGAGTGAGAAACTCTCATTGTAGTCAACACCTTGAACTTGTCGAAAACCTTTTGCGACAATTCTAGCTTTGTAGATAGTAACACTACTATCAGCGTCCGTCTTCCTCTTGAAGATCCATTTATTTTCTATGGCTTGCCGATCATCGGGCAAGTCAACCAAAGTCCATACTTTGTTCTCATACATGGATCCCATCTCAGATTTCATGGCTTCAAGCCATTTTGCGGAATCTGGGCTCACCATCGCTTCCTCATAGTTCGCAAGTTCGTCATGGTCTAGTAACATGACTTCCAGAACAGGATTACCGTACCACTCTGGTGCGGATCTTACTCTGGTTTACCTACGAGATTTGGTAGTAACTTGATCTGAAGTTACATGATCATCATCATTAGCTTCCTCACTAATTGGTGTAGTAGTCACAGGAACAGATTTCTGTGATGAACTATTTTCCAATAAGGGAGAAGGTACAATTACCTTATCAAGTTTTCTATTTTCCTCCCACTCACTTCTTTCGAGAGAAACTCCTTCTCTAGAAAGGATCCATTCTTAGCAACGAATGTCTTGCCTTCGGATCTGTGATAGAAGGTGTACCCAATAGTCTCCTTTGGGTATCCTATGAAGACATATTTCTCCGATTTGGGTTGGAGCTTATCAGGATGAAACTTTTTCATATAAGCATCACAATCCCAAACTTTAAGAAACGACAACTTTGGTTTCTTGCCAAACCACAGTTCAGATTGTGTCGTCTCAACGGACTTAGATGGTGCCCTTTTAAACGTGAATGCAGCTGTCTTTAATGCATAACCCCAAAACGATAGTGGTAGATCGGTAAGAGACATCATAGATCGCACTATATCTAATAAAGTACGGTTATGACGTTCGAACACACCATTACACTATGGTGTTCCAGGTGGTGTGAGTAGTGAAACTATTTCACATTGTTTTAATTGAAGGACAAACTCGTAACTCAAATATTTTACCTCTGCGATCATATCGTAGAAACTTTTATTTTCTTGTCACGATGATTTTCCACTTCACTCTAAAATTCTTTGAATTGTTCAAATGTTTCAGACTTATGTTTCATCAAGTAGATATCCCCATATGTGCTCAAATCATCTGTGAAGGTTAGAAAATAATGATACCTGCTGCAAGCCTTAATATTCATCGGACCACATACATCAGTATGTATGATTTCCAGCAAATCTGTTGCTTGCTTCATTGTTCCGGAGAATGGCGTTTTAGTCATCTTGCCCATAAGGCATGGTTCGCAAGCATCAAGTGATTCATAATCAAGTGATTCCAAAAGCCCATCAGTATGGAGTTTCTTCATGCGCTTTACACCAATATGGCCTAAACGGTAGTGCCACAAATAAGTTTCACTATCATTATTAACTTTGCATCTTTTGGTTTCAATATTATGATTATGTGTATCACTACGATCGAGATCCAACGAACTAATTTCATTGGGTGTGTAACCATATAAGGTTTTATTCATGTAAACAGAACAACAATTTATTCTCTTACTTAAATGAATAACCATATTACAATAAACATGATCAAATCATATTCATGCTCAACGCAAACACCAAATAACACTTATTCAGGTTCAACACTAATCCCGAAAGTATAGGGAGTGTGCGATGATGATCATATCAATTTTGGAACCACTTCCAACACTCATCGTCACTTCACCTTTAACTAGTCTCTGTTTATTCTGCAACTCCCGTTTCGAGTTACTAATCTTAGCAACTGAACTAGTATCAAATACTGAGGGGTTGCTATAAACACTAGTAAAGTACAGATCAATAACATGTATATCAAATATACTTATGTTCACTTTGCCATCCTTCTTATCTGCCAATCACTTGGGGTAGTTCCGCTTCCAGTGACCAGTCCCTTTGCAGTAGAAACACTTAGTCTCAGGCTTAGGACCAGACTTGGGCTTCTTCACTTGAGCAGCAACTTGCTTGCTGTTTTTCTTGAAGTTCCCCTTCTTCCCTCTGCCCTTTTCTTGAAACCAGTGGTCTTGTCTACCATCAACACTTGATGTTTTTCTCGATTTCTACCTTCATCAATTTCCGCATTACGAAGAGCTTGGGAATCATTTCCGTTATCCCTTGCATATCATAGTTCATCACGAAGTTCTACTAACTTGGTGATGGTGACTAGAGAATTCTGTCAATCACTATCTTATCTGGAAGATTAACTCCCACTTGATTCAAGCGATTGTAGTACTCAGACAATCTGGGCACATGCTCACTAGTTGAGCGATTCTCCTCCATCTTTTAGCTATAGAACTTGTTGGAGACTTCATATCTCTCAACTCGGGTATTTGCTTGAAATAGTCATCATATTGAGCTAGCCAAACGTCTTTGAAGTCCCGATTCTAAGCCATTAAGCATGGTGCACTAAACTATCAAGTAGTCATCATATTGAGCTAGCCAAACGTTCATAACGTCTGCATCTGCTCCTGCAATGGGTCCGTCACCTAGCGGTGCATCAAGGACATAATTCTTCTATGCAGCAATGAGGATAAACCTCAGATCACGGATCCAATCCGCATCTTTGCTACTAACATCTTTCAACACAATTTTCTCTAGGAACATATCAAAATAAACACAGGGAAGCAACAACGCGAGCTATTGATCTACAACATGATTTGCAAAATACTAGCAGGACTAAGTTCATGATAAATTTAAGTTCAATTTAATCATATTACTTAAGAACTCCCACTTAGATAGACATCCCTCTAATCCTCTAAGTGATCACGTGATTCAAATCAACTAAACCATGTCCGATCATCACGTGAGATGGAGTAGTTTCATTGGTGAACATCATTATGTTGATCATATCTACTATATGATTCACGCTCGACCTTTCGGTCTCCGTGTTCCGAGGCCATATCTGTATATGCTTGGCTCGTCAAGTATAACCTGAGTATTCCGCGTGTGCAACTGTTTTGCACCCGTTGTATTTGAACATAGAGCCTATCACACCCGATCATCACGTGGTGTCTCAGCACGAAGAACTTTCGCAACGGTGCATACTCAGGGAGAACACTTCTTGATAATTAGTGAGAGATCATCTTATAATGCTACCGTCAATCAAAGCAAGATAAGATGCATAAAAGATAAACATCACATGCAATCAATATAAGTGATATGATATGCCCATCATCATCTTGTGCCTGTGATCTCCATCTCCGAAGCACCGTCATGATCACCATCGTCACCGGCGCGACACCTTGATCTCCATCGTAGCATCGTTGTCGTCTCGCCAATCTTATGCTTCTACGACTATCACTACCGCTTAGTAATAAAGTAAAGCATTACATCGCGATTGCATTGCATACAATAAAGCGACAACCATATGGCTCCTGCCAGTTGCCGATAACTCGGTTACAAAACATGAGCATCTCATACAATAAAATTTAGCATCATGTCTTGGCCATATCACATCACAACATGCCCTGCAAAAACAAGTTAGACGTCCTCTACTTTGTTGTTGCAAGTTTTACGTGGCTTCTACGGGCTTAAGTAAGAACCAATCTCACCTACGCATCAAAACCACAACGATAGTTTGTCAAGTTGGTGCTGTTTTAACCTTCGCAAGGACCGGGCGTAGCCACACTCAGTTCAACTAAAGTTGGAGAAACTGTCGCCCGCAAGCCACCTCTGTGCAAAGTACGTCGGGAGAACCCGTCTCGCGTAAGCGTACGCGTAATGTCGGTCTGGGCCGCTTCATCCAACAATACCGCCAAACCAAAGTATGACATGCTGGTAGGCAGTATGACTTATATCGCCCACAACTCACTTGTGTTCTACTCGTGCATATAACATCAACATATAAAAACCTAGGCTCGGATGCCACTGTTGGGGAACGCAGTAATTTCAAAAAATTTCCTACGCACACGCAAGATCATGGTGATGCATAGCAACGAGAGGGGAGAGTGTTGTCTACGTACCCACGCAGACCGACTGCGGAAGCCTTGACGCAACGTAGAGGAAGTAGTCGTACGTCTTCCCGATCCGACCGATCCAAGCACCGTTACTCCGGCACCTCCGAGTTCTTAGCACACGTACAGATCGATGACGATCCCCGGGCTCCGATCCAGCAAAGCGTCGGGGAGGAGTTCCGTCAGCACGACGGCGTGGTGACGATCTTGATGTTCTACCGTCGCAGGGCTTCGCCTAAGCACTGCTACAATATGATCGAGGTGGAATATGGTGGCAGGGGGCACCGCACACGGCTAAGGAACGATCTGAAGGATCAACTTGTGTCTGTAGAGGTGCCCCCCTGCCCCCGTATATAAAGGATCCAAGGGTGAGGGGGCGGCCAGCCAGGAGGAGGGCGCAGGAGGAGTCCTACTCCTACCGGGAGTAGGACTCCCCCCCCCCCAATCCTAGTTGGAATAGGATTCCTCGAGGGGGAAAGAGAGAGAGGGGGCCGGCCACCTCTCCTTGTCCTAATATGACTAGGGGAGGGGGGAGGCGCGCGGCCCACCTGGGGCTGCCCCTTTTCTCCTTTCCACTAAAGCCCACTAAGGCCCATATAGCTCCCGGGGGGGTTCCGGTAACCTCCCGGTACTCCAGTAAAATCTCGATTTCACCCGGAACACTTCCGATATCCAAACATAGGCTTCCAATATATCAATCTTTATGTCTCGACCATTTCGAGACTCCTCATCATGTCCGTGATCACATCCGGGACTCCGAACTAACTTCGGTACATCAAAATGCATAAACTCATAATAACTGTCATCGTAACGTTAAGCGTGCGGACCCTACGGTTCGAGAACAATGCAGACATGACTGAGACACATCTCCGGTCAATAACCAATAGCGGGACCTGGATGCCCATATTGGCTCCTACATATTCTACGAAGATCTTTATCGGTCAGACCACATGACAACATACGTTGTTCCCTTTGTCATCGGTATGTTACTTGCCCGAGATTCGATCGTCAGTATTCCAATACCTAGTTCAATCTCGTTGCCGGCAAGTCTCTTTTACTCGTTCTGTAATACATCATCCCGCAACTAACTCATTTAGTTGCAATGCTTGCAAGGCTTAAGTGATGTGCATTACCGAGAGGGCCCAGAGATACCTCTCCGACAATCGGAGTGACAAAACCTAATCTCGAAATATGCCAACCCAACATGTACCTTTGGAGACACCTGTAGTACTCCTTTATAATCACCCAGTTACGTTGTGACGTTTGGTAGTACCCAAAGTGTTCCTCCGGCAAACGGGAGTTGCATAATCTCATAGTTATAGGAACATGTATAAGTCATGAAGAAAGCAATAGCAACATACTAAACGATCGGGTGCTAAGCTAATGGAATGGGTCATGTCAATCAAATCATTCTCTTAATGATGTGATCCCGTTAATAAAATAACAACTCATTGTTCATGGTTAGGAAACATAACCATCTTTGATTAACGAGCTAGTCAAGTAGAGGCATACTTGTGACACTTTGTTTGTCTATGTATTCACACATGTATTATGTTTCCGGTTAATACCATTCTAGCATGAATAATAAACATTTATCATGATATAAGGAAATAAATAATAACTTTATTATTGCCTCTAGGGCATATTTCCTTCATCAACTACTTCCCAATACCCACATATTAATCAGATCCTACTCATGCAATGTTTGAGGGTTGAAACTAATGCATAAAAACTAGGTAATGAAAAGTATGATCAAAGTGTGAACTTGCCTCGTATTGTTGATGAAGGTACTGTTGATGAAGATGATTCGCACTCATAACTCCTGATAGTTCTACTCACACACTCCGGTCAATCTATCGTGAGCAAGTAATAGTAACCACACATAAGCAATCAAGCAAAAGAATCGAAGAAAAGATCTCGGAAAACTTTGAAAACAAGCAATTATCTCTTGCAACATAAAACAATTTCTAATAGTACCAAAATTAGGTGGATTTGTCCTTATCAGAAAGTTTAGGGCAAGAGCTTCGCTTTGCAAAAAAGAATCAACTAAATCAAAGTTATAAAACTCAAGTTATGATACAAACAAGTTTAAATTCAAAAAAGTTTGAATCAAATTTTAAACTTTCAAAAACATGTTTAAGTTATTTTACTGGATAGAGGAGATCATAACAAAGAAGTGGGCGTTGGTTTTGTTGGATTTGGGTAAACGAGTAAAAAGTTGTGATAGATTGAAGATCAGGGACTAATCTGCAAAGAAAATATTTCATGGATGGGACCCTGGCCGAAAAATTAAAAAGAAAAAGGAAAAACTCTACCTAGCGAATGTTCGCTGACGAACGCTAACTAAGAAAAACCGTTCGCTAAAGAGATCTAGACTGAAAACGTCCGCTACATAATAAAAACAAAACGGTTTTTAAAGAAAAAACCGATCTAGACCGGTCGGCGGCGGTTCTTTATCACGGTTCTCGGCGGTTCAGCGGCGGGGCGGTTCATCGATGACAACTGCTTCGGACGGCAGCGGTGGCGACTCCAGCGAACTCGGGGACGGTGGCCCCGAGGTCGGCGGAGACGGCGTGGGGCGGTCGCGGCAGGCGGCGGAGGCGGACTACGGCGGCACTGGCGGTGGCGTGCACAGGGCCGCGGCGGCGGAGGTGGGATCCGGTGACGGCAGCGGTGGTTTGCGGCGCGGGCGGCGGCTCGGCGACCAGATGCGAGGTGAGGGGAGAGGAGAGACGGGGCCCGGGGCACCGAATTTATAGGAGGGAAGGGGCGAGGTGGCGTGGAGGAGGGACAAGGCAACGGAGAGGCGGCGGCGAGTCCGGCTGCGGCACGGGATCGGCGGCAGCGTCAGCAACGCTCGGGACTATGTCCCGAGGTAGTCCCGAGCTCGAGGGCGAACCGCGGCTGGGCTGGGCTGTGGCCTGGCTGGAGCTGGGCCGGCCCAGTCGGCGGGAAAAGTTTTTCTAAAAGAAACGCAGACAGATAAAATAATGAAAACAATATAAATAAAAAAATTATATAGGCATATAATATATTAAAATTTTCAAAAATATATTTTCTACAACATGAACATTTTCTAGCGTCAAATAAAATCCACACGAATTTAAATAAAGCAAAGAGTGCTACTTTTGCAATAAAACCTCATAAAAAATCATTTTAAAAAATACCAAAATGATTTCAAATTTATTTCTCTCCAATATTCTATTGTAGGGAATCATTTTATCCTATTTTCCATATATTTTATTTTTGGAGAAAAAATAATTTGAAAAAAACAAACTAACTCCAAATTGAAAATAATTTTCAAAAGGACTTTAAATTTGATCCTTTTAAACTTCCAACTCATATCTCATATGTTTTGAAGAAGTCATTTTATCTTCTCTCATGAAAATCGTTGAGTTGCTTAAAGTTCCTGAATTTGAAATATTTCCAAATGAAATCCAAATCTTTTCAACAACCCTTTTCATTTAATTAAATGGAAGAAGTCATGTCATCTTCTCTCTAGGGTTTTGTGATGAAATAAAGTTGAATTCTTGGAGATGAGAAAGCAAAGTGAAAGTTTTGGGGAAGTCATTTTATTCCCTCTCATTTAACTTTCAAAAGGTTTCAAATTTCACTTAATTTCACACAATCAATCACACAACAATCAAACAAACAAACAATCTATTTATTTAATATAACATTCCAAAATTTAGAATTTTGGGATGTTACAGCTAGTTGGAAACATTATTGTGCGAAGCGTAAGAATTGAAGATAGGATAATCTCCATTCTCCACAATGGAGAGTCAGGGCCTATCTTGTTTTATGCTATTTTACCTAAGAGAGGGTAGTAGGTCCTATGAGAGAGGAGTGGGTCCTAGGTACAATGTGTTAGAGTTGATGATGAGGAGGAGGAGTTGTGATTATGACTAGTGGCCAACTTGTTATATGATGTCTCATTGATGAAATGATGATCAGTTATATGGCAATGATGTATTATGATGATAAGTTGTTAATGATACGATGATGATGATTATTATTATATCATTGGGTGAAAGAACCATGGATTAGTTTCAAGTGGATGGATCCATCCACTTGAAACTAGTCGACGGTTCTTTCACCCAGTGATGTAATAACTCATTATGATGTAAAAACAATCTCTAAATTGCTACTGTATGAAAACTTGTATAATGGTGTATGAATACGAAATAAAATGAAAAAGAAATAGAATATGCAATAATAGTAGTAGCGTGGGCGCAGAGGCGCGCTGCTAGTACTTACCAGTAGCGCGTTACGAAAAACTCGCTACTACTAAGTACTTATAGCAGTAGCGTGTGTGGACCTGCACTACTACTAACCTTTAGCTGTACACCTTATCAGTAGCACGGAACCCCGCGTTACTGCTAGGCTAAAAGCCCGCGCTACTGCTAGGCATTTCCCTAGTAGTGAAATATCACAGGAATCGAAGAAAGGAGATGAACTTCCATACGTACCTGGGAGAGGAAGATAGTAGCAGCGTGGCAGCGTGCGAGAGGAACGCCAGCGCTTATTCCGTTTGGTCGTTGAGGGAGGCGCGCGGGTGTCTGTAGGCAGCAAAGCATGTAGGTGGGGCCTGGAGATGGCACCGCGAAGTAGCTCCCCGGCGACGGTTTTTTCGGTGGAGCAGCTTGAACAGCGCAGCCGGCTTCGTCGTGGTGTTGGCTGCTACTCCTTCATCGTAGATGCCCGATGGCGGCACTGGCGCCACTCCCGCTCGAACGGCGAGAGGCACGCTGGACGAAGCCTTAATGGGGTGGGGACGGCGATGCAAGTTCTCGGACTGTAGAGCAGTAGCCGCAACGGCTCGACGCGACTCCTGCCCCGTACAGGCCCCTGATGGCGGCGACAGAGCCCCACTTGCAGCCACACCCTGGGAGATCACTGGTCCTTGTGCGGCCCACTGACTGCACACGCATCTTCCTGTTCTTGATGTCGCCGACGGCTTCCAGTCTTTTCACGGCTTCCCCACAACAGTCGTTGATACGTCTCCAACGTATCTACTTTTTCTCATGCTTTTCCTCTTGTTTTGGACTCTAATTTGCATGATTTGAATGAAACTAACCCCGGACTGACGTTGTTTTCAACATAACTACCATGGTGTTGTTTTTGTGCAGAAATAAAAGTTCACGGAATGGAACGAAACTTTTTGAGGAATTTTTATATGATATATAAGAATTTCTGGAGCCAAGACCTACCGGAGAGGGGCCCCTGGGTGGGCACAACCCACCAGGGCACGCCCCCCTCTCCTGGCGCGCCCAGGTGGGTTGTACCCACCTGGTGGACCCGCTGACGACCCCCCTAATATTATAAATCACATATTTCCAGAAAAAAAAATCAGGGAGAAAGAATTATCGCGATCCATGAGACGGAGCCGCCGCCAAGCCCTGTTCTTCCTCGGGAGGGCAGATCTGGAGTCCATTTGGGGCTCCGGAGAGGGGATCTTCATTCTTTGTCATCACCAACCCTTCTCCATCGCCAATTCCATGATGCTCCCCACCGGGAGTGAGTAATTCCTTCGTAGGCTCGCTGGTTGGTGAGGAGTTGGATGAGATTCAGCATGTAATCGAGTTAGTTTTGTTAGTGCCTGATCCCTAGTATCCACTATGTTCTTAGATTGATATTGCTATGACTTTGCCATGCTTAATGCTTGTCACTTTGGGCCCGGGTGCCATGATTTCAGATCTAAACCGTTTATGTTATCATCATTATATCCATGTTCTAGATCCGATCATGCAAGTTATAGTCACCTACTACGTGTTATGATCCGGGAACCCCGGAGTGACAACAACCGGGCCCACTCCCGGTGATGACCGTAGTTTGAGGAGTTCGTGTATTCACTATGTGTTAATGCTTTGTTCCGGTTCTCTATTAAAAGGAGGCCTTAATATCACTTAGTTTCCAATATGGATCCCGCTGCGACAGGAGGGTAGGACAAAAGATGTCATGCAAGTTCTTTTAATAAAGCACGTAAGACTATTTACAGAATACATGCCTACATTATATCGATGAACTGGAGCTAGTGTCGTATTGCCCTAGGTTATAACTGTCTCATGATGAATATCTTCCAACAAGTCACCGATTCAATGCCTACGAATTTATCTTTATTGATCTTACTGCATTACTATTGCTATCATCACTGTTACACTTGCTACAAATTACTGCCATCACTATTACTGTTACCGTTGCTGCTGTCACTATTATCAAAACTATCAAACTACTTTGTTACTGATCACTTTGCTGCAAATAATTAATCTCCAGGTGTGGTTGAATTGACAACTCAGCTGCTAATACCTTCAAATATTCTTTGGCTCCCCTTGTGTCGAATCTATAAATTTGGGTTGAATACTCTACCCTCAAAAACTGTTGCGATCCCTTATACTTGTGGGTTATCAAGACCTTTTTCTGGCACTATTGCCGGGGAGCATAGCTATATTTGTTGAGTCACTTGGGATTATTATCATATTATCACTATGAAGAATCTTAAGGATCCTAAGACTAAGATATTTCCCTCAATGATGGGGGGAGGTAAGGAACTGTCATCCAGTTCTGCTTTAGATTCACCTTCTGTCATGAATAAACTTGCAACACCACCACATGCTATTAATTCTGATATGTCGCAAGTTATTTATGATGCTACTTCTACTATGAATGATGCTTATGATGATGCTAGTACCTTGCTTGATAATGATGGTGTGCCACTTGGTGAATTTCTTGATAAACAAATTGCTAGAGTTATACAACATGATGTTGTTGAATCTGATGATGAGATTGAAACTGAAACTCCTGAAACACCTGCTAGAACTAGCTTTCCTAGATATGAATTGCCTAAGGTACCGGAAGGTTATGTTATGACTGAAGAAGCAACTAGAGATATTCTTGCCTGCAATGATAGAGATGATCTAGAGAAATTACTACAAAGGTATAAAGAAAAATCTCTGAATGCTAGAATGAAATGTGATCCTAAGTTTGCTACTTCACCTATCTTTATTAACGATAAGGATTATGAATTCTCTGTCGACCCGGAGTTAATTACTTTGGTTGAATCTGATCCTTTCCATGGTTATGAAACTGAAACTGTTGTGGCACATCTTACTAAGTTGAATGACATAGCCACCCTTTTTACTCATGATGAGAAAACTTGCTATTACTTTATTCTCAAATTATTTCCTTTCTCATTAAAGGGTGATGCTAAAGCTTGGTACAATACTCTTGCTCCTGGTTGTGTGCGTAGTCCCCCAGGATATGATTTATTACTTCTCTAAAAAAATATTTTCCTGCTCATATGAAACAAGCTGCCTTACAGGAAATATTTAACTTTGTGCAAACTAAAGAAGAGAGTCTCCCACAAGCTTGGGGGAGTCTTTGCCAATTACTTAATGCTTTGCCTGATCATACTCTTAAGAAAAATGAAATACTTGATATCTTCTATAATGGACTAACCGATGCTTCTACGGACTTCCTAGATAGTTGTGCTAGTTGTGTTTTCAGGGAACGAATGATGTCTACTACACAACCTTCTTCTTGTAGATGTTGTCGGGCCTCCAAGTGCAGAGGTTTGTAGGACAGTAGCAAATTTCCCTCAAGTGGATGACCTAAGGTTTATCAATCTGTAGGAGGCGTAGGATGAAGATGGTCTCTCTCAAGCAACCCTGCAACCAAATAACAAAGAGTCTTTTGTGTCCCCAACACACCCAAAACAATGGTAAATTGTATAGGTGCACTAGTTCAGCGAAGAGATGGTGATACAAGTGGTATATGGATAGTAGATAAAGATATTTGTAATCTGAAATTATAAAAACAGCAAGGTAACTAATAATAAAAGTGAGCGTAAACGGTATTGCAATGATAGGAAACAAGGCCTAGGGTTCATAGTTTCGCTAGTGTAAGTTCCCTCAACAATGATAACATAATTGGACCATATAACTATCCCTCAACATGCAACAAAGAGTCACTCCAAAGTCACTAATAGCGGAGAACAAATGAAGAGATTATGGTAGGGTACGAAACCACCTCAAAGTTATTCTTTCCAATCAATCCGTTGGGCTATTCCTATAAGTGTCGCAAACAACCCTAGAGTTCGTACTAGAATAACACCTTAAGACACAAATCAACCAAAACCCTAATGTCACCTAGATACTCCAATGTCACCTCAAGTATCCATAGGTATGATTATACGATATGCATCACACAATCTCAGATTCATCTATTCAACCAACACATAGAACCTCAAAGAGTGCCCCAAAGTTCTACCGCAGAATCACGACGAAAATGTGTGCCAACCCCTATGCATAGGTTCATGGGCGGAACCCGCAAGTTGATCACCAAAACATACATCAAGTGAATCACGTGGTATCCCATTGTCACCACAGATACGCACGGCAAGACATACATCAAGTGTTCTCAAGTATTTAAAGACTCAATCCTATAAGATTACTTTAAAGGGGAAACTCAATTCATTACAAGAGAGAAGAGGGGGAGGAGAAACATAAGATCCAACTATAATAGCAAAGCTCGCGTTACATCAAGATCGTGCCAAATCAAGAACACGAGAGAGAGAGAGATCAAACACATAGCTACTGGTACATACCCTCAGCCCCGAGGGAGAACTACTCCCTCCTCGTCATGGAGAGCATCGGAATGATGAAGATGGCCACCGGTGAGGGATTGCCCCCTCCGGCAGGGTGCCGGAACGGGTCTAGATTGGCTTTTGGTGGCTACGGAGGCTTCTGGCGGCGGAACTCCCGATCTATTGTGCTCACTGATGTTTTTAGGGTATTTGGAGATATATAGGCGGAAGAAGTACGTCAGGGGGTCCACGAGGGGCCCACGAGGGTGGAGGGTGCGCCCAGGGGGGTGGGCGTGCCCCCTGCCTCGTGGGCTCCTTGCAGGTCCCCCGACGTGCACTCCAAGTCTTCTGGGCTTCTTTCCTTCCAAAAAAGAGTTCCGTTAAGTTTCAGGTCAATTGGACTCCATTTGATTTTCCTTTTCTTCGAAACCCTAAAACAGGGTAAAAACAGAAACTGGCACTGGGCTCCGGGTTAATAGGCTAGTCCCAAAAATTGATATAAAAGTGTATAATACAGCTCATAAACATTCAAAACAGTAGATAATATAGCATGGAGCAATCAAAAATTATAGATACGTTGGAGACGTATCAGCATCCCCAAGCTTAATTCCTGCTCGTCCTCGAGTAGGTAAATGATAGAAGAAAGAATTTTTGATGTGGAATGCTAGTTGGCATAATTTCAATGTAATTCTTCTTAATTGTGGTATCAATATTCAGATCCGAAAGATTCAAGACAAAAGTTCATATTGACATAGAAATAATAATACTTCAAGCATACTAACTAAGCAATTATGTCTTCTCAAAATAACATGGCCAAAGAAAGTTCATCCCTACAAAATCATATGGTTTAGTCATGCTCCATTTTCGTCACACAAGAATGCTCTCATCATGCACAACCCCGATGACAAGCCAAGCAATTGTTTCATACTTTAGTAATCTCAAACTCATAAACTTTCACGCAATACATGAGCGCGAGCCATGGATATAGGACTATGGGTGGAATAGAATATAATGAGGGGGGCTATGTGGAGAAGACAAAAAGGAGAAAGTCTCACATCAACGAGGCTAATCAATGGGCTATGGAGATGCCCACCGATTGATGTTAATGCAAGGAGTAGGGATTGCCATGCAACGGATGCACTAGAGCTATAAATGTATGAAAGCTCAACAAAAGAAACTAGTGGGTGTGCATCCAACTTGCTCGCTCACGAAGACCTAGGGCACTTGAGGAGGCCCATTGTTGGAATATACAAGCCAAGTTCTATAATGAAAACTTCCCACTAGTATATGAAAGTAATAACATGAGAGACTCTCTACTATGAAGATCATGGTGCTACTTTGAAGCACAAGTGTGGTAAAAGGATAGTAGCATTGTCCCTTCTCTCTTTTTCTCTCATTTTTTTATTTGGCCTTTCTTTTTTACGGCCTTTCTTTTTTTGGGGGGGGGGCTTCTCTTTTTTTATGGCATTTCTCTTTTTTTTCCTCACTTGGGACAATGCTCTAATAATGATGATCATCACACTTCTATTTATTTACAACTCAATGATTACAACTCGATACTAGAACAAAGATGACTCTATATGAATGCCTCCGGCGGTGTACCGGGATATGCAATGAACCAAGAGTGACATGTATGAAAGAATTATGAACAGTGGCTTTGCCACAAATACTATGTCAACTACATGATCATGCTCAGCAATATGACAATGATGAATGTGTCATGATGAATGGAATGATGGAAAGTTGCATGGCAATATATCTCGGAATGGCTATGGAAATGCCATAATAGGTTTATGTGTGAAAGAGTGTATCATATCATGGGGTTTGGATGCACCGGTGAAGTTTGCGCCAACTCTCAATGTGAGAAAGGGCAATGCACGGTACCGAAGAGGCTAGCAAGGATGGAAGGGTGAGAGTGCGTATAATCCATGGACTCAACATTAGTCATAAAGAACTCACATACTTATTGCAAAAATCTACAAGTCATCAAGAACCTCGGCACTACGCGCATGCTCCTAGGGGGATAGATTGGTAGGAAAAGACCATCGCTCGTCCCCGACCGCCACTCATAAGGAGGACAATCAAATAACACCTCATGTTTGAAATTTGTTACACAACGTTTACCATACGTGCATGCTACCGGACTTGCAAACTTCAACACAAGTATTCCTCAAATTCACAACTACTCAACTAGCACGACTTTGATATTATTACCTCCATATCTCAAAACAATCATAAAGCATCAAACTTCTCTTAGTATTCAATACACTCATAAGAAAGTTTTATTATTAATCTTGTATACCTGGCATATTAGGATTTTAAGCAAATTACCATGCTATTTAATACTCCCAAAATAATATAAGTGAAGCATGAGAGTTCATATACTTATTCAAAATAAAACTACCACCATGCTCTAAAAGCTATAAGTGAAGCACTAGAGCAAATGACAAACTACTCCGAAAGATATAAGTGAAGATCAATGAGTAGTTGAATAATTATGCAACTATGTGAAGACTCTCTAACATTTAATAATTTCAGATCTTGGTATTATTTATTCAAACAGCAAGAAAAGCAAAATAAAATGACATTCTAAGAATGGCAAACATCATGTTAAGAAGCAAAAACTTAGGATCAACCGAAACTAACCGATAGTTGTTGAAGAAGAAAGGTGGGGTGCCAACCGGGTGTTGGGTTTCGTAGTAATTTCAAAAAAATTCCTACGCACACGCAAGATCATGTGATGCATAGCAACGAGAGGGGAGAGTGTTGTCTACGTACCCAACGCAGACCGACTGCGGAAGCGCTGACACGACGTAGAGGAAGTAGTCGTACGTCTTCACGATCCAACCGATCAAGCACCGAAACTACGGCACCTCCGAGTTCGAGCACACATTCAGCTCGATGACGATCCCCGGACTCCGATCCAGCAAAGTGTCGGGGAAGAGTTCCGTCAGCACGACGGCGTGGTGACGATCTTGATGAACTACAGCAGCAGGGCTTCGCCTAAACTCCGCTACAGTATTATCGAGGAATATGGTGGCAGGGGGCACCGCACACGGCTAAGGAATAGATCACGTGGATCAACTTGTGTGTTTCTGGGGTGCCTCTGCCTCAGTATATAAAGGAGCCAAGGGGGAGGGGGGCGCCGGCCAAGGAGGAGGGCGAGGGGTGGCCGGCCACCTCTCCTAGTCCTAATAGGACTAGGGGAGGGGGGAGGTGCGCAGCCACCTTGGGCTGCCCCTTTCTCCTTTCCACTAAGGCCCATGAAGGCCCATATGGCTCCCGGGGGGTTCCGGTAACCTCCCGGTAACCCGGTAAAATCCCGATTTCACCCGGAACACTTCCGATATCCAAATATAGGCTTCCAATATATCAATCTTTACGTCTCGACCATTTCGAGACTCCTCGTCATGTCCGTGATCACATCCGGGACTCCGAACAACCTTTGGTACATCAAAATGCATAAACTCATAATATAACTGTCATCGTAACCTTAAGCGTGCGGACCGTACGAGTTCGAGAACAATGTAGACATGACCGAGACACGTCTCCGGTCAATAACCAATAGCGGGACCTGGATGCCCATATTGGCTCCTACATATTCTACGAAGATCTTTATCGGTCAGACCGCATAACAACATACGTTGTTCCCTTTGTCATCGGTATGTTACTTGCCCGAGATTCGATCGTCGGTATCCAATACCTAGTTCAATCTCGTTACCGGCAAGTCTCTTTACTCGTTCTGTAATACATCATCTCACAACTAACATATTAGTTGTAATGCTTACAAGGCTTATGTGATGTGTATTACCGAGAGGGCCCAGAGATACCTCTTCGACAATCGGAGTGACAAATCCTAATCTCGAAATACGCCAACCCAACATCTACCTTTGGAGACACCTGTAATGCTCCTTTATAATCACCCAGTTACGTTGTGACGTTTGGTAGCACCCAAAGTGTTCCTCCGGCAAACGGGAGTTGCATAATCTCATAGTCATAGGAACATGTATAAGTCATGAAGAAAGCAATAGCAACATACTAAACGATCGGGTGCTAAGCTAATGGAATGGGTCATGTCAATCAGATCATTCAACTAATGATGTGACCTCGTTAATCAAATAACAACTCATTGTTCATGGTCAGGAGACATAACCATCTTTGATTAACGAGCTAGTCAAGTAGAGGCATACTAGTGACACTGTGTTTGTCTATGTATTCACACATGTATTATGTTTCCGGTTAATACAATTCTAGCATGAATAATAAGCATTTATCATGATTATAAGGAAATAAATAATAACTTTATTATTGCCTCTAGGGCATATTTCCTTCAGTCTCCCACTTGCACTAGAGTCAATAATCTAGATTACACTGTAATGATTCTAACACCCATGGAGCCTTGGTGCTGATCATGTTTTGCTCGTGGAAGAGGCTTAGTCAATGGGTCTGCAACATTCAGATCCGTATGTA
The DNA here is from genome assembly GCF_056163025.1 of Triticum urartu. Classification (NCBI taxonomy): domain Eukaryota; kingdom Viridiplantae; phylum Streptophyta; class Magnoliopsida; order Poales; family Poaceae; genus Triticum; species Triticum urartu. Next base: position 87,707,423 of record NC_141879.1, read on the forward strand.
TCTTGCAAATCTCTATGTCTCCCACTTGGACTAAATCCCGGATGGAGTTGAAGCGTCTCTTGATGTGTTTGGTCCTTTTGTGAAATCTGGATTCCTTTGCCAAGTCAATTGCACCAGTATTGTCACAAAAGATTTTCATTGGACCCGATGCATTAGGTATGACACCTAGATCGGATATGAAGTCCTTCATCCAGACTCCTTCGTTCGCTGCTTCCGAAGCAGCTATGTACTCCGCTTCACATGTAGATCCCGCTACGACGCTTTGTTTAGAACTGCACCAACTGACAGCTCCACCGTTTAATGTAAACACGTATCCGGTTTGCGATTTAGAATCGTCCGGATCAGTGTCAAAGCTTGCATCAACGTAACCTTTTACGGTGAGCTCTTTGTCACCTCCATATACGATAAACATATCCTTAGTCCTTTTCAGGTATTTCAGGATGTTCTTGACCGCTGTCCAGTGATCCACTCCTGGATTACTTTGGTACCTCCCTGCTAAACTTATAGCAAGGCACACATCAGGTCTGGTACATAGCGTTGCATACATGATAGATCCTATGGCTGATGCATAGGGAACATCTGTCATATTCTCTCTATCTTCTGCAGTGGTCGGGCATTGAGTCTTACTCAACTTCACACCTTGTAACACAGGCAAGAACCCTTTCTTTGCTTGATCCATTTTGAACTTCTTCAAAATTTTGTCAAGGTATGTGCTTTGTGAAAGTCCAATTAAGCGTCTTGATCTATCTCTATAGATCTTAATGCCTAATATGTAACCAGCTTCACCAAGGTCTTTCATTGAAAAACTTTTATTCAAGTATCCCTTTATGCTATCCAGAAATTCTATATCATTTCCAATCAGCAATATGTCATCCACATATAATATCAGAAATGCTATAGAGCTCCCACTCACTTTCTTGTAAATACAGGCTTCTCCGAAAGTCTGTATAAAACCAAATGCTTTGATCACACTATCAAAACGTTTATTCCAACTCCGAGAGGCTTGCACCAGTCCATAAATGGATCGCTGGAGCTTGCACACTTTGTTAGCTCCCTTTGGATCGACAAAACCTTCCGTTTGCATCATATACAACTCTTCTTCCAGAAATCCATTCAGGAATGCAGTTTTGACATCCATCTGCCAAATTTCATAATCATAAAATGCGGCAATCGCTAACATGATTTGGACGGACTTAAGCATCGCTACGGGTGAGAAGGTCTCATCGTAGTCAATCCCTTGAACTTGCCGAAAACCTTTTGCGACAAGTCGAGCTTTGTAGACAGTAACATTACCATCAGCGTCAGTCTTCTTCTTAAAGATCCATTTATTCTCAATTGCTTGCCGATCATCGGGCAAGTCAACCAAAGTCCATACTTTGTTCTCATACATGGATCCCATCTCAGATTTCATGGCTTCAAGCCACTTTGTGGAATCTGGGCTCACCATCGCTTCTTCATAGTTCGTAGGTTCATCATGATCTAGTAGCATGACTTCCAGAACAGGATACCGTACCACTCTGGTGCGGATCTTACTCTGGTTGATCTACGAGGTTCAGTAGTATCTTGATCTGAAGTTTCATGATCATTATCATTGGCTTCCTCACTAACTGGTGTAGGTGTCACTGAAACACTTTTCTGTGATGAACTACTTTCCAGTAAGGGAGCAGGTACAGTTACCTCGTCAAGTTCTACTTTCCTCCCACTCACTTCTTTCGAGAGAAACTCCTTCTCTAGAAAGGATCCATTCTTAGCAACGAATGTCTTGCCTTCGGATCTGTGATAGAAGGTGTACCCAACAGTTTCCTTTGGGTATCCTATGAAGACACATTTCTCCGATTTGGGTTCGAGCTTATCAGGTTGAAGCTTTTTCACATAAGCATCGCAGCCCCAAACTTTAAGAAACGACAACTTTGGTTTCTTGCCAAACCACAGTTCATAAGGCGTCGTCTCAACGGATTTTGATGGTGCCCTATTTAACGTGAATGCAGCCGTCTCTAGAGAATAACCCCAAAACGATAGCGGTAAATCAGTAAGAGACATCATAGATCGCACCATATCTAGTAAAGTACGATTACGACGTTCGGACACACCATTACGCTGTGGTGTTCCGGGTGGCGTGAGTTGCGAAACTATTCCACAGTTTTTCAAATGTACACCAAACTCGTAACTCAAATATTCTCCTCCACGATCAGATCGTAGAAACTTTATTTTCTTGTTACAATGATTTTCAACTTCACTCTGAAATTCTTTGAACTTTTCAAATGTTTCAGACTTATGTTTCATTAAGTAGATATATCCATATCTGCTTAAATCATCTGTGAAGGTGAGAAAATAACGATATCCGCCACGAGCCTCAATATTCATCGGACCACATACATCGGTATGTATGATTTCCAACAAATCTGTTGCTCTCTCCATAGTACCGGAGAACGGTGTTTTAGTCATCTTGCCCATGAGGCACGGTTCGCAAGTACCAAGTGATTCATAATCAAGTGGTTCCAAAAGTCCATCAGTATGGAGTTTCTTCATGCGCTTTACACCGATATGACCTAAACGACAGTGCCACAAATAAGTTGCACTTTCATTATCAACTCTGCATCTTTTGGCTTCAACATTATGAATATGTGTATTACTACTATCGAGATTCAATAAAAATAGACCACTCTTCAAGGGTGCATGACCATAAAAGATATTACTCATATAAATAGAACAACCATTATTCTCTGATTTAAATGAATAACCGTCTCGCATTAAACAAGATCCAGATATAATGTTCATGCTCAACGCTGGCACCAAATAACAATTATTTAGGTCTAATATTAATCCCGAAGGTAGATGTAGAGGTAGCGTGCCGACCGCGATCACATCGACTGTGGAACCGTTTCCCACGCGCATCGTCACCTCGTCCTTTGCCAGTGCCCGCTTATTCCGTAGTCCCTGTTTCGAGTTGCAAATATTAGCAACAGAACCAGTATCAAATACCCAGGTGCTACTGCGAGCTCTAGTAAGGTACACATCAATAACATGTATATCACATATACCTTTGTTCACCTTGCCATCCTTCTTATCCGCCAAATACTTGGAGCAGTTCCGCTTCCAGTGACCAGTCTGCTTGCAGTAGAAGCACTCAGTTTCAGGCTTAGGTCCAGACTTGGGTTTCTTCTCCTGAGCAGCAACTTGCTTGCCGTTCTTCTTGAAGTTCCCCTTCTTCTTCCCTTTGCCCTTTTTCTTGAAACTAGTGGTCTTGTTAACCATCAACACTTGATGCTCCTTTTTGATTTCTACCTCCGCGGCTTTCAGCATTGCGAAGAGCTCGGGAATAGTCTTGTTCATCCCTTGCATATTATAGTTCATCACGAAGCTCTTGTAGCTTGGTGGCAGTGATTAAAGAATTCTGTCAATGACGCAATCATCTGGAAGATTAACTCCCAATTGAATCAAGTGATTATTATACCCAGACATTTTGAGTATATGCTCACTGACAGAACTGTTCTCTTCCATCTTGCAGCTATAGAACTTATTGGAGACTTCATATCTCTCAATCCGGGCATTTGCTTGAAATATTAACTTCAACTCCTGAAACATCTCATATGCTCCATGACGTTCAAAACGTCGTTGAAGTCCCGATTCTAAGCCGTAAAGCATGGCACACTGAACTATCGAGTAGTCATCAGCTTTGCTCTGCCAGACGTTCATAACATCTGGTGTTGCTCCAGCAGCAGGCCTGGCACCCAGCGGTGCTTCCAGGACGTAATTCTTCTGTGCAGCAATGAGGATAATCCTCAAGTTACGGACCCAGTCCGTGTAATTGCTACCATCATCTTTCAACTTTGCTTTCTCAAGGAACGCATTAAATTTCAATGGAACAACAGCACGAGCCATCTATCTACAATCAACATAAACAAGCAAGATACTATCAGGGACTAAGTTCATGATAAATTTAAGTTCAATTAATCATATTACTAAAGAACTCCCACTTATATAGACATCCCTCTAATCTTCTAAGTGATTACGTGATCCAAATCAACTAAACCATAACCAATCATCACATGAGATGGAGTAGTTTTCAATGGTGAACATCGTTTATGTTGATCATATCTACTATATGATTCACGCTCGACCTTTCGGTCTCCGTGTTCCGAGGCCATATCTGCATATGCTAGGCTCGTCAAGTTTAACCTGAGTATTTTGCTTGTGCAAAAACTGGCTTGCACCTGTTGTAGATGGACGTAGAGCTTATCACACCCGATCATCACGTGGTGTCTGGGCACGACGAACTTTGGCAACGGTGCATACTCAGGGAGAACACTTCTTGATAATTTAGTGAGAGATCATCTTATAAAGCTACCGTCAATCAAAGCAAGATAAGATGCATAAAAAGATAAACATCACATGCAATCAATTTAAGTGATATGATATGGTCATCATCATCTTGTGCTTGTGATCTCCATCTCCGAAGCACCGTCATGATCACCATCGTCACCGGCGTGACACCTTGATCTCCATCGTAGCATCGTTGTCGTCTCGCCAATCTTATGCTTCCACGACTATCACTACCGTTTAGTAATAAAGTAAAGCATTACATCGCGATTGCATTGCATACAATAAAGCGACAACCATATGGCTCCTGCCAGTTGCCGATAACTCGGTTACAAAACATGATCATCTCATACAATAAAATTCAGCATCATGCCTTGACCATATCACATCACAACATGCCCTGCAAAAACAAGTTAGACGTCCTCTACTTTGTTGTTGCAAGTTTTACGTGGCTGCTATGGGCTTAAGTAAGAACCAATCTCACCTACGCATCAAAACCACAACGATAGTTTGTCAAATAGACTCCGTTTTAACCTTCGCAAGGACCGGGCGTAGCCATACTTGGTTCAACTAAAGTTGGAGAGACAGTCGCCCGCAAGCCACCTGTGTGCAAAGCACGTCGGGGGAACCGGTCTCGCGTAAGCGTACGCGTAAGGTTGGTCCGGGTCGTCTCGTCCAACAATGCCGCCGAACCAAAGTATGACATGCTGGTAGGCAGTATGACTTATATCGCCCACAACTCACTTGTCTTCTACTCGTGCATATAACATCAACATAAATAACCTGGCTCTGATACCACTGTTGGGTTTCGTAGTAATTTCAAAAAAATTCCTACGCACACGCAAGATCATGTGATGCATAGCAACGAGAGGGGAGAGTGTTGTCTACGTACCCAACGCAGACCAACTGCGGAAGCGCTGACACGACGTAGAGGAAGTAGTCGTACGTCTTCACGATCCAACCGATCAAGCACCGAAACTACGGCACCTCCGAGTTCGAGCACACGTTCAGCTCGATGACGATCCCCGGACTCCGATCTAGCAAAGTGTCGGGGAAGAGTTCCGTCAGCACGATGGCGTGGTGACGATCTTGATGAACTACACCAGCAGGGCTTCGCCTAAACTCCGCTATAGTATTATCGAGGAATATGGTGGCAGGGGGCACCGCACACGGCTAAGGAATAGATCACGTGGATCAACTTGTGTGTTTCTGGGGTGCCTCTACCTCAGTATATAAAGGAGCCAAGGGGGAGGGGGGCGCCGGCCAAGGAGGAGGGCGCAGGAGGAGTCCTACTCCTTCCGGGAGTAGGACTCCCCCCCCCAATCCTATTCCAACTAGGATTCCCAAGGGGGAAAGAGGGAGAGGGGTGGCCAGCCACCTCTCCTAGTCCTAATAGGACTAGGGGAGGGGGGAGGTGCGCAGCCACCTTGGGCTGCCCCTTTCTCCTTTCCACTAAGGCCCATGAAGGCCCATATGGCTCCCGGGGGGTTCCGGTAACCTCCCGGTAACCCGGTAAAATCCCGATTTCACCCGGAACACTTCCGATATCCAAATATAGGCTTCCAATATATCAATCTTTACGTCTCGACCATTTCGAGACTCCTCGTCATGTCCGTGATCACATCCGGGACTCCGAACAACCTTTGGTACATCAAAATGCATAAACTCATAATATAACTGTCATCGTAACCTTAAGCGTGCGGACCGTACGGGTTCGAGAACAATGTAGACATGACCGAGACACGTCTCCGGTCAATAACCAATAGCGGGACCTGGATGCCCATATTGGCTCCTACATATTCTACGAAGATCTTTATCGGTCAGACCGCATAACAACATACGTTGTTCCCTTTGTCATCGGTATGTTACTTGCCCGAGATTCGATCGTCGGTATCCAATACCTAGTTCAATCTCGTTACCGGCAAGTCTCTTTACTCGTTCTGTAATACATCATCTCACAACTAACATATTAGTTGTAATGCTTACAAGGCTTATGTGATGTGTATTACCGAGAGGGCCCAGAGATACCTCTTCGACAATCGGAGTGACAAATCCTAATCTCGAAATACGCCAACCCAACATCTACCTTTGGAGACACCTGTAATGCTCCTTTATAATCACCCAGTTACGTTGTGACGTTTGGTAGCACCCAAAGTGTTCCTCCGGCAAACGGGAGTTGCATAATCTCATAGTCATAGGAACATGTATAAGTCATGAAGAAAGCAATAGCAACATACTAAACGATCGGGTGCTAAGCTAATGGAATGGGTCATGTCAATCAGATCATTCAACTAATGATGTGACCTCGTTAATCAAATAACAACTCATTGTTCATGGTCAGGAAACATAACCATCTTTGATTAACGAGCTAGTCAAGTAGAGGCATACTAGTGACACTTTGTTTGTCTATGTATTCACACATGTATTATGTTTCCGGTTAATACAATTCTAGCATGAATAATAAACATTTATCATGATTATAAGGAAATAAATAATAACTTTATTATTGCCTCTAGGGCATATTTCCTTCACCGAGGCATCCCCAAGCTTAGACGCTTGAGACCTCTTGAAATATTATCTTGGGATGCCTTGGTAATCCCCAAGCTTGAGCTTTTGTGTCTCCTTAATTCCTCTCATATCACGGTCTCCCTAAATCTCGAAAGCTTCATCCACACAAAACTCAACAAGGACTCGTGAGATAAGTTAGTATAAACCATTGCAAAAACCTTATCATACTCTATTGTAGCAAATCACTAAAATTATTATTCAACATTGCATACTAAATGCCTCTGCATATTTAATAGTCATATCCTCAAATAGAATCATTAAAGAAGCAAACATATGCAAACAATGCAAACATAACAGCAATCTGCCTAAACAGGATAGTCTGTAAAGAATGCTGCAACATCCATACTTCCCTAGCTTCAAAAATTATGAAAGAAAATTCCCACTGTAGTAAATTTATCAGATCTTAATATGCAAAAGGTTTCAACATTTTATCACATTCTGACTTTTCTAGGGAATTATTGCAACAGCGGTAAACTTTCTGTTTTCAAACAGCAACATGTGGACTTCTAAAATAGGCATAGTAAAGGCTATCAATGCCACTTTTATTGAAATAAAATATGCAAAACATTGTTCTAAATAACAGAAAGAAAATCTTAACAAAATAAATTGACGCTCCAAGCAAAACACATATCATGTGGTGAATAAAAATATAGCTCCAAGTAAAGTTACCGATAGGAAGTAGACGAAAGAGGAGATGCCTTCCGGGGCATCCCCAAGCTTTGGCTTTTAGGTGTCCTTAGATTATCTTGGGGGTGCCATGGGAATCCCCAAGCTTAGGCTCTTGCCACTCCTTGTTCCATAGTCCATCGAATCTTTACCCAAAACTTGAAAACTTCACAACACAAAACTTAACAGAAAACTCGTGAGCGTCCAAGTGCTTGATGTCTACTACACAACCTTCTTCTTGTAGACGCTGTTGGGCCTCCAAGTGCAGAGGTTTGTAGGACAGTAGCAAATTTCCCTCAAGTGGATGACCTAAGGTTTATCAATTCGTAGGAGGCGTAGGACGAAGATGGTCTCTCTCAAGCAACCCTGCAACCAAATAACAAAGAGTCTCTTGTGTCCCCAACACACCCAATACAATGGTAAATTGTATAGGTGCACTAGTTCGGCGAAGAGATGGTGATACAAGTGGTATATGGATAGTAGATAAAGATATTTGTAATCTGAAATTATAAAAACAGCAAATTATAAAAGTGAGCGTAAACGGTATTGCAATGATATGAAACAAGGCCTAGGGTTCATACTTTCGCTAGTGTAAGTTCCCTCAACAATGATAACATAATTGGATCATATAACTATCCCTCAACATGCAACAAAGAGTCACTCCAAAGTCACTAATAGCGGAGAACAAATGAAGAGATTATGGTAGGGTACGAAACCACCTCAAAGTTATTCTTTCCAATCAATCCGTTGGGCTATTCCTATAAGTGTCACAAACAGCCCTAGAGTTCGTACTAGAATAACACCTTAAGACACAAATCAACCAAAACCCTAATGTCACCTAGATACTCCAATGTCACCTCAAGTATCCATGGGTATGATTATACGATATGCATCACACAATCTCAGATTCATCTATTCAACCAACACATAGAACCTCAAAGAGTGCCCCAAAGTTCTACCGTAGAATCACGACGAAAACGTGTGCCAACCCCTATGCATAGGTTCATGGGCGGAACCCGCAAGTTGATCACCAAAACATACATCAAGTGAATCACGTGGTATCCCATTGTCACCACAGATACGCACGACAAGACATACATGAAGTGTTCTCAAGTCTTTAAAGACTCAATCCGATAAGATTACTTTAAAGGAGAAACTCAATTCATTACAAGAGAGAAGAGGGGGAGGAGAAACATAAGATCCAACTATAATAGCAAAGCTCGCAATACATCAAGATCGTGCCAAATCGAGAACACGAGAAAGAGAGAGAGAGAGATCAAACACATAGCTACTGGTACATACCCTCAGCCCCGAGGGAGAACTACTCCCTCCTCGTCATGGAGAGCACCGGGATGATGAAGATGGCCACCGGTGAGGGATTGCCCCCTCCGGCAGGGTGCCGGAACGGGTCTAGATTGGCTTTTGGTGGCTACGGAGGCTTCTGGCGGCGGAACTCCCGATCTATTGTGCTCACGGATGTTTTTAGGGTATATGGAGATATATAGGCGGAAGAAGTACGTCAGGGGGGCCACGAGGGTGGAGGGCGCGCCCAGGGGGGTGGGCGCGCCCCCCTGCCTCGTGAGCTCCTCGCAGGTCCCCCGACGTGCACTCCAAGTCTTCTAGGCTTCTTTCCTTCCAAGAATGAGTTCCGTGAAGTTTCAGGTCAATTGGACTCCATTTGATTTTCCTTTTCTTCGAAACCCTAAAATAGGGTAAAAACAGAAACTGGCACTGGACTCCGGGTTAATAGGTTAGTCCCAAAAATGATATAGAAGTGTATAGTAAAGCCCATAAACATTCAAAACAGTAGATAATATAGCATGGAGCAATCAAAAATTATAGATACGTTGGAGACGTATCAACGAACTGTTGGACAAGCTGAAGAATTATTGAATAACATACTGAAAATTATGATGATTGGACTATTCCTGAACCACCACCTGAAGCCACTCCAAAGAAGAGGGGTATATTATATCTCAGTTCCGAAGATATGCAAGAGGCAAATAAATCTATGAAGGAAAAAGGTATTAAAGCTAAGGGTGTTAAAATTTTACCTCCTATTGAAGAAATACATGGGCTTAATACACCACCAATGCCTAGGTGGTAGAGGTAAATTCTCTTATGAAGTTTAACGATAATGATAATCCTCACAATATGCATCCTAGTCAATGCCTTTATGAGTTTGAAAACTACATTAGAAAACAAGATCACTTCAATGCAAATGTTATGAAACAATTGAAATATAATTATGATATGATTGCTCGCTTGAGTGACTTGTTATTTAGAATATCAATTTATGTTAGAGGTGTTGGAAAACATGCTTATATGGTTCAAACTCAATTAGAACAAGTGGCTAAGTCCCAAAGAGAACTACTTGATGAAATGAATCATAATATGCATGACTTTGTTGTTAGAGTTGCAACTAGACGAGGTAAAATGACTCAAGAACCACTTTATCCTGAGGGACACCCTAAAAGAATTGACCAAGATTCACAAAGAGCTAACACTAGTGCACCTAGTCCTTCTAAAAACAAGAAGAAAAAGAAAAATGATAGGACTTTGCATGCTCCTAGTGAACCTGAAATAGAGAAAGCTCCTGATAATGATAATGAAGTTTCTGTCGCTGATGCTGAAACTCAATCTGGTAATGAACACTCACCTCATGATAATAAAAAAGATAATAATGAGGTTCATGAAAACTCTTAACCAACCAATGAAAAAGAACCGATAATGATGTTGAGATAGAACCACCTGTTGATCTTGATAACCCACAACCTAAAAATAAAAGATATGACAAAAGAGACTTTGTTGCTAGAAAACACGGTAAAGAAAGAGAACCGTGGGTTCAAAAACCTATGCCTTTTCCACCTAAGACAACTAAAAAGAATGATGATGAAGAATTTGAACGCTTTGCTGAAATGCTGAGGCCAGTCTTTTTGCGTACTCGCTTGATTGATATCTTGAAAATGCCTCCTTATGCAAAATATATCAAAGACATCATCACAAATAAGAGAAAAATACCGGAAGGTGAAATCTCCGATATGCTTGCTAATTACACTTTTAAAGATGGAGTACCTAAAAAACTTGGAGATCCGGGAATACCAACTATACCTTGCTCTATCAAAAAGAATTATGTTAAAACTGCTTCATGTGATTTAGGAGTTGGTGTTAGTGTTATGCCTTTCTCTTTATATAAAAGACTTGACTTGAATAAACTCACACCTACTGAAATATGTTTGCAAATGGTTGACAAATCAACTACCATACCTATCGGTATCTGTGAGGATATGCCCATTGTTGTTGTTAATGTTACTATTTTGACTCACTTTGTTATACTTGAGATGCCCGAGGACGACAACATGTCGATTATCCTTGGTAGACCCTTCTTAAATACTGCAGGGGCTGTTATTGATTGCAATAAAAGCAAGATCACTTTTCATATTAATGGCAATGAGCATATGGTGCACTTTCCGAAGAAACAATTCCAAGTGAATGGTATTAATGTTATTGAAAAATCTCCGACAAACTATTGGAAGTTTTCAAATACCTCTACCTACTGTCAAAAAGAAATATGAAATGCTTATTGTTGGGGAAATGCATATCCCCATTGAGGTAACTTAGTGATTTACGAAAGTTCTTCGATTTCATGCTAATCCAAAGTGGTTGTTAATAAGACCTGATCAACCTTATTAATGGATCATTTTTTAACAGTATGAAGTTGATGAATTTAGTAAGCACTACCTTCTGTCCCTACTTTTTATTTTATGTTTTTATTAGTTTAATAAAATAAAATGCCATGTTTTGTCTATTTTCTGAATTTCCCGTGCAATAAGAAATTACCCAAAAATAAAAGTTCTCAGAATGCCCTGAAAATTTAATACGATTTTTTGTGAATATTTGAGAATTTTTGGTGCAATAAACATCAGAGGGAGGTGCACCAGGTGGGCACAACCCACCTAAGCGCGCCAGGACCCCCAGGCGCGCCCTGGTGGGCTGTGGTCTCTACGTGGGCCCCCTCACTCACCTCTTCGTAGCAAATCATCACTTACCTCCAGAAAAAAAATCCCCATTGCTCTCTCTCCCGTGTTCTTGAGCTCAAACCCGCGGATTTCGATCTCTTTGCTCGAAGCTCCGTTTCTGAAACTGTTTCGGGGGATTGTTGCTTGGTATGTAACTCCACCATTTGTCCAATTAGTTTTTGTTTTAGTGGTTTATACTTTGACTAATTAGCTACTCTTGGTGCTGCTGTAGATGTGCTTTCATGTTAAATTCTTAGTGTTCTAAGTAGTTTGAATGCCTGCTATGGCCTCTATGTATCCCTATGAGTAGTTGCTATCAATCTTACAAAGTTTTGTTGACAAATTTTTGTCACTTCAATTTTTTTATTTTTTTTCAAAAAATTGTACACGGACATGAATATCTTCAGGAAGTTTGGCTCTAAGAAAAACTCCAAGGGTGTTATTGGGGAGTCTTCTGACACTGATCTCCACCCTCGGAGGTTGGTGGAGGTACGGCCGTGCGAATGGTCGCACACCCATTCCTGCAAAAGACTGGAATTCTTGAGGAGTTCACGCAATATATTACCAACGCCGGCCTCACCGACTTCATCACAGATGAGTGTGACCAGCACCAAATCCTCAGAAACATCTTTGTTCGGATCTTTAATTTCTTGCCTACAAATAATCCTCCTGAAGTGAGCTTTGATTTATAAGCTGAAAACCATCAGATACCACTTACTGAGTGCTACCTCTTGAGCATGCGTTGGTTTTCCCTTGAAGAGGAAAGGGTGATGCAGCAAAGTAGCGTAAGTATTTCCCTCAGTTTTGAGAACCAAGGTATCAATCCAGTAGGAGACAACGCACAAGTCACCTAGTACCTACACAAACAATCAAGAACCTTGCAACCAACGCGATAAAGGGGTTGTCAATCCCTTCGCGGTCACTCGCAAAAGTGAGATCTAATAAAGATAGTAAAGTAAATATTTGTGGTATTTTTGTTGTATAGATTGGAAAGTAAAGATTGCAAAATAGTAAACGAGATGTGATGTAAATAAAAGAGATGCAATATAATAAGAAAGAGACCCGGGGGCCATAGGTTTCACTAGTGGTTCTCTCAAGATAGCATGTATTACGGTGGGTGAACAAATTACTGCCGAGCAATTGATAGAAAAGCGCATAGTTATGAAGATATATAAGGCAATGATCATGAATATAAGAATCACGTCCGTGTCAAGTAGATCGAAACGATTCTGCATCTACTACTATTACTCCACACATCAACCGCTATCCAGCATGCATCTATAATATTAAGTTCATCAGAACAGAGTAATGCATTAAGCAAGATGACATGATGTAGAGGGATAAACTCAAGCAATATGATATAAACCCCATCTTTTTATCCTTGATGGCAACAATACAATACATGCCTTGCTTCCCCTACTATCACTAGGAAAGGACACCGCAAGATTGAACCCAAAGCTAAGCACTTCTCCCATTGCAAGAAAGATCAATCTAGAAGGCCAAACTAAACTGATAATTCGAAGAGACTTGCAAAGATATCAAATCATGCATATAAGAATTCAGAGAAGAACCAAATAATATTCATAGATAATCTTGTTCGTAAACCCACAATTCATCGGATCTCGGCGAACACACCGCAAAAGAGTATTACATCGAATAGATCTCCAAGAACATCGAGGAGAACTTTGTATTGAGAATCAAAGAAAGAGAAGAAACCATCTAGCTAATAAGTATGGACCCGAAGGTCTGTGGTAAACTACTCACGCTTCATCGGGGATGCAATGGTGTTGATGTAGAATCCCCTCATGATCGATTCCCCCTCCGGCAGATCACCGGAAAAGGCCCCAAGATGGGATCACTACTGGGAAATAGCTTATAGGTAGACGCTTACTAGTAGCGCGCTATATTACCCCACGCTAATGCTAATTACTAGTAGCGCTCGTCAAAAAAACACACGCTATTAATATATATCCCTAGGAGACAAAACATAGTAGTAGTGTAGGTTGTAAAACCAGTGCTACTGCTAAGTGAATAGCTAAAGCGCAGGTGAGAGACCCATGCTACTACTGAGCGTGTCCACCACCGCACCATCCACCCCACCAAACTCTCTCTCGCGAAACCTAAAAAATCTCTCTCTCACCAATCTCACCCCACCCCCTCGGTCGAGCTACTCCCCCCCACAATCTCCACGCGGCCGCTACCCACGCCGGCACACTCGTCGCCGCTGCCACCGCCCACGTCGGCACGATCGTCGTCGCTGCCGCCACCGCCCACGCTGGCACGCTCGTCGTCGCCGCCGTCGTCTCAGGATCTACCTCCCCATCGGCTTCCTCGCCCCCATGGTTGACCTCGAGCTCGACCCCTCCACCGCCCACGACGGGCACGCCCTCCCCAACCATGGATCCGGCAAGTTCAAGCACTTCATCAGGAGGCTCCCGGAGTTCAAGTTCTAGTATGCATGCTCCCGCAGTCCCCAGATCTGCCCCTCCCTCTCCCTCGCCATCTGCCCAAATATTCTTTTTTAGATTAGAGTAGAAACTTTCTACTCAGAGAGCGCATTACATTCAGATGTCATCAGAGGTCGTAAGCTATGCGGGACATCTGAGATCATCTCTTGGTTGCATGTGCTCCTGGTCAGCGTGGCCAAACTGTGTGCCAAGACATTGCTCTGCCTCTTCACACATCAAACGTTGTGATGTCCAACCTTCTTCCTGTAGACGTTGTCGGGCCTCCAAGTGCAGAGGTTTGTAGGACAGTAGCAAATTTCCCTTAAGTGGGTGACCTAAGGTTTATCAATCCATGGGAGGCGTAGGATGAATGTAGTCTCTCTCAAGCAACCCTGCAACCAAATAACAAAGAGTCTCTTGTATCCCAACACAGCCAATACAATGGTAAATTGTATAGGTGCACTAGTTCGGCGATGAGATGGTGATACAAGTGCAATATGGATGGTAGATATAGGTTTTTGTAATCTGAAAATATAAAAACAGCATGGTAACAAGTGGTAAAAGTGAACACAAACGGTATTGCAATGCTAGAAAACAAGGCCTAGGGTTCATACTTTCACTAGTGCAAGTTCTCTCAACAATAATAACATAATTGGATCATATAACTATCCCTCAACATGCAACAAAGAGTCACTCCAAAGTCACTAATAGCGGAGAACAAACAAAGAGATTATTGTAGGGTACGAAACCACCTGAAAGTTATTCTTTCTACACTACACCACGCACTAGATTTCCCTACCGACGTGTGTTGGGAAAAGTCAATTTTGCCAACAGATTGTTGGTCGAGAAAACTTCTATCTAACTGTTAGTCGATAATACTGATGTATTGTGTCCAACCGTCGGTCAGCAATACTTGAATGTTTCACGTTGGACTATCGGTCGGGAAAGCTTACATCTCCATCAGACTGTTGGTCGGGGATTAATGCCGACCGACTGCTCATCGCCAATTGTCCGGCCCGTCTTTGCGCACGCGGGCCAAAAGCTTAGCGCCAAGCCTCCTTCCTATTTTTTCATTCGGCCTTCGATAGGTGCCACGAGCCCACGACCAAATCCAAATCCCCCAAACCTAAATCCTCTCACGCAGTCCCTCCGCCGCCGCCCGCTAGCTAGCCGCCCGCACGCCACCGACCGCCCACCGTCTCCACCACGCCGTCACCTGTCTCCTTCATCCTCCTGCACCCCCACTGCTTAGGCCCCAAACACTACTAACCCTGCGCTAGAGTTCGGGGAGAGGCCAAGGCGCGGTGGTGGACGCCGCCATCCCTCTCAGATCCGGGGCTGAGAGAGGGAGGGGGGAGGGAGAGGTGGGTCACCTGCGAGAGAGATCACTCGCGCCCTCGCTCGTCAGTCGTCACCCAGGGGCCGCCACCACCGCCACCATGCCATGGGCTTCCTCCGATCTGCGCTCGCCGGTTCGTTCGAAGAAGGATCTGGTCGTTGACTGCTGGTGATTCCCCTCCCACCGGTGGTGTGTGTTCTTTTCACTCTCCTCTCCCTCTCCACCCATTCCCAATCGGTGCTGCCGTTAGTTGATTTATTTGCTTTTCCCTTTTCCGTTCAGATCAGCCATGACTTGGAATAGTACTTCTATCCAGCAAGCATCGTTTTGGATGTGAGCTCGAGCTCAAGCAACAAGCAGAGCATCAAAAACAGGGGCTCTATCTGCTAATGGGGTAGCCGGCAATGCAGTCTAAGAGGTACATCTAGTGTGATTTCTGGATATGAGAACTTGAGAAGAACAAGCTTGATGCTATTACTGAAAAAAAGAATCTATGCTACAGGTATTCCTTTCAATAGTGTTGCAGGAAACCTAAATTAGCTACTATTTTTTATGAACTGGTTGTGATTGATTTGTGAACTTTAGAGCTTGTGAGTTGTAGTTTGTGTGCTATGTGTGCCTTGCCAGACTATCATATTATGCTATGTGTGCCTGAAGGTCAATACAAGGGTATTCATCATATGAAAATTCATTACTTGACACGCACACGCACACGCACACGCACACGCACACATATAAATATATAGAAAAACGTATCCACATATCTGTGCTTTGAGACGAGGGACAACGCTGAAAACTAGAAGACTTCTATTTAAGCATTGTAGAATTCTGGCAAGCATAAGACTATTAAACTTAGTTCAGTTTTTCTGGAATGAAGATAAATTACATATCTAGCAGTTTGTATTTATACAGTCATGCTTCTATAGATTTTACAGTTTTATTTTCTCTTTAAATTTGATTCAGTAGTTCTGTAACTTCCAGAATAGTTCATGTATCCCATATTTTCCCAGGATTCTTCTTTGCATCCCATACACTTGGACGGAGTGGGAGGGTGCCGCAGCGATGCTGGACTCGGAGCCCAAGCCATCCCACGCCGCCAACAACTTGCACCTCTTCGCGGAAATCACACCACAAGTGTGATGTCTGTATAGAAAATCAGTACTTTCTTGGTTCATATCCTATCTGAAACTTGGAATGTTTATTGTTAGGCACAGCTTGACTTTCACAGTAGCCTGCATATTCTTCTGCTCACAAACAAGGCAGAACATGCACCATAGAATGCTGGGAGAACATAGATTTATTTTGCTCTTCGTACTTTTATTAGATAAGCCACATTGCAAGGAGAATATGGATTTATGTTGCTCTTCCTACTATTATAAGATAGGCCACATTCTTTTTGTTTCATTCATGCCTTTGTTGCTGACAGTATGGTTGTGTAAATTCAACATTGATTTTTAATGTTAGTACATGATTTACACAAAACTGGTATTCATATTACTTGAGATGTTGCAGGTACTGGCAGTCTGATGCCTTCAGAATTGGCTCTCAAAACTTTCAACCAAGATTAGAGCTAGCGTGCAGTTTGCAGTTTATAGTCATACTCATACTCAATGAGTCCCTACCTCGGCTTCTGGGCAAGATATTCTTTACTTTTAGGTAAGCTCTAATTTGTAAAGCATTATTGCAGCTTTTAGAAACTCTGAATCTCAGATTTATTGAGATATCAAAATACCAGTTTGAGATTCATCGAGATAAGGAGATCTTATTCGACCATGTAATTTAAATCTTATTCCAATGAGTTTTGTTGATTGTCGTTTTTAACAATATTGCTCAACTTATGGTTACTTCCCTTTGTTTAGTTCAGCGCCATTCTTTTCTCTTATTCGTTTTGGTAAAAAGAAATCTCTTACGTGCTCCTTTTGTAAGGATGCATGCTGACGTGTGCACATCGTTTCTAGCTTGTTTTGGTGCATCTTTTATTCTGCTTCAGCTGGTTAGCCTGAATCCTCCTGTTTCGGTTGAATAGCAACCACTATTGTTCAGGAATTTTGAGTGGCGCACATCCTGGTATGGTGAGAGGCAAGCCGACGACCGGACATCATTTGTCAAGGTTTGTGCACATTGAAAACTCTTGCTGCGGATAGGAATGATGTTCATTGCAAACTGATGTAACTTCTTAATATGCATACTATATTAGATTGATCCTTTTGAATTAAGTTGATGTAAAATTATTTATTGAACCCAAGCTTGGTAATGCTACTAATTTGAATGCTAAAATTATTCAGGTAACTGTAGTTAGTGGATAAGCAGGTCCCTTTAAAAAGAAGGTTGGGTTTTCTTATTAGTTTTTGGCAATTTTGCAATGAGAATGGTTTCACAAACTGTAGACTGTTCAGAATGAGATGCTGGCAGTAACACAAATGCAGACGAATCAATGATTTATATATTACAGAATTAATTTATATACACAAATAGATGCTTCAAACTCTTCTGCTACCTCAAGATCATGCGCACTCCAATTTTTTGCCTATGCCAATAGAATAATATATCTTATTTTTAAAGAGAAGAAACAAATGCCTTTGCTGACCTATCAAATCCTTATGGAGATGGTGGGCCGGCTGGGGTGATCTCTGTTGGCGCAGCCTCTGGCAGCACCTCTTCTTCCTCTCACATCTCTCTTGTGGTTTCTATCTTCTCTCAATAACACAAGGACACGCACACCAGGGCAGAAAACACACACACAAACACTTCACCATGGAGAAAACTAACTTTGCCTTGTCTCCTGGTGAAAAGCACATATGCTTCATTTTTCCTCGAGCCCTCTCAGCCTCTTTTCTCTTTTCTCATTGTAACTTATATATACATGGGGAGCTAACCTTCACGCACCACTCAGGCGCCACATCCGGCCACTAACGTCACGTCTAGGCACTAACTCACGCCCACTCACACAACTAACTCCATGCACTTGGTAATCCCTACATGCATGCATGTCCACTTGCGCAGCTCCACTTAACGGCCACACACCTGGTCAGCAGCCATGCAGCTAACAAACAAACTAACTTGCCTATTCTCCTCTAGCTGATATTTGTCCAGCCATTCCAGTCGTCAAGCGCCTTGCCGCTTCACAGGGCGTGCTGCATCGCACAGCATCGCGGCTTCACACCGCCATCGGCATCTCACCATGCGCGCCGCATCGCACGGCAGCCCGGTATCTCACCTCCTCCGCCCACTCGATTTAAGCTTCGACAACTATATTCTCGTAGACCATCTATGTTACATGCATAACGAAAGCAAAATAAGTACGCGGAGACAAAATATCGAGATTAGTGCTAACAATCTCAACTGAGGATCAACGTTACTGTTAACACATGATTATTGAATTCTCTGTATTTATTACTATTTATATTTTTGAGAATGCGATGATCCTGTATGTTGATTTTGGTACTGTAGTATAGTTTCTAATAGTGTATTATAATTGCGAATTGATTAACTTTTGCAGGAAGCAAACAGAACGACTACACTCACAAGGAACCATGAAGCCAACGATCCACGTCAACTAGATGTTTTAGCTTTCATTTTGTACAACTGATGTCTCATACTTGCATCTTTTGGCTGTCCTTTTGTAAACCTGATGTATGGTGTCTCAGTGGTTTTGTTTAGAACAGATTGAAATGTATGTATGTGTCAATTACTTAATGGAATAAAAAATGTTTGATGGTCCCGATGTGAGCCTGACGTATGGTGTTTGGGTGGTTATGCTTAGAGCACATTAACTATATGTATGTGACAATCAGTACCATATGTTAATTGAAGTTGTGGTTGGCTAAACAAAATGCTAATGAACTGTTGTTCGGCAAAAAAAAACCCCATCTGATTGTTGGTTGGCAAAAGAAACCCCGTCTTGTAGTCGGTTGGGAAAGACTAATGCTAGGCCCAACAGAATGTTGAATGGGAAAGAATACCCTATGCAATAGTCGGTCGGGAAAGGCCCGTAGCTGCCCCAACAGACTGTTGGTCGGGAAAGGCCCATGGTAGGCCCAACAGGCTGTTGGTCGGGAAAGATATTCCATAGCCATGAAGCAGTCGCCGACCGACTGTCTGTTGGAACAAGTTGTATTCCCCACCAACCTGGCTGTTGGGGATGTAGTGTTGTGGTGTAGTGCTAATCGATCTATTCAAGAGTTCGTACTAGAATAACACCTTAAGACACAAATCAACCAAAACCCTAATGTCACCTCAAGTATCCGTGGGTATGATTATACGATATGCATCACACAATCTCAGATTCATCTATTCAACCAACACAAAGAACTTCAAAGAGTGCCCCAAAGTTTCTACCGGAATGTTAAGACGAAAACGTGTGCCAACCCCTATGCATAAGTTCACGAGGTCACGGAACTCGCAAGTTGATCACCAAAACATACATCAAGTGGATCGCGTGATAACCCATTGTCACCACAGATAAGCACATGCAAGACATACATCAAGTGTTCTCAAATCCATAAAGACTCAATCCGATAAGATAACTTCAAAGGGAAAACTCAATCCATTACAAGAGATTAGAGGGGGAGAAACATCATAAGATCCAACTATAATAGCAAAGCTCACGATACATCAAGATCGTGCCACATCAAGAACACAAGAGAGAGAGAGACCAAACACATAGCTACTGGTACATACCCTCGGCCCCGAGGGAGAACTACTCCATCCTCGTCATGGAGAGCGCCGGGATGCTGAAGATGGCCACCGGAGAGGGATTCCCCCCTCCTGCAGGGTGGCGGAACGGGTCTAGATTGATTTTCGGTGGCTACAGAGGCTTGGGGTGGTGGAACTCCCGATCTAGGTTTATTTTTGGAAATTTTGGGTTATATAAGAGGTGTTGGAGTCGGGAACAAGTCAGGGGGTCCCCGAGGCAGCCACGAGGTAGGGGGCGTGCCCAGGGGGTAGGGCGTGCCCCCACCCTCATGGTGGCCACGGGACTCTTCTGGCCCATCTCCGGTACTCTGTGGGCTTCTTCTGGTCCAAAAATGATCTCCATGAAGTTTCAGGTCAATTGGACTCCATTTGGTTTTCCTTTTCTGCGATACTCAAAAACAACGAAAAAACAAAAACTGGCACTGGGCTCTAGGTTAATAGGTTAGTCCCAAAAATCATATAAAATAGCATATAAATGCATATAAAACATCCAAGGTTGACAATATAATAGCATGGAACAATCAAAAATTATAGATACGTTGGAGACGTATCAAGCATCCCCAAGCTTATTCCTGCTCGTCCTCGAGTAGGTAAATGATAAAAACAGAATTTTTTATGTGGAATGCTACCTAACATATTTATGGATGTAATTTTCTTTATTGTGGCATGAATATTCAGATCCATAAGGTTCAAGACAAAAGTTTAATATTGACATAAAAATAATAATACTTCAAGCATACTAACCAAGCAATTATGTCTTCTCAAAATAACATAGCCAAAGAAAGCTCATCCCTACAAAATCATATAGTTTGGCTATGCTTCATCTTCGTCACACAAAAGTGCTCTCATCATGCACAACCCTGATGACAAGCCAAGCAGTTGTTTCATACTTTAGTAATCTCAAACTTTTTTAACTTTCACGCAATACATGAGCGTGAGCCATGGGCATAGCACTATGGGTGGAATAGAATATAATGATGGGGTTTGTGTGGAGAAGACAAAAAAGGAGAAAGTCTCACATTGACGCGGCTAATCAACGGGCTATGGAGATGCCCATCAATTGATTTCAATCGAGGAGTAGGGATTGCCAGACAACGGATGCACTAGAGCTATAAATGTATGAAAGCTCAATAAAAGAAACTAAGTGGGTGTGCATCCAACTTGCTTGCTCACGAAGACCTAGGGCATTTGAGGAAGCCCATTGTTGGAATATACAAGCCAAGTTCTATAATGAAAAATTCCCACTAGTATATGAAAGTGACAATATAAGAGACTCTCTATCATGAAGATCATGGTGCTACTTTGAAGCACAAGTGTGGAGAAGGGATAGTAGCATCCCCCTTTTTATTATTATTATTTGGCCTTTCTTTTTTTCTTTTTCTTTTGCCTTTATCTTTTTTTATTTTTTTGGGGGTCAATGCTCTATTAATGATGATCATCACACTTATATTTATTTACAACTCAATGATTACAACTCGATACTAGAACAAAATATGACTCTATATGAATGCCTCCGGCGGTGTACCGGGATGGGCAATGAATCAAGAGTGACATGTATGATAAATTATGCATGGTGGCTTTGCCACAAATACGATGTCAACTACATGATCGTGCAAGGCAATATGACAATGATGATGTGTGTCATGATGAACGGCACGGTGGAAAGTTGCATGGCAATATATCTCGGAATTGATATGGAAATGCCATAATAGGTAGGTATGGTGGCTGTTTTGAGGAAGATATAAGGAGGTTTATTTGTGATAGAGCGTATCATATCACGGGGTTTAGATGCACCGGCGAAGTTTGCACCAACTCTCGAGGTGAGAAAGGGCAATGCACGGTACCGAAGAGGCTAGCAATAATGGAAGGGTGAGAGTGCGTATAATCCGTGGACTCAACATTAGTCATAAAGAACTCACATAATTATTGCAAAAATGTACAAGTCATCAAAAACCAAGCACTGTGCGCATGCTCCTAGGGGGATAGATTGGTAGGAAAAGACCATCGCTCGTCCCCGACCGCCACTCATAAGGAAGGCAATCAAAGAAACACCTCATGCTTCAAATTTGTCACACAACGGTTAGCATACGTGCATGCTACGGGACTTGCAAACCTCAACACAAGTATTTATAAATTCAAAATTACTCAACTAGCATGACTCTAATATTACCATCTTCATATCTCAAAACAATTATCAAGTATCAAACTTCTCATAGTATTCAATGCACTTTATATGAAAGTTTTTATTATACCCATCTTGGATGCCTATCATATTAGGACTAGTTTCATAACCAAAGCAAATTACCATGATGTTCTAAAAGACTCTCAAAATAATATAAGTGAAGCATGAGAGTTCATATATTTATTCAAAATAAAACCACCGCCGTGCTCTAAAAGGATATAAGTGAAGCACTAGAGCAAATGACAAACTACTCTGAAAGATATAAGTGAAGATCAATGAGTAGTCGAATAATTATGCAACTATGTGAAGACTCTCTAACATTTAAGAATTTCAGATCTTGGTATTTTATTCAAATAGCAAGAAAAACAAAATAAAATAAAATGATGCTCCAAGAAAAACACATATCATGTGGTGAATAAAAATATAGCTCCAAGTAAAGTTACCGATGAACGAAGATGAAAGAGGGGATGCCATCCGGGGCATCCCCAAGCTTAGGCTCTTGGTTGTCCTTGAATATTACCTTGGGGTGCCTTGGGCATCCCCAATCTTAGGATCTTGCCAGTCCTTATTCCATAGTCCATCGAATCTTTACCCAAAACTTGAAAAACTTCACAACACAAAACTCAACAGAAAACTCGTAAGCTCCGTTAGTATAAGAAAATAAATCACCACTTAGGTACTGTTGTTAACTCATTCTAAATTCATATTGGTGCAATATCTACTGTATTCCAACTTCTCTATGGTTCATACCCTCCGATATTACTCATAGATTCATCAAAATAAGCAAACAACACATGGAAAACAGAATCTGTCAAAAACAGAACAGTCTGTAGCAATATGGACGTTTCTAATACTTCTGTAACCCAAAAATTCTGAAATAAATTGGTGGACCTGAGGGATTTGTCTATTAATCATCTGCAAAAATAATCAACCTAATCGCACTTTCCAGTAAAAAATGGTAGCAAATCTCGTGAGCGCAAAAGTTTCTTTTTTTTACAGCAAGATCGCTTCACACAAGTCTTCCCAAAGGTTCTACTTGGCACAAACACTAATTAAAACATAAAACCACATGTAAACAGAGGCTAGATGAATTATTTATTACTAAACAGGAGCAAAAAGCAAAGAACAAAAATAAAATTGGGTTGCCTCCCAACAAGCGCTAACGTTTAACGCCCCTAGCTAGGCATGATGATTTCAATGATGCTCACATAAAAGATAAGAATTGAAACATAAAGAGAGCATCATGGAGAATATGACTAGAACATTTAAGTCTAACCCGCTTCCTATGCATAGGGATTTTGTGAGCAAAAAACTTATGGGAACAATAATCAACTAGCATAGGAAGGCAAAACAAGCATAGCTTCAAGATTTTCAACATGTAGAGAGGAAACTTGATATTATTGCAATTCCTACTAGCATATGTTCCTCCCTCATAATAATTACATGTAGGATCATAAGAAAATTCAACAATATAGCTATCACAAAACATATTCTTAAAACAATCCACATGTATGCAAAGTTGACACTTGCTACCTCTTGAGCACTGTGTTGGTTTTCCCCGAAGAGGAAGGGATGATGCAGCAAAGTAGAGTAAGTATTTCCCTCAGTTTTTGAGAACCAAGGTATCAATCCAGTAGGAGGCTATGCGCGAGTCCCTCGTACCTGCACAAAACAAATAAATCCGCGCAACCAACGCGAATATGGGTTGTCAATCCCTACATGGCCACTTACGAGAGTGAGATCTGATAGCTATGATAAGATAATATTTTTGGTATTTTTGTGATAAAGATGCAAAGTAAAATAAAGGTAAAGTAAAAAAGCAAAGGAAATAACTCAGTAGTAGGAGATCAATATGATAAAGATAGACCCGGGAGCCATAGGTTTCACTAGTGGCTTCTCTCGAGAGCATAAGTATTCTACGGTGGGTGAACAAATTACTGTTGAGCAATTGACAGAATTGAGCATAGTTATGAGAATATCTAGGTATAATCATGTATATAGGCATCACGTCCGAGACAAGTAGACGGTCTCCTGCCTGCATCTACTACTATTACTCCACTCATCAACCGCTATCCAGCATGCATCTAGAGTATTAAGTTAAAAACAGAGTAACGCCTTAAGCAAGATGACATGATGTAGAGGGATAGACTCATGCAATATGAAGAAAACCCCATCTTGTTATCCTCGATGGAAACAATACAATACGTGCCTTGCTGCCCCTACTGTCACCGGGAAAGGACACCACAAGATTGAACCCAAAGCTAAGCACTTCTCCCATTGCAAGAAAGATCAATCTAGTAGGCCAAACCAAACTGATAATTCGAAGAGACTTGCAAAGATAACCAATCATACATAAAAGAATTCAGAGGAGATTCAAATATTGTTCATAGATAAACTTGATCATAAACCCACAATTCATCGGTCTCAACAAACACACCGCAAAAAGAAGATTACGTCGAATAGTTCTCCACAAGAGAGGGGGAGAACATTGTATTGAGATCCAAAAAGAGAGAAGAAGCCATCTAGCTACTAACTATGGACACGTAGGTCTAAGGTAAACTACTCACACTTCATCGGAGAGGCTATGGTGTTGATGTAGAAGCCCTTCATGATCGATGCCCCCTCCGGCGGAGCTCCGGAACAGGCCCTGATACGTCTCCAACATATCTATAATTTTTGATTGCTCCATGCTATATTATTTACTGTTTTGGACTATATTGGGCTTTATTTTCCACTTTTATATTATTTTTGGGACTAACCTATTAACCGGAGGCCCAGCCCAGAATTGCTGTTTTTTTTGCCTATTTCAGTGTTTCGGATAAACGGAATATCAAACGGAGTCCAAACGGAATAAAATCTTCGGGAACGTGATTTTCTCACCGAACGTGATCCAGGAGACTTGGACCCTGCTCCAAGGAACAAAAGAGGCGGTCACGAGGGTGGGGGCGCCACCCTCCTAGGGCGCGCCCCCCTGCCTCGTGGGCCCCCTGTTGCTCCACCGACGTACTCCTTCCTCCTATATATACCTATGTACCCCCAAACGATCAGATACGGAGCCAAAAATCTAATTCCACCGCAGCAACTTTCTGTATCCACGAGATCCCATCTTGGGGCCTGTTCCGGAGCTCCGCCGGAGGGGGCATCGATCATGGAGGGCTTCTACATCAACACCATAGCCTCTCCGATGAAGTGTGAGTAGTTTACCTCAGACCTACGGGTCCATAGTTAGTAGCTAGATGGCTTCTTCTCTCTTTTTGGTTCTCAATCCAATGTTCTCCCCCTCTCTTGTGGAGAACTATTCGATGTAATCTTGTTTTTGCGGTGTGTTTGTTGAGATCGATGAATTGTGGGTTTATGATCAAGTTTATCTATGAACAATATTTGAATCTCCTCTGAATTCTTTTATGTATGATTGGTTATCTGTGCAAGTCTCTTCGAATTATCAGTTTGGTTTGGCCTACTAGATTGATCTTTCTTGCAATGGGAGAAGTGCTTAGCTTTGGGTTCAATCTTGCGGTGTCCTTTCCCAGTGACAGTAGGGGCAGCAAGGCACGTCTTGTATTGTTTCCATCGAGAATAACAAGATGGGGTTTTCTTCATATTGCATGAGTCTATCCCTCTACATCATGTCATCTTGCTTAAGGCGTTGCTCTGTTTTTAACTTAATACTCTAGATGCATGCTGGATAGCGGTCGATGAGTGGAGTAATAGTAGTAGATGCAGGCAGGAGACGGTCTACTTATCTTGGACGTGATGCATATATACATGATCATACCTAGATATTCTCATAACTATGCTCGATTCTGTCAATTGCTCAACAGTAATTTGTTCACCGACCGTAGAATACTTATGCTCTCGAGAGAAGCCACTAGTGAAACCTATGGCCCCCGGGTCTATCTTTATCATATTGATATCCTACTACTTAGTTATTTCCTTTTCTTTTTTTACTTTACCTTTATTTTACTTTGCATCTTTATCACAAAAATACCAAAAATATTATTTTATCATATCTATCAGATCTCACTCTCGTAAGTGGCCGTGTAGGGATTGACAACCCCTATTCGCGTTGGTTGCGAGGATTTATTTGTTTTGTGCAGGTACGAGGGACTCGTGCATAGCCTCCTACTGGATTGATACCTTGGTTCTCAAAAACTGAGGGAAATACTTACGCTACTTTGCTGCATCATCGCTTCCTATTCGGGGAAAACCAACGCAGTGCTCAAGAGGTAGCAAGAAGGATTTCTGGCACCGTTGCTGGGGAGGTCTACGCAAAAGTCAACATACCAAGTACCCATCACATACCCTTATCTCCCACATTAAATTATTTGCCATTTGCCTCTCGTTTTCCTCTCCCCCACTTCACTCTTGCCGTTTTATTCGCCCTCTCTCTCTCTATCCTCCCTCTCTTTCTATATTTGCCTCTTTTTGCCCGCTTGCTTTTTGTTTGCTTGTGTGTTAGTTCGTTTGCTTGTCGCTATGGCTAGTCCTTTACCCTCTGCCTCTATGTCATCTTTGCAAGTCTCTTCGAATTATCCGTTTGGTTTGGCCAACTAGATTGGTAGTTCTTGCCATGGGAGAAGTGCTTAGCTTTGGGTTCAATCTTGCGGTGTCCTTACCCAGTGACAAAAGGGGCAGCAAGGCACGTATTGTATCGTTGCCATCGAGGATAACAAGATGGGGTTTATTTCATATTGCATGAATTTATCTCTCTACATCATGTCATCTTGCTTAAGGCGTTACTCTGTTTTTAACTTAATACTCTAGATGCATGCTGGATAGTGGTCGATGAGTGGAGTAATAGTAGTAGATGCAGAATCATTTCGATCTACTTGTCACGGACGTGATGCCTATATACATGATCATGCCTAGATATTCTCATAACTATGCTCAATTCTGTCAATTGCTCAACAGTAATTTGTTCACCCACCGTAGAATACTTATGCTCTTGAGAGAAGCCACTAGTGAAACCTATGGCCCCCGGGTCTATTCTCATCATATCAATCTTCATTACTTTAATCTTGCTTTGCTTTTTTACTTTGCTTTTACTTTTTACTTTGCATCTTCATACCAAAAATACCAAAAATATTATATCTATCAGATCTCACTCTCGTAAGTGACCGTGAAGGGCTTGACAACCCCTAATCGCGTTGGTTGCGAGTAGCTATCGCTTTGTGCAAGTACGAGGGACTTGAGCGTGGGCTCCTACTAGATTGATACCTTGGTTCTAAAAAACTGAGGGAAATACTTACGCTACTCTGCTGCATAATCCCTTCCTCTTCGGGGAAAACCAACGCAAGCTCAAGACGTAGCAGGCCCCAAGATGGGATCTCGTGGATACAGAAAGTTGCAGCGGTGGAATTAGGTTTTTGGCTCCGTATCTGATTGTTTGGGGGTACGTAGGTATATATAGGAGGAAGGAGTACGTCGATGGAGCAACAGGGGGCCCACGAGGGTGGAGGGCGCGCCTGGGGGGGGGGGTAGGCGTGCCCCCCTACCTTGTGGCCTCCTCTTTTGTGTCTTGATGTAGGGTCCAAGTCTCCTGGGTCTTGTTTGTTGGCAAAATCACGTTCCCAAAGGTTTCATTCCGTTTGGACTCCGTTTGATATTCGTTTTCTTCGAAACCCTAAAACAGGCAAAAAACAGCAATTCTGGGTTGGGCCTCCGGTTAATAGGTTAGTCCCAAAAATAATATAAAAGTGGAAAATAAAGCCCAATAATGTCCAAAACAGTAGATAATATAGCATGGAGCAATCAAAAATTATAGATACGTTGGAGACGTATCAAGCATCCCCAAGCTTAATTCCTGCTCGTCCTCGAGTAGGTAAATGATAAAAACAGAATTTTTGATGCGGAGTGCTACTTGGCATAATTTTAATGTAATTCTTCTTAATTGTGGTATGAATATTCAGATCCGAAAGATTCAAGAAAAAAGTTCATATTGACATAAAAATAATAATACTTCAAGCATACTAACACAGCAATTATGTCTTCTCAAAATAACATGGCCAAAGAAAGTTATCCCTACAAAATCATATAGTCTGGCTATGCTCCATCTTCACCACACAAAATATTTAAATCATGCACAACCCCGATGACAAGCCAAGCAATTGTTTCATACTTTTGACATTCTCAAAACTTTTTCAATTTTCAAGCAATACATGAGCGTGAGCCATGGATATAGCACTATGGGTGGAATAGAATGGTGGTTGTGGAGAAGACAAAAAGGGAGAAGATAATCTCACATCGACCAGGCGTATCAACGAGCTATGGAGATGCCCATCAATAGATATCAATGTGAGTGAGTAGGGATTGCCATGCAACAGATGCACTAGAGCTATAAGCATATGAAAGCTCAAAAGAAACTAAGTGGGTGTGCATCCAACTTGCTTGCTCATGAAGACCTAGGGCATTTTGAGGAAGCCCATCATTGGAATATACAAGCCAAGTTCTATAATGAAAAATTACCACTAGTATATGAAAGTGATAACATGAGAGACTCTCTACTATGAATATCATGGTGCTACTTTGAAGCACAAGTGTGGTAAAAGGATAGTAACATTGTCCCTTCTCTCTTTTTCTCTCATTTTTTTATTTGGGCCTTTTCTCTTTTTTTATGGCCTCTTTTCTTTCTCCTTTTTTTTATTTTTTTCGTCTGGAGTCTCATCCCGACTTGTGGGGGAATCATAGTCTCCATCATCCTTTCCTCACTGGGACAATGCTCTAATAATGATGATCATCACACTTTTATTTTTCTTACAACTCAACAATTACAACTCGATACTTAGAACAAAATATGACTCTACGTGAATGCCTCCGGCGGTGTACCGGGATATGCAATGAATCATGAGTGACATGTATGAAAGAATTATGAACGGTGGCTTTGCCACAAATACAATGTCAACTACATGATCATGCAAAGCAATATGACAATGATGGAGAGTGTCATAGTAAACGGAACGGTGGAAAGTTGCATGGCAATATATCTCGGAATGGCTATGGAAATGCCATAATAGGTAGGTATGGTGGCTGTTTTGAGGAAGGTATATGGTGGGTGTATGATACCGGCGAAAGGTGCACAGTATTAGAGAGGATAGCAATGGTGGAAGGGTGAGAGGGCGTATAATCCATGGACTCAACATTAGTCATAAAGAACACATATACTTATTGCAAAAATCTACAAGTTATCAAAGCAAAGTGTCGGTGTCAAAACCGGCGGATCTCGGGTAGGGGGTCCCGAATTGTGCGTCTAGGATCGATGGTAACAGGAGGCAAGGGACACAATGTTTTACCCAGGTTCGGACCCTCTTGATGGAGGTAAAACCCTACGTACTGCTCGATTAATATTGATGATATGGGTAGTACAAGAGTAGATCTACCACGAGATCAAGGAGGCTAAACCCTAGAAGCTAGCCTATGGTATGATTGTTGTATATATTGTATATCTATCGACTAGCCTGGCCTCGGTTTATATAATGCATCGGAGGCCTAGGATAACAAGAGTCCTAGCCGAATACGCCGGTGGGGAGAAGTCCTTGTCTTGATCACCAAGTCTTGTGGAATCTTCCTTGTATGCGGCAGCCGTCCGAACTGGCCCATGAGTATACGGCCACGGGGGTCCTCGGCCCAATCTAATAGATCGGGAGACGACGTGGTGAGTACCCCCTAGTCCAGGACACCGTTAGTAGCCTCCTGAACCGGTCTTCAAGTAAGGGACGCTCCTCGATTCTTTCAAACTGTTCTTCATCTTCGGTTGCCGGTCTTGAAAACTGGTTCAACAAATCTTCTTTATCTTCGATCTTGAGGATCGCCGAAATGCATTCGACGAGTTTACACGTCGGGTATCCGAGGAGCCCCTTTAAGTTTCCGGCCTTTATCAATGCCTTGTTTATTTTTATGCCACACCTCGGGTTTGAAGTTGTTCCCGGGAGGCAGGGTCCTCTTGTGTCCGAGCTCGAACGCCGGACTGCATTCGAGGTATCTTTTGCAGCCGAGCACCAACGCCGGACCGCTTCCCAGCTCTAGCGCCGGAATGTATCCGAGCTCCAACGCCGAAATATATCCGAGCTCCAACGCCGGACTGTGTCCAGGCTCCAATGCCGGACTATATCCGAGGTGTCATATCACCTTGGTTCAAAAAAGTTGAAGGAGTTTAGCCGAGCTTAATGCCGGAAATGCCCTCTATGGAGCCAGCCACTAGCGCCCGAGCTTTATGCCGGACTGCTTCCTAGGTGGTGCACCACCCCGACTATGGGCCGATTTTTTGTCAATATTTTTTATTGGTGCAATTTATTCTCTGCCGAGATATATAGCCAGTAGCCCTCAAGGTGTGTATTGGTCTAAACCCGAGATGCACATGAAGGATGACATAAGACCGCTGATCCCAGTAACCGCTGAGACTCAGGTTGATTTGCAAAATCGGCCTGAGGATCAAGTCCTAGCTCGGCAAAATACTTCGGGACACAAAAGCGGCGTGCTCAGTCCTCAAGACTCAGGTTGGGTGCGGCCGACCAACCTAAGGATCAAAATCTCCTCGGAAACTATATTGCACATAAAATTTTCTGCATTGGACAAGCAATGCAGTAGCCCCCGAGACACTGGTCGGGTGGCAACACCAGATCAGGGGATCAATGTGCCCCTTTAATATTTGTAAATAATAAGCCCGAAGCCCAGTAGCCCCCGAGCCTTAATGCGGGCACGGGTGGCCGAATTAAGGATCAATATCCATAGTAAAATCACAAATTATGTGTAATGACTCTATGTATCCAAGTACTTTACGTCATTAATGCTCGGATCCACATTGTACAAAACTTTGTTGACCGACCATCGGCTTCCACCTCCTTGGCCAGTAGCCGAGGAGTGTTTGTCCTACTTTATAAAGCCTTTATGAGGGAAAAGATTTACGACAAACAAGACAATCTGGCCACATGGTTTTATAAACAAAGGTACGCAGAGAGATATGTTATATTACTGTTTAACAGAAGAAATGTATTTGAAAGAAAATAGTCCCGCCATCGGTTCCTTTCTTTGGGTTGTCATGCTAAGCATGATCATGAAACCTCAGCTCGAATGTAAGAGCAAAATATCGAGGATTTAGTTTGGGAGGCCAGTTAATATCCCCCGGTAGTGTTCGGCGATAGTCGAGGTCAAGCCGTAAACACTTCGGCCAATGTTATGAATGGACCGTCATAGTCATCGGATCACTGACTAGTTTATGCTTATTGTGACAGTCAGTTTTCGGCTTTCTCCACTAAGGTGCTTAACCATGTGAGCTGGAAGCACAATCGCAG
The DNA here is from genome assembly GCF_056163025.1 of Triticum urartu. Classification (NCBI taxonomy): domain Eukaryota; kingdom Viridiplantae; phylum Streptophyta; class Magnoliopsida; order Poales; family Poaceae; genus Triticum; species Triticum urartu. The sequence goes on from NC_141879.1 coordinate 87,738,946, forward strand.
TGGTTCTCCCTTTGCGCGCCTAGCCGAACAAAACGGAACGTAGGAAGCAAGTGCAGGAGCCGGGCAACCCAACTATTGACCGAAGACACAATTCGAAACCAATGCATATATAGCAATATCTGAGAATGTTTTTGCCGAATCCCTAAAGGTGTCCGGCGTTGCTCTGCGAGACTAATGCTAGAAAAGCACAAATAGTTTAAAAGTGCCAAAAAGCTTGGAAAACCAAGAAACGTCAGTAAAAACATGACGTTCGAACAAGATCAAGTGTTCGGTGCCAATCCGAAAATTGGTCTTAGAAAAAAGAAGTGCTTCTGTCGTCCTTTAACATGACACATCCTATCTCAAGACTTCGAGCAGGTCAGCCTACGGCTTCAACATCCTATCCCGAGGGCGGAGTACTTCTTATTAGGCCAGTTTAGCAAACTAAACTCTAGCGGCTTTGAGAGAGAAATTAGGCTCCCCGGCTAGTGACCGCACACTCGTGTCGAAAAAAGGAGTGATAAATAATAATAAAACTTTGCAACGACTAAGAAGAAGAACACTTATTATAAAACGGCTCAAATAAATTTAAGAGCCCCCAAGTGACTTGGGTAGAAGAATGATTGCATGTACCGAAGTACTTATATCATATCTATGTTCAACCGAACTTTAAACGTGTCTTAACCGACCGTCAGCTTCTCCCTCTTCGGTCAAGGACCGAAAAGTGTTATGTACTCCATCGGTCGAGAATATCGACGGTGTTTCCAATAACCAGGAAATCAGGCCATAAGGCTGTAACAGACAAAGCGCGCTCAGGGAACTTATGCTATATTACCGTGAAGTGTAAGAAGCATATTCGAAGAAAATAGTACCCCCACCGATACCTTTCTTCGGTGCTCATTGTTATTATGAGACTTGTGCAATAGATTTTTTGTACTCATGAGTTCCGTTGTGTGCCGACCATCATTGAAAACTATAAGAGCGCTAGCTTTCGGCTTCACCCAGTCTGAGGTCCGGCTCGGTTGACCCGATCGTGACAATCGCAGAGGTGATCCCTTTACTCCCTAGCCGAACAATCGGGAACGTAGGGGTAAACACAGGAGCGAGGCAACCCAGCTTGCAAATCGCTTAAGTCAATATGGTGCATATTGTCGCGTAATACACGAACAAGGAACGAAGCCGTACAAGTATAATCATATGCAACAGGAAAAGCTTCATAAAGGAAGCCCCGAAGTAAACGGGGTATTTGAATTTATGCGTCACAAACAAAGTTTGGACAAGGAAATTTTTTACAAGCAACTTTTTTCCAAAAAAGTATAATACTTGGTCGAACCGAACGCAAGTTAGAAATTAAAGCTTTGAGCATGAAAGCGACTTACCTGGTTAATGTGTTCGGTATTGATGACGTGGTCCGAGCTTGATGCGGGGCAAGGTTCCATCCCCCAAGCTGGTCCCGAGGTGGCGGAGCGGAGAGCTTGACACGCCGAAGTGGTGACATAGCACGGTCAATGCAGACCGGCAGAGTGACGCCGAAGTCCCCGGATCATTTTCCTGTGCACAAAAAATAGTGCCAACCGGAGATAATAGTAATAATGATAATAAAAAACGTTGCATAATAAATAATTTATGCAAAGTGAGTAATAAAAGAAATATGGCCTGGCGCCGAAGTCAATGTCAATGCAGGGCGTCGGCGTGATGTAGTAAAGGCGTGGCAAAGCCTGAATTCACAGGTCGGTCCGAGCTCCGGATGCGGCGTTCGCCGGACTATGTACGGAAATTGATCGAACCATCACGCGACCGTCGTTAATGCGGTCACCATTTGATAGACCTGTGTACATATCATGGACAAACCAGAGTAATAATTCCTTGGGAAAAATGAACCCAAACAAGCAAAAAATACTGGGATTAATAGCACCTGGTTTATTTGTTGTAGCAATCCGAAGGAAGATGATTCCCAAAACTGGGACTCGCTCCGCACACCCATTGCCTGATGGGCGATAAAACGACGGCATGGCAATGCTGGTAAAGGTTGACTCGCCGAGGCAAAGCCCTCGGCCCAGCTAACGTGACGGAGCTGGTCGGCTAGTGACGCCGAAGCGTCCGGAGTAGGTTGATGAAGAGATGGCGAAGCCCCCGGTCCAGCCGAAATGTCGAAGTAGGTCGGCGTGATGGACACCAGCTTGAAGAAGCAATAGTGTGGCTCTGTCGATGCAGGTCGTGACGTGGTCGATGCCGGCTTGATGAAGCGACCGTGCGGCGATGCCGGTATGCCCGCTCCGTGTAATCCGTGGGGCGGCGATGTTGATGATGATTTATCCTTCGCGATGCCGGACTCTTGTTCGGCTTGCCGAGATGATGATCCGGAGAAGTTGAGCTCGGCTAAAGTGACGACGTGTCTAGCGCAGGTCGGCAGCCGTGGAGTAATATTGCCGGACTGGTTTGACACCAGCATAATGTTGAAGATCATGTTCAAAAGATCTTAAAGTTAGTGGGGTGTGTTCGGGAACAAAACACAATACTCCATACAAAACTTCCTTCAAAAGGGATGTCCGAAATCCTGTTCATAAAAAGATGAACCCGGGTCAGATTCGTTTTCGCGCAGAAAACAGATCCGAAAAGTGATGCACTAATTGGAAGGTTCCCGGAGTTTGGACGGTCGGATCGAGCCGAAATTTTGAGAGGTGGTAGATATAGGAATTCCGAAGCCGATCATCGGTTGGATCTTCCAAAGGACGTCCGATCTAGAAGCTGGACACCACGCCCTAAACTCATCCAAATTCCCATCCAGATTTGACAGGGCTCCGGTATATCGTGGATTGCCAGAGATAGCTCCATCGGAACTTGACGAAATTTTCCAGGGTTGCTGTAGACTCAATTCCGCACAATTCCACCAAAGCGATCGTCAAAGCGATACTCGAGGAGGTGGTGGTGGCAGATACGAGTTCGCTGTCCAGAAAAACAGCACGGTCGCTTGAGGGCAATGTTGACGTTGAGCCCCCGAGCTCCATAGATGATTCCTCCGTGATCTTGATAGAGATCGGAGTTGATGTTTGATGAAGGCCCTCATCCGGACATGGTGATCCGAACACGGGGCGCAATTCTTGGTCGAACCAAGGTGACCAGTCGAACTGGTGACGAAGATGCCGAAGTCGCAGTTGATCTGCAGGCGAGCCATCGATCCTTTTGTCGATCACACAACGGAACTCTCAATGAAAGCATCAATGTCGGTGTCAAAACCGGCGGATCTCGGGTAGGGAGTCCCGAACTGTGCGTCTAGGATCGATGGTAACAGGAGGCAAGGGACACAATGTTTTACCCAGGTTCGGGCCCTCTTGATGGAGGTAAAACCCTACGTCCTGCTCGATTAATATTGATGATATGGGTAGTACAAGAGTAGATCTACCATGAGATCAAGGAGGCTAAACCCTAGAAGCTAGCCTATGGTATGATTGTTGTATATATTGTATATCTATCGACTAGCCTGGCCTCGGTTTATATAATGCACCGGAGGCATAGGATAACAAGAGTCCTAGCCGAATACGCCGGTGGGGAGAAGTCCTTGTCTTGATCACCAAGTCTTGTGGAATCTTCCTTGTATGCGGCAGCCATCCGAACTGGCCCATGAGTATACGGCCACGGGGGTCCTCGGACCAATCTAATAGATCGGGAGACAACGTGGTGAGTACCCCCTAGTCCAGGACACCGTCACAAAGTATTACGCCCATGCTCCTAGGGGGGATAGATTGGTAGGAAAAGACCATCGCTCGTCCCCGACCGCCACTCATAAGGAAGACAATCAAAAAATAAATCATGCTCCGACTTCATCGCATAACGGTTCACCATACGTGCATGCTACGGGAATCACAAACATTAACACAAGTATTTCTCAAATTCACAACTACTCAACTAGCACAACTTTAATATCACCATCTTTATATCTCAAAACAATTATCAAGCATCAAACTTCTCATAGTATTCAACACTCTCATAAGAGAATTTTATTATTAATCTTGTATACCTAGCATATTAGGATTATTTAAGAAAATTACCATGCTAATTAAGACTCTCAAAATAATCTAAGTGAAGCATGAGAGATCAATAGTTTCTATAAAACAAATCCACCACCGTGCTCTAAAAGATATAAGTGAAGTGCTAGAGCAAAACTATATAACTCAAAAGATATAAGCGAAGCACATAGAGTATTCTAACAAATTACAAATCATGTATGGCTCTCTCAAAAGGTGTGTACATAAAGGATGATTGTGTTAAACTAAAAATTAAAGACTCAAATCATACAAGATGCTCCAAGCAAAACACATATCATGTGGTGAATAAAAATATAGCTCCAAGTAAAATTACCGATAGAAGTAGACGAAAGAGGGGATGCCTTCCAGGGCATCCCCAAGCTTTGGCTTTTAGGTGTCCTTAGATTATCTTGGGTGTGACATGGGCATCCCCAAGATTAGGCTCTTTCCACTCCTTGTTCCATAATCCATCAAATCTTTACCCAAAACTTGAAAACTTCATAATACAAAACTTAAAGTAGAAAATCTCATGAGCTCTGTTAGCTAAAGAAAATAAAAGACCACTTCAAGGTACTGTAATGAACTCATTATTTATTTATATTGGTGTTATACCTACTGTATTCCAACTTTTCTATGGTTTATAAACTATTTTACAAGCCATAGATTCATCAAAATAAGCAAACAACACACGAAAAACAGAATCTGTCAAAAACAGAACAGTCTGTATTAATCTGTAGCTAGAGAAAGATCTGGAACCCCAAACATTCTAAAATAAATTGCTGGACATGACTAATATATCTAGTAAACATCTGCAGAAAGAATTAACTAAATATCACTCTCCAAATAAAAATGACAGCAGTTCTCGTGAGAGCTAAAGTTTCTGTTTTTTACAGCAAGTGTAACAAGACTTTCCCCAAGTCTTCCCAACGGTTCTACTTGGCACAAACACTAATTAAACACAAAAACACAACAAAACAGAGGCTAGATAAATTATTTATTACTAAACAGGATCAAAAAGTAAGGAATAAAAATAAAATTGGGTTGCCTCCCAACAAGCCCTATCGTTTAACGCCCCTAGCTAGGCATAACAAGCAAGAATAGATCTAGGTATTGCCATAATAGTAAGATAGATTATTAAAACTAATTTCATATTCTCTACGTTCGGCAGCAAATTTTCTTTGAGGCAAGCAAAAGTAATCAAAAGGGCTAAATTTAATGGGACAAAAATCCCCAAGATCAACCTTGGGAGGTATAGGCTCCTCCTTTGGTCCTTCATATTGCACAACCAATTCATCATTATAAATATTCTTTTGACAGAACTTTGTGAGCCTATATTCAAGAGAATATCCTAGTTCATTATTTCGAATAGCCAAATCATCATTAAGTTCAGAAATTCTATCAACTAAAACATTGGTAGTAACCCTTTTTCTAAGATTTTCATTGAAAGCAACATAATCTAGAGATTGAAAACGCATTATTTCTTCTTGATCAAAGAGGATAGCCTCTATGGGAGGACGGCAAGCGTCCACCCTATAATGTGCAAAGATTTCTTTGGCCTCTTTTATTATGAATCTAAACTCATGAGCCAAAAAGATAGTAGCGGCAGGCTTAACAGAAGAATGCTCAATATTAGAAAATTCCAGAAAAATCCTTTGTATGGAAGGATTCATGTGCATGAATTGTCTTTCAAGTTCAACTACAAGCATGGCAATAGCGTCCGCAAGACTACTCGTTCTATGAAGGATAGAACTACCCATCGAAGGTAAAGCACCGCCACAAGTAAAGAAATCTTGAATAACTCCTTTTCCAATAATATTACCACTACCAACACAGAATTTTTTTGTATGTAAGATGGTGGGTTCTTTAGTAGGAGCATCAGAATTTTTCATGATATTATTATCGACAATAGTTTCCCCAATTTCAGACATAGAGGCAGAAGGTAAAGGACTAGCCATAGCGACAAGCAAACGAACTAACACACAAGCAAACAAAAAGCAAGCGGGCAAAAAGAGGCAAATATAGAAAGAGAGGGAGGATAGAGAGAGAGGGCGAATAAAACAGCAAGAGTGAAGTGGGGGAGAGGAAAACGAGAGGCAAATGGCAAATAATTTAATGTGGGAGATAAGGGTATGTGATGGGTACTTGGTATGTTAACTTTTGCGTAGACCTCCCCAGCAACGGCGCCAGAAATCCTTCTTGCTACCTCTTGAGCATTGCGTTGGTTTTCCCCGAATAGGAAGGGATGATGGAGCAAAGTAGCGTAAGTATTTCCCTTAGTTTTTGAGAACCAAGGTATCAATCCAGTAGGAGGCTATGCGCGAGTCCCTCGTACCTGCACAAAACAAATAAATCCTCGCAACCAACGCGAATAGGGGTTGTCAATCCCTACACGGCCACTTACGAGAGTGAGATCTGATAGATATGATAAAATAATATTTTTGGTATTTTGTGATAAAGATGCAAAGTAAAATAAAGGTAAAGTAAAAAAAGAAAAGGAAATAACTAAGTAGTAGGATATCAATATGATAAAGATAGACCCGGGGGCCATAGGTTTCACTAGTGGCTTCTCTCGAGAGCATAAGTATTCTACGGTCGGTGAACAAATTACTGTTGAGCAATTGACAGAATCGAGCATAGTTATGAGAATATCTAGGTATGATCATGTATATATGCATCACGTCCAAGATAAGTAGACCGTCTCCTGCCTGCATCTACTACTATTACTCCACTCATCGACCGCTATCCAGCATGCATCTAGAGTATTAAGTTAAAAACAGAGCAACGCCTTAAGCAAGATGACATGATGTAGAGGGATAGACTCATGCAATATGAAGAAAACCCCATCTTGTTATTCTCGATGGAAACAATACAAGACGTGCCTTGCTGCCCCTACTGTCACTGGGAAAGGACACCGCAAGATTGAACCCAAAGCTAAGCACTTCTCCCATTGCAAGAAAGATCAATCTAGTAGGCCAAACCAAACTGATAATTCGAAGAGACTTGCACAGATAACCAATCATACATAAAAGAATTCAGAGGAGATTCAAATATTGTTCATAGATAAACTTGATCATAAACCCACAATTCATCGATCTCAACAAACACACCGCAAAAACAAGATTACATCGAATAGTTCTCCACAAGAGAGGGGGAGAACATTGGATTGAGAACCAAAAAGAGAGAAGAAGCCATCTAGCTACTAACTATGGACCCGTAGGTCTGAGGTAAACTACTCACACTTCATCGGAGAGGCTATGGTGTTGATGTAGAAGCCCTCCATGATCGATGCCCCCTCCGGCGGAGCTCCGGAACAGGCCCCAAGATGGGATCTCGTGGATACAGAAAGTTGCGGCGGTGGAATTAGATTTTTGGCTCCGTATCTGATCGTTTGGGGGTACATAGGTATATATAGGAGGAAGGAGTACGTCGGTGGAGCAACAGGGGGCCCACGAGGCAGGGTGGCGCCCCCACCCTCGTGACCGCCTCTTTTGTTCCTTGGAGCAGGGTCCAAGTCTCCTGGATCACGTTCGGTGAGAAAATCACGTTCCCGAAGATTTTATTCCGTTTGGACTCCGTTTGATATTCCTTTTCTTCGAAACCCTAAAACGGGCAAAAAACAGCAATTCTGGGCTGGGCCTCCGGTTAATAGGTTAGTCCCAAAAATAATATAAAAGTGGAAAATAAGCCCAATAATGTCCAAAACAGTAGATAATATAGTATGGAGCAATCAAAAATTATAGATACGTTGGAGACGCATCAACACTCTTCCAAAATAGTGGGATTAACATTAACTAAAGTCATGACCTCTCCAAACCCACTTTCATAATTATCACAATAAGATTCAACGCCCTCCAAAATAGTGGGATCATTACTTCCTAAAGTCGACACTCTTCCAAACCCACTTTCATTAATATAATCATCATAAATAGGAGGCATGCTATCATCAAAATAAATTTGCTCATCAAAACTTGGGGGACAAAAAATATCATCTTCATCAAACATAGCACCCCCAAGCTTGTGCCTTTGCATATCATTAGCATCATGGATATTCAAATAATTAATACTAACAACATTGCAATCATGCTCATCATTCAAATATTTACTGCCAAACATTTCAATGCATTCTTCTTCTAACACTTTGGCACAATTATCGGAATCCTTATTTTCACGAAAGACATTAAAAAGATGAAGCATATGAGGCAACCTTAATTCCATTTTTTGTAGTTTTCTTTTATAGACTAAACTAGTGATAAAACAAGAAACTAAACAATTCGATCACCAGATCTAAATATATACCTTCAAGCGCTAACCTCCCCGGGAACGGCGCCAGAAAAGAGCTTGATGTCTACTACACAACCTTCTTCTTGGTGATGTTGTTGGGCCTCCAAGTGCAGAGGTTTGTAGGACAGTAGCAAATTTCCCTCAAGTGGATGACCTAAGGTTTATCAATCCATGGGAGGCGTAGAATGAAGATGGTGTCTCTCAAGCAACCTTGCAACCAAATAACAAAGAGTCTCTTGTGTCCCCAACACACCCAATACAATGGTAAATTGTATAGGTGCACTAGTTCGGCGAAGAGATGGTCATACAAGTGCAATATGGATGGTAGATATAGGTTTTTATAATCTGAAAATATAAATATAGCATGGTAACAAGTTGTAAAAGTGAGAACAAACGGTATTGCAATGCTAGGAATCAAGACCTAGGGTTCATACTTTCACTAGTGCAAGTTCTCTCAACAATAATAACATAATTGGATCATATAACTATCCCTCAACATGCAACAAAGAGTCACTCCAAAGTCACTAATAGCAGAGAACAAACGAAGAGATTATTGAAGGGTACAAAACCACCTGAAAGTTATTCTTTCTGGTCGATCTATTCAAGAGTTCGTACTAGAATAACACCTCAACACACAAATCAACCAAAACCCTAATGTCACCTCAAGTATCCGTGGGTATGATTATACGATATGCATCACACAATCTCAGATTCATCTAATCAACCAACACAAAGAACTTCAAAGAGTGCCCCAAAGTTTCTACCGGAATGTGAAGACGAAAACGTGTGCCAACCCCTATGCATAAGTTCACGGGGTCACGGAACTCGCAGGTTGATCACCAAAACATACATCAAGTGGATCATGTGATATCCCATTGTCACCACAGATAAGCACATGCAAGATATACATCAAGTGTTCTGAAATACTTAAAAACTCAATCCGATAAGATAACTTCAAAGGGAAAAATCAATCCATTACAAGAGAGTAGAGGGGGAGAAACATCATAAGATCCAACTATAATAGCAAAGCTCGCGATACATCAAGATCGTGCCAAATCAAGAACACAAGAGAGAGAGAGAGAGAGAGATCAAATACATAGCTACTAGTACATACCCTCAACCCTGAGGGAGAACTACTCCCTCCTTGTCATGGAGAGCGCCGAGATGATGAAGCTGGCCGCCGGAGAGGGATTCCCCCCCCCCTCCGGCAGGGTGCCGAAACAGGTCTAGATTGGTTTTCGGTGGCTACAGAGGCTTGCGTCAGCGGAACTCCCGATCTAGGTTTCTTTCTGGAAATTTTGGGTTATATAAGAGGTGTTGGAGTCGGGAACAAGTCAGGGGGGTCCCCGAGGCGGCCATGAGGTAGGGGGGCGCGCCCCCCACCCTCGTGGTGGCCTCGGTACTCTTCTGGCCCATCTCCGGTACTCCGTGGGCTTCTTCTGGTCCAAAAAAGATCTCCGTGAAGTTTCAGGTCAATTGGACTCCGTTTGGTTTTCCTTTTCTGCGATACTCAAAAACAACGAAAAACAGAAACCGGCACTGGGCTCTAGGTTAATAGGTTAGTCCCAAAACTCATATAAAATAGCATATAAATGCATATAAAACATCCAAGGTTGAATATAATAGCATGGAACAATCAAAAATTATAGATGCGTTGGAGACGTATCACGCTGCTCACAGCGAAAGCAGTCATTGCCTTCTTAATGTCCATAATTAGGCCATAGCATGGGGATCGAGTTGGGGCTTGAGCAGACAATTATGTTGTGATATTTTTGTTATCCATCTCAAGAGCCACCTCTCCATTAAAGTACTTGGCCATTGTCTGAAGGCCGATGAGGGCAGCTCGTTCTTCAGCCTCTTCCACGCTACGAGACAGAGGTAGCTTTTTTCATATTGACACCAACACTTGCCCTCTGTAATCTCGTGCGACCACACCTGATGCACTGTTCCCAGTCTCAGCTAAAAAGGCAGTGTCAGTGTTTATTTTGACCACTCATCGATCTGGAGGACTCTAGTTCTCCACCGGGGCCTCTACAATTTGCAAACAGTTCCCATCACAAGTTTTTTCATTCTTCTTTCTATCGGACAAATAACCAGCTTCTGTAGCAGACCTGAATTCCCAAGTGAATTGATGTTGGTAATTATGCAGTCAATGATATACTAAAATAGCATAATATCTAGTGGAGTTTGCAGTTAAGCACGACATAGGACAAAAAATTCATATATGTACAACCAAAAAATGCCAATTAGACAGGATAACATACTACCAGAATATTTTTCCTGTGGTCAAACATGATAAGATTGATAGAAAAATATATCTTGGCTCAATGGCTTGGTACAGAAGGGACAAACTTGAATGGGATTAATTTTCATAGGGCTAGTATAGGTTGACTAGTCAATTCATGTGCCATTGTAGACATGTTATAGGATGTTCAGCTATTCTTGCTTTTGTCAGTACTATGAACTTATCCGGTCGATACTCTGAAGTCATGCGAAAAATGGAAAGATTTGAAGCAAACTTTTGAATTCATAGCATAGCCCTTTATTTATTTTTGCTGAATTAGAACTATAAACTCAGCATGCATATAGAAATGCTATAGCATGCTCAACCAAATGTGTTAGTTATTGAGTCATTGAGCTGACTTTATACAAAAACCTGTTGCAAGTGCATGGAAAATGTGGCACTTGCCATTCAGAAATACCACCCGTTTTCTCTGTGATTGAAGTGTCTCTGATGAATACTTCTAAACTGAACAGTTTCATTCAGAATTCTGACACTTCTTAGTGTAGCATTGTAGCTTTATTTTTACATGATCAAACTACCTTCTGTATGCAGTATGCAGCCAAACTTTGTTGTATATCTTTAGTAGTAAATGTATCATCTTAAGAGTGTTGTGAAGCTATATTATTTTGTAGCTCATTTTTTAGGCTTTCTCCATGGTTAATATAAATTATGCAAAGCAATGTTTACTTTGAGTGTAACTCTGGTGCCATTCTTATTATTCAATGTACACCGATGGTGCTGCTGGACTTGTGCTAGTCAGAGGGGAGAAAGCTAAGAACCTTGGCCTTTAAGTTCTTGCAATGATCAGATGGTATGCTCCTGCTGCTCACGTAAATCATACATGCCTCATCGTTAATCATTGTTTGTGAAACAAATGTCATTTGAGAAATCTCGGTCCATTGTTCATGTTAATGAAGACTTTTACCAATATTATCCTGTCCCGTGCCTCGAAACTATCAACCTGGCCCAAAGAATGATCTTTTACTTTAGGATTCATGGTTTTTTTTTGTTATTATGCATTACTATTGATTTATGTGCATGTGCTAAAAAGAAAGAAAATACACTACTTGATTTGGATGCGGACGCCAACTAAAAAGTTTGCACTTTTTAACGTAGGCGCAGGGGTGATCGACATGGACTACTGCGGCCCGGTGGGCATCGTGCTATTCAACCACTCGGAGGCAGACTTGATCGTGAAGCCCAACGACCGCGCCGCACAGATGATCGTGCAGGTCATTACGATGCCGGAGGTCGCCGAGGTGGAGGACCTCGACGCCACCGTCTGGTGGGAGGGAGTGCTTGGATCCACCGACGTTTGAACTCCGAGCCTTGGTAGATACATCTAGAGAAGTGGTCTAGTTGTTTGCATTTGATGTTAAATGGGATCTCGAGATCTCGAGTTGAGATGTTCAATGTTGTATCCATGAATGCTGCAAGTGCTAAGATGGTTCTGTGAACTTAGTTTATTTGCACTGGACGTGTCTTGATTTCCATCCATGAATACTGCATCTGATTTTTTTTTAAATATTCTAGTTAGTTAGTTGTAGCGTGGGGGTAAAATGTGGCGCTACTAGTACTTGGGTAGTAGTAGCGTAGGTGTAAATAGGGCGCTACTAGTACTTCGATAGCAGTAGCATAGATGTGGAATAGTGGTAGCATGGGTGGCACTGCGCTACTACTAACTTTTTTAGCTGTGGCGTGGGGTAAAAACCGTGCTACTGCTAAAAGTTAGCTGTAGCGACATAGTAGTAGCGCGGGAACCCACGCTACTGGTATGCAAAAAACCTACGCTACTGGTAGTGTTTTTCCTGGTAGTGTGATCTCACGGGTACAGAAGGTTGCGGATGTGGAAAAGTGGTTTCGTGGCTCTCTGCGATGTTTCTAGGGTATAAGAGTATATATAGGCGAAAGAAGTACGTCGGTGGAGCTATGAGGGCCCCACGAGGGTGGGGGCGCACCTATCCCCCTGGGCACGCCCTCCTGCCTCGTGGTTGCCTCGTGGAGTTCTAGACTTCGACTCCAAGTCTTTTGGATTGCTTTCGGTCCAAGAAAGATCATCGTGAAGGTTTCATCACGTTTGGACTCCGTTTGGTATTCCTTTTCTGCGAAACTCTAAAATAGACAAAAAAACAAAAACTTGCACTGGGCCTCCGGTTAATAGGTTAGTCACAAAAATAATATGAAAGAGCATATTAAATCCCATTAAACATCCAAAATAGATAGTATATTAACATGGAACAATCAAGAATTATAGATACGTTGGAGACGTATCAAGCATCCCCAAGCTTAATTCCTGCTCGTCCTCGAGTAGGAAAATGATAAGAGCAGAATTTTTTATGTGGAATGCTACCTATCATAATTATCAATGTAATTTTCTTTGTTGTGGCATGAATGTTCAGATCCGAAAGATTCAAAAGAAAAGTTTAAATTGACATAAAAATAATAATACTTCAAGCATACTAATAAAGCAATCATGTCTTCTCAAAATAACATGGCCAAAGAAAGCTATCCCTACAAAATCATATAGTCTGGCTATGCTCTATCTTCATCACAGAAAATATTTAAATCATGCACAACCCCGATGACAAGCCAAGCAATTGTTTCATACTTTTGATGTTCTCAAACTTTTTCAATCTTCACACAATAAATGAGCGTGAGCCATGGACATAGCACTATAGGTGGAATAGAATGGTGGTTGTGGAGAAGACAAAATGGAGAAGATAGTCTCATATCAACTAGGCGTGTCGATGGCTATGGAGATGCCCATCAATAGATATCAATGTGAGTGAGTAGGGATTTCCAAGCAACGGATGCACCAGAGCTAATAAGTGTATTAAAGATAAAAAAGAAACTAAGTGGGTGTGCATCCAACTCGCTTGCTCACGAAGACCTAGGGCCTTTTGAGGAAGCCCATCATTGGAATATACAAGCCAAGTTCTATAATGAAAGATTCCCACTAGTATATGAAAGTGACAACATAGGAGACTCTCTATCATGAAGATCATGGTGCTACTTTGAAGCACAAGTGTGGAAAAAGGATAGTAGCATTGCCCCTTCTCTCTTTTTCTCTCATTTTTTTATTTGGGCCTTTCTCTCTCTTTTTATGGCCTCTTTTTTCTCCCCTTTTTGTACTTGTCCGGAGTCTCATCCCGACTTGTGGGGGAATCATAGTCTCCATCATCCTTTCCTCACATGGGACAATGCAATAATAATGATGACCATCACACTTTTATTTAAATACAACTCAAGAATTACAACTCGATACTTAGAACAAAATATGACTATGTCAATGCCTCCGGTGGTGTACCGGGATGTGCATGAATCAAGAGTGACATATATGAAAGAATTATGAAGGTGGCTTTGCCACAAATACGATGTCAACTACATGATCATGCAAAGCAATATGACAATGATGAAGCGTGTCATAATAAACGGAACGGTGGAAAGTTGCATGGCAATATATCTCGGAATGGCTATGGAAATGCCATAATAGGTAGGTATGGTGGCTATTTTGAGGAAGGTAAATGGTGGATTTATGGTTCTAGCGAAAGTTGTGCGGTACTAGAGAGGCTAGCAACGGTGGAAGGATGAGAGTGTGTATAATCCATGGACTCAACATTAGTCATAAAGAACTCACTTACTTATTGCAAAAATATATTAGTTATCGAAATGAAGTACTACGCGCATGCTCCTAGGGGGATAGATTGGTAGGAAAAGACCATCGCTCATCCCCGACCGCTACTCATAAGGAAGACAATGAAAAAATAAATCATGCTCCAACTTCATCACATAACGGTTCACCATATGTGCATGCTACGGGAATCACAAACTTTAGCAGAAGTATCTCTCAAATTCACAACTACTCAACTAGCATGACTCTAATATCACCACCTTCATATCTCAAAAGAATCATAAGGAATCAAACTTCTCATAGTATTCAATGCACTTTATATGAATGTTTTTATTATACCCATCTTGGGTGCCCATCATATTAGGACTAATTTTATAGCCAAAGCAAATTACCATGCTGTTCTAAAAGACTCTCAAAATAATATAAGTGAAGCATGAGATATCGATAATTTCTATAAAATAAAACTACCACCATGCTCTAAATAGATATAAGTGAAGCACTAGAGCAAAATTATCTAGCTCAAAAGATATAAGTGAAGCACATAGAGTATTGTAATAAATTCCAATTCATGCGTGTCTCTCCTAAAAGGTGTGTACAGCAAGGATGATTATGGTAAACTAAAAAGAAAAGACTCAAATCATACAAGACGGTCCAAGCAAAACACATATCATGTGGTGAATAAAAATATAGCCTCAAGTAAAGTTACCAATAGACGAAGACGAAAGAGGGGATGCCTTCCGGGGCATCCCCAAGCGGCTTTTGGTTGTCCTTGAATTTTACCTTGGGGTGCCTTGGGCATCCCCAAGCTTAGGCTCTTTCCACTCCTTATTCAAAAATCCGTCAAATCTTTACCCAAAAATTTGAAAACTTCGCAACACAAAACTTCAATAGAAAATCTCATCAGCTCCGTTAGTATAAGAAAATAGACCACCACTTTAAGGTACTATAATGAACTCATTATTTATTTATATTGGTGTTAAACCTACTGTATTCCAACTTCCCTATGGTTCATACCCCTGATACTACTCATAGATTCATCAAAATAAGCAAACAACACACGAAAAATAGAACAGTCTTTAGCAATCTGGAAATTTTGAATACTTCTGTAACTCCAAAAATTGTGAAAAATTAGGAAGACCAGGATAAAAAGTATATTGATCTACTTCAGTTGGAATTGGTATTTTATCGCTCTCTGGTAAAAAATGATAATTATTTTTGTGAGTGCATACTTTCTGTTTTTATCAGCAAGATCAAACAACAATCACCCAAGAAGATCCTAAAGGCTTTACTTGGCACAAACACTAATTAAAACATAAAAACACAATCATAACAGAAGATAGATGAATTATTTATTACTAAACAGGAAGAAAAAGCAAATAACAAAAATAAAATTTGGTTGCCTCCCAACAAGCGCTATCGTTTAACGCCCCTAGCTAGGCATAAAAACAAGAATAGATCTAGGTATTGCCATCTTTGGTATGCAATCCATAAGTGGCTCTCATAATACATTCATAAGGCAATTTAATTTTCTTCCTAGGAAAGTATTCCTTGCATTTTCTTAACGTAAATTGGAATCTAATATTTCCTTCTTTCATGTCAATAATTGCACCAATCGTTCTAAGGAAAGGCCTGCCAAGAATAATAGGACATGTAGGATAGCAATCTATATAAAAACAATGAAATATATGGCCACATAATTCCTATTTGCAACAATAAGAACATCATTAATCCTTCCCATAGGTTTCTTAATGGTTATTCGCAAGATGCAAATTTAAAGAACAATCATCAAATTCTCGGAAACCTAGCACATCACATGAAGTTTTTGGAATCGTGGAAACACCAGCACCCAGATCACATAAAGCATAGCATTCATAATCTTTAATCTTAATTTTAATAGTAGGTTCCCACTCATCATAAAGTTTTCTAGGGATAGAAACTTCTAGTTCAAGCTTTTCTTCATAGCATTGCATTAAAGCATCAACGATATGTTTAGTAAAAGCTTTATTTTGATTATAAGCATGAGGAGAATTTAACACGGATTGCAACAAGGAAATACAATATATCAAAGAGCAATTATCATAATTAAATTCCTTGAAATCCAAAATAGTGAGTTCATTGCTATGTAAAGTTTTGACCTCTTTAATCCCACTTTTATTAATTTTTGCATCAAGATCTAAAAACTCTGAATCATTGGGACGCCTTTTAACTAAAGTTGAATCATCTCTAGTCCCATATTTATCAAGATTCATATTGGAAAACAAAGATTTAATAGGAGTCACATTGATCACTTTTAGATCTTCATCATTATTATCATGAAAACTAGAAGAACACGCTTTCACAAAGCAATCTTTTTTAGCACGCATCCTAGCGGTTGTTTCTTTGGACTCATCAATGGAAATCTCATGGCTTTGAGAGACTCATTGATGTCATGCTTAGGTGGAATAAATATAAGTTTCAAAGAATCAACATCAAGAGAAATTCTATCCACGTTCCTAGCCAACTCATCAATCTTAAGCAATTTTTCTTCAACCAAAGCATTGAAATTCTTTTGCGAACTCATAAATTCTTTAACACTAGTCTCAAAGTCAGAGGGCGTATTATTAATATTTCCATAAGAGTTGTTGTAGGAATTATCATAATTATTAGAGGAATTACTAGGAAACGGCCTAGAATTAAAGTTTCCTCTATGTGCGTTGTTACCAAAATTGTTCCTACCAACAAAATTCACATCCATAGATTCATTATTATTCTCAATCAAAGTGGACAAAAGCATATCATTAGGATCGGAAGAAACACTTTTATTAGCAAACAATTTCAGAAGTTCATCCATCTTTCCACTCAAAACATTAATCTCTTCAATCGCACGAGCTTTTTTACTAGTGGATATTTTGGTGTGCCATTGAGAATAATTAACCATTATATTATCTAGGAGTTTAGTAGCTTCTCCTAAAATGATTTCCATAAAAGTGCCTCCCGCGGTCAAATCTAAAAGATTTCTAGAAGCAAAATTCAATCCGGCATAAAAAATTATATAATCATCCACAAATTCAAACCATGTGTAGGGCAATTACGTATCATTAATTTCATCCTCTCCCAAGCTTGTGCAACATGCTCATGATCAAGTTGCTTAAAATTCATAATATTGTTCCTAAGCGAGATGATCTTAGTGGGAGGAAAATACTTAGAGATAAAAGCATCTTTGCACTTATTCCATGAATCAATACTAATTTTAGGCAAAGAAGAGAACCAAGTTTTAGCACGACCTCTAAGAGAAAACGGAAATAGCTTCAATTTAGAAATATCATTATCCACATCTTTCTTCTTTTGCATATCACACAAATCAACAAATTTGTTTAGATGGGTAGCGGCATCTTCACTAGGAAGGCCAGAAAATTGATCTTTCATAACAAGATTCAGCAAAGCGGTATTAATTTCATAAGATTTAGCATCGGTAGTAGGAGCAATCGGAGTGCTAATAAAATCATTGTTGTTGGTATTGGAAAAGTCACACAATTTAGTATTATCTTGAGCCATCGTGATAAACAATCAATCCAACACACAAGCCCACAAGAAGCAAGCGAAAAGAGACAAATGGAAAAGGGGCAAAGAAAAGGCAAAGGTTTTCGAAAACTGCTTTAAAAGTGGGGGACAAGAAAACGAGAGGCGAATGGCAAATAATGTCATGCGAGGGAGAAGAGTTTATGATGGGTACTTTGTTGGGGATCGTAGCAGAAATTTAAAATTTTCTACGCATCACCAAGATCAATCTATGGAGTAATCTAGCAACGAGGGGAAGGAGAGTGCATCTACATACCCTTGTAGATCGCTAAGAGGAAGCATTCAAGTGAACGGGGTTGATGGAGTCGTACTCGTCGTGATCCAAATCACCGATGATCCTAGCGCCGAATGGATGGCACCTCCGCGTTCAACACACATACGGAACGGAGACATCTCCCACGCCTTGATCCAGCAAGGAGGAAGGAGAGGTTGAAAGGATCGATATGGTTGACTAGAGGGGGGGTGAATAGGCAACTAACAATTTTTAGCTTTTCTTTAGCAATTTAAACTTTGCATCAAAAAGGTTGTCTAGATATGCAACTAGATGAGCAACCTATATGATGCAACACGAATAGGAACACAAGCAAGCAAGATATATGAAACAAATAAGCTACACAAGTAAAGGCACGAGATAACCAAAAGTGGAGACGGTGGAGACGAGGATGTGTTGCCGAAGTTCCTTCCCTTTGAGAGGAAGTACGTCTCCGTTGGAGCGGTGTGGAGGCACAATGCTCCCCAAGAAGCCACTAGGGCCACCGTAATCTCCTCACGCCCTCACACAATGCGAGATGCCGTGATTCCACTATTGGTGCCCTTGGAGGCGGCGACCGAACCTTTACAAACGAGATTGGGGCAATCTCCACAACTCAATTGGAGGCTCCCAACGACACCACGAAGCTTCACCATAATGGACTATGGCTTCGCGGTGACCTCAACCGTCTAGGATGCTCAAACACCCAAGAGTAACAAGATCCGCAAGGGATTAGTAGGGGGAATCAAATATCTCTCGGTGGAAGTGTAGATCGGGGCCTTCTCAACCACTCCCGAGCAAATCAACAAGTTTGGTTGGCTAGGGAGTGACATCGGGCGAAAATGGAGCTTGGAGCAATAATGGTGCTTTAATGGTGGAAGAGGTAAGTCAACGGGGAAGAAGGAGACCCTTTATATAGTATGGAGAAAAGATCCAACCGTTACCCACCTACCAGCCCGCGGCCAGCGGTACTACCGCGCATGGCCAGCGGTACTACTGCAAGGCCGCGCGATAGTACTGCTTGCAACCAAGCGGTACTACCGCACGGTAGTGCGGTACTACCGCGCCCACAGCGCGGTACTACCGTGAGGCACAAGACCGATAGGAGGAATGGGAACTACCGTGCATACTTTCACAAAAGAACGGAAGTAGCAAAAACTCAACACAGTAGTACTACCGAGGGGCGGTACTACTGCCTGGCCGCCTAGCGCGGTACTACCGCATGGCGAAAGCGGTAGTACCGCGGAGGTGCGGATGTAATGTTTTACATCCGCTCCTACTACCGCACCCGGGTGGCACTAGCGGGTGGGCAGCGGTAGTACGGCTTCAGGGGAGCGGTACTACCGCGAGCACCAGCGGTACTACCGCGCACCTGCGCGGTACTACCGTGTATGCCCACGGTACTACCGTTGCTCCTGGAGCGGTACTACCGCAACCACATAAGCAACCAGTCATCTGAGGCAGAAAAACGGAGGAAGCTCCAAGGAAGAAAGGAGGGGATACAAGGAGACGTGTACGTGATGATTCCACCCAAACCTTTCCAACGCGGACCCCTTCTTAATAGTACGGCTTTCCTACGACTCAAATCCACCAAAAGGAAACGTAGAAAAGATGCCGTCTTCGTCAGTCTTCGAGGGACACCCAATCGTCTTGTGCCTAGCAGAGAAGAGTCTGGAAAGCTCATGGCACACGATTAGTCCGCAAATGCGTTGTCATCAATCACCAAAACACTTAGGGATAAATATGACCTTACAATCTCCCCCTTTTTGGTGGATTGATGACAAAACGGGATTTGCACAAAGAAAATAATATTAAGTAAATGCAAACCCCTCTTCCTCTCTATAATATAGACGGGCTCCCCCTAGATGTGTGCCACCTAGATGAGTGCTTTGGACTGCACGGCACACGAATACTAGGATCACAGCTCCCCCTATATTATAGAGACAAAGCATATCTATCACTAGACAAGATATACCAAACCAAACAAAAGACACAAACCAAACAAAAGCAAACGAGGTTCAAACAAACACACCACAAACACGGCAAGCACGACACACGCAAATCCCTACACTCTCTCCCCCTTTGGCATCGAGACGCCAAAAAGGCAGAGAGGACACCTACAACACAAGTGGTGGCTCAAGCAGAGAAGTCGTCCCACTGCTCCTCATGCTCCTCGTCAGACTCGGCGACGGGAATAGTCTCCTCCATGTCATCCTCTGAACTGGTCCACTTGTAGCCCTGCTTTGACATCCAGGCAGCCTCAGGTGTGATGGCGTCCTCAGACCTGCCAGACACATCCTCTCCATAGAGCCTCATCACCTTCTTGTCACGGCGGCGACTCTCCTTGTCAGCCACGTGAGCTCTGTACTGTCCCTTCGCCTGCATGCAGAAGAGAGTCTTCATCTTGTCCTTCAGCTTCTTGGCCCATGACGGCTCAGAGGAAGAGGTGGTGAACCTGGCAGCACGGTCCTCAGCAGCCTCCCCCTGACCAGCAGCCCTCCTAGCAGAAGATGCCTCAGCACGAGTAGTGGTGTTGGCCCAGTTGGGCTTGACGCGGAGGCAGATGGACTCATGGCGGATCCAGTCTGGAGCAAGGAACTCATCACCTGGATAGGTCTTCTCCCAAGTGGTAGAGAGCAGCAGAAACAGGTACGGTCCATAGATAGGAACCTTGCGAGTGAACACCGCAAACCGAAGCTCACACCACATGATGTGAGAGACATCAAGTGGCTGAGTCTGAGAAGAACGTGCCTCTGCACACAAGAGCAACATGTCCACTAGAAATGCATGAACCTTGTCCTTGTCGCCAATGCGTGGGAACAGAGTGTTGCGGAAGATGCGATGCATGATATCCAGAAAAGAGTTCAACACCCAAGTAGACTTTCCATTGGGGAGTACCTTCTCAACAAGGAAGGGCTGAAGCTGGTTCTTGTTGGCAGACTCAGAGTTGGCATGGGGGCGGACGCCAACAGGGGTGTGAAGCCCATCATCAGGAATGTGCAGCAGATCCATGAACTCCTTCCAAGTAGCAGACAGCTGACGGCCATTGGTCATCCAAGTCATCCTCCGGTCCTCCCCGGAATGAAAGTACACTGAGGCAAAGAACTGACAGATAAGCTCAGGGTCATAGTCAAGGTGAAAGGAGATCACCGGCTCAATAGCAAACTGCTCCACCAAGTCCAGAGCCTCGCCAAAATAGTCACGAAACTTGTCTTTCCGCAGGTGATGCATATCTATCCACTTGACATCCACAAAGGTGTTCTGCTTGTTCTTGATCACATCCAGATAGATGAGAACCTGTTGCTTGATCCAGAACATCTCGATGCCTCTGAGGGTAGCCCGAGGATTCGCATAGGGATTGATCCTCCGGCGCTCGACATACTCAGTGGTTGAAATCTCGTCCATCCCCTTAGCCGGTTCCTTTTGCTTGCTGGCAGTGGACTTCACAGTGCGCTTGGGGGCATTGGAGCCCTCTGGGGCTTCATCTTGGGGGTTGCGCAGACGCTTGGAGCTAGTGTCACGACTGGGATTGGAACGGCGAGAGCCACCACCTGAGACACAGAACGCAAAAACACCCACAAAAGCCAAGAGAGATTAATGCAAAGACCACAACAAAACAAGTGAAACAGGTAGAAAGCACACATGATACATGCCTAGAGAGAGATTTGATCCCTACGGTAGTACTGCCAAGAGCTGCGGAGCTAAGAGAGTAGTACGGCTCTTAGACGCGGTAGTACCGTGCAAGGTCACGGTAGTACCGCGTGTAGTAGCGGTAGTATGAGCTTAGCACCACGGCCGACGTGGTAGTACCGCGCCTGCGGAACGGTAGTACCGCACGGCACGGTAGTACCGCGCCTGAAGGGCGGTAGTACCGCGCAAGCGGTAGTACCGCACATCGGGCACGGTAGTACCGCACCGTGTCAGATCTGAAACGGTTCAAATCTAAGAAAGCCCACGAAATCACGGCGGTACTACGGTTGGACAAAGCTACCACAAGACAGCATATCAAGTATGTTTCCTACGCATCACGACTCTCCTACATCCTACTCTTGCAAAGATTTGGCCTAAAATCTCAAGAACAACAAGTTTCTCCCCAAAAGCCTAGATGCAAGAGAACAGCCAAGAAAAAGAGGGATTTGGGGAAAAACCTTGGTCCATGGCAAGAGGAAGTGGTGGGGAACGATCCCACCGGTCGGAATCTGAGGAGAGTGGCCGGAGATGGAGATCCGGCGAGGGCCTCCGGCGCCGTTCTTGAGAGGGAGAGGCGTGGAGAGAGAGAGACAATGAATGGGTATGGGGAGTTGGAACCCCCCTGCCCGAGTCATAACCTCCCCACGCGCCCTTGACGGCGCGGTAGTACCGTGCCCAGACATGGTAGTACCGCAAGGTGCGGTAGTACCGTGCTGAGTGCGGTAGTACCGTGCCTCCCAAGCGGTAGTACCGCGCCCAGACGCGGTAGTACCGTGGGCTCAAGAGAATGCACGTTTCGAGCACGAAAAAGACAGGATCTTTGCACAAACTACTCCGAGCCAACACAACGCCACAAGACCACGCAACACACAAAACCAGAAGGGCACACGACAAACGAACCAACCATGAGACACCACCTCTCCAAAAGAGAGGGCGGTGGCCGTAGCCACCTATGTTTGAGTCAATTGGTATGGCACCGCGAAGAATTATCCTTGGGTCCATGACCAAAACTCGTCTTTGAAGCACAAGTACCATCAAAAATGGCTAATGTGAAAGACTTGATTGATTTATGCATAATGGGGGGAGGGAGAGTTCATTGAGAGAACATCACTCCCCCTATGTCCATGCCTACATCTAAATAGGACAACACGTTGAGTATGGTGGGGTGTGCAAGGGTTCAAGCAACATTGCTCGAATCGATGATATTTAGCTCATGCCTTAACTCGCGAAATCTTGCTTCATCCAAGGGCTTCGTGAAGATATCTGCAAGGTTATCATGAGTGTTGACGTAGTTGAGCTCGATCTCTCCTCGCCTAATGTGATCCCGGATGAAGTGATACCAGATCTCAATATGCTTCGTCTTGAAGTGTTGCACCGGGTTGAGAGAGATCTTGATGGCACTTTCATTGTCACACCAAAGAGGCACTTTGTCACAAGTGACATCATAATCCTTTAAAGTTTGCCTCATCCATAAGAGTTGTGCACAACAACTACCGGCCGCAACATACTCCGCTTCGGTGGACGAGAGAGACACACAACTTTGCTTTTTGGAAGACCAACTTACCAAAGAGCAACCAAGGAATTGGCACCCTCCGGAAGTGGACTTCCTATCCACTTTGTCTCCCGCCTAATCGGAATCCGAGTACCCTACAAGCTTGAAGTTTGATCCTCTTGGGTACCATAAGCCAAAGTTTGGGGTATGAGCCAAATATCGAAAGATTCGTTTGACCGCCACATAGTGACTTTCCTTAGGTGCGGCTTGAAACCATGCACAAACTCCCACACTCCACATGATGTCCGGTCTAGATGCACAAAGGTAAAGCAAGGATCCAATCATGGAACGATATACCTTTTGATCCACCACTTTACCATTGGGATCTAAGTCAAGTTGGCACTTGGTGGGCATTGGAGTGGAGGCCGGCTTGACGTCACTTAGCTTGAATCTCTTGAGCATGTCTTGAGTGTATTTGGATTGATTGATGAAGGTTCCTTCTCTTCTTTGCTTCACTTCGAACCCTAGAAAGAACTTCAACTCCCCCATGGAGGACATCTCGAACTTTGAGGTCATGAGAGCGGCAAATTCCTCATTGAAAGCTTTGTTAGGAGAGCCAAAGATAATATCATCAACATATAATTGGCACACAAAAAACTCCCCTTTGACCTTCTTAGTAAAAAGAGTGGGGTCGATGATCCCAACTTCAAACCCACGGTCTTGTAACAACTCGGTAAGGTGGTCATACCACGCACGTGGGGCTTGTTTAAGGCCATAGAGTGCCTTATCGAGTTGATACACATGATCGGGAAAGTAGGGATCCTCGAACCCGGGGGGTTGCTTGACGTACACCAATTCATTAATGGGACCATTAAGAAAAGCACTCTTCACATCCATTTGATGTAGCTTAAAGTTATGATGAGAAGCATATGCAATCAACATGCGAATGGATTCAAGACGAGCAACGGGAGCAAAGGTTTCATCGTACCCTCAACTTGGGAGTAGCCTTGTGCTACCAAATGAGCCTTGTTGCGAATGATAATCCCATGGGCATCTTGCTTGTTCTTGAATATCCACTTGGTTCCAATGACATTGTGGTTCCCCGTTGGCGTTGGTACCAATCTCCACACTTTGTTGCGCTCGAAGTTGTTGAGTTCTTCGTGCATGGCGTTGAGCCAATCCGGATCTTCTAGCGCCTCATAGACCTTATGGGGTTCCACACAAGAGACAAACGCGTGATGCTCACAATAATTTGCTAATTGTCTACGAGTGCTTACCCCCTTTCTTAAGCTTCCAAGCACATTCGTCATGAGATGATCCTTGGTGGAGAGCTTGGAAGCAACCTTGGCGGCACGACGCTCTAATTCCTCTTCGTAGGTGAGTTGAGGAGCGGTTACTTGATCATCTTGAGCGTCGTCATGAACTTGTTCTTGGCCTTGAACTTGCTCGGGGGAGAGAACTTGACCTTGGGCATCACTTGGTGTGTCCACACCGTCTTGAGTATGATCTAGCCCTTGGTCTTGTTCATGAGGTTGAGGGCCTTCACTTTGTTCTTCGGAAGCGTGTGGGCCTTGGGTTGGTGATGGCTCCACTTGAGTGGAGCATTGTCCTTCTCCTTCGGCCACAAGGGGTTCCTCAATGGGTAGGATGAAACCAACACCCATTCTTCTTATGGCTTGAGGAGGAATTTCATCACCTACATCACAAGTGCCACTTTGCTCCACTTGGGAGCCGTTATTCTCATCAAACTCCACGTTACACGTCTCCTCAATAAGTCCCGTGGATTTATTGAGGACACGGTAAGCATGAGAGTTTGTAGCATAACCAACAAATATGCCCTCATAAGCTCTAGCCTCAAATTTATACAACCGAACACCTTTCTTGAGAATGAAACACTTACACCCGAATACCCAGAAGTACTTGAGGTTGGGCTTGTTACCGGTGAGTATCTCATATGGAGTCTTGTTCAAGCCCTTGCGGAGGTAGATCCTATTGGATGCATGACACGCGGTGTTGATGGCTTCGGCCCAAAAGTTGTACGGAGACTTGAACTCCGCCATCATGGTCCTTGCCGCATCCATCAACGTCTGGTTCTTCCTCTCCGCAACACCGTTTTGTTGAGGGGTGTATGGTGCAGAATATTGATGCTTGATTCCGTCATCACTAAGAAATTCATCCAAGGTGTAGTTCTTGAACTCGGTGACGTTTTCACTTCTTATTGTCAAGATCTTTGCATTGTGTTGACGTTGTGCTTCATTTGCAAAGTCAATGACGGTTTGTTGGGTCTCGCTCTTCCTCTTGAACAAATACACCCACGTGTACCTTGAGTAGTCATCCACAATCACCAAGCAATACTTCCTACCTCCAAGACTATCGAAGGATGAAGGCCCAAAGAGATCCATGTGAAGGAGCTCCAAAGGCCTCTTTGAATAAATGATAGTCGTGGGAGGGTAAGCCTTCTCATGTAGCTTTCCTTCGATACAGGCACTGCAAGCACGATCTTTAGCAAAACTAACATTCGTTAGTCCACGGAAATGGTCCCCCTTTAGGAGACTTTGCAAAGATCTCATATTGACATGGGCTAAACGGCGATGCCAAAGCCATCCCACATCAACTTTAGCCATTAGGCATGTCGCGGTCTTAGTGGGTCGCTCCGAAAAGTTAATCACATATAGACCGTTCTCGACATGCCCAACAAAGGCTACTTTAAGAGTCTTGCTCCACAAGAGGGCCATGGTATCGATATCAAAGAAGGTGGCAAAGCCCATGATTGCAAGTTGACGAACGGAAAGTAAATTGTATGCAAGGGACTCAACAAGCATGACCTTCTCGATCGTGAGATCATGAGAGATGACAACCTTGCCAAGTCCCAATACCTTAGAAGATGAGGCGTCACCCCACTCGACATTGGTGGGCATAGATGGAGCCTTGTGCACGTCCACCACCAAGTCCTTGCTTCCGGTCATATGATTTGTAGCTCCGCTATCGAGCAACCATGATCCACCACCGGAAGCAAACACCTACAAGAGATCAATGCTTGGTTTTAGGTACCCATTTTGTAACGGGTCCTTTGATGTTAGTCACAAGGGTCTTAGGAACCCAAATAGACCATTCAATGTGCTCATGAAGAGAACCAACAAATTTGGCATAAACATGCCCATCACTAGCACGGCATAACACATAAGAAGGATTAAAATCGCTGGCTTTGTTGGGAGAGGAGACATTGCCCTTCTTGACTTTGTTCTTCTTCTTCTCCTCGGGGACACTCTCTCCCGCCCTCACAAAGGTTTGCATGAGGGGAGGAGGTCATTTGGTCTTGTCATTCTTCTTCTTGTTCTTGGAGTTGGGGACGTACCCAACCCCTTCCTTCGCCACACTTCCCTTTTGGTTGATCAAGAGATCGTTGAGGTTCTTCTTGCCTTGTATGCACGTCGCAAGACCTCTCTCAAGTTGCGCCTTCAGTTTAGCATTTTCTTCAACAAGATGCATATGCTCACAACACGGGTTAGTAGCATTTGCATTATCAATCAAAACCATATGAGGAAAAGTTGCTTTCTCCATATTTAGCTTCACTTGGAGTTGATCATGAGACTCCTTGAGACTAGCGTGAGTACCCTTCAAGGCCTTGTGGGCCTTGTCAAGTATATCAAACTCCTCTTTGAGTCTAGCAAGATCAACCCCAAGTTTGGCCTTCTCGGAATTTAGCACACGAGAAACAACGAGGGCATGATCATAATCTTTCTCTAACTTAGCATGATCAACGTTGTGTGACTCCTCAAGAGCCAAACGAAGAACACGCTCTTCCTCAAGAGCATTGGAGAGATCCGAAATCTCATCGGCATAGTCACGACTATGCCCTTCCATCTTCGAGATGGTGTCTTCGTGAGCCTCGATCATGTCATTGGCCTCACCAAGTTGTTCCAAGAGAGCAACAAAGTGCTTCTTGGATTTTCCCTTGAGTTTGCCCATAAAGGCCTCAAACTCGTTAGCCTCCACATTAGCTCCCTCAACTTCATTAATGCTATCCGATGGGGAAGGATGATTAATGATGGTAGTTTTGATGTTGGAGGTTACCTTGTTGGTGGCTTTAGCCATGAGGCACTTGGCGTTGATGCTCTCGTTGGGTGAGTCGAAGAGAGACACTCGTGACTTTGTTGCAATGGCAACGGAGGCCATGGCAACTGACTCATCATCGTCATCATCCTCATTGTACTCTTCTTGCACAACCAAGGCCTTGGGAGGAGTCTTCTTGGTGAAGTTGTTCTTGTTGGGGAACGACTTGGCCTTATCCTTTTGGATGAGTTTGCCACCATTGTCTTCCCTCTTCTCATACGGGCATTCCGCAATGAAATGACTCACGTTGCCGCAATTGTAGAAAGTCCTTACATGTTGCTTGCCCCTTGTGCCACTCGAGTTGTTTTTGCTAAAGTTGGGCCTCGAGTTTTTCTTGCTACAAAATTGCCTTGAAGCAAGTGCCATGTGTTCATGACATGCAAACTTTGTATCTTCGGGGTTGCTCTCCTCTTCTTCCTCTTCTTCTTCTTCCACGGTGAGCTTGGCCTTCAAAGCAAGGTTAGGCTTCTTTGCCCGTTGAGAACGGAGCACCGCATTGTCGGCGGTCTTGTCCAAAATGTTCATGGCCACAAACTCATCCAACACCTCGCTTGAGGTCAAAGTGTGGAAGTCCGGTCTTTGGCGGATGACGGAGGACATGGCGTTGTGGTAGGGCATCATTGCCTTGAGGAATTTGCGCTTGATCCAATTGTCATCCGTGTCCTTGCTCCCGTGATCTCGTAGTGAGACCGCGAGTTTGGTGACTCTCCGATAAAGCTCACGAGGTTCTTCATCTTCCTTCATCGCAAACTCATCGGCCTCATCTTGTACCACTTCATAGTTGGAGCGTTGAATGCTTGCGCTTCCCCGGTAGAGAGACACAACACAATTCCATGCATCTTTGGCCAAGGAGAAGGGACGAAGATGAGGTAGGTCTTCGGGTGGAATTGCATCTTGAATGATGAAGAGAGCATTCTCATTGAATTGATTGTCCACGGCTTCTCAAGGAGTGAAGTTGCTTGGATCATGTGGGTAGAAACCTTCTTCAATGATTCTCCAAAGGTTAGTGTTCACATGATTTAAATGACGTTTAAAGCAGTAAACCCAAGAATCAAAATCCTCATTTTTCACAATCTTAGGAGGAGGACCGGCATGATTCAAATGAGTAGAAGGAACCGGTCCACCATAAACAAGTGGTGGTTCCACATGGGCAAAGATGCCGGTGCCATTCTTGCCACTAGAAGAAGGAGCCTTTTCACTACTAGCTTCCCCCTTGTCGGGGATAGCATCCGACACCTTGTTGGAGGGATCCCCCACTTTCAAAGGTGCGGTGAATAGTTTAAGCCCCTCAAGAAATTTAGTAAACATGCTTTCAACTTCAGTCGTCATGGAGGTTTTCAATGTCTCCAAGGCTACATTGAACTCCTCACGAGAGACCGAAGTTCCCCCATCGCCTGTAGACGAGATAGGATTCACACCGGAGTGTTCCTCCGCTCCGTCTACGGTATCAACCATACTCTTCGGACGGTAAAGTCCTTAATAAAGAGACGAGGCTCTGATACCAATTGAAAGGATCGATATGGTTGACTAGAGGGGGGGTGAATAGGCAACTAACAATTTTTAGCTTTTCTTTAGCAATTTAAACTTTGCATCAAAAAGGTTGTCTGGATATGCAACTAGATGAGCAACCTATATGATGCAACATGAATAGGAACACAAGCAAGCAAGATATATGAAACAAATAAGCTACACAAGTAAAGGCACGAGATAACCAAAAGTGGAGACGGTGGAGACGAGGATGTGTTGCCGAAGTTCCTTCCCTTTGAGAGGAAGTACGTCTCCGTTGGAGCGGTGTGGAGGCACAATGCTCCCCAAGAAGCCACTAGGGCCACCGTAATCTCCTCACGCCCTCACACAATGCGAGATGCCGTGATTCCACTATTGGTGCCCTTGGAGGCGGCGACCGAACCTTTACAAACGAGGTTGGGGCAATCTCCACAACTCAATTGGAGGCTCCCAACGACACCACGAAGCTTCACCACAATGGACTATGGCTTCGCGGTGACCTCAACCGTCTAGGATGCTCAAACACCCAAGAGTAACAAGATCCGCAAGGGATTAGTAGGGGGAATCAAATATCTCTCGGTGGAAGTGTAGATCGGGGCCTTCTCAACCACTCCCGAGCAAATCAACAAGTTTGGTTGGCTAGGGAGTGAGATCGGGCGAAAATGGAGCTTGGAGCAATAATGGAGCTTTAATGGTGGAAGAGGTAAGTCAACGGGGAAGAAGGAGACCCTTTATATAGTATAGAGAAAAGATCCAACCGTTACCCACCTACCAGCCCGCGGCCAGCGGTACTACCGCGCATGGCAAGCGGTACTACCGCAAGGCCGCACGGTAGTACTGCTTGCAACCAAGCGGTACTACCGCACAGTAGTGCGGTACTACCGTGCCCACAGCGCGGTACTACCGTGAGGCACAAGACCGATAGGAGGAATGGGAACTACCGTGCATACTTCCGCAAAAGAATGGAAGTAGCAAAAACTCGACACAGTAGTACTGCCGAGGGGCGGTACTACTGCCTGGCCGCCTAGCGCGGTACTACCGCATGGCGAAAGCGGTAGTACCGCGGAGGTGCGGATGTAATGTTTTACATCCGCTCCTACTACCGCACCCGGGCGGCACTAGCGGGTGGGCAGCGGTAGTACGGCTTCAGGGGAGTGGTACTACCGCGAGCACCAGCGGTACTACCGCGCGCCTGCGCGGTACTACCATGTATGCCCACGGTACTAACGTTGCTCCTGGAGCGGTACTACCGCAACCACATAAGCAGCCAGTCATCTGAGGCAGAAAAACGGAGGAAGCTCCAAGGAAGAAAGGAGGGGATACAAGGAGACGTGTACGTGATGATTCCACCCAAACCTTTCCAACGCGGACCCCCTCTTAATAGTACGGCTTTCCTATGACTCAAATCCACCAAAAGGAAACGTAGAAAAGATGCCGTCTTTGTCAGTCTTCGAGGGACACCCAATCGTCTTGTGCCTAGCAGAGAAGAGTCTGGAAAGCTCATGGCACACGATTAGTCCGCAAATGCGTTGTCATCAATCACCAAAACACTTAGGGATAAATATGACCTTACAGAGGTTGAGGAAGAGAGTCCAACAGCAGCACGATGGCGTGGTGGTGATGGAGTGGCAGTTCTCCGGCAGGGCTTCGCCAAGCTCACGCGGAGGAGGAGAGGTATTGGAGGGGAGAGGCTGCGCCAGGTTCAAGGGTGTGGCCGCCCTCCCACCCCTCCACTATTTATAGGTGGGGAGAGAGGGGGCCGGCCCCTAGATCCCATCTAGGGTTGGGGGCGGCGGCCAAGGGGGGGAGGAGTGCCTCCCAAGTCAAGTGGAGGCCCTCCCCTTTAGGGTTTCCCCTCTCCCATGCGCATGGGCCTTCGGGGGGCTGGTGCCCTTGGCCCATTAAGGTTAGGGCGCCCCCTACAGCCCATGCTGCTGTATTGGACGTGGTGGAACATTTTCCGGACCTCCGGAATCCTCTGGAACCTTCCGGAAGCTTCCCGGTACAATACCGGAAAAAACCAAACTTTTCCCGGAACCCGAATAACAACTTTCCATATATAAATCTTTACCTCCAGACCATTCGGGAACTCCTCGTGACGTCCGGGATCTCATCCGGACTCCGAACAACATTCGGTAATCACATACAAGTCTTCCTAATAACCCTAGCATCATCGAACCTTAAGTGTGTAGACCCTACGGGTTCGGGAACCATGCAGACATGACCGAGACAACTCTCCGGACAATAACCAACAGCGGGATCTGGATACCCATGTTGGCTCCCACATGTTCCACGATGATATCATCGGATGAACCACGATGTCGAGGATTCAATCAATCCCGTATTCAATTCCCTTTGTCCAGCGGTATTGTACTTGCCCGAGATTCAATCATCGGTATCCCGATACCTTGTTCAATCTCGTTACCGGCAAGTCTCTTTACTCGTTCTGTAACACATCATCCCGTGATCAACTCCTTGGTCACATTGTGCACATTATGATGATGTCCTACCGAGTGGGCCCAGAGATACCTCTCCGTTTACATGGAGTGACAAATCCCAGTCTCGATTCGTGCCAACCCAACAGACACTTTCAGAGATACCTGTAGTGTACCTTTATAGCCACCCAGTTACGTTGTGACGTTTGGCACACCCAAAGCACTCCTACGGTATCCGCGAGTTGCACAATCTCATGGTCTAAGGAAATGATACTTGACATTAGAAAAGCTTTAGCAAACGAACTACATGATCTTGTGCTAGGCTTAGGATGGGGTCTTGTCCATCACATCATTCTCCTAATGATGTGATCCCGTTATCGACGACATCCAATGTCCATGGTCAGGAAACCGTAACCATCTATTGATCAACGAGCTAGTCAACTAGAGGCTTACTAGGGACATGGTGTTGTCTATGTATCCACACATGTATCTAAGTTTCCTATCAATACAATTCTAGCATGGATAATAAACGATTATCATGAACAAGGAAATATAATAATAACCAATTTATTATTGCCTCTAGGGCATATTTCCAACAGTCTCCCACTTGCACTAGAGTCAATAATCTAGTTCACATCGCCATGTGATTAACACTCACAGGTCACATCGCCATGTGACCAACATCCAAGAGTCTACTAGACTCAATGATCTAGTTCACATCACTATGTGATAAACACTCAAAGAGTTCTGGGTTTGATCATGTTATGCTTGTGAGAGAGGTTGTAGTCAACGGGTCTTGCCATATTCAGATCCCTATGTATTTCGCAAAACTTTATGTCATATCGTAGATGCTGCTACCACGTTCCACTTGGAGCTATTCCAAATTGTTGCTCCATTATACGTATCCGGTATCTCTACTCAGAGCTATCCGGATAGGTGTTAAGCTTGCATCGACATAACTCTTTACGTCGAACTCTTTATCATCTTCATAACCGAGAAACATTTCCTTATTCCTGTAAGGATAATTTCGACCGCTATCTGGTGATCCTCTCCTAGATCACCTTTGTACCCTCTTGCCAGACATGTGGCAAGGCACACATCAGGTGCGGTACTTCAACATGGCATACCGTATAGAGCCTATGACAAAAGCATAGGGGACGACCTTCGTCCTTCCTCTTTCTTCTGCCGTGGTCAAGCTTTGAGTCTTACTCAACTTCACGCCTTACAACTCAGGTAAGAACCCCTTCTTTAACTGATCTATTTTGAACTCCTTCAAAAACATGTCAAGGTGTGCGTTCTTTGAAAGTATCATCAGGCGTTTTGATCTATCTCTATAGATCTTGATGCCCAATATGTAAGCAGCTTTATCCAGGTCTTCCTTTGAAAATCACTCTTCAAACAACCGTTTATGCTTTCTAGAAATTCTACATCATTTCGAATCAACAATATGTCATCCACATATACTTATCAGAAATGTTGTAGTGCTCCCACTCACTTTCTTGTAAATACAAGTTTCTATCAAACATTGTATAAACCTAAAAGCTTTGATCACTCCATCAAAGCATATATTCTAACTCCGAGATGCTTGCTCTAGTCCATAGAAGGATTGCTGGAGCCAGCATACCTTTTAGCATCCTTAGGATCGACAAAACCTTTTATTGTATCACATACAACTTTTTCTTACAAAAACTGGTAAGAAAACTTGTTTTGACATCCATCCGTCAGATTTCATAATCGAAAAATACAACTAATGCTAACATGATTCCGACGGACTTAAGCATCGCTACGGGTGAGAAATTCTCATCGTAGCCAATTCCTTGAACTTGTGAAAAGACTTTTTCCCACAAGTCGAGCTTCATAGACGGTAACATTACCGCCCACGCCCGTCTTCTTCTTAAGGATCCATTTATCTCAATGGCTTGCCGATCATCGGGCAAGTCCACCAAAGTCCATACTTTGTTCTCATACATGGATCCTATCTCGGATTTCATGAATTCTAACCATTTGTCGGAATACGGGCCCACCATCGCTTCTCCATAGCTCGTAGGTTCATTGTTGTCTAACAACATGATATCTAAGACATGATTACCGTACCACTCAGGAGTAGTACATATCCTTGTCGACCTATGAGGTCTGATAGCAACTTGATTTGAAGCTTCATGATCACTATCATTAACTTCCTCTTCAACAGACGTAGGCGCCACAGAAAACATCTTTCTGTGTTGCATCACTCTCTGGTTGAAACAAATGTTCGACAACCTCATCAAGTTCCATCTTCCTCCCACTCAATTCTTTCGAGAGAAACTCCTTCTCGAGAAAGGACCCATTCTTAGCGACAATCAATTTGCCCTCGGATCTGAGATAGAAGGTATACCCAACTGTCACCTGTGGGTATCCTATGAAGATTTGTTTGTCCGCTTTGGGTTCGAGCTTCTCCGGCTCAAGCCTTAAGCATCGCAGCCCCAAACATTAAGAAACGACAACTTTGGTTTCTTGTCAAACCAATGTTCATACGGCGTCGTCTCAACGGACTTATATGGTGTCCTATCTAAAGTGAATGCAGCTGTCTCTAATGCATAACCTCAAAATAATAGAGGTAGATCATAGATCGCACCATATCTCATAAGGTTCGATTACAACGTCCGGACACACCATTACCCTGTGGTGTTCCAGGTGGCTTCAACTGTGAAACAATTCCACAATGTCTTAAGTGTTTGCCAAACTCATAACTCAGAAATTCTCATTGATTAGATCGTAGGAATTTGATCTTCTTGTTATGATGATTCTTAACTTCACTCTGAAATCGCTTGAACTTTTCAAACGTTTCAGACTTGTGCTT
Source organism: Triticum urartu (assembly GCF_056163025.1). Taxonomy (NCBI): domain Eukaryota; kingdom Viridiplantae; phylum Streptophyta; class Magnoliopsida; order Poales; family Poaceae; genus Triticum; species Triticum urartu. The sequence continues at coordinate 87,773,029 of NC_141879.1, forward strand.
CATTAAGTAAATATACCTATATCTACTCAAATCGTCAGTGAAGATGAGAAAATAGCAATATCCACCGCACGCTTCAGTTCTCATTGGATCACACGCATCAACATGTATGATTTCCAACAAGTCACTTGCCCGTTTCATTGTACCTGAAAACGGGGTCTTAGTCATCCTGCCTATGAGGCATGGCTCGCATGTGTCAAGTGATTCAAAATCAAGTGACTCCAAACATCCATCGACATGGAGTTTCTTCATGCATCTTATGCCAATATGACCTAAGCGGCAATGCCACAAGAAAGTGGTACTATCATTATTAACTCTACATCTTTTGGCGTGAACATGTGTATTACCACGACCGAGATTCAATGAACCATTCACATAGGGTGCATGACCATGAAAGGTATTATTCATGTAAACAGAATAACCAGTATTCTCTAACTTAAATGAATAACCATATTGCAATGAACATGATCTAATTATATACATGCTCAACGTAGACACCTGATAACATTTATCTAGGTTCAATACTAATCCCGAAGGCAGATGGAGCGTGCGATGGTGACCTCATCAACTTTGGAAACACTTCCAACACACATCGTCACCTCGCCCTTAGCCAGTCTCCGTTTAGTCTGTAGCGTTTGCTTCAAGTCACCAATAATAGCAACTGAACCGGTATCCAATACCCAGGTGCTACCAGGAGTACTAGTGAGGTACACATTAATAACACGTATATACTTTGAAGTTGCCAGCCTTCTAATCTACCATGCATTTGGGGTAATTCCGCTACCAGTGACCGTTCCCCTTACAATAGAAGCACCTAGTCTCGGGTTTGGGTTCAACCTTGGGTTCCTTCACTGGAGCGGCAACTGGTTTGCCATCCATGAAGTTTCCCTTCTAGCCCTTGCCCTTCTTGAAACCAGTGGTCTTGTTAAACCATCAACACTTGATGCTCCTTCTTGATTTCTACCTTTTGCGGTCTTAAGCACCGCGAACAGCTCCGGGATCAACTCCATCCCTTGCATGTCATAGTTCATCACGAAGATCTAGTAGCTTAGTGATAGTGTCTAGAGAACTCTATCAATCACTATCTTATCTGGAAGTTTAACTCCCACTTGATTTAAGTGATTGTAGCACCCAGACATTCTGAGCACATGCTCACTAGCTAAGCTATTCTCCTCCATCTTGTTGGCAAAAGAACTTGTCAGAGGTCTCATACCTCTCAACACGGGCATGAGCCTGAAATCCCAATTTCAGCTCTTGGAACATCTCATATGTCTTATGGCGTTCAAAAATGTCATTGGAATCCCGATTCTAAGCCGTAAAGTATGGTGCACTAAACTATCAAGTAGTCATCAGGATGTGCCTGTCAGGTGTTCACAACATCCACAAACGACGTTGTAAGGGTTTGCACATCGAGCGGTGCATCAAAGACGTAAGCCTTCTGTGTAGCAGTGAGGACACTCCTCGGACTACGGACCTAGTCCGCATCATTGCTTACAATATCTTTCAACTTAATCTTTCTCTAGGAACGTATTGAAACAGGGAGCTACAACGTGAGCTATTTATCTACAACATATTTGAAAAGACAATTTAGACTATGTTCATTATAATTGAGTTCATTTAATCAAATTATTTAATGAACTCCCACTCAGATAGACATCCCTCTAGTCATCTAAGTGAAACATGATCCGAATCGACTAGGCCGTGTCCGATCATCACGTGAGACGGACTAGTCGTCAACGGTGAACATCTCATGTTGATCGTATCTTCTATACGACTCATGTTCGACCTTTTGGTCTTCCGTGTTCCGAGGCCATGTCTGTACATGCTAGGCTCGTCAAGTCAACCTAAGTGTTTCGCATGTGTCCCGAGGCCATGTCTGTACATGCTAGGCTCGTCAACACCCGTTGTATTCGAACGTTAGAATCTATCACAACCGATCATCACGTGGTGCTTCAAAACAACGAACCTTCGCAATGGTGCACAGTTAGGGGGAACACTTTTCTTGAAATTTTAGTGAGGGATCATCTTATTTAAGCTACCGTCGTTCTAAGCAAATAAGATGTAAAACATGATAAACATCACATGCAATCAAATAGTGACATGATATGGCCAATATCATTTTGCTCCTTTTGATCTCCATCTTCGGGGCTCCATGATCATCGTTGTCACCGACATGACACCATGATCTCCATCATCGTGTCTTCTTGAAGTTGTCTCGTCATCTATTACTTCTACTACTATGGCTAACGCTTTAGCAATAAAGTAAAGTAATTACATGATGTTTATGTTGACACGCAGGTCATAAATAAATTAAGACAACTCCTATGGCTCCTGCTGGTTGTCATACTCATCGACATGCAAGTCGTGATTCCTATTACAAGAACATGATCAATCTCATACATCACATATATCATTCATCACATCCTTTTGGCCATATCACATCACAAGGCATATGCTGCAAAAACAAGTTAGACGTCCTCTAATTGTTGTTGCAAGTTTTTACGTGGCTGCTATAGGTTTCTAGCAAGAACGTTTCTTACCTACGCGAAAACCACAACGTGATATGCCAATTTCTATTTACCCTTCATAAGGACCCTTTTCATCGAATCCGATCCGACTAAAGTGGGAGAGACAGACACCCGCTAGCCACCTTATGCAACTAGTGCATGTCAGTCGGTGGAACCAGTCTCACGTAAGAATACGTGTAAGGTCGGTCCGGGCCGCTTCATCCCACGATTCCGCCGAATCAAGATAAGACTAGTAACGGCAAGTAAATTGACAAAATCGACGCCCACAACGGCTTTGTGTTCTACTCGTGCATAGAAACTACGCATAGACCTAGCTCATGATGCCACTGTTGGGGATCGTAGCAGAAATTTAAAATTTTCTACGCATCACCAAGATCAATCTATGGAGTAATATAGCAATGAGGGGAAGGAGAGTGCATCTACATACCCTTGTAGATCGCTAAGCGGAAGCGTTCAAGTGAACGGGGTTGATGGAGTCGTACTCGTCATGATCCAAATCACCGATGATCCTAGCGCCGAACGGACGGCACCTCCGCGTTCAACACACATACGGAACGGAGACGTCTCCCACGCCTTGATCCAGCAAGGAGGAAGGAGAGGTTGAGGAAGAGAGTCCAACAACAGCATGACGGCATGGTGGTGATGGAGTGGCAGTTCTCCGGCAGGGCTTCGCCAAGCTCACGCGGAGGAGGAGAGGTATTGGCGGGGAGGGGCTGCACCAGGTTCAAGGGTGTGGCCGCCCTCCCACCCCTCCAATATTTATAGGTGGGGAGAGAGGGGGCCGGCCCCCCTATATCCCATCTAGGGTTGGGGCGGCGGCCAAGGGGGGGAGGAGTGCCTCCCAAGTCAAGTGGAGGCCCTCCCCTTTAGGGTTTCCCCTCTCCCATGCGCATGGGCCTTGGGGGGGCTGGTTCCCTTGGCCCATTAAGGTTAGGGCGCCCCCCTACAGCCCATGCTGCTGTATTGGACGTGGTGGAACATTTTCCGGACCTCCTCCGGAATCCTCCGGAACCTTCCGGAAGCTTCCCGGTACAATACCGGAAAAAAACCGAACTTTTCCCGGAACCCGAACAACAACTTTCCATATATAAATCTTTACCTCCGGACCATTCCGGAACTCCTCGTGACGTCCGGGATCTCATCCGGGACTCCGAACAACATTCGGTAATCACATACAAGTCTTCCTAATAACCCTAGTGTCATCGAACCTTAAGTGTGTAGACCCTACGGGTTCGGGAACCATGCAGACATGACCGAGACAACTCTTCGACCAATAACCAACAGCGGGATCTGGATACCCATGTTGGCTCCCACATGTTCCATGATGATCTCATCGGATGAACCACGATGTCGAGGATTCAATCAATCCCGTATTCAATTCCCTTTGTCCAGCGGTATTGTACTTGCCCGAGATTCGATCGTCGGTATCCCGATACCTTGTTCAATCTCGTTACCGGCAAGTCTCTTTACTCGTTCCGTAACACATCATCCCGCGATCAACTCCTTGGTCACATTGTGTACATTATGATGATGTCCTACCGAGTGGGCCCAGAGATACCTCTCCGTTTACACGGAGTGACAAATCCGAGTCTCGATTCGTGCCAACTCAACAGACACTTTCGGAGATACCTGTAGTGTACCTTTATAGCCACCCAGTTAGGTTGTGACGTTTGGCACACCCAAAGCACTCCTACGGTATCCGGGAGTTGCACAATCTCATGGTCTAAGGAAATGATACTTGACATTAGAAAAGCTTTAGCAAACGAACTACACGATCTTGTGCTAGGCTTAGGATTGGGTCTTGTCCATCACATCATTCTCCTAATGATGTGATCCCGTTATCAACGACATCCAATGTACATGGTCAGGAAACCGTAACCATCTATTGATCAACGAGCTAGTCAACTAGAGGCTTACTAGGGACATGGTGTTGTCTATGTATCCACACATGTATCTGAGTTTCCTATCAATAAAATTCTAGCATGGATAATAAACGATTATCATGAACAAGGAAATATAATAATAACCAATTTATTATTGCCTCTAGGGCATATTTCCAACATACTTGGTATGTCTTGACTTGGCGTAGATCTCCCCGACAACAGTGCCAGAAATCCTTCTTGCTACCTCTTGAGCATGCATTGGTTTTCCCTTGAAGAGGAAAGGGTGATGCAGCAAAGTAGCGTAAGTATTTCCTTCAATTTTGAGAACCAAGGTATCAATCCAGTAGGAGACAATGGACAAGTCACCTAGTACCTGCACAAACAATCAAGAATCTTACATCCAACACGATAAAGGGGTTGTCAATCCCTTCACGGTCACTCGCAAAAGTGAGATCTAATAAAGATAGTAAAGTAAATATTTTTGGTATTTTTATTCTATAGATTTGAAAGTAAAGATTGCAAAATAGTAAACGAGATGCGATGTAAATAAAAGAGATGCAATGTAATAAGAAAGAGACCTGGGGGCATAGGTTTCACTAGTGGCTTCTCTCAAGATAGCATGTATTACGGTGGGTGAACAAATTACTGCCGAGCAATTGATACAAAAGCGCATAGTTATGAAGATATCTAAGGCAATGATCATGAATATAGGCATCACGTCCATGTCAAGTAGATCGAAACTATTCTGCATCTACTACTACTCCATACATCAAACACTATCCAGCATGTGTTTAGAGTCTTAAGTTCATAAGAATAGAGTAACACATTAAGCAAGATGACATGATGTAGAGGGATAAACTCAAGCAATATGATATAAAACCCATCTTTTTATCCTCGATGAAAACAATACAATACGTGCCTTGCTGCCCCTACTGTCACTGGGAAAGGACACCGCAAGATTGAGCCCAAAGCTAAGCACTTCTCCCATTGCAAGAAAGATCAATCTAGTAGGCCAAACTAAACTGATAATTCAAAGAGACTTGCAAAGATATCAAATCATTCATATAAGAATTCAGAGAAGAACCAAATAATACTCATAGATAATCTTGTTCATAAACCCACAATTCATCGGATCTCGGCAAACACACCGCAAAAGAGTATTACATCTAATAGATCTCCAAGAACATCAAGGAGAACTTTGTATTGAGAATCAAAGAGAGAGGAGAAGCCATCTAGATGATAACTATGGACCCAAAGGTCTATGGTAAACTACTCACGCTTCATCGGAGAGGCAATGGTGTTGATGTAGAAGCCCTCCGTGATCGATTCCCCTCCGGCAGATCGCCGGAAAAGGCCCCAAGACAGGATCTCACGGGTACAGAAGGTTGCGGCAGTGGAAAAGTGCTTTCATGGCTCTCTGCGATGTTTCTAGGGTATAAGAGTATATATAGGCGAAAGAAGTACGTCGGTGGAGCTACGAGGGGCCCACGAGGGTGGGGCGCGCCTAACCCCCTGGGCGCGCCCTCCTGCCTCGTGGCCGCCTCGTGGAGTTCCAGACTTCGACTCCAAGTCTTCTGGATTAGTTTTGGTCCAACAAAGATCATCGCGAAGGTTTCATCCCATTTGGACTCCGTTTGGTATTCCTTTTCTACGAAACTCTAAAATAGACAAAAACAGAAACTGGAACTGGGCCTCCGGTTAATAGGTTAGTCCCAAAAATAATAAAAGAGCATATTAAAGCCCATTAAACATCCAAAACAGATAATATAATAGCATGGAACAATAAAAAATTATAGATACGTTGGAGACGTATCACTGAGTTTTGTGACAAATGCATGATCCCGTCTGATGGGAGCTTGCCTGAGCCTAGGGCGGCCGAGTTTGAGGCCTTTTATTGCACTCTGACAGTGGGTGATGAGAGAGGAGTGTCAGCCATCACTGCCGCTGGCTTACATTTTCCCGCCGTTCGTTACTTTGCACTTTTTATTACCAAATGCTTGCTTGCTGGGGAGAAGGTGGGTGCACTCAGTTCACCAGACCTTGTTGTTTTACGTCGTGCATTAGAGGGAGACAACACTTATTGCTTGGGAGCTATTGTGGCTCGTCGCCTCCATCTTAATAAATCTCAGGGCAAAATACATGGTGGGATTTATGCTACTCGTTTGGCGGCTCACTTTGAGGTTGAGATACGCCCTCATGATTTCTCTCTTACCACGGTTTACCTAGACCGTGCAGCCATGGATCACCACCATTTTACTGATATCGAATACCCTCACATCCCTATTCTGTATAACCTGGTTTTTAGTGTGAGGACTCGTGATGTTATTCCATTGCCTGCTCCTGCTTTGTTTTATTCTTGTGCCAGGAGCGGATATAGGATTATGCCTACAGACATCATCGCCTACTAGAACGCTCACGCTGCTGTTGAGGCAGCACACCAGGCACCTCCGCAGTGGGATGAGTGGATGCCCGCTCCTCAGGATCCCTACTACCCTCCAGGCTACTGATTCACTACCAAGTTAGGCCAAAAGTCTAAGCTTGGGGGAGTACGTGTTTCCACCGACTTTACATTCATGTTCACTTATTCCATTTGTCGGTGTTCACACTTTTTCATTGTATCATCCATGCTTAGATTTATTTTCTTGCTTTCTTCTTGTGTGTTTGAAAAACTTTAGAAAAACCAAAAAAAAATAGTTGTAGCTAGTTTACTTTCTATGCATGCTTAGTAGTAGTACTAAAAAGAAACCCAAAAAAATTCCCTTGTTCTTCTTTTGCTTGTTGGGAGCTTTTCCGTGTAAATAGTTTTTACCGTTTTTGCTTTTCCCTTTATTTGCTTGCTAAAGAAATCCAAAAACTCCAAAAATATTTCAGTGTGTTTCTCTGAATTTCTTTTTCTTTTTTTATTCCAGTTGTACCGAGGAGAAGACCACGATGAAAATGTTGAGTGGCTCTCATATGAATAATTGTTGAACTAATAAAGAGCCCATTTTAGCTTGTCTTCTCCTGTTGAATAAAATGTTTGCACATTTCAGCTTAGTCCATGGCACTCTTGCACTATTATTATTTTTCATATCATTCGGTCATGCAAGTGAAAGGCAATAATGACGACATTCGATGAATTGGTTGTGGCAAAGAGAAACTGGTATGAACTCAACTTGTTCTGTTTGTGTAAATATGTTTAACCTAGTATCCATGCTTCAGCCCATTATGATTAAACATATTTGCAATGACAATTAGAGATTACTAGTCATTATCTCGTGCATCTACACGGTCTAGATATTACTGGGGTGCAGAATTATGACCACAATTATAATAAGATTTAAAATGAAAGATATAAAATTTGGATATCATACTAATGAACGAACGATTTGTTATTCAAACAATGATAACACAAAATAAACACATGTAATTTTAGGCTTCATGATTGGACAGAGTGCATCCATTTTCCCTTTATGTTGCGCAAACTTCCATATTTGGGCTGAATGAATTGTTCATATCATTCTTTCACAACAACAACAAAATCCTTCCTATCATTGTGGCAAGTACACCCCTTTGTTAATTTCAAGACACCTACTAAATGATGGACCAATGGAGAAAATACAAAATAATTTGATCCATATGACCGGATACACATCTTCCTGACCTAAACAATAAGATTTGTGAATTGATCCACATGGCATATTATATAACACAGATCTAGAAAATTTAGGGGAAACATGCATACACATAGTCACTGCTCAACAAAATTTTAATCCTGAAAGGCATATGTGGCATGGGCTAGCATATTTTTTAAAGATGTTATATATAGGAAAAAAGATATTGCCTCAAATAAATTATTAGATAGGTACCAAGTGTTGAAGAATTATAATCCAGTGAATACGACTTAGATGGATATATTCGTCCTTTGGTTTGGACTCCATTATCTAAGGTCATATTCTTTGTCGATGTCGACGGATATGTATTACCACAACTAAAATGCTAATTTATCATCTATATAATATGTATTTCTTCCTAATGCATTGGGCAATGTTCATAGCTTAACATGGGAAAAAAGACTTGTACTTATCTTTCTGGTATCAAATTAATCAGTAGATCATTTCATAATAATTGAAAAATAAGTGTATATAAATAGAAAGTTAATGTAGGTGATTGTGAAATACCCCTATTTGGACAACTCAAAAGTCTAGCTTGGAAACCCCTAGCAAAAAAGCAATGAAAATCCTTCAATTTATATTTATTAATAGGTTTATGTTCGTATAAGATATTTTTGGTCGGTGACACTTATTACTTATTTTCCAACTGGATTACAATACGGAGATTTCACCAGTGAAATTAATGACCTTAGTGGTGGTGATATAGGGAGTCGTTACAGAGAGACTTTATAGGTAATCATATTTATTTTATCTTGACTGGTCTTTTGGTATGGCGAGATTGAAATTGCTCTTTCAGTTATGTGTAGATTCTTTTTTTTTAGCGTGAGGCTTGATGATTATTTATTTGTACATGCCCATTTTTTCAAGGAAACATGTCTATGGGTTTTATATTTTAGAAACCTGTGATGCCAACCTTTTTTCAACGGGGCTCGATTACTTTGTACGTGTCCTTATTTTTATTTGAAGAGAGAAGGACGGTGTTTTTTGTGTGTGTGCTTTGACATGGGTATTTTCTTCAGACGTCTGTACAGGCAGACTACTATTTTAAAGGGCCTCAAGCACTTCTATTGGTACGTGTCCTATTTTTCCTTTCAAGAGAGAAGACACGTTGGTTTTTGCATGGGTGCTTTCGACATGGGAATTTAATTTTCAAACGTGTGTATCGTGGGTATTGAGGACTTGTTTTCGAAAAGTCCATTCTGCACCTGACCTCATATGCTCCCGCATGAACAGTAAAATCGAAAAAAAATCGAAAAAAAAATCAAAAAATTCCAATTTTTTTGAGAGAAACATTGACAAAAGTTCTAAGTGCCTGCAAAAATTCATCATGAAATCACATTCCTGTAAGGCGTGGCAAAAAAACAAATTCAGTGCTTCAAAATGCATTTGAAAGTAGCTTTTTCAAAGTACTATTTTTGTTTTTTTTTCCACGCCTTCTAGGAATGTGATTTCATGACGAATTTTTGCAGGCACTTAGAACTTTTGTCAATGTTTCTCTCAAAAAAAATTTGGAATTTTTTGAATTTTATTTTATTTTTTTTTCGATTTTACTGTTCATGCGGGAGCATATGAGCTCGGGTGCAGATTAGCCGCGTCCGTTTGTTTTCTCGTACGTGTGGGTTTTGCCCTTTTTATGCATTATAGGTGTCCCTTTTTGGTGCCTTTAATTAGTAATATAAGATTTTTTCCGCTGTACACGGTTTAAGGTGGGACAAAATTCGAGAAGTCCTTGAGGCATCACATCCGAGGGTTAAAATACTTAATATGAATATAGGATGGCTTGTTTTCTTGGTTACCAACAATTAACGTCGTTACTTGTATGGTGCCTTCAATTAGTAAATATAAGATATAAGATAGTTTCTCATGCCATGCACAAGTAGTTGGGAGTTAATAATGATTTATCTTGGATATCAACATAGCATTAAAATGATTGTGATGTAGTATGATGATATGATATCCTTCTCTGAATGTTCAAGTGACTTGACTTGGTACATGTTCATGCATGTAGTTGAATCAAAACCAACATAGCCTCTATAATGTTTATGTTCATGGTGTTCATATCCTACTCATGCTAGTGTCCAATGTTACTTATGCATAATGCATGGTTATGATCGTTGTTGCTCTCTAGCTGGCTGCTTCTCAGTCTAAATTGCTAGCCTTCGCCTGTACTAAGTGGGGATTCTGCTTGTACATCAAAAACCTTGAACCCAAAGTTATTCTAGATGAGTCCACCATACCTATCTATATACGGTATTACCCTGCCGTCGTAAGTAAATTTTCATGTGTCACCTCTAAAAACTTCTAAAAATTTATCTGTTTTATGTGCCTGGATCGTTCATGGAACGACAGGAGAAGGTCGATATCTTCCGTGCTAAGCGGGTTATTCTCAGGTCAAGTGTTTATTCACTCGTCATCGCACGAGAAAATGGACGGTAATAGGGATGCCCGGTCCCAAACTGCAAACATGAAAAAGAGTTTATCTCTGAAATAATTAAACAAAAACTCCCAATGAAGTCAAAACCTTTACTTTTACCGCTTGGGAACCGCCACTAGCGTGCTTAGCATGGAAGATGTTGATAACCGATGGTCGTGAAGTAAATGAAAAGGGTGCATGTCTCAAAATATCATTTACCTCTGTTTTAAAAATTGAGCTCTGGCACCTCTGCAAATCACTGCTTCCCGCTGCGAAGGGACTTTCTATTTACTTTTATGGTGTGTCACCACCTTCTAAAACAAGTGCCAGAAACTGAGTAGAGCACAACGGTCATGATTTATGCATTGTGTGTAGCTAATATTGGGTGCATCATGACTGGATCTTTCTACCATGAATTACAATGTTTAGTCGCTGCTTGAACTTTGGGGGTGCTCTGCATTTATGTTTTGCGGTCTCAGAAAGGGCTAGCGAGATACCATTATTGTCATATTATATCATGGTTGTTTTGACAACGTCTTGCCGTTTGAGATATCTTATTATTGCTTGCTATCTGATTATGTCATTGATATGAGTCATTATAATCTTTAAGAGTTATTGTCGACATCGTTAGTTATAATGATTGGCTGAAAACCTGGGTGTTGTTTAAGCTTATTTATGCAAACAAGAGTAAAAGAGTTCGTAAAAATTTTCTTTCTCACTTTCAGTTTATCAACTGAATTGCTTGAGGGGAGTTGATACATCTCCAACGTATCTACTTTTTCTCACACTTTTCCTCTTGTTTTGGACTCTTTTGCATGATTTGAATGGAACTAACACCGGACTGACGTTGTTTTCAGCAGAACTACCATGGTGTTGTTTTTGTGTAGAAATAAAAGTTCTCAAAATGGAACGGAAGTTTTTGAGGAATTTTTATATGATGATATAAAAATTTCTGGAGCCAAGACCTACCGGAGAGGGGGCCCTGGGTGGGCACAACCCACCAAGGCGCGCCCCCCTCTCCTGGCATGCCCAGGTGGGTTGTAGCCACCTGGTGGCCCCGCTGACGACCCCCTGCTACTATAAAATCACATATTTCTAAAAAAATCAGGGAGAAAGAATTATCACGATCCACGAGACGGAGCCGCCGCCAAGCCCTGTTCTTCCTCGGGAGGGCAGATCTGGAATCCGTTTGGGGCTCCGGAGAGGGGGCTCTTCGTTCTTCGTCATCACCAACCCTTCTCCATCGCCAATTCCATGATGCTCCCCATAGGGAGTGAGTAATTCCTTCGTAGGCTCGCTGGTCGGTGAGGAGTTGGATGAGATTCATCATGTAATCGAGTTAATTTTGTTAGGGCCCGATCCCTAGTATCCACTATATTCTTAGACTGATGTTGCTATGACTTTGCCATGCTTAATGCTTGTCACTTTGGGCCCGGGTGACATGATTTCATATCTGAACCGTTTATATTATCATCATATTATCCATATTCTAGATATGATCTTGCAAGTTATAGTCACCTACTACATGTTATGATCCAGCAACCCCGGGGTGACAACAACCGGGCCCATTCCCGGTGATGACCGCAGTTTGAGGAGTTCATGTATTCACTATGTGTTAATGCTTTGTTCCGGTTCTCTATTAAAAGAAGGCCTAAATATCCCTTAGTTTTCAATATGGACCCCGCTGCCACAGGAGGGTAGGACAAAAGATGTCATGCAAGTTCTTTTAATAAAGCACATATGACTATTTACGGAATACATACCTATATTATATCGATGAACTAGAGCTAGTGTCGTATCGCCCTAGGTTATAACTGTCTCATGATGAATATCATCCAACAAGTCACCGATCCAATGCTTACGAATTTATCCTTATTGATCTTTATGCGTTACTATTGCTATCATCACTGTTACACTTGCTACAAATTACTGCCATCACTATTACTGTTACCGTTGCTGCTGTCACTATTATCAAAACTATCAGACTATTTTGCTACTGATCACTTTGCTGCAGATAATTAATCTTCAGGTGTGGTTGAATCGAAAACTCAGTTGCTAATACCTTCAAATATTCTTTGGCTTTCCTTGTGTCAAATCTATAAATTTGGGTTGAATACTCTACCATCGAAAACTGTTGCAATCCTCTATACTTCTTGATTATCAGTAGTCCACCACGAACTGCTGCATGAAAAAGAAAGAACAAATTATGAGATCGAAAGAGACGGGCAGGCAACGACAGCGTGTGAGCGAGAACATCAAGAACAGCCATGGAACGGCGTGCTCTGAGCCGTCCGCTCGCCCCCTCGTTCCGCTGCCGCTTTCGCGACCTCCACCCATCCCCGCTCCTCGGCATCTTGTAACATCCCGCTTCTCGGAATGTTTAAGAAAAAGTTTTCCAAAAATAGGGCGAGAAAATTTCATTTGTTTTATTTGTTAATGAAGCTTAAATTGGACTTTTCTAATTTGGAGGATTTAATTTGAACTAATGCCAACCTAAATTAAAATTTGATTTTACCTCTTTTCTTTTAGTCAGGCTTTATTTTCTTTTCAGCGGCATATTAAAATGTGCGCCTTCGATTTTCTTTGGTGTTTTTTTATATTCATTTGGCTTTGATTGAGCGTTATTCATTTTCGGGTTTCCCTAAAAGGGACTCCACTTATTTTCTATCTATCAAACTCCGAACAGAAATTCCAAGTCTCAATCCATATATCTCTATTCTGTGTGTATCTTATTTTCTTTTGTCCATCGCATAGGCTAAATCTATCTCTTTCTTTTGTTATATTCTCTCTCTCTCTCTTTTCTAGGGTGCATCCACATTTTTCTTCCAAACCGAATTGGCCAAGCCCGTCTCTATTTTTTTTCTTCTCTCTTCCCAGTATTCAATTGGGCCTGGCCGATCTAGTCCATTACCCCAAGGGACGCCTCTCCTCAGCTTCTCTGAACGTTCCCACTATCCTCTCATCCTCATCTTTTATGTACGCTCCCACTACATAAAGAAAGGAAACTTACATCATGAAGAAAGCCACCCACTAAATCCCTTTAATTGCTACCATTTCCAAAGATAAATAAACTGCCCCATCTCCATCGAGCGAAACCTCCTCTCCTTCCTCTTCCCCTTGTACGTTCGTTCTCAACCTATAGAACATAAGAGAAAACCTACAGCCACCACACACACCCCTCCTCCAATTCCTTCAACTCTCAACCGTTTCAAGTTCTCAAGATATGTAGAAGTGTGTCTTGATCTACTCTTCCAATCCCACCACTTGTCCTGCCCTCTCCCTTCTCTTTCTCTACAGAAACTCTCTCTCCAAAGAATGGTGCTCCATGGACGCCGGTGCTCGTTTCCGGTGACGTAGACCATCTCCATCAGCACCCTTGCGCCCCAAGGTCCATCTCCACACCACGAATCCATTCAGAGAAGAACGGACGCGCCCCGTAGACAACACGCGAAGAATTCAGCATGTTCGTCTACACTATTCATCGAGTTCGTCGGATTGATTCATCGCGCTCGGTGAGCTTCTATCCAATTCCTTTTGTGCACCTTTAAAATATCACTCAAGTTATCTCCTAGACATCATGGTTCCTCCTATTTTTAGCGGTGGTCGCGTTGATGCTATCCGTCGCATAAACCGTAGGTCATGGTCATATTTCCATCGCTTTTGTTCATCGTTTGATCTTGACCACAATAGAGGAAATGTTTTATATGGTTGTAGAAATCCCATAGTGGAGTTAGATTACTTGTTTGGTTAATCGAGTTTTATTATAGATTTTTGGTTGTTGATCGAATTGTTTATTTATATGTTATTTTCTTGTGTTCTTGATACGGGTAGGAGTGTGTGCTAGCTATCTCATAATTTGCGTGTGTCATATGGTTTACTATATTTAGTTTACTCTTGTTTAAATTGCTAAAATAGTTATACATCGTTTCGGCTCGATATTGTGTGGTAGTATGTATTTCCTTTTATGCATGCGTACTAATATTTATGAATTATAGTCATGTGTAGTATTTTGTGTTTTTAATATAGATTGATTTTGAGTTACTAAACATCATATAATTTTGTAGTCATGTGTTATGCGAGTGTACAAGTTTTTGTGAATGTTTACCATGCGTAGAAGTTGATTGGTGTATTTAATTGTCATTGTCCGTACATGCTTGGTGGGTGTTATTATTTTAATTAGATTTAGATCATTATTAGTGAAATATTTTATTTATTATATTAGTAGTATTTGGTGTTGTTTATTGTTCTATATTGAGAATGGGTACACATTTTTGGTGATATCTCCATGCGTAGAACATTGTAGAATTATTGTCTTTGCCTGATTTCTTTAATTGTGAAATACTTAATGTCTCGACTATTTAATTTTGTTTAGCATGGTGTTATCATAGATATGGTTTACATATTCATTTTCATCCATGTCACATGTTGGTTTTAAATCATGCCTTGTCTAAGATAAATGTTTAAATATTTTTGCATGTGTGTTGTATAGTTGTGCTGTCATGCCATGTTGTAGGATATGATGTTTATTTTAATTGTGTGTGGTATCTAGTCGTCTACACTAGTAGTCATAAATTGGTATATTAACTTAGAACATTGCCATGCTTGTGGTGAATTGCTTGTCGTGGAATTATTATTTTTGTATGATATGAGAGTCACACATTATTGCATAGTGTTCCTCTTATTTTATAGATGTTTGGAATCCAATATAGATAAATGTTGCATTTCTTAAATTGGTGTTATGTTGATATTGTCAAATTTATGTTTTACTTTACCATTGGTTGTTAATTATCCTAGGTGTTTAATTACCTAGAATGATAGTTGTTCATACTTAGTTGATTGAGATGCCATGTTAGTACTTACTCAAAGTAGAATGCATATTTTTGATTATATGCCTACCATGTGATATACAGTTGCTAGTTTTTTTTATCTTATATACATGCTTTTGGTTATACCTTACTTGGTAGGTATACATGATAGTGGTTTGATGATATCGCGTAGTTCTGTATCCTATGTCGTTGCAAGTGTAAGTGGTACTAGATAGGTAATGCAAGTCATCTTTGTTATTCCTGCTATGGTATCTCATTGCTTGATGTTGTTGATGCCATGGCATAGATGTTCACTTGCTTACATGTTAATTGCTTACTCAGTGTGCTTATTTGTCATAACTAGTATGTAAGATTATGTGATCTTGCCATTCTTGATATTCATGTTAGTTGATATCAACTAAGTTATCTTATTGTTGTGAGTTATATTCTATTGGTTTCATACTTTGGCATTCCGTGTGATGATCATTCATACTTAGCATTATACATTTGTATCTTGTTATTGCATTATTGTATGCCTAGCGTTTGATATATTTTGTTTACCTTTCTATTGCATTATGATATGCCTAGACATATTTCATGCAAGTAATCTTTCATGTCTTATGATGTTGCGTGTGTTATAGTTGCTTAGTTTAGTTCTTCCTTATAGATGTTTAACTTCATTACATCTTAGTCTTATGAGTGTTAATACTTGTTGCTATGACTCATATACTTAGGACGAGTCATATGTCATGTGAGTAAGTTGTGCTTTGATCACACACTCAGTGTGTGCATCATGCTTTGTTATTGTAAGCATGTGGTGATAATATCATTGCTAGTGGTTATTGATATTAGTTATTCTTTATTATTAAGACCATGTAATAGTTTTGTATCTTCTCATGAGCACTTGTATGTTGAATGCTTGTGTTATTAGTAAATACATCTTTATGATCCTATACTCACATGCCGTGGGTGAGATGTGTAATCAGTTTGTACCATAGTTATTGGTTTATCTTTTGTTATATAAATGCTTACCAATAGCAGTTATGATTGGGGTTTAGTACTTGATTGTTGTTAACCATTATACATATTTGGATTCATCCAAATATTTATGTGTGGTCGATTATTACGCTTAATCATACCATGTTTAGGATAGTTGTTCATCCATCCGTTCCATGTGTTATATAGTTTCTTGTTAATTGTTTGACAAATGAAATGGTTTGGTACAATGGAGTGATCATATTTTATCTAAATATTTATTTATGGTTAACTTTTAAGTTTATCATGTCATGTTGTGTTTGTGTAGTTAAATGCATAGGACAGTTCCTTTTCATGTGTGTTGATGCCATTGCTTTTGTTATATAGTTAGGTGTGATATGTAGTGGGTACTACTAGTGGTTAGTATCATAGTTCGTATTAAAACATTAGTATTGTTAGCAAGCCTTGATTATCCATCATGAACTAAACCCTGTCAATTCATCGAGTCCTCTACTTACCTTCCAGTCATGTTATCTCTTTTTGGAATCTCCATCTTGATCAATATCTTGCTATCCATCCACTCTTAATTTGTTTTGGATATTATTTGGATTTACTTTTGTTTTGGTATTTATTTGTTTTCCATTTGCTATCACGACGAATAGGGAGTGGCAAGGTTGGACATGGACAGAAACAGGTTACCGAAGAAGGACTCAACAACGAAGGCATGCCTCCTTCTTTGATCATATTTATCCTATGTTTACAAAATTGCATTCTGTTTTATGGTTACTATATGCATGCTATTCTAATTCTCGTAGCTAGTGTGTCGATTGGCACATTACCCTGATCCGCTTGTCGCCTATTCACTTGACACCCGAGTAGAATTATATAGTATTCTGGTAGAGTAGAAATGCTTAGCCATGCTTATTACCCTATAGGTGCTTTGTTGAATGTCCTTTTAGTCATTAACACTTGAAACTTATTTCTTGAGCTCGCTGAGCTAGGCAAGTTGGCCTTGTTGACCTTCTCTATCCTCTTCTACTCTGGGTGAAACTTACTATCTGAATACTGGCGTGGGCGACAGCTGAATCAAGGATTGAAGGAGCAATTGGCTGCCCTTCACAAGTTGAAGGGGGCAATCAGTCGTCCGTGCCGCTTAAGGCTTAATAAGTCTTGGATTTGAAGATTGTGATAACAGTACATCCACATGCTATATGGGCACTGGCTTGGTCAAGTAAGCTAGTCAGCCTTAGGTGTCGATGTTGCCGTACCGCAGATGGGATAGCTGCCCTGCGGGGAGTATCCTCGGCACAGATGAGGGGACCGGTTTGAGGACGTACTCTCAGTTCCGTGCGCCAGACCCGATGGGCATGTCACATCTTTGGGGGATCTAGTCCAAAGACCTCGTCACAATCTCCCTGCCGGTATACCAGATGGTGTACTACGCTAGCGACGGCTAGTGGCAACAAGTCGGGATTGTGTCGTGTGGATAAAGTGTACAACCTCTGCAGAGTGTAAAACTATTCAAATAGTCGTGTCCATGGTCAAGGACAGCACATGAATCTTTCTTGACATACAGGACCTGTCTTGCTTATTCCCTCTTTACCCCTATTCTTGGAACCTATGAAGAGTGTGAGTTGATCGAGGATCCTCACTTTGATGAAAGTTATTCTGGAGATAAAACACATTCTCATCAAAAACTGCTTTTATCCAACTGCTTTATTTGTCAAACAAAATTAGCTTTATGCAAATGAGCCATATAGCCTTCCTTTGAAGCCACATGTAGCTATTAGGTCCTCCTTCGTGGGAGGCATGTTGAGTACGTAGTATACTCATGGCAATAATTTTGTTAACAACAGAATTGCATAAAAGACGAAGGTGATGACTATGATTACTATGGCGATCCGTAGAAGTGAGGTCACGTGGACTACATCGACTGCATGTGGCTGAGATGGAGTCGCTACACATTTTACTTTCCGCTGTTTCTGATTGTAAATGTCATAAGACATCTCACTAGGTATGTCCTGTGACAAATATACTACTTGTAATGCGTTTACGTATTCTATAATGATATCATTTTACTGTGTTGTCAACAATGATTCTAGGGTTAACAAATATACACAGGAGGATCTGGAAGCTAATTCCGGGTTCTCACACATCTTCGTCGACATCCACGACTCCGCCATTCCCGCCTTTGTGCCTAACCGCCATTGGTCCGATCCAGGCCACACACACATTGCTGCTGTCCGTGGCATCGCAGTCTTCCTCAGGCACGTCCCCGATGTTGAGGACGAAGGGTCCGACCCGGATTATGCCGCTCCCGTCCGTGGCGACGCCTCTAGATTGAACAATCGAAGCGAGACTGACCCAATCCGCCGAGGAAAGCAGCAGAACGGCCCGAAACACCACGCCAGCCAACCACGGCCCCACGCAGCCGAGGAGGTCGACCAAGACGCCGCGGGCCATTACAGCTAGACAAAGAACCCACCATCAAATTAATGTAAACAGAATTGAAGAAGCAAAGCCCACAAATCAATTAAGACCTCATGGAAGAAAAGACCTGTTTATAACCCACGAAAGAAGACGAGACGTCTAGCGGCGAGGTCTCTAGATTGAACGCTCGAAGCGGCACCGATTAGCAACGACGGTGTCCTCCCGGTCGCCACCGGGGATGCCTCCACCGTGGCCAGGGAGAGGGTATCGCGCCTCGAGGACCGCGATGTCATAGCCGTGCGCACTGGGGATGTCTCGTGGTGATACAACGAAGACCTCACGCAATATTACGACAAGGAAGACAACCTATTTATAGCCCCACACCACATGGCAAGAACGACAGCAGTAAGCGGCAAGAACTCCAGAAAACGCGACAACAGCGGCGCCGATAAGGAAGAATGTCAGGCTCTCGAATCAAAAGATAAAAAGCGGCAGCGGCGGTAACATGTAGATGGAGCGGTCGAAGCAGCACCGCTGTTTCTGAGAGGAAGATGGCACCGCCTGACGAAACAACACCGATTGGGCCAGTAATGACACGTACGCAAACCGAATACTACTCCCTCCTTTCTGGTTTCTAGGAATCAGTCGACTGAGTCTCAGTCGCTGACGTCAGCCATGTGTCAGCCATGTGTGGCATACGCCAGGTTCTTCCAGGTTTCTGTTTCCTACTGTCTTTTGGGCTGGGCTTCGTCCTACTTAGATTTTTTTGCCTCGTCTCTTGCTCTTGTCCGTGATGGGCTGTTTTGTTTTTGCTTGTACGTATGTGTGCAGTCTCTTTTATTTTCTATTGTCCATTGGTTCCTTTTTTATTGCTTGTAGTTTTGACTGTCAGTGTTTGTGTCAACGCCCGATGTGCACTTTTCCTCGGCAAAAAAAAGTCGATGTGCACTGGAATGTGTCTCTTGAAACATAACACATAACACAAAAGTGTAATATATTGTTGTATTACTTTGAGCACATAATATTAAAAAAAGTAATAAAAAGAGAACACTGGTTGAACTGAATGAGCTTCCTAATGCATGTGGTAAAAAATGTTAACAAAAGGGGAACCGGTAGTAGAAAATTAAAGCTCACCCTTTGATCAACAAAAAAAATTATATTTTATGGAACAAGAGTTAAATTGCATATAACTAGTTATCGGACCATCTACTTCTTTCTTAGTACACATCACTAGTTGTAGGTGAACTGTAGGGAAAATAAAAAATATTTTAAATAAAAAAATTAAGTTAAACACGGATAACACACATGTAATTGCACATGATCGACAGACACGGAACTACATACAATCAAACATTTGTAGTTGGGGGACGACACTTGTAGTTGCATGACTATTGTGGGCCATGCAACTGACCCCTTCTCCTCGAGATCCCTCCGACAAAACAAAAGCCTGAGTGCAACCAAGTTAGAAAGAGATGCACTTGCATGACTATAGTTGGACATGCAGCTGCAGTCGAGTGCGACGCTTGTAGTTGCGGGGATATTGTCGGGCTTGCAACTGGCCCGCCCCCTCTACCGGCGTCCCCTCTGACAGAACAAAAAAACTCCAGTTGCGGTCGGGCTAGAAGACATGCAGTTGCGGTCGGGTGCGACACTTGCAGTTGCATGCCTAGTGTCGGACATGCAACTGGCCCGCACCCTCTCCCGCCGCCCCCTCCGACAAAACAAAGGTCCGGTTGCAACCATGTTGGGGGACATGCAGTTGCGGTCGGGTGCGGCGCTTGCAGTTGCGTGGCTGTTGTCGGACTTGCAACTAGCCTACCCTCTCCGACAGAACAAAAAAGTTCAGTTGCGATCGAGTTACAAGACATGCAGTTGCGGGCGGGTGTGACACTTGCACTTGCATTCCTAGTGTCGGACATGCAAATGGCCCGCCCCTTCTCCCACCGCCCCTCCAACAAAACAAAGGTCCGATTGCAACCATGTTGGGCGACATGAAGTTGTGGTCGCATGTGACACTAGCAGTTGCGGGGTTGTTGTCGGGCTTGCAACTGGCCCACCCCCGCCGATAGAACAAAAAAGTCTAGTTGCGATCAGGTTACAAGACATGCAGTTGTGGTCGGGTGCGACACTAGCAGTTGCGGAGCTGTTGTCGGGCTTGCAACTGGCCCCCCCTCCGATAGAACAAACAAGTCCAGTTATGGTCGGGTTACAAGACATGCAGTTACTGTCGGGTGCGATATTTGCAGTTGCATTCCTAGTGTCGGACATGCAACTGGCCCACCCCCTTCGACAAAACAAAAAATCCCAGTTGTGGTCGGGTTACAAGACATGCAGTTGCGGTCGGACGCGACATTTGCAGGTGCATTCCTAGTGTCGGACATGCAACTGGCTCGCCCCCTCTCCCCCCCCCTCCGACAAAACAAAGGTCCAATTGCAACCATGTTGGGGGGCATGCAGTTGCGGCCGGGTGCGGTGTTTGCAGTTGCAGGGATGTTGTCGGGCTTGCAACTGGCCCGCCCC
Source organism: Triticum urartu (assembly GCF_056163025.1). Lineage (NCBI taxonomy): Eukaryota > Viridiplantae > Streptophyta > Magnoliopsida > Poales > Poaceae > Triticum > Triticum urartu. Next base: position 87,794,233 of record NC_141879.1, read on the forward strand.
TTCTACCGGCGCCCCCTCCGACAGAATAAAAACTTCCACTTGCGGTCGGGCTAGAATACATGGAGTTGCGGTCGGGTGCGACACTTGCAATTGCATTCCTAGTGTCAAACATGCAACTAGCCCTACTGGTCTCTACTCAAACCACAAACAAAGTTAAAAAAACTCAAACCAGAAACAAAGTCTAGTTGGCCGGTGACAAATTTTTTAAAAGGAAAAAAAGATAAGTTATACTCCAATGACATACTCCCTCCTTCCATCTATATAGGGCCTAATACATTTTTCGAGGCTAAGTTTGACCAAATGTTAGAGTAATAATATATGACATGCAAGTTACACAAAGCACATCGTCAAATTCGTATGCGAAAGGAGCTTTCAATGATATAATTTTCACATTATGCATGTCATGTACTATTAATCTTGTTAATAGTCAAACGCGATCTTGAAAAACGCATTAGGCCCTATATAGATGGAAGGAGGGAGTAGATACAGTTGTGTGTGGCTGATGTGCATGAAACCGTGTGTGCTCGACATGTGTGTCGGTGATAATATTTTTTGGAAAGAAAAAAAATGTTGCATACGGACACTGACAATAAAACATGGCATGTGATTCAATATACAATTTTTAAAAAAATTATAGCAATAGAAAATAAAAAATAAACACCAGTAAAAATAAAGACCAGTAAAACATGACATGCAAATGCCCCTCCCTCACTCCCTACCCCTGAGTTGTAGTTGCATTAAACACCCCTTCTTTTAGAAAAATACATAACATTACTAGAAAAATAAATAAAAACCAACTGAAAATAAGAATAGAAAATAGAAATAAAAATTAAAAAATTAAAATAAAAGGCACAAACTAAAAATGAAAGAAGTGCACTAGCCACAAACAAAAGACAAACTATATTTACACAGTTTTGGATAAAAAAGAATATATAAAATTGGATTGAAAATAAAAATAAAAAAGGAAGTATGCAGAGTTAAAAACATAAATGAAATAAATCTTTTGGTTTTTGTGCGTGTTGCAAAAGAAAAGTAAAAAAATTGAAGAAGCATAGTTGCATGTTGTCGGTGGCTGCCGATGTGGCAGTTACTAAAGATTTGAAAATCATGGCACGAGTCTACATGTTTTTCTTTATTTAGAGTTTTCTATATGCACAATTTCTCGATTGCAAGTTGAGTGGACATGCAACTGGCTACCGCCAAGGCAGTTGCGAGTCAAGTGGACATGCAGCTTGTCATCGTCGGGGGCATTTTGCATGTGAACGGTAATTACATGTCGAGGGGTCGACATGCAACTGAAAAATTGAAATTTCTTCCTGGAGATCGTTTTGCATATTGTTCTCATGCAAATGGGAGAAAGAAGTCAATTTTTTTTTAAAAATCATTATTGAGCCATCCCCTAGCGGCACACGCTGCGCTCACACACACACACACACATTATCAATTAGTCTTAGTTAAAATTGCAAAAACAATACATAATAAATATATAAGCAAACAATGTATTAAAAAGTAGAGTTGTGAAAAACAAATAAATAAGATAAAAAAGATTTACGTAAGACATATAAATAAGGTACAAATAAATATATCGACTAAGGTGTAAACATTTACAAAATCTTTTTAGAGGAGAGTAGACTCCAAACATTTATGCAGGAAAACTATGAGAAAAATAAAAAGAAGAGAGCAAGCCGTAACCTACAGCCCACATAAAAAGATCCAGGATGGATGGACAACGAGCCGAGCAATAGCCCACCATCTGATACGTAAAAACAGCCCAGACAAGCGACACTAGCAAACATAAGCGACAAACACATCTGGTCGACTGAGACTTGACTAAAAATCAGTTGACTGATTTTTAGCAGACCCCTATCTCAAAATTTTAGTTTTTCCATTTCATAAGGCTTAATTTAGTTGTTTTCCATCACATGTTCAGATTCCAAGGTGCATTAAATCATTGCATGCAAGTACTAAGAGAAAATTGACCAATGCATGTAATTTATGCATGCATGCATTGCAATTAATGTATTGGTAAACATATTTTTTTGAGGAAAACAAGAGCATTAATTGGGTGCTTTTGCAAACTACAAAAAGTATTTCACCACTCATCATCTACCTTGATTGGTGAGAATTTTGAATTGAGTCTTATAAACCGGAAAAGAGGGAGTAGTAGAAGTCCGCAGAAGCACCGAAGCAGAAAGAAAGACTCGGGTTGCGAAGTCAACCAATCTAGTTGGCCCGCATATAACGGAAAATGCTAGCCGCACAATGGAATAAGTACACCCAATCAAAAAAATTGAAACAAAAGCGTAGAGACACCACATATTTGTACACAGACACTTCCCAATTTATTATGTGTGGCCTCAACCGGATTACCGAGAAGTTATTTTCACCCAAGTGGAAAAAGAAGTCGAAGCAAACTCATCCCCGGAAATAGGGGCTTGGATATGATTAGAGAAATCAATATAAGAAGTGTTAGCTTTCAACAAATTATTTTTATACATTAAGCTATAGAGTTCAACTTCGAATCTCATGACCTAGCTAAGGCGTACCTCCTGTGATCAACATTCAATAAAGCAAGCAAGTTCGCGCAAAACAAATTGGGGACGCTTCCCCAAAAAAAGAATCTAATCTGGTATTGTTTCTCCTAAAAAAAGAAAAAAACAATCTGGTACGCTGTTAGTTCTAACTAGTATGAAACGTGACCGTGAGAGTAAATTTGCCTCATCCTCAAAAAAATAATATAGAAAATATGCCTCTCGACACCTCAATGAAGATGCAATCATGGCTAATTTGTACCTCATGCCCCAACAATAGAGTGCACTGGATGCGTATAAAGAGCAATATAGACTTTTTCACAAATTCTATGGTAGTCTGATGTATACGTATTAATACATACATGTAATAGTCTAGTTTTCGCTAAAGGTAGGGAGTAAACGGGCCGGCGAATGCAGGAATTTCACGAAAATTATAAATGCGCTTAAAACGGGTATCAAACCCACAACCAGGCCATGCGTGCAACCGATGCTAACCAAATAACCTATTGACTGATGACAACTTAAAGGCAGCGCTAACTTTAAAGTAATAATAGTGTTCAAAAAAAAACTTTAAAGTAATAATTAGAGCTGCAGATCCGGGTTTTTTTCAATACTTTTACAAAACAATGTGAACAAAAATTCTTGAGAATGCCAACAATGTTTCAAAATTGTAAAAAATAAACTGAATATTCTTTTATTAAATGTGAACAATTTTTAAAAAAGTGAATTTAAAAAACACACAGAACATTTTCTTAGTATATGGTGAATTTTTTCAAATAAAAAACTGAACTTTCTTGAAAATATATGCTGATTTTTTTTCAAATGCATGCTGAATAAAATTTGTACACACGATGAACACTTTTTATACACGACATTTTCCCAATGTATGGTGAACTATTTTTAACATGAATATTTTTTTGGAAAATGAAAAAATTGAAATTTTGAACTTTTATTGGAATTTGGAATTCTGATTTTTTTGAAACATGAATACATTTGAAAAACATGAATAATTTTCTAATATGTGAAGAAAAATTGGAATTTCGATCATTTTTTGAATTTTATTAATTTATGGAAAACAAAAAGGAAACAAAAATAAGGTAAAGGAAAGGAAAAGAAAATGAAGGAATAAGCATAAAGAAAAAGGAAAAATAAAAAGATGAAGAAAAAAAGGAAAAAAACTCAAGGAACCTTTTAAAAGGTTCCCAAAACCGGTTGCTCGTTCAAAGTGGGCCGACTCGTATCGTGCTGGTTGCTCGATTCGCTTCAACGGAGCCAAGACGGTTTGACATTCATCGGCGGCAAATAGGGTTCGCCGTTCCGGAAGTACAGTCATATATATGGCGACAGATAGGGTTTGCTTTTCAAATTTTGTTCATAAATTAAAATATTTTCATTCTAAAAACTTGTACAAACATTGAAATGACCACAATTATAGAAAAATGTACAAACATTGAAATACAAATATTAATAAAATACAAGGCGTCATCTCATAGCATGTTGTTTTTCGACATCCTTGAAATGACCCCAATTTTTTCACGTGGCTTGTATGAGCAAGTTAAGGCACCATGGTTTCTTGAGTTTTCCCGGTCAAAAATGGTCGATATATGGCTGGACATGTCGCAACTTGCATATGGTGTAGGAAATCATTCAAACCTGGTGTGGATGACTACCATGGGCACGCCAACCTCCGTGCTTACCAAAGTTGGGGCCAGTCCTGATATTTCCAAAAAAAATATCATGTTCAACAGAGATTGTTTGGGTAGGCCAGAAAGTTTTGTTTTAATTTTGCTAAACGGATTAAAAAAGAATAGTATAAACCAAAATTTTGATTTCTACTGAATGCCCACCTTGATTTTTTAGTATTCCAAACAATTTTAAGAATACATTTTTTAATTTTGAACAAATTTCAAAAGGCATAATAACGTTCAAAAAGAGAAAATTAAAATATGAAAAAACAAAATATGTCAAGCTACTCCTTGTACGTCGGGAGCTCCTAGGCAGCAGTCGCATGCCACCTTTCATAGGTCAGCCCAACTACACGAGCAATCAACTGTCGCTCGTCAAGACCATACGCATGATCGCTTCTTTCTGGTTCGACCAAAAAAACCTTCTTCATGGTTGATCTGGACAACAAGTTGAGCATTGACATCTTTGACCTTTGACTGTGGAATTTAAAAAGGATCATCTTTTTGGAGAAGTTCATGTATTTGAAAAAATATTCGTGGATTTGCAAAATGTTCATAAAATGGAAAACACCATGAATTGGGAAAAAAATTCATGGATTTTGGAGAAAAAAAGTTTAAGGATTTGAAACAGTTCATCGATTTTGAAAAGAGTCCATCAATTTTGAAAAACAAAGTTCATCTACTTTAAAAATGCATTCATTCTGAAAAAAATCATCAGTTTTGAGAAAAAGGTTCATCGATTTTGAAAAACAATAATCCATTTGGAAAAGACGTTTATCAATATTTTTTATGAATTTGATAAAAATCTTGATTTTGGAAAAAGTTCACCAAGTTTGAAAAATGTTCGCAAATTTTAATAAAATTCATTCATTTCGAAAAAAACGAAATCAAAAAAGAGAAAAAAGGAAAATGAAAAATGAACGAAAAAAGAAAGGAAAACGAAAAATAAAATGGAAAAGGAAAACAAATCCGGAACAAAACCGCCTGAAAACATGTGAAAAAAGAGCCAGAAAAGGAAAGAAGGAAAGAAGAAAATAGGATAGAAGAAAAGAATGAGAAAGACGCTTGTATTCATGTTAACTGATGTTGGCAAGTTGGTTATGGCGACGCATTGTGAACCATAAGTTGCTGGGTCAAATCTTGGCACTCTCAGAATTATTTGCGATTTAAATTCAGAGGAAAAAGGTATGGATGGGACGCATTGTCTTGTGAGCGCTGCAAGAGTACAACGTATACATATACAGTGAAATGATTCTGAAAAAAAGTATACAGCGAAATATGACCATCATGCCCTTTATTATGAAGAGGTATAGGTTAATCTGAGTTGTCCTTGTGTTTAGAGGGGTCTACCAAAGCAGAAATTTAAAATGAAACATCAAAGTATATTAATATAGGAAAACTTTACCCTATCAAAAGAAAAGATAGAAAAACTTGACGAGTAAGCAGCCAAAGATTGCTGACGTTGTATCTGCTTTGGTGGACAAGCCTACGACGAACGGTGGATTACAACCTGTGAGGATCTACTGGAATACTCTAGCAATTTCCCATCTCTTATTTGCAGACAATTTCCTCCTTTTTTTCCGTGCAAGTGGGACACGACTATTCTCAAGGATATTTTCAACACTTATGTTGTTGGGACGGGACTACTTATCAATCTGTGCACGTGCTCCATCTTGTTCTATGATGATTGCTCGTTGGCAGTCTCGCAAAAGGTAAGGAATATTTTGCCAGTAAGTCAGGAGGTCTTTGAATCAAAATCTCTTGGGTTACCTATCCCAGAAGGTAGCATGCACAAGGGGAAATTTCAAACTTTGCAAGCCAGGCTTGGGAAGCAATTGGTGGATTGGAGTGAGTGGTCTAAGACCTCTTCTAGCAAAGACATCCTTATCAAGTCAGCAGCTCAGGCGATACCCACCTATGTTATGAGTGTCTTTAAATTGCAGTTCTCAATGATGATTTAACTCGTATGATCTGGCAGTATTAGTGGGGTGTTGAGAAGGGCAGAAGAAAGATGACTTGGTTGGCGTGGGACAAGCTTGTCCTGTCCAAATTGAAAGGTGGCCTTAGCTTAAGAGATATGCTTGCTTTCAGTTAGGCGTTATTTGCTAAGCAGGCATGTCGATTGCTAGATTTGCCTGATAGTCTTTGTCACCTACTGAGAGCGAGATATTCTATATCCCAATGTTAACATGATGGACATGGTGTTCTCGGGAAATGCCTCAGCAGTTTGGCATGGAGTGGAATTAATGGTCGAGGAGCAGCATGCTCCGTTATACGATTTTTCTAACATAAAAGATGTGATCTGATTGAGAAAGTTGACATGAATAACTAATTAACTTCAGGGTTCAATTGCTGGCTGGAACCTTCAATGACTGGAGCTAATCCGAATAAAATGTGTTGTGGAATGATTAACCCTTATGTTTTTATCCTTGTACAAAGCTTTCCATGTTTCCACTTTTCATACTGATTCCATTGATGTAGTTAAATCTTCAAAAGATTGGGAAACATGCAATTATCGCGGTGTCACTTGCAATGTGAAAAACTTGAGCTATGATGAAAAAGATTCCTTAGGACCGGTTAAACTTCTACATCACATCCTCAAATATATCATTCGTTTGTAGCATACTGCAAATCTTGCCATGAAGAGGACCACAAATTTTTAATGTGATCAACGGATGCCCTCACAATGGAAACAAATTTGACATGTATGTAATATATTGCTTGTATGATGTTATAGAGGTTCCCTTTTTCCCTTTTATGTTAGCACGCACACACACGTATATATTTCTAGCACAAATAATTTTTTATCATCTTGTTGCCATATGCTCGTGAACAATATTGTAATATGATACTCTGTGATAAGAATAGTGTCGTGGAATTGTCACGGCAGATGTCCTTTTGCAAGGACTTAGTCGTGGAGCCATCGCAACTAAGAAGCTTAAAGGGGTTAATCGGGACAAGGACACGCGAGGTTTATACTAGTTCAGCCCCTTACGGTGAAGGAAGGCCTACATCTAGTTGGGTTGGAATTGCTTGAGGTTTCGATGACCAGGGAGCGAGATACGCCATGCCTGGCTCTCGATCCGTTCTTTTTTTCCTAAGCCGCTGGCGGGTCGTCCCCTTATATACATGGGTTGACGCCCTGCGGCCTACAGAGTCCCGGCCGGCTCATAAAAAGTGTCCGGCTCGGCGACTAGTTACTTCTACCTTACAGTACAAGTTATACCACCATGGCGGTTTATTTTTACGGGCCTCGGAGTCGCCTGTGGGCCTTTAAGCCTTTTAGTGAACCGCCATCTTCATGCCTTGGTCTTGGGCTTCTGATGAACCTCTATTTGCGTAACCCGGCCTCTCCTGGATGGCTTACACAAATAGTCATATCCCCAACATTAGGCCCCAGATTGATTTGAACCGGTTCATGTCAATCTTTGAAAACCTTATGAACTGGCCTTTAGTCTTCTGTCTTGCGTGAAAATTGTAACCCGCGGTGACGTCATCCTATGACTCCGGGTTAAATCATCGTGACGTCATCTTCAATAAAACTTATATTTTAATTCATCATATCTTCAACGGATCTTTGCCTTTACTGACCCTCCCGAAAATCGAGGCGTCGGGGCCGTTGGATAATGATGTCTTGGTCTCCTCGTTTCTCGCGCCGTCTCAGTCGGTCCTCCTTATAAATAGGCGCGACCTAGGTCTTTTTCATTTCCTCCGGTCGTCTTCTTCCTCGCACTCCCTCTTCTGCCGCTCGAGCTCCACCGCCGCCACCGTCGGAAACCTCGTCTTCACCGACTCAGGCCGCTGCATCATCTTGTTTTTTGACCAGAGAACAACGGCAACCCTCCGCAGTTCTTCCACATCAGTGAGTTCTCTTTCCCCCCTTTCTCAGATCTGCATTAGTACTGTCTTGAGTTCATCGACATTCATCGTCGCCCGACGCAACCTCCATTAGTTCTTACCTCTAATACCTTGTTCAGATCGTAAAAACCACATAGAACTGTTGCGGAGGATGTTGTGTGCTTATTCTATATGAAAACAGATCTCATTTCCTTGTTTTGGAAGCCCTCCTTGAGTATATGAACTTCCCTGTACTGTTTTAGGTCTAGAAATGTTTCCTTTCCAGAGCATCGTTTGATCCAAAATAAAAATTGCAATTTGTGAAACCTGTTTGCTCCACACTTAGCCAAAAACTGTGTCTGTTGACTCTGTTTCAGCCATAGTAGTCCGTGTAACCGGTTTAAGATAATACCGGCTGTCAGCACCGCTTGCCTCTGGTGAATTAAGAAAACCTTAATCATCTTTAATACCTGCAGTTGTTAAACATTATCACATAGTTACCTGTATGTCATTAGGCCCCTTCTTAAGCCGCCATCTTAGATAACCCAATGTTTATTCTCCGGGTTATAATAAACCGGAAAATTTCCTTTATCTTGTTGTAGGCTTCAATTTACCCAATGGCACCCAAAGCTGTTAAACCTCCGGTTACCTGCAACTGGGTCCAATCCATTGTTACAGAGAGCAAACTGTCCGAGTTTGTAAAGTCTGGCCATCTGCCCAAGAAGGATGTCATGTCTTATCGTGCTCCTGACCCGTCTGAAGAGAAACCTCAACCAAAGGAAGGGGAGGTGATCATTTTTACCGATCACATGAGCCGGGGATTTGCTCCTCCCGGTTCAAAATTCTTTAGAGACATTTTGCACTTCTTTGACTTAAGACCTCAAGACATCGGGCCCAATTCCGTGTCAAATATCTGCAACTTCCAAGTTTTCTGTGTGGTCTACCTTGGAGAAGAACCCAGCCTACTTTTGTTCAGGGAATTGTTCTATTTGAACCGGCAGAATGAGCGGGCCAACGGGCCCAGCCTGGAGCTTGGTGGCATATCGATTCAAAGGCGGAGAGACTGCCTGTTCCCTTATGCTGAATTGCCGAGTCATCCAAAGGACTGGAACCAGACATGGTTCTACTGCCAAGATACTTCTCTGGTTGGTGAAAACCCGCTGCCCGGCTTCCGTGCATTACGCCTTGAACCTACTCACCCGCTGCCGGATAACTTGACTGCTATTGAACGTCTGCCACTCACCCCCAAGATCAAGAATATTAAAGCTCTTTTAGGGAACGGCTTAGATGGCATTGACCTGGTCCGAGTCTGGGTTGCTTGGAGAATAATTCTGTTAAGCCGCCGCCCCGGCTTAATGTGTAATTATTCAGGCGAGAAAGATGACCCTCAGCGTCATAGTCCTGACAACTTACCAGATGACGTAGTGGAAGCTACAACTTAGTCTTTGTTGAAAGAGGGCACAGTGAATAGTAACGCTTTCGGCTTACTACCTTTTTGCAAGAAGAACCCGGCCCCTGCAGTAAGTTTCCAGCCGTCGGGTTATTTTTTATCATGCTATACTGTATTCTTACGCATAAACCTTTATAACCTTTTACAGGCAAATGATAACTTCTGGAAAATCCAATATGATCATGAGGCGGCCAAGAAAGCCAGGGCGGCCAAGAGAGCCGAAAGGAAAACCGCCAAGCCCACCACTTCAAGGAAAAGGAAGCCAAGCGCTTCTGAGCTGTTTCAGCTTGATGATTCTGATGAAAATGAGGAAGAGGTAACTTTTTAATTTCCCTTTCTCCTTTATCACCACCTTACTGATATTAACCTTCTTTCAGGAAGACACGGGCAACAGCCTGAAGGAAATATGCCCTAGAGGCAATAATAAAGTTATTATTTATTTCCTTATAATCATGATAAATGTTTATTATTCATGCTAGAATTGTATTAACCGGAAACATAATACATGTGTGAATACATAGACAAACTTAGTGTCACTAGTATGCCTCTACTTGACTAGCTCGTTAATCAAAGATGGTTATGTTTCCTAACCATGAACAAAGTGTTGTTATTTGATTAACGAGGTCACATCATTAGTTGAATGATCTGATTGACATGACCCATTCCATTAGCTTAGCACCCGATCGTTTAGTATGTTGCTATTGCTTTCTTCATGACATATACATGTTCCTATGACTATGAGATTATGCAACTCCCGTTTGCCGGAGGAACACTTTGGGTGCTACCAAACGTCACAACGTAACTGGGTGATTATAAAGGAGCATTACAGGTGTCTCCAAAGGTAGATGTTGGGTTGGCGTATTTCGAGATTAGGATTTGTCACTCCGATTGTCGGAGAGGTATCTCTGGGCCCTCTCGGTAATGCACATCACATAAGCCTTGCAAGCATTACAACTAATATGTTAGTTGTGAGATGATGTATTACGGAACAAGTAAAGAGACTTGCCGGTAACGAGATTGAACTAGGTATTGGATACCGACGATCGAATCTCGGGCAAGTAACATACCGATGACAAAGGGAACAACGTATGTTGTTATGAGGTCTGACCGATAAAGATCTTCGTAGAATATGTAGGAGCCAATATGGGCATCCAGGTCCCGCTATTGGTTATTGACCGGAGACGTGTCTCGGTCATGTCTACATTGTTCTCGAACCCGTAGGGTCCGCACGCTTAAGGTTACGATGATAGTTATATTATGAGTTTATGCATTTTGATGTACCGAAGGTTGTTCGGAGTCCTGGATGTGATCACGGACATGACGAGGAGTCTCGAAATGGTCGAGACGTAAAGATTGATATATTGGAAGCCTATGTTTGGATATCGGAAGTGTTCCGGGTGAAATCGGGATTTTACCGGAGTACCGGGAGGTTACCGGAACCCCCCGGGAACCATATGGGCCTAGATGGGCTTTAGTGGAAAGGAGAAAGGGGCAGCCCAAGGTGGCCGCGCGCCTCCCCCTTCCCCTAGTCCTATTAGGACTAGGAGAGGTGGCCGGCCCCCCTTCTCTCTCTTTCCCCCTCGGGGAATCCTAGTCCAACTAGGATTGGGGGGGGGAGTCCTACTCCCGGAAGGAGAAGGACTCCTCCTGCGCCCTCCTCCTGGCCGGCGCCCCCCTCCCCCTTGGCTCCTTTATATACTGAGGTAGAGGCACCCCAGAAACACACAAGTTGATCCACGTGATCTATTCCTTAGCCGTGTGCGGTGCCCCCAGCCACCATATTCCTCGATAATACTGTAGCGGAGTTTAGGCGAAGCGCTGCTGCTGTAGTACATCAAGATCGTCACCACGCCGTCGTGCTGACGGAACTCTTCCCCGACACTTTGCTGGATCGGAGTCCGGGGATCGTCATCGAGCTGAACGTGTGCTCGAACTCGGAGGTGCCGTAGTTTCGGTACTTGATCGGTTGGATCGTGAAGACGTACGACTACTTCCTCTACGTCGCGTCAACGCTTCCGCAGTCGGTCTGCGTGGGTACGTAGACAACACTCTCCCCCTCGTTGCTATGCATCACATGATCTTGCGTGTGCGTAGGAAATTTTTTGAAATTACTACGAAACCCAACAGTGGCATCCGAGCCTAGGTTATTTATGTTGATGTTATATGCACGAGTAGAACACAAGTGAGTTGTGGGCGATATAAGTCATACTGCCTACCAGCATGTCATACTTTGGTTTGGCGGCATTGTTGGACGAGACGACCCGGACCAACATTACGCGTACGCTTACGCGAAACCGGTTTCCCCGACGTGCTTTGCACATAGGTGGCTTGCGGGCGACTGTCTCTCCAACTTTAGTTAAACCGAGTATGGCTATGCCCGGTCTTTGCGAAGGTTAAAATGGAGTCTATTTGACAAACTATCGTTGTGGTTTTGATGCGTAGGTGAGATTGGTTCTTGCTTAAGCCCGTAGCAGCCACGTAAAATTTGCAACAGCAAAGTAGAGGACGTCTAACTTGTTTTTGCAGGGCATGTTGTGATGTGATATGGTCAAGGCATGATGCTAAATTTTATTGTATGAGATGATCATGTTTTGTAACCGAGTTATCGGCAACTGGCAGGAGCCATATGGTTGTCGCTTTATTGTATGCAATGCAATCGCGATGTAATGCTTTACTTTATTACTAAGCGGTAGTGATAGTCGTAGAAGCATGAGATTGGCGAGACGACAACGATGCTACGATGGAGATCAAGGTGTCGCACCGGTGACGATGGTGATCATGACGGTGCTTCGGAGATGGAGATCACAAGCACAGGATGATGATGGCCATATCATATCACTTATATTGATTGCATGTGATGTTTATCCTTTTATGCATCTTATCTTGCTTTGATTGACGGTAGCATTATAAGATGATCTCTCACTAAATTATGAAGAAGTGTTCTCCCTGAGTATGCACCGTTGCGAAAGTTCTTCGTGCTGAGACACCACGTGATGATCGGGTGTGATAGGTTCTACGTTCAAATACAACGGGTGCAAAACAGTTGCACACGTGGAATACTCAGGTTATACTTGACGAGCCAAGCATATACAGATATGGCCTCGGAACACGGAGACTGAAAGGTCGAGCGTGAATCATATGGTAGATATGATCAACATAACGATGTTCACCATTGAAAACTACTCCATCTCACGTGATGATCGGACATGGTTTAGTTGATTTGGATCACGTGATCACTTAGAGGATTAGAGGGATGTCTATCTAAGTGGGAGTTCTTAAGTAATATGATTAATTGAACTTAAATTTATCATGAACTTAGTCCTAGTAGTATTTTGCAAATTATGTTGTAAGATCAATAGCTCGCGTTGTTGCTTCCCTGTGTTTATTTTGATATGTTCCTAGAGAAAATTGTGTTGAAAGATGTTAGTAGCAATGATGCGGATTGGATCCGTGATCTGAGGTCTATCCTCATTGCTGCACAGAAAAATTATGTCCTTGATGCACCGCTAGGTGACAGACCTATTGTAGGAGCAGATGCAGACGTTATGAACGTTTGGCTAGCTCAATATGATGACTACTTGATAGTTTAAGTGCACCATGCTTAATGGCTTAGAATCGGGACTTCAAAGACGTTTTGAACGTCATGGACCATATGAGATGTTCCAGGAGTTGAAGTTAATATTTCAAGCAAATACCCAAGTTGAGAGATATGAAGTCTCCAACAAGTTCTATAGCTAAAAGATGGAGGAGAATCGCTCAACTAGTGAGCATGTGCTCAGATTGTCTGGGTACTACAATCGCTTGAATCAAGTGGGAGTTAATCTTCCAGATAAGATAGTGATTGACATAATTCTCTAGTCACCATCACCAAGTTAGTAGAACTTCGTGATGAACTATAATATGCAAGGGATAACGGAAAAAACTCCCAAGCTCTTCGTGATGCTGAAATCAACGAAGGTAGAAATCAAGAAAAACATCAAGTGTTGATGGTTGACAAGATCACTAGTTTCAAGAAAAGGGCAGAGGTAAGAAGGGAAACTTCAAGAAGAACAGCAAGCAAGTTGCTGCTCAAGTGAAGAAGCCCAAGTCTGGTCCTAAGCCTCAGACTAAGTGCTTCTATTGCAAAGGGACTGGTCACTGGAAGCGGAACTACCCCAAGTGATTGGTGGATAAAAAGGATGGCAAAGTGAACATAAGTAAACCCTCAGTATTTGATACTAGTTCAGATGCTAAGATTAGTAACTCGAAACGGGAGTTGCAGAATAAACAGAGACTAGTTAAGGGTGAAGTGACGATGTGTGTTGGAAGTGGTTCCAAGATTGATATGATCATCATCGCACACTCCCTATACTTTCGAGATTAGTGTTGAACCTAAATAAGTGTTATTTGGTGTTTGCGTTAAGCATGAATATGATTTGATCATGTTTATTGTAATACGGTTATTCATTTAAGTAAGAGAATAAATTGTTGTTCTGTTTACATGAATAAAACCTTATATGGTTACACACCCAATGAAAATAGTTCGTTGGATCTCGATCGTAGTGATACACATAATCATAATATTGAAACCAAAAAGATGCAAAGTTAATAATGATAGTGCAACTTATTTGTGGCACTGCCGTTTAGGTCATATTGGTGTAAAGTGCATGAAGAAACTCCATGCTGATGGGCTTTTGGAATCACTTGATTATGAATCAGTTGATGCTTGCGAACCATGCCTCATGGGCAAGATGACTAAGACTCTGTTCTTCGGAACAATGGAGCGAGCAACAGATTTGTTGGAAATCATACATACTGATGTATATGGTCCGATGAATATTGAGGCTCGCGACAGGTATCATTATTTTCTGATCTTCACAGATGATTTGAGCAGATATGAGTATATCTACTTGATGAAACATAAGTCTGAAACATTTGAAAAGTTCAAAGAATTTCAGAGTGAAGTGAAAAATCATCGTAACAAGAAAATAAAGTTTCTACGATCTGATCGTAGAGGAAAAATTTGAGTTACGAGTTTGGTCTTCAATTAAAACAATGTGGAATAGTTTCACAAACTCATGCCACGTGGAACACCACAGCATAATGGTGTGTCCGAACGTCATAACCATACTTTATTGGATATAGTGCAATCTATGATGTCTCTTACCGATCTACCACTATCGTTTTGGGGTTATGCATTAGAGACAGCTGCATTCACGTTAAATAGGGCACCATCTAAATCCGTTGAGACGACACCGTATGAACTATGGTTTGGCAAGAAACCTAAGCTGTCGTTTCTTAAAGTTTGGGACTGCGATGCTTATGTGAAAAAGCTTCAACCTGATAAGCTCGAACCCAAATCGGAGAAATGTGTCTTCATAGGATATCCAAAGGAAACTATTGGATACACCTTCTATCACAGATCTGAAGGCAAGACTTTTGTTGCTAAATTCGGAAACTTTCTAGAGAAGGAGTTTCTCTCGAAAGAAGTGAGTGGGAGGAAAGTAGAAAACTTGATAAGGTAATTGTACCTTCTCCCTTATTGGAAAGTAGTTCATCACAGAAATCTGTTCTTGTGACTACTACACCAATTAGTGAGGAAGATAATGATGATGATCATGTAACTTCAGATCAAGTTACTACCGAATCTCGTAGGTAAACCAGAGTAAGATCCGCACTAGAGTGGTACGGTAATCCTGTTCTGGAAGTCATGTTACTAGACCATGACGAACTTGCGAACTATGAGGAAGCGATGATGAGCCCAGATTCCGCAAAATGGCTTGAGGCCATGAAATCTGAGATGGGATCCATGTATGAGAACAAAGTATAGACTTTGGTTGACTTGCCCGATGATCGGCAAGCCATAGAAAATAAATGGATCTTCAAGAGGAAGACAGACGCTGATAGTAGTGTTACTATCTACAAAGCTAGAATTGTCGCAAAAAGGTTTTCGACAAGTTCAAGGTGTTGACTACGATGAGAGATTCTCACTCGTATCTATGCTTAAAGTCTATCCGAATCATGTTAGCAATTGCCGCATTTTATGAAATCTGGCAAATGGATAAACAAAACTGAATTCCTTAATGGATTTAATAAAGAAGAGTTGTATACGATGCAACTAGAAGGTTTTGTCAAATCCGAAAGGTGCTAAAAAAATGTGCAAGCTCCAGCGATCCATCTATGGACTGGTGCAAGCATCTCGGAGATGGAATATATGCTTTGATAAGTTGATCAAAGCATATAGTTTTATACAGACTTGCGATGAAGAATGTATTTACAAGAAAGTGAGTGGGAGCACTACAGCATTTCTGATAAGTATATGTGAATGACATATTGTTGATCGGAAATAATGTAGAATTATTCTGTAAAGCATAAAGGAGTGTTTGAAAGGAGTTTTTTCAAAAGAAAGACTTCGGTGAAGCTGCTTACATATTGAGCTTCAAGATCTATAGAGATAGATCAAGACGCTTGATAAGTTTTTTCAATGAGTACATACCTTGACAAGATTTTGAAGTAGTTCAAGAATGGAGCAGTCAAAGAAAAGGTTCTTGCCTGTATTACAAGATGTGAAGTTGAGTAAGACTCAAAGCCCGACCATGGCAGAAGATAGAAAGAGAATGAAAGTCATTCCCTATGCCTCAGTCATAGGTTCTATAAAGTATGCCATGCTGTGTACCAGATCTATTATATACCCCGCACTGATTTGGCAAGGGAGTACAATAGTGATCTAGGAGTAGATCACTGGACAGCGGTCAAGATTATCCTTAGTAGAATAAAGGAAATATTTCTCGATTATGGAGGTGACAAAAGGTTCGTCGTAAAAAGTTACGTCGATGCAAGTTTTGACACGGATCTGGATGACTCTAAGTCTCGATCTAGATACATATTGAAAGTGGGAGCAATTAGCTAGAGTAGCTCCGTGCAGAGCATTGTAGACATAGAAAATTGCAAAATACATAACGGATCTGAATGTGAAAGACCGTTCACTAAGATTCTCTCACAAGCAAAACATGATCACACCTTAGTACTCTTTGGGTGTTAATCACATAGCGATGTGAACTAGATTACCGAATCTAGTAAACCCTTTGGGTGTTGGTCACATGACGATGTGAACTATAGGTGTTAATCACATGATGATGTGAACTATCGATGTTAATCACATGGTGATGTGATCTAGATTATTGACTCTAGTGCAAGTGGGAGACTGAAGGAAATATGCCCTAGAGGCAATAATAAAGTTATTATTTATTTCCTTATAATCATGATAAATGTTTATTATTCATGCTAGAATTGTATTAACCGGAAACATAATACATGTGTGAATACATAGACAAACTTAGTGTCACTAGTATGCCTCTACTTGACTAGCTCGTTAATCAAAGATGGTTATGTTTCCTAACCATGAACAAAGTGTTGTTATTTGATTAACGAGGTCACATCATTAGTTGAATGATCTGATTGACATGACCCATTCCATTAGCTTAGCACCCGATCGTTTAGTATGTTGCTATTGCTTTCTTCATGACATATACATGTTCCTATGACTATGAGATTATGCAACTCCCGTTTGCCGGAGGAACACTTTGGGTGCTACCAAACGTCACAACGTAACTGGGTGATTATAAAGGAGCATTACAGGTGTCTCCAAAGGTAGATGTTGGGTTGGCGTATTTCGAGATTAGGATTTGTCACTCCGATTGTCGGAGAGGTATCTCTGGGCCCTCTCGGTAATGCACATCACATAAGCCTTGCAAGCATTACAACTAATATGTTAGTTGTGAGATGATGTATTACGGAACAAGTAAAGAGACTTGCCGGTAACGAGATTGAACTAGGTATTGGATACCGATGATCGAATCTCGGGCAAGTAACATACCGATGACAAAGGGAACAACGTATGTTGTTATGAGGTCTGACCGATAAAGATCTTCGTAGAATATGTAGGAGCCAATATGGGCATCCAGGTCCCGCTATTGGTTATTGACCGGAGACGTGTCTCGGTCATGTCTACATTGTTCTCGAACCCGTAGGGTCCGCACGCTTAAGGTTACGATGACAGTTATATTATGAGTTTATGCATTTTGATGTACCGAAGGTTGTTCGGAGTCCCGGATGTGATCACGGACATGACGAGGAGTCTCGAAATGGTCGAGACGTAAAGATTGATATATTGGAAGCCTATGTTTGGATATCGGAAGTGTTCCGGGTGAAATCGGGATTTTACCGGAGTACCGGGAGGTTACCGGAACCCCCCGGGAACCATATGGGCCTAGATGGGCTTTAGTGGAAAGGAGAAAGGGGCAGCCCAAGGTGGCCGCGCGCCTCCCCCTTCCCCTAGTCCTATTAGGACTAGGAGAGGTGGCCGGCCCCCCTTCTCTCTCTTTCCCCCTCGGGGAATCCTAGTCCAACTAGGATTGGGGGGGGGGCATCCTACTCCCGGAAGGAGAAGGACTCCTCCTGCGCCCTCCTCCTGGCCGGCGCCCCCTCCCCCTTGGCTCCTTTATATACTGAGGTAGAGGCACCCCAGAAACACACAAGTTGATCCACGTGATCTATTCCTTAGCCGTGTGCGGTGCCCCCAGCCACCATATTCCTCGATAATACTGTAGCGGAGTTTAGGCGAAGCCCTGCTGCTGTAGTACATCAAGATCGTCACCACGCCATCGTGCTGACGGAACTCTTCCCCGACACTTTGCTGGATCGGAGTCCGGGGATCGTCATCGAGCTGAACGTGTGCTCGAACTCGGAGGTGCCGTAGTTTCGGTACTTGATCGGTTGGATCGTGAAGACGTACGACTACTTCCTCTACGTCGCGTCAACGCTTCTGCAGTCGGTCTGCGTGGGTACGTAGACAACACTCTCCCCCTCGTTGCTATGCATCACATGATCTTGCGTGTGCGTAGGAAATTTTTTGAAATTACTACGAAACCCAACACAGCCAACCCGTCGAGGAAGAGGTAACTATAATCTCCTCCGACTCCGAGCTTCGGCCGCGTCAGAAAATTCGAAGAGTAACCCGGAAAGTAAGATTTTCACACCCTTTGGCTTACCAAGATCCTGACTTTCTTTTAAAGCAACAGCAATTTGAAAACCGGAGGCAGACCCGGACCAGCAAGGATGTAGAGCTATCCTCCGGCTTGCCTGACACAACCCGGAAGCGTTGGACTGAGGTTATCTCCAACTTATACCCTTTTTTACCTTTGGCGGGTCTAATCCGTCAACCTCTCAATTCCTCTGACTCCAATTACCAGGATATCTCTCCTTCATTCGGCGAGTCCATGCAATCAAACATGCTGGCTTTTAAGACTGCCCCTGGGTAATATCAATTTATTCACCTTATGTTTTTCTTTCTTCATGTTTCTTTACTTATTTCTCTGCTTTGCCCACAGCGTGCAGGTTAAGCCCAGGAAGAAAACCAAGAAGGATAAACCGGCCCAAACCCCTGTGGTGACTGAACCGGAACAGGGTATAGCTGCTCCCGACTCTTCCACACATCAACCGCTGCCTGAGCCGGCTCAAGACATTGCAGCACCAACTTCTGGTCCGCCTGCTGAAGATATTCTTGATGGTTCTGTTAACCCGGAGGCACCTAGCCCAGTCAAAACGGCTGACCCAGAAGTGGAATTTCTCAAGGCTCAATTCGTTGAGCCGGCCAGGCCCACCGTCCTTGCCAAATGCTCGCCTAAAGAGGAGTTGCTAGAACGCCGTAAGGCCAAGATGGATATCACCGACTATACTCATTTGAGTATTGGAGAGATCGTCTCGGGCTATATCAACCAGGTGCAAAGCAGCCGTGACCTGGAAATTAACATGGTGAAGCAAATACAGCAAAAATCTGAGGTATGACTTATGCTTCCTTACTTTCAATCATGCTTACTGTACCAGCCCCCAAGTCTATTGCTTATGAATAAATATGCTATAGACTTAGAAAAATTGTTAGAGCTGCTTGCCCGGCTTAAAGAAAAATATTTAAACCGGATGTAACACAATACCTTTAACTTGCGATACACATTAGCCCCCAAGTGCCAAGTATCTTTGCTTGCAAAGTATTTGGGACTTAATATCCAGGACCGGCTTAATAATTTAGAAAGCTTCGGTATACATTAGCCCCCAAGTGTCAAGTATCTTTGCTTGCAAAGTGCTTGGGACTTAATATTATTTACCGTAATCTTGACTACTATTCGGTGAAATGCAGGCCACCATAAGTCAATTTGAATCGGAGATTGCTGACCTGAAGAACCACCTGGCAGCCCAGGAGATTGAAATTCAAAAGGCTAACTCCAAATTTGAATTCAGCGTCTCTGAACAAGAGAAGCTGAAAAAAAATTGAGTCGGAGAAGAAAATTTGGACTGACGAAAAGGCCGGACTGGTGACCCGGGTGGAGACAGCAGAGGCATCGCTGGCAAATGCAACAGCCGAACTGACCGGCTTACAACGCCAGATATCTCGGATGGTCTCAGCGATCTTTGGTAAGTTATCTTAAGCAAGCATTAAATATTGTAAATATTCCTTCAATTGTTACCTGAGGTTTACCTTAGACCTACCAATACAGGCCCCAGGAGCACAAACCTCAAGCAGAATATGCTGATCAAATTGAAGGTGGTGTATACTCTAGTAGAGCAACTGTACATCGGGTCACAACGTGCCTTGGCCGTTGTAGCCTTATCAAATGATGTGCCCCACCTCTTGCAAGATGTGTTACAACGGCTTGCTGTACTTCCTCAGCGGATTCAAGAGTTGAGACGGGCCCAAGCAAGAGCCGGAGCAATAGCCGCTTTGAGTCGGGCCAAAGCCTGGTTACCAGAGCTAGACCCGGCCGACATCGCTCTTGGGTATCCAAGTTTAAAGGAGGATGGTACTCCATTTGATGAAAAGGATTTCACCACCTGTGTGAGGGATATACGCCCTGTGGCCACTCAAATTGGAAACGACACTGACCTCACCAAGTGTCAGCCGGGTTATGACAAGGAGAATCGGAGAATCCCCACGCCGCGTTATGACGATGTCAGCTTGATCCCTCCAATCTGTAAGCACACCTTTGCCCCTGAAGTCGACCCAACCGGTTTAATAGATGATGAAGCTGAGTTTGAGGCCTTGAGTGGCATTGACTGGGCCTTATCATCCTTCCAGGACAAAACAGACGGCGGAGAGGCGGAGAAGGATAACCCGGAGGCTTCAAGTCAACCCCAAGAGTAGATTGTCAGGCGCCACCTGCTTATGTCGTTGTAGAAAAACAATGCCGCATCATTCAGACTCGGGGAGTCTTGTAACAGAGTAGAAAATACTTTGAGTTTTGCTATGCCTTTGCGCATGCTTATGGCCCTTAATACTTGCATAAGCCGCCGTCACTATGCACTTTGTAGTTTATATGAATCTGTTATGTCCTTTGCAGAAATGTCTTGCATTGCCCTGTGATGCTTACGGCTGCTTTTCTGGCTTATATAAGCCAACCCCTGAGGGTAAGTTTAACTCCTGAAAATTGGCACATAAAAGTTCACCTGGTACTTAACAACCTGATGTAACCAATATTAATCCTGGAGGGTTGCAATGTATTCCATTGTATTTTCAAGAGGGTCGCAAGATATCCAATGTTGATACTTGTAAAATATGATGAACAAAATTCAAGGGTTTCTGATTCGAATACGATCAATGAACCGTTCCAAAGGGGTTGAGCTAAGATTCGGATACGATCTGTTAGCCCCCAGTGGCTGTGGCGATGCCGATCAAGTGGGTATCGACAGCTATGTTCTCTTTGGTTCAAATACGACCTATGTTTGAACAGGAAGCCCCCAAGTGACCATAAGAGTTGTTTAATGACGCTGATTCGAATACGATCCACGTCAGACCCAAAGGGGTTAAGCTATGATTCAAATATGATCAAGAAGCCCCCAAGTGGGTTTGGCAGTATGCCGATCAAGTGGGTATCGACAGCTATGTTCTCTTTGGTTCGAATACGACCTATGTTTGAACAGGAAGCCCCCAAGTGATCACGGCTAGATTCAGATATGATCATAAGCCGGACCAAAGGAAAGCCGGATTCAGATATGATCCGCTTCTCCTTAGTTATCTCCACCACCTGACAAAGAAAACACATAAACCTTTTTTGGGAGTGGAAAAAAGGACAGAGGTCCTGCTTTATTGCTTTATGTAATATACATAGTATAAGTATATACACACTGAGCCGATGGCTCAAGTATAATAAGGCTGAAGATGAGCGATATTCCACGGCCGACGGGTCTCCTCCTCCGACTTACGTGAGTCTTTGTGCTCCCGAACGTCAATAAGGTAGTATGATCCGTTGTTCAGATTCTTGCTGACCACAAAGGGTCCTTCCCAAGGAGGGGATAACTTGTGCATGTCAGATTGATCCTGGATGAGTCGGAGCACTAAGTTGCCTTCCTGAAAGGTTCTGGACCTAACCCGGCGGCTGTGGTAGCGGCGCAGGTCTTGCTGGTAAATCGCCGAGCGGGCTATTGCCAAGTCTCGCTCTTCATCCAACAGGTCAAGTGCGTCTTGCCGAGCTTTTTCATTGTCTTCCTCAACATAAGCCGCCACACGGGGTGAGTCATGACGGATGTCACTTGGCAGGACCGCCTCTGCTCCATACACCATAAAGAAAGGCGTGTAACCCGTAGATCTGTTAGGTGTAGTATTGATGCTCCAAAGTACAGAAGGTAACTCCTCCACCCAACAACCCGGCGTCCGCTGCAAGGGGACCAAGAGCCGGGGCTTGATACCCCTCAAGATTTCTTGATTAGCTCATTCTGCTTGACCATTGGATTGAGGGTGGGCCACAGCTGAAACGTCAAGCCGGATATGCTCTCGTTGACAGAACTCTTCCATAGCTCCTTTGGAGAGGTTAGTGCCATTATCAGTTATGATGCTGTGTGGAAAACCAAAGCGAAAAATCACCTTTTTCATAAACTGGACCGCCGTGGCTGCATCACACTTACTGACTGGCTCCGCCTCCACCCACTTTGTGAACTTGTCAACCGCCACCAAGAGGTGCGTCTTTTTATCCTTAGACCTTTTGAAAGGCCCGACCATATCAAGCCCCCAGACTGCAAACGGCCAAGTAATTGGAATCATCCTCAATTCTTGAGCCGGCACATGGGCTCGTCGTGAGAATTTCTGACATCCGTCACATTTACTGACCAGGTCTTCTGCATCAGCATGAGCCGTCATCCAATAAAACCCATGACGGAAAGCTTTGGCCACAAGAGATTTTGAGCCGGCGTGATGACCACAATCGCCTTCATGAATCTCATGAAGGATCTCCTGACCCTATGTAGGTGACACGCAACGTTGAAACGCTCCAGTGACGCTGCAATGATGTAACTCGCCATTGACAATTGTCATGCACTTGGACCGCCGGGCAATTTGTCTTGCCAAGGTCTCATCTTCAGGCAACTCTCCCTGGGTCATGTAAGCCAAATAAGGCACTGTCCAATCCAGGATAACGTGGAGAGCCGCCACCAGCTGTGCCTCCGCGTCTGGTATTGCCAGATCTTCCTCTGTAGGTAACTTAACAGAAGGATTATTGAAAACATCAAGAAAGGTGTTAGGCGGCACCGGCTTACGCTGAGATCCCAGCCGGCTTAAGGCATCAGCCGCCTCATTCTTCCTTCGATCAATATGTTCCACCACATAACCCTTGAAATGTCCAGCCACAACATCGACTTCACGACGGTAAGCCGTCATAAGGGGATCTTTAGAGTCCCACTTGCCTGACACCTGTTGAGCCACAAGGTCTGAGTCTTCCAAGCACCTTACCCGGCTCAAGTTCATCTCTTTGGCCATCCGGAGACCATGGGGTAGGGCCTCGTACTCAGCTGCATTGTTAGTACAAGGAAACATAAGCCGGAGCACATAACAAAATTTGTCACCTCGAGGGGAAGTTAACACGACTCCAGCCCCCGAGCCTTCCAACTGTCTGGACCCATCAAAGTGAATAGTCCAATAAGTGTTATCGGGCTTCTCCTCAGGTGCCTGTAGCTCTGTCTAGTCGTTGATGAAATCCACCAAAGCTTGAGACTTAATGGCAGTGCGTGGTACGTACTTCAGACCATGAGGCCCGAGCTCGATGGCCCACTTGGCGACTCGTCCTGTAGCCTCTCTGTTCTGAATAATGTCTCCCAAGGAGGCATAACTTACCACAGTGATAGGGTGACCTTGGAAGTACTGCTTCAGCTTCCGGCTTGCCATGAACACCCTGTAAACAAGTTTCTGCCAATGAGGATATCTTTGTTTTGACTTGATGAGTACCTCACTAACATAATAAACCGGCCGTTGAACCGGATGTTCCTTACCAGCCTCCTTGCGCTCTACCACAATTGCCACACTGACGGCTCGTGAATTAGCAGCCACATATAACAGCAAAGGCTCTTTGTCAATGGGAGCTGCAAGAACTGGCGGCTCAGATAATTGCCTCTTCAAATCCTCAAAAGCAGCATTAGCAGCATTACTCCAGACAAAAGTGTCTGCCTTCTTCATCAGTTGGTACAGCGGTAGGGCCTTCTCACCTAACCGGCTTATGAACCGGCTTAAAGCGGCAACACGACCCGCCAGTCGCTGAACATCATTGATACATGCCGGTTTAGCCAAAGAAGTGATTGCCTTAATCTTCTCCGGATTAGTCTCGATGCCCCTATTTGAGACCAAGAATCCCAAAAGCTTGCCTGCAGGCACACCAAATACACACTTCTTTGGGTTAAGCATCATTTTGTAAACCCGGAGATTGTCAAAGGTTTCTCTGAGATCAGATATCAAGGTTTCTGCCTCTCTGGATTTCACCACTATGTCATCCACATAAGCATGAACATTGCGCCCAATCTGATTGTGGAGACAATTCTGTACACACCATTGATAAGTCGTCTGGACACTCTTGAGCCCAAAAGGCATAGACACATAGCAGAAGGCTCCAAACGGAGTGATGAAAGCCGTCTTCTCCTGGTCCTTGACTGCCATCTTGATCTGATGATAACCAGAGTAAGCATCCAAAAAGCTCAAATGCGCACAACCCGCCGTAGCATCAATGATTTGATCAATACGGGGGAGAGCGAAAGGATCAACCGGACAAGCCTTATTTAAGTCCGTGTAATCCACACACATCCGCCAGGTGCCGTTTTTCTTGAGCACGAGCACCGGGTTAGCCAACCACTCCGGGTGAAAAACTTCGACAATGAACCCAGCCGCCAAGAGCCGGGCGACCTCTTCTCCTATAGCTTTTCGTCGTTCCTCATTGAATCGCCGCAGAAACTGCCTGACCGGCTTATACTTCGGATCAATATTAAGAGTGTGCTCAGCGAGTCCTCTCGGTACACCCGGCATGTCAGAAGGCTTCCATGCAAAGATGTCCCGGTTCTCACGGATGAACTCGATGAGCGCGCTTTCCTATTTAGGATCCAAGTTGGCACTGATGCTGAATTGCTTAGACGAATCGCCCGGAGTAAAATCAACAAGCTTAGTCTCTGCAGCCGATTTAAACTTCATGGCCGGGTCATGCTCCGTAGTCGGCTTCTTGAGGGAGGTCATATCCGCCGGGTCAACGTTATCTTGATAAAATTTGAGCTCCTCTGCTGCACAGACAGACTCGGCATAAGCCGCATCGCCTTCTTCACACTCCAGGGCCACCTTTCGGCTTCCATGCACAGTGATGGTACCCTTGTAACCCGGCATCTTGAGCTGTAAATAAATATAACACGGCCGCGCCATGAACTTGGCATAAGCCGGCCGCCCGAACAAAGCGTGATATGGACTCTTGATTTTGACCACTTCAAAAGTTAACCTTTCCACCCTAGAATCATGCTCGTCTCCAAAAGCCACCTCTAGTTCAATCTTACCCACAGGATACGCCGACTTACCAGGCACCACTCCATGGAAGACGGTGTTGGAAATCTTTAAATTCTTGCCAGTTAAGCTCATGCGCCGAAAGGTCTCGTAATAGAGGATGTTGATGCTGCTCCCTCCATCCATGAGCACCTTAGTAAATTTATAACCACCAACCTGCGGTGCCACCACCAGGGCCAGTTGACACGGATTATCAACCCGGAGAGGGTGATCCTCCCTGCTCCAGACAATAGGCTGTTCCGACCACCTCAAGTAACGAGGGACTGCCGGCTCAACAGAATTCACAGCCCTCTTATGAACTTTCTGATCACGTTTACACAAACTTGTGGTGAACACGTGATACTGCCCACTGTTTAGCTATTTTGGATGACTCTGATAACCCGACTGCTGCTGCTGCTGACCTCCTTGACTAGACTGCTGTTGATTATAACCACCCTGGCTTCCCTGAAAACCGGATCCTGAACCGCCGCCCGGGCCATGAAAGCCGCCAGGTCCTGAGCCGCCGCCTGGGCCTTGATTGCCATCAAACGTATTAGAATTCTTGAAAGCCTTCATGATTGCGCAATCCTTCCATAAATGAGTCGCTGGTCATTCCCGGGTGCCGTGTTTCGGGCAGGGCTCATTGAGTAGTTGCTCAAGAGACGGACCTGACCCACCAAACCGAGGGGGTGGCTTTCCTTTGCGCTTCTGATTGTTACCCTGTGCATTGGCCACAAATTCCGGGTTACCGTCCGCCTTACGCTTATTGCCTCCTTGACTCGCCGGGTTATGCTGCTGACCCTTTCCATTACCGTTCTTCTTTCCCTTCCCTGTCTTTTCCTCATCAGACGCGGGATCCTTGGTACTATCAGAATCGGCATACTTGACTAAAGCCGCCATCAACGTCCCCATATCGTTGCAATCACGCTTAAGGCGCCCCAGTTTCTGTCTCAGAGGCTCAAAGCGGCAATTCTTCTCCAGCATGAGAACTGCTGAGCCGGCATCCATCTTGTCAGACGAATGTATTATATCTTTGACCCGGTGCACCCAATGAGTCATAGATTCACCTTCCTCCTGCTTACAATTTGTCAGGTCCACAATCGACATAGACTGCTTGCAAGTGTCCTTGAAGTTCTGGATGAAACGGGCCTTTAGCTCCGCCCATGAACTAATGGAATTGGGTGGCAAACCCTTTAACCAAGAACGGGCCATTCCGTCCAACATCATGGTGAAGTATTTAGCCATCACTTCATCACTAACCTCCAGCAGCTCCATGGCCATCTCGTAACTTTCAATCCACGCCCCAGGCTGTAAATCGGCCGTATAATTCGGCACCTTTCGACGTCCCTTGAAATCCTTGGGCAGACGTACATTACGTAGAGCCGGTACCATACAAGGAACTCCTCCGGTTCTAGTAGCAACACCCGCCTCAACGGAAGTCGTCGGGTAAGCCGGTGAGTCTTGTTGGGCTGCTAGCTGAGCCGCTAGCTGAGCCGCCCGCTCGTCCTCCTGACGTATCCGATCCTGAACCGGGTTATACCCGCCGGGCTGGTTCCGGCGCTGAGCGCTACTTGACAAGGCCTCTGACTCCATGTGTCTACTGTAACTCGGGCTCCGGTTTTGACGAGGCGGAGCTAACCAGGGCGGAGGAGTTGAGTGAATCCTGTCCCGGCTATAGGAGTAGGTCTCTTGCTGAGCCAGGGCTGTTTGGACAAGTTCCCTGATCCTCCGGGTTTCCACTGTTGTCGGATCATCACCATTTACTGGGAGAGCTGCCAAATGTGCTGATGCTGCGATTAAGTTCTCCATGGGGTTGGAGAAGTGACCCTGTGGTATTGGTACGTAATGGGGCGGTGCCATATTGCCGTGAAGAGGCGCCGTCACCGGAGGCTGGACTGGGCCTCCCGCTCCGGATGTCATAAACTGATTTGCACCTGGCGGGTTACTTGGGCCGGCCCCGGGTGTAGCAAAGAGATTTCGAGGATCATAAATCTGAGGTAAACGAGACTGAGTTTTCTGATGTCTCCTCCTCATTACCTCATTAGATGCGTTCAAACTCAACGTGAGCTGAAAGGCCTCTGCCTGAAGTTGTTGCGCCCGTACGTCCAAAGCCGCCCGCTCTGTGGCTAATCTAGTATCTTCAGCTGCTAAGGTTTCCCTGGCCCGGGCGATCTCATCGCGAACCTGTGCCACCTCTGCCTCATGCTCAGATTGGTTCGCAGGGACGACTGTAGCAGTTAACAAGGCCATAAGTTTATCCATGAGATCCATCAGCACCTGAGCCGGTGAGCGCACAGGGCCTCCTGCCCCGGCTGCTCCTAACCCGGACGTTATCGCCGCTGAGGCCGTAGAATTTTGGCCGGGTTGAGTACCAGCCATGAAGACTCCTGCCCAGTTTGGCGACTCTGAGGGGTCCGGAATGGTGCTGCCATCGGAACAGCCCCCAAGCACACCATCTTGAACTTGATACAGCGAATCTGTTGAGCCGACAGACGAATCACCGTTAGAGAGGACGGCCGGCTCACCATCACCTTCAGATCCTTCAGAAAGTTCACCTCCGTGGATGCAACCCACAAAGGCACGCTTCACGACAGGCTGAGCTCGGGCGGGTTTCGCACGCTGAGCCGTCTCGACGAGGTCGGTGCAACTGTCCGGCTCAGGGCCCAGCTCACCAATCCGGCCGATGAAGACGTGAATTCCGCCAAAGGGGACCCGGTACCCGTACTCAATTGAGCCGGTGTCGGGGCCCCAGCCTTCGTCGTCGATGTAGATCTTGCCGTGACGACTCTTGTTCATCCGGCCAACTGCGTATCCCTTGAGCCCTTCGAAGCTGCCCTTCAAGAACTCAAATCCGCCGTGCGCTGGCCCCACGGTGAGCGCCAACTGTCGTAGAATTTGTCACGGCAGATGTCCTTTTGCAAGGACTTAGTCGTGGAGCCATCACAACTAGGAAGCTTAAAGGGGTTAATCGGGACAAGGACACGCGAGGTTTATACTAGTTCAACCCCTTACGGTGAAGGAAGGCCTACGTCTAGTTGGGTTGGAATTGCTTGAGGTTTCGATGACCAGGGAGCGAGATACGCTATGCCTGGCTCTCGATCCGTTCTTTTTTTTCTTCCTAAGCCACTGGCGGGTCGTCCCCTTATATACACGGGTTGACGCCATGCGGCCTACAGAGTCCCGGCCGGCTCATAAACAGTGTCCGGCTCGGCGACTAGTTACTTCTACCTTACAGTACAAGTTATACCATCATGGCGGTTTATCTTTACGGGCCTCAAAGTCGCCTGTGGGCCTTTAAGCCTTTTAGTGAACCGCCATCTTCATGCATTGGTCTTGGGCTTCTGATGAACCTCTATTTGCGTAACCCGGCCTCTCCTGGATGGCTTACACAAATAGTCATATCCCCAACAAATAGTATTTCTTAAATTTATGTGACTAACATCATCTATTTCATACATTTTGCTTGCCCAAGTTAATATCAATAGTAAGATGTTATGTTCTTAATAATGATATAAGAACAAAATATATGTGGGATAGTTAGGGCTTACGGCAACATGCACATATATAGAGCACACGTGTTTATACAAATAATTTATCAAAATAGTTAATCTCCTGCACATAATATATTTAGATAAATAAAATGAACGATATTGCTAATCATTTGCATGATTCTGTTTCCATTTTTTATCAACAATACACTGACATTGTGTTAGATAGGATGATATTTGATGCCACTAAGATATACCAAATCTTTGGATTCTTCAATGTCTTGAGACTCCAGAGAATACCGACCTTTCGGATTCTTGAATGGCGTCCCATAGCTTTCCACATTGCAGCTAGTGAATGTGCTTGCATCTTTGTGCTTTGATATCTAGACATACTATGCTCCCCACAGAGCGTTTAAATTTAACACTCACTGTATAGTATACTCACATTAAACTATAATTCATTTGGTCGGTAAAATTATCTCAGATATTTATACCACCTTATAGCATTCCTAAGTATTTGCATATTCCTTGTTTAAAGATGGCCGGGCACGGACGCGTGCTTTTATGATCTAGTATACTACTAGTATTGCTCAAACATGAGTTTTGTAATTCATATCTCTGAAGCATGCAAGAAAAATAAAGCATATATTATCTTTCACTCTTTCTGCCTCATATATCGGTCATGAGTGATTTTTATACCATGCATGCTATATAATAGCGTCGAATTTGGTGTAGATTGGTGCATCTGGAATTCAATGGTGTGCTTAAGATGAAACAATACAAAACACTAAGATACATTCTTAAATAAGAGAAAACTTGATAAAGTACCTAAAAATCCGGAGTGCATTCATATTTGTTGGCACACAACGTGACATCATGAGTGAGGGATCATGGCTTTGTCAAAAGCAAAAAACATTGTTCGAATGACAATGGGTCAGTGCTCATTTTAATTGTATCACCTTGATGCTTTATTTTGTGTAAATAAGGAACAACTTTTATTAAAAAAAAGATGGACAATGGATGTTGCACACCGTATAGCAAGAGCATGTAAAAGTCATTTCTCCAGATACACCACTCATTTTTTAGAAAAAACCGATACACTACTATACATTCATCACATTTAAACGTAATACATACGTAGACATTCATACATACACGCATATATTCACCCCTATGAACGCACGCGCGCACACACACACACACACTATATATGACGATGTCGCCATAGATGCCTCCTCCTCCCACTAAACGCACATCGCCAGAAGGCCTGAAATAAATCCAAAAAAATACGAGCACCAATGTCAAGTTTAATATTTGAACTCTGGTGGGATAATTAAGGATACCATTGTCCTTCTAACTATCCAACCATAAGTTGGTTCGCTATACATTCATTGCGTTAAGATGTACTATCCTTCAAATTCATCACTATGATGTTAGGCCAGTGAAGCGTTTGTGGATGGCTGATCTCACCACTAATATGTCTCTTTGTTTCAAAAGTGGAGGGAGTAAAAAAAATTGTGCTTGTCTTTCACACAGTGGCTTGGTTACCGACAACATAGACACCCAGAGAAGAGAAAGAGGATATTTCTTTTCAGAAAGCACATATGCTCACAACATGCATGCACACGCATACATATAAAGACATGCACACATCCCTACCCCTTTGATCATCTTCAAAAGATTAAGTCGGTAAATGTTGTGATTGGCGAAGTCAGCACATGTCCCTCGTAGTTGACGGGCACGTCATAGCACTGAAAGAGTAGCGTCGAGGAGCCTGAAATAAATCTAGGAAATATGCAAGTGTCTATGTCAAGTCTAAGAATTGAATATGGGTGGGCCGATTTCATGATAAGCAACCTAACCATCCAAGCAAAGCTTTGTTCGCAGTAGAAAGAGTGGTGAGACTATGATTCATCAACGATGGACACAAGAGTTTATGAAGGAATTCATGAAGCAGGAAACGTGTTCAAGCGTGGCATGAGGTCTGTTTGTGGCAATGTTTAGCAAATCCCATTGGAGGCGGTATCTATATGTCGCCTTTAGCGGGCCAGATGCTCGCCTCTCCTACAGGGATCGGTTTTGGGCCCAACAACCGACGATGTACGCCGCATCCCACCGATTTTCTTCAGCTTTCTTACTGCCCTTCATGTGTTTTTTTATCACCACGGCAGACTTCAAGTTACTCTATTTTCTGCCGGTTTTGCTGGTTCTGCATTTTTTTCTTTCTATTTTCCGTTTTCTCCCTTTTTTAATTTACTAGCTAATTGCTCATGTGTTGCAACGCGTGCATACATATTCTTGTGATTCAACATCAATCTTGTCCGACATATACCTTACACCCACCTTTCTAGAATTTTTGCAAGATTTAATTTGATTTGAGTATGGCAGAGGAATGCAAGTAAAATTTTGATTTAGTAGAGGTTTTGTTAAGATTTGATTTGATTTGGGTATGGGTAGGCGAAGACAAGAAAGTTTTGATTTAATTGAGATTTTGGTAAAATTTGATTTCATTTGATTGAGTTAAACCATAATGTGGTTTTGAGAATGTACTGATTTAGTTTAAATAATTTCAAATTACTCTATTTGCGTTGGTATTAATTTTACGTCGCATCCGTGTAAAACAACCAATAGGAAACCAAAGGGGAACAGGGAGTGAAAGGAAAAAACCATAGCATAAGGTGACCAAACCTACCAACTCCCCATAAATAGTAAAGATATTTTGCAAAGTTCTAAAACTTTTATTTTTTTGGAATATATTTTGTTTTTCTTATTAAGGAATATTCATCATCTATAAAAAAATGTTCAATGGATGTTTAGAAATTGTTCAACGGTATTATAAAATAGTCATTGTGTACTGTAAAAAAATTCCCACGTATTTAATTGCATGCTCATCTCATATTTGGAACATTTTTCTCGTATCTAACAATTGTTCATCTCATATTAAAAAATATTCATCATGTATTTGACAAATGTTCATGACGTATTTGAAATATATTTTCTGCAAATTTAGTAAATATTTGCTAGGTATTAGAAAAATATTCACTAGATAGTTAGAAAATGTTCAGCATGTATGGGAAAATTGTTCAACCCAATTCAAAAAATAGTCATCACCTATTTGAAAAATATTCATCGTGTATTTAGAACAAGTTCGATACTTATCGGGACATTGTTCATCATGTATACAAAAAAAATTCTCGCATATTTGGAAAACACTCATCATTTATTAAAATTATTATCCATAGTGTATTTGAAAATGGTCATATTATATTTAAAAATGCTTGTTGCCCAATTTAAACTTTGATCATGTATTCAAAATTGTTCATCATATATTCAATTACTGCCTATGAAATTTAAAAATGGTCATGAATTTTTCTAGAAAACATATAATTTCTGAAAGACATTTATGCATTTTGTTAAATATGTTCATGTAATTTTTAGAAGTGTTCACACAGTTTTGTTAAAACTAATATATCTATAAAATGCCATAGTACATTTCAGAAGATGTCAATGTATTTTTAATCAGAAAAGAGACAAAAGAAAAAAATAAAAAGAAACTAGAAACATGGAAAAGGGAAAAGGAAAAGGGAAAAGCAGGAAATACAGTAAAATCCAAAAAAGGGAAACCCGAACAAAGTCAAACACAAAGCCAAAACAATTACTTAGGAAACAAAACCAAAGAACTAATAACATAATATCGGAGTAAACGGGAAGCTGGGCCAGCCACGGCCTCCACGTTGTAGGCAACCACGCTATAGGTTTGCAACAGGCGAGATTTAGCAATTGCGCCCACTGAAGGAATTTCTATTTGGGCGCTTGTTGCACTGGATACGAGAGTACAAAACGCACACCCTCTATAATTCACTAATTAAGGGGTATCCCTTACAAAGGTCACCCACACCATCTTCGGTGGTGACAAGTGGTGCATCGTGCGATTGTAGCAATTAGATAGTTTTGGTGTGATTTCTTTCCAACACGTGCAGGAGAGATGGGTTGGTTTATTTGTGCTGTTTTTGTAGATTCAATTTTCAAATGGTTTATCTGTGTGTCCAAATCAGGAACCACTTTGACTGTTGCATTCCTCGCGTCAAGATCTTCAAAACTAGATCTCATATTGATAAGTTTGGACGAACTTTTTTCAGGCGAAATATGTGCTCCAAAATTGTACTAACATGGTCAAAACTGTAATAACTCGTGCTTCGAACTGAACCAACTCGTGCTTCACTTTCAGGAAAAATAGTTTGTCCTTTTCCCGCGAGTGCTTCATGCAAAGCTGCACCCGTCAGAGCTAATTCCGGCAGATCCCTTGACATGGTCTTCTATCTAGGCGACTTGGCACGATGGTAATAGGGGCAAGGTTTTACCCCAGTTTAGGCTCTCACGGATGAGATAACACCGTACGTCATGATTGTGTATATTATGTTGGTGTGTGTACAAAGTATGCAGGTAAAGTATCAAGGGATTGAATATTCTTTAAGATGTGTTCTATCGACTATCCCGGCCTCCGCTTATATAAGATATCGGGATCCTAGGATTACATGAGTCTGCCGGCTACGTTGGTGGGGGGTCCTTGTCTTGAACATCAAGGCTTCCAGAGTCACGTATAATCATTCTGCCACTTTAAAAAAGAAAAGAAAAAAAAACAGTGCATTGTGAATGAAGAGCAAGTAGTGATCCCGAAAGGGGAGCGTGCAGCTCCTGCCCAGACCGTCAGCCATCATCTCCTCCCAAGTGAACCTCGTCGAAAGCTTCAACCTCAAGTGGGAAGTCACGGGCAAGGAGCCGAACGCTTGCCTGACGATCCTTCCGCAATTTGCGGACAGGGAAGAAGGTACCAACTCGGAGCAAGGTGCATCAACCGGGCTCAAAGATTCAGATAGCAGCTCCGATGGCATGGACTATAGGCAGAGTGGTGTCACCAGGCTACCCTTCCTCCCAGAGTAGCATATCCTGCTGAGTTTCTTGGCTGTGTGTCTTTGTACCTAGCTGTATATTCCACTCCTTTTTGCAGCCATTGGCCGTTGTTGATACCCTGGTAATTCTCTCTCAACAGAAAGTAACTCTGTTTACAGTGGCTGTTAGGCAGATAGATAGTGCTGCTTTCCGACTCATACAGAACATAAACAAAATCAGATCCAACTCGGAACTACATGACAACGCTCGGATCGCTTCGCATCTTTCTGAGTTGGTGGCGTTGTCACTGGCATGAATCTCCTCTACTATCAGTGCAGAGACGACGATCGAATCATGTATTTCTTTCTATCTGAGTTGCGAGTTGCAACTTGGCCCTGGGATAATCACTTGTTCTTTTGGAACGTTGGGATCATCACCGTGAAGAACCACCTCTTCCTTTTCACCCGTGGGTGCCTTTTCACATGCATCTCCAGAACCAGAAGACCACACACTGGTCAGGTCTTCCTCCAGCTAATCTTGCCATTCACTTGTGTCAAAGAATTGTATCTGCACATTTTCCTTCGTGCCCCATGCCCCATAACACTTCCTTTTCTTCTCCGAAAAGACAATAATGCAGCAGCACTCGATCGGTGTACCTCCGTCCCATGTTTGTTAATCACAAGGGTGTGCCCATATATGGCTCTCCCCTGGTTGCCGCATCCGGCTTCTCTGGCGCCCGAGAGTCGCATGGCCCTATGGGGGGAAAGCCTCCAATGGCCGGCCACCTTCGTGCATGCATGCACGGCCATGGCCATAGTGCATGCCGTGGGGGGTCTCACGGTAGTTTAACCAGGCCGCCATTGGAGCCATACCTAGAACTCCATCCATTGCTCCGTCCTATTATACAATTGACGGGCCGGTGGAAAGTGACCGAGTTGGTCGTCATGCATGGCCGGTTCGAGTTAGCTGAGAGAGGGCATTTTGCATGCACTGATCTACTCATGCACGGATCGACGGCCAACGAGCTGTCGGTATGCCGTATGCATAGTATAGCTAGCTAGCTAGGGTGGTTACTCGCCTTTACGAGTTAGGCGAATGGGAAGCTCTTGCCTAGCTCAATGACTCGACCGATAGATCTCAGACTCCAATTTGGCAAGGTCGATGGAGTTACAAATGGGTGCGTGCGTGGACGCAACCTCTTTGACATATCAACAATGGCGTACGTGCGCGCTTACGTACGTAGTAAGTAGTGTGGACAAAGTTCATCATGTTGTGGTGGCAAGAGGCAGGCGGTGAGAGATATGCATGTGCCCGGATGAAGATTACGGCGGCCCATGATTCGCCCGCGGTGATCTGGAATGGCCCAAGATACCCATTCCCACGGATTTAATTGCTCATGTCATTCCAATGGTGTAATGAAACCTATCGATAATGATGGTTGGTTGGTCCAACAAACAATGTCAAACATGCATGAATGGAGCTTTTTTCTAAAAAAAGAAAACATGCATGGATATCTATTGCTGTAATGGGAGATTTCTCCTTCCTGAAAATCCGATCGGGAGGGTCCAAAGAAAAAGAAAGGCCTCTTTTCTCCTCCAACTTGCCAATTTTGTATTTGCAACAAGGCATATATCATATGTGATCGATCACACGGGGCCACGAGCATCAAGTTGCCGGCCCCCCGTTCTCGTCCGGTGAGTGACGGTATGAGGTCATTACCCTCTCGTCGCTCGTTCGTCGCTGTCAGTGCGAGTGCGACACAGGCCATCTCTCCACCCATGGCGCCAACGCTTAGTGTTTTGTGGTAACGGCAAACCGCTCGCTCGCCCCCCTATAAATCAGCTCAGCGTCGTGCAGCTACGTCGTACCGAACTGACCACCACCGGCAGTCTACTCTTCTAGTGCGAGGTAGCATTCCATTCCACGAGCACGACGGATCTAGCTAGCTAGCTACAGCGTTACCTCATAGGCTCATACACTTCATGGCGTCCAGCTTGAGCACGTCGAGGAGCATGCCGGCGGTGTGCGCCGTGCTCATCCTGCTGCTGCTGCTGTCTGCTGCCTCACGTTGCGAGGCTGACCTCCTGCAGGTGACGGTGGCTGGCCGGAGAATGCTGGCCGGTGGGAGCAATGCCGCCGCCGTCTTCTCGAGGGAGGCGGCGACGACCGTGGCGAGTAGCGCACGGCAGTCAGCAGCTGGAAGAGCGGCCATGCCTTACTCAGAGTCCAAGAGGTCCAGCCCCGGCGGCCCGGACCCTCAGCACCACTAATTAGGTAAGCTCGCACGAACGTCCAAGCGCTTGTCAAGTAGCCTGTATCAGTTAAGGACGATGTACGCATGGGGTGGTAAGTTGGCATCTACTGTGCCAAGAAAAATGGGATTATATGTTGCTCAAACATGAGTTTTGTACTTCGTGTGTCTGAAGCACGCAAGGGAAATAAATGGTATGTTTACTTGATTTTTCACGTTTCCCGACTCGCCTATCAATGGAAGCACAACGGAAGTGGTTTTTGTACCAAACATTCTATTGCTATATAGCGTGCATTAATCCACCGTTGAATGTGTGTTGTACATCTGGAATTTAGTGGTATAAGATACCGAGAGAATATCACATAAAAACCAAGTTTCAAAGAGAACTTCGTTTGAAAGTTTAAGAAGAAAACTGAAAAATGGAAATCATGAGAGAGTGATGTTCTATTGGCATGAGAAACTCCAAGTTTAAACACATTACCATTTACGAGCTATGAAAAAATATAGAAAAAATTAATGATGTTTATTGTTCGGCACTATTCAATGTTTATGTTGTTTTTTTTTGTACCACGTCAATGGTAATGTGTATGAACTTGAGAATTTCACATGCTAATAGAACATCACACTCGTAAGGCCCCGTTTTTTTTAACTTCAAAACACTGTTTTCACATGGTTTTCACCATAACTTGGTTTCCATGTGATACTCTTTTAAGATTAAGACATTACAAGACATTAAGATGCATTCTGAAACAAGAAAAAACCTGATAAAGTAGATAGAGATTCAACAAATACGATCTTATTTTGCTGACACACAACGCAACACTATATAATACACATCAAAACAAAATAAATAAATAGATAAAACTTTAGGTAACACTTTAAAACAACATAAACTTGGTCAGAATCAGAAAACAATCTGTTGTTGGATGGTTAGGTGGACAGTGATATCCCCAACCCATCAGGATTAAGTCCTGGTGCTCGCATTTATTCCTGAATTTATTTCAAGATTCCAGGTGATGCGAGGAGATGTTCCCGGCCTGCGTCTGTACTATGTCAGAAAAAACTTGGTCAGAATCTTTAAGTAGTGATGGACAATAGATGCATGCACGCTATGCAACATGCTTGTGAAAGGCATTTATGCCAATACACTAAGGGTATCTCCAACGCGAACCCTTAAACTGCCCGCATATGTCCGGAACATGGGGATTGTGTCATTCAACGCGGTCTTGTATCGTTCCGCCAAGCGGTTTAGACGTACATTTTCCCGCAAACCGGAGAGAAAATGGGGGGAACTTTGCGGGCGTCTGGTCCGCTGCCATATCCCCGTCTGGCAACCGTGGTCCACCCAACAATCCCACCCGTGTCGTCCGCTCTTTCCTTCCGATGCAGGCGCCTCTTCCCACGCCGCATCGATGCCGGCCCAGAGCACGCAGCGACCGGCATTGATGTCGCCTGATGTGACCGGACGGAAAGGCGGCGCTGATCGACGCGGCCTCTCGAGAGTCGCCGCTTCAATGCGTATGTAGCTCGAACTTTGGGCCCGTCATCCTCATCGGCGGGCGGATCCTCGATGAAGGAGGAGATCGTCCTCTCCTCCGGCGACAAGGAGGACCAGCTGCCACCGCAGCAGTCCACGACGCGCGATGCAAGGCCAGGTGTACGCTGCCACGGACAAGGAGTATGAGCAGCAAATGGAACTGATGCTCCGTCGCTCTATCCTCCACCTAAACGGCTCGGTGGTGCCTCCGGGAACACTCCTTCCTATGAAGCCGGAGTCCGCATTCCCTCCACGCTCTCAGTAGCACAACTGCGGCGTCCAAATTGGATGCCGCGTGAAGAAGGAGCCCCTCTCGCCGCCACCCCGATGCGTGAAGAAAGAGCGACTCCGCAGCCCCGGTGCGTGAAGAAGGAGCACCGCTTGCCGCCGCTCATGCCCAATGTGATAGCCGCGAAGGCGGGCGATCACATTCACCAATACCTTGGCGGCGGCGGTGGCTGTTCGTCGTCCCGAAGCGCCCTAATGGTGCAGGAGTACACGAACAGGGAGCGGTGCTGGCGGCACATGTGAAATGTGACATGCCGTTCGAAGTTCACGGACTTTGACATCCCGCCGCCACACATTGCCGCGGACCGTGTGTTGGTGTATGCCTGGGCCCCAGACCGGTCCGTGATGCCGCCCCTTCCTTCGTCTGAAGCCTGATGACAACGACTCTAACGCCGGATCTGGCGACAATGATTAAGGAGCCGCCGGCCAGCCCGACATGGCCTACGAGATCACCGTGAAGTATAGGGTAGTGTAGGGTTACGTTTTTTTCAAGGTTTTTAGTTCATTGGACGAAATATCATGGGGTTTTATGTAAAATCTATCCTAGTTCAAATGAATATCGTCCAATTTGTTTGAGTTTGAATCAAATTTGTTCATTTTTGATACATTCATTTGAAATGTAAGCGGACATATGTGGCTAGCTTTGGATGGCCGTCTTTGGCATCAATGTCCGTGGACTAGTCTCCTCTCTCCGTCAATAGATGCCGCATCAAATTTACGGATCAGCGTTGGTGATGCCCTAACATACATGCATTGTAGTAAGATGTATCCTTCCTTCAATTTCATGGATGTCATGTTGGGCCAGCGCTTGTGGGCGGCTTATTTTGTCGAAAGGTGAAGGGGTAAGAAAATAAAACTCTGCTTGTCTTTGACACGACGACTGGTTGTCGATGGTAGAGGCACCCAGAGAAGTGAAAGAAAAGGAGAAATAAGACTGACAAGAAACGTGATTTCAGACGACGGACACGGGAGTCGACGAAGCAGGAAACGAGTTAGAGCGCGGCATGGTTTATGTGTGCGCTAGCTTTTCTGAGTTTGAGTTATTTAGAAAAAAAATAGTGTTTTTGTTTTTTCTAAGGGGTAGCTATTTGATTTGTTATACACTAGCAAACATGCCCGTGCTTTGTAACGGAAGAAAAAAAATTACATGTTAGTCAAATAAGTATGACTCAATACCCAACATATGAGTGTCCTCTATTTTAACACAATGGCTCACCATGTTGCTAATTATCTTTCTTCTCACTCTCGATGGATGTGATATCCACGTGATCACAATGCATTCAACGTAGTAAACAATAAGCTTGTCACTGCATGACACACTCACTGGCGGAGGACTCCAGTGGGCAAGGTGTGGCATATATTGTTTGTTAGACCCTTAGCCAAGCGTAACGCACGTATATGCAAACCCAGATTGAAAGTACACAAGCACGCAGCTTGATTAATGTGCTGCCAAGCACAGCACACGTACTATATGCAAAGTTAGGAAGCACACAAGCAAGTAGCTTGATTGATGTGCTGTCTAGCACATGCACGTCTAACTGCATCTTCCACTGCACAACGATCTGATCGATTGTTTCGGTGGTTTGCTCTTGACAGAACTTTTCGTAACTTGCAATCAGAAAACTAAATGGAGAATTTTTTGATGACGCATGCAATTTGCACCTTTTTGGATATTTTTTTTAGAGTACATAAGTGACTTATCGTGCTCAAAGCGTTACCGACTATGCGACTAGGGATAGACCAACATGCTATTTTCGGTTATAACCAGATAGTTGACATACACTTCAACTAGCAGGTTGAACTTTTAGATTTTCTTGTATAGACTGCATGCTCGAAGGAATATCTCTTGAAAATGAGACATGTCAAACTTTGGTCTAACTTTGTTCCAAGCTCTTGGTCACTAGCCTTTATATATAGTGCCTCGTTGAGCCTGCAAATTTTCTCTTCTTTGCCTTTTTTTCTCGTGCCAATAAGTTGTTCCCTATACACTCCTTTTATGGGATCATTGTTGGGGAAAGCAGATTTAACATTCATATAAAAACCTTTCAATCCTCTTGTGTTGCCATAGCTAGGAGCAGCCGCCTCGTCTCGAGTTGAGCAACAGATGCAAAAACCTTTTCATAGTCAACTCCTTGAAAATCATCAAGACCGAGTTATGCAACAAGATGTCTGGTGGCTGGCTTAATGATTTTGTTATTCTCCTATATTTGGTTATTCTTCTGAGGATTCACATGAATTTTTTACTTAAAAGTTCGCCACACCTTAAATTTTTTTCGTCCTCCGCCTCTGGACACATTTGTCACTGTCTCGCGCAAGGAAATATTTAAAACTTTAAAAACAAATCTCATCGACCACGACTACTCGGCAACGCCAAGACATATAAAGAATTACCAAAAACTAATCAAATCAAATCCTAGATATAAAATACTTTTGAATCAGAACAGTTT
Organism: Triticum urartu; assembly: GCF_056163025.1. Lineage (NCBI taxonomy): Eukaryota > Viridiplantae > Streptophyta > Magnoliopsida > Poales > Poaceae > Triticum > Triticum urartu. The sequence continues at coordinate 87,834,445 of NC_141879.1, forward strand.
TTGAATCGACAAACATTCTTTTTAAATTTAGGCATTTTTTTAAATTCACGAACATTTGTTTTTTAGATGAACATTTATTGAAATGTATGAATAGTTTTCGAATTAATGATGACTCAGAAAACGTTTTTTAAATCGATAAACTTTTTTAAAATTGGGGAACAAATTTTGAATTTCACAAAAAAAATTGATTTTTTTGAATATTTTCTAAAATTTCATCGACTTTTTTTCAGATTCACAAATATGTTTTAAATACAGGATTTTTTTATGAAGATCATGAACTTGATTTTATGTAACGACATTTCTTTCCATATTATGATTTTTTTATAATTTGCGAACATTTTTGTAAAATCATTAACATTTTTTGAAACTGCGAAAATTCTATGATTTCCTGAACTTTTTTGAATTCACACACATTTTATAATTTCTCAAACATATTTTCAAGCTCGCACCTTTTTAATATTCAAAAATCTGGAATTAATTTAAAGAAGGAGAAAACAAAAACAGAAGTGAGAAAAGAGTAGACAAAAAAACAAAAAAAAAACAGGGCGTTAAGCCCGCTGGCCGGCCCATGTAGGCCTAAGTGGGGGGAAGAAGTGTGTGAGAAAAAGGTGGAGGAAAATATTAGTAGATGCTGGGGTTCGAATGCTGGTCTTCAGGGTGGAATAGACAAGATCGAGCCACCGCGCTGCTAGTGTATCCATAGTATGTCTTGGATATTACATATATAAAAACACTCAGCACGACGGTGATTTTAAAAGAAAAATTGAATCATTTTCTTCACTTACGAATGGCATAGCGGGTAATTTATAGCAATTTCGGGGGGCAATTTTTTTGACGTACGGGTAGAAGCAATATCTGCTTTATTAGTAGGTAGAGATATATGCGAAGTCACTAATTAAGGAGTACTCGTTGCAAAGAACACTCCATTTTCTCATGTCGCGACAAGTGGCGCACATGCAGCGCGTCACTTGTCGCAACCTGGGAGTTTACCCTTTTTTCGTAGATCCGTTTATTCAAAATGTTTTATCTTTTAAACCGTACGTCCAAATCTCGAACCGTTTTCATCATTGAATTTTTCGTGTCGAGATCTTCAAAACTAGATCCCATGTTGATAGGTTTTGACGAATTTTTTTTCACGAAAAAACCGAACGAAAAAAACAGGGCGAAAAAATCGAACCGGGAGCACGGTTTTTTTCCTTTCCGAAAGTGGCACGCCTGTGCCTCTCGCGAAATCACACCCGTACCTCTCGTGGAAGAAAAACCGTGACTCTCGTGGAAGGAAAAAAAGAAAACACGTTTTTTTTCGTTTCCGAGAGACACCGCCGTGACTCTCGCGAAAAGCACAACCGTGCCACTCGCAGAAGCAAAACCGTGACTCATGCGAAAGAAAAAAAATAGAAAACGCATATTTTTCCCTTTCTGAGAGGCACGGCCGTGACTCTCGCGAAAGCACAACCGTGCCGCTCGCGGAAGCAAAACCGTGACTCTCGCGAAAGAAAAAAAACAGAAACACATTTTTCCCCTTTTCAAGAGGCATGGCTGTGACTCTCGCGAAAGCACAACCGTGCCTTTCGCGGAAGCAAAACCGTGACTCTCGCGAAATAAAAAAATAGAAAACATGTTTTTTTCCGTTTCCGAAAGGCACGGCTGTGACTCTCGCTAAAGCACAACCGTGCCTCTCGCGGGAAAAAACCATGACTTTCGCGAAAAAAAGTGTTTTTTCACGCAATTTTTTTTTGAATTTTTTTATCGAAAAGCTAAGGAAGACCGGGGGAAAACCAAAACGTCGAAGAAAACCGAAAAAACCCCGTTTAAAAAGCCAAAAACGCGTGCGGAAAAATAAAAAAACAAAATCCGAAGGGAGCGTCTAGAGCGCGACACGTGGTGAATGGCTGAGAGCGCGCCAAGTGGCGCTGATCGTTGCGAGGCTCCCGAAAAAGCGCTCGTTAACTAGTTGCTCCCAGATATGTGTGATTTTCCACTAGCGTTTGAAGTTGGGCCGGCCCATTAGATCATCTTCAATAAATCACCCTAAAAAAACTCCCCTGATAAGTGGTTATTGGGGAACCCTAAAAAAATGGTTATAGGGAACCTCCTAATATTATTTTTAGGGTTTGTAGGTGTGCGCTATAGAAGATCACCCAAAAACCTATCATCTATACTTAGCCTTATATATGAGCCCCGTCTATTAGTGCCTAATCTCTCTCAATCTCTCTCTCTCTCTCTCTCAAGCTCCGAGAGGTGGCAAGGCGATGGTTTGCCAGTACATTATTGGGCGGTAATGGTGGTCTGGGGGTGGTGGTCCGGTGACGGTCTGATGAGCATTGGCGGTGACACACTAAGGTGTCATTTATTAGGGAAGGTAATGGGAGAGAGCCAACTCCCCTTCTATATAGGTCCAGCTAGAAGTGTTTTATTGTGATCACCATTTTTTTTAATGGGGGTGAGAAGGGGAGGCGGATCTGCTGGAACACTTTTTGTTGGCCTATCTCACCCTATACTAGAAATTTTAAGGGGGGGGGATCTACTGGAGATGCTCCTAGGAGCACAGGAGCAAGTGTCTTTTTATGAAGATTCACGAAGCTTCTCACCCGATTTTTGGAATCTTCTGACCATTTTCCGTCGTTTTTCTCATTTTTTTTCATTTTCGATTCTTTTATGGCATATTGTTTTTATTTTTTAATTATCTTTATTTTCTCTATTTAAAATTCATGAACATTATTTATATTTTGAATCCATGGATTCTTTAAAACTTGTGATACTTTTTAAATCACAAACATATTTTAAAATATATAAATATTATTAAAGTTCAGGAAATTATTTATAATCAGAAAAAGTTTTTCAAATTTACGGAGTTTTTATTTACAAATTCATGAACATTTTTCTAATCAGTGAATATTTTGAAATTCACAGACATTTTTACATATTCCTGAACATTTTGTGTTTTTCATGAATAAATACGGCTAAAAAAATAGAGGCACAGATGTTTTTTTGAACAATTTTTTTTCGCGATACAAAAACGCTACAGGAAAAGCCCAACAGTTAATCGCTACAAAAACGTTAGCGATGGCCGAGGAAAAGCGTTAGCGCTACAATGGATCGGTCCCTAGTCTAGCGATGGCCGTGGCCCATATTTGGGTTCTCCTCTGCCTTTCCTTTGTTTTTTATTACTTGTCCGTTTTCATTTTTATAGATTCTTTGGAATATTTTATTTTCTCATATTTTCTTTTCTTGATTACGTCCTTTTGTGTATTTTATCATGTTTAGGCTAAGTGCTTAAACCTCTTCTTAAATCACATGAACCCATATTTATACATGCAAAAACATTTCTTTTCAAAGTCAACATGTTTTTTATTTTTTTGAAAGAAAAACCGGTTTTGCTAAATCTCATGTGCCTGAAATTATCCTTGGCTTCAATCACTTTCTTCTTCTTCCCGAGCGTAGGAGATGAGGAGGCCGGACCTAGTCGAAGAAGAAGTAGTCTCATTATCTATCTTGGGGATATCGGGGGTCCATGTTCATCGGGAAGCAACAACCTAACTATCTATTTCATGAATGTGGGGTGCAGGGGAACGTCGGAGTTGTGCACCGGTGCGGGGCTTAGAGAGATGGTCGGGGCGGCAGCCAACACGGCGGTGTGGAGACGTCGAGAGGAAAGCAGGGCGGCGATAGCTACCAGCCGCAAGGGGCGGATGCAGGCAAGAAAGGCTGGGTTGGTCAGTGGCTACACGAGGAGGAAGAGGTGACAGGTTAAAGATGAATGGTACCTTGAACTATTTTCAGCCGTTGGATGGAGATTTAAAGGCCCTTGATGAAAGCGACAGATGCAACATATTTTTTTAGGCACCTGCCGTATAGACAGTCCCAATAAATAAATGTATTATTATACTATAAAAAAGTTTAAACATGGTTTCAAACTTTCATTGTATATACAAGAAAACTCATATTGTGATATTTGAATATTTAACTTTATCACTGTGTAATTTCTTCAACATTCAAACTTCATTCTTTACAATAATTTAAAAGATTCTGACATATTTTTTATAAAAAAATATCTCCTTCAATCCGTAGCCACACAAACCAACATAATCCAGCGAACCACCCTGTGATGAAATGGTTAGGAGGACAGTGGTATTCTGCCCGCCAAAGTTTAACTCCTAAACTTGATATTGACGCTCGTATTTTTCTAGATTTATTTAAGGTTTTCTAGCGTTGTGCGTTAGCGAAAGGAGACGTTCCGTCTACTATGAGGATGTCTATTATGATTTCGTTAATCTTAAAATAATGTGTCGGTTCAATCTTTTGAAGATGCTTATAAAGATAACGTGTGCATGTGTGTATAAAAGGACAGAATCCCTTGGCATGCAATGTTCCGCCGCAGCACTTCCGAATGAAACGAATTCAATCCCATATATTTATTCCACATTTCGGAACAAATAACGAATGCAGACAACAAACTGCCGTGACAATCTCGTAGTACAACATGAATGGACAAAACAAATAATGTAATCAAAAAAGAAAGAAAGAAACAAACAAATTCACGGGCGGCATCGACCGATATCCATCAATTCTGAACCTTATCCTCAGCAGCATGGTCTCACTCCTCCTCGAAGCACCTGACGGCGTTGTCGGGGTCGATGTCGCTGCAGAGCGGCAGGTCGGCGGGGAGCGCCTCCAGGCTGAGGTTGGCGTCCCTCAGCGCGAACACCACCTCCTCGAACAGCAGCCGGTTGCCGGTGGGCGTGAGGTGCAGCCCGTCCCGGAGGAACGCCGTCTCCCACCCGGGGAACTCCTGCATCCGGGACCAGAGGTCGATGGCCCGGAGCCCGCACTGGCGCGCCACCTCCACGCACGCCCGCGCGTACCGCCCGGCGGCCTCGTTGGTCCGCTCGGGCAGGCCGGACGCGTCCCCGTTGCGGGGGAACCGGACGCGGCCGCGCTCGTCGACGGGGGGCGGCGTGACGAGGATGAGCGCCGCCGACGGCCAGCGCGCGCGGAGCAGCGCGCAGATGGCGCGGAGGTTGTCGCGGTACTCAGGGAGCGGCACGTGCTGGAACGCGCTGGCCCGGTCGGGGAGCGACGCGTCGTTGGCGCCGAAGAAGACGGTGACGGCGGCGACGGCCGCCGACGCCGGGATGGCGGAGAACGCGCGGTCGGCCACCAGGGACGCCCAGCGGGTGTTGTAGCCGCTGTAGCCCCGGAGGACGACATCGGCGGAGCGGGAGTAGTGGTTCGCCAGGTGCGCGCCCCACCCGCCCTCCCCGAACGACTCTTCCGTGATGGAGTCGCCGAACAGCACGATCGACGGCCTCATGATGATGATCCTCGAGCTCAAGCTTCGCTCTAGCTAGCTAGTCAAGTTCGATCGATGAGTGGCATGGCGCGCGGAGGGGTATATATATAGACAGGAAGCGAAAGGCGGCTGCATGGGAGAGCGAGCCGGGCTGGCCGTACGTACGTACGCTCGTTGAATTCGCCCGGTGACCTCACGCCTGACATATACGGGCTCGTTTTTTCAGGTGACATGTACTCGGTTCAGTGCTACGGACGAAACGAACAAAATACCATTCTCGATCGTCTTGGTTTGTGGCGACGTCGCTTCTGTCGTACGGACAAATCGAGTATGGAAAATCAAACTGCCCTCGTCTCCTCATCGTTTTACGGTACCGCCTCTGTGACGCTAGAACATTCCTTTCCCGTGGCGCGCGTATGAGCGGTGACTTATAGCATTGCAAATTATGCTTTTTTTAGGGTTTTGCACATGGCAACTATGTCAGTCGGTTATAGCATTGCAAATTCTGCGTTTCTAAGTTTTTGCACATTGCTAACGCTATAGCATGGCAATTTATGTGCGTCGTAGCTTTTCCGCACATGGCTACTATATGTGTTACAAAATGGCAACTTTTTTTCCCCTAAAACAAGACATGACAACTTTTTGCACGCACCATGGTAATTCTCTACCTGTCTCATGAACTCATGGCAAATCTCTATCATGTAGCATGACAATTCTCTACTTGCGGCATGGCAAATCTTTATCTTGTAGCATGATAATCTCTATATTATAGGATGGTAAATTTTTATTGTCCGACGTGGCAGTTTCTCTTACCAGGGCAATCATTTTTTTCTAGCATGCCAATTTTTCTCATCTCAAGATTTGTGCAGGGAGGGGGGGGGGGGGGGGGGGTGATCCTTCGCTTGTGCCTCCCTCTATTGGGAAGCTGCAAAGGCAGTATAGCTGAAAATCAGAATAAATATTGAGGGACTCTCAAATAACATTTATTGGAAAATATTTATTGAGAAACTACTAGAGATGTACTTGATCACATAATTATCAGTTTTGGTAATCCTACAACGTCTGAGATCATCTCATATCTAAGTGCAAGGTCAACTTTGCACCTTTTCAAAGGAAAGTGCAACCTCTAAGGTATTGTTTTTTGAACGCATCCAAACACATTGGTGCTCCAAATAGGACAATTTACAACACATTTTAGAGGTTTGGTTTATTTATTTGTTTATTTGGCCACAAGTTACAGATGTCATTTCTTTATGAAATTCACATGTGTTTGCTAATAAAAATTCAGGGTTGTTAATTTTTTGAGTCCGTCTATGTCACATCTGGATGTGAGGGGATACCTCACATCTGAGTATGATGTCAACACCACCTCATTTTTCATTGTTTGTCATGTTCGTTTGATTTTAATTTGTCAAAGCCCAAAACTAAAAACCAGCTCACCCCGCGTCCGCCCGGGTGGTCGGCGTATAAGTAAATCTGGTCGCTACCTGCCCTAAAAAAGGAAAATTCTGGTTTCTAGTTACCCGTTCAAAATAATCTGATCGCTAGCGCTAACATCGATTTGTTTGCATTTGCGTCTGATCGATATACACTTACAAGAACGTCTCTCATCACTAGCTTCTAGGCCACCAAGGATTTTTTTCTTTCGGTTTTTGCATTTTTTTACTCTTATATTTTATAATTAATTTTAAGTAATATTTCAAAAACATCTTCATGAATTTACATATTTTATTTCAAATTATAAAAAATGTTATCAAATACCAAAAATATACTAATATACGGTGAACAATCCTTAATATATGATGATCTTTTATGAATACACACTAATCTTTGTGCAATATACATTATATAGGATGCATTTTTTAATTACACACAATGAAGATTTCTTCAAATACACGAAATTATTTTAAACACGTACTAAACAACTGATTGTGCATTCAAATAATGTTCACAAATTAGTAAAAAAATAGTCATGATTCAAAATTTGTTTGCAAATTCAGAAAATATGTTCTTAAATTTAAAAATATGCATGGTTTGAAAAATGTTCATAATTTTGAAAAGGTTTCAGGAATTTTAATAACAAAAAGAGGTAAGGAAAAGTGGAAAAACAAAAAGCCAACAGGAAAAAAAACAAATAGAGAAAATAGATAAGTAAGAAGAGAACAAAGAATGAACATAACTTGATTTTGTTTAAAAAATGTTAAACATGAACAAATTTACGAATTTGGAATTATTGAAACTTGTGAATTTGTGAAAAAAGAAAAAGAATAAAAAACAAAAAATGAGATCAAATTTTGACAATAGAAATATTGAAAGGAGAGGAAAACCAATGAATAAAAAATGATAAAATAAAAGTAATGGAAAAACATGAAGAAAACAAAACCAAAAACGCATCCTAGCTACTTGGGCCGGCTCATCCGTGGTTTGTTCGCCTTCGAGGGTGGACTTGCAACTGGGACAAAGAAAGATTGTACTCCCGGTTGCGAGTCGAGAGTGGACTTGCAATTGGGATTACAAAAGGTCGGCCGAGTTGCGAGTCAAGTTTGGACTTGCCACTGGGACAAAAGTTTGGGCCCCAGTTGCGATTCGAGGATGGACTTGCAACTGGGACAAGAAAAGGTTGATTCCTAATTGTGAGTCAACGGTGGACTTGCAACTGGGACAAAAGAAAGGTTAGGCCCCAGTTGCGAATCGAGAGTGGACTTGCAATTGGGACTAAAAAATTCGGGCCCCAGTTGTGAGTCGAGCGTGGACTTGCAAGTCAGACAAAAAAGGTTGGGCCCTAGTTGCGAGTTGAGGGTAGACTTGAAACTTAGACAAAAAAGGTTGGGCCCCGATACGTCTCCAACGTATCTATAATTTTTTTATTGTTCCATGCAATTATATTATCAGTTTTGGATGTTTTATATGCATTAATATGCTATTTTATATTATTCTTGGGACTAACCTATTAACCTAGAGCCCAGTGCCAGTTTTTGGTTTTCCTTGTTTTTTAGCTTCATAGAAAAGGAATGCCAAACGGAGTCCAAATGAAATAAAACCTCCGCTATGATTTTTCTTGGACCAGAAGACACCCAGGAGACTTGGAGTGCAAGTCAGAAGACCCACGAGGTCGCCACAAGGGTGGAGGGTGCGCCTAGGGGGGTAGGGCGCGCCCCCCTACCATGTGGGCCCCTCGGTGACCCCCTGACCTAGATCTTCCACCTATATATTCACATATATTCCCAAACCACGAGAAGCATCCATGAAAACACTTTTCCATCGCCGCAACCTTCTGTTCCCGTGAGATCCCATCTTGGGGCCTTTTCCGGCATCCTGCCGGAGGGGGATTCGATCACGGAGGGCTTCTACATCAACTCTATTGTTCTTCCGATGAAGCATGAGTAGTTTACCTCAGACCTACGGGTCCATAGCTAGTAGCTAGATGTCTTCTTCTCTCTCTTTGATTCTCAATACCATGTTCTCCTCGATGTTCTTGGAGATCTATCCGATGTAATCTTCTTTTGTAGTGTGTTTGTCGAGATCCGATGAATTGTGGATTTATGATCAGGTTATCTATGAATATTATTTGAATCCTCTCTGAATTCATGTATGCATGATTTGATATCTTTGTAATTCTCTTCGAACTATCGGTTTAGTTTGACCAACTAGATTGGTTTTTCTTGCAATGGGAGAAGTGGTTAGATTTGGGTTCAATCTTGTGGTGTCCTTTCACAGTGACAGTAGGGACGGCAAGGCATGTATTCTATTGTTGCCATCAAGGATAAAAAGATGATGTTATGGCTTGAGTTTATTCCTCTCCATCATGTCATCTTACTTAATGTTGTTGGGGAACGTAGCATAATTTTAAAATTTTCTACGCATCACCAAGATCAATCTATGGAGTCATCTAGCAACGAGGGAGAGGGGAGTGCATCTACATACCCTTGTAGATCGCGAGCGGAAGCGTTCAAGAGAACAGGGTTGATGGAGTCGTACTCGTCGTGATCCAAATCACCGATGACCTAGCGCTGAATGGACGGCACCTCCGCGTTCAACACACGTACGGTTGGGAAGACGTCTCCTCCAATTTGATCCAGCAAGGGGGAAGGAGAGGTTGATGGAGATCCAGCAACACGACGGCGTGGTGGTGGAAGCAACGGTGATCTCGGTAGGGCTTCGCCAAGCTCAGGGAGAGGGAGAAGTGTCACGGGAGGGAGAGGGAGGCGCCAGGGGCTAGGGTGCGGCTGCCCTCCCTCCCCCACTATATATAGGACCCCTAGGGGGGCGCCGGCCCTAGGAGATGCAATATCCAAGGGGGGGGCGGCGGCCAAGGGGGGTGGAGTGCCCCCCAAGCCAAGTGGGGAGCCCCCCACCCCTAGGGTTTCGAACCCTAGGCGCAGGGGGAGGCCCATGGGGGGCGCACCAGCCCACTAGGGGCTGGTTCCCCTCCCACTTCAGCCCATGGGGCCCTCCGGGATAGGTGGCCCCACCTGGTGGACCCCCGGGACCCTTCCGGTGGTCCTGGTACAATACCGATTACCCCCGAAACTTTCCCAATGGCCGAAACTTGACTTCCTATATATAAATCTTCACCTCCGGACCATTCCGGAACTCCTCGTGACGTCCGGATCTCATCCGGGACTCCGAACAACTTTCGGGTTACCGTATACTAATATCTCAACAACCCTAGCGTCACCGAACCTTAAGTGTGTAGACCCTACGGGTTCGGGAGACACGCAGACATGACCGAGACGACTCTCCGTTCAATAACCAACAGCGGGATCTGGATACCCATGTTGGCTCCCACATGCTCCTCGATTATCTCATCGGATGAACCATGATGTCGAGGATTCAATCAATCTCGTATACAATTCTCTTTGTCAATCGGTACGTTACTTGCCCGAGACTCGATCGTAGGTATCCCAATACCTCGTTCAATCTCGTTACCGGCAAGTCACTTTACTCGTACCATAATGCATGATCCCATGATCAACCACTTGGTCACATTGAGCTCATTGATGATGCATTACCGAGTGGGCCCAGAGATACCTCTCCGTCATACGGAGTGACAAATCCCAGTCTCGATTCGTGCCAACCCAACAGACACTTTCGGAGATACCTGTAGTGTACCTTTATAGTCACCCAGTTACGTTGTAACGTTTGGCACACCCAAAGCACTCCTACAGTATCCGGGAGTTACACAATCTCATGGTCTAAGGAAATGATACTTGACATTCGGAAAAGCTATAGCAAACGAACTACATGATCTTTAAGCTATGCTTAGGATTGGGTCTTGTCCATCACATCATTCTCCTAATGATGTGATCCCGTTATCAATGACATCCAATGTCCATAGTCAGGAAACCATGACTATCTTTTGATCAACGAGCTAGTCAACTAGAGGCTCACTAGGGACGTGTTGTGGTCCATGTATTCACACATGTATTACGATTTCCGGATAACACAATTATAGCATGACCAATAGACAATTATCATGAACAAATAAATATAATAATAACCATTTTATTATTGCCTCTAGGGCATATTTCCAACAGTCTCCCACTTGCACTAGAGTCAATAGTCTAGTTACATTGTGATGAATCGAACACGCATAGAGTTCTGGTGTTGATCATGTTTTGCTCTAGGGAGAGGTTTAGTCAACGAATCTGCCACATTCAGATCCGTATGTACTTTGCAAATATTTGTGTCTCCATTTTGAACACTTCCACGAATGGAGTTGAAGCGACGGTTGATATGCCTGGTCTTCCTGTGAAACCTGGGCTCCTTGGCAAGGGCAATAGCTCCAGTGTTGTCACAGAAGAGAGTCATCGGGCCCGACGCATTGGGTATGACTCCTAGGTCGGTAATGAACTCCTTCACCCAGATTGCTTCTTGTGCTGCCTCCGAGGCTGCCATGTACTCCGCTTCACATGTAGATCCCGCCACAACGCTTTGCTTGCAACTGCACCAGCTTACTGCCCCTCATTCAAAATATACACGTATCCGGTTTGTGACTTAGAGTCATCCAGATCTGTGTCGAATCTAGCATCGACGTAACCCTTTACGATGAGCTCTTCGTCACCTCCATAAATGAGAAACATATCCTTAGTCCTCTTCAGGTACTTCAGGATATTCTTGACCGCTGTCCAGTGTTCCATGCCGGGATTACTTTGGTACCTTCCTACCAAACTAACGGCAAGGTTTACATCAGGTCTGGTACACAGCATAGCATACATGATAGACCCTATGTCCGAGGCATAGGGGACGACACTCATCTTTTCTCTATCTTCTGTCGTGGTCGGGCATTGAGCCGTGCTCAATCTCGTACCTTGCAATATAGGCAAGAACCCCTTCTTTAACTGATCCATATTGAACTTCTTCAATATCTTGTCAAGGTACGTACTCTGTGAAAGACCAATGAGGCGTCTCGATCTATCTCTATAGATCTTGATGCATAATATGTAAGCAGCTTCTCCAAGATCCTTCATTGAAAAACACTTTTTCAAGTAGGCCTTTATACTTTCCAAGAATTCTATATCATTTCCCATCAACAGTATGTCATCCACATACAATATGAGAAATGCTACAGAGCTCCCACTCACTTTCTTGTAAATGCAGGCTTCTCCATAAGTCTGCGTAAACCCAGACGCTTTGATCATCTCATCAAAGAGAATGTTCCAACTCCGAGATGCTTGCACCAGCCCATAGATCGAGCATTGGAGCTTGCACACCTTGTCAGCATTCTTAGGATCGACAAAACCTTCCGGCTGCATCATATACAATTCTTCCTTAAGGAAACCATTAAGGAATGCCGTTTTGACGTCCATTTGCCATATCTCATAATCATAGAATGCGGCAATTGCTAACATGATTCGGACGGACATCAGCTTCACTACGGGTGAGAAAGTCTCATCGTAGTCAACCCCTTGAACTTGTCGATAACCCTTAGTGACAAGCCCAGCTTTATAGATGGTTACATTACCATCCGCGTTTGTCTTATTCTTAAAGATCCATTTATTTTCTATGGCTCACCGATCATCGGGCAAGTCAGTCAAAGTCCATACTTCGTTTTCATACATGGATCCTATCTCAGATTTCATGGCTTCCAGCCATTTGTCGGAATCTGGGCCCGCCATTGCTTCCTCATAGTTCGAAGGTTCACCATTGTCTAACAACATGACTTCCAAGACAGGGTTGCCGTACCACTCTGGTGCGGAACGTGTCCTTGTGGACCTACGAAGTTCAGTAGCAACTTGATTTGAAGTTTCATGATCATCATCATTAACTTCCTCTCTAGTCGGTGCAGGCACCTTAGGAACATTTTCTTGAGCTGCGCCACTTACCGGTTCAAAAGGTAATACTTCATCGAGTTCTACTTTCCTCCCACTTACTTCTTTCGAGAGAAACTCTTTCTCTAGAAAGGATCCATTCTTGGCAACAAAGATCTTGCCTTCTGATCTGAGGTAGAAGGTATACCCAATAGTTTCTTTAGGGTATCCTATGAAGACGCATTTTTCCGATTTGGGTTCGAGCTTTTCAGGTTGAAGTTTCTTGACATAAGCATCGCATCCCCAAACTTTTAGAAACGACAGCTTAGGTTTCTTCCCAAATCATAATTCACACGGTGTCGTCTCAACGGATTTCGACGGAGCCCTATTTAAAGTGAATGCGGCAGTCTCTAAAGCATAGCCCCAAAATGACAGCGGTAAATCGGTAAGAGACATCATAGATCGCACCATATCCAATAGTGTGTGATTACGACGTTCGGACACACCATTACGCTGAGGTGTTCCAGGCGGCGTGAGTTGTGAAACTATTCCATATTTCCTTAAGTGTGTGCCAAATTCGTGACTCAAGTATTCTCCCCCATGATCTGATCGCAAGAACTTGATTTTTCTGTCACGTTGATTTTCAATCTCACTCTGAAATTCCTTGAACTTTTCAAAGGTCTCAGACTTGTGTTTCATTAAGTAGACATACCCATATCTACTCAAGTCATCAGTGAGGGTGAGAACATAACGATAGCCACTGTGAGCCTCAACACTCATTGGACCGCACACATCAGTATGTATGATTTCCAATAAGTTGGTTGCTCGCTCCATTGTTCCTGAGAACGGAGTCTTGGTTGAGGCATGGTTCGCACGTGTCAAATGATTCGTAATCAAGAGACTCCAAAAGTCCATCTGCATGGAGCTTCTTCATGCGTTTGACACCTATGTGACCAAGGCGGCAGTGCCACAAGTATGTGGGACTATCATTATCAACCTTACATCTTTTGGTATTCACACTATGAACATGTGTAACGTTACGCTCGAGATTCATTAAGAATAAACCTTTCACCAGCGGAGCATGACCATAAAACATATCTCTCATATAAATAGAACAACTGTTATTCTCGGATTTAAATGAGTAGCCATCTCGAATTAAACGAGATCCTGATACAAGGTTCATGCTCAAAGCTGGCACTAAATAAAAATTATTGAGGTTTAAAACTAATCCCGTAGGTAAATGTAGAGGTAGCGTGCCAACGGCGATCACATCGACCTTGGAACCGTTCCCGACGCGCATCGTCACCTCGTCCTTCGCCAGTCTCCGCTTATTTCGCAGCTCCTGCTTTGAGTTACAAATGTGAGCAACTGCACCGGTATCAAATACCCAGAAGCTACTACGAGCACTGGTAAGGTACACATCAATTACATGTATATCACATATACCTTTAGTGTTGTCGGCCTTCTTGTCTGCTAAGTATTTCGGGCAGTTTCGCTTCCAGTGACCACTTTCCTTGCAATAAAAACACTCAGTCTCGGGCTTGGGTCCATTCTTTGGCTTCTTCCCGGCAGCTTGCTTACCGGGCGCGGCAACCCCCTTGCCGTCCTTCTTGAAGTTCTTTTTACCCTTGCCTTTCTTGAACTTAGTGGTTTTATTCACCATCAACACTTGATGTTCCTTTTTGATTTCCACCTCTGCTGATTTCAGCATTGAATATACCTCAGGAATGGTCTTTTCCATCCCCTGCATATTGAAGTTCATCACAAAGCTCTTGTAGCTCGGTGGAAGCGACTGAAGGATTCTGTCAATGACCGCATCATCCGGAAGATTAACTCCTAGCTGAGTCAAGCGGTTATGCAACCCAGACATTTTGAGTATGTGCTCACTGACAGAACTATTTTCCTCCATCTTACAACTGAAGAACTTGTCGGAGACTTCATATCTCTCGACCCAGGCATGAGCTTGGAAAACCATTTTCAGCTCTTCAAACATCTCATATGCTCCGTGTCTCTCAAAACGCTTTTGGAGCCCCGGTTCTAAGCTGTAAAGCATGCCACACTGAACGAGGGAGTAATCATCAACACGTGACTGCCAAGCATTCATAACGTCTTGGTTCTCTGGGATAGGTGCGTCACCTAGCGGTGCTTCTAGGACATAATCTTTCTTGGCAGCTATGAGGATGATCCTCAGGTTCCGGACCCAGTCCGTATAGTTGCTGCCATCATCTTTCAGCTTGGTTTTCTCTAGGAACGCGTTGAAGTTGAGGGCAACATTAGCGTGGGCCATTTGATCTACAAGACATAGTGTAAAGATTTTAGACTAAGTTCATGATAATTAAGTTTATCTAATCAAATTATTCAATGAACTCCCACTCAGATAGACATCCCTCTAGTCATCTAAGTGAAACATGATCCGAGTCAACTAGGCCATGTCCGATCATCACGTGAGACGGACTAGTCAACATCGGTGAACATCTTCATGTTGATCGTATCTTCTATACGACTCATGCTCGACCTTTCGGTCTTCCATGTTCCGAGGCCATGTCTGTACATGCTAGACTCGTCAAGTCAACCTAAGTGTATTGCGTGTGTAAATTTGGCTTACACCCGTTGTATTCGAACGTTAGAATCTATCACACCCGATCATCACGTGGTGCTTCGAAACAACGAACCTTCGCAACGGTACACAGTTAGGGGGAACACTTTCTTGAAATTATTACGAGGGATCATCTTATTTAAGCTACTGTCGTTCTAAGCAAATAAGATGCAAAACATGATAAACATCACATGCAATCAAATAGTGACATGATATGGCCAATATCATTTGCTCCTTTTGATCTCCATCTTCGGGCTCCATGATCATAGTTGTCACCGGCATGACACCATGATCTCCATCATCGTGTCTTCTTGAAGTTGTCTCGTCATCTATTACTTCTACTACTAGGCTAACGCTTTAGCAATAAAGTAAAGTAATTACATGACGTTTATGTTGACACGCAGGTCATAAATAAATTAAGACAACTCTTATGGCTCCTGCCGGTTGTCATACTCATCGACATGCAAGTCGTGATTCCTATTATAAGAACATGATCAATCTCATACATTACATATATCATTCATCACATCCTTTTGGTCATATCACACCACACGGCACATGCTGCAAAAACAAGTTAGACGTCCTCTAATTGTTGTTGCAAGTTTTTACGTGGCTGCTATAGATTTCTAGAAAGAACGTTTCTTACCTACGCCAAAACTGCAACGTGATATGCCAATTTCTATTTACCCTTCATAAGGACCCTTTTCATCGAATCCGATCCGACTAAAGTGGGAGAGACAGACACCCGCTAGCCACCTTATGCAACTAGTGCATGTCAGTCGGTGAAACCAGTCTCACGTAAGCGTACGTGTAAGGTCGGTCCGGGCCGCTTCATCCCACGATGCCGCCGAATCAAGATAAGACTAGTAACGGCAAGTAAATTGACAATATCGACGCCCACAACTGCTATGTGTTCTACTCGTGCATAGAAACTACGCATAGACCTAGCTCATGATGCCACTGTTGGGGAACGTAGCATAATTTTCAAATTTTCTACGCATCACCAAGATCAATCTATGGAGTCATCTAGGAACAAGGGAGAGGGGAGTGCATCTACATACCCTTGTAGATCGCGAGCGGAAGCGTTCAAGAGAACGGGGTTGATGGAGTCGTACTCGTCGTGATCCAAATCACCGATGACCTAGCGCCGAACGGACGGCACCTCCGTGTTCACCACACGTACGGTTGGGAAGACGTCTCCTCCAACTTGATCCAGCAAGGGGGAAGGAGAGGTTGATGGAGATCCAGCAGCACGACGGCGTGGTGCTGGAAGCAACGGTGCTCTCGGCAGGGCTTCGCCAAGCTCAGGGAGAGGGAGAAGTGTCACGGGAGGGAGAGGGAGGCGCCAGGGGCTAGGGTGCGGCTGCCCTCCCTTCCCCCCCACTATATATAGGACCCCTAGGGGGCGCCGGCCCTAGGAAATGCAATCTCCAAGGGGGGGCGGCGGCCAAGGGGGTGGAGTGCCCCCCAAGGCAAGTGGGGCGCCCCCACCCCTAGGGTTTCCAACCCTAGGTGCAGGGGGAGGCCCATGGGGGGTGAACCAGCCCACTAGGGGCTGGTTCCCCTCCCACTTCAGCCCATGGGGCCCTCCGGGATAGGTGGCCCCACCCGGTGGACCCCCGGAACCCTTCCTGTGGTCCCGGTACAATACTGATTACCCCCGAAACTTTCCCGATGGCCGAAACTTGACTTCCTATATATAAATCTTCATCTCCGGACCATTCCGGAACTCCTCATGACGTCCGGGATCTCATCCGGTACTCCGAACAACTTTCGGGTTACCGTATACTAATATCTCAACAACCCTAGCATCACCGAACCTTAAGTGTGTAGACCCTACGGGTTCGGGAGACACACAGACATGACCGAGACGACTCTCCGATCAATAACCAACAGCGGGATCTGGATACCCATGTTGGCTCCCACATGCTCCTCGATTATCTCATCGGATGAACCACGATGTCGAGGATTCAATCAATCCCGTATACAATTCCCTTTGTCAATCGGTACGTTACTTGCCCGAGACTCGATCGTCGGTATCCCAATACCTCGTTCAATCTCGTTACCGGCAAGTCACTTTACTCGTACCGTAATGCATGATCCCGTGATCAACCACTTGGTCACATTGAGCTCATTATGATGATGCATTACCGAGTGGGCCCAGAGATACCTCTCCGTCATACGGAGTGACAAATCCCAGTCTTGATTCGTGCCAACCCAACAGACACTTTCGGAGATACCCGTAGTGTACCTTTATAGTCACCCAGTTACGTTGTGACGTTTGGCACACCCAAAGCAGTCCTACGGTATCCGAGAGTTGCACAATCTCATGGTCTAAGGAAATGATACTTGACATTCGGAAAAGCTATAGCAAACGAACTACACGATCTTTAAGCTATGCTTAGGATTGAGTCTTGTCCATCACATCATTCTCCTAATGATGTGATCCCGTTATCAATGACATCCAATGTCCATAGTCAGGAAACCATGACTATCTTTTGATCAACGAGCTAGTCAACTAGAGGCTCACTAGGGACGTGTTGTGGTCTATGTATTTACACATGTATTACGATTTTCGGATAACACAATTATAGCATGAACAATAGACAATTATCATGAACAAAGAAATATAATAATAACTACTTTATTATTGCCTCTAGGGCATATTTCCAACAAATGTGTTACTCTATTCTTCATGAACTTAGTACTCTAGATGCAGGCAGGAGTCGGTCAATGTCTCGAGTAATAGTAGTAGATGCAGAATCGTTTCGGTCTACTTGCCACGGACGTGATGCCTATATTTCATAATCATTGCCTTAGATACCGTCATAACTTTGTGTTTTTCTATCAATTGCTCGACAGTAATTTGTTCACCCAACGTATTATTTGCTATCTTGAGAGAAGCCTCTAGTGAAACCTAAGGCCACTGGGTCTATTTTCCATCATATAAGTTTCCGATCTACTATTTTCCACCGTATTAGTTTCCGATCTACTATTTTGCAATCTTTTACTTTCCGGTCTATAAACCAAAAAACCCAAAAATATTTACTTTATCTTTTGTTTAGTTTCATCTACCTCTATCAGATCTCAGTTTTGCAAGTGACCGTGAAGGGATTGACAACCCCTTTATCGCGTTGGGTGCAAGTTGTTTGATTGTTTGTGCAAGTATTGGTGATTTGTGTGCTGTCTCCTACTAGATTGATATCTTGGTTCTCTAGCTGAGGGAAAGACTTATCTCTACTTTGCTACATCACCCTTTCCTCTTCAAGAGAAAAACCAACACAAGCTCAAGAACTAGCAGGGCCCAGTTGTGAGTTGAGAGTGGACTTGTAACTTAGATAAAAAAAGTTGAGCCCTATTTCTGAGTCGAGGGTGCACTTGCAACTTGAACAAAAGAAAAGGTCTGGCCCTATTTGTGAGTCGAGAGTGGACTTGGAACTGTGACCAAAAAAAGGTTGGGCCCTAGATACGAATCGAGGGTGCACTTCCAACTGGGACAAAAAAAGGTTGGACCCCTGTTGTGAGTCGAGGTGTGGATTTGCAGTTAGGACAAAATATGTCGGGGCCCAATTGCGATTCAAGAGTGGAATTGCAACCGTGGGGAAATGGTCGGCCCCAGTTGTGACTCGAGGATGGACTTTCAACTGGGACAAAACAAAGGTCGAACCCCAGTTGCGAGTGTAGGGCTGGACCTGCAATTAGGACAAAAAAATGTTGAGACCAAGTTGCGAATCGAGAGTGGAATTGCAACCAGGAAATAAAGGTTGGGCCGAGTTGCGGCTCGAGCCCCAAAGAATTTAAATATAATTTTATTTTTCTGTATGGGTGAGTTTGTAACGACTTGCCCTGATATAGCTAATCCGGCCCTCAAACGTCTGCGGATGCTCCCGAGCGTGTCTGCGGACAGTGAGCAGTCACCTCTCAAATTTTCAATTTCACAACTGGATACCTTATTTAGCGAACCCCAAATCCATACAACCGCGCATGCATCGCACAAGCTCTACAATCATCCATGGCTACTATATCAATACATGCCATGAGACTACCGAAAATTGGCATGATCCACATGCATAATAAATTATGGACAAAGATCGTTCATGGTTGTCCTTGCCCTCACCCTTGCCAGCGCCCTTAGCGTCTTTGTCATGGAAGTAGAACTTCTCCGTAACGGAGATGGGGTGGTAGACTGACCTCAAGCTTCCGACAACGGCAAATCCGAGCGCCCATTGCACTGACACGATGGATTTCCGTTGGATTAAATCGGAACTTGGTCAAGCGCATACACCATGGTTGATGGATCAGGGCTAGCTTAGAGTCAGATCTGATGCCTGCCTCGCCGGAGATCGCCGGAAGGGAGCTTGGGTACGGGGTGGAGTGAAGTAAAGTGGCTAGGACTAGGTCCGGGATGCGGATGCCAACGGATATATATGGGGTCAGGATGGGCCACCATGGGCCGTGTACGACGTGGAGAACATGCCTGGACGCGCTCGGGCCTCCCATATTGATCTCAGATTAGGGATGGATATGAGAGGTGTTGATCAGCACGGACGCGTGGAGCCGATATGAGGAGCGTTTGGGTCGGGTTTTCTTGACCGGTCAGTTACCAGACCGTCCATCCGGGCATAAACTTTCATTATGACCAGCCTAAGATCAACTCTAGCAGACCCCGTAAAAGCCGCAAACCCGCAAAATTACAGCGAGTATGTGGGCTCGGCCCAATATTCCGGCCAGAACAGAGCCCACATACTCGCCCGGCCCGTAAAAAAATTTACCGCGGCCCGCAAACCGCACGCCCCGACCACTATATCTACGGGTTCGTGGCACGTTTGCGGGTCGAAACCCTATCCCCCGCCGCCGCCGAGCTACGCAATTCCCCACCCCCCCTATCCACATTTCTCGCCGCCGGCGACCCCCTTCCGCCTCCAGCCGCCATGTGGGGCCACATGTGGAGCTTCGGACGCAGCTCCGGCAGCAGATCCGGTGGCGGCAGCGACCCCGAGCGCGAGCGGCGCGTCCGGTCGAATGACATGAGGAAGCGCAGGGCGACGAATTGGATCAACCGCGGCCTCTTGCCGCCGTCGAGCTTCCACGTCCGCGAGACGGACGGGTACGACCGTCGGCACGGCCGTACCCCGTCCTCTGCCGCGTCCTTCTCCTCCGCGGCGAGATCTTCCTACGCCGGGAGCTCCTCCTCTTCCGGCACGGGCCTTCTCCCCGTGAAGAGGGAGTGGTCGGAGGAGCCGGAGGACTTCGAGTTCGTCCCCGTCAAGGAGGAGCCCGAGGAGCTCGGCTGCCGCGGAGTCGTCGGGCCGGAGGACTTCATCGCCGATGTCGACGCGGTTGCGACCGCCATTGCCGAGCGGAGCTTACACGAGGAGGCGGAGCGCCGGCCCCACCACGAGGAGCTCGATAGACCTCGAGTTCCAGCAGGCGATCGCAGCCAACCTCGCCGCCAAGGAGAAGGACGACGAGTGGCGGCACATCCGCGAGGAGCAGAGGGCGAAGTACATCGACCTCGGCAGCTCCTGCGAGGAGGATTGAGCTCCTCCACGGTGTCGTCCATGGCGCGAGCTCACCGTCGTGAGATCCCCACCCCTCTAGTACTAGTACCGATGTAGTATGTAGTATGAACTAGTGTTTGTAGTGTTTGATCATGTAAATATATGTAGTACATGATGAACTACTCGCGTCCACGAGGTGCAATTTCTCCCGCGAAACTGTTTTTTTTTTAAATTATGCAATTTTATCTACGGTTTCTGTTCGGCCGCACTCGTTCTCGACCCGTAAACGAGATCTTTGTCAAACTGCAAACATGTTTGTGGGTCGAGATTTTGCGGGGTCTGCTAGAGTTGCTCTAATATATCTGGCCTTAGGTCTTTTCTTAAAAAAACCCCAGGATAATCCATGTATACGACGCGCGTGTGGCCACTGAGGCCAACTCCACCGCTCGACCCCAAACGGACGTTCGGATTGGCCGGATTTTGTCCCTTTGGGGGCGCCGATGAGTTCGCCCGTGTCCGGCTTTGTCAGATGGGGCGTGCGTGGGCCCACCGCGCGGCCGCACCCCAAATCATGTCCGGGGTGGACGTGAATAAAAAAATGAAAACTGGAATGAAATAACTAAAAAAGTAAATAAACGCATTTAAAAAAACATAAAACATATATAGGGGTCGGCCACAAAACGGCCCAGTTTCCACGGCCACTTAAAATGCCCAGTTTCATAATTAACATATAAAAATAAATAAAAAAACTCCTCCCGCGCGCTCCTGCCGCGCCCGTCGGTGCCGTGGCCGTCGCCGTCTTCACTGGCCGCCGGTGTCGTTCTCGTCGCTGACGAGGTCGACGGAGGCCGGCGGCGTCCACAAATGGGCCGGCGGTGCGTGGTAGACGGGGGCTGGCTGGACGGCCGGAGGTGCCTGCACCACCTCCTCCTGGGGCGACGCCTCCCGCTCCGGTGACCGCGACGGAGTGGGCACCAGTTCACGCCCGCGCTGGCGGCCATCTCCGGAGCAGTGCAGGACCAGCCCCACCCCTGGCCCAGCAGCTGCTGGAACGCGGCCGGCAACGCCTCCTCCGTCGGCTCCTCCGTGACGGCCGCCATCTCCGGGAAGGCAACGTCCCCGGCGGCAGAGAGGGCCATGGTCTCCTCCAGGCCGTGCCACTGCCGCTTGTCGTGCATGTTCATGGAGTCGTCCATGACACGCTGCAGGAGACGGGCCTCCTCCTCCGCTGTCATGCGAGGAGGGGGAGGTGGCGACGGTGACGGTGAAGGCGACGGCGTGGCCGTCAAGCCGCGCACCCGGGTACGCCCCCGCTCCTGTCGTGGCAGCCGCGGCCCTGTCGAGGTGCCTGCGAAGAAGGACGCGCGCCTGGTGTCGTGCTCGTCACGAAACCAGGTGTCCCAGAGCCCGGAGTTGGGGGCATACCTGGGGTCGTAGAAGAGGTCGTCGGGGAGTAGGTGGCGGCGGCGCTCGATCTCCTGGTCGCGCGCACGGCCGCTCATCGGGACCGGCGGGATCGGGACCCGGTCGGCGGACGGATGCCAGTTATTGGGGAGATGGACGTCGCTCCAAGGGAGCGGCGTCCTCATCTCCCAATAACGGCGGCAGACCGACGACCGGACGTAATGCCGGTCGCGCTCGCCGGCGGACGTGGGCGCGATGGAAAAGGCGGGCGGCGCGGGGGCCTGGCGTGGCGGTGATGGCGAGCCGCGGCAGCGTCCCGACGAGGAACCAGCCTCGCGGTCGTGCTTGCCTTTGCGGCCCATGGCAGCGGGCGGCCGGCCGGCGAGGTGTTGGCTAGGGTTTGGGACTGGGGCTGTCGGGTTTCGAAGAGGCCGCGGGATGGCGTGGGCAGTGTGGACGACGACCCGTCCACGCTTCCCACTTAAAGAAGGACGACGACCCTTCGACGTGCGGATGACAGGTTGGGCCGCCCGCTCGTGTGCATTTATGTGGGCGGATGGGAGGTAGGTGGCGGTCTGCCACGCGGCCCCGACGCGGACGAGGCGCATGTCCGTTTGGTGTCCGTTGCGACTCAAACCCGGCGCAAGTTTGCGCTCGAAATGGGTTGGCCCAGACACAAAACGGACAAGATGAGTCCGGGCCGCCGCATGCTGGGCCGCCTTCTTTATCCGTTTTACCTTAAATGAACGGGGCCGGACAGGATAGGATCGCACGATGAAGTTGGCCTGACGCCTTGTCTATCCGAGAGACCTGCCCCGCACATCCCGCCTACGTGCCAGTGTGCTGCTGGCCGGGCATGCAGTGACACCTGCATGGCCCGGGTGGTCGTCCAGATACACTGCCGCGTACATCCTCGGCTACAAGCCAGCCAACTGCGCGCGGGGAACTGGGTCGGGTGCATGCACCATGCATGGTGCCATGCGAGTGAAGGCGGGCGTGCGCGTTCACAACG